>NC_052534.1:27902192-29152192 GCF_016699485.2 Gallus gallus
GGCACAGAAGACACAAGGAAGATCAGAAGTGGAACATCCATGTGTGCCTGTACAAGCTCCTTCTACCTGATAGGATGTGCCTTACCGCTGACCGCTTTACTCTTTTTCCTTATTCTGAACCATTTATTTAGTAAGGAAGATGATTTCAAAACTTGTTAAAAGCTCCCCTTTGTTACAAAAAGGCCCCTCAAAAGGTTTTGAACATCCAGTATGAGATTTTGTATTTGAAACTTATTTAGAATAGCTGGAATTAAATGGTAACAGATTTTTATGTGTCTGTGTTTTAACATTGACTGCATGTTAATTATCTTGACCATCCTCTGCAAACAAATCCTTTCAAAGATTTCTTGCTATTTAGTCCAATAAGACTAATGGTTCATTTGATGAGTAGGGAAATCTTTCTTCTAGTACTTCTTTCACTGCAGTATCACTGTGATAAAAATCTCCCTCCTTCCCCTAAATGTATCGCTCAGAAAACCTGCAATAGGTTACACATCCACTTGAACTGATGGCACTTCCATGTGAAGATCCCAAAACACAAAACTTGTGGGAATGGCAGAAATGCACTAACATAAGGTGGTTAACTGCTAATGACTGAATTATCTTATCTTAAGGCAGCCAACCACAAGTAACTTCACAGGAAATGTGTATGCTTTTGTTACCACCTGATTTACTACCTACCAGCTGGGTAGCTGTAAGACCCTTACAGAGACCTCCTGGGTTTCAGACAACTGCTCAGCTCTCCTCCACTCTGGAGTTAGTGAAAGAACTCTGAATTGCTTTTATTTTTATGTCTTAAAGTCTTGTTTTATGTTTTAATATTTCGCTTGATTTAGTGTTCCTCTAAATGGACTGCTACGCAGGCAGCATAAAAGCCAACTTTCATATAAATAGAATAAGGGAAAGTCAGATGCTAACATAAAGGGGGCAGAACGATATCATAAACCAACTACAAATGCAATAAATTAATGATTGTTGACAAAGACATAAAATGAAACTGAAGACACTGCACAGAAACTAAAGGGAAAATAGTTTTTATTCAGAAATTGTCTTAATTGTAGGATAAACATTCAAATTTGCTTAACAGAGGGCAAGTTAGTTGCTGAAAATAAGAGTGGGATTTCTCTATAAGGTTCTGCAGCACAAAATGAAAAAATACGAAGTTCTTTTGCATGCAGCAAGAAAGGACTGGAAATTAGGTCCTTTCTGGTCTCTGTGAGTAACTTCCCTACCCACAGATGATCTTTCCAATACACGTATATGCTAACACAAGTTATTAAAAAAAGGTGTTGCTCTTTTCCTGTATGTATCAGTCATGTTTCTTAATTATCTCATTGTTCAAACCTCATGGCTTGTATAATTTACAGCTCATGATGGTTCATCACTGAAGTGAGAAATGCCATACTGCTGGAGCGCCCCATGGGTGTGGTAGTATCAGAGTTTCCATGGCGTCACTCTCTGCCTGTGGGACCAGATTCCATGTCATCCTATGAAGCATCATCAGATCTCCTTGTGGCTGAAGTGCCTTAGTAAGTGAGGAGAAGGAATACTGCTCTTTCTAAATTAACTAAGCCTCCTCCAAGATCAACAAACAGCTCACAGTATTGTTCCAGTTCAAAAAGATTTACATTAACATACATTAATTCATGTCTTGGGCCATTGGTCATAGGCACATTGCTGAGTTTGTCTCTCTCAGGGTTCTGAAACACTTTTGAGGTAAAAATGGTTACTTAGATGACAGAAGCAAAGATTGATGTTTAGGCAAACAGGGTGACTTTTGAGAAGAAACAGAAAAGCACTCGTTTTCACCATTACTCCACATAGTGTATACTGTTTTTCTCAGAACTTTTACCTAGCATTTGTAGTTAAATTTTTAAAGAAAATATGGCTCCTGTAGTCAAAAATGTATTTTGCATTCATGATTGCTTAATTTCTGCAGCATTTCATTGCTACAGTTATCAAATTGTACTTTATATGTGTATGGTAACTGTTGAGTCACAGCCTGAACCACTGATTGAGCACGTGGGGAAAGGACCCGGTCAGCCTTGGGAGCACAGGTGAAGGCAATTCAGCTGTGTGACCAGATGGGGTGGAACCTGGCTGTACCTCTCTTAGACCTCATTTACAGGTTGACTGCCACTGGGGAAGGATCTCTGGTTAGAGATCCCTCCCATGTAGAGTTTTCCCTGTGAGCCTAGATCCTCAGGGATGGGTGAGCACCTTTCCTTTTCCTATGTAATACCATTCCATTCGTACCAGTCCTTTTGCTAATGCACTTCTGTATCACCTTTCCACTGTGCTGACTTCTCTGATGGTAACAATATGCCATTCACTTTAATCTCTCAGCAGTCTTGTGGCTTATTTATAAGGAGTTTTAGCACACCTGATTCACCATCACCTAAACTGAAGTAGAGTTTTGGTGATTCAGGTCAAATATCTATCTAGATTTCTGCATCTTGAACAGGCAGTTTTCACCCACTTTATCCGTTCTTTGTAATACAGAGATTTATTTCTCTTTTTGAGGAGCTGTTTGTAGTATACAGGTATATTCCTCAAAGCAAAATAATAGCTTGTTCCTTGAGTAGTGTGTATGACAGGTCCTTGTATTTGGCAATGCTGTCTGTGATGACTGACTGGCTCCAGTAGAGTGCTGTAGAGTAGCAACTTTTTTAGCTAATATCTTCCCTGTGATGGGATGCTTATAACATTTCTCTCTGCATAGACTCTTGGTGTAGCGGCACTGCAGTACTTGCCCTCATCAAGGGCAAATATAGTGACTCTTACTTTCCACTGTGAGTTTTTATAGTATTTATGACTTATTTATACTTCTAAGGCCTCTTTCTGCCTACTGGATTTAATTTAATTGACCAGTTTCCCAAGATACATGCGGAACAAGAGGAAGGAGAAGGTAGGATGGGAAGATGAGTTATCTGCTAAGTTCTTTTTCCCTAAAATATTTCTTTCTTTTATTCTTAAGATACCTTTCCTTATCGTTAAGTTTGTTGTGTTGGTTTTTATTTTTACTTTCTTTTTGTAATTCAGATTGTATGTTTATTTCCGGTTTTGATTTTTCTATGCTACCGATACATAACTTGTATAATTTAAGGAAATATCACAGAGGCATATGAGGTCACTGTATTGTGTTGCCAGTTTTCTCTGCAAGGAATTGGGTTATTGGATTTTATATTCCTCTTCTTTTTAAAGCATCTAGCTGCATACTGAAAACACCAGCCTTTTCAGTCCAGAAGGAATGCAACACAGAGCACTTCTGGCACTGCTTGTCCCTTTATAGTGGAAAGTTGATGTCCGGAGGCATGGGTTTGGCTGCTCTTGGAATCAAGCTTGGACTTGATCTTAATTCAGCTCAGGATATTTTCATTGGCAGTCACAGTCCTAAACAACTATTTAAAGCTACCCAGATGCCTTGAGCCAAACACTCTCACAACCTAATTTTACAAAGCTTTGATCTCTCATCCTGGGCTGCCTTCTCACTGCTAAAATGAATTAAAAGTGAAATTGTCAGGCACTTTTCTTGATATTTTAAATGGACTGCAGTGCACTATATTGCTTGCGTTCTACCAGTATGTTTTGATGAGGTTTTTGCCTCACTGTTTTTCCCTTCTGTGGAAAGTCCAGTCCTATCAGATTTCTTGCAGAGGGTGTGTGTGGGGGTGGGGGGGGTAGGGGGGGGATAATCCAGCACAAAAATTCCTAGCTCTGGGTTAAATGAATCTGTGAGATGGAACAGGTGTGGATGTCACTTTTGTGTTTGTGACTATTCTTGGCCTATGTGCAGCTTAGGCTTACTGATGGATATGTCAGCACTCGGGGGCACTTTAGTGCTCTGCCACAGACAGCCAACAGTGGGCTACCTGCTCTGTCCTGTTGTAATGAGGTCCCACAATGACACCAGCAAAAATGGTATAATTAGGGTTGCAGAGCCCTGCTGGCACCTCTCACTTCAGAAATAGTGTAAGAAGTTGTTCCTTCCTTGAACTTCAACGAGAAGCTGGGCTGAGGCCAATAGGATGAAGTTCAACAAGACCAAGTGCCAGGTCCTGCACTTTGGTTATAGCAATCCCATACAATGCTACTGGCTTGGAGCAGAGTGGTTGGAAAGCTGTGCGGAGGAAAAGAGTTTGGAGCATTAGTTAACAGCTGCCTGAACATGAGCCACCAATGTGCCCAGGTGGCCAAGAAGGCCGGTGGCATCCAGGCTTGTATCAGACTGTAATTGGCACTGGTGGGGCTGCATTTTGAGTACTATGTTCAGTTTTGGTCCCTCATCACAAGAAAGACATTGAGGCTCTGGAGCTTGCCCAGAGAAGGGCAACAGAGCAGTAAGGGATCTGGAGCACAAAGCTTATGGAGAGCAGCTAAGGAAGGAATTCTTCTGTCTGGAGAAGAGCAGACTTATTGGAGACATTATTGCTGTCTACAACTACCTGAAAGGAGGATGTGGTGAGGTAGGAGTTGGTGCTTCTTTTCCCAGGTAACAGTGAGGTAACAAACCTTTCTTTTTAACACTCTCAGTTACTTCAACATACAGAACAGGCACTTTATCTGCTGCACGATGTCTGACAATGGAGAAATAGAGGACATATTTTTCTATCAATGTAATAGAGGTATACTGGGGATGACAACAAAAATTGAATATAAGGTATAACAAAATGTATTCCCTAGATCATAGTAAAGTTTGCAGGCTCAGAAAATGTCATGAAAACCAGGCTTTAACTATGATATTCTTTGCATTTTAAATATTCCCAGAAGAGGAGGAATAACATGTTGGTTTTGTTATTGTTTTGTCTTTTTACCTGAGGGAAAATGTTTTGAAATATAAAATAATTGTAATTTACTTTATAAAATTGGCTAGATCTATTCATGTTGGTGAATTCCATGTGAGATGTACCTTTCAAGCATGACGTGTCCATTTGCAAGCAGCTAATATGGTCACTAAGCCATTGAGAGTGGGCATAAGTAAGACAGTCGATGCACTGATTGTCTATAGGGAGGTGAATTAGCTCTTCTGTTTTTTTTTATATTACTCTGCCCTAAGACACAGCTACAGCTCTGTACAGATGGAGAAGAGCATACCTGTGTACAAATTCCTGAAGCAGTACAAAAACTGAAGCATGGGGCTTCAGTTGTAGAATTGTATCAGTTCTGCAACGTCTGATGCTTTACCATAGTTTCAGGGTATGAACATTAGCAATTTCGAAGTGTTTAAATTTGAAATATGGGAACATTAGCCTGTATTTAGAAGGTGGAGAGAGCCTGCTTGCTCCTCATATTTGATGAGGGTTTCTGTGTGGACTACTTATCAAAATATCATCCAAGAGGGCTCTAAATTGACTGCAGAAATAGACCTGAAATATGTTCCTCTTTAGAAGATCCTATAGAAGGCACAGCACATAGGCTTCAAACTTACTGGGCTTTTGTGCTTCTAATTTTTTCCCTGCATATTCTAGCAGCTTCTTTGTACTCTCTCTGAATTGTCCATCCCTCCTTCCACAGCAGGTAAACTCTCTTTTTCTTTTGGAATCTCAACAGAAATTCCCTTTTCTTCCACACCAGTCTTCTTCCCAGATGGCTCATCTTATGGCACAGGGGAATAGCCAGCTCCTATGCTTCTAAGAATTGCTCCTTGTGGAGAAACCAGCCTTCCTGGTCTCCTTTACCCTTCAGGACAGACTTCCAAGGGACCCCTCCCTACCAGTGTCCTGAATACTTTAAAGTTGGCCCTTTGGAAATCCAAGGCAGCAGTTTCTCTGGCCCCCTCCTGACTTCACCAAGAATGAAGAACTCTACCACTTCATGGTCATTCTGCCTGGGACAGCTCACAATCTCGACACCTCCCACCAGTCTTTCTCTGTGAACAGCAGGTCTAGTAGGGCACCTCCCCTGGTAGGCTCTCTTACCAACTGTGTCAGAAAGTTATCTTCCACACACTCTAGAAGCCTCCAAGACTGCTGCTGCTTCTGCACAGTGTTATATTTCTCCAGAAATTATTATATTTGTATTATATTTGCTTCAGAATTGCCTTGTTTTTTTTAAGGTGTCTTTGACAACAGCTTTATGAAACAATACAAATAATGTGGTTGTGTTTTGTGCATAAAGCAGGTCAAGAATAGCACTGGGGAGAACTCAAAAGTTTTTTTAAAATTATGTAAGTTTCATACTTTCTTTGTATAAAAATGAAGCTTTTTCAAACTCTATTACAGGTCTTCATTTTGACTTCAGACTCTAAAGGACACAAAAAATGTGTCAAGAATTGCATGCATTCATAGGCTTGCATTGGTAATATTCCTGATCAGGAAATCAGGTTATAGCTGGAGTTAATAGCTGGAAGGGATGAGACTGAATCTCAATCATTATACGGTTATTGGCCTTTTTGAAGTTTTTTCACCCCATTTTCTTGACAGTGACCCAGAACATGCTGTTTCTGCAGGTTGTCTTTGACCTCAATTTCACTTTAATTACTTCCTACCAAAGGAACTTCACTTGTTCGTGCTCTGAACCTGGTTAAGAAACACACATGGTTGTGGTTTTCTTAAATAATTAACATAATTATGTTTCTCTGCTACATCAGGAATAGCTGCTTGTGTTTGCAGTGGGAAGTATTCAATACATAACAAGGCACAGTTGCTGCAACCTTGGGGAGAATCATAGAATGGCTTAAGTTGGAAAGGATCCTAAAGATCATCAGTTTCCAACCCCTCTGCCACCCTGGGCAGGATTGCTACCCACTTGATCAGGCTGCCCATTGGTCAATTTAATTTCTATGGTTTTGCTTTTATAAGTCTCCTGACTTGATCCTTTTTGAGAAGACATTAGTACAGTTGGAAATGTGTATGAAACTGATAACTTTAAGAAGATAAGTGAAAGTGATATTTTTAAAGGAGATCTGTTTATAATATGAAACACTTTTTAGGAAAAATAAGGCTATTTTGACTTTTCAGTAACATTTCATGTTCAGACCTCCTGTGCATCCATGAGTAGAGCTCAAGCCTCAGAAGTATTTTTGCCTCTTTCTTTTGGTCTCTTCTTTTGGTCTGGATGTGAATAAAGCAACTCTCTGAGAGATGACTGGGTGTTAGGTTCTCTCCTACTTGTGGCTCAGAGCTTGGTCTTGTGTAGGTTTAGAAATCTGATCAGAGGAACCTCTAATTTCACACTGGGATTAAAAAGAGGTGAAAGAGTTCAGGCTCAGGCTTGAATTTTGGATTAGGGTCATTTCTCTTTCAGGCTGGAAACTAGAAGGAAAAATACATCAATTCATTTTAAATAAATTGCAGAGAGATAGAGCACAGCTTTTTCTTTTTCTGGAAAGATTCTTACATCTCTAGCTGCTTTAGGTACGTAGTTAACTCTCAGTTCCCGTACTGCACCTGTACTTTGCATGAGGGTGAGTAAATGATTCACAAAGTACGTGGTCATCTTTACAGATGTGCTCAGTAAGATCTGATATAAAATCCACTGAGAAAGATGTGCAACACATTTCTGTATGATTTGAGAGGTTTTAGTCCATGAAATGCCAGTGGCTTGACAACTCACATCAAATGTCCATGAATATTTGCATGCCTGATGATGCAGACTAGTGCTTAGTGCACTTATTTTATTTTATTTATTTTTGACTGAGCTTAGGGGATTTAGCTTCTAGCTCTTACTGGCAGCAATGACACTTACATGCCTATTTCATCATCCTTTCATGGATGTCCCCCTTACTCAGGAATAAGACTGTTTTCTTGACAAATAATTTCACCCTTGGTTTGTCTCAGCAAGACTTCAAATACAACCTTGATGCATAAAGATAAACACCTGCCCCAACAGCTGAATTTCCAACTATGAATAACAGAATAGTCCAAGAATTGGGTGGAAGTCTTAGTTAATCATGGTTTAATGTTCCACAACCATGTTTTGTGTCAAGTAATGGCATAGCTTTTGCAGTTTGTTCTCTGGCCAATGTCAGCCTGAAGGCAGTCTGTGGTATCCTTTCCTCTATGAGCAGACCTTGTTCCCAGCTGGGTTAGTTGCTTTCCTCTCTTCTCCTTCCTTTGTGCTCTCTCAGAGCAACAGTGTGTTTTGTCAGAAGGAATAAATGGAAACATGCGTATGTATAGGTAGGTTTCTCTGACTGTAATGCCACCTATTTATTTCCATTAAAAACTACAACAAACAGAAAGAAGACAATAACACTATTTGATAGAGCAAATTCTCTGCTACGAAGTGCTACTGTTCAATGTAGTCACTACCATTAGCTGTGCATTTTTGCTGGCGATAAACAAGAGCCTGCATGCCATACTCGTAACAACCTGCACCAGCAGAGGTGACCTGTTGTTTCACAGCTGCTAGGATGTCATTATTGCTGGGAAGATGTTACCCTAGCAGTCCATCTTTCTTTAATCCTGACAGATGGAAGTCAGAAGACACCAATTCCAGACTATATGGTAGATGTGGTAGAACAGTCCAGCCAAGATTGGCAGTGTGCTCCACAGTCTTCAAATTGATACAGAGTCTGGTATTACTGTGTTGCAAGAGAAAGATCATCTTCCCTGGACTGACTCTGGAAATTCAAGCCTTCAGCTTAGTCAGCATCACAATGGAGCAGTCAGAGTTGACCGTTTTTCCAGGTTCCAGGAAGTCTCGAAGTATCACTCCTTTCCTATCTCAAAAGACAGTGCACATCACTTTACCCATGGAGCATTTTCTTTCTTGGAGAGTTCATATGTCACTGCTCCATGAAGCGCTGTTTTGACTCCATCTCATAGTAGTGACACGACATCTCATCATCATTAGTAATGTGGGCAAGGAAACTGTCTCCTGCAGACTCATAATTTGTTCAATAGGTCCTGATGTATGTGCGTGATATCTTCTTTTGGCTCCTCTGTGAGCATTCATGGGACCTACCTAGTGCAAACTTTGCAATATTCTAATGTTTCTACTGTTGTTTCCAATGCATTGAAGCCAATACTCAGTTCTGTACACAGATCTCTGGTTGTAATCTGCTGATTTGTGTAGATGAACTGATTGATGCACTCTTTATTTTGTGATGTGACAGCTGTGCATGGCCATCTGGAAGGAACATGGCTTGTCTTTCACATTGCTGTCACTACTGCTGAAATGCACTGCCCACCCCCTCACTGTGCTCACATCCCCTGTTTGGTCTCCTGAAACATTCAGCAATCATCAATGAGTGTCAGTAGGTGCCATTTTTTTTCTGTATGGAGGAATCCAATTTGATATCCTTGCTTTGTATGCCCTTCCATGTCAGAAGCCATTTTGTCAGACTGCACCTCTGCTGCCATACTGTCACAGGGTAACAAAATCTAATGGAATATTGGTGGGAAGGTTCAACCTCTGCTGCCATAGACATCCACCTCTGATGTTGTGGGTCAAAATAATAAAATAGGAGGCATTACTTTCAGAGCAGCCCTCATATATTAATGCCCCTCTCTTGAGCCTGCACATGTAAGAGAAAAACTTACTCATATCACAGAAATAATTTAGTGTTTGCACATCAGGCTTTCCAAAATGAATTCTTGTCAGGCATTCAGAAAACACTGTGGTTTTACAGCCAAGGAAAAGCTTCTGCTTTTATTATTTTTTGTGGAGGAAATTGTCCTGGATTCTATAAGATATGATCTTCTATCGAAAGAGACTGCTTTGAAACCTTCAGCATGAATGAAATTAGCAATTCAGCTTCACAGTTTTTCCCATTGCACAGATTATCTCTAGTTAGCTCCTGTCAGGCACGGAGGTTTTGCTGTGCTTATTTGTTCAGAGGCACCTGCCTCTGTTAATACATACTCATGTTAATATATTAGTAGAAGATGGAGGGGAAGTATCAAAAAATATTTGCTCATTTCATTGCCATTAATACAAGCTTTCCCACAAAATGGTTTATCCTGCCTCATGATGTGAAAGCCATTAACCCCTATTTAAGTTGCTGCTGAGAAAAAATGAGGGAAAAGACAGTCATAAATGCCTTCAGACCCTTTTCTCTCCCTTTTCACTTCCCTTTTTGAGTTCCCATGTCTGCTCTTCCTACCTTTATTTTCTTCCCTTGCTCTGGGGGCAAATTTCTTCACTCAGTTTCTCTGTTCTTAGACACATGTAAGCCTCAAACCTTTTGTGATGTCCACATTCACGCTTTGCTTCCTCGTTTTATCCATGTGGATTTGGTCCCCATTTTCTTTCTATGTTCAGTTTAGCTCTAGCACTTCACCTTTTATTTAGTTTTAATTTTTTTAGTGGTCATTTTTCCAACACAGTCAGATTCCCTTTCTTTACCCAGGAGCTTTGGGAGACCTGACAGTACTTCTGATTTCCTATTTTCCTCTATTGCAAATGACAACAGAAATTATACTTTTCATGGTAGCTGTAAAGCAGCTCTACAGCATGGAAAGGGTTAACACATTGATCCTTACCTCTTGCAAGAACAACTCTTACTGCTGAGTTCTGATGGAGGGTAGTGGAGAGCAAGTCAAAGCTGTTGACCTTCTTTAGATTTACGCCTGTGTTGCTGCAACATGAGAGCATTTGTGAGATTCTCTGATTTAGAGATGGGGGTGCATTCAAGCTCTCATCTTCCTCCCTTAAAGTTGGTTGTTGTCAGTTTGATGGTACCTGTTTGCAGCAGATGTACGTCCTTCTGTAGTCAGCTTCTAAGCAGAAAAATCAACTTCTGTCTAGGTTAAAAAAAAAAAAAAAACAAAAAAAACCTGTACAAAGTGTAGTGAGAGAAACATAGTCTAATGTGATGCTCTGTGTGAAGTACTCCTAACTAGTGGCCGCATCCGTTCATTTATTTAATGGGCAGTCTGGAGATAGCTGGAATTGGCCACCTGTGGGACCTGGGGTCATCACACATCCTGCAGCCATGCAGGCCCTGTAGCCAAGGAGATTCTTCAGACCAAAACGATGACCAAAGGGCAGTTCTCTTCATCAGCTCACATTAATGTGTCTGTCTGATATCCCATGTAGCTTTAAAGCCTTGTAGATGAGGAAGGCTCTGTTTTGAATGTAGTTGGTCACTTTTGGCATATTGTAGCCTCTAAAGGACCCTGTAAGTATCTGAGGCAGTTCTGTAGCTATTGCAGGCTTTGTGTGTCTGTGAGCTCATATGAACACAGTGTGTAATGTCATTTTTTCTTATCAAGGCTTTTTTGCTTGACTAAATTTCATCATAATGTCCAAATTTACCTGCTCTCTCAGTATCCTCTACCTTTGTTATTTTCAGCCGCCTAATTGTTGTGAAAACAATTACTCTCTCCACAGTATCTCATCCAGCTGTACAGTAATTGTCAATACATTCTAAATACCGTATTTTGTTCCCAATTACATAGACAATGATTTCCAGGTACAGCAGTAATCTGTGGAAATATTTCAAGCCTCAGCTCTGGTGGCCTCACATTGAATTCTATGTACAGAAAATGAGATGGTTATCAAAAACAAAGCAAGAATTGCTCGTTCTAGTTTGTAACTTATGTGTCTGGTTTCTCAGATTTCAGTAGCTCTTTCAGAGTCATTTACTTCTAATTTCTAAGGAGTATTTATTTGATTTGTAATGCAACAAATTCCTATTTGCTTTTCCTGTTTTTCTATGCATCTGTGTAACCATAAAGACTCTTTCCATCTCCTATATAATATAACTTCAGTAAAGACACAGCAGTTGATCAGTAGTCAAGTCCTTTTAAAAACTATATTTTTTACTTCTATACTGATCTAAAACTAAGCTTACCATGAATAATGTCAGATAAACGTGAAGTCTTTAGAGGTAGTTCATTTAATAGCAGAACAGGTTTCATTTGAGGATGACCCAATGAGCTGAAAAGAACAGCACAAGAAACATATTTAATTTGAACTAACTATGGATAGCTAACAGACTATCACCCTGTGAATCTAGGCTGTGCTCTAGACAGTACAGACTGTCTTCCACGTGTTATCACTGCAAACGTTAGAGACTGAGGAGGCTGGGGAAGAGAAAATCTCCTGAAAAGATTTTCTAGCCTCTGTAGAGCAAACCTACTGCAAAAATTGAATTCCCAAAATAAAACTTAGGGTACTGCAACACTGAACTGTAACAGACATACTTTGCAATAGATGCTCAATGTTTTAATACATGGGAATAGTTTTCCACTTTATATCCTTATTTCTTACAAAGCCTGGCTCAAAAACTCTACTGTAGCGTCTCTGAACAGAACTGCAGCAGAGCTATGGCATGCTGAGATGCTTTAGACACCCAGACTCCCACTGAAGAACCACACTTTGAAAACCAAGAGCACAAACAACAGTAGAATGGACTTCTCAAAATATTTCATATTATGGACATTTTTAAAATAACAGCCTATTTGCATACCAGGATTGAGATAATCAAAATATTTCAGAAACGACTCTGTCCACAGTTGCTTCTTACAGCCAAGTGGTTTTTGCTGTGTTTCTTTTCGATCACAATTTACATTTAGGTTCTCTGACTTAGGTCTTGCATTTACTGATGTTTTTAATACAGCTGCCATTTTCTCTCTGATTTCTCTGGTAAGAAATTATGGACTCATTTCCTCCTTCTTTACTCACTTTGGAACTGAACTTCATAAAACAGTAAAGAACTTCTTTACTGTCAGAGTGATGAAGCACTGAAACAGGCTGCTTAGAGAGGTGTGGGGTTTCTTTCTCTGGAGATATTCGAGACCTGTTGGAATGCCCACCTATGTGACCTGCTGTAGGGAACTTGTTTCTGCAGGGAGTTGGACTCAATGATCTCCAGAGGTCCCTTCCAAATGCCTGCAGTTCTGTGATTCTGTTAAACAGGAGCAGAGGCTGAGAGAGCAATTCAAAGCATTTGGTATCTTTATGGTGATTATCTGTTCCGCAACACAAAATTTCCTCTTTCTTTCTTGAATGTGTTCACTTGGGTTATGAATGAGAGCAGGGTCCTTACTGTATACATCTTGCAGAGGTTGTCAAGGTCTCAGGTGAGAGCTAAGAAGGAATTGTTTCTCAGTCTGACATGCATCTGTTTTATTGGCATGAGGTTTAAGAAGCAGAATTAGGAAGGAGACAATCTTGACCCCAATGTGAGGCCAAGCAGAACAGGTAGAAGTCATACACTGCCTTCTAGGGGCTGGAATTGCCTCTATCCATTTCAGAATCCTTTCAGTTTCTCATTCCTTTCTGCCTCAATTTTACCTGTACCCCTCAAGTTCATGCTGCCTAGTCTGTGGATTTTCTACATGGATTATTGTTTCAATTCTTTTCCACCTGAAGTAACACACTGAAGTTCTGTAGAATTTGTTTAGAAAGACAAAATAAAGCAACAAAAACACCACACCTTTCCCATCAGTGCTTACTCTTTGCTAGGAAAAATACCACCTTGTGTTGTTTCTTGTGCTCTGCATGCTGCTAAACCTGTGATACAATCTGAACTCCTTTCAGAGGTCTGAGATGCTTCCTATTAAGTGCCTGCCCTCATCCTTGGCAAGCCTAATAGCTTGCAGATAATTGTGACCACAGAAGCTTTCTGAGTGCTTTGTGACTGGGGTGAATGGTCCTTTTTTCCAACAATTTACAGTGCCGATTATGGAGGTTATTGATGGATTCATTTCAATTTGCCACCTTCATGCTATAATGTAGCAACTGTTAGCAAATGCTGACTTTATTTATGGTAATGGCTGTAGTTTTGATTCAAAACAAGGGCCTGACCAAAATATTCTCTCCGGTGTACTTTTATGCATTTAGATTGCATAAAATTGTAACTATTCCTTTCAATGGCTGAGACATACCATCTTGAAAGCATCGGGTTGGTGCCTGAGAACTAGGAAGGGAAGTAGCGTGCAAACAGCTTAAATACATGACCTTGTCCTGGATATGGGCTTTTGTATGCTCTGCAGTAGAGTTCATGTCTATCTCACACGATTAATGTTAAGACTGGTTTCACAACATTATCCCTGGTTAACAAATCCTGTCTAAGGTTTACCTGTCCCAAATCTCTCATGATTCTCATCTCATTAGAGGTTAAAAATTTTGGACAACCCTCTCTTTCTCCAATTACTTGTTTGTTTTGTTTGTTTGTTTAAGTGGTAATTAGAAAGCAAAAAAAAATTTGTGTCATTTCACAGATCCGTGGTTCAGCTGATGCAACTGTAGGGCTGGCAGGGAGTTATTGCAGCAACCCCCCACCTGGGCAGAGAGCCAGATCTCCCTTACACTGCTCCTGTTGCCTGTCGAATTGCAACAGTAGGATCATAGCAGAACAGTGTCCTCTCCAAACAGGGACCCCCTGCTGCATAACAAGCCCACATATCCTTTTTCAGTAGCGAAAAGGTTAGTATCCCTTATTGTGTGTGTCAAGGGTCAAAATGTAAAATCAAGGCTCTTATCCACATTCCTCTTGTGCCATGTCTTCGTTGCACCGACTGTACATGGAGCATCTGCTCCCCCCATGGATTTCAGTGGCACATGAGAGTGTTCTGTGCACAGAAAGGATGAAAGCCAGAGGTTGCAAACCCACCAGGATGAGGTCCTGCTTCTTGATGGGCAGGCAGCAGAGTATGCTGCCTCCAGATGTACTCTGGAAGTTAATGCTGTACCTTCCATCAAATTACAAGAACTGTGGAAGCGTTGCCAACCAAATCTCTTTATTCTGATGAACGCTGTGCTGGAGCAGATGGCCATGAAACGAGAAGTTTGTTTGTTTGTTTGTTGAGTAAATAGATTGTACCAGTCTCAAACAGCACTCTTTAGTACCCAGTGTAATAAATCCACTTATCTGGAAGAAACTTCTGCTATTCCTCATTTTGTGTTTTCTGATCAAGAGATACCAGCTATAACTCATAATTATCACTCTAGACTTTTGATAAAATACCAGAATCTTCTAACTAACAAAGTGAGGTGCAGCCTTTTTACAATGACAGCAATTAAAGATGGGAATGACTTACAAAGAGAGTGGGGAATGAATGCTCCATCACTTGAAATCTTTAAATCAAGAGACTGCCTTTGTAAAAGATATTTTCTGTACCAGTATGAAGATTGATGCAGGAACCACGGAGTGGAATTCTATAAGTGAGGTTATGTGGAAGGGCAAACGAGATGGCCATAATTGTCTTTTCTGCTCTTAACCTATCAATCAAAGGGCATTACATTTCATTCACTGAGCTGGACGTGTGATTTTGTGAAACAGAAGTACAAGGATTACCCTGCTTGTAAAGGGAGAACTTGGAAAGAATAATAAACCTAGGGCAAAAATATTGTACTGTCCTTCTTTTAAAGCACCTTCAAAGTTACTTTGAATCCCCTTAAGGTTGGCATACTACCCTGGCTATTTCAGCTGAGATGAATGCTTAAAATGGAGTAGAATATGAATGTGTAATTGATTTTTTGGCCTGAAACTACTCTTTCCTGTTTTTTTGAAACTCTTTATTCAGCTGTGGGATGGACAAAGAAAAGTTGTTGTGGAATTGCTGACATATTTTTAAGAAGTTCATCATCTTATTTCCAGCATGATTTTGGTCTATGCTTTTTACAACAGTGTGTTGCAAGACAGAAAGCTTCTGTGCTGTCTTGATCGCACCATTCGTCTCAAGAATCCATTTTATTTCAGTACACTGTAAACTGACATTTGCTTTCTGTTGGATCTCAGGGTCTAGAAATTTGAGAATAGGATTTCCCCATTGTAAGAAGGAAACAGAAAGAAGACACATTCAGTTTGTTGGCTGGAGATGCTTTTAAAAGCAGAAAGATGTGTGGGTGGAGGATATGAGAAGGATATTTTGTACTGGCATGTGTGTGTGTAAACAGCCATTCAGTGATCTGTAAAGAGCTGAACTGAACAATACACAAGAAATATACAATTTCTCCCCAAATGTCCAATGTTTTACAGCTGGTAACTTCAGTTCTCATTAGCAGGGCCACAAACTATATGTTTTTTAATCTGTCCTTCAATCATTGTAATTGATTGGCAGCCACTGATTAAACAGTCATGTGGACTGGTGCTGACTACTTCAGTTTAGAAGGGCGTGGGCAGGAAACGGCAATTTCTCGTGTCTATAATATACATGCTGCATTGCATTGTCATTCATAGGGCCAAAGGCTTTAATATGATGTCTACTAGACTTAGGAGAATTAAGTTTGTAGCCGGTGAAGTTGTCATTACGATTGCAAAAACATCTCACTTACTTTTTGTCTTTCTCTGCTATCCTAATTTAAATGTTTATTGGGTTTGGTTACTGTGTTTGGTGCTGTATGTCCAATGAGAGTGTGCCCTCAGAAGATCTTTGTAAAGCTGTTTCTTTTGATTGATTTCCAGTACATATATGAACTTATATGAATTTGCTTTTAAGGCTTTATGAGATAATTTCATATAAAAATTACCCTGTTGGGGCACAGAAGTGTAGCAGTTTTAAAGGCTCAGTGAGCAAGGAGTTAGTCATCCATAGTCACGATCTCTCTTGTATTTTCTAGATCTAAGGCAGGAACAGGGCATTGAACCTTGACAGTTCTTTCCAGAGGTGTACTGTAGGCCAGTAAGATGATCAGCATATAGACAGAGTAAGATCTTTTCTGCAGCTCTTTGTATGGTGATGAGGTTGCCCTGGATGTGGAAATGAAGTTACTAAAGCAGCTGTGTTGGCTGACTGTGAACTAAGGAAGGATTAGAGAGAGGAGAGGCCTGAGTGAAAGAGAGATATGGAAGTGGTTTATCCCTTCTCTGGAGAATGGTCAAGAAAGAGAGAGGTAGAATTCATTGAGAAGTACCTTACTAGAAAGAAAAGAAATATTATTCTGGTACAGTTAGTGGAGAAAAAAAGCTACAGGGTGAACCCCTAATTTAAGACTAAAGTACATCAAGGAAAGCTAAGGAATGTACGTTGAGAACCCACTCCACCACAGCCTCATGAAAATCTCTTCTGGGAGACTTTTTGCCAGAGTTATGTCATATTTCAATTTTCCATTTGGAATCAATGCCGACAAAGTTGAACTTCTTGGAAGATTTTTGGAGAGCATTGATGGAATTCATTGATTTCTGCCATTGCAAGCAATACTTTGCTTTCAAATTAGATGCTGAAACACTAGTCCCAGAGTCTATTATTAATTCCTGATGTCATTAAGAAACGTCTTCCCTGTCTGAGATGTACTGACATTTATTTTATAAGGCACTGACATGACTGGAGCTTTGATTTGATTTTCTAGCCAAAATGCCTCACCTAGGATTCCCAGGAGCTATGAATAAAGTTAGCTTCCCCAACTCACATTTTAATCATCTACTAAGGGTTTTTTTTTTAGTATTTTTCCTATCAAGTTCAAAAATTATCAGTTTCTCAAGTCTTTTGTACAGGTCATTTTTTTTAGTGCCCCAAAAGTTTACCTACCATTTTAACCCTTAGTCTTCTTTCCGGGAGGAGCCATTCAGCACTGCTCCTTATAAAATTAAGAAAAATGGGATATGCTGCTAAATAGACAGATAGCTTTGTCCATAGTCCTTCCTCCTCTGTTTTACTATGATGTAGCTCCCTTACACGTGACATATGTAGTCTTCATTTGAAGGTAGAGGGAGTCACTTGAGGATGCAGCAGGCAGAGAGCAAGAGAGCAACACTGGTTACAGAAAGGTTTGTGAAGTTTGTAGTATATAGAATCTTTTTCATGAACCCCTTCAAAAAAGTGTGTGCTTTTTATGCAGTCTTTCTCAAAAATATCTTCAAAGTTTTCAATACAGTTTGCTTTGGCTTTCTGGAAGCCAGATTTGATACCTATACGTTGGTTGAGTGACCTGGTTTTCCCAGCTACACTGCATATCTTCTTAAAATACATCTAATGCTTCCACAAGGACTAATGTGTAGAGAGTAACCAGAAGAGTAACCAGGCTAAACTATGCTACAGAGACAAATTTCACACTCTTCAAACTGAAATTCTACAGCTCATTCTGAACGCATGCCCTTTTTCATAGCGAGGTGTTTGCAATCCATCAGATTTTACTTTTTAGATCAAGGGTGTCCAAAGAGAGTTGCACTTTATGCTAACCATTAAGGACCTCAGAATCAGGCTTTATGTGTTTAAGCTGAATGTGCAGAGGCAGACTGTCCTCTACTCATGCTGCAGTGCATTAACTAATCTTTAAAGAAGGATTAGGGAGAAGCTTTGTCCATGGACAGGTTAGCTGTGGCTGTACCTGGCTGTGCAAGTTTGTCCAGGATTCTCAGAGGCGTATGATAGCAATCAGTGTCTGGAGACAAGATAGTGGACTAGATGGACCGTAGGTGTGAGCCAGGGTTACAACTTCCAGGTAAATTTCCTGCAAAATTATTCTTCTTTCTTGGTTTCTATTTTTTTTTTTCCACAGGCAGTATGAATTGGTCTGTCTATTGGTGTACTTATACTAGTGTGTGGTAGTGTGAATAATTTTTTCCTTGCCCTTGTATAGTGAAGGCTCATCTTTCCTCTGGTTCCCTCTAGGAACCTCTTCAGCCAAGAGAAGTAGAAGCAAATGTACATGTTTGCCTGGTGGGTCAGAGGGAGGAACTGTCAGTAAATGCGAAGGGCTAATCAAACCTCCTGAGTACTTTTATCTTAATTCTGATTTTTAGAACTTCCAGTATCATTCAGTACAAAGAGAACTATTTCTTACCACAAGCATGAGAAATATTAATATTTAACACACAGAACATTTGTACATGTTCTTCTTTGTCATCTGAGTAAATACAATAAAACAAGGGAGAATTCTCCCAGTACTGAATAGCATGAATGGAGCTGACAGGGTTACTCCATTTGTTTACCTCTCCCTATATAGACACAGCTATATATATTTCCTGTGTAACATCTCTGGCATGGGCACCACCTGAGAGCTCTTTGCAGCCGCAGCTCGTGCATTTTGCAGTAAAACTGCTCTCCCCTTTTCCCCCAGCTTCCCCTGCCCCCTGAGAACTGACACGCTTTCCAAAGACAAATGTTGAGTGTAGTTCCTGAGGATTTAGCGTGTCAGGCTGTGTCTACACAGCTTAGGTTTCTATTATTACGCAATGGCTTAGGAGGCAGTGCTTTGACACATAATTACAGAGCCGATCTGTATTAGGACCAGGAGTATGGATGCCTTTTTCCCTACCAACTATTTGCTTCCTACCTGCTCAAGCCTCCTCCCTGACACTCTCACTTGTTTAATAGCTTCTTTTTATATGCTTCTTTCTCCTGGCTTCTGATTTCCTTCCCTTTCCTATGCTGCATATTATTTTCTTTCAGAAGTGAGGGGACTGACAGAGTTGTTCCTGCCTGGATTCCTATGCAGCACAAAACACTTGCCATATGTTGCATCGTCAGAAGAGGTAAGAAGAAATTCCTGAAGCTGCCTGCTAGTTCTCTCGTGGATTGGGTTTTTTTTTTTTCCTTCTCTCTCCTCCGTATGTGTGTGTGTGTGTGTGTGTATGTGTGATGTGTGCGCGCATATTGCTAGTCTTACAAGCTGTGCAGGCTCTGCCATCTAGAGCACTTTGTGAGATCACTCCAGTTTGCTGCTTTTCCTTTTTCTGTCTCTGCGCGAGCGTGTATCTCCCCGTCTCTCCTCTCCCCCTCACCATACAACTCAACCCCCCTCCCCAGTATGCACGCACATACACAGACGCTGGGCTTGCTAGTGTGAACTTGAAGACTTGCAGTACCAAAATGCACGTGTTACCTTGGGATGCACTAGGATCAGGATGCTTGAAGAGCTGGCAGGCTGCTTAGTCCTCCAGGACTGGGTTTTTTAAATCAAGCAAGAAAAGAACAAGTTATTCACTTTATTTTTCTCTTTCTTTCCTTTTTGTTTTTTTAATTTTCTCTTTCTCTTTTTTTTTCTTTTGCTTTTTTTTCTTTGTTTTGGATACTACTGAAAAAGGAGTCTCAGGGATTCACACACTTGGACTTTACTGAATCAGGCTGCGTCTGCCAAACAATCTAGTCTGCATTTTGGTTAGCTGGAGATCAACCAGGATTTTTCTGATTAAATCTTCTTCTGAAAAAAAGAATGCATGGCATAGAAAGAAGGTCTAAGTGCCTGTCTGAGACTATTCTACCGAACCAGGGATAAATGTTGCTTCTCAAAGGTAAGTGCTATTTTCTTCTTATATGGTATATAAACTATATAGCTATAATACAAGATATATGCAGATACATACAGAGAACTTATTTATATAATTACCTCTTTGATGGCAAGAAAATATGTTGCCGTTCATTTTAAAAGCATTGGAGAAATATATAACTTTATCTTTCTGTTAATACCAGTCTTGATAAGAATGTTCCTGTAGAGATATGAATCTCTGTTCAGCTTCTGCTTCTCTCGTCGTGATAAGGCAGTTCAAAAAGAATATATATTTTTTTTAAGTGCCAAAGGGTATTTTTTCATGATGGTGTTGAAACAGTGATGGAAAGACCTTTGAAAGAAAGGATAGTAGTTTGTTTTCTAATACAGAAAAAAGCTGAGAAATAGAGTAAAGCTGCAAAAGTTATTTCAGCTTTCTGGTGGAATTTAGTAAATCCTGTAAAGCTAAGGAAGAACTTTGCTGGACAGGTCAGCTCTGCTGAATATAAAAACATACAGTAGAATAGTGAGGACCTTGGCAAATGTCATGTGAAGAGAGGGAAGCCACAGAGAAAGATAGAGAAAGGAAGGGAGAGGGGTGTGGAGGGACAGCAGGTACCCAGTTCCGTGCTCAGTGTCACAGAGGTCAGTGTTCTTGGTAAGGTGATGCCAGTGATGATGGGCATCTGAAATTGGCAAGGTGAACATGCCAGGGATGGGGAGGTATACAAACAGGTATATGCTATGTCATGTCTGTCTGACGTCATCAGACATATATTCTCTCTGTGAGATTAGCTGCACTGAGAATTTGGGCTGGGGGGAGCCTCTTTATGGCAGCACAGGACAAGAAGCAGCAAAATTGAAACTGAATCTCTCCCTAACTTGCATGGACACATGCACACCTTTGTGTTACAAAGCAAGTGTGTGACTGAATAAAACAACAAAGAAACTAAAAGGGAGAGCAGACATTGGTAGTTCAGACAACAAGTCCTAATATGATGGATTAGTAAACCAGAAATGTAAAGCGGGTAATTCTGGTAAGATATTCAAAGAAGGGTTCTTACACTGAGTAACTCCTTCCTACCCAAAGGGGATAAATAACACTGCTTTAGAGCAAGATATTATTATTATGTATTTTACCAGGACTTATCTAGTCTTCTTTAAACATTGTTACTTTATTTATTTATTTTTAGGGCAGCATCATGAGCTTTAATAAGTCCATTTAGAATGGGCTTTATTATTCCTACTCCATCTTTGGAAATAATAGAACAGAGTAACTCTTCTGATGAGAAGAGACAGACTTTGAAAGGCAAACAATATGAACCACTTAAATTTAATAAAGGCACAATTGATTAAATTGACACCTCTTAATTTTATTATAGAGTACTCATTAGATAAATCCAGCAGATACCGTGGAACTGCCACTGGTGTTTTCTGTTTCATGGGAAAGAGAAAATACTGCAGGTTATCAGTATTCTCTTGAACCTTGTTGTGTACAGAAGATATGTTTAAGCACATTTGAGCCTGTGATGAAAGGGAAGAGGGACCGGTAATTATTTTTGCTCTTGCTGTGTTTCAGGCTGTTTAGGGTTCCACTGTTTACAGCTTGCCCTGGGTTGGTGGTTAGTTTGCATTGCCTACAGATCGCCACTTGAGCACAACAGAGTGCTTTCTATGTTCATCATTGCCTTGTCGCAGCAAAGCAAAGCTCCAGACCTATTAAATTGCTACTAATTTTCAGGGAAGGAGGAGATGCAATCAAACATACACAACAATGCAAGGAGACAGGGAGAAGAGCTCATTATGTTCAACCGAGCCTTCATTTTGTCAATGAATCCCAGCAAAGATTTCTACCTTCTCTCTCTTTCTCTCTAAATCTCAGAAGCAGTAGCTGTCCCGCTCCACTCCTCAGCACAGCTCTGTTGTCTTTTGGGCAGCTGTATCTGGCATCACACAGGATCTGGATCTGCTGGGCACACTCAAGCAGTCAGCCCTGGGTGTACTGTGCAGGACAGGAAATGTGGCCCTTTTCCAGAGCCACCATTTGCTGCTACCCTCTCTGCCCCACAGCATTAGTGCTTCTTGTTTAAATTTACATTTGGAACGTGATTTTTCCCAATGGACAGCCCAAACAGCTGCCCCACAGACTCTGCTTTGCTTGCTGCACTACTGGGATCCCAGCTGCTGGCTTTCTGGCAGTCCCTGTCAAAGAGCCGCCACTCTCTCTCTTTGTAGGGGCTTTCCGGCCACTGGGCCACTGACTGAATCTTGCAATGTACTGGTGTTAGATTCTTCTGATGGCTTATTTTGTTTTGTTTATTTCTTTGTAGGAAAACAAAACAAAACACAGAAGACCAGTTTAAATTTATCGAATTTTAACCAGATGTAGGCAAAGGTGGGAATACACTTCAGGTGTCTTAGATTGAATTTAACTCCCTGGGGAGGGGCTGCAGCTTGACTCCTCTCAAAGCTGCATTTGTTTTCCACCTACACAGAGGGGAGGGAGGAAATGGAAATTTCCCCCCTACATAGAGAAATATCTCATTGCCTGTTGTTAATGCAGTGCAACCTTGACATACAGGCTTGACCATCTGTAGGAGCAAAAGGGTAGTTTGTTCTAACTTTGTACTCAGCCTTCCTCTTGGCTTGAGCACTCAGCCTTGTTTTGGGTTCATGGTGGTGTGCTGTCATGTGGTTATCTTTATGGAGACAGCGACTGTCATCTTGGTGCTGGTCTGAAAAGCCGTGACACTGTTTGTAAAAAGCATGAGGAAGCCATCCGTAATTCCTTCAAGTCAGTCCCAAGTGCCATGTTATCTATTCCCCAACACCAGATTAGCTATTACTGTTTCCCTCATGTCTCTCACTTACCTCAGCCACATAGTCTCTAATTGCTGTGACTAAAGATCTCACAACAGCGCTGGGATTTACTCTCTCAGTGTCCAGGTATGAACATACTGAATGGCTTCCAGCTATCAACTGAAACTTGTGACAAAATGTAGGGTAGCATCTGGGTGTGATGTACCCAGCGTGATACAGCACTTCACCAAAGTGCGAGTTGTCACTCTGCTACCCAGCCCTTCTCCACCCAGGATGCACAGGAGAAGCAGTACTTCTGCTTCTAGGAACTGAAATTACCATCTATATGGGAGGCTGCCAAAACTCTGCATGAAATTTACAGATGTAAACATGTCATTAAAAGGCCCACAGTAATAAAGTATGGAAAACTGGGGAAAAGGTATGTAATTTTCTGCTCCATAGGAGCAGCAGTTGTCTCCATACTTCAGAATAATTGTGTGACAGTGCGTCAGATTTTTCCTTCTTCCTGTCATTTGCTCCATCCTATCCACAATCCTGGTCTCTGATGATACCCTCATCTTGATGCAAAATCACTTGTGAGAACTCCAGGATGCCAACTCCAGAATATGAAATGAGCAACAGCAATTTAAATGCTCAGAAGTCAGAAAACATCTTTTAATTAAAAATGCTGATTTGAAAACATGCGCTGTTAGAGTCTGGTCCTATGTAGAATTCCTGTTGACCTAGATAAAAAACAGAGCTGAACAGGAATTTTTTAGTGAAAAATGTGCTTGGTTTTCTCATTAAAAATATAGATTTATCAGAATGAAACGTGTTTGGGAAACAATCAGGTATATGAATTTCCTGATTGGGGGGGGGGGGAAACCTGTAGGGAGAAAACTGCCAGAACCCCCCATCCTACATTTTTTTGGAAGAGGAATTTGTTATTTCTTCCCAGTTTCTGCATTTTACATCAAAACTGAAAACAATTCACATAAGCTCTGATCTTAAGAGGGGCTGTGCTCAAATTCCATTTTTCTAAATTCCAGGTAAATCTGTCAGTTGAACTAAACATTCCTAACTTAGGTTCTAACTTATTAGAAGACTCACATACTTTTTAATCTCAGTTTGGGCCAGGACAATTGTCAGCACTTTCATTCACATCCATGGGACCAGACAAATTTGCCTGCCAAGCCCTAGCTGGAAATCAATTTACTTGCTCAAGTGGGATTGTGCCAGGAGCATCATGTCAACATATGCTATGGGGTGTCAAGGCCTCAGAGTGTCTGCTGTTGAAACCAATCCTCTAGATACACAAGCTTATCTGCTGAGAGGTTATGCTATCTAAATAAGAGTAGACATGGAAGGATGGCTGCAGCTATAGTAGGGGAAGTACAGTGGGAGCAATTAGGATGCTTCTGCTAATCACTCCTCAGGGCGGAACTGGTCCTTAATCCTCGGGCAGATGTTCTGCTATCACCATGGTGTGATGGAAAGAGGTGAGATAAGGAGAGGGCCCTGTAATAGCAGTGAATCCAAGGCCATGGATTCTGGTTGGTCAGAAGGTGAGAGGCAGAGCTGGTGCATCCCAGTGCACACCAACATAGGTGCTGAGCTTCACAGAAAGCTGGATTAAGGATAAAATCAAAAGAAAGTACGAGATGGCTGAAAGCACCTTTTCTATTTTAATAGTGCTAAAATCCCTGGAAAACACGTGTGTGGCACTGGTGCAGAGAGTTATTAGTGTGACGTTTTTTCCCTGAAGCCCGAGGAGGTAGGTCAGGGCTGAACAAAGTCTTCATATGCAGATCTGAGACAGATTGCCACAATAGTCCAGTTAAGACTGTAGAAGCTGAGTAGACTTTGCTCTGAGAAAAATAGACTTTGGAAGATTTCAGTATGGTCAAGCCACATGCACTGTGGAAATCAGACACGTGATATTGGAGGTAATACATATACTGGAAAGGAAATTAGAAAATTTTCCTCTCACACTTTTAGGGCTGCATTTTGCTCAGACAAGCTCAAGAGCAAGGAAGCTCAGAATGGCATAAGGTGCAAATTGTCTCTAGCCATTCTCTAGTCATGTCTAAGCTTGTCAGAAAAGCTTTGGTCTGTGTGTCAGTCAGAATGAGTAATCCTTCTTTTGTTGCTGTCTAAAGATAAAAATTAAGAATGAGAAAGGAAAAGAGGATGTCTTAAACTTGTCTCTTCCTCTGTTGTGCTGGCAGGACAAGTGGGTTGTGATATCAGTGAAAGGGCAGCACCTGTACACGCAATAGAAAGGAAAAACTGAATATACCAGAATTTATATTGGATCCTACTGTTAACAGCCTTAAAAAATGTATCTGCCCTTTCAGTACAGAATGAAAACAATGAGCAGTCAAATGGCAAAAGGAAAAGTCAAGAGAAAAAAAAATCCTGTCATGCCTTGCTCAGTTATCTGTGTCTGGTTTGAAAGCAGCCAACAACAAATGTCTGTCTCCTCAGAGATAAAAATCAAAACCTTCCCAATCATTTCTGTATTCATTTGAACTCTTTCCTTTTGTGAATATTCCTATGACTAGCTAAATACATGCAATACTCAGAAAGAACTGCATGGTTTGTGTGTCTAACAACTTTATTGAGCCAAAAAATGAAAATGGACAAATAGTATTGATAGAATATAAGCTATCTGGACTGACACCATTTTATGGTTTCCTAAACTGGTGGCTGGTTGGAAATTTGTGTGTTATCTCCGGTGCAAATGAATGTTATTACTGTTACTGCCAGGTATTTATTGCATATTGGTTTTTAAATAAGGGTACGACATTGATTCTTCTCTCTCCAAATTATTGACTGCACTTTCTCTCTGTAGTGAAGTCAGATAACTTAACTCTACTAGAAATGTTCAGTAGGAATATATGCTTAAGTCCCAGAAACTCTCATGAAGGAGAGGCTCATGGGTTTTTACAGGCTATCTATAATCAAAATATTTTGCAGATATCTCTGAAAAATCTCGAACACAGTGAGGTGTACAAGTATTTTTTAATTCCATTTTGCATGACTGAGGAGAAGACCAAGCCATGAGCACTTCAGTTCACACACACTTTGCAAGAGCAGTGTGAACTTTTCTTGTAACCACAACTACACCTTTTCTTCACAGCTCCCCAAATGAATTTTGACAATGATATCGTCTTGGGTTGACGGAAAAGGTTATTGAGGAACTTCATGATTATGCACTGACTGGGAGTCACATAGAGGGCGAGTTTCGCTAGTCTGTGGTCTGCTGGTACCTCAGCCTGCTGCTTCTCCAGCCAGTGGGAGGAAAGGAAGGTTCAGGTATCCTATTAAAGGGCATTCTCTTGCAGATCTAGGTGTGGGTGACAATTTTATGTGAATTGGACAGAACTAACTTTACTCTCAGATGGTCAGAGCAGAGGGTAAAGAGCAGACCAATGGATATTCAAGAATGGAAATGCAGTCTGAGCAAAGGGGGTCACACATAAAAGAAAGCCCAGAGAAATGTTGGTAGGGTGAAGGGGAAGACGGAAAGAAGTAGCAGTGATACAGCCAAGAAGATGTCTCTGTCACTTTAGATATTTGTATGACCCTTTTCACTGCAGAGTCAGAGTGCCTGATTAAGGTAAAGAAGGGCTTATGACATGTCTCTTTAGTCATACTGTTCATGAGTAGCTGATCCCTCCTTTAGCCACTGTGGGGTGCTTTATTTGTCACATCTAACCTGTTTTACTCTTTTGATGAACATGGAAAATGTATTCAAGCTCTTTGTGCATTTGTTTCCATTTTCTCCATCTTCCTTTCATCTCCCTGAATCAGTGAGGAAATGGGAATGCTTTTCTTTTTTCTTTTCTTTTTTTTTCCATTGCATCAAACACAAAGAGTTTCTTCTCAGTGAGCTGATGAGTCACTCGCTAACAATTATAAACCTTTCCCTCAACTCTTCATAAAACCTAGCAACCAGCTTCCAACTTACAATGTGAGACCCTCTAAAATGTGATGGGCTCATCTTCATATGATATCTTTTCCATAGTACAAATGATTCTATGACTGGGACTTGTCTCTTATGCGCTGGACGTCACCTGACTACAATTCATGCCCGTAATAATGTTTTGTTTTCTCCTTTCATATTGTTTTCACCTGCTTAATTCTGTGAGTAGCATAACAGAGATCTGTGACGCACCTATGGATCTGTGGCTCGGGAGACTTTCCTGTGTTTTTAGATTGTATCATGAAAAGGAAGAAATCTGTTCCCCTTCAAAAAGGCTGAAGTAGGGTATGGTAAATTTCTGTGCATTGGTCATTTCTACTCTACATCAGTGTCCTACCACAGAATGGAAAAATCAAAGTTACTAAAAATCCTATTTCAGCTATAGGATTTACATTTAAAAAATAAATAATGCCCTTAGGTCAAGAAAGAGCTGCTGCAGTTCTTCTCAGAATGGCTAATTGATCTGGTCCCTCATTTGACACATCCTGCTATTCTCATGTTGCTGTAGTAATGCCAAATCATAGGTGGATCAATCAGTGACCTAACAGAAACCAAGCCCTACTTGATGTAGATGTAAGGGCCATCATCTTGCTAAACACCGAAGAAAGAACTGATCATTTGAACTTAGGCTTTGGTGTCTCACAAACCTTCAGAGTTTTGTTACTCGATTTACTTTAATCTAATTGTGTTTATTTTAAGGAATTACTTTCAACTCTTCACTTGATGGAGTATGTTGCAATTGTGATGAGCTTTGTACACACATTAAACACGCAGTTTCCCCACAAAAGTCCTTCCAATTATGAAAATCATTTTTTAAGAAAAAGCTGGATAAAAGCCTCCCAAGTTCAGTTTGTGATGTAGCTGAACATGCATGCACTGACACTCATTCTCTTTTTCCCATGTACTGACAAGTACATAAAGAACAAAAATGAATGCTGCAGCCAGCTGTTCTACTTAAATGTGTCCTGTCTTGTTGGCTTAGGCAAAAGGAGAATTGCATCCTGAGAGTTCAGATCTGCAGCAAATCAGGTCTGTCTTCATAAACTTGTTTCTTCAGTCAAGGTATTTCAAGCTGGTAATCTGTTCTGTGCTCATGATCAAAGCTAATTATGCCATCTTTGCCATGTCTTTAGTTACAGGTGGCAAAGACATTTAAGAACAAAAGAACAGTTCTGAACCTTTGTTTCCTTTCCATCCATTCCTGACTGAATTTTTAAAGCTTTTCTGACATTTAAACAAAGCACCTGAGAGCTATTTGGGAAGAATTAATATGAGATCTTAGATTGTCATTCTCAGAATAACCTCCAAATTTCTTCAAAACAATCTCTCCTGTAGCAATAAATGTACTTTATACCATATCTTAGGATCGTTCTAATGTTATTTTTATTTTCTTTCTTTTTCTTTTCTTTCTATAGTTTGATTGTTCTTTTGAGTTTATTTGTTTGCTTCTTTCTTCCTATAGTCATATCAGGATCAAGATATAACTGTTTACCTTGCCAACACATAGTTCCTTTGTGACACTCTTGTAATAGAATAACAGATATTGCTGAATCTATGGGGCATAAGTTGATATAATTATACTAATCGCATATGAAGAAAGAATATATCAGCTTGCCTAGAGGAATTTGAAGATTGATATTCAGGAGGAAGATGGCTGCTTGTACTTTCGTTGACATATGCTAAGCTTTGGATGACACTGTGATATTTGTTATTTGAATTCTAGAGACTCCCATTAATTTTACAGAGATTTGTGTAATTGATAAGACTTCAAAATGTTCATTAATTGTACTGAGATTTGTACAATTAGTAAAATTTCAAAATGTATATGTTTTTAAGTATTTTAATCATTCATAGAAAGAAGTGGCAACTATATCACATGTGATTTGGATGACCAACAATCTGAACACAGTATGAACAATGATTAAGAAAACCGTGTTAGCCAACTGAAAAATAAAATTTCCAAATACACATGAAATGACTAAAATAATGATAATTTAAAAAAAAAATCACATCAAATATTTTTGAACAGTATTTTTCTAACCATCACTAAAATTAATTAAAATAGAATGTAGATTATTATAAAAGTAAATGCATTTTAATACTGATATCCAGTTAATCCCAAAGAAATGTAGTACCAATCCCTGCGTCGTGTATATGTATAAACAGATCTTCACTTTTTTTAAGACAAAGCCAGACAAAATGAGCATAACCTTATAATGAATGCTTTGGCTTTAGAGTAAAAGTAGGCTCACAAGAAAAAGCTCATGAAGACTTGGTAAAACTTGCCAAAACGTGTTTGATTGCAAAGAAAAAAAATAGGACGACCATAAGGATTACAATTTGTTTCAGTTTAGGAACATTTCCTCTGTTTTATATAAGAAGTTAAGTCGATTCTGGAATGGAAATGGCAATCCCCAATGAAATGCTCAAAATCATTATATATGTGTATATAAATGCATGCTGTATCTGTGTGTGCATATGGCTAGATGTATTATTATCTGTAAGCACAAACTGGTTTTCACTTCTGCTTTTGCAGTGGTAGATAATAAGAATGTATATCATAGACCTGTTTTAAGACTCAGTATACTGATGTTTATGAAGTTCTTATAGATTTTGGAAAGGGTAGGAAGATGAAGTATACAACCAAGGGATAAGTCTACATTGTTAAAAGGAGAGGTATGACTTAACAAGAACTGGTGAAGAATTTCCAAGCAACCTTTTCATTGAAGAATAGTTTTTGTAAAAAAAAAAAAAATCTCACTATTTGGCAACTTGTTTCTTTTATTTTATACTACTATATTTTATTCATCTGGAATGTTTGTCAGTTTTGTGTTTAAAAATAATTGAATTTTTTCTCCTCTGGAAAGCTCTAAAAGTTCTATTTTTTTCCAGAAAATAAGCTTTTGCATATTTTAGGAAACACAAACTTTCCTTTCCAAATTGTAATTAGTCTAGTTTTAAAGAAGTGAATCATTTTCTAAATTTGACTTTCTTAACATTTTTAGGACCTCTGATAGATGTACAAATTATACTATTTTTCATTGTAGAGCTTCTCTTCCCTCCTTTCTCATACACTATTTTCTTGCTCTGGTAGGTCTGTTCGTACTAGCTGATTATATCTTAAGGGAACAGATTGTTCAACTACTTCTCAAAATAAAATAGGTTGTAAAAATGCTGAATTTGCTTTAAGGTTCATAGGATTGTTAATATGAAGGTAACATAGCAATGGAAATGTAGTAGTATAGTAGGAGATTTGGGCTATGGCAAAGCAGGCTATAATAGTTCCTCATCTTAATTATTGTAAGTAACCTCTGAATTTCTGTTGTAAAGGAGCAGGGAGCAGAGGGCTCTGATAATGGCTGATCAATAAAGATTTGAAAAGGAAAGGCAGAAGGCTTCACCACCAATACCTCTGTAAGGGCTGAAAAGTAAAACAGCTAAAGAAGAAAGAGAGAATGTTGCCAGTGGTAGAGGAGCCACATGCAGCAGTTCAGGGCTGTCTGTGTTAGAAATGCCTTTGGCTGGTGGAAAGTTCATTTTACTTTATACTTTAACATAAAAATTATAATCATTCCACTTTTAAATGTGTTAGAGATTATCTGTAACAGCTTATCCATCTCTCCCAGACACAGGAAAAGGGAATGAAGAGTTACTGGTGATTCAACTAAAATCTTCCTGAAATGCAGAGCTTTTTGGAACTGTGCATTATTTATTATGCTGATACTGAAGTAGGAACTCAGTATACATTTACTGCATGTTCCATTAGACTCTGAGAAAGGGTAAATAAATTGATCCTTGGCATTTTCCATGTATATTGGTGTATGATAACTGTTGAGTCACAGCCTGAACCACTGATTGAACACCTGGGGGAAAGGACCGGGTCAGCCCTGGGAGCACAGGTGAAGGCAATTCAATTGTGCAGCTGGGAGGGGTGGAGCCTGGCTGCACCTCTCTTAGACCTCCTTTAAGGGCTGATTGCCACTCTGGAAGGTTCTTTGTCTGGTGATCTTTCTGTTGTGGAGTTTTCCCTGCGAGCCTAGATCTTCGGAGATGGGTGAGCGCTTTTTCTTTTTAACAGCTTTTCAATTGTGCTAGTCCCTTTGTCATTGCATCTCCTGTAACATCATTCCTTTGCATTGATCATTCTGATAGTTATAATTGGGTTATTGTTGCTATTTTGTACTTGGGGGGGTTAAAAAAAAATAAAGGAGGCATGGATTCTGAATTAAACTAGTCTATGATCACATGCCGTATTTACAGCAGGTCTGTTGATCAGATCACCTGTATTGTTAATGTGATGTGAATTAGGCAAGGATGAGGTAGCTGGTGGAATAGGAACCAGATTCACTGGTAGCATTGCACAGGCACTTTTAAGCCCACTGGAGAGTTTCATTTAAGCTGTCGTTTCAGCAAGACTATTACGAATGCAACATTCACAAAACAAACATTAGCTAAGTAGAAGGTATCAAACCCTTTTTTATGATCGTTTCTATGCTTTAGTGGAGTTGAAAAAGATAGTCACTACGTTAATTACCTTCCTGCGTATTGTTAATGGGTTTGTTTAGCAGTCATTTGAGAAGGACATGGAGATACTGGTATCAGGAATTACCCAAGAAATGAAAAAAATATATTTATGTTTATCTTCTTGTCTGACTTGGGATGCTAAAAACCTTCTGAGTATGTATCCAATCCAACTCCATATTCTTTATATATTTATACTTCTATATATAGTTATTAATGTGAACTGTCAGACTGATGAAATTAATCGTGGAGGAATATATGCTGATACAGTATTTTGCTTCAGTGGTAGACAGAAAACTCATGTAACTTAAACAACGTTTGTGTGTTTGTGTGTTTGTTGTGCTACACCGAAGATCTATCTGACCTTTTAATTTTTGGTGCTTCTTATTTTAGCTGTATGAGTGCTTAGTATTTATTTCAGCTCATGGCAACTTATTCTTTTAGTTTTTAGATAAAGAATCCAAGGATTTTTCATCTCTCTGTGTTTATTGTGCAGGTAAACATAACCTCAGGCTCTATAGTGAACCTAGCAAACTCAAAAAGCTCAGCTGCCCCAAATTATTAACACAGTTATTCAGCGAGAAACATACGAACTGCTTATAGATAACTTCTATGGGAAAAAAATGAGTAAAATTAATCCTTTTCAAGATTTTTAATTACTTGTTAAATCTAGTAAAAACCTTCTTATGTCTGTTGATCTCAATCTTATTTTCTGTACGAGACTGCCTTTAAGTCTGTGATGACGAACAGCAACTAGAAATATGCCAACAAAACCAAGGAGGTTCAACACAGCTGTCAATCACTAATTTCACATTTGGCATCATTTGGCTGAATTGTAATTATTCCCTTATTGTGTAGGCTTACAGTCAGGTCTTGACATGTTTTAACCTCAGTTATCCAAAGCACAATCACAGCTCTTCAAGACTGTTAGTCCGATTGTTCCTTTTAGTTACTTAAACACACTGTCTCCAACGACATTCAGTCAAATGCATTGCCTGTGCAAAGCTGTTTGTGTTGAGGTCTCTCTTTAACACCCCTCATCATGCAGGCAGGAGCAGTATGTTAACTTGTTTTTCTTGATGTGAAAGATGTTAACATGTGGCTACAGCAGCATTGAAAAGCGACAATAGGTATTCAAAGATAATGATTGTGATTAGCACATGTAGCCCGCAAGAGAAGAACAACAGCGCTTACTATAGATGGCTTACTCCCTGCGCTGTGTATAAGCTGGCGATTTGTGAATGCTTGAGATTTTTTTTAGGTGACACTTCATTCATTATTTCATTTACTTTTCCGTATCACTGAATTAGAATGTTAGAAGGAAGAGGTTCTGTCTGAGTGATAAAATCTGATTTGCTGAGATTTCTTCCTGAACTCCCTTCACTCAGGAAATAAACTTCGTGGAGCTCCCTGGAAAATGCTGTGTGAGTTTTCTGGCTGGTAAAAAGTGGTACTGTTTTGTAGGTGCAGCAAATTATTGTCCAGTAATGGTAAATAGACTATTGCCTTTAGAGCTAAACGTGTATAAAGGGCAGTCACCCAGTGCAGCCTTCTGTTTGTTCACAACAGCCCATATACATCTGGCTTGAGCTTCTAAGTGACTTCAGTGCTTTTACCAATGGCATTACACCATTCTGGTCTTGGAAAAGGACCTGGAAAAAACTGCAGAGAAAAGCGGAGTATGCGTATAGAGCAGTTTTTGCACAAGAAATGATTGAACAGCTTTTTTACTCCATAGCCAGGAGAGGATTTACTCTGGCTTGATATGTTAAATATATCTAAGACTTTGAATGATACTTTTATGCTTTGTCTCTTCTAATACACATCTTAGAAGACTATAGATGAAGCTGGCAAGTGACAGGTCCAGCACAAATGATAAAAACACCTTTTCACTCGGGATTTTGAAAAGCTGTGAAACCCTTTCCTGCAGGATGTAAAAATATGAAATGTTTTCATTGATTTATAGATCAGTGGATCAGCTGGAGAGCTAAACAGAAGCAATACCTTTTTTTTTTTTTCTAAAGGAATAAAGACAGCATCTTCACATAAGTGTTAGCTATACCACAAGAAGCTAAAAGTCAGAGAAAGAGAGAGCATTCTGGGAAATTATCACTGCAGACTTTATGTGATTTTAAGTTTTTTGCTTGTTTTATCTTACTGACTACTAGTACAGATAAGATCCTCGACTAGATATACTTTTGGCACAACATAATTCAGGTGTCTGATTCGACTTTGTGTACTCTGTTTTCCACATTTCTTATGGCACAGCCCAGCCCTGTGCAGTGTTTGAGCTCACAGCTGTACCCTATCTGTTTCAGCAGGGTACAAAGAGGTGTTAATTACTCATTGCTTCCAAGAGTGAGCACACAGGGTGCTCTTGTACCTGGGTATTTGAATGTAGCTACTCTACTGAGTTCATGAAGTTATTAGCACCACTGATCTGGAAGCAGTGCTGATATAATCACAGTCTCTGGCTTGAGAAATTCAGATAGTTATAGTTCTTCACACAGCATTAAGTGAATATTGTTCTTTCTCCATTTTGGACTTCTTGACTGCTTCGGTTGTTTTTTGTACTGGTGAGAGCATCAGGAAGTTTGTGGAGCGCTGGAGCAGGTAGGCCTCTGCTTAGTTCTTGGCAAGAGAAAAGAGTTGTGTTACAGGTCTCTTTAAGATTAAAAAAAAAAAAAAGGAGAAAGTGCATTCTGACTTTTCCTGTGATAAACTACTGGCCTCGGAGGCTGACAATGGTAACTTGTGAAACTATGGAAGGGAGGCTGCAGTGTGGCTAGAGTAGAGGCCTACTGGAAGGCTACAATTCCGGATGGAAGATGTCTTATAGGGTGCTCAACAGTGCTCAGTCTGTATTGCAGGATGGGAGGCAACCATTTGGCTGCGCAAACTCCTCCAGGTAGATAACTGACCTATTAACAGATACTTTAGCAGTAACCTGTGCTGCTTCAATCTGTGGTATTACTTGTATGCTTATTTCCTGATTGACCTCTATTTTATAAGGTCTGAGTACTCAGTGGCGCAAGCCTTACATCTCCAGAGGAGTTTCCTTTGAACAGTCCAGTTCTTCATAACATTTTCTCTAGTATTTCATGTAAGATGTTCGTGGTTGATCCATCATGGGAGTGAACTCTTGAACAGAAAAGAATAGAGGGAAGAGTCCAAATCAAGCTGTGAAAGGACTGGTAAAAAAAAAACGGCTGTTTCAGAAACTGGAGTTAATTCCTTTCTTCAGGCTGATGCATCTTGTTCTGTCAAATTCCGTTAAGTTGTGAGCTGAAAACAGACTTCTCAAGACTTAGCATATAAGAACGTTATATGGTATATGCATATAGAAAGTCATGGAAGTACCATTCTAAGCATGGTAGAACTAATATTCTGAAATGTCTTTATTTTCACTAATTCCATTGAGTGTTCACCACCTGAGGCTGTTTTTAACACTTTTTTTTTTTTGGGTGCTCTTGAGCTAATCTGAAAGTCCAAGGACTTTCTGAGTTATTTTATGAAATAGTTGGGCCCCAGAAGGGGACTCTTTCATCAGAATTCTCCATCCTCTTCTGTATGCTTTGACTATCAGTGAAATAAATGAAGCTGAGTTAGGAGAATGTTTACATGTACAGACATTAACCACTGGATTTTCACCTGGAATATGAGAGTAAATGCCCCCTTCCCTGGGACCACCAGAAACATTTCTACCCTACTGACCTCTCTCCTTCTCTCCTACTCCATCCCTTATTTATTTATTCAATTTTAATTACCAAAAGCTTTAGATTTATGTGATGTGGTAGGATAAAACCAAACCTGTTCCCAAAGAGAAAATAGTGCTGCCACTTTTTCTAATGTGAGCATTTACAGAATTGTTAGCATGTACTAAGAAACATGAAGGCTCAGTTTTGTGTTTAGAAATTATTCAATATTAATTTCTAAATTATTTCTTTATTATATTATCAGAAATTTTCCTTTTCTCTCATGTTTGCCTGCTCAATTTTTCAAGAGCTAGCTTTAGGCTGAACATGCAGAAAAGATTTCCTGACAGCAAGATTCATTAGGCTGTGGAATAATCTCTCAAGGGAGCTGATAGAAACTTTGCCACGTGAGATTTTTAAAAGTAGCTGGGAAAAAAATGCTTTTAAAAAATGTACCATGAAACATACTCCCTTAGTAGAGAGAGAATGGACTAAGTGTCTTCACAAGGCTATCTTTTTATATCAAGTTTCTGTAGATATTTGCACAGAAACACGAGCGTTGCTAATTAACTGCTCATCTGTTTCATGTGCTTATGGCTTACCAGCTATAGTCAAATCCCATCTGCCACTTGAGGACAATTAAGTGGGCTGAGTGTCATCATTTTATGACTGCACCTGGCCACGAGCAGGTATTCCAGATGGACAGCATGGGAAGCAGGAGACACCTAGAAGAGAGAGGGAAAGCTGTCTCTTCAATAAGCAATTGCAAGTTGTTCTAAATCCATTCATGTAAGAAACAAAAATATTGTTTTGAGGTGGTTCTAGTGAATGGTATGAAATCCGTATGTATGGTTTCAGTATCAATATAAGAGCTATGAATTTTGCATCAAACTAAGATTTTGTCTGCAGCTTTGTATCAAGTTTATCACTAGCCATTGTCACTGGGGATAGGCAAGGAGATTAGGAAATTGCAAGAGCTGACTGAAAGCAAGCAAATAGTGTGAATGAGATTAGAGAAGCAAAAGACTTGATGTGTCCATATTATCAAATGATACTCAAAGAATCATTCTGTACAAAAATTAGTGACACTACAACATGATACTGTGTCTTGGGTCTGTTTGGGTCCCAGTCCTGGAGCCATATCTGCATTATAAAATAATCAGGTTTAGCTGTCCATGGTGCTTTCATAACTCACACTTAGCTGCTTTTGCATTTGGGCAGTTCTTGTTGTGTGCTGCCTATGGCGTGTATGCAAAGGCTCTTTCATTTTAGTCAGAAAATATGTGATGAATAATTAAATTTTTCCTGAAATACACTGTCTTCTCAAAACTCTTCAAGCAGTGTCAGTAGCACTTTAGAGGCCATTTCCAAAGCTTAAAGCGGTATCCTCTGGTAATGAGGTAATGATATTGTCTCAATTATACTGTAAGGGAAGATGAAGACTAAAGCTGCCACTCAGCCTTAGAATTACTGCTATAATTTTACAAGTATCTGCCCTCTCTTTGTTTAAACAAAATCATCCCATTCGGTTGTTAAAGGAGATGCAGTCTGTGGCTGGGAAGAACCTCTCCTTGCGAAGAGAGGTTCCTTTCAGAGTGATATTATTGGCTTTGTTTTGTAACACTTGAACCTGGGTAGTTTAATTCATCTGAATTCTACTTCCTTGACTGTTACATATCATATCCATATACGTGACTTGAAGGACGAGCCATCAGGCTTTGCGCTGATGCTTCCCAGAGAAGTTTTTATATCTGTATAGATACATATGTGTGCATGTGTGTGTATACATGACAGAGATACTCAGGACTGCAATTTGCCCTGATGACAGAAATCTTAAAAACTTAGTCCTGGCATGGTTACAAATAGCTGTGGGCTCTGATGTGAAGGCAAGAAGCTTGCATTTAGACTGCTACTCCTATATCTGTGGGGGAAAAAGACATGGGTCCAGCTTCTTTGTTTTCCCTTGCGCAGTCTTACATGTGGTAATGTTTCAAACAAACTCACCTCTACTTCGTAGATGTCAGAGCTGGGTAGGTTGTAAGATGATTGTGAGGAAACAGTAAGAAATACTAAGTCATGCTAACACTATTCAAAAATCTTCAGTCAAATCTCAGAGCAGCAAATGTGATGAAATTTATATATAGCAATCTTCTTTTTGCAGAGAGGTATATTTTTAGGTTCCTTTCTATTCCAGTTTTTGAACTATTGTGGATCATGTTTAAAAACGTTTTTCCTATATTTCCTTAATGTGATGGAAAACTTAAGGGGGAGTGGGGGAGAGAAGAAAAAGAGCAGGTCTTCCCTAGCCATGTGAATCCAGGAGCTGGCAACTTTATTTAAAAGATTTTCATGAAAAAAATCCTGTTTGGGTTCATTGACCCCTTACTATCAGCGTTCCCCGTAGAGCTGTATCAGGGACAATTTTAGAAGCAGACTTGTCTAACTCTGCTGACCAAAGCAAGAAAAATTAAATAAATGCCAGCAACATAGGTGGAGAAATATTTCTAAAGTACTCAAATTCTTCCCTATGTAGCAGAATTACTGTAAGGGATAGGTGAGAAAATTTGAGATAACTGTATTCCATGTGTGTTCTTCTCATTTTTAAAAGGTCTGACTAAAGAAATAAGCTTGAGCAGAAAAATCAAATGTAAAATAAAAACAGGAATTTTCAGTTGCTCTTCAAACTCGTATCACTTCTACTTTAGAATTAGTATGAAAATCAAGTCTTGGACTTTTGTGAAGGTTCAAAATGGGTAAAAGATTTTGAGTGTTTTTATTAAAATGCTTATTTAAGTCTAATCACTTTATCTCCTTGTAAGTTGCTGAAGTCTCATGAAGTATTTGGAAAGTTGACTTTTCTACAGCCACCAAAGTAAGTTTTGAATCAAGTTGTGAGGTTTTTCATAGATGTGAAGGAGCAAGAAGGCATACATATTAAATATATTTGTGTATATGTACTGAAACTCCTGGCCTCCCTCTAACAGAGATTCTACCAAGACAAAAATCATGCTAAGTTCTCTGTGTGACAAAGGCATCGCCAACAGCCTGAGATAAAATAATAACAGGACAATATTCAGGCACATTCTGGCAACCTAGACACCCAGTTAAAATGACTATGATTGTTTTTCTTTCCCCTTCTTTTTCTTGCAAATATGACAGCAAGCACATTTCTTTCAAAAAACACATTCTGAGATTGTCAGAAATAATCATTTAAGGTCAGGTTTTTCAAATGTGCTCAGCATACTGATTGTGGACAAGGTACTAAGCTTTTCTATCACACGTACGTATGCACGTGTGTGTATATATTATCAGTCCTACGGTATGTCTCCAGGATACAGAGTAACTTTGAAAATTCCTCAGGTTCATTATAGGTTGTTGTTAATAACTTTTAATATTACTAGTAGTATTTTGGAAAAAAAGCGTCTTGGTTGTGAGGTCTTATGACATTCTCATTCTTGGCCAAAATATTCTCCCATTGAAATTAGTGGAAAATATTCCTAGTTTGGCTCACATCCACATCAAATAACATTGATTCAATCTGTATATTTGGTTATATTTGCTGGTCTTATTGTTCATGGTTAGGAATAAATTTCATCTGAATGTACAGAGGACCCAAGCTGTACCTCAGTCTGGGTCTGTGATCTTTGTGTAATCCAGATGATGTAGGCACACTTGCTTCCAAGCAAGTTAGATCCTAACCTACCAGCAGAAATGGGGCTCTTTCTTAAAGCTTATATCAGAAATGTGGGGGATTATATGCCTATATTGAGTTTTTCTATATGTGCTCCTTCAAGATTAGTGTGGAGTTCAGTTCTTCCTGAAATCTTTATATACAGCTCAGACACACTGTAGCTGTACCCCACTGCTGTGGCACTTTCCCTTTAAAAATTGCTTGTTTTTTTTAATTGTAAGACGGTTTGTTCCTGGGACAGTTTCAGTACTGTGGACACAGAAATGGAGCAGTGGCTGACTCACTCCCTAAGACACAGTGTATTTGGTAATGCATCCATCTGTGGTGTGATGCTACTCTTCTTTATTTATATTCCTGGAGCTCTCTACGTGTTAAATTAGAGAATCCTTTTTTCTTTTTTTTTTGTGAGCTTTTCTGTTGTTGGTATTACTATTGTTCCCAGAGAAAACTAACAGCAGGAGATAAACGATCTGTTTGTTTGTTGTTTTTTCCTCATTTTTTATGAAAAGATTTTATTTCTGACAGATGAACCTGAGACGAAAGAGGCCAGATCCTAGCACATAAGTGCTTTTTGCTTCTGTTGTTGTAAATGGAATACATTTTTCCTTTGACTTATCACAAGCAAATATAAATCTGTGTGGTATTCTTCCCCAGCTCCTCCCCCTTCTGTTTTCTTAGAGCATATGCTGAGGATGCCACCCATAGCAGAGGATCAGTGTGAAACATCTGTTGCAAATTATCCAACCAAGATTGATTGATTGATGTATTCATTTTATGTAATAAACTCACTCGGTTTGGTTTTCAACTTAGACCTCAAGCTTCAATAATGATGTGTTCCAAGACTTATCTGCTACAGAGCTTCTGAAATTCAATATACCAAACCTTGGTAATTAAGTTATATTTACTCACTAATTGACCTTAAGCTATACTAATAAACTTCTAGGAAACTAGCAGAAAACACAGGAAAAACTCTTCAAACCTGGTGCCAGTGGATTAGGCTACCAGGGGCGGCTAGCAGTGAATCTGAACTTTGGAGTTATCTTGCGCTTAAAGGTGCCTTGTCCTGGTAATCCTTGTGAGGCTTGAAGCAATTCTTCTAGGATTGTTTAAGTGGGATTTACAACCAAGCAGTAAAGTAAACTAGCACTAAAATTCTCAAATTATGGTGCAAGGCAATCTTCTAAGCTGTACTGAAAATGTAATCACTTTCACTTATGAATCCTGACTTATTGTTTCTGGGAGATATTATATACTCTGGTGGTACTTTAGTCAACTTAGTTACTACCTAGTTGTGTTACGTTGTTTGTTTTTCTTCTTCCATATCTCAGTATTTATTGTCATTAGAAGTGAATCTCATTCAGTTCAACAAAGGTAATGATTTGAAAGTGAGGAAATCCACAATATCTCTCGAAGGAAAGAATAAAGGATCTTTGTAAGCCAACCAAGTGAAATGATCAGAGGTTTTTTCAACCCAATTGGAACATATATGTGACCATGAAGATGTTTAGAGAATTCAAGATCATCTTCTTTTCTTACTAGAAATAAAAAATGTATTTTCTTCTCAATTCAATAAGATGCTTTATAGTTAGACCAGAAAGGGAAACATGGGTTGCAGGAGGTTATTCTCTAGATATACTTGGCGATCTTGGAAAGTGAAGCATGTAAATATCTGTAATATTATTGCAAATTGTAGCATAATTAAAGGAGTCACGTTTTCCCAATATGTTATTGACATTCTTTGGGCTTTCTGTTGAACAAGAAACCTGTAGTTAGAAGTTGGTAGCTGGGAATATAGAATTTTACCTGTGGGACAATTGAATTTGTGGAAAATGCGTACATTCAAGCAATGTTGAAGCCTTGGTTACCTGCTACAAAGCCAGAGCAGCATATGCAGGAAGGCTCTTTCTCTTCCACCACTGGAGAGAAGTGAAATGAGGTAGGCACGCAGCCAGGCTTTCTCCCTTATTTTGCTCCTCAACAGAACGTGAAAACACACGGCTATCATCATCACTGACTTGCAGGAAAGGAAAGGGCTGGGGTTATGTGCTAACCAATGCTTATACTATTGCATTTTTGTTTCTTACAATGGGTGCCTTGGTCTTTTTCTGACAATTCAGTTTATCAAAAGTTGAGTCTTCCTATCTGCATTGTATTCCAGCAGGTGTATTTGTTTTCTGTAACAATGTCATCTTTTATATTGTCTTGAGCTGCCCTGCCTATGCCAAAGTAAATCAAGTAAACCTATTATAACAGACTACATGAGAACGGTGCAACAGACAGAAGAGATGTTGTCTGTTCTGTGCTTGACCGAGAGAAGATTGTTTCTGTATGATATAGCAGAAAAGATTCTTTATTTGCTGCTGGAAATGACAGTGACAAAAATAGTTTGTCTGCCTCTACTTTAGTCACCTGGATTCATGTTTCATGACAGCGGTAGGGGGTAGGGACGTACATGGGGGAAAAAGAATCAGTCTTGTTATAATAGTGCAGTCTTCATCTTTTTTTTTCTTTTTCCAGTAGTTACCTATAATCAAAACCTTTATTTAAGTTGGTAGCAAGATAACAAGAAATGTGCACTGGTGCACGTTGTGTTTGAAATCTGCCCTAGAGCACAGCTGGGAGCGCTTCAGGATAGAATCATGTCTATATTTAACATCTTTCATTACTAATTGTTTAAAATTTTGAGCTGCTTACTAGGAAAAGAATAATAATTCAGACACTATCACTTAAGGTAATAAATTCTCAAGGATGGAGAAGTTCTTCTCAGTGCATTACACTGTTTGCCATTAGCAGTAATATTAGAAAGGTTTACTATGAGCATAGCAAGTGTTTGCTTAATAAGCACCTAGCAGTCTTGTAGGAGGTTTAACACTGGAGAACTAAAATATAAATAGTTCAATCAGGATGGTTTTTTGTTCCTGTTTTTGTTTTGTTAGTTTATTTCTGTTTTTGAGGAAAGTAGCTCAATGTCTCTTATTTTGCAATAATACATTGCTGTTTTAAATTGGTAAATCAGGCAGCAGGTTGGTTTTGTTTGGTAAGTGGACAGGAAAAGGACTACAGGCTCAGGAAACAGATAAAATGCCCTGACTGTTATCTTAAGCCTTATTCAGGTGAACCTAAACCTTCAATTTTGGCTCAGAAGTGGTCAGATAAGTATTTCCTTTCCCTGAGTCCCAGCAGGTAGCCTACTTGCTGACAGTAATTCCTGAGTCTCTCTAGAGCAGGTAATTTGAGCTAAAGTATATATTGTTCCTTCATCTTGTGTTCAGAAGACAAGGAGCTGATAAGTGTTTTCTGAAGTGTTTCTGGTACACGGGTTTCCTTGAGGTTGTGAACTTTGATTACAGAAGCAAATCAGAATCCAGATAAAATAATATTTCTTCTAGGTAAACTTCTGTGGTGTGATTTCACTGTAGGTGAAAGATTGTGTACTGTCAGAAAGAAGATACTGTATTAACTTGCAAGGAATTCATCAGAGGCAAGGGGCAAGAGTTTTTCTACCAAACTGTTATTCACCATGAACCTTAAGACTTTATTTTTGACATCTTCTTGTGTCTTGTTTCTTTAATATCTAAAACACTTTTCCAGGGCTCTCTGTGTTTCTTTAGCCCAGTCGCTAGTGGATGTTGTGGAATCCTTTGCTCATCACTCTTCCCTGATGAGAAGAGGGAAAGAAATGAGTTAGAATTCTATTTTTTTAAGTGCATACAACTAGCTGGAAGATGTTTTCAGGAATGAAGGTGTCATGTTGGTAGTAATTTTGCCTGCCTAGAGACTCTTGAGAAGGAAAAGAGGGAGAAAAGCACTAAAAAATATTTCTTACTCCAATCTTGTCTTAGAGAACATTTTCCTATTAATGAAAGCACAAACTTCCAGTCACTAGGGCTTCTGTTATTTGACAGACAAATGTGTTTGTCTTTAATGGTCCTGTTCTGCCTTGATGATCTGGGTTGTATCAGTTCTGGCAGAGTGTGATGCTAGTGAATATTTTGACACATTTCAGTGTGGACTGCCTGTCAGTAGAAGTATGCTTACAAACAATAACATTACAGCTGGAGCTAGCCTTTTTTTTTTTTTTTTTTTTCTGAAGGCTCAACTGAAGCATAGCATTGCTTTCTGGTCCCTTTGAACTTACTAGTTTCTGTATCCTAGCAAGGCTGGAGATCCTTACTCCTAGCATCCTCCCAGGTCCAAGGTTGTGTGAGGTCCTAGAATGGTCAAATGCCAGCCTCTTCACCCTCCTACTTGTCACAGCCACTTCCTCAGCTACAAGATAGTTGGCTGTTTTTGTTGCTTTATTTGTTTACGCAAAGAACTGAGAGCAACCCTTAGACATAGTTTCTTTGCTCAGAAACATGGTGCCTGTTTATGTCAGTGCTATACTTTGAGCTGTGGGTTGCTGTATTAGCCCTCAGAAGTCTTCAGGCTGGCTTTAGACACAGACAGGTACTTGACAGGGAAGCTAACAACTAGGAACCAGCGAAGTAGGTTTTGGTTATCCATGTTATTTTGCTAGTATTTAGGAGCCTGGGAAGCTGAACCTGAGCAATCAGGAAAAGAGGTAGTAGCTGCTGTTGTGGATACACAGTAACCATCCTTGGACTCTCAAGTGCTCTCCTTTATTTCTGTCCCTTATCCTGTTTATTTCTGTTTAGCTAGATTTGTGTTTCCATGTTACAGGATTAAGTTTTCCTTCCCAAAGGAAGTGATACTCTCCCTGCACTCTTCGGAAGCCCTGAGGTGGCCTCATCTGTTGCTGTGCATCTAGACTACTCTACCCTACTTACATAGCTGTGCTGTTTCTGGGAGTTATGGGTGCAGTGGTGCAAATGCTTCCCTGCATCCACTCGTAGAAGATTCTGGCAGCACAGAAGGAGCTTCACATTATGTGGGAAAGACAGAGGTTTAGCACATACTTCACAAATGCTGCCCATCCTGTGCACAGTGTGGCTTTCACAGCAGTTGGCAGTTTTCCTTCTTGTTTGTGGGTATGTTTGTGTTGCATCCTGACCTGCTTCTGACCAGTAGCTCTGCTACTGCTGTTTCTAAGGTGCCTGTCAGAAGACCTCCTCCTCCTATGTGGTCTCAGTGCAAATTGTCTTTCGATTTTAAATGCTACAAACATATCTGAAATGAACTGTACAGTGAGTGATTGCTACTATTAGCTAAATGAGTGGGCTGTGTTAAATCCCAAATGAGCAGGTGTCTATATTGTGCACTCCATCACTACACCTGGTAGGCTGGCACTCCTCCAGACAGCTGAGCATAAGGGTCAGAGATCTAATGGCTCTCCTTAGATGCTCTCTGAAGCAAGCTCAACATTAACTGGGCCTCATTAGAATATTCCTTCAACAGGAATTCTAGTGCCTAATTTTTATGTATGTAATCATCTAATTTTTTTTGCAAGTTTCCATGATTGATGTTGGTGGAACATTATTTTTTTCCATTGCTGACAAGAAAAGCAGAGTAAATTAGAAACCCAAGTTCTGGGAGGATAATAGCATGCCTTACTTTCAATTGTGTGTATATATACATAGAGGTCCGTGCTCTAATATAGGGGTGACCACAAATACTACTAGAATTATTTTTCCAGAGGGTGTGTAAATGGACTAAAATAATAAGTTTACCTTGAGCTCAGATTTTTTTTCCTGGGTTCAAGTCAGTTGCCCACAACCAATGCTGTAGTTTTTATAATTGTAAATAAGATGTATAACTGTGTTTCCTTGCACCAAACATGAAAACTCATGAGCATGCCCATCCTTGTAAGTACTGTACTGGGAATAAATTGTTAGAATCCACTTGGCTTGGAGAAAACTTGAAAATAGAAGAGCACAGGAAAAGATGCTGTCAGTTATATAGTAAGGTGAGAGCATTCACTTCTGGCTTCCTGTACAGCAATGCCAGCTTCTTTTCAGTGGTGCCCAGGGTTAGGACAAGAGACAATACCACAAACTGAAACATCAGAGTTACTATCTAACTACCAGAAAACATTTATTTATTTATTTGTACTTAGGGTGGCCAAAGCATTGGCATAAGTTACAGGGAGCTTCAAGGCTTAAAGTGTGTGTATGGAAGTTTTGAGTTAACTATCTTCAAATAAATTCAAATAATTTGCTCTTGTCTGTGATAGGAACAGAACTTGACTCATAACAACAAGAAAAAAGCAGAGAAGCAGTTTTCTCCATGCTCCACGTGGCCTTTCAGATCAGCTTCAAAAAGCCCCTTCATAGCTGCCTACTGGGAGAGTTTGCTTTAGAAGGCCCCCACATGAGCTATCTCTCCGGTCAGCAAGGAAAGTTAGCAGACTTAATATATAGATTGAGAAGGATTTTCTTGAGTTTTGTGTCTCTCATTGAGAAGCTCCAGAGTATGAGACTGTATGATGGGTGAAAAAACACAGAGGTGCTCAGTATGAATGGAAGAATTCTATGAAGAGCTCTGACAGTAATGTCTGTCCTGTCCACTGTGGTCTTCCCAGTGCCTCTTTTGCTTTTGTCTGTGGTAGCTGTGCCTAAATATAGGCCTATTATAGCTTAACCCTGGGCTGCTATCCCACCTGCTTTCTTCACCCCATTCTCCTAGCATTTCCAATGTACATTTTACTTACACTGCAGAAACACTGTTGTAGGAGCTGCTACTATGTTCTCCGTTAGTCTACAAATTGTTGTTGCTAGATCATCTTCTCTATTTGTTTCATCCTGCTTCCTTTTTCAGTGTGATTATAAAAGTTAAACTTACCTGTACCCCAGTCTAAGCATGAAATACCCCATGATATCTACCTTCTCTTATTATGAAAATTCACTCTCACTTGTCAGAAAGATGGTCCCCCATCTTTTATGTCTATGAGCTAAGATTTAGCTCCTCTATGCTGCATATTTCTTGAAGATGTGTAGTTGTATCTTACTAGCAGGAGTCTCCTGGCATGCATGTTGGAGTATCTGATAATGGCCTGGTGGTTTGATCAGTCTATAAGAGACATAGTTTTTTTCTTTATTTTCACAAAAAGGAATTTCACCAGTTTTGTGATAATTAGGGTTGCTGTTGGTGGACATAAGTACCAGTGGTCAGGGGAAATCAGTACCTGGGAAGAAAATCTTTCAAACTTAAGCCCAGCATAATCTTTGGATTTTTTAATTTTATTTATTTAGGTTTAAGGAGATGTATAAGCATCCAATAAGTGAGGTACAATTGTTTCTCCCCCTTTCTCAGTCATTCACTGAATGCAGATAGTTAAGTCAGCCATAAAGTCTGTTTGCACAGAACTGTTCTCTCATAGCTGTTTTCAAAAGACCCACACATTCCTGAACTTTTCCTTCTGACATTCAGATCTAGCTGACTGTCCTGCCTTTATGGAATCCAAACAGCTCTACCCGGCTTCTGCTCAAAGAAGTCTCTAAGTCAATCAACAAGGTGAAATTAAGAAAAAAAGGAAAAAGAAAGAAAACACAATACATTTCTCCCACTCTTCTATGTCCCCCCCTCTTTACTGGGGCACTCAGTACAAATTTTATTGGAAATTGCTCCTGGTATTATGTGCCACTTATTTTCCTTTTAATTCTGTTTTCATCTCACCTCATAATAATTTCAGGAATGTTTTTAGTTTCTGAAGCCAAGGAAGCAGTTTCTTCTAGGCACCAATTGCTTTACTGTTAAATAAAAATGTGTTCTTCTGATTCAACTCTATAAAGATGACTGTACAGTCTGTACTGTACGTTTGAAGATTGCCTCAATGAGACAAGTACCATATGGTGTATATGGTGTCCCTTACCTCAAGGGTTCCCTTAGTCAGGCTGGCACGGTTGATAATGAGATCATTTCTGAATAAGGAGGAATATGGGTGATAACGTGATGGTGGGAAGGTGTGAGAGGGCAGGGGCATCAGTACATGCAAAAAGGATGAGAAGAGTTGTTAGTCTACTTCAGCTTCTCATGTGATTTAAATATAGAAAAATCAAACTTCATTAGCAGAAGTTAATCAGAAGGGTGAATTTAGCAGGTCCCATGACAGAAAAATCAAAATATGTAAGAATGGTTTTTAGCCCTTCTTGCCTCTAGTGTAACCTGTAAATATGATGGAAACTAATGTGACAGGCTGGTGAAACGCAATTATGAGCTGGCTCTTATTGGTTGAAAAAGACAACAGGAAGTCTAGTGGGAAATGTTTCTGTATGTTGCATTCTTCTTTCTCTTGGAAACCATCTGAGAGTAAAAAGAATCTGAAATGAAGAGCTCAATAATAACATTCCTTGAACCTGTGTGCTCTCAAAAACCAGAAACAGAGAGAGACATTTGCTTAGACCATTGCTGTTCTTAGGCAAATTGCCTGATCTAACCCAAACAAACAAAAAAAAAACCAGTTCAGGGAAACTGCTGTCTTTTATGGACAAGTCAGCACAAGCCCACCATTCTAGCCTCCCTACTATCATATCTACTACTCATGGTGTGTATCCTAATAAAAGATGTGCTTTCTGAAACAAATAGTAGAAGACCTAAGCTGAGGGAAACTTGAGGTGGTTTCCTTCCCCCCTCATCAAATGTCTGAGATGCTTCATTCTACATCTCTTAAAGGCATAGTTCAACAACAACAAAAAGCATGTTTTGCCACTTAAATGTGAGGAAAAATCAGCATGGATCTTGTGAACTGTATTCATAAAGGGATACCACCATCCATCCATCTAAAACTAAAAAGCAAAAAACCTTAATGTTTTGCAAATGTCTTGGAATGGATCTAGATTTTCCTGCAACAGTGTAGTAGCTCGACAGTTGGGTTGGTCTGGGCCATATTATATTTTCCCATTTCCTTAGTAGACAGGTGTTCTTTCTGATCCTTTTGTAGTTAGATTCTTGAGAAAAAGCAAAACAAGCAACACAGTTTGTTTATCCCATTCTTTTTCCTATTTAACACTGCAGTTGTCAGGTATGTAGACTTAGGTGTATGCCAGCCAAGAATGCTGCTCTGCTACTTGTTCTTCACAAAATACCACTTGTTTGCGATTGCCAAGTTCATGTGAAAGCTAATTTAAGAAATGAATGTGTATAACACCTTGCATCAATGAGGATTCTAGAACTTTGAGTACCTTTTTTTTGAGTATTTGTGTGTATTTTCAAGTATATATAATCATAGTATTTTCTCATGTCCTGAAATCTTAGTATCATAGAATCGCTAAGGTTGGAAAAGACCCACAGGATCATCCAGTCCAACCATTCGCCCTTCACCAATGGTTCTCTCTAAACCATGTCCCTCAACACAACATCCAATCGCTCTTTGAACACCACCAGGGTCAGTGACCCCATTACCTCTATGGGCAGCCCATTCCAGTGCCTGACCACCCTTTCAGAGAAGTGGTATTTCCTAATGTCCTGCCTGAATCTTCCCTGACGCAGCTTGAAGCCATTCCCCCTCGTCCTATCACTAGTCACCCAGGAGAAGAGGCTGACCCCCAGCTCACTACAACCTCCCTTCAGGTAGTTACAGAGAGCAATAAGGTCTCCCCTGAGCCTCCTATTCCCCAGACTGAACAATCCCAGCTCCTTCAGCCTCTCTTCATAAGGCCTGTGCTCCAGACCCCTCACCAGCTTTGTTGCCCTCTGGACACGCTCCAGGGCCTTGATGTCTTTCTTGCAGTGAGGGGCCCAAAATTGCACACAGTACTCAAGGTGCGGCCTCACCAGTGCTGAGTACAGGGGGATAATTATTTCCCTGTTCCTGCTGGCCACACTATTTCTGATACAAGCCAGGATGCCATTGGCCTTCTTGGCCACCTGGGCCCACTGCTGGCTCATGTTCAGTCTAGCGTCAATCAACACCCCTAGGTGCATTTCCTCTACACAGTCTTCCAGCCACTCTGTCCCAAGCCTGTAGAGTCGCCTGGGGTTATTGTGGCCAAAGTGCAGGACCCGGCATTTGGTTTTGTTGAATCCTATCCCATTGGCTTCAGCCCAGCTATCCAGCCTATCCTAAAATAGGATGAATCATGAGACTTATAGGAATAAGTTGATCCTAATGAAAGGGAGCATATTTTATCAAGAGACAAAAATGATATCTTCTTCTAGATGCTAAGTATTCCAAATCCAGTACAGAAATTTCCATTCAGTAACTTGGGAAGGAAGTGAGCGGATTATGAAAACCAGAGATGTACTGGGAGCAAAGGTTGCAACCGTATATAGGGTGAGCTGCATGAGAAATAAGGGGAAACAGCAGCACTCACATATTTATGTCGTGGACTGAACTGGCTCGTAGTCACACTGTAGTTACGTCATGAATAATGCCAGTGCTGCTTTTCCAAGAGATGGCTATTGTTTCTAGGAGTAGAGTTGTGATAAGATGCCTCAGAAAATGAATAGAATCAAAGAATCACCAAGGTTGGAAAAGGCCTACTAGATCATCCAGTCCAACCATCTGCCTATCACCAACAGCTCTCACTAAACTGTGTCCCTCAACACAACTTCTAAACATTCCTAGCAAGGGACTTCTCCACTGATGGTTTTTCCCATAAGGTAATTCAAAGCCCTAGGCTCTCTCCACAAAGAGATATTACCCTATTGCTCTTTGATCTTAAAAGATATCCTTTATGTTGAATCTAAGAGATTGTTTCCTTCTTTAGGGAAGAAGTATGCAAAGGAAATGAAAGAAGAAATGTTCTGTGTTATTTCTTTTTAACCCCAAATAAATATGTATTGTATTAAATGTTAGCGAGCGCTATCATTGCTGATTTCATGAGGATTCAGCTAGGCAACAAAAATAGAGCATTTGATTACTAGACCCCAAAATAAAAGGAATGTTCTAAAATTAAATTATTAATGAAAAAATAACTTATACAACAACTGTGAGGTAGCACTGCTTCTATTAAAATGCAGGTGAACATGAATTCTTTAAGTTGTACTTCTGAGGTTTCCAAAAGTTATGGGATTTTTCACTATTTGTGTGGTGGGCTATGGAAGGAAAGCATACCAATTAAATATTCAATTAAACATCTTTGCATGTCATCACATGAATGGAAAAAAAAATGCATAGATACAGATACACCGAGATTAGTAGTCAATCACTTATCCATATCTTTACAGACAGAATCAGGCTTTAATTCTCCACTTTTTTCCATCTTATAATTGATGAATCTGCAAAATTTAAAATGACTTGATGATTCAGCAACAGTCCCTTTGCATTAATTTGCTCTGGTGGTGTTAAGCAGGGAGAAACTGGAAACCTGAAGTGTGTGCTTGTTGAGAAAACTATTAGACAGGAGCATGTATTCTTCTGCTCTTAAGTGACAGTATGCCTGAATTACATATTTCATAGTATGTTTACAGTGCGGTTCACAGTCCTACTTCCTGGGATGCACAAACTTAGTTCCAGGTCAAGGATCATTTCACTCCTAAGTGTGAAAGAAGCAATTTTGACAATATTAAAAGAGTTGGTAAGGGGTAGAGAAAGAGGATTCAAGCATCGTGTTTCTTCAAGGATAATGAATCCTGCTTTGCAAGAAAGACAAAAGGCAATAATAAATCTTTAGGGGATTATTCCACAGTCTCCTTGCTCAAGAATTTTAGAATGTGCTCTTTTTTTGGTATATAACAAGCTATATATCACAACTCCTGGGGACAGGCCTTTCAAACAGAATATCAAATACTGAGAGTACAAGACTGATCCCAAAGACTCTTCACAATAATTACTTTCCAGTAGGAGCCTCAGTGTAAATAAAACATTGATCTTATTTGAAAGCCAAATACCACATGGAACTAGATTGGAGCTTTTCCTTGTAAAATTTGAAACAGGGACAATATTTCCACAGTAATTATCCTTCTGGGTTTCAAATCATGGTACATTTGATGGGGTTTTGTTATGGCAAATAACCACTTCTGAGGATGGAAGAGTATGTACAAAGTGTTGACTTTGTACTTTTTCCAGAATCAATTTGATCACAGTTTTCCAAGATATATGCTTTTGTACAATGCATTGCAGAAAGTCTTAAAGACTTGCAATTGGTCTTACACATGCAAACCTAAATCTTCCTTGGTGTTCTGAGTTGTAAAGCATGGGAATCTTTGCTGCTACAGAGATATAAGTTTAGCTGGAAAAATGATGGATGCACCAGGAAATCTATTCAGCTTGCTGAGATTCTCCTGATATCCTCTTGACCCAAGCATACCCATGACTACTTGTGGTGTTAGCTCAAGAAAAGATGAGCTTGAGAAAAGTGTCTTAGTTGATATTTCCCAAATTATGGTTTTCAGATTATTATTGTTATTTTGTTTTTTATTTTATCCTTTTAAAATACAATATTTTGGACATACATACTTAATTTAGTTACTCCAGCTCAAAGATTGGTCTAAAAATAAGTAGGCTTTTCCTGCCTCACTATAATTTGCTTCTTTTCATTTTCAATGTTATCTTGCCAGTCTGTGACCCGTGTGCTGCTTTATGCTTCCATCCAAAGATGGAACTCTTTCCAGATTCTATTTGTATTTTGCTGTTATGAGTGAACACTAGGGCTATTTACTCTTCTGCCAGCCCCTCAAAGTTGGAGATTATGCCAGTATCTCGTTTGTCACTTAAAACATTAAAAAAAAAAAAAAAAAAACCTTTATGGTGTTTAGCGTAATGGTGGTGTTTTGATTCCTTTTATTCAGATACCTTCTCCATCCTACTCCCTGCTCCCTTCCCATTCCACCCCACTCCCCCCAAAAAATAAAAAGGGAGGCAAATAGTACAGCCCTTTGGTGAGATATTTTGAATTTCTTCTTTTTATGTGGCTCAATTTAGTATTTCTTCTCGTATGGTTAGGCTGACATTCAGACCCTTTGAATTTCATACCTCCTGAAATAAAATTCTACAGTACCTGGTGGAGGTTTTTGTAATCCCAGAACTATACTGCCAGCTTTGAGCAGAAATTAACTGAATTTTGAAGTTCAATGACATTAGAATCTAATTCTTAACAATTCTCTATTGGAGCAATGAAAATGAACCTACAGTATACCAAAATCTGGACTTTAAGGATCAATGTAACTTTATTCTGCAGTCACTTGCCTAACCCCTCTTTGAGCAAAATCTTTGGTGGCCCACTCAGTTTGTCTGGAGAGGGAATCAGAGGTGGTTTCTACTATCCCTGAGCTTGTCTCTTGCTGCAAGATCCACGTGCCAAGTTCACACAAATAACAACCACCTGGTTGTTAATGCCCGGTTCCCTGGGCAGACTGGAGTCCTAACACCATATGGTTGTTGGTGTTTACAAATGAGGTGTTAATAAGTTGTCAGTTTTTAAACAAATGAAGGGGAATGGACCAGATAAAGTTGGAGGAGTGACCTTAATTTAATGAAGACTATTGTGACATGTTATGAAATGAATAATCCCACGGTTAATAACTAGCTTGTTCTCATCCTTTTTCTTGAGCACTTTCTTTTATTACATCAGTGATAAAGTAGTCCTTATTGCATCTGGCTGGAGGCAATAACTTAAAAGGTATAAATAACACCTTTTAATTGAAATCTGACTATGGATGTCTGGCCTCTGTGATTACAGCTTTTATCACATGGATTGTCTCATTACAGGTACATTCATGCTACTGAGGAAACTACTTAGCTTAGAAATAAAAATACCTTTTTCAGATGTCCAAACTGAATCATCAGAGAATTTCTTTGACAGCAATGGGGATAAGTAAAGACAAGTGCTTCCTTGTGTGGCATGTATGCAAAATCCTCCTCTAGTCTTTTCTGCTCAGATGCTAGTGACGAGCTTCGCAAACACCAACACCACAAAGAGGAGTGAGTGTGAGAGCTGGCATTAAGTACACTGAGGGCCAGCTGCCTTGGGGTTTTCCATCCCTATTACAGCTCATTAATCTTGTTCCTAGACCTTCTTAAAAAAAATCTGATTGGGCTTGAGATGACTTGGATTAGCTTATGTGCTGCCTGTGTTTCCTAAGTACACAAGCGTGATGCTGTATTTCTCCAGGCTCTCTGCCTCCAGCAAGCTTCAGTGCACAGACTTACAGAGCAGGCTACTGAGATAGCAGTGTGACTCCTGGGTGAATTTAGCTGTGAGAATAAAATGGTGTTTGTTTGATGACACAGACACTGCTAGCATCATCCTTTACACAACATAGTGTGGAGTGAGGCATTGATTACTGTGCTAGAAATAGGAACGGTAATGGTATTTCTTACAGATTCCTGGATGGGTAGACAAATGAGTGAATTCTTTTGGAGAGAAAGTGGCTGTTGGTAATTTTAACATTTAGGAGTATATTTTATGACTCCATCCAGAGCCGCCTTCTGCCACTGACCAAGATTTGTATCTCTGTGTTGTGATAACCAGACTTAAAAGGTAGTGTTTTTGACTACAGAACTCATGCATTTGCTTTATTAAGGTGGTTTGCATTTGCAACGTGATGAGTTTCTCTTAAAGTGAGAGGGTACGGAGTAGATGCTTGATAAACCCTGAAGAAAACCATGGAGGAAAACCTGTGTCCCAAGTTGCAATAGAAAAAACTGATTACTGCAGACAATACAGGAAAATAAACCTAAACTGAGTTTACGCTCCTGTTAGCAGTGAATAACCCACATAATATATTCTAAATTACTCAGTGAAAGGTATTTGGCTTGTCTTTAAGGAGTTTTATCAGGTAAAATAAGTCTTTGCAGAATGTTTTCCAACATGAACTACATAACAGAAGCCACATATATACAAACCACCGAAAGAGGAGAGGGGTTCTGGGAGCTATAAGAAATGTAGATTATTTGACTTTACTGCAGCATTCAGCTGGCAAGCTCTTCCTTGATTTAAACAGATGTTTTGTTTCCTCACATGCTGTCCACCATGTTCTCACTTGCCCAGCCAAATATCAGGAGAAGCTTAAGCTAGGTAAATCAGCCAACTGATTTGTACTACTCTTAACCAATCTGGTCATATTTTTAGTGCTGCAGTAAATGCGTCAAATAAATATGGCACCATGTAGAATTCTGGGCTGGAAATCTAGCAGTGAAATCTTACTTGAGACACCAAATGCTGGTAAGTGAAGAAGCTTGAAATTGATAGTAATAGTTTATAATCTACAGGAGCTACGAAGTGGCAAAAAAGATGTGTTAGTCTACATGAAGAAGCTGAAGTTTTTAGCCTAGACTGTTACGGCTTTAAGTCTTTTTTTTTTTTTTAACCACAATTAAGTTGTTATAAAGGAATATGTGTCCCACACTTAGAAAGTAGAGAATGCAGTAGGCTAAATCATAGAGATTAGGGTTTCGCAGTATGTCTGTCTTGCAGAAAGGATCCCCCCAGATCCATTTCTAATTGGCAAGCCCTATAACAGGGAAGGAAAGGATAAGAGCTCAACTTCTTGCAACTTACACTGGGTTTTTCCCTAACGTGCATCTGTCAGCTTCCCTGAGAATGTTTTTGCTTTGAAATAGAGTAGGAGAAAGCAGAATTCCACAGGGACTGTGCAAAGAGCAACTCTTCTGATGTACTCTGGAGTGGTTCATATGCAGCTAGGGATGTATAAAAGCCATTTTATTGACAAGGGGGATGCTGGCTATGGCACCGTGGTTATACAGTAGTGCCATGGGAACATTAAGTTCCACAAGAGCAGACACTGTGCAGTTTGAATTAGTCACCTCTAAAGCGTAGCACTGCCAGTAGGGCTGTATCTCCATGCAGTGGCTGTCATTCAGCACTCAGACTTTGACAGCCATTACTCGTGCCTGATACTGCCACATAAATGTAGGTGCCTCATAAAGACGTCTTTGAGGACAATCTCCTTGTGTAGAGGAGACCAGCGTTTTGTAGCACTGTAAAACTCTGTCATACTACGTGGACAATTTATTTTGTGTGTATAAATTGGTGCCAAACAATCTCAAATTTAGAGTGACAGTCCAGTTAAGAAAAGGAGAGATGGAATATATTTGAAATCAAATTTCAACAGCAGGCATTCATTATTATTGTTTTAAAACTGCAAATAAATTCTAGGTGAGTGTGATAATGCTAGAGTTTGCCTCAGTGCTGTCAATAAAAATTTGATGCAGCCTTAGTTGATCTTATTGTCTGGGGGTGAGGCCAATGGAGAAAATGGAGGAGAAAGATGGAGTGAACTATCTGTATAAATTGCTATTGTTTTCAGCGAAACAAATGACTTTTTTCCTATTTTCTGTTGAAAATGTACTTTATGTATGTGGATTTAGTCTTGTCAATGCTAAGAAGTTTTGCTTTTTAACTCTGCTGATATCATTAAACTGGCAAACAACTGTAGCATGAATATAGTTATTATGAAAGTAAAAGTGCTTATGTCAGTGTATTTTATTCCAGTTCAGTAGAAATAAGTTACACCTCCATAAATCACCTTATGTTATTCAGACTGTCTCTGCACTAGGGCTTTTATTGCAGCTCTTCACTGGCAGTCAGGCTCACAACTTCCCTTTCTACCCTGACACTGACTCAGAAAGTGCCAGTAGGCACAGCATTACCCTTGCCTCTGTTTCAGTTTTCCCTGACCAAGCAGAAGGCAATTACAAGATCTTGTCAGGGAAAAAGAAAGTAGAATTTCTCTCTCTTTGTAAAGTATAAGAGCTTTTCCACCTCAAAAAAGTAAACACCTAATATCACAGCTGAAAAGCTGCATCTGAATACTAAATATTTTAATTCAGCATTTTCCTCTGTACTTCTTCAGAGTTGCTTAGGTGGCTCATGTTGTCAGCTTTCTCTGTGCTCTTAACGCTCTGAGAGACTCACCTTCCAAGCACCAGCCCTTCGTCTTCTGGACATGTCATAGCTCATCACAGATGTCAAAGAGCAGAGGAGCCAGGTGGTGAATGTAGCTCACAAGGGAGGACTTTTTCTCCTGAAGAGCCACGGTAGTGCTTACAGCTGAAAATTGGGAGAGAAAAATATATTGGTTCTTTGTAATTTTTTTTTTTCATGAAACCTTTAGGTGTTTGTTCTTAATCAAAATTTTCACAAGAAAAGGAAAATTGAAGTCCCTATTTCCCTTTCTTTTTCAAAAGAAACAGATTATGGGAGAAAAGGCACTGATGAACCTGATTTCCTTCTTTTGTAGAGAAGGATCGAATTAAAAGCACCATTTAGATGATAAGTAGTGTTTCATGAGCGCTGTCTGAGACCATTATCCTCTAACAGAGGAACATCTATGTGCTTTACAGTGCTGTATGGGAACACCACGACAGTCTTTCCAACTATAACACCCGTAAAGTACCATTCTAACCGCGCTACTCTTCCAACTGTACAAGTGCTTTTGACCATGATAGCTAAGGTGAACATCCGAAGACTGAACTTCAGGAAGTTACTAAAGAAGTTGCTGAAGCATCTGTTAAGAGCTTATTAAAAAGTACTTCTAATGAACACATGACTGTAAAGTATAAATCCAGGCAACTCAGGTTTCTGCTTGTATGGATGTTGATATTTTACATTGTTCAAAGACAAAGCTAATTTTTTTGCAGGGGGCTGACTGAAGAAATAGCAGTGAGAAGGCTGTATTTCTTTGCCACCAGCAGGAGCTCAGATTTCATGCCGCACCATAGTTTACAATGTTGTTGTTAGTGTTTAGGAATATATGTACAGAACCTGCTCTCTTCTGCCTTGAAATATGTTTATGGCAGTAATTTGAATGTTAAAAGTTAACATTCAAAGCATCCAAAACATGTTGTGCGTTGTGTTCATTGCAATTAGAGTTCACCGAATCAAATTACTGCCAAGAAATTCCTCAGAAAGATAGAGATGCACATAGGCAAGGGACTCTCCAACTTTATGGTAATTTAAGTGCAAACTCAGGCATTTTATTGACATGTTTATTTGATGTTATTTAAAAAGTCCTTGCTCCTCTAGTTGCTGGTGTGGGTTCTACTGCAGCACTATAGGAGAAAATAAAGTACCTGCAGCAGTCACTATTTGAGTAGAAGCAGAAAACTTGTGAAGACATTAAATAGCCTGTTCTGCTTTTGTAGGATTCTTGTTTGCATTTTGTATTCTCAATATTTTGGGACTAAAGTCTGAGGTTTTCATGCTTGCATGAAAAGAGCGCCTACGCATTTTGAAGTTGAGACATTCCTAGTTATAATCTCATCAAATTACAGATGGGTTAAGAGCTGATTTATCCAAACCTTGGGCTTTTATTTGCATCATAAAGTGTTGCTATGGTACTACCATAGCCAATAGTTTGCAAAATCAGGATGTGATTTCCTTTATTTTCAAACCACCCATGAGTAGTTTGACTGCAATCAGGTTTCTGAGAAGCTGTGCCGGTTACTCCAGGTGGCAGGGCTGGCATCTGAATCTAAGCAGCAGGGAGGGGAATCCCAACTGATTCATTTGTCCATGCAGCCTACCTTCCTGATCTTGTTTTCTGCTTTCTAGCTGTGATTCTCTCTCCCAAGAGATTCTGTCTCCTATGTGCTCCACCCTTGCCTACTTTTCGAAGTGCAGTCATAATTATGCCTGCCTAGTGCCAGTTAACAGTGTTCTCCTTGTCCTGCTCAACCTCACTCTTGGCCTCTATGTCTAAATCCCTGTACAACTTTGTGCAGAGTATGCATAAGCTGTGCTCCAACCCTGTGTTGTTCTTGCTGTTGCTTTTACGGGATTTCTCAGGCTCCTTATTTTTAGACACTAGTTTAAACGTTAAGATGGAAGGATTTCCTTTGCTTCTCCAGCTTCCCGACTGAGGTCTAACCCTGGCCACTAACTGTCCTTTATGTCAAATGTGGTAGTAAGCTGTATCTTTTGGTTTCTCTAGGTTCCTTGTTTGTGTTTGCTTCAACTTTACTAGGTCTGCCCTGTTTTTACACTAATTGTAATCCTTACAAAGATTCTCTAACAAAAATCTACTGTGCCACTGTAAAAACACTCCCTTCCACTACCCTTAATCAGAAGAGCACTTAAACTACAGGGAGCTGTCTTGACATTTTCTCACCACTGACCCTTGCAGTTAGACTAAAGGATTTGCTGCTTCCTCACTGGCCATTTGGTTGCATATCCTTGTACTTCACTTTTATGTCCTCATATGACGTGTGGAATGATCCTGCAGGCAGGCAATCTCTGATAAAGAATCTCAATGTGCATTTCAAATTGTTACTGTCCCCAAGATGCATTTTCCAGACAGCTGGTTCAGCATGTGGAAGCTCATAATTCAGTGTCTTCCATCAATGTCTTATGCACATTAGGATTATCGAGGGGATTATTTTGTCAGGACCGTTTGCAGAAGGAGTGGGCTAATGTAGAGTTGTTCAATTCAGTTTGCAACAAATTTGCCAGGCAATTCCTAGTAATAATAATGGTGATGATGATTGTTATTTTTTGTTTCTCTGGGATGTATATCATTCAGATGTAGATTTTGGTCTGTTGTGACAGTTTTGTTTGCAATCAGATTTTCCCAGGGGAGTGAATGGATTGCTCTTTGTACAATGCAGCTGTGTTTTTGTGTAGTCTGGTATATAAACTCTGGACACGATTCTTCTCTGGGAGGCTCTGGTTTTATTTCCATGTGACAATTCTAATATGCACCTTTTACAATTAGCGTGAATGGTGAATTTTCTGCAGTCTCATCAGAAAATTGAGGAACTTCATATTTTTAAGCAATTCTGACTAGTACCAATTATAAAGCTCCTATAGTGATGAAGTTAGGAGGAAAAAAAAAGGGATATAAAAACTCAGTTAAAATAAAAAAACAAAACAAAAACTACAGAGATCTGTACTTCAGGAATGGACCTTTCCTTCAAAATGGATCACCAAATTAAATAATGCAGGAGAACTGACAGTATAATATATAGTATTAAATTCTGTATGGGAAATTCTTTGGAATATTTTCATTAAGATAAAAACAGAAAAGACAAATGATGAAACTCAGTAAGATGAAGGAGGTATACTTTAAAAGCCACATGATGTATTGCATCAGATCAGAAAGTACTTCTCTCAAAACTGGTATCATACTTTAGCAAAAGCCAAGAAAAATGAAATTCATTTGAAATGCATTGAGGCAGTGGTAATCCTCTGTTATAGGAGAATAGGGACTGAATGGTGGTGTTCCTCCCTGTGTTCACTGAGGTAAACTGATATGAATCACGCTGTCCTCCCAAAAACTACAGCTCTAAACTTGCATAACTCTCTGTAAAGATAGAAGGATCTACCTAGGGAATGTTGATATTTACATCACCTTCTTGAAGAAGTAGTATTTTAAAATCCTTACCCAACACCAGTGTACCCCTTAAGGCAGGTCAAAGAGAAATGTATGGATGTATGAGAAGGCAAACCAGACACCAGTGTTGTAAGAGAACATCTTTTGAGAAGAGAAAAAAATATATATTCTTCCTGTTACTTGGTTTAGAATGGTCTGGGGATGAATGAGAAATATTTACAGAGCTAATTTCATGGTGCTCATCTATAACCAATTATTTTTTTAAGTATTTTAATTTAGTGGGGAGCAATCCATCATACTATATAACAATCTCTGGGGAATGACGTGTTGACAAAACTTAAGTTGGCTTGTGGACCAGGAATCTTGGATCTGAGCATGAGCCTATACACTTTTGTGCTGGGAAAACTCAGCTTCTTTTGAGGGAGCAGCTTTTAATGTCTCATTTTTCAGACATTAGTCATGAATATTCCCTAAGCTATATCCTGTGTCCTTCTGTTATGATATCCACCCCAAATTCTGCATATATAGGGATGCATGCAACAGCTTTTCACACACTTGCAAAAAACAGTGGCTGTGTCTCTTCTAGCTGAGCACAACGGATGGAAGTAAAAAATGGAAATATTCACAGTGTCCAGTAATAGTTGTTTATCTTGCTTATTTCTTTGTCTCTCTGAAGCTATATTGGAAGAGATGAAGAAAAATGGCAGGAGGGCAAAGAGTCAAAGACTTAAAGCAAGTCAAAGAAACAGAAAAGTAAGCATGGGAAATTGTTTATGAGTGCAGACCTGACATTATGCCTATGAGATAACAGGGATGCCATCAGGAGGTAGAGTGCTGTATGGTTGTTGAGTACTAACTCTTATCGAAATAACGGGCTCCCTCCTGAAGGTAGTTATCAGAGCACCATCAAGAAAGGGAAGTGTTGCTTTTTCATTTGTGTTTTATTTTCTCCCTGTTGCTGCTCTTTTTCAAGGGTCCTTCACATCTTTGTGTTATAGGAGGTTTGTGTGTGTGCTTTCACGTGTTTGTGTTTTCACACAGGAGTACATAGGTGCTAATTCTTGAAGGATCCTTGAGCTGAAATAGGTAAATACATATCTATATATTTGTGAAGTCAGTGGAAACTCTTCCTCTAAAGAGAGAATATCTTTTTATTATAGGAACTCAATTTATAAAGCTCCTCAGACTAAAATGCCATAATCCTATAAATCTATATGTTGACCTTGGGGGGATCAGGGCATTCTTTAAGCTACAGATAGGATAGGAAGGATTTACCAGCGTGGGTTTGGAAGGATTGCATTACTTACAGGTAAATAAACTCAGCTGTGGGAGTATCTAAAATAGAAAAAAGAACATCAAGAAGGGCTGAGCAACAGGCACAGTTCAGTAACCAAGAAGCCATTCAGCCAAAAGTGCATAGTTACGTTCACATTTATGAGTGGGGAAAGGAAATTGTCAGGCCAGCAATGCAGCAAGGGCACCTTTCCACATGTACCTCATTTAAAATTACACCATCTACAGAGACTGACTGGTGTCACTCGTTGACAGTTTTGTTATTTTTTTTCCTGGGCTATGAGTTTTGAGTTTTAATACTCCACATTGTTGCTAGTTTTACTACTGTACATGAGCACAAGACATACCTTCGGCCAGCCAGGTCCCTCATCTGGGCAGCACCTGCAGTGTCACCTCCTGTGGTTGGCCAGCAGGCAGACCAAGCATTCTGCAGGAGGCACAGGGCTCTAGGCACACCTTTTCTATTGCATGTCCATTTCTTTTCCCTCATTTGCACTATCCTACTGGGCGTAATCTGCAGTTGCAGATGTAAAAGCTTTATCCACTGCTGCATTGTGCTCAGCGGTTCATCTCAGACTAATCCAGCGTCAGCATAAAAACAGCTTTCTCACTTTGTAGAGAGGCTTCCAGCATCCTCTTACTGGATCCAGACAGCTGCTTCTCTAACAGCAGGGACTGCATGTGCCAGGAGAAATGTGGCTGTGCATGGACACTTGATTCTTAGGAAAGCAAGCAAATTGATGACCAAGTCTTTTATGGCCTCTGGCGTCTTCTACCTGAGTACTGATTCTGACATATAGATAAGCACAGCTACATCACATCATGAGGTGAGAAAGCAAGGCTTTACTGATTTTGCTCAGGAGACAAGTCAGTTTTTGATCACGAAGACATAAACATGTATATAGATTAAAAATAATGTAGGATTTTAGATAACTCTTTTGACATAGTCCAGGTGACATAGAAAATGTGTATATTCTTGAGAAATTTTCGTATCTCACTGATTTCAATAGGAGCTGAAAAAGACTGCGTGTTTGAAAAACACTCTGGTATGGGTCAAGGTGAGCATCTAAATATAACTATAAATCATAGAAGAAAGAGATGCCTGCGATCTGTTGTAGGTCACGTGGTCTTCAATCTGGGGAATAAACCAGGAATCCTGACTTCAGCTCCTGAAGGTCTTTTCAGCTGATTTCTACTCTTATATCCAGTAACGGAAAGGAGACCTCCATGTCCAAGCCACAGAAGAGGAGTTGTTCAAATCACAGGAGAGATGTGGTGTTTCTGTGGGCTCTTTCTCCAGCTGGGCCATAGGCTGCTTCATGTGGTTAACTGCTTAGCAGAGGAGAAATTGCTTATGTTGAGCAGCTTGTGAATCTCATAGCAGTTTGAGTTTTCAATTTAGATATGTATCAGAAAGGTCAAGGTTTCTAAGGATCTTCTCTGATTTCTTAGCTGGAGAAATCAAATTGGCAGGTGTGTCACCTAAAAATCTATACTGCAAACTGTATCAGAAGTGCCAGGAGGTGCCAATTTTGTGTGCAAATAAGGGATGTACTCTGAATATTTGAAGAGGTGATGTTTTTCCTGAGTTGTGTGGAGAGATGTAGAAGGTTGCAGTGAGAGTTGGTTGGGGAAAAATCCTGCTGTGCATCCCCAAAGCAAGCAAAGCTCCTTATGTATTGATGATGTATTTTTTATTCCTTATTTAAACAAAAAGGGGAGGAAGAGACTTGACTATTCCTATAAGGCACAAAGGCATATTAAGTTGCTGAGCCTGAGACAGGGCAGAAAAAATTACCCTTTTTTTGGATGCTTAACCTGTATCTAGACTAATACACGAAACATCCTCAGGACTATCCTCTTTCACTGGGGCTAGCAGGCATAGCATGGCTCTTGTATTAATGTTAAATTTACATATTCTCCAAAATAAGGGAGAATATTATATAGCACATGTGAAAACTGTAATAAACATCACTCTAACAATTGTACCAGACTAGACAGTAGAGACTCCCTAGTTGGAACCTGATATGGTTTAATTTACTAGCAAAAACATGGCTTTTATAGCAAGACTGGCCAGAATAGGTGAGTAGGCAACAGCCTTGGCTGGCCAAACAAGGTCTTTGCGTGCACCATTGCTCTGAGACCTTTGGAAAGGTCTGTGTTTCTTGAGGCTGATCCTTGAGTACAGCGCATAGAACTCTTTCCATTGCAGAGCCATATCCCAAAGTTTCCTCTGCAGTGATCTTGTTTTGAAAGAAAATCTATTATCTTTTACAAAACCTGTATAGTTCAGTGAGAGCACTTGACAACACCTACACTTGCTCTGTGGTTTGTTTATTTTCCTTTTCTCTGCTATGATACAGCTCTGAGTCAGTCAAAAGTTGATCCTTCAACACTGACTAGTTACAAAGTATGAATTAGATAAAAGTGTTATTTATTTTCATGGAGTGTTGAGATCTGGGAATGTTCAGATTTTATTTTTTCCAAGTATGGAAGAAGAATGAAAGCATGGGAGAGGTGGTGATTTTTATTTTTTATTAACTTTTTAACTTTACATACTTGTTTCATAACACAGAAAATCTTTCTTCCCAAAACATGTTCCCACCTTATCTTGAAACTTATCTGCCATCAATTTCCAAAATTTCTCAAATCATCAAAGAAACTGCAGTAATTGCTATTTTCATAGATATACATAGCTGATACCCTAGATTTTCATGAAATTGAAGCACCAGTAAGTGTTGTATTTGATACTATGAAGATAAGCTACACGGAAAACCATGAAACTGCATGATTTTATCTTATCCAGCCCTGCCTTGAATCACTCAAGACTGCTCTTCATGTGGTGTTTTCCAGAATTTGCTCAGTGTATATTCACATACCTCAAAAGACAAGTCTTACACTGAAAAAGTGTTCTGCAGTCTGGTCCATCAACAGGAGATTTCTGCTTCCCCAGTTCATTCTTTCTAGTCATGATAGCAGTTTACATGCTCCTTTGTTATGTCACATTAACTAATTCTTTTGGATGTTGCTCTGTAAACAATAACTCAGAGTAATAATCTTCAAATACAATAAAACATTTGAAGGTAGGCTGCTTCTCCCAGGTAACTCTTGATAGGAGGAAAGTTAATAGCCTCAAGCTGTGCTGAGGGAGGTGCAGGTTGGATATTGGGAAAAACTTCTCAGAAAGAGTGATGGGACAGTGGCACAGGCTGCCCAGGGAGGTGCAGTCACCATCCCTGGATGTGTTCATGAACTCTGTGAATGTAGCAATGAGGGACACGGTTAGTGGGCATGGGGAGGATGGGCTGACAGTTGGTCTAGATGATCTTTAGTGGTCATATAAAACCTTAATTCTTTGATTCTACAGATCTACGTTAGCAGTTGTGTCACTGTAGATGCTATTTATTAAAATTATTTTATAAATCTATTCACTTTTGTGGTCATGAAAGCCTCTAAACATTAAATGGCTCAGAGGAAAGTCCTGTCCAGTCCCAAAATATTAGTTACAAGAATCTTCCTTACCAGGTAAATAACATTGTTGGTAGTATTGGCTTATAAAGGGCTCCCAAAAAGTTATCTGTGTTAAAAAGTCTGATAGTGTAATTTGATGATACCATGTTCTCTGTCTGCCTCATCATCTGAGGTGTTTCCAGTTTGATCAAGTCAAGGGAAAAAAGTTAATTAAGAAAAAAATTACTACTGAATTTTTCAGTAAAAATATTTTAACGTCTTTGTCCCTCTTCTTTCTTAGTTTTAATAAAAAAGATAAGAAATGGAGTTGTTCAAAAAGTTATTCAGATTCTATATACCTGTGAATTGCTCAGCTCCTGAAGTCTAAGGAGGGAAGACAATTCAGATAAAATCATGCTAGCAAGTTTATTTCAGTTGCCAAAAGCATCATAAATGTTCTTATGCTGATATTCAAAACAACTGTATTAAGCAGTTAGGAGAAGTAGATGGGGTATTAATAGAGGAGAAAACAGGTGAAAATGCTGGCTGACAAATGACTTAAGCAGTTTTAGAGTGTCTCACATTTGATTATTAGGGTTTTGGTTAGATCTAGAAGCATCTGGAAACTGGTGAACCTGAGAATTTTGAGGAGAATTCAACAGACAAGACAGCAGAGATCAAAATGTCTGTCCAAACAACAGCTGCCTACTGAGCTAAGGCATTTTTCAGCATTACATTGCAATGCTCTTGCAGTCAGGATTGCTGAGGAACCAGGGTAAGTTCACACCTCTGAGAATTAATATGGGAGGATACAAGAATGGATTCTGCTCCTCTGGCAAGGTGATCCTTTCTCCTCAGAGGCAATTTCCAATGGGATCTGGGGGTGAGAGGTATTCTCTTCAACCTCAGTTCTCTTTGTAAGTGTATATAACTTTCCTGTCCTTTTTCACTTGCTTGAAGCAAAGTTACTAATAACAATCTCTTCTAAATGAGCACCTATTTTTCCAGTAGGGAAATGGTACACTTATACAAATTTGCCTGAAATATGTATTTCCAGAAGTGCTTAATTGGCACCATTGTAATGAAGTTTAATAATGCCATGGAATTTCACTGAACTGTCCGTTGATTGGAGAAAGAGAGGCCTGCGAAATGAGAGCTACAATATCTTAGGCAGACTTGCTTTTTTTGGTTGAATTTTTGCTGCCTTCTCCAGGAAAACATGAGGAGCAGTAGCAAGGCTTACATTTATTTACTTTTTTCACTGTTCAGATTAAGCTTCATTTCACCAGATATTCATGCTATTAGGTTGTTTTTTTTTCCAGTAGTTGTTGATGACTGAAAATTCCATGAAGTGATAAGGAGGAGCACTGAGAACTTGTGAATGAAAAAAGTAGAGACTGTTGCTTTTTGGGGGGCTGTAGAATATGACATTGATAAGAACAGTTATAGGGCCCTGGTGCTGCATGAAGGGCTTTATGCTGGTCTGTGAGGAAGGTGGACAAAGACCACGTTCCCTCTGTACAAATTTTAGTCTGCTGGCTCCAACATTCAAGTGGTTATCAGTAGGCTGATGGAAAAAAATGAAAGTGCAAAAAAGGAAAATGTACTTACAGGCTCTGTGAATCATGTCCCAGGAGCTGTTAATGATCATCCTTCAGCTGCTAGCACAATGCCTGTAAGTGCCTATTTAGAAAAAAGAGCAACATGAATTCTAATGCCAGTGATCAGCACTCTTATGGTTTGTAGTTACATGTGTAGTGTCATTTTGTGGGGTTAAATCATATCTCTCTTTTCCCAACCAAGTGTTCAAAATGATTTTTTTTTCTTTACAGCTCATTAGAAAAATCAGAGCTGGGGAAAACCACAGTGGTTGACGTGTTGCCACCCTCTGATACTAGGAAAGATAGCCAATATGTTTTCCCTGGGAAGAATGTTCTCTCTTACACAGAATGCAATAGGACTGAGCACAGAAATATGGTGTAGAGTGCACTCCACCCTCTCCTCAGCATGGGTACATGATCATAACAGTTTTTGATTGCCTTATATTTTAGTCCAGTAATTCTCTTCCACCTCTGTGTCCAGGGCAGTGTTAAGTGAGTCAAGTCAGAAAGGTTGACATCATGTTTTTCTTCAGGATACTCTTTTACTGCTTCTTTCTTCTCAGTGTTATGATACTTTTCCTTCTGTTATATATTTAATTTCATTTAAATTCACATCAGCTCCATAACACCATCCCCTATGCCTCCAGACATCCTTACTTCTATGTTTTAAACATTTAATCTATCTGTAGCCGTTTTATGCTGTATGTCTTATTTTTCCCTATTTCCTCTGTACAGTGGAGCTCTTCAGAAAGGCCAGACATGATGTCTAGGCAGTCCATAATCCCACTTAATTTCTGAAACAAAACTGTGTAATTCCTGTTCTTCACATTCACTCCTGCAGCTTGCTGGGTGGCAGCTTGGAGGCCTCATAGAGTCTCTAGAGAACGAAATAAAATGCAGGGTATTTGTTTTACTTTGTTTTTATGGAGGCCTTTCCTCAGATGTCAGGTACAAGTTTTGATGCATTTTTGCCCAGCTTTTGTATATTTTTAACCAAATCCATTCATTATTTTTATGGATATCAAGTTAATAAAACAAAACAAGCAAATAAGAACAGTCAGTATCTATTACATTTAGATTAACTTATTTCCTACTCAGAGTAGGAAATACTAATCTTTGTTCTTTTTCAAAATGGATAACATAATTTTTTCTTGGACTTCTCCATACCAAATTTCAGCCTAGAGTACAGTTTCTCAAACCATGTTTTGTGTTTTAGAGTTCGGTTGATTTGTTTTTAGTATGTCACAGCAAGACTGTGGGCTCACGTTCATCCTCACCACTACTGTTTGAAAGCCTTACTGTTTCCTGTAAAACTGGGAATAGCAAACTCAGAATTGCTAGGAACTCTTATATTTTTCTAACAGTGCAGCACTTAGGGAGCAAACATCTGCCCTCTTGTGCAGAACCCATTAATGAGGCACTAGAAGGTGAAAGGAGATCTGAGGAAGACATTTTAGACTTTCTGCTGCATTGCTCCTTAGTGCTTCTGTGGCAGATTTACGTATGTCTGCTTTGAGACATTTATTCATTGTTGATTATTTATATTAAAAAAAATAAAACACAAGGATTTGCTTCAGGGGCAACAGAAGAAGTAATGCTTGATGAAGATTACAGTCAGGAAAAATTGATTTCTTTAATTGGAAACTGAAGTCATATTCAGACAATAGGTTTTCTCCTTCATTAGCTATACTCCTGTGTAAGCCTTTGTCTCTCTGGCTGTAGTAAAACTTTCCAGACAGTGTGCTCATAAAACATACAAAACCTAGCCTGTTAACGTCTCTACTTCTGTTCCTCGGGGATGCTGGTTTCGCAGTATTGTATCCCAATGAGATGGAGCACAGGTAAGGAGAAATTCCCTAACCAAGTGTGTCATTTGGAGAATATCTTCATGAATACCGTCAATTCACCTTCTATATGCTATTGGGTAGTGTCTCAGCTTTGTAACACACTCTTCTGCTTCAGTTTATCCCCAGTCACATTATGACTTTTTTTCTACATTAAACCCCTTAGCATGAAAAGAATTTGGAAGATAGGCACACTTACAGGTCAAATACCATGCCCCGCTTCCAAATTAATAAATAACAATCCACGCTACTTCTTTCTGAGTTGAATTTCAATTTCTTTTCAGCTGAGGAAAATTTCTAGGTCTTCCCGTTCTTAGTGCCCCATGCAGTCAGGCAGCAAGCTCTGCAGTGTCCCACCAAATCACCTGCCTTAGGAGGTAGAATAGAAAGCAATGCTTCCTTACCAATAAGATTTTACACAGCACTGCAGATGTCAGAGATATTAAACTGATATTATTCAGGATAAAATCATTCCCTGGACACTTCTGTGCATCTGGTGTTCTGACAGCTTGAACTGATAGAAACAGTCTGGGAAATGTGTTCAGATGTGAGAAGAAAGACTGAAGAAGGTAGAGAGGCAAGATGGGATGGTGAAACGATGTGTGTAGAGCAGGACATGTTAAAACTTATTGGCAAAGAAACCTAAACCTATTGAAGCCAGTGGAAGGTTTTTTATTCATGTGGAAAAGTTGTGATGCAAGTTGTCTGTTTTATTCATGGAAGTCAGGATGGGTATATATACCCCTTCTTAAATATGTTATTTTCTCCCTAAGTAGAAAGATCGCTATGTTTTCACAACTTGCATTCCTCAGATTTTAAGTGATCTTTTTCATATTCTTCAACCTCTGGCTTCACAGATGTTCTGGATGTCTTCAAAGATTGTGGAGTGATTGATATCAGTGGTCTGCAGTATGCAGCATTGCTTAGTAGCATTGTCTTGTTCTTAATACATTTTTTCCATAGCCTTCAGTTTGGACACCTGATTGGTGTCCAGTTCTGATGGCATATGCCAGTTACCCACTTTGCGTAACTTTCCATTAGAGTAGGCTGCAATAAGCTAAGAACAAATTTGTTTTCCTAAGTTTTGGCTACATCCCACTCAGGGGCCCAGATTATGAAATCAAAGGGTAGCTGTATTGGCTTTTAATATAAATAGCTTATACAGAGTACAGCATCCTATTCTGCTGTATAGGATTGCAACAGAGTGGTATAGCTCTGGAATTTTAATATTTGAAGAGAGAACTGTGCAGAACAGAGAAGTACAAAGCTAAATTATTAGAGGTCATTGATAACCTGCTATAAAGAATTGATAGGTTTACTCCAAATAACGTTATAGTCAGACATTTTATCCATAAGTTTTCTGAACCATCTTTACTGTAAATTTAGTCTTCTAAATACTAATTCAGGCAACATTTAACCCTATGAAGTAGGTGGCAGAATTTTGTGGTTTGAGGTGACCTAAGCAGTGTCTCCTGCTGTGTCCTTATTCACAGTGCCTGAACTTCTTCATTGTCATGTTGATGATGTTCTTGACAAAATCCTTATGGTCTTTCAAGATGCTGGCTCTTCAGAGAATTCTTTGAAAAACTGTTCAAGGAACAACTTCTGGCTCTGTTTTATCTTTGGCCTCTTTGCGTATATGTAATGCTTTATTTGTGCAAATCGTTGCCTGGTTTCCTCTTTGCTTGAAACAGGAGGATGATGAGAGGCATGTATTAAAAATCTTCAGCTTTTCTTGACATCATGGAAACTTTCATAGCAAGTTAAAAAAAAAAAAAAAAAAAAGAAAAAAAAAAGAAAAAAAAAAGCCCTGAAAAATAAACAATTTGCTGCAAATAATGAGCTGACATGTGGTATTGGTAAATAAATCATGGATCTAGGTATCAGTTTTTTGTCACATCACAACTTTTTTTTCGTTCATTTTGTTCCCTATGGAAATTATGCTATATGTATGGTTAGACTACTAACAAGATGTCCAATCTATTATATTGCAACTTAATGGCTAGATTTTGTGGCTCAGAAAAAATAGTTTCCTGGATATATTCAATGCCATAAATATTTTGGAGATGCATTCTGATTATCTATTAACGACAGAATGTATGGGAGAGAGAAAATTTCAGGCAATGTGTTGAATCTTTCCATTTTTTAAATTATCCTTGCAATCACAGGAAAGAAAATCAACTCTCCAAAACATGCAGTAGTGCTTTTGTGGCTTGTATGGCAGTGTCTACACTGAAGGAAGTCTCTTTGTAATCCTCAGTCCTATTCTCCAGTTATCAAAGACAGGGAACTCCAGTTCATTCTGAGATTTCCTTAGTGTTTGCTCAGATTGCCTTCCAAAGGTTGATTAGCACACCTAAACACCAGGTGTCTTGTAAATACACTTATATTTATTTTGATTAAAACTTACATTTAACAATTGTCTATGCTAAGGCTATCTCTTTCCAATGATCTTACATAATAAATTGCTGAAGATTGAGTTTAACTCACTGGTGGCAGAATGGTTCAATTAATTCTAGTCAGCGTTGTTGCTGAAGACTTGGGGTTGACTTTGTGGTATAATTTACAGAAGCAAGTGGGTTTTCACTCAGTTATTTTCAGAAGTCTGAAGCAGTTTACAAGCTTTATGCATTTGATAAGATCGAAAGGGTTTGAGAATGAAAGAAACTGTTCATATTTATTAGCATTGTTATTAATCTAACTGAAATGACAGCTTATGGTCAGTGGTGTTCTTGTTGATGAATGGCAGAGTATTTCAACTGTATTCTCAAATGCTTTTACAAATACATGTGATAAAGGTGATTGACAGCTCCTTTAAGGTTTTAAAGGTAAATGGAAGTCTGTTATGCAAGATGCTCTTGACTGCAGAAGATTACATTCATTTATTTATTTTTCAAGTCCATACTTACATACTAACTTATTTTCTTACCTGGCAGTCTCTCTTCTCTTTTTCATATAGAGTCAGAATGCTAATGGAAAGTTTCCCTGGTTTTTAACTCAACTGATACTTCACCTTTGAATCATAGTTAACAAACTGCAAATCTCCAATTACTCTACTGGTTGTTTTGAGATTGGTCTGGACTAGCATCTTTATATAAACTATTGCAAACCTGTTTCTACAATTCACAGTGAATTAAAGCCTTCAAAATCAACTAGGGTTTCATTTCAGTACGATTTAATAGTGATGAAAATTCCTAGCATGTTAACTAGCATTTTTACATCAAAGCATTGGATTCTAATTTAGGCAAGCGCTGCTGTCACTATTGGTATGTGCTCTAACTTTCCTGAAGAACTTGGTAAATCTTTAGAAGTCTGGTATGCACGTGGGTAAGTAAGGAAGCAATATGTTTGAGAGGTCTGAAAAAACACTCAAAGTTAGGACTCAGGCAATATGCAGCAAAATTATCTTTTGTGCGTATTATATACTTCTTTATTTAAATCAGAGTGGCATAATTTCAACAATAATGTACTCAGATTTGCAAAGAAAAACGGTGTATTCCTGTTGAGATGCTTGAATTGAATATCATAATCCTTAAGAAGTCAAACAGCACACACACACATACACATGATCATGCAACTACAAAAGAAAGTTGCTGTGATATTTATGAATTAGAAATGCTTTGTATTTTACACGGCTCAAAGAACTGGAATGAAAAGCACTCAATTTTGAGATGATTTCCTGTTTTCACAGTTTTTGCCTCTGATATTGTTTCAGTACAACCCATATTTTCTCTGTTCTGTTTCTTCTTGGATGTGAAGCAATAACATTAGGTCACAAAATTCCTTTTATTTCTTGCTGCTTGACTTACCAAATCTCTCCAGACATTCACAGTAATGGATTTATTATAAACCTTTCTCAGATAAAATCTAAGAACAAGGAAGCCAAAAATTTTGGTCACTTGAAAACAAAATTAAAATAACCATGAGTTCAGGTATATTATTTTTAGTTTACTGGGAGTTACCTCCTGAAATGAGCTTTTCCTACCCAGAAAATATAATAGTGCTCAGCAGCCTTCTGCAGAACTGCTGTTTGATTTTTACTTCAAGGTTTGTTGTAGTTATTCTTTCTTGTCTTTCCATAGCCTCAGCAAATCACTTTTCCCTTCCAATTCTTTCATTTTCTCAGCAATTCAAAAGAATTCCCATCCATTTTTACCAAACAGCAAAGGTGAAACTGCAGATCAATTTGCAGTGTCACAACATTATGACACTGGCATCACAACACAAAGCTCAAGGGCTGTGCTCCCAGGCAAGGAGCATGCCACACAATCACTCTTGTCAGGGTGTCAGAGCTGTTCCTGATTTTTCTTGTCCCCTGCTGCAACAGAGATAAAAACCTTCAATCCTTATTATGCACCACAATTATAATACAGTGCAGCTAAAAGCAAGGGGAAAAGGACGAGATTGTCTTGAGGTTTTTGAGGAGAATTAGCTGTGTCACTGAGCATTCTCTACTTTTAGTTAAAGGACCCAAACACGTTCTTTTTGGGTCTTAACATTCATGATGCAGTTTACTCTCTGCATAGCAGTCATTGAAAAGTGATGATATGCTCAAATCTACATTCATCAGCTCAGGATCCAAACTGGGCCTAGCAAACCAGGTAGTGACAGCCATTTAGCAGAGCTCTGGGCAGCAGGTGCCAAGTTCCAGAATGTGCTACAGTATTTATGATGACCACTGTGTTGTGCTTCCTGGGTTTACTACAGAGTTTTGTTCAGCCATGTATTTTTTGCTCTGCTTCTACAAGTCCAAGGGAGCTGCTAGTTTCAAAATAATACTTGAAGTATTTCTAGGTGAAGAATGTGAACTCCTTTCTCCAATGCCAAAGATCCACTTTTTCAGTTCGTATTAGACACACAACCTCTTAACTCACTAGGACAGCCCAAGTTTGCTATTAACATCAGTAGAGAATATGAGGAGTATTTAAGAGATCAGCACTGCAAAGCAGGCACATCTGCAGTGGGAGCAGTAGCTGCAGGATGCAGAGGTGTATGAATTACTGCAAGGGAGTTGGAATTAGATGATCTTTAAGGTCCCTTAAACCCAAGCCATTCTATGGTTCTACAGTTCTATGAATTATCTGGATCATTAAACAGAAAATTACCCTGGCCACTATCTATCTACTGTTGAGGGAGTGACTACCAGTGGTCATCTGTGCAGGAAATGTCATCCATCCATGCTCCATGATCACACACTTCAAACTTGCTATCGTAAGGAGTAGGAATGGACTGAAGAGAGAGAAAATGGAGGTGGAATGAATCTGGTTGTGTTATAAATGAACCCCACTGAAATCTGACCAGTATTAGGTCTCTATGCAGCATGAAGGAGTTCAACAAACAGCACTTTGGTATTGTGAAGCTCCCAGGAGAAGCAATGTGAGGGAAAATCCTTTATGTTCTCTTTGACTTCTTGCCATGGAAATATCTAGTGCTTTATAATGTGTAGCTGTCATGATACTACTTGTTCAGGTGCTTGTGACATAGGAAGGGACCACGAGAGACTTGCATATTTTTTTCTCCCTCCCTCCCCAATCAAAACAACAACAAAAAATCCCTTCTGGTATGAGTATATTGAATTCCTGTAGCCATCACTTAAAATATAGCTATAGAAATCTGATTATTGTTAACCCCAATTACTTCCTAGTTGTTGATTAGAAAGTTAGCTTAAACCTGTCAAAACTCTTGAAAGCTGAGAAGCCAAGGAGCATCCTACTTTGTCCAGCTTAGAGAAGGCTAACTTGAATCATCATCTCTCTGCTTTAGTGAGAGGTTTGTGGTTGAGATTAGCTGGCCAGCTGTGGGTGTCAGGTGCAATGTGCTATTCAGAGCCAGCTCTCAATAGCATTTTTTTTTCTCCAGGGTACAGTATGAATACATACAGACCTCAATAACTCCTTGATTTGTACAGCTGCTTACCCTCTCTAAAGCTGGTAAGTGCGAAGTCCTGTGATCAAGCCCCATTAGCAGGAAAACACATTTCTGAACTGTTTGTAGCGCTGTGCATTTGTGCAGAAAATGAAAGAGTCTGTCTGCTGTTCTGAAAACTGAGGGGATAGCTCCTTTCACAGTCATTAAACCTCAGTAAGGTTATTTTAAAAATAATCAATTGTTCTTGTCCAGGTGAAATAAAATGTCTTGTTTTCTCTATAACGTAAAAGAGAGCATTTGAAATTCGTCTTCTCCTTTTAGATATTTGGACTAATTTAACAAAATATCTTTAATGCTATGAGAGAAGTGGTATGTAGCTGGGTTACACTATGTGCCAGGATGCTGAGACTCAGCAGAGATTAGATAACCTTACAAATAAACAATAGATAGCCAAAGGCCTAATGCTTTGCTTTGAGTGAACATGACAGGGATTTATTCTTTCAGCCCCAAGAAGGAGCCTCAGAAAGGCTCAAGCCACAGAAACGTATGACATGCGAGCGGCCACAGTTTATTATGGGGATCCGGTCTGAGCAGATGGTATTTGAATACAGAGCTATTATTAGGCATCTGTTTCCCATCTCCATTATACAACATGTAAGGTTTAGATTAAATTCCCCATGGAATGCCTGGATCACTTACTAATTTGTTCGTGCACGTCTCTGTGTGTCTTACTTTAGATTCAGATAATGGGCTACATCCTGACCTAGGTTACTGACGTGTACATTTGTAGTAGCTTCATAGATCTAGTAAAGTGATGGCAGTGTAACTGGAGGTAGCATCTGATCTGTGTTATTCTTGCACAGAGAGCTCCTTAGCGATAAGCTATTAGGTAAAGATTCATACCTGAAACAGGCAGAAACTGTGTTGTCTGGAAAAATGTGTGTGGAATCGCTCACTGTGAAGGTAACAAGGTGTAAATATTTCTTCGAACTGCCACTAGGTAAAAACAACATGGATCTGGATATCTTTCTGCCTCCTTTATGTTTTACCTAGTATTTAGGAATGCCTCAGGATCAGTGCTATGATGTCTTCGTGTCAGCCTGTGCTGGACTTAAGGCAGGAGCAATCCCAGACACTCAGGTGGATCTTTCAAACATGCAACAAACTAAATTCTTAAGGCATTTTTGAACCTTGCTTTTTGTGCTTCCCTTGTGAACAAAGTGAAGCTTGCCAGCTGGGTCTGCAGAAGACAATGATTTCTTGGATTGAAGGGCCAATCTCCTGCTTGCTTTCCAGAAGTAGTCTTTAATGGCCAAAATGCGCAGCTGCCCTGGGGTGGATAAATATATCAGGGTTGTATGTTCTAACAGCAAGTTGCAATATTCCCTGACACCTTCCTAATCCCATAACCTGCCTTGCATCAGAGAGATGGAAACACTGATGGATACCTTGGTAAGAAGAGCCCTAGTGGGGCAAGGATCTGTCTGTGTTCACCTGGTGTCATTTTTACCAGCAATCCTGACCCAGCACCTTAGCCCCTTCTTTTCTAATATTTGATAATAAATGTGTCATAACACAGGAAAATGCTGGCCTAGATGTATTGCAGGGATAGCAGAAGCTGCTATATTATCTACTGGATTCCACTGTGGGGGAGAGCAGGAGGCTAAACTTCAGCACTTGAACAGAAATTTACTAGTTTAAGAATTTGAGATACTCCTAAGAAATACAGTTTAGAGGAGCTGATGTATTTTCAAACTTGGTTGACAACCTACATCTTTAACAGAAGTTGACAAGGCACAGCTCCTTCTCTTCCAAGACTCTTCATGTTGTCTTTAAAAAGCAAAATCACTTTTCCTACTCTTGCATCTGTCAGGATCATATATTCATCCTTAGATGGATGCCATATCCAATATATTATTGTTAAAAAAAAAAAAAAAAAGCCACCACTGGCAATAAATCCCATAAGAGATTAACACAACTAAGGAGCCTAGTGAAGTTAATTCTCTCCCTGTGCACCACTGTTTCCCAATGAAAGCTTTGCAACTGAAAAGGAAAGACCTTCTCTAGCAAGTGTTTTCCTTACTGACACAATCTTTTATTGTTTATTCATGCTTACCATAGCAGGGAAGACCTATTTTCCTCCGAAGAGCCTATTTATACTGGTTTCTAATTTTCCATTTCAGTGGCTTTATGACTTGTCCTTCAGCTTTATACAGTTTTCTCTGCTAGAGGATTTTTTCTCCTCTTGCAAGCTGAGAGGCGCAACTTGAGAAAGTAAAAAGTACATCTTATATTTTTTTCCCCAGTTAAGTCTATGAAAAAAAAAAAAAACTGGTAAGAACGTGTCTGCTGTAATTCCTGCATATATGCATTTAGCTCAGCCAAGTGATTTAATCATCAGTTTAAAACCCTCTAATGAATCAAGGAGTACAAATGCAAAACTATATCTGCAATAGATTCCATGCTCTCTATAGCCGTTTCACAGATACAAGAGAGATATTCCCATGACTCTTTGGACTTGGAAGAGGGAAAGACCCCAGGGACTCAGGCTCAGCATCAACAGAGTTGAGTAATACTGTTTCATATTGAATACAGACATAGCTTGTACTACTTTTTCAGCCAAGTGATTCCTGTGATTTGTCATGAAAGCAAAGCAATATGTAAAAAGGATATGTAAAAAGATTATTTCCTTCTTCTTAGCAACCACTGTGAGTTAGAAACACCCAAAGAAGACCTTATGTGGAATTTAGAGCTCACAATACATACTAAGTCCCAAAGGATTACCATTCCAGTTGTTCAGGGAATTCACTACTGATTTGATTTTATTTTTTTGAGGATATACTACCAGCTAAGACAGCATTTTCTACAGGGAAAGTAAATCTCTCTAGTAGTGAGCACTTTGCAGAAGCTATTATGCTTTCTTACAGAACACAGGTATCCCAAATGCCGGCATTCTTTGTCAGAGGTTAAGGACAGATCCCCATGATGTAAAATGTGCTGACTGCAACTTGAGATGTCAGAATGAAAAGTCATGGCCATGACCTTCCTCATCACTCCAGCTATGTCTTTGGTCTTTCATGTGCTGCAAAATTTTTATTACTCTGGCTGCTGAAAGTTTCAGGCTACTTAATATAGTAGACTGCAAAATATAATGCTGAATTCCTCCTCTTCCTCCTCCCTCTGTTACAGGCATCACGTAGAGGACTGTCTTACTGGTCACTGGCTGCTTTGTGTCTAGTTAACACAAAATTTCAACAAGGACCATATTTATTTTCCTCTCTGAATGCCTTGATAGAGATGCAAACTGGTCCATAATCATGTCTTTGTCATAAAGTTGTTGAACTACATAGTATGAAAGGGACCTAAAGAGGCGTCCAGTCCAATGTCCTACTCAAATCAGGGTCAGCTGTGAGGTCAGAGCAAGCTGCTCAGAGCTTTATCCAGTCAGGCCTTGAAAATTTCCAAGAACAGAGACCAATCCAATGCTTAACTGTCCTCAAAGTGAAAAAGTATCCACAAATATTCAGCCTCGGCATTTCCTGCTTAAGTTTTTGATTATCATTTTTATTGTCCTACTGTGCTCCCTAGTAAAGAGACTATTTTTTTTTTTTAATCTCAATGTCTTTCTTGTAGGTATTGAAAGGCTGATGACAGGTCACCCTCTAAGCATTTACTTCTCCATCCTAAAGTTGTTTGTAGGCAATATTCTTTCTCTAATCACTAGTGCAAGAGTGTACTGGTACCAAGGTTTTGGTTATTGTTGTGTCTATTTATTTCATAATTCCTTATGTATTCTAAGTAAAATACATTTCTCTCTCATCTACCTCATAATGATAATCATGGATAAAGTGAACCATAAGTCTGAGAATGATTAATTCCTTCCTAAGCTGGACATTAAGGGCAGTTCAGACATATGGACAACTGGTTTTTATCCAGTGACACTAAGGAAAAGACTAGTTTCCTGTCCTCATTACAGACATCTACATTGCAGACTTCTGAACTTAGGTAACACGAATCCTCATGGTTTCTCTCAGCCTCAGTTCTTACCCTTAAAATTGCCAAATTCATTTTAGGAGGGACTGATGGAAGGACAAGAGCCTTAAGGATTTTAAGGCATCCAGGTACAATGTAGTAGTATGGACTGTGGTTCAGCAATGTTTGTGCATCTAGTAAGGCACAGATAAAGTAGTTGTTTTGGGTGAAAGTAGTTCAAAGTGTATGATGGGAGATCTGTAGCTGAAGTCTGCTGAGAACAGGCACGGCATACTTCCCTACAGAGCAGCATTGCAACTGCTGTCCTGACCCAGCCTGGGTCTCAGGGCATGGGGATGGTGACACCGCTGATATGTGCTGGTGAATCTGCCTTTCATCCTCAACACTGTGTTAAAGAGGAGGAATCAAATTAATGAAACTCAGAAATTCACCTCAGCTTCTTCAGTTGCAAATCGTGCTTAAAATTTTTATGTGGAGTGGTGTTATGGGTATAATGTACAATTCCATTTCAGGTAATTACATTCTGCCTGCTTAAAATTCTCCCTGTAGTTTCCACTGGGAAAATGATTCTTCATTTCTCCCCCCTGTACCCCACTGGGTAGGTACTACTGCTGTCAGAGTGGCTGCTGTGTGCCACCCCCATGCCCCCCACGTACATGCATACACAAATTGTAGTGATGTTACTCTGAGCCCTGCATATGCAGATTTTTGTCCTGCCTGCAATTGAAATTGGCTGGAATTGTCTGGGCGTAGCTGAGAGCAAGGTTTGACCTGCGGTTTTCAAACCACAGGGGATGAAAGGCAGCTGTGAAAATTCAGTGTTATAGTCTGTCTTTGTGCTGGGAGAAAGACGTCTTATCAAGGATCCAGAACTGTGTGACTCTTCCTCATCCCCTAGTGAAGGCGGTGAATATCATCTGTTGGATGGTGAGACCATGTTATCTGAGGCAGAGAGAGCTGAAGCAACTTGCCTGCTGCCAGGCGGTGTGTACTGAGTCAGACAAGTGCTTGCAGCCTGGTTGGAGCTCCTTGGGAAGATAACAGCCTCCCAGTTAGATTATGTGGTCCTACAAGGGGTAATTTAAGTAGGCCTTTTTACTGGGCATACAGCCTAAGAGCATCCACGCTGTCACGGCTTGTTGAAATAGTTGACAACCAGAAACAGAGAGGGGATAGCTTGTCTTACAGCTCCAACCAACTGCAAGCACTTTTTAACTAGGCAGTGACTCAGTGGGGAAGCGGTGGCTGAAGGGTAGGTGGAGACCAGCTTTCTGCTCTTCTGCCAAACCCCCATGCAGAGCAGACCATATTTTGTGGCCTTGAAGGCTAATCTCACAATGCATTTGGGTTCAGAACTCCCTAGCCATCCCAGCTTTTCTTTTTCCTGGGCTGCTGTCTTTCTCCTCCCAGGCAGCACTGTGGTGTGTGCTGGCAGCCCTGGAGCTGCTTCCTGGTGGCATGGAATGAGGCAGGAAGACCCAGGTGTTTGCTTTGCAGACTGGGATGCTCCGTTTTTCTCCTGTGTTCCTACAATTAATCCGTTTTTGCTTTTTTGCCTTTTTTCTTTTTTTCCCCAATTCCCTTGCAAATGTTTCTTTCTCAAGATATATTTACATTTTATTCATGACTCTGTCAGGATTAATTTCAGCGCTTCACGCTGCCTGTGACTCCTCATGTATAATGAATGAAGCAGCAGCTGCTGCAGCTGACAGCCTGGGCACTCCAAGGGCATACATACACCAGCATCACTGGCAACTTCTTACCAGAAAGGATTTTAATAACTCTGCTGTCTGGACAGCACTTCTGGCCAGGGCACGCTTTAGCAGCTCTAAGCAGAAGTAAGTTGTTTTTCAAATAAATGACTGTCTTGCTCTTTGACAATGTGCATGGATAATAGCAAAGTCTTTGGGTTTGTCAGTGTCTAAAGGCTGTAAGGTGCTAAGTGTCTGGACTTGATTACAGTGGTGAAATCCTAGGGAATTACTTAGCCATCTCATTACAGTGAGAAACTAATCCTGGATCTAGAGTAGCACACAGAAGGAGTCTGTTTATCCTTTTTCATCACACAGAATAACTTATTTATAACGTGATTCTCCAGAGGCCAAGAATGGTTTCTCACCCAATGTAGTTTCAGGGCTTTGAAGGATCCCTGGCTCTGCTATGGCCTGTTTGGATGACCCTTGGCATGTCACTTCATCTTGATATCACATAGTCTAAAGTTCCACAATGGGGGGCTAATGATGCTTCTTTCGCCTCCTAGCTTTTTGCATATTTAGCTTAGAAGTTTCTTGAGGGGAATGTATTAAATGTTTGATGGATACTGCCAGTCTGATCTTCCTGGGATTCTTAGGCTGAGCTGCAATAAGGGCAGTAGCATTAATAAAAGAATGGTTTTGTGATCCCTAATTGAATTGTTATCTCAGCTTTGTCTGTCAAATTCCACAACCCATTTACAGTTATGCAAAAAAAAAAAAAAAAAAAGGAGTAGAATTATTCCAGAAGATGGTGTTTTGTCTCTCTCTCTCTTTTTTTTTTTTTTTTTTAACGAGGCAAAAATCAATTTTTAGGTAATTTGGAAAAAAATCATTTCAAATTAACCTTTAAAGATATCAAAATGTCAGCATTTCTAGATAATCAAGTTTGCTTAAACAGAAAAGGTCATTATTTTAAATTTCAATATTTCTAATTATTATGGACTTCTTAAATTTTATCTCTATAAAAACTTTTTAACATTTTGACTTCTTTGCCACCTTTGAGTTGCATAGGAAATTTCAGCATACCAGATAGCCATCTCAGGCATGAGCTCTGTTTTCAAACCATTCCAGTTAAAACCTCAGACGACAGAACATTTCTTTTTTTTTTTTTTTTCCATCTTCAAATTCTCCTGTGAGCACAACCTGTAACGACGGGATATAGAATCCCATCTAACATCATTGGTAACTGTTATGACATTACTCTCATATGGTTTTATTTATTTGTTTGTTTGTAGCTTATAAGTGTCACGCTTCTTTAAAAAAATAATAAGAAAAGATAATCAGTGTTGAGTCTTACAAAGTGATGTTATTAAAACTTCTTCCCAAATACTGTGTAAATATTGCAGTCTTAGAAAATAATTAAATGTCCAATCCTAGTGAAAGTGTGCAGATTATCTAGATGAAAAATTATTCATCCAGGGAGTAAGGTTTTGTATGCTGACTCTCACTGGCTAATTTTAATACTGTCAGTTTGAATAACGAAAGAGTTTGTTAATTTTTCACAGATGGAAAAGGTGAGGCCTGTGGTGTGGAGATGGTTTGTCATGGAGTCAGTCAGTGGAACAATCAGGATCATCACGTAGGGCAGTTCTTCACCCACAGTGCAGTGTACAGTCCAGCACATTCATTTGGCACCAGCAACCTGAAACAAATAGTGAGGCACCACTCAGACTAGTGCACCTGTCTTAACGATGGATTGTGTGGAGGAAATGTCTCTGGCTCTTCACTCTACCCACTCCTGCAGGAGGGTGCAAGACCACTGTTCCTCACAATGACTAAACAAAAACATTTTTTCCAGCTCATTTGCCCAGTACTTTGTTAAAGCAGTTATGCTCAATTACTGTGACTTCCACTAATTTTCTTTTCCCCTAGTTATTTTGTATTTGCATCTGCTTTTATTTTCTTCTGCTAGATGGGGACAATACAGGGTAAATTGTTCCTTTCACAAACTAGAAATCTCTCCAGTCTGTGATTCAGATTCATTCAGATAAGCTGTCTCTTAAGTATTTCTTTACCCATTTGTTGTAACCTTGCGAATTGTGAATCCCTAAACAGACCTAACTGCATTTATTAAACAAGAAAATTCAGGTGCTGACAACTCTGAAGATGCCATGTTCCTCTTCGCAAGTGGTAGTATATTTTAATCCAGAATGGCTGTGATCTGGATGCTAACCAGATCTGTCCCCCTATGCACAAACCCTTCATCCTTATCAACTGCCTGCTAACTCTTCTACTGTGAGACTTAACATCCTCGCAGTGGTCCAAGCTGTACTGCTAATGCATTCAACATACACATCCTAAAATGTACCTTGCATTTTCATCAAGGTACCCTACTGTTCTCAGCTCCCATAATGGCAAGCATTGTTGCTACTCACAGTTAAACACTGAAGGGCTACTTTGCATTCAGGTGGATAACACTATCATTACTGAACTGCGTTTTCTGCTTTAGAAACCTCTAGATTAATAATTACCAAACTTGTGAAAGCCAAGCCTTCATTGCCTCTTAGGGAAATAAAGCCAGACATACCTATCTTGACTCCCTCAAGATGCTGAAAAAGGATTTGTTTGTGCATAGTCTGATTCTTGGACCTTCACATCCTCCAGCTTGGGAAACTGACCTTTTCCTTTTCTTGTATCTGGAATCTGTCAATAACCTGTCTTTGTAAAAAGCCATGAGGCTCCTAGAAGCAGTTGTAAAATATTCTTAAAAGCTGAGAAGGAGCGAGCATAACTTCATTCTTATAACTTTGGTACTCTTACATAGGAAGGTTGTTCTGGTGCAGACTGCCTCTGAGAAGAGTATGTTCTTTGTATCAAATGTCTCCCTTATCTTCTTTTAATTTATTCAGATATATTTATATCATAATGCCACAGGCTGTTTGGGTGTTTGATCCCAGCTGCATGGAAATTAGATTGTTCATTGTTCTGTCATGGAAAAATAATTGAAAATCCTGGGGATTTTCATTACAGTCAATGAATAAAGCCATTTGTCAAGAGCACAGTAGATGTCTCTGGACTTTTCTCCCAGCCCCTCCTTGAGCTGGGGGAGATGCATGGCTCAGCTTCCTATGGCTTCGTTCTACCAAGACCATTTGAAAGACTTTCAGAAATAAATAAAATTCAGAAGAGGAAGGGTCAGAAAGTAGATTATGTTGCATGGATTTTAAAAGAGGTGACCAAACGTGAGTGCAGTAGCTACCTTAGAGGTTTTCCACTGGTGTTGGGTTTGACTTGAATTGTCCGTGGACTGAATTAAGCATTGCTCTGGGAAAGAAAAGAGCTGGCAGGCATATCTGATGGTTTCAGTCCTGGCCCTGCTCCACTTGCCTAGTTTACTGTAGTGTTTAATAGAGGGCAGTTCATTATTTTCTACCTCCAGAACAGCAACCACAACTATGAATAAATTGCTCGCAAGTAACAAGACCATCTGTGTTTCAAAACTGAGCAATATAGGCAGAGTGAGCCTCACTTGTTGCTGGCGGGGAACCAGCTAGGCTAGCCATCTAAGGTCTAATAGGTTAAAAAGTGATGTTGTCTGCTCAAATTAGCATGGACAATCTCAGTGGTTTTTGAAAGTAAGATCTTGGTTCCAAGCCACTTGCACTGCCTCCAGAGAAATGTGTTCATAGCAGTTTCTCAGTCTAAGACATTGAAGATTTCACAGCAAAATTCTTCACTAATTAATAAAATGGCCTGGTTTTATGCAGAAAAGTCAGAACCAAATGTGTGTGTGTGTGTGTGTGTGTGTGTGTGTGTGTATAACATTTAAATATAAATAAAGTGACCCTTATTTTCAGTTTGCCAGCAATCCCTAATCCAAGTTGTTATAGGTTAAGCAACTCTGGTACAGCAGCACTGAGCCTATTATAGTTCAGGATTTCAAGAAGTGTTGGAAAAGGTTCCTGAGCACCTGAATCTAATTGCTTCTATTGTTGCATGGCTGGAATGGTCTCCAGGGGGAATCTGGCCCAAGTATGCTCTCAAAAATCACTCTGTAGTTAGCAGGGGCCAAACACTTCTCATAATAGGGAGCCTGGATGAAACTGCCCTGTTGGAAATATGAGGGAATTCAGTGCTACAGATGTATGCTAGTCTCTAGTTGTTCTCCTTAGTGCTAAAGAGAGTACTGGTGTAAATAATTTAAGAGTTTGAGAGGCAAAATCAGAACATCTCTATATCCACAAACAGAGGGGGTTTTGTTGTTGTTGTTGTTGTCTTTAATGGGATGGATAAGGTCATTGCTGCATACAGACTTGACTTGCTCTTACATACAAGAATCTAAATTCAGAATAACATGACAAAAATCAATGTAAGTAATCCTGATGGACCAGCAGCAACAGAGATCAGAGTCATAAGAGAAATTGTTTCACTTTTCTTAATCTAGGGTCTAAGACATAATTATTAAACATCATTTGATACACAAAATCTAAACATGGGACCAATCCCCTCAAATCTCCCAGCTTCTCTACAGTGCTTTTCTGTCCAGATCCCTAGTTTCAGTAGCAGATATTGAGTAAAAGGAAACTGCAGGCAGTATATCTATTTGGACTGTGCTTGATAGCATTAATACTTGTGTGTTACATAAGGAGAAATTGATTAAGACACATTTGTTGAACTGTAACAACTGTTGTTCTTACCAATAATAACAGCCACCATTATGCATGCAAAATGCAATCAAATCTTGTACTTCAGGATGCCAGCTGATTGCTTCTGTTGCTGAAGGTATGCAAAAGAGGATCAGGAAGCAATTTCTCTTTCTTGTGCACTGCCATAATTTAAGGGGTGAAGGAAGGCGGACATGATGAACTGTTGGTCTTACAGTGAAAGGCACACACCAAGCTCCAGGCTAGTTGTCCTGCTGCTTTGTCTGGGCAAATAATACCATAAAAGGGCTCCCTTTTTTCCTCAGTTTTTCTGTTGTGGGGGTTTTTTGGTTTTTTTTTTTTTTTTTGCTATGCTGGGAAAGATCGTCAGAAAACTTGGGCCTACCTCCAAAAGGCAGCCACATCTTATGCTTCAAGGGCATCCTGTAAAGGTCAGGGGGTGAGTAAGTAAGGATAACTCAGATATTAGGGCAGAGTAACAGACAAAATCGTAGGGAGACGAATGCCTATATGGCCCTCAGTTAACAATTTCTGTTCTCTGTTTCTCAGAGAAGCAATTGTGTCTCTGATTAACAGTTTCTTTCCAAAGCATCCACTGGGAATATCCTGCTGTGTAATGTCTCTTCCTTTAAGGGTGACCATGCAAGTCCATCTGCCCACCCTACTATCCAGCTGCTTCTCCATAACTTATACAACCAGCTCTTAGGTCAGGTCAGCATTTTCATTTCTCCCTGGACCATAAGGTACAGGGCACAGAGCCTACTCTATGCAAACTTTTGCAGCATAATTCCAGCTTTGTACCAGAAAAAGAGGAAGCAGGTTCAGGCCAAGCAACTGTGAGTGATTAGAGGCAAAGGGGATTTGGCAAATATCCAGTTGTCAGGAGACATTACAGGGAAGTTCTTCATCAGTTGGTTCCCCATGGCGCTGTGAAGAGTCATTGTGTGTGCTGGTGGGATTCTTAATTTTTTACTTCCTCCTTCACAGAGTCATTTTGAGGAGGAAGAATAGCTCTTCTGCCACATAATCACTTCTTTCCTCCCTCTCCCCACTGCACACTCATCCTTTATGTTCTTGTTTATCATGCTGAGCCATGATGCAAGGGTTCTACAGTTCTGTTTCTCCCCTGACCCCCTCTCTCTCCTTACATAAATCTTTGTTGCAGAAGCAGAGCCTCGAGAGGTTTTTGATCAGTGAAATGCTAACGGCTTTATGAATTGCTTCTGAGTCTAAACGAATACTGCAAGGAACTGAGGGAATGCTAATAGTGTGCTGAAGGTCCTGCTTCATGTTCATCCTTACATGTCTTAGGTATAGACAGAAAAAGTCTTCAACTGACTACTGTGTCAGAGACAGTCTTTTATGAAAGTTGAGGATGAAACTATGGAGTATGGGGGGTTTTCCAGCTTTTTCTGACCATTTTCTTCACCCTGTAACTGATCTAAATCTAGGCAAGAGCATTTATCACATTTGGACAGTGGAGACTATCAGATCAGACAGGAAACCAGGGATATAAACTCCACCAATGTGGCTATGTTACATATGTCCTAGGGGTCAGAACTTTCTGAGGATTTAAACTTGGCCAGAGGAAAATATTAGTAAGGGAACTTGGGTGAAATATGTGTCACTTGTTTTGGGATTATGTTGAATTATTGACTTGAATTGTTGCAATATTTTTGAATTATTTGCTGTGGCTGCTTTAAAACATTAGGAGAGATAAGGCCAACCGAGGAGATTAACGTAAGGGTCAAAGAGAGGAATTATGTGTACAGGGGGAAAATAACAACAGTCCAGCTGCAGGATGGGTATTCATCAGGCAGGAGTGGAGGGAAAGAATAGGACAGTGTAAAAGGAAGGCTGATTTCAAAAGCTGAGATAGCTTCAAGAAAGCAGCAGGGTTTTTTGCTGCAATGGAGAATACAGATTGCTCCAGGCAGAGAGCAGACCATCACAGAGCCAAGGGACTGAGTATCCCAATGTCTTCAAGGCCACATGGGAAGACTTCCGTGGTGGTGGAGTTGCACAGGTTTCACTTCAGTGCCCTGAAATCTGACTTTCACTGGGTTTGTTGGCTGAGGCTGTCCAAAGTAAGGATCTGGGAGACGAAGTTATGGATACCCACCCCTTGCTTCTGAAAACAGTTCTACTTCAGTGTCCTCCTGCTGGAAGTGGGTATATCATCCATGGATGTGAGTGTACACTTATCTGTTAAAAAATCTCAGGTTTTATAAATTGATATTTGAGAAGTCTATCTTGTTCATGCACTAACCTGTCTGGTAGTTTATCTGAGTCCAGTTTTGCATGCTTCAGCTGCAGATGGCAAACATGTTGAGTAAATTCCTAATGAAGTGATTACTCAGCTTAGCGTTTAAACTGACACATTTAACATCCTCTCACCCTCATAAACATATTGAACTACTAAAGCGATTATGGATGACAGGTTTGCTGTGTCATTCCTAAAAATTAAGCTAGGGATTTAATCAAAGACATCACCAGAAAGAAGGACAACTGAAGAAGTGGCTGAGATTTAAAAAGAATATAGCTCAAAAGAAAATTTCTTTGCACTGACAATTCATTATCAGAAAGCCTTGTTGAAAGCAACTGTGAAGGACACAGATGTGGTATTCACCCTTAATACTTGTGCAAAGGTATATGCCTCACTCTTTAGCAAATGATTTCATATTCTCAGGGTTTTGTGCTCTGTTAGATTGGCTTGTTTTGTTTTGTTTTTGTGGGGTCGTGCAGGTGGGACTGAATTTTTAAACATCTTCCAAAGCCAAGAAAAAACAGGTTCTTTTAAATCAACAATAACGTTTTTATAGACTCTGGATATTTTCAAGTCTAAGCAATGACATATATACATATAGGGAAAAAAAAAGGCTGAGCCATTTCTATCCACTGAAATTTTCAGACAATGCCTCTTTCACAATATATATATAGTTTTCAGAGGAATTGAGGTTATGTATTTACCCCGTTTTTTGATAATGAGATTTCCTCTTCTTGAGAGAGGGGATCCCTGCCTTCAGTGCTTTCAAGACTTGCTCTTATGGAAAATTAATACAGTCTACTGAAAGCAAGGCCCAAAATGATTAAGCTATGTTGTTCATGTAGTATAGCTGGGGCACATTTCTTCACAGGGTGCTGAGGGTCACAGACTCACAATGGCCAATGAATAGTAAGTGAAAGATACAGAAGTTCAGGAAAAAATAATCTAAGGAGGATACTTGGTAGATGACTTGGTTTGCTGATTCATAAAAGCAGTTTTATTTCATCAAATTTGTAGATGTTTCTTAGTACATAGGGAAAAAAGCAAAGTAGTCCTTTTATTTGGGAGGAAGATATACTTATCAGTGGAAACATATTAATCTGAATCATCTCCAAGAGGGGATGTTTATATGAAAATGTCCTCATTTGTCAGTTGTTTAGGAAGGTTCTCTGCAGCAACTGCATACAATGCTTATTGAGTAACAAGCTTTCAATAATAATCGGGATTACTAACACCTGATGTAGAGGTCCAGGAAATTCACAGAAAAATTTACGTAGACCCTAGCAAACTTAAGTGAAGAGTGTTGCTTCTATTTCATCACATTTTGTCGCCGCAGGGACATGTTGAGGAAACAGCTGTTCCTTGCAAGTGACTTCCTCTCTATTGACATTAAAGCAAGATGTTTCTCTTGTGCTTCTTTTTGGTTTGCGACTATTAAGGAATCTCTCTTTATGTTTTGGATATCAGATTTGTGATCAGAGCTGAAACGCTGTTCAAGTATATTTCCTGATTTCTCAAACACCTTGGTTGTATCTTCACCAGCTATTTAACCAGCACAATAGAGGTGGATTATTCTGCACTTTTCCTCTTGGAGGCTTATTCTCCTCCATCTTCCACTACATATCTCTAGATTTTGCCAAAGGGAAGGACAGGAGATGAATAGTATAGAAAAGTGCAGAAATGGGCCCTTTAGATACTGTCAGTGTACTGTAAGTAATAACTGACTGACTCAAATCCAATAAGCATTGTTGTCCTCCACGACTCTCCTTTTATTCTTTTAGACCTGAGCTATGGCAATGATGGCTAAAATTGTTACAGACATCTCTTAAGTTTTGGATGTTTCACCTTTAATTTATCATCTCAGGACGCAGTTCTATTGTATTCAGTAGCAGGCTGCAAAATCTCAGCACTTTTAGAAAACAAATCACCAAATGTCATATTGAAAGTCTGGAACATGCTGAAACAGTGGCCAGGTCCCATGCAAGTCTTTGTTAGGAAACATGCTGAAACATTGCCTAAGAAGTCATTGGCATAGTTTGGATACATATGCCTAGGACAGTCTTCTGGAACAGTCAGCCATCCACTGTCCTTCAGCAGCACTTTCACATATGTAATTTATAACACAGTTCTCTGCTTAATTAGTAGCTCTTCTGTAAGGTAGCTACATCATGGCAAATCTCACTAATAAAGTTGTTTTCCGACTAGTGACATATAGTTTTTCATGCTTTGCTCTTACACCTTCCCTCCCGTTGTCTCTGTCTCCAAGTTGAGAGTACAGATCTGCGAGCAGAGGGCAGGATGCTCTTTGGATACTGAAATTCCAGAAAAAGAGTCTATGTAGTCACATCTGCTTCACAAGAGCCACACAACTGAATCTTAGTTGAGGCAACAAAGTTTTTCTCAGTGTTCTGTCAATGAAAGTGTTAATTTTAAGGATAAATTATTATTATTATTATTATTTTCAGTTTGTCTCAGCACTGATCTGAATGTTAATGAACTTCAGATAGTTAGCAGATGCTTTGTTGGTATTTATCTTACCTGTTCCTTTCAATTCTTATTGCATAAATTGTAGAAAATGAATGGAAATGTATCAAAATAGAAATCTGGCTCTGCAAAAGAAGTCACGTTGCTTGGTAACAAGGACCCCGTGCCTGCCAAATGTTGATTATGATACCCCTGCTTTCTGATGCTTTTGAGTCAGAAGATAACTGTAATCACGAGTCTGCGTGAAGTTTGTCAAGTGTTAGTTAGTTGCATAAGATGGCTAAATGGCTAATTACAGATGTTAATGGCTCCTCCAGTCACCTCTCTTAAGACATTTCTTCTAGAAGCTCCTTTTTGCAGAGTATAATCCTTTCTTATTTCTGTTATGTTACACACACCATTAATCTTCCTTTTCTTCCTAGTTCTTGCTGTCACCTCTTTTTGTAGCCAGAAGGCACTGCCAAACAAGAAGCCTCCTGTCCTATAATCTGGTGACAGCACAGCATATCTGTTCCTAGCAGGGCAGCTTCAGGGGCTGTGCTCTCTCATGAATATCAACTAAGAAAGAAGATTAAGAGAAAGAAATTCCCCCCCAACCCATCAGAGAGGAAGGTATTTGTAGTAGTAGTTCCTTGCAGGCTGAGTTGCTGAATACATGGTGGTTGTTTTTTTTTTTCTCCTTGTTTTTTTTTTCCTTGCCTTCTGGATTCAGAGATTTATTTGCAGTGCCCAAGGGATGCCACAAACAGAGCTAAAAGTTATGAGAGATTGAGGTAGGTGACAGAAGGTGGGAAGTTTCACGCAACTTTCAACTATACTTTTACTTTTTCCAAATAATCCTGACAGGGAGGGAATGTCATGGGGGAAAAGCAGGAATCAACTCCTGCTTGGGTGATGGGAAGGTCAAAATAATGATGTTTAGAAGCAGGTACTTGAGCAATTAAGGTAAAATACACTGGTTAGGCAGGAATGAATAGGGTGAGACAGCTGTTGAAGGAGGCAGAAGTAGGTGGCATTTTGCTCGTTACAACTCAGGAAACAGCACAGGGTTCAATGCATTCACACCAGTGCCCATCAAGGGGCAACTGTCAGTGTGACATGGAGCAAAAAGCAGTATTTCAGGGTGCTTAAACTGAAAGTAAAATTCTCTGCACTTGACGTGGGTTAATCCACTGTCCTGTGTCTACTGTGTGTGTTTATCCAGTTTCTGAAATGTACATCAGCTTTGAGGGGTTTAGATGTGTTGGTAGTTACTATATAAGCTGCTGTTGACTGATTTATCCTGATCTGAGTAGGTGCAATGCACTCTTACCGATGCTCAGAGTTTCAGCAGAGAAGGCACAGGATTAAAATCAACATTTTGGAAGCTATTATGTTGCTGGCTTCTGTTTTCTTGAAAAAACTGTACAGTTTAAGCTTTCTGTCTGCTTGCTTATCACAAACAAAATACAACAACACAGCAACAATAATCCTGTGATTAATTTTAGATAGCACATATGTAATTATTTTTTAAGGGCTTTCATCTCTCCCTCTATTTTTCTGGGTTTCTGTGTATGCACCATCTTTCTTCCATCAGAGTGCATAACGGATGACAGCTCACTGATACCACACTGGTGTACTAGAAAGTGTCATTGTTGTCAAGGCAGAATGTATTTTCTTTGTGCTGGGTCGAAGAACACTCTGTACTGTACACATTTCCTATGTTTAATACACCTGCCTCTTGTCAAAAGCTAGCAAAAGGTAGGAATATGCTTGCTCTCAACAAAAGAAGATGTTTTGCTTGGATGAATGCTAATCAAATGATTACATTCAAGCCAAGTTTTTCTTCTGTGCTTCAGCAGAATATTATGGCCCAGCTACAGGGGATTACTAATCAACAGGTTTTGGTTGACAATCAGGTAGTTCAAAGACCTCTTTTGACTGATGATCATTAGGCATTATATTGCTAATTATAACCAATGGGAATGTATACTTAGAAATCCTTTCCATTATTTTGCCACTTTATAAGGCACACAGGCAAACTGAGATGTTAAACATCTGCACGTGCTCCAGAAGAAAAACAAGTTTTACTTTTAATCTGAGCAAGAGTTTATTTAATCAGTGGTAGATAAATTAATGCATCAAAAGCTTCAGGGTGTTCAAATTGCTCCACATCAGGAGCAATAGATGCAGAGATGATCAGGCTAATTCTGATCATAGATTGGGAACAGTCCAGCTGGGCAAGCACAGTGTTTTATTTGGTTCCTTGTTGCCCCTGTTCTAGAACCTGATCTTGGTTATTTCTGAATGGCATTGCAGAGTGGGGGAATAGTTATATGGCCTGGAGTAGACCTTGATCTCAGATAATTTCATTTTTAATGCAAGATTTTCTGTTTAAAGTATACTACTTCTACAGTGCCATTGTTCTGCTTAAGGTTAAAATCCATCTTTTCCTCCAAATCTTGATTTTACGTGTATTATTCTAGCAGCAATTTCAAAGCCCAAGTAATCTGAGTAGTGAACAAGTGGTTGGATTTCTTTTGTTTTGTTTTTTAGATTTTTGGGGAGACAACTACATGTTGTTAGTGGAAGAAAACAGAGTGAAGACTGCTCTCACAAAGTAGAGTATAGAAAGTATAAAAGTATAGAAAGTGCTAGAAGTATAGAAAGTTGTAGTATAGAAAAGTATAGAAAACTTGAGATCCCACAAGACAGTTTTATCTATAGTCACATACATAAAGGAGTTATGTTCAATTGTTGTGACATAAAGACCCAGTGGGACCAACACACATCCTTTTGTGAAAAACAAACCGAAAATAAGTAGCTCATATTCACTTTAAGAAAATTTAAAGATCTAAAAACATCAGCTCAAGAAGTGATTACACAGCACTCTCAGATATATGGTTACTATTTTGGTGGTCCTCTATGAGCCATAATTTGGATTCAATGATTCTTCTAGATTTCTTCCGATTTGGGATGTTCCATGATTCCATGATTTCTTGATGAAAATGGCAAGCAGATCATATATGAGACAGAGAGATCATTAAGTGTTATGTCCAGAAATGCTTGCAGTTTGCAGCTTGCTGGTGAGACACAGATCCCTGTGTCTGTAGATCATCTCTTTAAGTGTTGTCTCATTGTAAGTCAGTTGTACTGAGTTAGTTTGTGAATGGTGGGTTAATGGGATCAGTCATTTCTAATAGCTGCAATCTGCACCGACATTTGCATCAGAAAGAAGCTATGCTGGCAGCATCAGAGAAGACAAAAATGTAAATGGTTAGAGGTACTAAACAGTTCTTATCCTACTTTAGATGTCAAAGAGTTAGTTGCTTTAAAAACACTGGGCATGTCAACCAATCCAAGCAATAACGCTGGCACTCAAGGCAAATGAGTACAGACCTGCAATGTTTTACTGAATCTCTGAGGGATAGAGCTCCTCCTTTCACAGGACTGCCTGTGGATCTCCCCCAACACCAGCAATAGCCAGAATTGACCAAATTTATTTATTTGCATTTAGTCTTCAGTGACACAAGCCTGGAAAACTGGGAGCTTCAAGGAGAGTCTGCATGGGATATATTTCATGTTATTTCTTATACAATAATTATGAGGCATGAAGGTCCACTGCATTGTTTGGTGTTCCGAACACACCAGTGGATGCTCTTCTTCAGTTTACAGATAAGCTGTGGCACTCATTGCTATTGTGCTGTTCAATTTGAATGACATCTTTTGTCTCAGGAAGTCCCTTACTTGCAAATTTTTGGGGCATGAGAATATTCTAGAGAAAAGTTAACCAATGCTTGCCAATTCTTCCTTAAAAATTTGATATTGGCTGCTATCAGAGACAGAAAATTAGTGAGATTACTCTTTCACATAGACTTTTCACGTGAAGCAAGATGCGAGATCTAACACTCATGTATCCATTAGCTCCGAAAGTGTTCAGTTTGTTGTTTAATATAGCACTGTTCACAGAGAATCTTTGCCTGCTTACAACAGTCAGTTATTAGAAACAGCTCTTACTATTTTTCTAGTATAGATGATGTAAACTATGCCACCTGTGGTATGGCAGATTTTTTTATGTATGTTCTTCTCATATCTCTAAGGTAAAATAATATTATCTAATTACTATATATATATATATAAAATAATATTAACTAATACTAGGTGGTTGAAAAGCAAGGCATTAGTTTCAGATATGTTACTGGTTTTCAGCGTAACCCTAAGCAGAACACTTCTCTGAGCTTTTTCATCTGTAAAATGAGGATGATGATGACAGAGTTCTGTGAAATCATTTGGCAATATTAATATGGATAGCACTGTTTGATAGCACTGTTTGATAGCTTAGTGCTTATTATTATCACCATACATAACGCAGGGCTGGCAAAATAAAAAGCATGGTGAAATTCCTGCTATCCTCACTTACATAACTTAGTCCATGAACTCTGGAGCATTTCTATCTGATGATCCACATCAGAGAAAAACAAGTTAGGAAAAACAAAGCTTCTGTATCTGTTTGTGGTTTGATCCTAAACCCCAAACTAGATAGCAGCCTCAGCAAATCAGAGCAGGGCTTGTTGGTCTCCTGCAGGATACCAGCATATTTCAGCCTCTGTCTCCCAGGGGTCTGTAAGACAATTTGAACAGTTGAAAGGGGATAGCTGATCATCAGCTCAGCAATTCCCTGGCAGCCTTGCTTTCTCTTTCCATACAGGCAGTGCTGCTGCTGCAAGTTTCCAAAGCTGTCCTTCACCCAACTCACTGTAGTGAGCTGTCTCTATTGTATTTTCTGTAATTTCCAGGCATCTCTGCTTCATTCTTTTCATAGCATCATTTCTATTTGTAGTGTAATGTTGCTATTGGTCCAATGAGGATATTTAATGAGCAGATAATCTTGTTCCTTCAGAAGGAAAAATTACTCAGCATTACAGTTTATCCACAGAGCAAACAGATTGTCAAATAAAATAGCACATCATGCCCTAAATAATTAAATAATGACAGAGATATTTGTCATTCTGCTATTCAGCAGACTGGTGTTGGTTGAGAAGGCAGATATCTTATTCCAGATGATGCTGGTTTCCCTTTTAAAGTGCAGTTAAAGGAAAGCAATTGTCAAAATGGCAGTGTTGGATTCCATATTTTTTCTTTCTGTGACTTCCTGAGCAAATTTGTTCAGTTTGTATCTCAAAATGATTTTTCTAACTGCCAGGATCGCAACCTCAGACTTAGAAAATTGCATCAGGATTCCTCTGTTTCTCATGTGCTACTACCAGAGAAGATTCTACAATCACCATTTAGCTGGCAGGTTTGATGGTGAACAGATCAGAATAGGGTTCTGCTTACCTTATAAGAATAGTGTCTCAGTTAGCTAAGTGGAGTGTTTTTGTTGTATGTTTGTTTCATTTGTGTCAGCAGTGGTAGTTAGAAGTGGTAGAACAAATGTTGTTCTTTTTCCCAGTGGTGCATGTTATTGGTTTAATGAGTAACGAGCAAGTTTTCAACTGATTGCCATGATATATTTCCTTGTCTCATTGTGTGGCAAATAGATAAACTTGACAATGGTGCATATTTTGGATTTAATGAAAGAAGATGTTCCAAATATAAAGTGCAGTATGCAATTGCAATATGTAAACTTTTATGTGTTAACAATGTTGAGAAAGCATCCATGGTCTTTCACCTAGATTTCAAAAACTTCCAAGCAAGCCTATGTGCCATGGCTGTGAGTGTCTGTTCTTCCCGGGCAGATTTTCCTTCAAGATCTTTCACTTACAGTTAGTAGGCTTCTGTTCAGTATCAGGCTGTTGAGATTTGGTGTCTTGCAAATCATCAGAGCCAGAAAGACCTGCTGGGTCCTGCTGGGATGTGGGGCTGTGATATAACCAACATGTGTTCTTTTATTTGTGTCAAGTTGTGAGCTATATGACCTTAAAACTGTACCCCTCTGATTTTTAGGCACTCGAGCTTAAGTAATTTTGAGGTATACAAAATGCACAAGTACTGACTTTCTATCACTCCCAGAACTGTGGGCATAACTAAATCAACCAGCTTCACAGGCATAGGAGATCCAAAAAAAATTGTAGCAATAAAGATTTTATTACTCTAAAGTATTTCCAAAATAACCTTTTCCCCTCTTTCTTAAATGGAGAGTAAATGGAATACATGATAGTGTGACAAGAGTGTTTTATTGGTGCACTTGAGTGAGGCAGCCATTTCAAACTCATGCCAATAAAAGTCCAGCTCCTGCTGCCATTACTCATTTGTACAATCCTAATGACTTCAGTACGATGATATGCTTGAGCAATTTGAGCAGGATTCAGTACAAAATCTTCATCTCAGAACTGTTTATTGGAAATTAGAAGTTTTTGTCTGTGCTATAAATAATACTTGAGCCTATGAAAAATCAATTGACATTTTAACACCTAATTTATGTTACTAAAATGATGGCAACGTTCTAGGCTATTTCTTTACTTTCGCCCTTCTGTCTGCTGGGGCTGAAATTGGACTGCTCTTTTCACTTGTATTTTCAGTCAATCTCACTTTCCCATTCTCAGTTCAATGATGAGTGCTTCAAAGCCAGGGCAGTTATTCATCACCTTCTCTTCGTGACTTTTTTTGCTCTACTTCTTGAAACTGAGCCAATTCATAATAAAGCCCAGCCCTGGACATCCGTTTCACACAAGCTTTTCACTTTGAGCCTTATGTGTTGAAGTCTAAAAAGCTTGTGATTGGCCCTTTATTCCTTCCTCTGCTGCCACAGTAGCATCATAAGGACTTGTGGGAAGAACAACGTGCATCTTCAATCCTGAGGCTGTTGAGATCTGATTTGGTCCCCACATGGGCTAAACCATCTCAGCAATGCAAAAGCACCAAACATCAAGATCATTTCAGTCATGTTCATTCTCACCACCTGTGTGCCTCAGAATGTCTCCTGCTTTGGGTCTAGTGGTGACAGCTCAAACAGAGCCAGCAGAACTGACACGGGGCTTTCCAAACAACTCTGCTGTTTGTAGAGTTTCCCAATAAATGCTAACTGCATTGCTTTGGTAAAAGGTTGTTTTTGGGTAGCTAAGGAGCAGGCTCATAGGGCAGCTTCTCTCTGCTTCACTGACCCAGCAAGAAGACAGTTGGACTTAGGACTCAGAACATCTATGGCAGTGCAGACGCTGACAGTAATAACAATTGGTACATTAGTAACTGGTACAATTGGAACAACAGTTTCTGTAGCCAAGCTCTTCTGACAGCTGTAAAGCCGACATTCCTCAATCAGTATGCACACGCTTTTGTATGAAAGAATTGGTTATCCTGCATCATTCTTAACCCATCGAGCTCTTGCTGTGCCACTGTTTCCTGTTATCAGACGCTTGCCAGTGGTAAGCAATCAGTCAGCTACTTGACAATTAGCAGGGAAAAGAAGATGCTATTTCTTTGTGTCAGTCCCAGATGTTTAAACCCAGGAGCAGAATAAGAGAAAAATTTTTCCAGCCTCAAAGCTCTGCAGATCAGTCTTGTGTAGCATGGCTTATTGTTTCCTTGGCTATGCCTTGTAATTTTTAGTAATTGTACAAGAAGAGGATGTGGTTAATGTAATTCTTTTGATGGCAGGAATTTTTGCTGCTACTATCATGAGCTGCCTTTGCACAAACCTTGGATTATTTTATGTCTTGAGATTGCTAACAAGAAATTGGCATGCTTCAAAACAAGAGAATAACAACAGAAGGATTTTCTTTCACAAGGAAACATCACCAACATAAAGAAGATAAGAGTTAGGTCCAGAAATATCTGCACTGGCAATTAGCACCCTCCAATGTAATTGTTGGACAGGGTAGTTGCTTTTAGTTTATCAGGCTGACACAGGAGGTTTTCTTTTGAGTAATTTTGCATCTGCATGGGTGGGTTACTGAGATTAGAGTAAGTGTTTCATCTGTGTAATTGAATCTCTAATACATATCAGCAGCACTGAAGAGCTTCCATTTTCAACTGAAGGCTTGTGTCCTGGTTTGCATATAGCAAGGGAGTTACTGCTGCAAAATTTTTCAGTGTATTATCCAGGGCAAACCAGAGGTGGGAGTAGAGAGAATAGCCTGGAGAAACAAATGAGCATAGTGAGAAGACGAACAGCAAAGAGGAGATCCAAATCTCATGAGAGATTTGAACTTATTTTGGACCATGCCATATTTTGTGATTTGGTGGCATTTACTACTGTGAGTCATGTTCTCCACCAGGAAACTCCAAACTGTCAAGAACTTGAGTTAGCATCCCAAAGACAAAATACCTTGGGGGAACTGCAACGTGACAAAAGAATGTTAACATCTCCTGTCCTGTTTTTCTAGTACAAAATGCAGCCTATTTCCGCATTTGGAACTGCTGCATCTTAATAGGAAAAAAAAAAGAAAGTGTATTGAAGTTTCACCAAATATAATCTGCCCTGTTTTGGAAAGTCTCCATTGTCCCGATCATTTCCTGTTTTTAGTTTTAGTTGTGGCAGTGTAGAAAGAGTAAATAGAACCAAAATATTCACAGTTATTACAGAAATTGTACAACCTGTATGGTAGTAAACAACACCTTATTGTGTCTGTGATAAATTAAACATAATTTTTTTTGTCAAGGTTAAGTGAATTACTTCTGTCCCCATGGATGCCAGATGTTTTACTTTGATATTTAACTTTCTTTTTTCTCCAGAAATCTTTTGTAAATGTTTTCTTTTTTCAAGAAATCCAGAATTGTTAAAGAGAAAGGAGAAGAAAAGCATTGAGTATATGTTGGCACTTTGCTTGTTAATTTGAAATACATGCAATCAGTTGAGCAAAACTATCTCAGAGTTTGAGTGAAGGAGCAGTGTTGTCTGAGAAGAAATATGAAGTGAGAATTATTCCCCTGCAAGGGAAATTGTCCTTTTGTATATCCCAAAGCATGCACCGAGCTCTAGACATATGAAGAGATACTACAGCCAGGTTAAATAAGGATGAGAAAAATCCTTGTGTTCTCACCTCTTTGAGCAATGATGAACAAGTTTTAACATCTTCATATATTGAACCTGTGTAGGACCTAAGTTTCTTTGGAAGAACAGTGTTAGCAATGCCTTCTGAAAGGAGTCTGCACTGAGGACAGTTTTTTGGTCTCCTTTCTCAGGTGACAGGTGAGAGGATGTGAGAAGACAGACTCAAGTTGCACCAGGGGAGGTTTAGATTAGATATTAGGGAGAATTTTTTCACAGAGGAAGTATTCAAGCACTGGAATAGGCTTCCCAGGGAAGTGGTGAAGTACATCTCTAGATGTATTTAAGAGATGCGTTGATATGGTAGTAAGAGACATGGCTTAGTAATGGGACTCACTAAGTCAGGTTGATATTTGGTCTTGATTATCTTGAAGGCCTTTCCCAAACTAAATTGTTCTATAATTCTACTATGAATTGTAGCTAACTCGTGTATGTTATACGTTAATGAATCTCTTATGGAGCCTGAGCTGAATTTTGATATATCAGGGCCAGGGAACTCTAGAGTATAGTTCCTTGAGAAGATAACTTTAAAATGTCTGCTATCAACTGTTAGGCTAGGTACATACATACCATCACATAGCTATATCACACTAATCTATGAAAAGAAGAGCAGAGAATATGACAGAGATCCTTTTTGTCTTTGCCATTTATTATTAAAAAACATGTCCAGGGATGCTTGAGAGCAGGGAGGTATTAACTTCTGGTAACTTCTATGGAATAGTCAACGTACAACATGCTGCCATACTGCACATCTGCTGATAGCTAAGAATAACTAACCTAAGCCCTATCTGCTGAAGCACTGTAACAGATACTGCTGATATCACAATCCACTCCCAGTTTGATCAGCACCTTGGGTAGCCACACAGCGCTATGGGAATGCCATATCCAAAGTACAAGACAGGAATAAGAGGAAGCATGAGGAGGAGGGAACTGTGGGAACATTAATAGCTTTAGAAAAGGCTTTCATCAAAAGCCTCCCTCTGTTAAATGGGACCTTGCTTATCCAACTCACTGGGGCTGTAACATTACTCACAGCAGTAAAAGTACGTGCTTCCATAGACAGTTGAGTCTGTCTTGTTAAAAATAGACATTTTTCACTAGGATAATGTAAGATAATTAATAACCCTAGTTAGCTTAAAAATCCTTATACTGAAAGTGAAGGTGGTAATAGGTTAGTGTCTTGCTCATTCATTCACATTCATTCTGCAATAGAAGATTTTCACCTTTGTATGTGTTTTTGTTGTTGGTTTTTTTTTTTTTTTTGTGGGTGGTTTTTTGTGATTCAGAACAAAACAGAATTAATATCACCCAATCACTCCTCTATCTCTTGTTATTTCTGCACACCACATCAATGCATATCTGAAGTCAATGTACTAGACTATATTCTTGGGCACTGCTGAGAGTAAGAAACACTTTGAAATCCCAGGAAAATACTGTTCACGGGAGATGTTGAGTTTATTTTTAAAGAGCTTAGCTGTGAAAACGCAATGCAAATGATTTAAATAGTCAGTGATAAATGCTGACAGGAAAAGATTTGTTTGTATAAAGCCAGGAACTTTCCGCTGAGGAAAAGCTGCTATGACTTTGGCATTTTTATGTTGTCTCTCTTGACACTACCAGGGATTGGCATTTTTGTTCACAGGTTTCAGTTCTCTCTGCAAACACTGATCAGCTAAAAATTATGTTGTCATTTAAATGTGGGTATGACAGATAGTCTTATCTCTTTTTTTAATTATTATTTTTAGGAAAAATGATTTTATTAAGGTTAAGGTTAAAGCCAGGTGAGAATTCAATTCTGAAACAGCTTCTGTTTTTTGAAATGTCTTTCATACCTAAGCCCAAATGATACAGGAGGTCTGTAGAGAGATATCTTCTTCCAGAACAATCCAGATTTCTCCTTCTCTTTGCTCATGTCTGACCAGTAACTCCAGGATTTCAGAAATCTGCCAGCCAGACATTTTCCTGGCATCATACATTTCCTCTAGGGATGTGATTAATCAGTGCACTCTAATGATGTGGTATTTTGTCAAAACATATCTCAAAGGCTTTGAGCCAATCTGCTTGAACTGTGCTGTAGTCATGAGTCTCAGTCCTCACCCTCACAGCAAATGCAAAAGTTCTCTTCAAGACCTTGAGAAAGCATCTTCTCTATTTTCTGTTAGAAACATGTTAACAAGAATTGACAATTTCCATATAAATCACACTCAAGGTCAGTAACCAAGTGGGTGGTTCCTGTGGGCTGTCTTGAAAAACAGTAAAGGAGCTTTTTCCCAGCTGGCATGCCAAGCATAATGCTTCTTGCAACCTTGTGGCTGTTGATACTGGCATTTTATGTGGTGCTGAAGCTTATAGCTCTGGACAGGAAACAGACAGCTGTGTGAATGGACAGGCAAGAGATGCTGGTGTGCCATGGGGTAGGAGTAACTGCTGTAGGTAGTATTTTCATCATTTATGATACTAAAGGATACTAAATTGACTTCTGAAGCCAGAAATCATAAGCTTTTGTTTCTTCAGGAGAAATTCACTGCTGGAGAAAAGTGGCAGATTGGCTGCCCTAGAGTTTGGAGTTTTTTTGTTTGTTAGTTGGTTGGTTGTTTTTTTGGTTGTTTTTTTTTTAATCATATAATGGTTTGGGTTGGAAGGGACCTTTAAGATCACCTAGTTCCAAATCCCTTGCTGTAGGCAGGGACACCTCCCACTAAACCACTTATTGAAGAGTAAGTGCCATCAGAACAGCAATGATACATACTTGCTCTCACTGACATCTTCCAATGAGATAAGGCTGCTTACTCACAATCTTTTTCAGTTTTGTGGTTTTGTGGGTTTTTTGTGTGGTTTTTTTTTTTTTTTTTTTTTTTTTTTTTTGCTGTTGTTTTGCTATTGAGATTACCTTCATGGTAGTCATTTTTATTAATGATTCTTTTATGTGCATTTTGTTCATAAATTGAATGTAAGACTGGTCTGAAAACCCACTGGTCTGTTCATTCAGAGGGGTTTGTATGGAGCTCTCTGAATGAAGATACGATTGCTGGCACCTGAAGGACTAATACAACTTAAACATTCTGATGGCCTCCTATCAGATTTGCTGGAATTATTCCTTCTTCAAAATTTAAATGTTTACATTGTGTGCCTTCTTATCTCCCTCAAGCACTTGCAACTCATAACATTACTAAACACCAGTAAGTACAATGAACAGACTCTATGAAACAAGTATTGTAAACAAATAAAAGCTAATTCCTTGAAGTCTTGACCTTTCTATAATTGCAGATAATAGCTTCCAAGTGCTCTGAACACGTTCGGTGACTGCAGTCATTTTTTGAGTATACATGAGAACCCCAGGGGACGGGGACATAGTGATCTGGCCCAGAAATGTCATTTTTTTTTCTAAGTCAAATAACAGTAATAAATGTCATCATTATGATGCTAGATACTGATATTTTTTTCTCAAGTGGTCCATGCAGGAAGATGAAGACTGTACTTAAATAACTTGTATTCTGCTTTTCCAGTCTAAATTATTAACTACTCATTTTGATGTTTTTCTCAACCTAAGTCTTCGGCTTTTATTATTTTATTGGCTGCTTTTTGACTTGGAAGTGATGCCTAAGTGAATGTATCTGTATCTCAGATAACAATCTTCCCCCTCCAGAAAACATAGAGGTATCAGTGACTCATAGAGCCATAGTAAAGCCAGAGAAGGGACCTCCAACAATGGTCTGGTCAAAGATGACTTTTTCCTTTCCTTCTGAGGAAAAGAGTGCTTAAATGAAATCTAGTACCCTGATCAATCTTCTTTTATGTGTTTCTAGTGATGGAGAATCCACCAAATATCTGTGGAGTTTGTTTGGAGTTGTTCTTGCTGTAACAAATTTCTTTCTTAGATCAAGAAGAAGGGACATGATTTAGCGGAGAATTGTTAGGGTAGTATGGTTAGGTTGTGGTTGGACTTGATGATCTTTAAAGTCTTTTCCAACCTGGGTGATTCTATAAAAACCTCTCCCAGTGTAGCTTGTACCCATTTACCACTTGACTCAGTCCAGCCAGTGTTTTTACGATAAGACATCAACATGTTACATATCAGCTGTAAGTAGTTTCCTCCGTTGCACAAGACAGGCATCACAAAGATTCATCCATTCTGTCTTAACATTTTTGACGATATATAGAAACAATATCCATCTTTCCTGGCTAGAGTTTATTTAGATTATATAACAGATTTTGTCTGAGATATTCATTTTTAAGGGACAGAAAGACATTACAGCTTGTTGAGGTATAAGTCCCACCCACATCATAGATGGGGAACACAACAAATAGGTTTAGAAAATCTAAAGGAGTTGCTGGATGGTGACCACTTAATTTATTGCAGTACTTTCCCACCTCAGCTACTTTTTTTTTTTTTTTTTTTTTTTACCTGCCATAAAAATAAAGACCTTGATCCTGTCTCTAACTAGTTTAGTGGGACTTTTTTTCCTCACTATTTTTGTTCTTATTTTTTTACTTAAACCAGCGTTTACATTTATATAAAACGCATTCTTCAAATTTCACTTTAAAATTCAAAGGGTCATTTTGGTGCAACAAAACCACACAGCCAATATTCCCTTGTTTTAAATTGGTCCTTCCTGTTTGAGTTATGGAACTTAGATCTCCCATACACTTTCAAGAATAAATGTTCAGGTATTCAGAGTAATACAGTTGAAGAATTCCCAGAGATTTCAAGAATGCATATTTCCTAAAACAAAAACAAGTTCTGAAGTTACTGGTTGGAATTAGGAGCTAGGAGTCAATGGAGGTTGAGCATAAAATGTAAGAACAAAAATAAAGAAATAAAAAAGTTTATGTACTTCTGAAAAAGCTCATTAGTACTGTTTATCCACTTGGTTGTGCATGAGCATTAACATAACACATGCTTTGTGGGTTGCCTCATATTCAAAAATGAATCCAGTATCTGGGCAGCAGAACTACAGAAGCTGAAAAATGTTACCAATATGTCATCTTCTCCACCCGTTATTAAAGGAGGACCATTTCAAGCTAGTCAGTGATAAACTGTTTTTATTTGTTACATCTGACAGACCCCTTTCCTTTTCCTGAGAAGATTTCTGCAATTCATAATTTCATTTTAGACAACTTAACGAATTTTCTTGTTTGTCTTTTTCGCTTTACTTCTTTTCTGGGCCTTTAATTACAAGTTCTTACCATTAAGACATTGGTCTCTTCAAGACCACGTAGACAGCTGTAACATTCTTCTCTTGCACTGATAGATTTAAAAACAAACAAACAAAAAAAAACCACAGTAATTCATTTGTTTGTTTATTTTGTCTTGTTTTGCTTTACTTAGTAAGTTTACTTGTTAGGTGCCTATGTGCTAACTTCAGAAAATATAAATCTTACTTTGGCTTATAGCTAATAATATGAAATAAGGGTGTGTGGGAAGGTTAGATTGTGTTTCTTTCACTTCCTAAGTTTTATAGTGTATTTCCTCAGCCTCCAAATTATTTTCTACTTTGATACAGGTTACAAAATGAAAATTATGTGGAGGGAATTTGGATTAAGATGTCAAGTCCTATGTGCATTGCACAGAGCTCTGTTTAGATGCTGAGGCTCTAAATACTGGTGGATGCAGAGAGCTATTGCAGTTATACAACTTTATCTGAGGTGGCAAGAGGCAAAAATGAGGCAAAAATGAAGGAGAAGAGTCAGTGTCACTATAAAAGTAATGCTGCACCTTAATATAGTATTTTTGCAGATTGTTGGAGGGTACATCAATCCCTGCAACTTTAAGCAGAGACATATTGGTTGAGACAATTAGGAGAAAACTGTAACACAACAGAATTTTTTTACAAGGATTTCTGGTCAGTTATGGTTTTCTAGCAAGCATTTGGCTCATCACATGCAACAAATTCATTTGGGAAATTTCACAATGTAAACACTGCAGCACTTACTCTTTTCCCTCATGCTTAGAAACAGTAGATGGGCTAGCTTCAGAAAAGAATGGTCTACCAATTTATTGCTTGATGAATAGACTTTTTCTACCTGATTGCTGTAGGTCCAGCCTTGTTATGATATCAGGAAATGAAGTGAAGGAGAGTGGAAGAGCAAACATATGTATTTCCCTCTTTGCCTTTTCCATAAGTGTTTTAAGGTAGGATTTAATGCCAAATACTAAATAACGTTGTTTGTCAGCTTCTTCAAAATAAATCCACCAGTTCAGCCATCATTTCAACAAGGCGTTGACAGCACTACAGTGAATTTAAGTAGCAAATGGTTCTGTTCACCTGACTTAATTAATTTTTAGGATGTTCCCTAAGAATGTCCTAGAGATCTTAAAATCACTGGGGATCAGCATGTTGAGTTCCTATCTGTTGAGTCTAATGGCTTGAATTGAACTGGTTGGGGCAAAGTTTGTGCAGAAGACAATCCATCTTCTGTTACCAGACAGAGTAACAGATCTGAAAACAAAGTAGGGAATAGGGATTTTGTTTGGTTTTTGAGTTTTCTGGCTAATGTAAAGCACTGATTCCAGTACCATCTAAAATTCCAGAGCTACTTGAATGAATCTAGTCCAAAGTTTAAAACCTTGTGGCTGGAGCAGGCTGTGTGTCTTATCCTATACTGAGCTCAGTGATAATGTACTAATAACATTTATTTTAATGAATAAAGATTGCACATGAGGGCAACTGGCTGACATTTGCTCATCTTCTTCGGGAGAACAGTCATTTATGAAAGATTTGACATTTTTCTCCTTTTTTATCTCCCAGTAGGGGATAAATGATCCCTTTACATCTGCAGTGGACAGTACTGTTGACTAATTTTATAGAGGAGCCACAGTTCTTTTCCCTAGCAGCTCCAGGAGACTTAAAAATAAAGGTCAGAACTTCTTTATGTTGAATTTCTGTTGCTTTTCATTGGACTCTTGAAGGTTTCACTGGCCAGTTCCTACCTGTTAATACTTGAGTCAAATGCACTTCTTGCTTCTTTTCTCAAGGTCAGGCAGTTATATTCAGGGAACTTCCATAAAGCCTATTTTTATATTAGAGGAAACTGTCTTGCAGCTGCTCTCTGCTCACTAAGTTCCCTGAAGCATAAAGACACTTCTAGGAAAGTTGCAGGCATATATAAGCCCATCAAATTCACTTCTACTTCTGGAATTTAAACTGATGCATGGAGTTGCAATGTTTAAGATGGAAGGTGTGTCAGTTAGAAAGCCAATATTAGTGTTGATGCTTTAACAGTAAAATTAAAAATACATATTCTGGAGAAATGCATTCTGACCTTTCATTTCCCCTTACTAGAACAAAACATTCAAGTCTGGATTCATCTTGTCTGAGTAGTCACTTGAGCCTGCACCTTTTAAAAGACATTCGACATAAATGCCTCCAAACGATAACTCCATATTGAGCTATGATGAAAAGCTCATCTCATTCTGCTGACCATTGAAAGTGACCTTATATTAATCTGCATTCAACTTTACTTCCTTACTCCAACTCTCCCTAACTATTCAAGAGCTAAATGTAATTATATAGATTGAAACCTACTGAAGATTCACCTGATAAAATTGAAACAAAACACTTTTTTTCTCCTATATGAAATTGTTTGGAGTAAATAAGCGGGGGGAGAGACAAGAGAATATTTTAGTTCTGAATATGATTTTCTATCTTCATTCTGTATTAGAGATGCTCTCTGTTTTCTGTCCTGAAAAAAATTGCATAGATGAGGAGAAAAAGGAAAATCCAACTTTTAAGTGCAAACACACAAAAAAAAATTGATTTGGAATAAAATGGAAAACCATTGTGAAATTTCAGTGAACTTCTGAAAACTGAGGAAGTAAGTTATTTTCATTAAAAAGTATCACAAGTCTTCTTCAAATATCAGTTTTGTAGGTGAAGTGGTAGGAACAGAGGTGGTCAAACCTCAAAAAAAGTGAGAACCCATAAATTAAAGAACTTCTGCTAATAAAGACATGAGCAAAGGTCTGCGTGGTGCTTGGTAATCTGAAACTGCAAAACAAATATTAATTTAGGAGAATTTTCAATATACATCAGTCAGTCAGAATGAATACTAATGTGATATGAGGATGAAATGAAACTTAGGCTGTAAGTCAATTACAGGATCAATGAAGAAATTGCTTGGAAAAGCAGGAAATTAAGAAGGCAATGTGTTTTAGACAGGTATTTAATGTACAGGATATTAGGGCTACCTGGAGATGACCAGTACTGTCAGATACTGTGATGACATGGAACAGCCCATATTACTGTTCTAACAAGCAATGATAACATCCACTCTGTCTGAGGAGAGGACAGGGTCCTTCTCATGCCTTCCTGCCCCCCATCCACACCCAGTCCAGGACAGAGACTGCTCCAAAGTCCTTGTGGTGATTGCAGGCTTAAGAAAACCCAGTTACAACTTATACCTTTGAATGTACCATGTCCTCCTTTCTTTTAAAAAGCTATGAAGTCATATCTGAGATGATGTACTTTCATGCTAGATGGCTCGTGGAATTGAAAGCCCCTATCAAATAAAATTGATCAAAGTAGCTGTAGAAACCAAACCTGGCAGCAGCATGTCTCTTGGGTGCATTTTATCATCAAGTACTCACAGAGTTACAGACTTAAACTGGCCCCACCTAAGAGAGCCTTTGTGAGGGATTCTGCTGTGCAGCGATAGAGACGGTGGTAAATAGCATTAATGTTGAGTGACAGTTGTGCCCTATTTTCCCATACCACCCAGCTGTCAGTCAGATACCTTTGTTAAGGTGATTCCTTGGCCCTTGCATCAGGCTGAATTTTGGATTGATCATACTGTGCTTAGTCAGAGGGAAGAGGTCTATATCTTTTGAAGCAAATAGGCTGGAAAGTTCAGGTTCTATACATGGGAGAGAACAGAAAGAAAAGGAATGAGCATCTGCAAAATCTGGCACACACAGGATTCACACAACTAGACATAATCCAGGAGCAAGAGGAAGGGTATACTTCAGTAAATAAGCTACTTTGTTAAAATGTAAATGACACTAGAGCTATGGAATGATTGCCAGCATTCCAGCTTACTCTGGAAGATGATGGTAAAATATGATTGACAGTTTCTAATGCTGTTTAAATTATCCTTTTGTTCAGTATCCCAAATAGAAAGCTATTGGCTGTAGAAAGTGTTTATTAAACCAAAAAATGAGCAATTCAAACTCTTGCATGAGCCACAGTAGTGATAAATGAGGAAGAATAGAAATAAAAACAGTGCTAGTGGTGGTAATATTATTTTCATAAAGGCTGAAAAGGGACATTGCTTCTATAATCTTAAACATAGGGGTTTCCATAATAGGGAAATACCTGAAAGGTTATAGCAGGAAAGTGTAGGTGTTGTAGCAGCATTAAATCAGTATTTCATTCTGGACCTACGAGGGACAAAATTGAAGGTCAAAACACTGCCTTATTCTTCTATGTGTGCATGTGATTGTTGGTGCAATTCCTTGTTCGATTAGCTAAAATGCTTTGAGATATGCTATGGTTACTGGCACTTAATAATGTGAGATGTGGTCATTTTTAAACGTTATTTTATTACTGTTGTAATAAGGCTCTAGAAATAGACGCATCAGACATAAATTAGCTTTGCTCTGTTGACTTTTGATTTGGTCATGCCAGTGAGCATCACTGAAGAGTAGTTTAGCATCTGGACCCAGATATAAGGACAGGTTCCTACACACAGGGAAAATATGTTTCTTTTTTACTGGAGATATATGAACATACCAACTTTTCCCTATGTTTTTTTTGTTGTTGTTGTTTGTTTGTTTGTTTTAAGATGTACAATGAAATGGATAATTATCTGTAAAATAGCAAGCATTACATTTTTATATATTCAAAAGTTAGTAGTTCTTTTTAATATTTTCATCAATAACTTTGGATACAAGACTTGAAGGTAAACTGAAGAAGTTTGCAAGTGATACTAAACTGGGAAAAGGTGTTGACTCCCACAAGACTAAAGAGATCTTGTGGAGAGATTTTGACAAATTGGAGTTGGGTAATCACCAAACCCATTATGATAAACAATGCTGGATCCTGCATCTGGGATGGGGCAACCCTAGGTATATGTATAGACTGGGGAATGAGAGTCTGAGAACAGTTCTGTGGAAAGCATTATGGGGGTTCTTGTTGACAGCAAGTTGAATGTGAGTCTGCAGTGTGCCCTGACAGCCCAAAGGGCCAACGGTACTCTGGGGTGCCCCACACCCAACACTGTCACTGGGTGAGTGGAAGGGTTGTCATGCTCTGCTCTGCACTGTGAGATCTCACCTCAGGATCCAGGAGGTGGGCTTAATGATTCTTGTGGGTTCCTTCCAATTCGGGATATTCCATGATCCTATCACGTTTGTTATGAGATAAAGCTTTTTTTTTTCTGCACTCTTCCATATGAATTATGAAGCTTGTGGTGTTGTTCTAAGTATCTTGAGATCATTCATCATAACAGGTCAGGAACTTGCTCCACTAATATAGGAAGACTTGCATGGGGTGAGAGGCTTAGCTAGGCTGGCAGGTGGGAGCCCTTTACTCACCAGAGCTGAGCCAGAACCTCTAAAAGGCTCCAGAACGCTTCTGGCAGCAACCTGGCTTTTCCTTTGGAGGTTCAGGAGTGATTCCAAGGCGTCCTCTGGGAAGATGGTAGCTTCCATTTTCTAGCAAGTTCCAGCTCATCTGTTTGCTTTTTGATCTACAGAAATTCTCCATGCAGTTTCTATAGCACAAGGAATACCTCAGACTCCATAGATAGGTGTCATTTCTGGCCTGGGTGTTGAGGCAATGTATTCCCGCACAGAAACAGCCGCGTGTCAGTAAGGGGGCTTAAAATTATTATTCCTGCACACACTATCTGCACTGCCTGGGGATCCACTTCTTCTGGATGAAAAGAGCTATAAATGTAAGGTATTATTAGCACGTGGCTTTGTAGTGAGTCACCCTCAGGCCACATTAAGGTTTTTGATGTTTCTCCGTTGCAGCCTCTGAAGGGGATCTTAATATGATTTCAAAAAAAAAAAAGAAAAAAAAGAAAGAAAAAAAAACCACACAAAAAATGAAATAAAGAAGCTTCTTTAAAAAAAAATAAAGAAAGCGCTTGTATTTTAATTTCTGTTTGGAGCTGATGTTTTGCTAAGGTGCAGAATGAACATCTTGATTATTCTCTTTTAAAAATGACCTTGATCATTTAAAAATGTAAATTAGAATAAATGATCTAGTGACCTTTTCATTGAAGTCTCCAAAGACCTGCAAGGAGCCATCTCTGTCTCCTAGTGTTGCAGCAATACCTCCTGCTAGGGAGTACAGTATCAGGCTGTGTTAAAAATACTCCAAGGGTGATATTGATGAGGGGAAACTCATTCTTTACGGCCTTTTTAACATTCAGCAACAGCATAAGTTGTTTGTTTCCTCTGTGTTGGAAATGTCAACAAATGTCACCCAAGTTCTTTGTTTTCCTTTCTTATCTTTTGACACATGATATGATATGTGTGTGAGAGTGTAGGGTATATTAATAAAGGAGGTTTATTCTCCAAAGAATTAATAGTGTGAATGTTAGACTGTACTGAAGAAAGGTTTCTTCTACTAGTTTTGCCATTAGAAAAAAAAAAAAAAAAAAAAGCCAATGCTCTACAAAAGAATTACTGAAGAGAGAGATCAAAAGAAGACCTATCTGCTCTTAGTGGTCTGTCCTTCCGTTAGTGTGGGGTCACTCTTCATTAGTCTAAGATTCTCCTTCTGACGAAGTGTTAATATGCTTTGGCCAGACCATTTAAGAATGTTCTTTAACAGTGTGATCCATGTTGCTTTCCTGTGAAACTACATCAAAATTCCAGAAAAGCTTAGCTCTCTTACATAACTAAATACACATACATTTTATAAGTGACTTAGTTCCCCAAAAGTGAGGTACCCAAGGGTTCTCAATGACACTAAGAGCCTGTGGGAGCCTTAGTTTCTTTTCTGAAACTTGTCTGCATTTCCTAAGTGGCTACCAGTTGTGTGTTTATTTATTTGTTTGTTTTTATTATAGCCTTTGCCTCTAATGAAATTTATGGTATTCAGTTTAACCTTTTAAAAATTAATATACTATACATTGTATTACTACGTTCATAATAGAAAGAAGTATAATGTGACATTTAACATTTTTAAGGCACTTTTTGTAATAGTATAATGTTTTAATTATGGCACTGCTGAAAGGTCTCCAAATCAATTGGAATTAGAATTAGAACATACAGTGTGAATGCACAGGAAGTGACAATTCCAGCCCAAACTACTTTCAGATATGTTGACAGGACGGAAATCAATGAGGGGTTAAAGTCTTTGTTTTCATTTTAAGTACAGAGAACTCACAGAGAAAAATATTAACAGACTATCCAAAGGACAAATACTAGTAGTCTTTGGCAAAGCTGTGAAAATAAGTCCCTGTGCATGACAGGATCATATTTTCTTGTCATCTTCATCTATCTTATATGTACTAAATTTTGATGATTTATATACCTCTGCAATGTGTTAAGCAATTCTTTTTCATCTCAAAGTCACACATTTCAACTATTTGTAGGCAGTTAGTCATTGCTATATATATTTCATTTTTATTTTGCTTCTGTTTTTTGTTGTTGTTGATTTTTTTGGTTGTTTTTTTTGTTTTTCTATTATACCAATCCGTCACCTGGAAAAAAAAAAAAAGTTCTGTTAAAACATGCCTACATACATCTGTGAAAAGATTTAGAGATTGCATAGCAGTGATGTGCTGACTCCTAGGTGCAATGTGCTCTGACTGCTGCCAAGGTGAGACATGATGGTGAGGTTAAGCTGCAGGCATGCAGCCTCATCTCCTGCCTTTGCATTCACAGACCCGTGGAAAATGCACAGAAGCGTGGATATGAAAGGCCAAATGCATATCTCATCACTCCAAGATTCTTAGTTTCAGGTGTCAGGAAGTTCCTGAAATGAATCAGTTTTTGCATTGGTATAATTTTTAACAATTACAATTAATAGAGGGTTAAAAATAATAATAATTAAAAAAAAATCATCCTACGGGAAATATAACAAGTGTTGTATAATTCTTCTGTGTTCCATTAATTTTCGTCCACCTAAGAACACCCTCTTAAACCATCACAGTTAGCTTTCACCTTGTTTTTAGCACTGTTGGAAGGGAAACTTCTTCAAATTATACGTATGATTGGGAGATTCAAATGGGCAATCTCATCTGAGCCTAGTTCCAATGAACAAATTTGGTAAACTGAACCAGTTTGTCCTCTTTTTTTTTTTTTTTTAACAACAATTTCCAATGTGAAATGATTAACAAAGGGCTGAATGCTGAAGTCTTTACCTGTTCTCAGCTACAACAAACCTGCAGTTGATGTATAACTCGAGTCAAGGAGTCAGTCCTCAGTGATTATCTTCCATGTTTGCTCTAGCAAACCTCTCATTCACTTTGTTTTTATCCAAAGAATCTCGGGGGCTGCTTGGTAAGATCAGTCCTGTCATTAAAGCCAGCAATCTGCTATAGCAATGACAAGTTCTAGCAAAGAACCAGTAAAAATTGTTCAATTAAGAAATGCTGGAAAATAGTGAATTAGGCACCTGAAATTAAATGAGGCCTTTTTTATTTTCTCCCAGCTTTGTCCTTTGATTGATCTTTTCTTGAATCTTGATTAGGTATCTGCACAGTGCGAGAGTATCTGAATCTGGAGATGTTTGTTGTCTTGCATGATTTCTGACTCACTGATAAAGAAACAACACTTTTACTGGATCTTAAGGATGGCAGATTCCTACAAATTAAGGGCTCCTATGCAATAGAAACATTATTAAGAGAGGCTGGATTTCTTTCATGCTTCAACAAAACAATTGTCAGCTTATGAACAGTTTTACAGAGGAATTATTTGGGTGTAAGATGGCTTTGACACAGAGGCACAAGTTTTCTGTATGTGAGAAGAAACATGCAGTAAATACTTCAGGCTTGTATGTCTCTTCAGCAATGATGTACTCAGTTCCACAGGTGGCAACAAATTTGTTTTGTTCTCAGAGGCTCATGCACTGCAGAGCAGTGCCACAGTTCACAGCTTCTCCTGAAAGCTGCATCACTGATGTAGGATTTTCCCTTCTGTTTGCAGATTTCTTTTTGGCTCTCATCTATCTTGCTTCATTGCACTTCCTGACCATGGAGATATTTCTGTACATCTGGTTAGGTTCACACTGTTTTCTGAATGTTTGTCATGCCCTTGCTGCGTTCTGTGGCTCTTTACATTATGCCAGCTCTAAAGATTGAGATTTTCTTTGGATTTTGGAATTCTTATTTTATATTCTGAGGTTTTTGTCTTTTCTATTCTTCTTTCTGGAAAGTCATTACTCAGTGTTATTTGAGGCTCTTTACCTTTTGCCGGTGAAAATTTCTATCTTCAGGCAAAAGGCACTGCTTCAATGGACCAAATGCATGGAACCAAGGCAGAAAATATGGAACAAGCCAGAGAGACACAACTGCCTAGCCTTCATTTGTCTTCTTGCCATAACGAAGCTTATTTTATCATTATTTTCATGTTCCTCCTTACAGTGGTGAGCAAAGATCTTCATTCATCACCTTGCTACTCTGCCACCCATATGACGGGCTTAGGAAAAAGTGAGATGATGACTTCACTGCAGCCATAATTGTCATACATTAAGAAAAAAATAGAAAATTAAAATGTTGAAATTTTAATTGATTTCCAAAGTGGACAGTAAACACTAATGAGGGAGTTTAGGATCCTTGCTGCCCATCATTTGGTTGCAATCATTCTCAGTCATTTTAACAAAGGATTGATTTCTAGCAATAGCTTTACCATAATTTATCAGCCAGCGTAATCTGACCTCCCCTTTGTGTCTGGAATATTGATCCATTAAAGATGACTCTTCTTGGCTCAGCAGGGTATCTCAGCCAGGGCTACAAAGTGTGGCGGATGGAGGAAATTTCTAGTTTATGTTCTGAAGAGAGGTACTTCCTGAATAAAGTTCAGTTTGATAGCATCATCTTCACTAGAAATGATTTTCCTTAAGAATAAAGTACGTTATTAAAAAATCCACTAGACTAGTTACTATTCTTCATTATGGTCAAAGTGGTGTGTAAGAGACTACAGACAGCACAAGGGCAAAAGCTGTTATGGCTATGCTCTGAGATCAGGTCTGCCCTTTAAATGTGTAGTGTAAAAGTATGTAATCAGTTTACATTTCAGAATCAAAGAATATTGAAGGTTGTAAGGCAGCTCTGCAAAAAAAATTAATTCACTTGTCTTATTAAAGCAGGGTCAACTAGAATAGGTTGATCATAACTGTGTTCTGTCATGTTTTGACATGGAAATCTGTACTGGAGTTCAGCTCCAATAGGAAATCTGTATTGGAGTTCAGCTGCCCTTAAGGTAAAATAAAATTTAAAAATTGGTGGGTATTTTATGTGTTTAAATGAAATTTCCTGTATTTCCATTTATGCCCATGTCTTCTTGTCCTGTCACTGGATATCACTGAGCATAGTCTGGCTACATCTTTTTTATTTCCTGTGATTATGTCTTTTAAGGTCCCCTTAAGCGTTTTCTTCTCCAGACTGAACAGCCTCAGTCTCTCAGCATGTTCTAATAAGTATTTAAAATTTTCTGTTCTCCTTTTTTTTTTTTTTTCTTTTTTCCCTCACATACAGTATACTGGGAGGAACAATTTTCCTCTTCAGTTGTTGGAGAAAATATAGAGGGGGATGACAGCCAACACAGAGCAAACAAACTGAATTATTGGCCTAACTCTTAGCTCAGTTGCCTGCACTTTGTTTCCTTTTCATTTGCTCCAGTTTAGCAACTGCTGTTAGAGAAGAAAGTGAGAGACTTCTTGGCATCTAGCACACCCACAGTGCATCCTTACTACTGATAAATGGGAAAGCGAGCATGAATATACTCCAGTGCGTGTCAGAGACCCAAGAGAAATCGAGTTATTGAAAAAGGAGAAAGAAGAAATTATCTTAATGAAATCAAGAATTACCTTCAGAGGTGGTTTTACTGTCATGATCATTTAGTTCTCTTCAGCCAGCTCAGAGGTTTATGATGATTGTTTGAGCAATAAATACCCAATAATGTCCTGGCAGTGATACCCTGCAGAGGACCTGTCATAGAAGATATATTCATCATCTCTATTATTATTGTCAGTAAGCACCACCGGGTCCCTCTGTAATCAGAGAATTTAGATGCTTGTGAGACTTCATTCCCAATTAGCACGGTGGTGTATGTTGGTCAGGGTTTCTTTACCCCTTTTTTTCTGGCTTTTTCAAGAAATCTGTGATTCAGAGGCCCATGCCTTGAAATCTTTACTCACTTTTACTCATGCAAACCTCCCACAGATTCTGACAATTGAGGCTTCAGGACTTAGTCCGGAAGAAGGAGGGGACAGATGAGTAACATCCTTACTAAGCCAACCAGCATGAGTGTGACAATCTTAGTTGGGAAAAATTAGGCAGGTGAAAGTTGTTTCCTGCAGGATAAATGCTTTCCTCTCCTTCCCCACTTTTCAAGTCGTTGTTATGGGGATACATGCATTCTTGCAAGTGAGAATGAGTTGGGTGTGTGTCAAGGAGATAAGTTTCATCAGGAGGCTGGGTTGAGCTGGAGCATTATAAAATAATTATGAAACTGAAAGGTGTTAGGACATGGAGTTACTTACTTGAGGTAAGAGATCTGCATCCTGGGTCATTTAGACATCACTGGGAACAGTGGGACAGTAGGCTAGATAATCCAAGGGTTATTATTTATGAATTATGATTCTCCAATTTTCCTCATCTCTTCTGTTATATGATTTTTGTGATTTTTCTCTCTTATTGGTCATAAGTATACAGATAGCATAAGGGAGGAAAGACTAATTTTCAACCAAGTTTAAAAAATTAATACAAACAAAAAATATTTCATTGACATAAAATAAAACACCTGTTGATGGTCATTGTGAAGAAGGAGGCACTTTCAAGATCTCTCCAAATATCAGCACCTCTCCTTAAAGTCTGGGAGTCCAGAACATCTTCCCTCTGGGTAGCATACACACCATGCCAGTTTGAGTCTCCAGCTTTGGGAGAGGACACTGTGGTGAAGAACAAGCTCTGATTTTGTCTAGAGGGCTGAGTTTCTTTGATGCTTTTCAGTCTGAGTCAGTCATGGCAGTTGTACTGCTCTTATTCAGTTGTTAGCTTTTGGCAGTGGGCAAGGATAATGTATTCGTGCTGGTGTATTTAGATTTAACATCATCCTTGAGGGGAACTGGGTAAAGTGGATTGAGGCATCTGCAGATCCTGTAAACCACAGAGCTGTACTTAATTAGCTCAAACTAATTCAAAGAGACCTTTGCCATACCTCGTGCTCACTGAGCGCACATGGTGGCATGGTATAGTTTCTATGCTGTTGTCACTGATCTCTGTGTCCTTCTGGTTCTCCAACTGCAGACTCTGTGGAAGCAATGAATTATAGTAATCACCATGGACATAGTTTTCTGTTTTCTTGGCTGAAATATTGCTGTTTTCTTTTTCTGTTGCATTTCAGTTTTTCTTAACTTTTTCTGCTGAAGATATGAAGCTTGTACTTCTCTACTGAAGAACGCAACTACTTGTTTGCTTATGCAGGTGAATTTTTCATGTGTATCAGACTGATGAAATTTATAAGAGCTATCTTCTATTCACTCTGGGTGCCATTAATGCAATATGTTTTGCTTTGCAATGTTCTACAGGGCTCTTGGTCTTTCTTGAAGTCACACGTTTGTCTTTCCACCTCAAAGATTGAAATATCTTTCCAGCTGTTTCTGGAGTGCTAGATGATAAGAGCTGAATTTAAGAGGGAAAATTCTCATAGTGTTGGGCTTTGTTTTCATAATAGCCTGGCAGAAATTAAACATACAGACCTTTGGGATGTCTTGTAATTTGCTGAAAAATGCAGTCTGTTCTTTGAGGATGCTTATGAATGGTGAAGAAAGTGCTTCTCTTGCAGTATGAGAATATCTCTAATTGTTTCCCCTTGATTTTCCATTAAGGCATCTACATCTAAGGGCAAGGAAGAGTATATTGTACCCACTGCAAATAAATCAGTGCTATTAATTGCTGATATATGCAGTATGACCTTCAGAGCTAATACACAGCTGCTTCTAATATCAGAAATACTGGTTTAGAATGGGCAGTGCAGGGATCTGGCCCTGGATCAATGAAGGAAATGTCTTGAACAAATTGGGACCAGCGAGGTCAGTCTTCTAAAAAAACATAATTAAATTGGGCCTGAACTGGAAGGCTCACACATCAAAGACCTTCAGTGATCAAATGATTAGGGAATGAAGGAAGAGGGGGAGCAGCAGAAAGAGAAAAAGAACCAGGCAAGAGTGTGTGAGACGGCAGCTTTAGATGTGGTATCTGAGAAGCAGTGAGTGTTTAGAAGCAGAAAGAATGATATTTAGTCAAAGGCAGATTAAGCAAAAAAAAAAAAAAAAAAAAGAAAGAAATGTTTGAAATAAATACCAAGATGTGTTGGCACATGCTAGAAAGCAGAGCAAATAAGGAAATGAAGAACAATAAAGCATGCAGGAAGACAGTATTAGGAATGCAATGAAAAAATCCATGGGTAATGGAGCCTGTTGTTTGCAATATAAATTTAAATGCAGCATGTAGCATCTGGCTGCTCTTATCTGATAAGACTGTTGTTCTGTGAGTAGTTGGTGAGCAGAAACTGCACAGTGAAGCAGAATACATATTTGAAATATTTGGGGTTGTATGTTTTATTTTATTGCATGTTTTCCCTTCATTTTAATTTTAAGAGACTTCTTGTTTTTCTTTGCTACCTTAGCGCCAGTGAAAGGTGCTATATGGAGAGCCTGGGGGATTGAAAGCTTTTGTTTACTCATAAATAAACACAGCAGGAGTAGCAAAAAAAAAAAACAAACAGCTGTCCTTATCTTGCTTTCCACCCATTTTCCTTTACCCTCACCTGGAAGACTTCCCATCTTTCCTGGGACAAGGTCTCTGCAGACCAGTTCATGATTGACAGAAAAACAGTAGTCACTTCTATAGTTTTACATTCAAATCCTTCAGACAATCATCAATGTGAGTGAAATGTCCCAATATGCTTATGTTGTTGTTATTTGGAAAGTAATGGACTAGGAAGACTTCTAAGTCTGTTTGCTTTCACTGTGCTGATTGCCTTTGTATTCATTTGCACTGGTCAAGAGTTCTCCATAACCAGAAGAGTTAGAAATGCTCTCTACTATTTATTTACTCATTACTGGTGAAAGTTGAGACTTGAGAAAGTTGGTTTAAACAACCAAACTATCAGGAAAAATATCAGGAAAGCAGTCAGCACTTCTTCCAGGGCTGTCTGTGCTACTGGTACTTGGAACGGCAGAGTGCTGGGGACCAGAGTCCTTTCAGCCTTGCACAGGCATCCACAGCCTCTGGCTCCTGGTCACAGTGAGTCTTGGATAATAACGAACGAGTGGCCAGCCAGTGAAAGGGCTGTAAAAGCTGTCTCTTACCTGCAATATCCCTTTCTGTGCAATGACTTTCACATTAATAGCCTTTACACGCACACCGACTCCAGGTACATTACAAATAACTGGTATATTTATTTTATTGGAAAGAAAAGGAAAAAGTGAATCTTAGCTTAGGGCAAAGGTAGCTTAGGGCAAAGTCATCCAGGAGTTAGAAGCCAGATTTCTTCCCAAGATGTGAAGCCCCACCATTTGTGTTGGCACAAATCTAATTGTGCCAACACTATCAATGATGCCAGATTTGTGTTAAAAAAAGTGTAGAGTGACATAGTTTATCATGGAAAAATCACTTCATGAGGAGACAGTCTGAAAGTCAAGAGAGCTGGATTGTCTAGGAAGGATTCTGAGAGTAATATTGGGAGTGATATTTGAGCCAGATTGTGCTCTCAGTCATCTGTAAAAATGAGGTAGTAAAGGTATCTTCTGTGAAGTGCACAGAGGTCCTGATATGAAAGAACAGGTATTGTTGTCAGAAGTTCAGTTCTCCTTTCTCTCTCCTGTCCTGTGACATAATAATTTGGAAATATAACTACACAAGCAGATGCGACATCTTTAAAGCATACAAGTTTAAGTACCCACCCTTCACGTACTAGAAGTAATGGAAGTGAAGACCTTCAAAGGAGCAATTAATTATCCTCTTGCATAGGAATCAGTGACTAGACTACAAAGAGAAGATTTCAGACAAATCTTGTTCCATCCAAACTAAGTGAAATGTAGGAAAATACAGTTAACTTTGCCAGGCTGAAGAAAGAGCCTGGAGGTCGTGGAGGATGTATGTTAAGTCCTGCAATAGGACAACAGGGGTCCTGTTTTCTTCTCAGTCCTCTGCTGTTATTTTTCAACAAACCGTAAGCCAACCACAGCTACAAACCAGTGGGGTATACCTCCTGAAGCACAGGGCCTCCACTACTGAATGTTCTTGCTAACTTGTTTAGGAATCCTAACCTGGGGCTTTCAACAAAAAGATGAATGCAGTATCTTATGAGTGTGAATTTTTCCTGACTTGCTTCAGTTGGTCTTGCCCATGTTTCATAGCATCTCTAAATCTAAAAGTAACTTTCTGCATGCAATTAAATTTAGGAGAAACAACAAAAAAAGTAGCTTTTTATGTTTATGATTTTGTTTTGTTTTGTTTTCCCAAAGCATGACTCTTTACGTATAGTGTATACATGAAAGGAGAAATACAACATATGTTGCAAATAGAGAATACTGGATAGAGCTTGTTTCCAGGGCTAAATGAATGGTCAAAAAAAAAAAAAAAAAAAAGGCAACAAGTTCAGATTAAGGAGAGGATACCAGTTTTAATTAACTCCCTTTTCCTTTGATGTGGAAGGAAATAAGATTATATAAAGGTTTTTATAAGAATTAGAGAAAGCTAGGGGATAAAGAGCCACCTGTGGAATTGGTGTGATGACTGAGCAGAGAGGAGCTTGGATTCAGATGATGAGAACAGACTTTGAATATGACATCTCACATCATAGGCAATATCTCTGAGAAGGTTGCTCCTTAGTGCATTTGCAGTTCAAAACGAGTAAGAGAGAGAATAACTGATAACTTCTCTCCTGTGCTGATGAAGCAAAATGCAGGATTGCTCTAAAGAACCAGATAAATAAATGAACTAGATGCTTAAAAATAGAAAAGAGACTCATGAGTTTGTGGATTGAATCTGATGGAGACTGACATAAAGCACTAAAAATAGGAGGTAAAGATAAATGCCAGGGTGCATTAAATGAACAGAAGAAAATGAATGGACATGCAAATAGTCTGAGATAAAAATAAAATAGAAATTTCTAGTTAGTGCATTTGAAAATGGCTCTCTACACATTCTCTGCCCCTGTCACTGAGAAGTCACCATCCTACACAGATGTGGATGCACTGGAAACCTGTAGGAAACCAGTCTGAACTGTTGTTGGCTCAATGTATCCCCATGCCCTGGGAAGTTTATTATTTTATCATCTGACCTGGAGCCACCAGGTAGCTGCTCTGCTGCTTCAGGCTTCTCTAACTGCCCACCCATGGCTTCTCATCATCTGGCTTAGGCATTTCAGGGACAGTGTTTTGCTCTTGAAGAAAAGGCACACTGCATATAACAGATGTACAAATAGATGCACAAGTGTGAATGAAGTGGTGCTACCTAAGTCTCTCTGTTTACCAAATGCCTACATCTAGATTTTCTAAATAACTTCTTTCTTTGCAGTTTGTTTTTTGTATGCTTGCATGTAACTGACTGCATATCTAAATTTTGTACGTATTAATAGAACAGTCTGGTTGCTAAGCAGTTTTTTTTGTCTCAACAAATTAGGCAGCAAAAGGCTAAGATTTCCAGTCACTAAAGGCAGAATATGGCAAGTATGGTTTATTTCTCAGATAAAAACACACTTGTCAACAAAATCTAGCTATGATTTTTAAGGCTATAATGGGTCTTCTAATGAGTTCTGCCTCAGCTGGGTAACTTTATTGTTTGACCAGAAATTTTACCCGCTGATATGTATTTGTCCATGTTAACCAAACCTATTTGTGTGATTGTTACGGTTTTGTGAGACTACTTTAGGAAAGGTACGAAACAAATCATTCTGAATATTTCTTTCCAGTGTTGCTGAAATGTGACATTTTCATTTTGAAATCATGTGTGTTATGTGGGTATTTGCCTCAAGTAGCATAATTTTTAATGAATGAGTAAATCAATCCTGCCTATTGGATTTACAGTATACGACTGAGTTAATTCAGTAACTGCAATCAGCATTCAGAGACTGAACCACAAGCTTCAGGACAGATACAAATGAAACTGACCTTAGCACTGAAGGTAAACATCTTTTCCGAGTAAAAATTTCCATCTTCTGTAGCACAGGAGATTTAGGCTAATTGCTAAGTAGTGTTTTAAGCCTGTAGTTCTTTTACCCTGTTCTCTGTGTGCTCCCAGAATGAAATATTTTCAGTCCAAGTTTCAAGTGCTGTGATGCCATATCAGTCAAGGTCTAGGGGTTAAGCATAATGGAGTGATGGCGCCGTATCCTTTATGTAGAAACTCTCTTATTTTGTAAACTAGATCACTAAAAATGCTGAAATTTGTGCAGTGTGGCTTCAGAAACAGCAGCCACCACTATAGCAGCAGTGTAGTAATTCTGAACAGAATGAGGTTAAGATTGTTAACAAAAAAATCTCAGGACTTAAGACCCAGTGAAATGAACTGGAGCGGAGCATCCAGGTTCTCTGAGTGTTTTTCCATATCTGGATTGCCATCAGCACTTACCTTCCCAAGCTGCCTGAAACATACTTTTTTGTGGAACTGGTGGTAAATCTGTATTCCCAAGGACGTGTGTGCTTGAATGGGCTACTCTTCAACTGAGTTGTGTTGGGACCATAGAATGAGCTTGCTGCTTATTAGACACCAGAGAACCTGTACAGTTCAGTCCACCTTAAAAGCAAAAAGGCTTCTCCTCTAAAAACGATTAACTTCGGTTAAAGCCCTTTCAGCAACCAGGATATTAAAAGCATCTCTCTTCTATGTGGCTCATGATACATTATTTCCTTTGTAAAACTCCAGTAAAGCTACTAACATCTCTACTCCCTTCTTGAAACTCAGTCTGTATTCTTGAAATGCATGAGTAGTAAATATTTCTGAGGCTCTGTACTGCAAATTTTATCTGAAGTGATGAAAATGTCCCAAATGTATTGTGGGGAAGTGCCAGACAGGCTCAGAAGTACATGGAATATGTTCACTAAATTTTATTTTCTCAGGAAATGAATCTCAAAAGCTTGACTAATTTTGCACATTTTTCAAAACTAAATGGATTATAAGGATGTCTTCATTTCAGCAAGGTGCTAGTAAAAGTGAGGTAGGATCTAACAGACTTGCACCTGGTTTCCTCTTGGCTTAAGATCCCTTGCTGAATTTCCTAGGAAGAGGAGATGTAAGTGCTCTAGGGTCACTAAGGCTGTTAAACACACAGCCTATTCAGCAACCAGGGGTCTGCATATTTGGCACATAAGCTACATATTTCTCCTTGATCTAAACCACTTCAAAAGAAAAATAAAATTCTCATGTATGCACATATGGGAGCACATACACTTTTCCAAATGCCCTTTCCAGGGTGCTGCCTGCATACGACAAGAAGGTGACTCTAGGAAGGAAATTTTTAGCATGTATTTCAGGAGCTCAGCTAAGCACTAAAAATGAAAGCAAAACACTGATGTTTTTAACTGATTCTAAATTTTGTTTGATAACAGTTGGGATTACTGTTGTCTTTCCAGATTTACAATCTGTACACCTTCATGGACATGCTCACGATTGTTTTCTTTGGCCTAAGTAACAAAAAATGTGAAGAAATGCCTTGATTGCAGAGGTTAACCATGATGGAACAAGAGCAAACAGATCTGCTCTGCTCAAGTTTATGCAAAGTACTGCTTTCAGTGAAAGAAGTGCTATGTCTCAGTAAACTGGGAGTCCTGGAAAGATGAAAACTTTTATCTGTATTAAAGCTCTGAGGCTTCTGTTCCAGATACTATCAGTGTTACTGTCCTGTACTTCAGCAGAAAAGCTGCTATGAGATCTGAACTTCCTCTATAAAATCCTGCAGTGAATAGGGGTTTGTGGGTTATAAAGTGCATTCCACCAAGATCATAGCTTGGTGCTGCATGGATGCTCATGTTGCAACTGAATTACATCTGACCTGTCCCTGACCAGCCACACTTGATTATTTGAGCTTTTGATAAATGGATAGTTGTAGTCTTGGGAATGGTAAAGGAATGGGTAAAATTAGTGTTTAAAAGAAAGAAAAGACTGGAGGCAGGAAAAGATAAGTAATTATGAAAAGTGAGAATTTTTTTCCAAGAGATGCAAACAAAAAGACATAAGTTTTTCCAGTGAAAGACTGAAAGAGACCAATATCTTTCTCTGTGAGACAGCTCTGCAGAAGAAAATATTGGGTTATTTCCTTGGGAATTTTTTGAATGGATTAAATCAGACTTCATAAAGTGAGCTCTCTTGAAAATTGCTTCTTTATGGATTATACTTATCTCTGCTCCAGATCCAGTTTTCTGATATCCAGCCATGAAAGAAATATTCTCACATTTAAGGCCATCCTATGAGTTGGAGTTTCATTCAAATGAGTTTCATTTGGAGGCATATGCCTCGTTAGTAGAGCTCTTCCTAAACATGACCAAGCAAGGACTGCTTCCAGGCCTGGGAAGGACAGAGGAGATAGGATGGATCCTGAGTGGTTTGTAAAGGACAGAAATCCAATGAAATAAAGTGCATAAATGAACCTTGTGGTGATAGTATTGAAGAATATGTTGTACAAAGGGCAGCAAATGCACTAAAATTCACCAGGGCTGTGTTACTGCATGTTGTGGTTTAACCTGGCAGGTGGCTGAGCATCACGCAGTTGTTCGCTCACTCCCAGTGGAATGGGGAAGAGAATAAAAAAATAAATTCAAAAAAAAAAAAAATAGAACTTGTTGGTTAGGATAAAACTATTTACTAAGATAGAGAAAAGGAAAATGATATTAGTTATTACCACCCTTTGACTGATGCTCTGCTAGCCCCCTGAGCAGCATGAGAGAGCAATTAACTCCTGCCTCCCCACCCCTTCAGAACTCCTCCCACATGATGGAAAATCCCTTTGCCCAGTCTAAGTCAGTTGTCCTAATTCGGTTCCCTCCCAACTCTTTGGATCCTTCACTGAGGAGGGCTTTGGCTCTGTACCACACTGCTCAGCAGCAACTAGAAATGTCGGTATGTTATCAGCATTGTATTTCCCCTAGAATCAAAATGTTACATCACACCAGACACTGTGAAGAAAACAATTCCATCCCAGCTGAAACTAAGACACTATGGAAGCAATGTTGATCAAATTAATGCAGGTAGACCTTACTAAGGATAGCCACGATACCTGTAATAGTGTGTGTTTGTAAATGTTTCCTCTCTGTGATTTATAAAAGGTGGGATAGTTGGAGAAAGCAAGCATTTCACATGTTAATGCTACTATTTATTTTCAAGAAAGCCAGCTCCCCAAACGGCATAGCTAAAATCTAAGTTGCACTGTTTATATGTACAGCTGATGATACGCAGCTTTATCCCTAGAGGAATGCTAAAACCTAGTTGAACACAAAAGACAAAAGATAAATAAAATCAGTATTCTGATTGTGAACCTGTGAGCACCTACATACGACCAACTTTCAACACCTGAACAGTTTCAGAGATGTTCATGAAACTAGCAGTGGCTGAACAAAGCTGTTTCAATCTGCGCAGTCCTGAGGACAGATTCTGATGCAGAGGCGTTAGTCATCACTAGATGAATCAGGCATAAACCAACTGTATGGATCAGGGCGTACTGAGACCTCTACCACATAGTTAATGGAAATGTAAAGGATTAAGGAATAATTTTTGTCCTGAGGTGACTCAATCCCCTTTTACATGCTGTCAATTGCTTCAGAGAATACCCGTGAAGCTTCACCCACCACTGCACTCCTTCAAGCCTTGCAGCTACAGGGTAGACAGAGTGACAAGAGGTTCAGTGAATACAGAGATAAAGTGTGAGAAGGTTAAGAGGAAAAGAGTAGCTCCTAGGAAAAAAAATAATCCAATTCTTCCAAGAGCACCTACAAACCTGAAAAAAGTGTAACAACTCATCTATACATTCCTGGGAAGCTGTGTCCCTGTGTACTAGGAGATAGACTAATGAGAGCCACTACCCATCCACCCTCCTCTGTATTTATTTTTTTCTCCTAGCCTGCATACTGCAGTGGTACATTTCTTGTCTGACAGCTGCCTTGTACTTGGTGCTATGGTATGCAAAGGTTATTGGAATTTATATGCAAAGCTCAATGAATATAGAATTAAAAAATGCCTCAGAGGCATTCTTGAAATGAGATGCCAAATCTCAGAAGTTGTATCTTTATGAGGAAAATTTGAATACAAAACACCAAGGTTTATGACTCTTGCACATATTAATTCATACCAATATATGTTATAAGAGGACTAAAGAGACTATTTTTCATCTTGGTCTGAGAGAGAAATTGTGCCAGATTTACTGACTCGCTGTGAGAAATCTACTTTAGCTGGCTGATGGATACCTTTTAAATGTAAATCAGAATGGTTAGTTTATCACAGGGCTATCACTAACAGCCCGTAAAATGCTCGGTGTTACAGGTCACAGGAGATTTGGGAACACGGTGAACAACCCTACCGGCAAAAACAGACCCTAAACTTAACAATTCATATTCTGCTTTGTATGAGTGTTACCAGAACTGAAATCAAAACAATTTTTATTATACATCCATCTCCTTGGCAGCTACCAATTACCTTGACTCTGTTGGAGAGACTAGATTTTAGAAGATAGTCATATAATAGACTCCCATATTCTTTCCATGTCTGTGGCGTAGGTGTTTTGCCTTTCTGGAGGGGAAAGAGAAAAGCAGGCTGTCCTGCAAAGGCCCCAGATGTTCTCTTTAAAGAGTCCTGCCCACAACAGTTCTTTCCAATCTGCTGTTTGTCAACACGTCGGTGTGCATCCTATTTGCTGTGTCATGATTTTGTCACGTCAGGACAGGCTCAGAAGCTTGAAGTACAGATGCTGGCAACAGATCACAAAGGCTAGAAATGTCCTCTTCAAACAAACAGAATTTACATTAATATTTTCAAATGCAGTTGACAACCGGAGTGACAATAGCGATGATATTTGCATTCTGGTACAGATGTTACTGATTTGTTCTTCTGCTGGTAAAAGCAAGTAATGTGCTCTCTGCCTCTTTTTCTTGCACACATGCAAGCACACACAGACAGATGACGAGCTTTCAATCCATCCACAGATGGTTTCCCCATCAGGGCTTACTTTGCCGTTTAGATCTCCTGCTTCATAGTCTCCTCTCGGTGTTGCAGTCCCTATTTTCTGTAATTAAATTCTGTTCCTCCCCCCAGTTTTTCTTTTATAAATGCTTTTCATTCTGATGCTTAGAGTCAACTGTCTCCCCAAAGCTCTGTGATATTTAACAGCATCCGGAAAAAATGTGGTTAGAGAATTGGGACACTTAAAGGAGACGCTGCTCTCCTAAGTGTGCATTCACATTTATGAATAGATATTTAGAGGGTGGGAATGTAGATGAAGGAGAAGCACTGAAAGGGCTTATTACTAATTAACTGTATCTATTTCTCCCCCTTTTAAACTGCTTTTTTGTTTATAATTTCAGCTGGTAGGGTAATGTGCTAAATTAAAGCTGCAGAACACAATTATAATTAAGATTCAAAAAGCCAAATGCCTGTTAGTAAACTATTAATTGATAATATAAAGGATATTTACAGCATTTTGCTAAGTGTGCTGCAGATTTGCATCAGTAACTTACTTGCTTATCTCCAAACATTTTATTCAGTAGCCTTTTATTTACTATTGGGGGTAAAAAAATAGTCTTCTCAAGCCATCCTTTCTAAAAGTACTTTGCTTTTATCTTGTTTGCAAAGTTCATCCAACATAGATGCTTCAATCCTTTCCTCTCCTAAAGAACAGCAATAGTGTTGTTTAGTTACTGGCACTTGCCATGCAGAAAACCCTGGCATAACTGAACTACCATGCATAGTTCAGCAATCACAGCATCTTGCATTTCTACAGCTCCATGTTACTCCATGTTCTAGGCAGGAGAAACCAAACCATCTTACCTGTGAGAGGAAGCAGCTGCTTTTGTGTGCAGCCCCAAACACAGGGCTCATGTTATTGTTTCTTTCACAGGGAGGGGGGGAAAATGGTTCTAATAGTTAAAAAACATTGACCGAGGTGATAGATTTTCTTCTCTGTTTGGTGTGCGTTACTGCTGGATTAAAAACTGACCTTCATAAATTATTTTCGCTTTACAAAACATCTGCATAACTCTCGTTTCTGCTGTGGGATGAAATATAAATAACGACACCATGACTTTTCTGTGAAGTGTGTCTCTAGTGTCATGTGTTTGCTAACATTTCAGTGGCTTCATATTACTAATTATTAAACCTATGAGACATTGCACATTATCCTGTCACATGTACAGCAGTAACAGAACCAGCTTAGGCACAGGTGACTATCTACCACCTATAAAATGCAGGGAACAGCAGGACTTTACATCTCACATGCCCACTGAGGAGACCATCACGAACTCCTCGCAGCAGGTGGCACAGGAGGTGGATTGTTGTTATTCAGCAGAAATGGCAGTGAGCTGTAGGGGTATGGAGATCATCTCTATATGTGTACTAAGAGCAGCCCTCTGTGTCATGCCTCAGGGAAATCCAGCAGTGTCATCTTGGAAGGTCAGCACTAGAGACGCAGCTGATTAAGCATGGGGATGCCTCACGTCTTATTGTGCTGAGGGCTCCTCCCAGCCACAGTCAGCCCTCGCAGTCAGCCTGTAAATCACAGAATCACAGAATTGTAGGGGTTGGAAGGAATCTTTGGTGAAAGAATCTAGTCCAACCTCTCTGCTAAAGCAGGTTCTCTATAATAGGTCGCACGGGAAAATGTCCAGACAGGTCCTAAATAACTCCAGAGAAGGAGACTCCAATAATTTTGTTTATTTTTCAAAGAAACATACTTTACAGTTCAAGCCAGAAAAGTGTATAAGAGCTGGGGGGAGGGGTGAGGAGGAGATAATGATACAAATAAAAATGAGTGGGAAGCAAGGCACAGCTGTGGGCATCATGAGGAGCTCTGCTGTGATTACAATAGGATGGGCTGTAGTGTGAGAGCATGCAGGAATCAAAAAGCTTGCAAGAAGCCCAAGGTAACATGTTTTCCCTGCTTCTCTTCTCTTTAAAGTTATACAATGTCATCTTTCCTGTAGATTGGCAGAGCATAGGGTGATTCCAGGTGATGATTATGCAAGAGATTTCTGCTTCCTAAGCTGCCTATCCTGAATTTTATTAGGGGTGGGCAAGTGAACTGACTTGCCCCAGGACTCACCAGATAATTACATGGTCATTAAGAACCCTATCACTGAAGGGTAAATAGGTGGTTATTTTTATCCATAAAATCAGCTCTTTCAACTCTAAGATTAATTCCACATTTTTATGCAGCAATATGTAATTACTATAAGACAGCTTCTACCCTCAAAGAGGAAGGCACTATTCCAAGTGAAATTTTTCATAGTTTTAAATAAACCTTGCAACCTGACAGCAAGATTTGTCCTCTACCTAATAAAAATTATAAAACTGTAACAAGAGAAAATACGGTTGCAATAATCATTAGCAGGCAGAAGTTCCAAGAACTTCTATTCTGTTCAGTTTTGGAATCAAACACACATTTTTAAGAAACAAATGCATGACTTGGGGAAATGCTGCTGTAACAACCTTCTCATCTCAGAGTGTTGACTGCTGTGAAAGTGGCTCCTGAGAGAAGGCACTGGGTAATGTCTCCAGAAGTAGATATCAGATAAAACATAGATGAAGGGTACCTGTATTATAACTGCTGATGCTCCTTGTAACTCTTCCCATTTCTTGCAGGTACTGCTACGTGATTTACCATGGAAAAATTGCTCTGTGGCATCCTGGTGTTTGGAATGGCTGTCATGGTCAACGCTTGTCCCAAATATTGTGTCTGTCAGAACCTGTCTGAGTCGCTTGGGACTTTGTGTCCCTCGAAGGGTCTACTATTTGTACCGCTAGACATAGATCGAAGGACTGTTGAGCTTCGCCTTGGGGGAAACTTTATTATTAATATCAGCCGACAGGATTTTGCGAATATGTCTGGGCTCGTTGACCTCACATTATCCAGAAACACCATCAGTTATATACAGCCGTACTCTTTCACTGACTTGGAGAGCCTTCGGTCTTTACATCTGGACAGCAACAGGCTGCCTGACATTGGAGAAGATATTTTGAGAGGCTTAATTAACCTTCAGCACTTGATTTTAAACAACAACCAGCTAACCAGCATCTCTGATGAAGCCTTTGAGGATTTTTTGCTGACGTTGGAAGACTTAGACCTTTCCTACAATAACCTCCGAAGCATTCCCTGGGAATCTATAAGGAAGATGATAAACTTGCACCAGCTCAGTTTAGATCATAACCTGATAGACTATATTACGGAGGGGACGTTTGCAGATCTTCAGAAATTAGCCAGATTGGATCTAACATCCAACAGACTTCAGAAGCTTCCCCCTGACCCTATCTTTGCCAGATCTCAAGTAATTCCATTAGCTGTTACCCCATTTTCTCCACCTTTGTCTCTTAGCTTTGGGGGTAACCCACTGCATTGCAACTGTGAGCTGTTGTGGTTGAGGAGACTTGACAGGGATGACGATATGGAAACTTGTGCTTCTCCTCCAGGTCTGAAAGGAAGGTACTTCTGGTATGTACGGGAGGAAGAATTTGTTTGTGAGCCTCCTCTTATCACACAACATACTCACAAGTTGTTGGTTTTAGAAGGGCAAACTGCCACACTGAAATGCAAAGCCATTGGGGATCCCACACCCATCATTCATTGGGTGGCCCCAGATGACCGCCTCATCGGAAACTCTTCAAGGACATCTGTCTATGACAATGGCACCTTAGATATTCTCATCACTACATCCAAGGATTATGGGACTTTCACATGCATAGCAGCCAATGCTGCTGGAGAATCCACTGCAACAATAGAGCTCTCAATTGTTCAGCTCCCTCATCTCAGCAATGGCACAGGCCGAGCTGCCCCACCAAAGTCCAGACTTTCAGACATCACCAGCTCCAGCAAGTCTAATCGAGGGGAGACAAAAGGCCCACCAGAAAGGGCTGTCCTGGTGTCAGAAGTGACCACTACCTCAGCTTTGGTGAAGTGGACAGTGAGCAAGTCGGCCCCCCGGGTAAAAATGTATCAGTTGCAGTATAACTGCTCGGATGATGAAGTCCTGATCTACAGGTAAATGCAATTGCTATTTTGTCCTCTGAGGATGGCAGGAGGAGGATATAAAATCTTTTATTCATTGGTCACTGATTTGAATTTGAGCTGAGATAGATATCAGTACTACTGCTAGTGGTGTCTGATAAGTCTGTGTTTCATTTGTCAATCTGTTGGATTATCTGTTGGTCTGCTCATCACTATTATGTCTGTTTTGTACCATACATTACAAGTCTCTATAGTATTCTCTAACAACTACTGTTTTCAGTAACATGTCCAATTTAGGAAAACATAATAGTACCTCAGTTGGTATCCTCGTTACAAGTCTTAACAAAGAAAGCAAAACTTGACAGGCTGGAAGTCAGAAGTTTCCCTTTCCACCTCCTGTAGGTGGAATTGAAACATACTACTGTGAGAGGAAGCAATGTGGGAGGAAGTTTGTGCTGTCTACCCATAACACAGGCTCTAATTATTCAGCAATTCAAGATTCAGGGTTGTTAACAAGAGATTTTTCACCCATTTGAAATAGCTTGTTTCTAACTTCACTAACATCCATTTTGCACAACTGTAATTGCTGACAGCTTTGGAGCATTTAATGTTTTATACCATATTAAATACAAGAAGAGAGAGAGAAAATTTTGAAAGCAAGCCCCGAATTCATTAAGTTCTTCCAGTTCTGCAACTTCTTTGACTTCTAATGATGTAAAACAAGTGTTCCTCTTGCAATGAACCTAACTATGAAAAAGAAAGAAGTCAATTTTCAGGATTAAAAATGGGTAGGAAGCTGCTTAACAGAACAGAAAAACAGTGTTACTGCTTTTTCCTTCTGTCTGGGAGGAATGATTGATGTAGCATGCTCACGCTAATGACAAATCCCTAGAATCCAACCTTGTCTGCTTTGCTATTTCTCTTTCCAGCTTTTCTGCTTCTGTATACACACATCACGCGCACTGAGCTAAAGTTTGTCTTTATATCTATATCTTGGATATCTATTTATATCTATATCTTGGATATATATTAGCTACCAGCAGAAGTCAGAATCAAAGGGTGAAATAGAACCAAACACATAAATTCCTATAGCTTTGAAAGAATTCTGACGCCAGGGAAGAAAAACTGGATCTGTTATTAGAACACTGATGTTTGGGTTTTGACTCTAATTGAGAGCAAACTTTGTCAGAAGAGTATTTATTCAAATACTGAAAATAAATGTGAGGAAACTCAATTCTGCTAACTCTCATCACTCAATTATAAAAATACGTTGAAATAAATCAATTATCAGCTGGGAACTATTTGCCTTGCTTTAGCTAATACACTGTGAAACAATCAGTTTGAGACTGGTATCTATGTAGAGTTAAGTGAAATGAAAGAATAAGATAAAACTAGGTAATATTAGAATATTTAGAATACAATCAAAGAAACTGTGCTAGTTTTTCTTAAGGCACAACTTTTGGAAAGTACTTAGTAGCATTTAAGATCCTGTGCCCAATGCAGGTCTGCAAAAAGTACTCTGAAGGATGTGTATAGTCATGTGAAAATGTATAGTCAATTTGGTGCAGAGAACAGGAATATCCCTGCAACTGAAAAAAGAAGCTTGTGGAGGTTGTCAGGCATTGGAAGTGATTGGATGTGTTGATTTGCTGTGAAGTGGGTAGCCAGGGTAAATAAAGCAGTGCAGAAGTGAAGTCATGCAGAGGTGAGAGAGTTGAAGAGGTGAGAATCGGGTGCCATGGGCAGAAACAGATGCCATCTTGCTTGCCTGATCTGGTGGAATAAGAGGCTGTCTCAGCGAGTTTTTCGCCCTGTTGCATTATTTGGTTATAGCTCAGTTTTCCAGAAGCACAGTGAGGACATTTCTATTTTCATAAATCTCCCATGGGGGCTTTTTGAGGATTCATGGATAATGTGTAGCTCTTTTCATTCACAACTCTCAGAAGTGCTTCACCAAAGAAAACAAATTTTATTTCTCTATATTTTGCACTGGGGGAAAATGAAGCATAGGAAGATGAAATGAATTGTCCAGCATCTGAGAGTTAATCAGTGGCACTTATATGCATCAAAACCAGCTCTTATGACTTGCAGCCAGGGAACCACATCGTCCCTTAGAGTTAATTAACTAAAGTTATTTTGCTTTAATTGGTCAGATGCATGTCACTGCAATGTGTGTGTAGAAAAACACAAGGGAAAAGGATTTCTACAGCATTCTGCTCTATAAAGTGCTGTGTATGTGCTAAATGGGATGCGATACTGCTTAGCTACTAAAATGATGGGCACCTAATGTATGTTCAAACACAGTGGTGTGCCAGGACTGATGCCCACTGGCTGTGCTGCCTTAGGAGCAATACTGCCTAGCAAGGACAAAATGTCTTATGCACAAGACAAAAGTTTGCTTTATTCTCCACTCAGCATTTTTCATGGGCTTTGTACTCATAGTTAAGGATTGAAAATCAGTTCTTCCTGCTTCTTGGTCATCACATCCTCACAAAACCTTTCTCTGCTTCCATCCCAGCTTTGGGTTTCCTTTTGCAGGAGCTGCAGATGGTTCAAAGGGGACCACAACAGAATGTAGTGGCCCCATGAAAATTCAGGAGTGTGGGAAATAGTGACAGATATTTTCTGTTGGGCCTCCTGATTTCACTGCTGAACTGGTATCAGAATCTGAAGTTTAGTTCTTAATACACCAGTGCCATCATACTGAGTATTAATGGAAGGAACACTGTTTACCTATTTCCTCCATCTGACCTTCCTTTGTATTTGCCACTGCTGAATCTAGCAGCAGGATCTTTTTCATTTCAGTGAATGCTGGATGCATGTTTCTGATACTGGTCTAATGAACAGAGGTCTCAATCAGCACTTCGTTCCACATGACTTCTCAGTGAGAAGGATAAACCCAGAGGGAAGGGAGCAGCAGCTTTTGCAAATGTCTGAAAGGCAGTTCGGTCCATATTAACTTGCAGTGACAACTACTGCCCCTAACTTTGTCACAAAATAAATAACAAAGGGTGCTATATGTTACTTTTTCATTATCATTGGCAAAAGGGAACACATCTTCTTTTATGGAACATGTACTTAGCTACGTGTGGAATCTCAGTGCTTTTCTTTTGTACTTTGATCTGTGTCTCTATGGGTAAAAATCCTACAGGAGGGTTGCTGGGGTTGTATATCACACACAGGTAAACACCATAGCTTTACTGATCTATATGTGGTCTCATAGAGCTCTTCCTCTAACATGTCCTTGCACTGCTTTTAGTAATCCTGTCATCAAGACAATTAAATACTTCAATCTAGAACCCAACTAAGATTCCTCTCTCTAGGAGACTGGGAGCAAAAGAAAATATTTTGGTATTCTAGAGGGTCCTGCTGCCATCCAGAGGGACCTTGTCAGGATGAAGATATAGGCTGACAGGAACCTCATGAAATTCAACAAAGGGAAATTCAAGTTTTTCCCCTGAGGAGGAATTAATCCCACAAGCCTAGGGTTCACCAGGCTAGAAAGTAATTCTGCAGGAATAGACCTGAGGGCTGTGGTGGACACCCAGCTGACCATAAGGCAGCAATGTGCCCTTGAGAAAAGCAGGCTAATGTTATTCTGGACTGCACTAGGAAGAGTATTGCCAGAAGGTCCAGGGAGGTGACCTTTTCCCTCTGCTTGGCATCGGTGACAAAACTTGGAGTGTTTGGTCCAGTCCTGGGCTCTTCAGGGTAAAAAGCAAAAGGCCTTGACTAAGGGAGTGGAGTGCCTGACAAATAAGGACATATTGAGAGAGCTGGAACTGTTCAGTCTGGAGAACAGAAGGCTCAGGAATGATCTCATAAATGTGTATAAATAACCGAAGGGAGGGTGAAAAAAAGACAGGCTCTTCTCCCTGTTGTCCAGTGACAGGACAAGAGGCAATAGGCACAAACTGAAACATGAGGCTCCATCTGAACATCAGGAAACACTTCTTGCTGTGAGCAAGTACTGGCACAGGTTGCCCAGAGAGTTTGAGTATCCATCCTGGGTGATATTTAAAAGCTATCTGCACATGATCCTGGACAGCCTGTGGGAGATAACACTGCCTGAGCAGTGGGTTTGAGCCAGATGGCCACCAAAGATCCCTTCCATCTCAGCCATTCTCTGCCTCTGTGAACTGTAAGATTAATTACATTTCTGATTATCTTTGTTTTTTCAAAACTTCTCCCCACCTATACCAGTGCCTCCTGTTAGAAATCTGAAAGACTGAATCTTGCTAGGAGATTGTGAGGTGCAAACAACCAATGGTTCAGTGATCTTCCAGCTTCCCTCCCCCACAGAGCAAAAGAAGGTGTTCTCACTGCAGCCAGTAGTACAGCACAACAGGTAGAACTATCTGTTGACACTGTGAGCTAATCACAGAAAACTTTTTTTTTAGATTTCCTTCCAGAAAAGCACGATACAATTTGCAAAGCACAGAGCCAAGTGACTGTGGGTATGCTTGGAGATTTATGTGCTTTTAAGTGCAGCAGCTTTTCCATTCTTTCATCATCTTTTTGTAATATAAATCACTCTTACACAGACACAACTGACAGTAAATGCGTATTGTTCTCATCCATTTTAGCCAAGACCAGAAGTCTGTTCCAAAATACTCTAAATCACTTCTTATTTGATGGAAACAACAACAAGTAATTGCCATGAATGCAGGAAGAGTAACCCATATCCAGGAGAGATAGGGAATGGGAAAAGACCAGATGCCTGTCCTTAGGCTTAGACATAACGCTGGGGGCTCCGTTCTACCACAGAAAGCCTACCTACTTCTGGGAATGTTAGGAGTACAATCTTCCTTGGTTTGGATTCCCCTTTCAAAGTCACTGTAGATATTTAGGAGCATCAGATTAATCACTGGTAGAACTCAGGCACGTGCATGCTTAACATATTTTTAATACGGGATTGAACTAAGATAATGAACATTTGGAAAACAGGCTCTTTGAGACCGAGTTTCCCATCTGTAATGGGTGACAGCACTATCTTGACTCATGGGGATAAGCACCTTAGAAAATATTGTGCAAACAGGAGTCCACATAGATTAATAGGAAGGCTCTCTTTAAAGACATTGTGTGGCAGCATCAGAGATAGTAATAAATGATTAAGACACAGCATTACATAACCATAACACTTGAATTAAGTAAGACATCTGGGGGATGGAGATTGTGTCTTTTTTATGTGTGGTGTGCCCTCCATGATGTGGGATCACTTCTCAGTATTGGCCACCAGGCACTGGTGTAATTAATAAATGCACCATAATTTAGAAGATGAATAAATCTGCAAGTGTTCTGTAGAACTTCCTAGGTTGTAGTGAGCCTGCTGGCTGTGTTTTGAATTAAAGCACTGATGTAGCCACTTAAAAATGTGTATCTGAATTGTGACACAGCTGTTAGATTTATGAGAGATTTAGGTTCTGTTTTATTTTGTGGTATTTCATACTAAGAGTAATAAAAACATCTGCACAAATTAAGAATTACTGTAGCACTACATACTTTCTAGCTTATAAATTCACCACTGGAAAAAAACAAAACAAATTTTACATATTTCTGAAAGCTTACTTTTTCCATATATATTTTATGTAGCAGGCAATTTAAGCAGTAAAATATGAATAAACATCTCCACAGCTTCAGCCTATTTAAACAATGGTTCCATGGGTTTGATTACTTAAACAATATAATATTGATTTACATTTACACAGCGCCCTTCACTGCAGGTGCTTTACAGACTAACTGAACAGAGATCACTCCACTAACCATTGCAATCGTGTCACCTCTCTGTTAAATATTAGCAGCAGTTTGGCAGTCAGGTGATAGTGCAACTGCATTTTATGAGCAAATAATAACTTTAGCGCTCGCACTTACGAATACTCTTACCTAAGGTAGGAAGAAACTAACTGAATTCAAATCTCCCACAGCTTAGTGGAATAAATATACATATACGTTCTTCTATTCCACTGTGTTTACAGGCTGCCCAGAGAGGTTGTGGGTGCCCCGTTTCTGGAGGTGTCAAGACCAGGTTGGATGGGGCCCTGGGCAGCCTGAGCTGGTGTGAGGCAGCCCTGCCCATGGCAGGGGGTTGGAAATGGGTGGGCTATGAGGCCCCCTTCAACCTAAACTGTTCTGTGATTTTATGACTCTAAGACATGCTTAATGGCTAAGGTGCTGCAAACTTCAGAAATATCTCAGGTGTGCAAGGGAGTTATGTGCAACAGTAGAACAACACTGAACACCACACTATGCATCTTCAGAAGATGTACCACTGTTTAGACTGCTGTTTCTGACAGCAAAAGCCTGCTGTGTGGAGGCCTACCAGCTAATGACTGAGAACAGAGGAAGTCCTGTTCCTTTGTTAGGGCAAATCTCAACAGCCTGATACTGTTATAAAGCATGATTACATTATTTTTGCTCTGACAAAAGTTAAAAATACATAATTCTGGCAATTTTAGAGAAGACAGAGGTATAATTTCTTCTGCAAGTCCTGACCATCTGTCTTTACTCAAGATTTGGACAGTGGGTTCATAAAGATGAAGGCATATAAACACCTTTCATTCTTTACCCTCCTTTTCTGTTGCATCCTTGTCTCAAACCTTGGAGGACTGAACTGTCCTCCAAAGTTCAGAGATGATAAAAAACTAACTCCTCAGCCTCAACATGTGAGCTGAGCTATTCCAGTAGCACTGTATCCAGGATACAAGCCTTTATTTGGTCAAAGCATTTATATATTTAAACACTGGATAAAACAACTGTTGGTATAGAGGACATCACATGAAGATATTAATCATCATGTATTAATCATTTGCATTTGACAGGCTGAGATAGCAACTATATAAAAATAAAGATGTGAAGTCACAGTTCCAAAGGGAAGAAATTCCTCTAGGCAGAGCAAGAGAAAGTCTGACATGGTTGATTGGTGCTTCAGGTCCTTTGAGAGTGGTTTGCCGCAGTAGTGTGCATTGACTTCTAGAGCATCTGCAGCACGTGCAGCCTTCCTGAATGGCTTCAGACATGATAGAGAAGCTGTTTCACAGAAGCATGTGTTCTGGGACTGTGCAGTTTTGTTGGCTTCTGCTGAAAAATTTCCATCTAGTTCTTTAATATTTTCTCTCTTGCTAGGAGAAATACAGTGACAGAGCTCTTTCTTTTTCTTTCTTTTATTCTCTTTCTGTTTTATTTTGTTTTGTTTTGTAATTCTTTCCCTTGAAATATAAAATGCCTTTGAGGAACAGCAAAGAAAATTGGGTGAAAATGACAAAAATTACATTTATTACTGGATCATAAAGTAGGAAATAAAAACATAAAATATGAAATAAGTATTAGTAGGATGCAAACGCAAAATATAAAATTAAATAAAAATTAAATGAAAATAGATGTACATCTTAAAATCGTCCCTGAATTTGTCATAGATTATTGCGATGAACTGTCATCCATCTGATACTCATACAGCAACTAATGAAAAAAAGGAAATTTGGTCAGAAGCAGTCCATCATGAGCAGAAGCTGACCATGCAAATGCTACCTAGGCCAATATTTTGCTTGATAAATGACACATACAGTCAAAATACTAAGTAGTCGTTTATCCTTGAAGGATATAAGTCCCTTTGTGTGTGCATGAGGAGCATATGAGGGCATGTAAAGAAGGAATTTGTGACTCTAGCCCACAGAGACTGGTGGGACAGCACCTTTTACTAATTTCAAGGTATTCCCATTTCATTTGAAGTTTAACAACAGTCACATAACATTTAGTGAGGTAAATGGATGGTTTGTGTTTTATACCTCTGGCCCTGAGCTCCGCCTCAGGAGTTGAATACAAAGGCAAAGAGCCTGATTCTCACCTCAGACCCTGTTGTGCTGCTGGGAAGTATCCCTGCCGCAGTCAGGGCTGTTGCACAGGGTGGGAGTGAATTCAGAACCCATTTTCAGCATGAGGCAGCAGTACCCTTGTTTTATCTCTGCTGCTAATTATTTATTAGAGCTCATCAAAGGCTTAGCATTTTTTCTTGAGGGGAATTCACAATGAGCTAATGCTTGCCCATAACATCTGCCACATCCCCTCTCTTAGCTGCTCTGAATCCAAATGCCAGGAGCTGTCTCCACCCATCACTGCAATAGTGAGCTACACATTTGATGCCAAAATGAACTATAGAAATAAAATTTTGATTAAGATTCAGGTGAGTCAACATTTTGATGTCTAAATGAAAAGTGTTAATATATTCAAATTCATACCATTCATGAATATTAACAAGCCAGAACACAGCTGCACAGCTACCACTATCTTTGCTATTTTAAATCTGGGACAGATTTATAGCAGTTCATACGCTGCTCCACACAAAAAAATAAAATAAAAAAAAACACTGATGTCCATTGCTGACTGCCTAAGGGTAACAACCTGCCATGTCATTTATAGTTATACAAAGCAATAATAGCACTAACAGTTACTAACATTAACTAATTAAATATTTGACTGAAGGCTGAAGTCAAGACCCTTAGAAATGGGTAACCATCATTGACTCTGCTGGGCTTTAGGTCAACTTGAAAAGCTTGTGTTTTAGGAATTATTGTTATTTTCTAGAGAGACAGATATGGAAAGAAAGAGGTTAAATATCTTGCTCAAGGTGATTCAGTAAGGTAGTGGAATAAACATGCCTCCAGAAACACAGGTGGAAGAAGTCCTCATTTAGCTTTCAGTACATTCTCATAAAGTCCTTCCTTGCATTTCAAATATGATAATTTCCCCTTCTCCTGTCATGATTTGGGAAAATACAGCAATCTTTATGTTGTTACTGTAGCTAAATATATGTTATAAAACTATTTGAGTTGGGAAAGACATCTTCAATAGCACCAATATTAGATCAGAGCTCTAACAGTACAGCATGTACCTATACAACAGAGGATTGTCCTCTCCTTAAAGGAATAGTGCAAATAACGAGGCTGTATTTCCTCCACAGTTTAAATGTATAAATAATGCACATTTAATGCACAAGAAAGATGATCCACTTGTCTAACTTCTACATGTGGTGTCTGCAGCAGATTCACAGTGCTCCTGTCTTTCCAGTGCTTATTCATTGACTTCCAGGTGGTGCAGGAGATCCACCGCTCTAATTGGTTCCTCGTCTTGGGTCACTGTTGCAGACATTTGAGTCCTTCCAGGAGATGTTGAAAAACTATCAGTGATCAGAGTATGACCACTACAGTTCCCCTCTGAGGTCACAGGAAGGCTTTTTACCCATTTCAAAGCTTTGTTTGTTTTAGATTTTGATTCTGGAGGTATTTGGAGGAGGTTACCTTCTTCTGCAGCAGGTTCCTAATGTTTCTTGTCTTTCCAGTCCTGAGCAGTTGAGGCCAGTATTGTTTTGGGGTTCATGCAATACCTTGTGTATAGAATTTTATGTAGGACTGTTTTATAATCCATGGGACAGACACAGAGTTACCCAGGATTCATGAGGATGGCACGGATATCTCCCTTATTCTTCACATCTTCTGATGTGGAAACAGGACCTAAAAACAGGAAAAGATTCAATGAAAATAGTGGAGTCTGATAACAGCATGGGGTTCCCAGCCCACAAAGGGATAATGAAAATGAAGTTTTGAGAGGGTTTGGACTGTAGAGCCACTCTGTAAAAAGGAAAAATGTTGCAATATCAGAAAACTCAGGAAAGAGTGAAAACAAACAGGATGAGCAGCATTTCATTGTCACAGAGACAAGGAGAAAGTTGCCCAAATATCACTATTATATTCTTTGATCATATTCAGAAATACTTTTTTCTAAGAATATGAAACCTTTAGAAGAATATGCAACTACTTTTCACCATGAGCTCTCCAGATTTGTTCCTTGATGTGAGCACTGCAGCAGACAAGACTTTATCCCCCACCTCTCTGCCTGCCCCCAGAAAAGAGCATGCAGCTGGGATAGTGAACGCAATGTGATTGCACGACCTGCCCTGCCATCCCATCCTCAGTAAGTGCATCCTGAGAGGAAGACCCACCCCCCAGGACAGTCTTACAAAAAGGAAGTTAGCTTTGAGAATTTTGTTTCTGGCAAGTCTGTCTTCGAAAAGGATAAAAATGGGACCAGCACCTTGTTATTTACTTTGTCTTCCCATCATTAACTGATAGAAAATGCCACTTCCAGTAAGCATAAGTTTTGTTTTGAAGAAAGGAACATAATGAACAAATGCACAGGTTTCGTGAAAAGTGAAGGTGGGAGAAAACGTTTTGGGTAGACCCAGGATTCATCACACAAATCAAAACACGAAATAGTAGCTGACAGCCAGCACACAAGCTGCCTTTTAGCCAAGGGGTAGTAAGGCTTTCTTGGGTGTCATGACCCATAATTAATTACAGGGCTGTGTCGAGACCAGATGCTTATGGCAGTAGATATCCTAAATAAGAGACATGCCTTTCCTTAGTGAGCTTGTAGCCTGCAGAAGAGAGAGGACTCCTCAGCCCATGTCAGATATCTTCAGAGTATATACGCGTAAAATATTGTGCATAGAGCAGCCCAACCTTATTTCACTGCTGTAGCTACAGACTCAGCTACCTAATTCTTTGCTCTTAATTTCCTGTTATATCCTCTCTCTTTCATACCAGGCTTTCAGCTTGTGTGCCCAGGTTGTTTCAGAAAGAGGATATGTTTTTGTATGATGATTGCACTGGTTAACCTTAACTTACAATGGCAATGATTCAGCTTACTTCCATAGAGAAATAACTTCAGACTCATCTTTTGAAAAGCCTAGAACTCAAAAAGATACGGCACTGGAAAAATGAAAGAAAGTAGGAATTCACTAGACCAAATAAGATATAGTAACACTTCATTACCTTTAGTTCTTACAATTCTAGTTATTTTTGGACTTACTTCTAGCAGAACAATGCACTCCAGGTGAAGAAAAATCACTCCAGTCATTCAGTACAAAGTGATGCGATGTTTGTTTCTCATTTAAGCCTGTTCTGAGGCTTAAATTGGGATGGTGGTGGTGAGTAATCTTTGTGATAATGCTCTGGTCAGGCAAGGATGAAAGGAGGATTTCAGAAAGCTGGGCATTGTTAAGACTTGAGACAGAAAGCAGGTTCATATTCCGTGTAATGTTTTGAGTGTTGTACTTGTAGATATTCAATGAAGGCTTGTGCTACAGGGAAATCATTTATTCCTTTTTGTTCTTAAAAGCACACCGCAAAAAAGTAGCTCAAATTTCTGATGGTGAAGAAAGAAAATGTGAGGTAATGGATGTCTTTGAAAAAGTGATATGGGTTATTTCGCTGTCATATTACCCTTTTCCCCTAAACGTGTCTTGTTTCAAAGTCTGATAAGAGGGCAGTACAGGCATCTATCCTGCAATCTATAATGATCTGTAACAGTGCCAAGCACAAAGGTACTCCAGTCCTGTCTGAGGATAACAGGCTGGTGCTGCAATCTAAAGGAACCTTCAAACTATCATGCAAGGGGAATATTTCTATGTTTAAAGTGAAATGTTCTGATTTTCATAGTCAGAGAAGAAGTCCAGAGAGCAGGCTGATCTGCCCTATTGTCACAGCCCTGCTGTTGTCCCAGAGCCACAGCATGATTATGCTGGATCCCAAAGCATTTGACAAGAATACCACAAAGCAATGATGCCTAGAAAAGAAGTTGGAATTGGCTTTAGCCTGTGGCAGAGCTCGCTGCAGAATGAAAGCAAGATCAGCTCTGTGCCAGAACAATGAATTGGGTTACATGAGTGCTGAGCAAGAAGGAGAGAAGCATACCTAGCCTGGTGCCTCTGATGGGGAAATTCTTAACCACTGCTCTGCTTTGGGGTGGCTGGAAATTCCCTGTATGGTAAGGCTGTGTCGTAACCCCCCTCTGCTCAGCTGCCCTTAGTTTACAGATCAGTTTATTTGCAGAGTTGAATAGCTTGACTCAGCCAGCACTAGGTGTTAACTTGTGCTGAATCCACCCATCTGTCCTCTCTCTCCCACCCCCCTATCATTTTGAATTTGCCCAGGTTTAAATTTTGTAATATATTTACTATGTCATAGTTTAGTTCATTTTGACAAGAAAATAAATAGATGAGCTGTTTGTTCAATGACAAACTTTTTGAAAATTTTTTTTTAATTCCCCATTTGTTTATTTAATTGGCTTGGATTGTGGAATCGGTTCACATGTAGATATACCCAACCGTGCTTTGAATTTTTCTGAGTAGGGATTGCACAGGCAGTAGCTGCCCAATAGACATATGGGTAGCTGACAGCATCAAGGCATCCCACCAGCAGCTCTGTCGTCTGGCAGATCGCCTCAGAGAGTTGGGTTTGATGAGTCAGTCCTTCTGCCAGTGCTGGGAGGGTGGGGATGTCTGCGTCTCTTCTCCAGAAGGCTGCTGCAGAATGAGAAGGATGCCTTGCAGCGATTGTTGTGCTCTGAGCCTCCCAGCATGCTGTACTGAAAACGGGATTGAGACAGCAGCATCCAAGAGAGTTTGAGTCCTGCCAACTTGAGTATGTGGAGAAAGAATTTCAGGGTAGTTACTCCAGGGCAAGGATACATCGTTACCTTGTGCCTACCCTTGTTGCCTCTGTGGGACGAGGACTGCTGTGGGGAGGAATTTGGTGCTGCTGCCAAGGGTTGGCAATAGCAATGAGGAGGAGGAGTGAAATGGGCCCATCTCTCTGTGCCTCTTCTCTTGCATGCCCTCTTGCTTCTCTTGTAGCTCTATGGCATCCTCAGTGGCCTTAGTAAAGCTGCAATCTCTTTGCTAGAACAAAACAGAGCAGAAGTACCTCACATGCATGCTTGGCATTTGTGATTTGCTTAGGGAGACAAAACATGCTAAGGACACAAGACTTTATGTGTCTAGTTGTTTACATTCTCTTTCAATACTAAGACCTTCTGAGGTGAAGGACTGCTTGTAAGGGGGAGGATGGAATAAATTCTACGAGCAGGATTCGTGCCTGGGAAAATGCCAACAATAGGGATAGTAAATCCCATATCAGGGTGAACAGCACCAGTCTGAGTGGGGTGAAGAGGAAGCTAGACCTTGTGCTATACAAACTCCGTCTAATGGAAGCATCTAAGATTATAGTAATGGTTTTATTTCGTTTTGCTTTGTTGTGGTTTGGCTTGGTTTGTGTTTTTTTTTTCCACACTAAAACACAATATTGTTTGTTTCACCTTTCTGCTTTTTTTTTTTTTTTCATCCACTCTCTGTAAAAGTAGATAATTATACTGGCTGTGGCTTAATTAGCTAATTATGCCAAAGCTGGAGTATTTTTCAGAGTAAATCTTTTTATTTGGTCGTTGTTAAGGAGCTTCATTTCAGGTTTTCTCCCAGATTTTTCTTCATATTTCATTGTGTGGCAGCACAGGTGTCGATAACCATCAGGTTTCATGATTATGCTGGTAATTCATGTGGAAAAAGAGGAATAGTACATTGGAGGGCAGAGGTGCCATGCTCCTGGGAGTAGCAGAGAGGCAGACAAATTCCTGCAAAAGTTGATATTTTGGCTTTAGTGTAGAAAATAACTGCGATATAGCTTTCCTCCTTCCCCAAAAAGTGATTTTTAACCTTTATGTTAACATCTTAAAAGGATATATATCTAGCTTATTGAGTTTGGCCTTTAAATCTCAAAACTAAAAAAATATTTCACTTTTCCCTTGTAGGGTTAGTTCATCAGTACGTACATCTTGGTTCTGTTGCTAGCTGTATTTAGGCCCTTACTGATGTGCATGGCTGGATATGAATGGAATCAAATCTGTATTTATGTACTCTGTGAAGAACAAGGAATAGCACATGGAAGTTGGTGAAAAGAGCTGCTCCTTAGTCTGATTAGCATGTAGCATGCTTGTTTGTGTTGCTGCAACATATGTACTTGTTACACATGTGGGGTTTTTTGTTTGTTTGTTTGTTTGTTTGTTTTCTAATGGTGCCTACCACCAGCAAAGTCCTCCAGCTTTCTGTCAAAAACTTCGTAACTGTAGTGGTGATGGTTGATATACATATCTATTTCAAATTACTACATACCTGTCCATTTAGAGACCCTAAAAAATGTTATTGTGCAAAGTCTTAGTAAGCTTTTACTGACTTACAGCTTTCACTGTGCATATTTGGGATTGTGTTATAGGCAATTTTCCTCTTCCCCCTTTTTGGCACCACCTGGATGTGACTAGTCATAGTAACAGTGGCAGAGTCGTGGTAAAACTTTTGGAAACTTATATTTACTATGGACCTAGTCAAGCTGTCAGCTGTGCCCTTATGGCTGCATGATGCTGAGGAGCTTTGGTAGTCAACATGGGGCCCACCTCCTGACAGATTCCCAGCACTCAAGTTCTGCCAGCTAGGATTGGATTAACATGTTTGCCGGGCTTTGTGTCCACCAGTGAAACTGTATATATGTCTGAGCTAGGTTATAGTCTGTTTCCTACCCCTCTTTACAAGATTCCAGTTTTAAAGCTATTTCCTCAGTTTACACAAAGCAAATCTTCACTGCCTGTATGAATCAGAATGTGGTAGATTTTTCCTTGTGTTGGACAAGAAGCAAAATTTAAAACTAATTTAGGAAAAAAAAAAGAAAAGATCCACACTAGTTAGTCTCACAGTTACTGCAGTAGTGTGCAACATCTGTCCAGCACACCCTCTAACCACCTGCCTCTGCAACGGCTATGAAAAAGTAAACTATATATCAACTCAGTTTTATTTTCTAGTCATGTTTAAAATTGAACAAGCCCCGCAATATCTGTCCCATGGGAAATTCCAATATTGCAACATCTGTTTCTGTCAAGAATCAAGGTGAAAATTCTCCATAACAGTTGTTTTGTTTGCTTATGGGGGGAAAAAAAATCTTTTAAAAATGTTTCATTCAGAAATGTGGAAATGTTGCTATGAATCTCTTTGCAGCTTTGGGAGTGATATCCTCACCCCAAATGTACATTATGTCAAGGGGGTTCTTGTTTTCTAAAATGGGTCCTATTCACTTTGCTCTCTGGATCCTGACCACAGAGCTTCTCCTTCTCTGCATGTTCTCCCTCCTTTCATGCCTTGCAGTGGTTAAGGGATGGTCAGGGTGTAGGAGGGGTAAGGACAGCTTTTTGTTGGTGAGTGGGAAAGGAGGGGTGGATGCAGTGAGAGGAGCAGAGCAAGGGCTGGAAGCAGAGCACCCCTCAAAGATGCCAGGGGAAGAAGAGCACTGGGCCTCATCACAGCTATAGCTTTCATTTTAGTCTTCCCAACAGGAGACAATAAAAACCCATATCTAGCAGAAACTCCTATTTTAATGCTAAAAATATGTTTCAATCGAGGTATTTGAGCAGTTTTGCCCTGAGGATACCAAGGTTTTGTGAGATGCTTCTAATGTTAGTGCATGTAGGAGTTTTGAGCACAGAGTCCAAGAGACATCAAACTTGTGTAACATAGTTCTGCAGTTTCCACAAGCTCCCTGAGCGACAAGATGATTTGGTGTGAGTAATGAATCCCTCTACTGGGCAGAAACTGAACGGCTCTGCCTTATACAGCTACAGGAGCCTATTTCCTGCTGCTATTCCTGTCTGGGGAGCCATCGCATTTTTCAACTGTTCTCCAACCAGCAGCAGATTCCTACCCCACTGCCACCCTTCCCACTAAGGTTGGCATATAGGTGACACAATAAGCCCCTCACGTTTTCATGTTTGGCTTAATTCTGAGCACACATTTTGTCTTTTTCCTTTGCAAACCCAGCATAACTTAACAGGTGACGTGCATTGCCATTTACCGGCAGTGCTGTCTCATACGTGATGTTTTAGTGAAAGCTCAAAAATGTGGAGAGCTGCAGAACATTTATCTAAAGGCAGAGAATTTAAGATGGAGAATACAATACCAAAATGGGGGATATATGTGAGCACATGAATGGTATACGAAGGCAGAGGGACATATTGCGGGGAAACAAATCTGTATTTTTCCTCTTCTTCTCCTTCCCAGATATGAACTAAATGTAACTTTGATTAAAGCAAGCCCTACATCTTTTCATCTTGTTCTCCTATGAATTTTGGCTACAAATCAAGAGCTGAGTAGAGCTAAGCTAATAAGTCACAACAGGCCATATGTCAGGACTGGATCATCTTTTCCCACTTGTGATTTAAACCATGATCAGACAGATCTCTTCAGCCTTGTTTTCTGTTCAGAATTATCAGTATGATTTTGTGAGACTTCTTGCTAATTAGTGTAATTACGTCAGCTATGACTTTTGACATTTCTGTGCAGAGTTTTTTTGTTGTTGTTGAAAAGTGTCTATTTGATAAATCATTTGGGATTGTGTTCTATGATCTGACAGGCTGTTTATTCTTATGCTATCTCTTCTCACCCCATTATTTTGAGATGCACTTTATACTAATCATTATTTTACTGAGAATAGGTAGATTAGTGTATACTTAGGACATAGTTTTGTCAGCCAACATGGGACTGTCCTAATATATGTATCTGTGATCATCAACATAAGGGTAACTACCATGAGATTATTAAGAAATGAAGGCAACTTGCCATTAGGACTCAGATATAAGAAATGCAATATTGCCTCTAAGAGTGGTATAACACACAGTTCTCTCAGAATTCATTATTTTCTCTGCTTCAGCAAGGGAATAATATGAGGTGCTTTCATTCTCTATAGAGCAGGCCAGGAATGGAAGCAGAAGAACAACTTTTTTGGTGGGTCCCAGTCCTATTTTGCATCTGCAGAAGCTATGGAAATTTCAATGCTGTTCAGTCAAATTTGGATAAGTACCAAACCTTTGCAGAGTCTGACTGTTCAAGGCAATATTCAAGCTTTTCTTCATTAAGCTGCTGCTAATCCTAAGTACCTATAGGTAGAGCAACTCAAAAAACTGTAAATCTTTTTCAGACCAAATTTGAAGTAAGATTATACAACATGTAGGAAAAAATATGTGGGAAATAATATCATATTCTATGAAAATTGTAAAGGTTTTCACTGCAAGACGAGTAGTTAAAAAATCTTCTTAAGTTCTGCTTTTGAAAATGGAGAAGTGAAAAGGTTAGTGCTCATATCAAAAATAAAAGATGTAAATAAAACTACTTAACTTTAATTACCTTCTTTTATTTTCTTTTCTGGAAATAAATCACAGCTTCTCAGAACTACAGGAGACTTTTGTGTTATGAGTTTGGAAAAGCTCCATGTTAATCTTTGAAGCAGAACTCTATGGTGTGCAACTCATTGTTTCCACATTTAGCATTCTGGCAATTTCACACACTTTCTGTTTTGTTTATGAAGAATTTGAGTGCTGTTGACCACCACGCAAACACACTGTGTGACTCCCCAGGAGAAGTTTCTGTACTACCTAACTTCAGCATCCAGTTTAGATAGTGATTAGAAGGGCTGCCCTCCCTCTTGCCGCCAGTTTTCATCATCAGATACAGCTGCCTGAGTGGAGTGACAGCTGTTCTGCCTCTCCTATGGCTTGTGTCTCAGCAGGACCCATTAGCTGGGCTTACCATAGCCCTGTGATAGCAGGGCTGGCCCCTGGTGTAGCCAGGATGGAGGCAAGACTTCTTCTCTTAGTTAAGGTATATTTTGGTGGCTAAAGTCAACTGTGAATGATATGGCTGGTATACCACTCCCATGGCAGTCCTTTTGAAGGCTGGTTTGTGATATTACTATGCAGATGCTTCTGGGATAAGTTCTGTGCTTCAGGATATGCTTCCTAGCACAACAGCTAATGAGGAGAGCACAGGAGATTGAAATACTGTGGACACTAAGTGATGTCCACCTGCCTCACATTTTCTTCTTGCAAAGTGAACAACAGCAAAGGGAGCATAGAAAGTGACAATTACTAAGCCTTAAATTACTTATTTTTTTCCTACCGGTGATCTGTTTTTCCCCCTCTTGTGTTACATGCACATATTAATCTGAAAACTGCAGCCTGACTTGTGAACAAACTCCTAGAGAGTTGACATTTTTTTGTTGGATTGGATGGATTTATGGATTTATCTGTTCCAGAGATGTTCCATCATTCTCAAATGTTGAAGCTCTGAGTGAGTTATGGCCCTGAGGAGAGTGAAATGCAACTATTAATCACTGACAGCAATGGGATATCCCTTCCTCCATTGGCAGCTTATGCCACTGTCAGTAGATCACAGAACTGCTGTAGACCGTGACTGAAGAAAAGTAAAATATAAAGGTCATTTTTACTTCATCTACATTAAAAAGTTTTGAAAAATAGTTTATCATGAAAATATTGAAAATGTACTGTACAAAACCCTTGGGGTGAATGATAATGGCATCCTCCACAGACTATGAAAAACAAAGTGATAGAAGCACATTAGCATTGAGTGATACTGTAGAAACTGGAATGAACATGCTGAGCTGCAGAGACACTGGTTTTATGTTGTTCTTCAGCTAAAGCTTCTAAATACTTTTTTCTATGTCACTTTTAATAGTGATGATAACATACAGAAGTACTTCACAAACACAGGGAAGTTTCAAGAGTTTGGATACAAAACAAATGACCCATCTCTGGACAGTCCAGACTTGTTTCAAATACCTGGGACCACTTTATTTTTCCTCTTACACATGGAATATTTTAGTCTTCCTCTTGCTGTGGTCTTTGCATTCTCTTCAATATTAACCAATCATCCTAGCTATTTTTTCCATAGACAAGTTCTGCATGCTCATCTTCATATTTATAATGGCATTGGGCAGATTGCTTATTTCTAATTGGGCTTTCTCAAGCCCAATTAAACCAGTTTATGAGAAAACACTGGCTATTTAGCCAGTCATCTTGGCCATTAGCAGACCATCCATCAACCATGGCATTATTCTTTCTGTTCCAAATCTCAGTTAGCCCTCCCCTCTCCCCCACGTACAGAAACCTATACCATCCTCTCAATCTTCTAAAGGAAAGAATAAAAAAATTTGGCTTTAAATAGGCTGATTTTGTCCCCTTTTCACCACAAAGTCTAATGTGTATTGGTTTGGTTTTATATGCGTATGAGTAAACTGCTCTTTATATTTCTCAGAAGCTAAGACCTATACATACAAACTGGAAATGACCTGGGCATTTTAACCTTATGGTGTGAATGAAGGTGGGGTTGTCAAATCCTCATCCCCTTAAAAAGCCTTAAGATAATGTGTCTATTAAAACACTGTGCTGTGGTTCAGTGAAAGAATCCCCTGATAAAATCCCCAGCCTGTGCTGGATTCTGCTGTCCAGAAGATCAGACTAGATACGCATAATGCTCTTAACATTTGTGACCCAGCCACATATAAAAGTAAGAATGTAAAAGCAGTCAAGCTGTTAATTAAAGTCTTCTGGTAAAGTTAGTAGGTTGAGTAAATCTCAGTGTCCCTATGTACATTAACGCAATAACAAATTTCAATTGCTTTAACTTTTGTGAGTGTGAATACTCATTACTTTTACTGACAGTTGTGATAGCAGTCATATGCTGAATGGATTTTCTTAGGCCTTATCAAAAAATAGATACCACATGGTCTCTCCTCCCTTGAGAACTAAGCAAACTGTATTGAAATGACGTGGTAGAAGGCTGTCAAGCTTTCAGTCAGTGAATGCCTCCAAATACCAGACCTCTCCTTACAGTCCTGAAATTAAGGCTAATGAAAACAAGTGCTGATCATTTCAGAGGCTCTGGTCAAGGACTCTGATAGGAATGATCCTACCAAACCTTAACAGATCCACAGGTGTAGAATGTCAGACTCAGTCTCCCTCTATATCATTTATTCACTGGCCAAGCAATTATGTTATGATCCATTAACCTCTCCTAGTCTCTTCTTCTGTAATACTTTCAATAGATTTTGTCTCTGTGAGAGCCAGCTTGCATGGAATATTTGTACTTGTGAGTTAAATGAGAAGAAGCAATTATGATCCTTTGCTTTGTAGCTGAGAGGGAAAATATGAAAATGTCTAATTCTTTCTTGTGTGAATCTAGTGATGCTCTTAGCTAACCAGTCCCTTGGACAAATACATCCAAAGATCTTCTGAGCACTGTACACACATCTCTCTGCCTTTCAGCTTGCTTTCTGTGCTTTAAGTCATTTGTGAAAGGAATATGGACCAGATCTGTCTGTTTTGGTGTATCATCTGGGATGGTTAGAGGTTACTCAAGTCTTTTTCTTTGCTGCTTCTGCTTGTGTTACTGACACGTCAACATCAAGGTCTCAAGTACTGGAATGCTAGCAGGGCTGCAGTTGACATTATCAGAGTTCTCTTAAGAAACAATTATAGACTCAGTCCAGTGGTATAGGTCTGGTCAGGTATAGTGAGTAGAAGCACAGCTTATCAACTTCTCTTGATATGCACTGAAGAAAGGGTTCAAGCATTGCATGTTGCTCCTTTGGTGAGCTGTTTCAGTACTTTTCTGTTTCAACTTTTATGGCCATGTTGTCCTATTTACTTTCAATTCACCCTTATCTGAGTCACACTGCAAACATGCTATGCTTTTCCTCCATCCACCCTGAAAAGGATGTATTTCTGACTCCAGCCACCACCAAGCTTGTAGTTTCCACTTAGGTAAGAGATCTGTGTTTCAGTCAGGTTTGATAGCTAGATCCACTTTGGTCATGATTCAGTAAACTTTTGTGTGGGAAACTCCAATAGCAATTGTTCTATCAAGCCTGAAATCTACTTCAGTCAGGGCACAGAAGCAACTTAGGAGCTGAACCTACTTGTCTAGGATTGTCTCCTATACAAGAACAGAGGCAGGAGTTACCTCAATTCAGGACAGCTCTCTCTTGATTTTTACAGAGCTTTTCCTTTACAGACTATTCTAGCCAGTCACTTTTGAGTACTGTTTAAAACATTTGGAAGACCTAAAATTATGTGCCTAAAACTGTAGTGAATTCCTGTGAAATAATGATCCTTTGCTTTCATCATGTGGGTCCCTCTGAAGATGCTTACAGGTCCTTAAGGAAGACAAACCTTTCAATCCTGAGAAGATGGGATAGAAGATCATGCTACCAACTCTTTCAAACTGAGAGCATTGTAGGAATTTGTAACACCGAAAATCTCTCTTCTCAAGTAATTGCAGGCTGCAACCTTTAGAGGCAAAAAATTGTGGCATAATTTCACCAAATACTCCAGAATCTGAATTTAATTCTTATGGGGAAAGAATCTAGATAAATCTATAACAATTAACTCAGAAAGAAGAAAAACTTGTGTAGGCTTCTTTTGCAGCTTATGCAACTAGCTTCTGGCAGTAGAATGGATCCAAGTTTGCTGAGCAATAAACAAAAGGCCAGCTGTAATGGGAGTGAGCTTTCCTCTCTCGAGGAATCATGAGCATGTTGGGAAGCAGTAGGCAAAAAAAAAAAAAAAAAAAAAAAAAAAGAAAAGAAAAAGAAAAACAAATTAAACTAGAGCAGTTGGAGGAGAAAAAAAAAAAAAAGAACCTCCTAATTCTTTCCCAGGGGACTATGTGATAAGGGATCCATACAGATATACTCCTACAAGATAACCCTTTTTTAGGCTACACCATATGTTTGGGAGCAGCAACCACAATTGTCTTCATGCCAGAGGGAGGGCAGAATGATTCACTCCAGAGCAAGGTTGAAAAAAGAGATTAAAAAAAATAAATCAATCCACAAATAACAGTGGATTCACAAATCTGAATGTTCTGGAACACTTAAAAGAATAAACTGGCCACTATCTATAGGCAAACCCAGAGAGCACAAGGGAAAACAAGACCTAAGTGAAACTTGTGGCAGGCCACAGTGTATTCAGGCTGCGGAGAAAGGAACTGTTCTGGTAGTTGCAAGAGCACTTTCATCCATTCTCCCTTTCCATGGTGATGCAAAAAGTTGCCAGTATGGTCATTAAAAAGTAACTAATTTTCTGAAACACAGTTATGAAGTTTATTCATGACAGAATAAATTCTTTTATACTGCTGAGGCACTAAAACCAATTAAGCATCTTTTAATATTTCACTAAAATTTAATCACTGAGTCAGAATTATACCTTCATTAGGTGCATAGCCACAGGAATTTAGGACCAGTCTCTATGTTTGTCTTGTTGCTTATAGTCAGGCTAATGTAAAAAAGAGAAATACATGCATTGTGGAGAATCATTTGTCTTTCTCTGTGGTTTCTGTTGGCTGTGATAAATTAATTTTAATCTGCCCATGAGACACATTAGATAGTAACTTCCTCAGGTTATGTAAAAGACAGTGGCTTGCAGGCTTATTGCAGTGCCACAGCTATTTTCTTTACAGCACTTTCCAAACACCAAATCTGTGGCTGTGTCACAGCAAGGACAGTGTTTCCCAGATCAGATCTAAGATAAACTTTCTCACTGAATGGGGTCATAGCACAAATACACACCTGCAAAGACAATATGTGCGTGTCCAGGAAAGGACTGCACCACAGATCTCTCGTATGAAAATAATCCTGAACCCTAAAATGGATAGAAAAGTTTTGTAGTGCTTGGATAAAAGATTTTCACACCTATGTGATCTACTGGGACAGCATCAGGAACAAAACAGACATATGTTCTGTTTGAGTTGTCTCCAGAGACTGCTGGAACAACAAGCAGTCTTAAAGGAGACCATTTTCATTTTACTTCTTTTGCCACACTTCCTGGGGGAAGCATGGGTATTCTTTTTATAGGCACATGGAGACAGGCCACATCTTTCCCTCTTGTGTAGCCAGAGTCCAGAAGGTTTATAGCTTCACTTCTTCCGCTGGTGACTTGTCATCCTTCTGGAATTCAGGTGAGGTGGAGAATTAAGAAAAGGAAATCAAACTTTTCCAAAAGCAAATCGCTATTCTCCAGAGCTGCAGGAGTTTCGCAGCAAGAAAGCAGGACAGGACATCTCATTGATCACAGTGAGAGGCTCTGCTCAAGTTTAGCCCTAGTTCCCTCATGAAGCAAAAAAGTCTTATACTGTGCCTTGCTGAAGTCCCACCACAAGCTGAGGTCAGTGCCTGCCCCACCTTCACACACTATGCAGAAAGCACTGTCTAGATGTGATCTAGAAGAGGGCTCGGTAATGATATAGAGAACTAAGAGCCAGAGAGCAGGCAGCTGCATATTAAGTGGTGCCTAGGCACGCTGAGGATTTCTTCCACCCCATCCCACTGCAGGGAAGCCAAAATTAGATTTGCTATGTGGAGCACAGCTTCATAGGCCTTCACAAGAGAATAAATTTCCTGTCTACTTTGTTTCCTTGCTCACAAATTCTGAGCTGCACTCTGATACTTCTGGAGTGATTGTTTGTTGAGAAGAAAAAGCAAACAAACAGAAAATGCTTTAGTAAGGGCAACAGAAGGTCATTCCTTCTTGACTGCAGAGGTAATGAACCCTCTCAGCACTGGTAGCTGTTAAAGAAGGACGTGCTCAATTTTACTCTGAAAGATTACATGAGCTATTAGAAATGATGAGTCAAGTGCCAATGCCCATAACACTCATGACAAGAGTGTGCACGGAACTAATGTACCCTAAAACACAATGCTGGATGTGCTCTCTAAGAAGCTGTGAATCTTACATTTCTATGTAATCATTTTCTTGAAGTATTTTCCCCTCCATTCTAGGAATAGTTTTGGAGGTGTCACACTGAGGTTTTGTTGCTGCTTAATGCGCGCTCTCTCTCTCTCTCTCTCTTTTCTTTTTTAAGCTCTTAGGGTCATTTTTTGCACATCCTACTTACTTACACTGTAAAATCAAGAGATTTTACAGTAAAATCAGAAGATTTCTCAGAGTGAAGAAGACTTTTTTCAAGCTTTGCAACTGAAATTCTACAGAGCAGAGAAATCTGCCAGTCTCTTCTTTCATTACTCACTGCTATGGAAGTTTTTCAAGGAAAGATTAAAAACAAACAAAAAATCCATAATACCATTTCAGTTTCAACAATACATGGAGTTCTTACGCATTTGATTCGGAAGTATTCAAGCTTATGTTTTTCAATGAAATTATTCAAAAGCTCTTTTCACGTATCAGTAGTGACTTCAAAAGGAGGCCTGTAATGTATAGAAGCTCCTTTAATTCTAGTAGTGGATAATGAAATATTTGTGACTGCAAAAACCTTCAGATATGATGACTAATAATCAGTCACTGGAAATGAGTAATAATGATAGCAGATCTGTATATAGCTATATAAATGGTCTAATGGCATACTTAGCATTTTTTCTAGTTAGTTTTCTTGTAAAAGCTTATTTACTTGTCGAGCAGCTGTTTGCTGTCTCGGGCCAGTTGATCCTAAAACCAGATTTATCAAAACTGCACAACTTAAGCTGTAAATGACTAAATCTTAGGGTTCCTGTAAAACTTTATGACAATTGGAGAACTTGAAGAAATTCGAGTCTTTTCTTAATGTTACACCATCAAAACCTCAACAGATTAGTTGTGATACTCTGAAATAAAGGGGAGATACCACACTTCACCAGTCTTCTATTTGTAAACTTCTCTTTTAATAGATCACCTTGCTTAATATTAGGATTTATTTCCTTTCTAAGTACTTCCAAACCCTCTGTGTACTTTCTATGAATGAGAAGTAACATGAGGAGGGTCAAATATCTATTTGCAGAAGTACATAGCTAATACCTGGAAGAAGGTAATTCAGTAACTACTGCTCTTGCTTACCTCTTTGCAATGGATTCACAATTGGGATGCACAACTGGGGATTCTGGACTGCTAACGTTCAGTTTTGAGTCATGCCATTAGCCTATCAAATGACCCATGTTGTTTTCCTTCCATTTTCTGTGCCTCACTTGTAATATGGAAGCAACACTACTGGACTACTTTTTAGTACATTTTGTTCATGTACCAAAAATATGTGACATCTATGACCCTTAAGCAGAGAAGCTTATTTCAAGGGGATAATACACTGCTACTATTGGAATCTATCACTGACTTCTCCTTTTCTTCCGACTGGAATCATTCAAAATGAAAACTTGATTTTTGACTTGATGGATTTTACTTCCCATTTCAGTAATGCATTTGCCACTCTTCACACAGTATGCTTTTGGCCCAGGCTCGGTCTTGAAAAAGCAGGGTACCTCTTCTTGCAGAGAAATGCTTTTATCTAATTTTGGCATCACAACTCAAAGGATGCAATGGTATTCTTGTCTTTTGTAGAAAATATCTCCATGTCTCTCTAGCCTGTCTTGTCTTCTGGCCTTCCTTTTCCTTTACTTTATATGCAGTACCCAGAAACTGGCACAATATCAAACCTCTGCTTCAGGAATATTTTCGTTATATATCTATGCTTTCCTTTTTATTTTTTAATATATATTTTTTATTTTTTTACATAAGGAGACAATACTTTGGACTATCGGTGACTTTTGTACTCTCTACTCTCCTTTTACATTTGAAAAAAAGCATGTTTTTTTCTTATGTTATTGCAGAAGTCATTCTGAATTATCTTGGTTCTTTTTACCTTATCCACTGTTGCATGTTTCATAGAGAATTTCATCACAAAAGGCTTTCTTCTAACTCAGTAACTAAAATCTCAATGGCTAGCATGAAAAGTTTGTTGCTCAAACTTTCCTCTATTGCTCATTAAGTTTTTGTTTGTTTGTTTGTTTATAGGAATCAAGCAATTCCACTGTGTCCAGTTCATATTGAAAAAATACATTTCTATTGTTTGCTGAGAGATTAGATGCTTGGATCCTCAGTCTTCAGTTTTCCTGCATTCTCTCCCTGCTTTTCAAGCAGCCTGTGATGATTAAAATCTCTTCAAATAACTTACTTTCCATGGTTCAAAACTGTGCCTATGTTCTTCTCCAAATATAGATATACTCTGACTGTATCTTTGTGGGTAGATTTAGCTAATTATAGATTAGAATATAGATTAATAGAGATATAGAATATAGATTAGAATTATAGATTTGCTAACTAGCAAATGTAGTTCTCTCATCCTCTCAATTGGCAATTAAACTGTCTTTTTTTTTTTTTTTTTTTTTTTTTTCAATTTTCCAGTGAGAGAGAGAGACTGGAGATTCTGGAAGGTGGCCATTTCCAGTCTCTTGAGTTTAACCACAAGTTAAGTCACAGAAATGTTAGCAGGCAATTTTGTGGGAAAACCTGAATGATAAATGATTAAACTGTGTCTCAAACAGATGTTGAAACAAATTCTTAATATAAAACAACGATCTGTTTATAGACTATTACTATGGGTAGTGAGACCTCCAATTCACACTTTGAGACTCTCTCAGTTGACTGGAATTCTCCTGTTGGCTATGAGCTGGCACCACATTTCTTTGGCTAGAGCACAGTTTTTGTGACAGAACAGCCTGAAACAGCATGTTGGTGTTTGCTTTGATCAGTCAATTACAAAGAACACAAGAGCATGACTTTGAGCAGTATATGGCATTTTTGCCATTCCAGCATAACCTTCCAGAAATAAAATTTGCTTGTGCTGTAGGACACAGTTTCTGCAGGACACGAGTTGCAGCCCAGCATAAGTTCTCTGCATAGTAAGCAAGAAAGAAGTCACTGAAAATCTCTCTCCTCCCCTTCACCTCAGGTCACACAAACTCTTACAGAAAAAGGGATGGGCAGCTGTCCACAAAATTATTATCATTTGCACTGATTTCACTGCCTGAAAATAAGTAGGAAGATTCAGCGTAACTCACAAGAAAGGGCAGCATGTGACTGAAACTGAATCACATGGCTGTGTGCTGCCAGAAAAATAGCAAAATCCCTTTAGCAAATGAATTTCCTATGAGTTTTTAAATGTACTCATTACTTAGATTGTTGTTTCTGTTCTGTGAATGTCTCCTAATATGGTAGGATGACCTTTTCTGGTATAACTGTCCAATTCTGTATTAAAGATTTGTAGGTTGTTTGAGTCAGAGGGAATAAGCATGAGACCTCAGCCGAGTGGATGGGTCATTTGTTGACAAAAATCTGGGAAGAGACTATCCCAGGTGCCACACTCTGCTTGAAGGCTTAAATGCACCTTCCATGAATAACTCTTACCTCTTCCCATCCTTAGTTGCAATGGTGTTTTGACTATCAGTAGAGCAGCCTGGTGACTTTATATATATTTTCATTAATCTCTAATTTAAAGTCTGGCTTTTTGAAACATTGCTGTGAATTACGGTAGCTCTGTATTAACACGATAAAGAGTGCATTTATGGCTATACATTGTTTCCATAAATACTTCAGCTTCACATTTACTAACAGAAATACTGTGCGGGCCTTCAGTTACTCTGCTAATGAGCTTAAATATGTTTTAGTTGGATTTGAATTAGTGTGAGGCATTTTTTTTTTCTGAGGCAGTTAATATCCCAGACATATTGAGGTGAAAGGTGCTTTATCTGCAACTGAATAACTTGGGTGTGACTGGATTTATCTTTTGTGCTGTCAAATGTTCCTGGGGCATGTCTCTAGTTTCTTAAAAAATGAAAGTTAATGATAAGGGCACTAGATGTCTGTTTTCGTCACATCTATTTGAAAGAAATGACAGTATAGAACAAGCAGCTTAAAAGTCTCATTTTGTTCCGTTATGCCAATATTAAGCAACAAGGTTTTACAGTACAGTAACTTGAACCTAGAGGACTGCGTAACTTCATTGGTTCAGGGCATAACAGGGAGATTCTATAGAATCACAGAAGGGACCTACAAGGATCATCGAGTCCAACCCCTGGCTTCACACAGCAACTCCCAACATCCAAACCCTGTGTCTGAGAGCAGTGTCCAAATGCTTCCTGAACTCCGGCAGCTCAGAGCCATGCCCACTGCCCTGGACAGCCTGTGCCATGCCCACTGCCTTCTGGAGCAGACTCTTTCCCAACCCCCCACCTGACCTTCCCCTGACATAGCTCCATGATGTTGTTCCCTTGGGCCCTGACGCTGTTACCAGACAGCCAAGCTCAGCACTGCCCCTCCACTCCCTGTGAGGCACTGTAAACCATGATGTGTGGTCTGGTCGTCTTTATTCACCTTCATGAATTCTGCCTGCTTGTAGATCCCTATTACATGCAAGAAATTGTCTGGGAATAATAAGGAGAGAAACATTTTCTCCTAGAGGGATGGCTAGTGGAGGGGAGCAGAATACCTTGTACCACAGCGCTCCTTTCTCAGCTTTGTGCAGTAAGTTCCCCTATCACCTGCTGAATGACTTCAGTATGTCCTCAGGAGACAATGTTCAGTAACATTTCAGATCTCACCAGAAATTTATATTCTCCGAGCAAGAAGTTTAATGCTTTTTTGTTGTTGTTCATTTGTTCATTTTTCTCTTCTTTCTTCTTTTTTTCCCCTCTCTTACTTTGCTCTCTGTAGCACAGGGAGTATATTTATTATTGGTATCTCCCTGGCTCACCATCTCATGACAGACTTATCTAATGCTTTTGGCTTTGTCTTCACTTTCTCACTTTTCTAAATGAGCAGAAAAAAGCATAATGTAATTAGGAAATAATAATGAAATGATACATACTACGTTTATCATTTGACAAGTCAGATTCTCTGATGGGCAAATGGATGCACATGTGATGAGGAGACAAGATTCATAAAAGCAGGAAGGGATTTGTGTTTAATAATAAATGCTCCACCTGAAAGAAGAATTATGAGTGCATGTCATAAATCCCCAAAAAACTAATAAAAAATGCAGGAAATTTTTTCATGCTGGGTTGAGCTAGTGTTCACTGAGTAAGTGTGGCTACCTTCTGGACTTATCTGACATTTTCTTCTGTTGACATGCCTGACAGAGAAATTACATCCCTAATACTAACAACTATCTTTTTCCCAAGACACCAGGTGAAAGCAGATGCAACAACCTTTTTTTTTTTTCTTTTTTCTTTTTTTTCTAGATGCAGGTCACAGTAGGCCTCGGTCTTTCTCACATTCTTAGATCCAAAAATCCTGAATCTGGTACCAAATGACTGTGACATTTCACACCATAATGTGATTGGTTCTCTGGATTTGCTTCCTGGTTCCTGAGGCCTTAGGGGGAAAGGCTGTTTTAAAAAAGTTTTAGTTTTGCATCTATAAGGGTTATAAATCAATCTTCTTTGTTGTCTTGATTAGTTTTTAATAAGATTTTAGGCTTTTCATTCATTCCATAATGCCAGAAGTAGGGGCTTTCAGGTGGAAAAAAGCACAGCAAAAATGACAATTGTAAACATATCAAACTTTCAAGAAAATCACAAATCAGTGCCAATTGTGCAATCCACATTTGTCAACTAATTGCTCTCTCCTCCAGGTAATAAATCATATGTGAAATTTCACTGCTTTTTAGATCCTTCTAGTCTTCCTCTCAATATCTGTCCACTATTTGATCTCTTTCCACCCTCCTAATTCACCTCACTATTTTTCTGATTGTTTTTGTTTTGCTGAAAGATCTTCACTAATGAAAATCAGTCAGATTCCAATATTAACCTTTTCTGGATCAATTTCTTGTTCTGAGAGTAATCAAAGCAGTATTTTGCACTTCTTATGTACAGTCAACTCTGTGTTTGAGGAACTTTAAGTAAGTACACAAAGTTAGCTAGGATTAGATTTTACAGAACCCTAGCTATTTCACCTCGCCACCTTTCTTCCTCTCCCTACTTCCTTCTTCATTACATACTTTAGAGCATGGCGACAATGTTAAGCACTGCAGTTACTTCATAATTAGAGTATAGGTCACATTTATCTCGACAAATTAATGAGTTTACAGAAACATTTCTCATTTATACTGCCAAGGTCTTGATATGATTGCTGGAATGATTTTTATACCATTGATCAGGTGTTAAAATATTCCAAGAATCATTCTGAGTGTGCAGCTTTCTGGAGCTACTCTGAAGGCAAATAGAATGTGCCAGCAGAAACATGAACCATTCCTTGTGAGGCATCTGTCCTGGGATGCATTTCATACCAGCATGGCATGACTTGAGGAGGTAAAATCATGCAGGAAGAGGTTGGGTCAAGCAGCTTTGGCACAGCAAATATGTTTCTAAGCAAATTCACATGACATTCCATTTCAAATGCCTGCTATTCAATTAAAAAGAAAAGGATAAATTGTATTGCAGTGTAGATAACGAAAAGCCCTGGACAATACAAAAATAGGACTTCAAGAAAAGCAATGTAGTCTAGCAAGTCAGTATAAAACTGAGTCTTGGGAGTTGCAAATGCCTCCTCAAAGGAGCTGCCTTGACGTCTCTCTGCAATGTCTGTGACTAAAGTGGTTTCAGGCTAAAACTAGATGGTATCACAACCCTCATGGATGGAGAAAAAGAATGGAATTGCCTAGCCAATTAGCCTAATCTGTTTTTTCTCTAATTTCTCTGTTTTGCATAGCCACAGTATTAACCAGCAGTTCACTGCTAATCCCCAGTGCTACAAAGAAGAAAAGAATCCATTTGTGTGTTCCAGTGTAATCATAATATCTGCTAATTTCCTCCCATACACTATAGGCTTCTTTTGAAAGTAGATTGCTGGCATTATCCCCATTTTATAAATGAAGAGATTTACAGTACAGCAAAATGGTTTCTCAGGAACTGAAAGTTTCTGATAAAGTAGAGCCTGATATCAATGTAAGTGATAAAGTAGAGAATAAAACGCAGATCTCTTAAATTCTCAGACCAGTTCATTGCCTGCAAGCTTCAGTGCTCACTCAGATGTGGGATTATGAGTGAAGTTTGCAGCAACTCTTTTTCTCCTGCATTTCTAAGTCATTTATTTTTTGGATTTTCTTAATATCACCACTCACTAAAGGGAATAATTATAAATTTGTTTTAAGGACACAGTAAGGACTTTTTAGCAATGGTGTAAAATAAGGTTGAATGCAAAGACAGTGGTAATACTGTGCTTTTTTTTATCATGGTCTCAATTTGGTGCTTTCAGAAAGTGAGACATAAGTCTCCTTGTATTTGTAAAACGTTTGAAAACTTTCCTCTAACCTTCCTAACTCTTCACAACACATAAACTCACATGGGTGCATGTGTCTGTCGATATACTTTTTCACACAAATGCCATGCCCCAGTCCTGGCCATATCCCCTCTCCTCTTCCAGTAAGTGACACTATTGTGGCAAAAGGTGAGAGAATAGGGCTTTTTTTTTTTCCATATGAAGGTCAAGTATAAGACCTCCTTGCTCATTTCATTCCTTAAAGGCAAGGTTTTCTGAGAGATAGGAGCCATGTTCTTATAAGAGGATTTTTAATCTTCACTGGTATGATTCAGAATCTACCTTAAAAAGACAGATAGCAAATTCAAGTGCCAATGTGGAGCAGATTTACCTGCTGCTCCCACCATAAAGGAAGTAAACTGGAGGACAAAAACAGAAATTACTGTCTTATGAGTCTAAACAGTGAAATTTCATAAGGAGAAAATAAAAATTTGAGAATATTTCTGAATTTCTTCTTCTTTCAATTAGATTTAAATGCCTTTTGTTAAGTGGATTCTCTATCCACTGCTTGTTGGTTTTAGATCCACTCCTGGGAACTGTTACGTCCCTACCCATACACTGTTAACATAGTTGAGTACACAGCTTTCCCAGGCCTCAGTATTCTTGGGCTTCTTAAAGTGTACACCTATCCTCTTGCAGTTACTCAGCAGTTATTTATTTTTTTTCCCCCTAAAGAAAGGCTAATGTCAAGGTTAGATCTTTACTCCCACTCTGTGATAAGAAGCAGCTCTGCAAGATTGCAATGTCCCACAGAGATGGTGGACAATATCAAGCTCATTGCCTCAAGATATAAAGCTGTTTTTTTTTTAATGTCCTCTAGAGAGCCAGGCAATAGAATACCTGAAGCCAACTTCCTGTGTTTAGTTTCCCTGAGTTGACTGAGCAAAGCCTTTCAGCAGCAATGCCTGGCCACAGATTTAAAGAGCCCTTTTGTTTTTGTGGCAGCTCCTGGCTATTGAGTCCCAACTGCTGGGCATGATGATCCGTGACTAACAGTGCTGGATGTGTATAGCAGCCGCAAAAGAGAATACCCTTGTTATGCAGCAGAGCATGTACTGAAGTGGCATCTTGCAGCTACCCTGCTTTGGACAATCAAATGGTCATCGGTATCCCAGGGTGAAAATGTGTCTGTATGCATTTGAGGTGTGGGGAATGTTAAGACATGTCATCCATCAAAGCTGACTAGTAGGCAGGCTGACTGAGAAGGACGAGGTAAGGCACAGAAAGAATACTGAAATACTCTCAATTTGGCAGCTATATGAAAATGAGATCTTCCCTACAAGCTTGAAAACTAAGTCTGAGATTAATTACTTTACTCTTAGTAGACTTAAATTTGGTGCTTACTCCTATGCTCAGCTGTTCTCTTACAATAATGTTAATTTGAACATTTTACAAGAACATTTTGAAGTTTATTTACAGAAACATCCAGAATTCTTCATTTTAGATGTACACGGAGAGTTGATTGCTTTTTCCATAACTGGGATTACAACTATACTATTTTATAAAGCTATTATTAGTAGCAATATTATCACGGCTGTAGCTCCCAGGACTGACTGAGCTTAGACTCCATTTCTTTCAGAGGCTAAGATGAGCTTTTATGACAAGTTTCAAGGCAACTACCCTATCTGTGTTTTAGGCATGGTTTTGGCCTCACTGCTGCTCTTTTTGCGCATGGACTGGCTCCATCGTAGCCACTATCGCTCACTGCCACTCTTTGAAATGTTCCAAGTAGCTACATTTCCTTGAAAGCTTGCGTGTAATCAGATATGAAGAAAACAAGTTGTAAACAATAAAGGTTACTAGTGTTCACTCTCTATAAATTAGCATGGATTGTTAAGCTGAAACACTATACTTCTATTCGTGTAAGATATGTGCAAGTGTATATGCTATGTAAACTCAGTTGTTTGCTGTTTGCTCAGAGAATAAAAAGATCTCTCTGTGTTTAATCAGTGTAAAGCAGAAGGAAGCACTCTAGCAGATGGTGCTATTACTCTGTTTCTTGTCAGTTATGATCCAAGACTGAGACTCAGTTTTGCAGGGCTGTCTATTCTTTCTGCTAACAGTGCTATTTTTTTGCAGTGATGTTCCATAGTGAAACAATTTCTGAAGGACTTATGCCCTGCAGATTTTTTTGTAAGCACGTAGCTGACAGTTAGAGTGGAAAGTGGACTATAGCACTAGGTAATACAGAAGGAGAGATGAAGCAATTGGTGAAACTGCTCATGAGCCTGAAGATCATGTAATTGAAGATTGATCCTTTTATTCTGTGTATCATCCTTGGTTTGTGTATAAGACGCTCCCTTTGCGGGATAGGGACAGTATGAAATCTATGGAAGACAAATAAGAATGGAGCAGAGCAAAGTGTGGGACGGATGATATACCCCCGTAGGAGAGTTCCTCAGTCTGTGGGACGAGGGAAAGATGAAGAAAACAGCTGGTTGCAGGGGACTGCATTGACAATAAGTGCAGAGGCATTATGTTCAGCAGCAGCAGACCTTCCATGAAGATTTGCAGTATGTCCCCACTTGCAGATCATCTGGAAAATGTGAGAATAAGTGTCAGACAGAAATAGATGAAATAGGTGCCCCACTGTTACACTCATTCCCAGGCCTGATAATACTATGGTGAACTATAATAACAACTGGCAGAAGGGAGAAATACAGCAATGCACAGAACAATAAGTGCTCTGGTCTGTGGATTTTAGTTATGAAGATGGTACAAAACTGTTCCTTGAGCAATTCAGCCGTGTGCAGGTGTTTCCCCCATGCTGTTGTGGCAGCAGTGTGTTGTTGTCAGAGCCACATGGAGAGGAGGGCAATTAGAAATGACTGGAGACAAGCAATTGTGGCTATCAGTAGCCATTTTAGCAACCCAGTGTTTTCCAAGAGGGCTGCTTTATGTCCTCTCACCTCATTCTGAATAGCTCATCTGTGTTTGTGCAGAACATCTCTATTATGATGATAAATGTGACAGGAATCTCAAATATAACACTGAGTAAATCTGCCAAGTTTATCCTCCAAGTGTCTCTCATCGATATCACTTTTACCTACAGAATTGTTTGTTTGTTTGTTTGTTTGCTTTTAAAAATGGAACCAGAACCTTGCGTGTGGCCAGGCTGATGCGATGTGTAAGTGCAGGAATGCACAGGTGCAGAGTTGATCAGATGTTCACCTTTGTAGTGCCCTGATGCTGCTGCTCCATGCAGGTCTGTTCCCTCCCACTGCACTGAGAGGTCCTTGGAGTGTTGTAATGTGTGCTGTGACAATTTTTTGAGGCTAGGAAAGCCTGGCACTCCCAGGAGTATGCCTTTTTCCTATGGCCATACCTTACCATCCCAGTTACACTCATGCCAGCTTGCTCTGTGTTGCATGTTGTTGCCTGTGCTAAACATCTGCATCTCTAAGTCAGAATGGACTGTTTCTAATTTCAGCTATTTTCTCTCCCTCAAGCCTGTTGTTATGTGGCAGTAAAGAGAAAAAAAGGCAAGGGGTACCTCTGGTTTTATTCTCAGCCACTGAGAATGCCAATATTTCTTTTTCTCTGAAGTAGGAGAGGCTGCCTGCCCTGCATTCTCAAGGAACATTAAAACTAAATGTAGCCTCTTGTCTTCACAAGGTAAGCAACCTGCCAGAGTTATACAGTACATGTTCAGGCACCCATGAAGCGCTGTCACGACTGCCAGGTTCAGACTTAGCAAATGCAATGGTCATTTGCACACTCAGAAAGAACAGCTCTTTGTAGGCAGGTATTTTTATTCTGAACTATTTGTTCAGGTTTGAATGTATTTAAGATTAGATCAGGTACATGTAAGGAGAGAAAAGCAGCAGACTGGTTTGGTTTGGTTTTCCTTACTCCCTTTATTGTACGTTTGAGAGGTGGCCCTCAAAACCTCTGTATTCGTGAATACTGGGCTGTTGGACCCACAGGAACTGGGAAGTTTCAATGCCTGTTTGAACTTTATGACTCTGACTCCTCTCTGCCAGCTCACACACTGTTCCCATGACTGTTCTCTTGTTTCCTTGTTTTCCTCAGTAATGTATTTTTTCTTTTATCTTCCTCTTTCTTTTTCTTCTTAAAGGATGATTCCTGCTACAAACAAAGCCTTTGTCGTAAACAACCTTGTTTCTGGAACAGGCTATGACCTCTGTGTTCTGGCAATGTGGGATGACACCGCCACTACTCTTACTGCCACCAATATTGTGGGGTGCGCCCAATTCTTCACCAAAGAAGACTACCCTCAGTGCCAGTCGATGCACAGCCACTTCCTGGGTGGGACCATGATTCTGATCATTGGGGGCATCATTGTGGCAACTCTGTTGGTGTTCATTGTAATACTCATGGTCCGCTACAAGGTCTGCAACAACTCCCAGGGGAAGATGTCCAGCGTCAGCAATGTCTACTCACAGACAAATGGAGCACAACCGGTTCAGAACGGAGTCCTGCCTCAAGTCAACCCCAAAGTGGTGGTGAGGAATGAACTTATGGAGTTTAACTCTGGGTCTGTGAGAAGCAGCATCTCCTCTTCTTCCAGCTCTATGAATAGCCGCGACTGTGATAACTATAGCCTCCAAAGTGAACAGGGCACATTGTCCAGTAAGTGGAGGCCCCCCTCCAGATCAAAACACAACATTGACCGTCTAATGGGAGCTTTTGCCTCCCTGGAACTGAAATGTCAGAAAAAGGAGGAGACGACAGACTCCAGAACTTCCACGGCGGCCCGCCATTCGGACAAAGAACCACTGCTGGGCCAGCCGGAGTCCAAATTTCGCAGCCTCCTCATGTTGCCTCTGGAGGGCAAAACTAAACGTAGCCATTCTTTTGACATGGGGGACTTTGCTACATCTCAGTGTTGTACCTATCCAAAAAAGATAACGAACATTTGGACAAAGAGGAGCCTCTCGGTGAATGGCATGCTTTTACAGTACGATGACAATGACCTAACAGGGGCAAAAGGGACTTACGGGAGTTCAGAGTGGGTAATGGAAAGCACAGTGTAAATATCAGCGTCTCCCCCCATCTTCTCCACTCATGTGTTATAAATTGTGGTTTGCTGCAGTAGCACGCTGCTGCTGCATTTGGAAAGAGAGGGGAGGAAATGTTTTCAGTTGTACTGGCAAAAAAAGATGGGTAAATAAGTAAGTAATTGGGATCCTAAAAGAGAAAGAAGGTCTTGCAATGTGAATAGGCACATACGGCACCATTCCTGTCGGTCCCCAGCTGAAACATGAGTGAATGTTTCAAGAAATTTACTGTTGTATTTATCATTGCTTTCCAAAAGTTTTTCAGATTCTTGGTGAACTGTCAAACAAGATTAAACGAAGAGGATGAAAAGGGGTTTAAGAGCATAAATTTAACTTTAAAGGTTTTCTTTTTTTTTCTTTTAGAAGGGCAACTCTTACTTTTATCCACAGAAATGCACTTCCGTGGATGTAAGACTGGTGCTAGGATGCATCTGGTTATTATTGTGAGTGACTTTCTCAAATGCACAGGCAGGGCATCCACAGGGACAGATTAAAGCAAATTGTTTATCTTGTAGCGTTAACTGTGACATCTGGGAAAATAACAATACCTGTCGAGTGGGCTTTTCGTTTGGGATTTGCTGATTTTTCATTTTGTTTTGCCTTGTGTGTGCTTCTGGGCTGTTTTGTTTTGTTGGTTTCTGTTTTTTTCTTTCCCAGCAGAAACTGTTTCCATGTATTTTTGGTTTTGTTTTCAGTCTCCTGCTAAATCCCCTGGATGAAAAGGAGGATACGTACAAAGGTCAAATTTCTGAAATTCTGTATAACCCACCTCTGATACTACCACTGCATGTCCTAGAAAAAGTAAAATCTAGGACCTGATAAGTTTTTAAAAAATCCTCCTCTTTCTTCCATCTTCTTCATATTCTCTGCTTGTCAGGGCTTAAGGCAGATTGCAGCAACTATTGGTATCTCTGGGGGTTTTGCTAACAAAGATGCAAAAAGTAGTTATCAAGATTTCATAGTAAAGGAAAAAGAAAGGGAAAACCAAAGTGTCTCCCATGAACAGTCTACATTATGAATGCCAGTTGCTTCTGGCAAAGGTCACACTGTCACTCTCTGCTCAACTGACAAAGAAAACACAGTTTTCCACCCTATTGTGACAAAAGCTCTTTCTACAGTCTCCATGACACAGCTTGACTGTACCACTAGCATCACATGAAATGTAAGTTTTTGTGTGTTTCAGGGGATTGGATACGTTCCCAATTAGCCACATAAAAAGTTAAATTTGGGTGTCACAGGACAGGGAGTCTCCCATGTGTCTCCTGCACACAATCAGCCTTTCCCAAGTACCCTAGCGCCCCTGTCCCTCACCCTTAGCTATTTGCTAACTAAGAACATAAGCTCTTTAGGGCTTGTAAACTGATTCTCAGATTCCTTGTTGGGGAGCATTGCTGTGGTTTTGGAAATGCACATGGCCCATTGTCCTTGGTGACTTTATTGTCCTCAGTGACTTGACTGTGATTTCCAGCATTCTGGTGGCTACTGCAACTGTCCTTGTTTATTAATTTGTTGGCTGCCAATGATCAGCTGCTGGGAACCATTCTGAAATTGCACATAGTTCCTATGATTTTGTAAAAGATGTGGGGAAAGGGTCAGGGCACAGAGCAAATAACACTCTAAAAAAACTCTATGTATATTTTTTTTAAAGGTGCAGAGATATATTGTGACATGGCTGTGTACTTGATCTTGTATTTGTCATGTTTCCTACTTGGAGTTTTAGAAATGACATCCCTGTGATTGGAATATTTTTTCCTTTTTTCTTTTTCTTTTTCTTTTTCTTTTTTTTTTGCTACAAAATGTACAGTAAAAAACATTCTTGGGGAAAAGTACTTGCTTTTCATTTATTTTCTGTTCTGCGGTCTTCTATGAAACCTAAATAAGGAGCGGTGATCATTTAAAAAAAGATCTTAAAAGATGTTTGCTTTCTCTCTCCTGCAAACTATCTCTGACTTCAGGATTTTACATATATAAAGTAGGAATCCCATAATACAGACTCTTTTGGAATACAGTGTCCTTTTTAGAGAAAAGATCTTTTAAAAGGGACCTTTTTTTTTCTGTGGTCACATTTGTACAGATCTATATCACTAATGTATTTGAACAGTGATCTCTGCCTGGATCCAAAACATGAAGAAGAGGAAAGCTTTGCAAGCTTTTTCTCACAGCCAACTTTAATATATTCAGAAGAGATTCAGTAAAACTCTGTTTGCAGCATCTTTCAAAGTCTGATTTTCTTGTGCTTTCCAAGAGGAATGGCACCTCTACTGCCAGAATCTACATCATCCAACTGTCCAGATGGCAGCTTCCTATTAACGACATTTACATTTATGTTGCACTGAAGACTCTTAAAGAGGTTCACGTATTGATTTTCTTTTCCTTATTACGCTGTGGTGCGGTTCAACTACAGTTTATCATGAGGCTGCTTCCCTTTGGGCATGATGTTTGGGTTGCTTTTAGTTTAGCTGTTGAGTTCATCATCAAGATTAGTAGCATATGCAGTCAGGAATTTTCAAAAGCAGTATCTTACACTCTTTATTAAAAGGAGAAACGTCTATTTCACTTTCTCACACAGGATTAGAGTATGTCAACAGATGCTGCTTTAAAATAATGGATAGCTGCCAAAGAACCCAGGTAATAAAGTGCACAATCTAACAGCTGTATTTATTTCTGTTAATCATGATTTCAGTTCATTTAGTTTTAATGAATGAGTCTTGATCCGCATCAGCATATTTGCACATTGTGAGCAAAATGAAATGAATGCCCAACAATTGTTGCCTTTGGTACTCACAGCATTTGGGACGAGGAAGACCAAGGAACTTGTATGTGAGGCAGGGAGCCACACAACAAATCAGCAAGTGAACAGCCCTGAGAGAACATTGGAACCAGCTTGGTGTGATGGTGCCAGTGCCTAGGCACCTGATAGGACAACACTGTCTACATGCCACCAGCCATAGCCCTGCCCTCACAGCTATCAAGTCCTCTGAAATTATCCTGCAGCTTCCCTGGTACAAAAACAACGCTGTCTTTTTGATTACATCCTGTAACAATGCCCTAACTGCTAACGCAGGAGTGTGACCCTCAATTTCCTCCCCCTCACATGCTTATCAAGTTCTGCCAGCCTGTATATTTGCCTCAGTTTTCACAGGTGCATCTCATTCAGCACCTCTGGATTTGATTATTTCTCCAAATTGCTGTTCTATGGCAGAGATTATTTCTTGCTCCATTTCTGAGGGCAACTACATATCAGTAGCTAGTAAAATTATGTACACATACCCACTTTTCTGAGTGCAATACATGTTCTCCATACCTGGTTGAGGAGCTGAGCTTCTTGTATCATAGTGACACAAACTTTTATTCTAATTTTGATGTATCATTTATTGAAAGAACGGGATATGATTCCACTGTGAAAATCTGTTCACAGTTAATGCTGACAAAAAACGAAACAAAACGAAACAAAACAAAACAAAAAACCAAACACCACGTCTGAATCTCCAAAATATCATCCTGGAGACTATTAAAAAAGATGACAAAATGGGCATTTCTGAAACTCATGATGAGATGGAGCGCACATGACATGGCATTTGCTAGGAACCAAATGGTCAATTTGAACACGAAAATCTATGTGTGTGTATGTGTCTGTCGGTGTACATATGGAACTGTAGCAAAGCAGATCAGATTATTTACTTACAATTTCTGTCCTCCTTACACATTTCATGACTTGGACTGTATTTCTTGTTTCAAATGTCTTTTCTGACTGCCAGCTCTACATGACAGCAACTGATATGCTTTTCCCTTCCCCCTTGGGGAAGATGATTTAAGTTTCTAATCTCTATCCAATTCCTGGCTACAATTTTGACTAATTCATTCAAAAATCAACACATAACAACAAAGCAATGAAAAGTATCTTGGCTTTACATGATGCAAGATTGAAAGGCTGTACCATTTCCTTAGCTAAAGTTGTTCATATCCCACACCATGAGATTGATTTGCTCTGGAAACAGAAGAAAATAGTGTTCTAGGAGACTGCTTGTTTCATTCACACTGTCCACCTAGGAAAGGGTTGCAAAGACATATGACCAGAAAGAGCCCTTGCAGGTGTCTGACTGAGTGCAGTAAAAGCAGCAATGATTTAAACACTTTTGAACCTGGAAGCCAATGAATAATTCCATCTGATAAGGAAGAAAACGTTTTAGCCTTTGAATAGCTGAAATGTCACATCTGTTTCTAGCACTCTGTACCCATTAACCCATGGGTAACACATAGTATACCATATGGTTCATGCAGCACACATCTTCTTGTAGTTTATTTCTCTGGAACCTTTCTCGATGATTCTCTCTGCACTGTTTTCGGTGTTTATAGTTGACTACCTGGGCAAATGTGGAGTTGCAATAATAATGTGGATGCAAAATTAACAAGTAACATTATTAACATCTTTCGTAGTTCATTTTTAACAAAAGTTGCCCTAAAAACAGTCAGGGCATCCTGCCAAAAAGCATTAGATCTGATGTTAGGCTTTAGGCCAGATGAAAAATAAATCTAAGAGTACCTTGACACTCTTGCTTTCAGTATAGGAATTTCGTGTTCTGCAGTATGTTTACCTACTCCTAATTAATTACTTGGTAATCCCCAAAGGTACAGCATTCCCTAGCATCAGCTGTCAAAAGGCCCTACTATATGAAACAGTGCCAGATGCTTATTTCCAGTATTACACTGCTAACAGATGGCAAATGCCACAGATATAAATATATAGAGAGATACAGATATATCAGCATGTTTTTGCATTTGTATTCATGCATACATGTTTATGTAAACACATGCACACATGTCTATGTTGTGCTCTTTAACTTTATGGTTAGTTATACACAGATTTGCCTGTTTGGTAATGATGGAACTTCTTTCTTTTCTTTTAATGAAATACTAATGAGATGAAAAAGAGACCAAAAACCTCCTATTTCTAGGAAAATTAATTGATAATTTGCATCTCATCCCAGCTGGTAGAGTTCAGCACTTCAAGAACTTAACTGAAGGTGAGGGATTTCATACGATCGCAGCAGAGACTCAGCTCCTGTATTAGGGCACTCATTCACCTGATTCTTCCACCACATGCTATAAATAAGTGAGGATTTCTGTTTTGCATGAAGACAAGCAAACCACAGGCACCTACTGTTTTGCATTCACTGTTCCTGGTTGTGCTGACAAGCTGATTCTTTTGTTTGTTGGCTGGCTGGGATTTTGGGAGGATCAGTCAGCTGCATCAGATGTTAAACTCAGTCATAAGAGGAGCCTGGACACAGAAACAGTGATATTCCACACCCTCTACTAGGAGAAAGTGCATTCTGGCTTGACAATCCATGAACTTCAGTCTGGAAACAGGAGAGGAGTGCTCCATTAATTACTTGTCACATTGCAGGGTTGGTCATCACAGTTTGATTGTTCTTGATACTGTGCAGATCAGTAACAAGGGAGTCAACCCCCGGCCGTGCCAGTACAGAAGCTGGCATCAGACAATCTGCAGGGGAGGACAAGACCTGCAGCAGACGGGGATTTGTGCAGTAGTATATTTAACCTTAGAAGTAGAGACTTCCTGCACACTTACCCACAAGATTCACATTACACCTGGAATTTATTGAATGGTCAGCCATTAGTGACTTTTTTGTATTTCCCAACATTTGTGCAGGCAATTTTGATGGGAAAAGAAAAAACATCACTGATAATGCCACCAAAGACATAGGGCTCATTTGGTCTTTCCAAACAAGTGCATTTAAGCACTCCTCATCTTTATAGCTTAAAAACCCTTAGTCTCACAAACCCCAAGAATGCATCTAATGTTTATTACCTAGAGTTTTATCACATTTTTGGCTTTAGTCTAATCTTTTTTTCTACTGCCATATCCATTTTTCACCCCCTCCATGATTCCTGGTAGTTGTCCAGGGAACTATAGAGAACATACGAGAGGTAAGCTCTAAGCTCCAGTGCTATTGTAGCGTCCAGCCACCATGGGCAGGGAAAACCCATAGCTCATAGCTGTAACCAGTTCAGTTGCTCCGTTATAAGGGTGATACATATGTAGTGAGAACATATTCAGGAGCTGTGATGAGATGAAGAATGCATAATCTCTACAAATTTTTACTGACAAATCTCATGAGGTCTTTATGGTGCATGTACACTACGGATGTTTTCTGCAGGCTTTTGACTAGGGCAGGTCTCTGCAACTTTCTCGAAGAGTAGCACAAGGCACATCTAAGAGAGTGTCCCACCACTTGCAAATTATCCAGGCTGGACTTCAAAGCACAAACGCCACAAAAACATTTCAAAAAGTATCTCATGCTCTCTCTCTCCGGTTTTGTTTTGTTTTTTAATATAAGAAAAAGGAACATATTTTTTTTCCTGCTTTTTCTCTTGCAAACAACAGAATCATTTTGGCTGAAATTTTCCAAATAAGTTTGGCTACAAAAAGACAGAGCTCCAAGCGAATGTGCCAGGAAGTTCTAACAGTGTTAAACTGCTATGTTTGCCCATAGTATTTGTCAAGCAATGATAAATTGAATGGATGCCTCTCATGATACATCTCAAGCTTCTTTCAATGGAACTAATTTATTTTGAAAGTATTAATACTTCTATCCTCAATTCAGAAATATTTTAATAACAAGCTGTTAATCACAAGATACTTGTCTGCACAGACTGAAAAACAGACTCTATTGTTTCAGGGATGTTGGCTCTCTTTGCCAATGTTATTGGTACATTGGTATGAAATGTAGCATCTGAGAAGGCATAGGCAAGGCTGCATGCTGTGAAATATCTACTTTTTACTCTATGGTAATGAGGATGAAACAGAAATCCAGAGAGAGGATGTGTTAATCTTCCTTCCTTTGAACATGATTCAGAGATGTGAAACTTCAAATAACTAGGCCCACAAATCTGATGTACTATAGACAGAAAAATGGCACTCATTGGACTAACATGATCCAGATGTTACTGCAGCAGACAGATGCATGCTGGTCACTGCTGGAATAGGTGTCGCACATAAAGGCTGACGATGAAGTGGATACCCAGAAAGGGACCACTGCACAGATGACAGCATGAACAGGAGGCATGGTCATGTAAGAACATGTTATACCCCACTAGTGCAATACATTTCTCTATTTCAGTATCCTGAGATAGATTTTGGCAATGGTCATTTCAGGAAAACTCCCTAAATGTTTGCCTCAGAGCCCGAAAGACTGAGCCTTTATCCTAATCTCCATAAGGAAACAGAGAATTTCTTCCAAAATTCATACCCTGGCAATCAAAACTGGAACAAAAGTGATTTTCGAATTACTCTTCTTGTTTCAGAGCTTCTGCCTCTGAGCCTGTCTAACCTGACTTTGAGATAAATCCCCTGTCATCTGGGAGTGGGTTGTAGGAGTTTGGAAATGCACAGATGTGTATTTGTGGGGATGATGGCAAAAGTCCTCATCTGTAAGAAGGCCAGAGTATACCTCCTGTGTGTCTTAATATTTCACTAAATACAGGCAAAAGTGTACAGCAACAGCAACAACAGAATCAGTAGCAACTATATCAAACCAAAAACTGTGCCATAAAACAGAAACAAGAAGAAAGAAACAAAAGAAACCAAACCAACCAACAGAAACCACCATCACTTCAAGAAGTACCTTTCTCACTTGATTTTGTGAAACAAAAGACCATCCATTCTCTCTTCCATTCAAATACCACTTTAGATATAATGCAAAACTTGTATAGAAAAATAAACTCATCTTTCAAGACACTTCATTTCACTGTGCCAGATTGTATAGTGCTATATGGAGAAGACACAGAAAAAATCCAGTATAGTACCAATTCTGTCCAGATAAGCTGCTGTCCCTAGAAGGCTGTCTTCCTATTCAATAGAGGACAAAAGATGACAGATTTCTGTCAAAGAAAGCTCAATGGGATTGTGGATCTTTACAGTTAAGTTGGAAGGTCAGTGCCAAGCTCAGTAGGTGCATGAAAATGCGATCCATTAGTACAAATGCTTTCAACAGCTGCCAGAGAGCCTCAGCTTGCTATTTGGTTGGGTTGCTACACAAACAGATCCAAAATTACTACGCAGATTCAAATGATTGAAACGTAACTGTCTGTGATATGCTGAATGTTGGCTAATGGTTAGCATTGATTAGAAGTCATGCATACAGATGACAGCAAAGCAGCTTTGGCTGCAACACTTGGACTACAGCTATCTGCAACCTGCTGGGCACCCAGATCAGTGTGCTGCTGGCAGGCAAGGCTGGCTGGAGTCTGCAGGTCAGAGCCGCCTCAGCTGGACTTCCTCCAGGAAAGATCACTGAGTGTAAGGTTGAATGGGATTGAGGAACTTATCCTTCCTTGGTGAGAGTAGTTTACAGAAGCGGAAGGACCCTGCTTCTGCTATCTAGATTGGCCTTCTGGGAATCAGAACCTCCTCCTCACCATGTTTCTTACCTCCTCCATTCCCTGTCTTCACTAATTTATCACTTGATTTCAGGAGAGAGGATTTTTTTTTTATCTGCTGTACACCTAGGCCCCGTTGATGCTAGCACAGGCTTCCCAGAGAGGTTGTGGAATCTCCTTCTCCGAAGACAGTCACAATCTGCCTGGATGCCCTCCTTCACAACCTGCTGTAGGGAAGCTAACTTAGCAGGGGGTTGGACTTGATTTACCTCCAGAGCTGCCTACAATTCTGTGATTCTGTAACAAGATGAAGTAATAGTGCATCACTGAGAACAAACATGCTGAATCCAGCTGATACACTTTCTGGCCACATTCCTTTCTCAGTTACCCTGCTATATTTGTTTTTGTCTCCAGAGACCAATATTTGAATTATTCAGTGTAAAAAAAAAATAATTAACTGAATGGAGCTCCTTCGTCATTCACAGACTGAAGACCCAGGTTTTCTGAGAAGCATCTGTCACCACTCAGTGCTCTTCCAAGAGATGGGATGAACATATTTCAGAATTTAGGGGCTTGCTAGCTCTTCACTCTTGATTAGCTCAGCAATGGCTATTTCTGGACAATTTTAGAAAAAAAAAAAAACAACCCAAACTTAAACAGTGAAAACACTGACCCACTGTTTTGTCATTGTTTCATATAGAAAACAGCCTATAGCCTTTTTTTGTCTCCATTGGAAATATCAAATTGGTGACCCAGATTTCAAACAGCTGAAAGGTATTACTATGTCAGGTATGTTAGATTTACTGCTAATGCCACTACGGTTAAATTGTGTATGACATTAATATGGATTACACCTGGTGATAAGCTTCACAGTTAATCTCTAGGACAGGTGACCTGGATCTCATTTTAGTGAGGAGAGGTTCCCATACCCTTCTGGCTATTTTTGAGACTAGTTCTAATAAGCTAATTATTATATATCCAGTTAATATATGTATACCTAACACCATTTCTGTAAATAGAAAGCATTGTGAAGTGTTCCCCTTACCCACATTACTTGTGGTGATTACAAGCAACTGCACTTCTTGTTTAGCATGAAATCCTGTTTGGCCAAATCCTCTTCAGAACGCACCAAGAAAAATCTACAATTTGCAGTGGGATAATTTTTGAAGCGCTTTCAGAAGAGGGCTACAAAAATGGTCCAGAGGAGGGAATATCTCCCCTGCGATGACAAGCTGAGAGAGGTGAGGCTGTTCTGCCTGAAGAGGAGAAGGCTCCAGGGAGACCTGGGAGCAGCCTTTCAGTATCTAAAGGGAGGCTAGAAGAAAGAATGGGAGATTGTTTAGCTGAGTATACTGTGATAGGACAAGAGGAAGTGGTTTCAAACTAAATGAGAAGAGATTTATATTGGATATTAAAAAAGAAGTTTATGGTAAATAGTCAAGCACTGGAACAGGTTACCTAGGGAGGTAGTGGATGCCTCATCCCTGGAGACATTCAAGGCTAGGTTGGACTGGGCTTTCAGCAATGTGATCTGTAAGTGTCCAGGTTCACTGCAGAGATGTTAGAGCAGATGACTTTCAAAGCTCCCTTCCAACTCAAGCAATTCTATGATTCTATGTATTAAAGCTAAATATGAAATAAATCTTCACAGAAATATTCATATATGCTTTCTACACAAAATTTCAGCCCCAAATATGCTGGACAGAGATAGATCTGTGTTTTTTCCTGACCTTAGCCAGCCTCATAACCTCCCAGGCAATATAATCAATGCTAGAGACCTATATAGATTACAGCAGCTTTACAGGTTGCAACAGTGCTTCCTCAGGTCTACATTTTTGTCTCCTTTTCTGTCATCCTCAGCGCACTCAACAAGATTTGTTGAGTAGACCTCCCCAAAACAGCTGGGCCATGGTCTTTTCCTGTGCTGGTAAAAGTCTATTTTTAACTATTTTTCTCCCTGATACTTTTTACTTGTTGAAAAGCAGCTGATGAGGAAATCAGGCTCTCTTTACCACCTGCAATGGTGAAAATCCAGCCAGACTCATAACTTGTTTGGTACCAGCATAGCTTGCCTATCCTGTGTTATCTTCAATTAATGTATATTCATGTCACTTATTTTTCATTCATATGAATGTGTGGGGAATGGCCCTTTTACCACTGCCTGTATTAGCATATAGTACTCCCACATGAGTACAAGTATTCTCCATTCATTATTTGCTGTTCATCATGTCTTCTTCATTACTGGGCCATAGAAAAAGTTATTCTCATCCAGCAAGGGAGTAGCAGTAATAACATTTGATCTATCACAAATGGCTATATGGGGAATGTAATAGCTGAAATTAGCAATATAAGCATAAATCCTAGAATAACATGTTTTCCTCCAAAATGATGTGCAAATTATACAAATATTTGCTAAAATTAGGGTAGTTCAGAAGTAATTCATGAATGAAAACAAAACAAGAACAGAACAAATCAAGTTCATTGAATGATTTACTTGGAAAATGTAATTCTAAGAGCTTTAATGGTCAGTTAAAATGAAAATAATGATGTTTCCTGAACTGCATAACATCTGCTGCATGCACAGAGGAAGAAAATCAACCGTAAGGGTAGCATATATTGCAAATATGCAGTCTGTAGCCTAACTGTATAATTTCTAAAAGGGCTGTGAAGAAGGAATGCAATTACTGGAACTGAGATTAATAATAATTAATCCAATTTGAATCTTAATTGGAAAGGCATTTCCTTAATGTCCCTTATGGAAGAGGAGAGGAAGGGCTGTATTTAAGAGTTTTGAAATTAAAAAAAAAAAAAGAGAGAAGAGAGAAAGAAAGTGGATTTACAATCCAGGCCTAGTGCTGAGTTTGCTCCTAGTCTTCAGATTATAGGAGATTATCACAGATCAACCCTTTTCACAGAAAAGAACCTTTTAAATCCATCTCAGCATCGTCCTTATTAGGAACGAAGGAGAGAGACTCCTTCCACAGGGACAAGAGAAGCCCTTAATTCATAGCTTGTCAGAGGAAAGGCATTTGCTTCAGCACTGAGCCAGGTTACTTATGGCTCTAATTTACACAGTAGTATGTTGTCCTCGTGGAAGGGATGACACCTTTAAGTAATAATGAACAAGTGTGCGTTGACAGAATAATAATCACGGACTGAAAAGGTTACAGTAGAGCACATGGTAAAGCTAAGTGCCTACTTTCATTCCATTGGGTGCCATAATATCAGGAGTTGGGAGCTGCAGTTACAATATAAAATAACATTAGTGAGGCAATTAGGACCTAATGGTTTGTAGAGAGAAGTCTACAAGACTTTATAAGAACATGTGAATTAGACTGCATTCAAGTTTTACCTCACTCCTATTTTTTTCAGACCACACTGCCTTCTCAAGGGTAGAATTCTCTTAAAACATAGTGAAGAAACACCAGAGACATTAGGGAAACTTCTCAGTATACATGGGTAAAATCTCATGGAGACTTCTGCCAATTGATCCCAAATGAATAATCTGACCTCAGGTACGTAAGAATAAAATTGGTGACTGTAGAGAAAATGCCAAGTCATGGCTTGAACCAATGATTGAGCACCTGGTGGGAAGGCAGGGCTAATCCAGGGGAGCTCTGGTACATGCAATGCCCCTGAGTGACTGGAAGGAGTGGAGCCAGGATCCACCTCATCCCAGACCTCATTTAAAGGTTGGCAGTGGAGGCAAGCATATCTTGCTGGAGATCCCTGCCTACCCAAGGCCTTCCAAAGGTAAGCAGTTTGTTGCTGGTGGTGGTTTTTTTTGTTTGTTTTTCTCCTTCATTTCTTTATCTGCAGCTGCTGCATTTCAGCTTGTCCTCATTTGCTGCAGCCAAAGACTTTGCCACCCTGCTATTATCGCAGTATTATCATAGACTCATACAATGGCCTACGTTGAAAAGGATCACAATGACCATTGAGTTTCAACCCCCCTGCTATGTGCAGAGTCACCAACCACCAGACCAGCTGCCCAGAGATTTTCCATCATACTGTAGCATTACAGTGACCTAAAAAACTCATTCTCTTGAGAGAGGACAGAAGAACAAACCACTAGATGTTTGTTGACATGGTCTCTCTTCTACAACTCCTTCCTTTCTCTTACACCATGTGAGACTCAACTTCTGGTCCCAGTGCTTAAAAATCACTGGACAGACTACAACACTTAAAAAAGCATGACTGAAATGAGAGCCTTTTTATGAATTCAAACTACACTGACTTTTTAGGATCTTCTGCAGAATGTAGAAGTATGAGACTACCCAGATTTCTGGGAGGTAATCTATTGCTTTTTTTTATAGTTCTCCTGATTTCTTGACGGTCCCCACAACTATGATAGCAGGGTCCCAAGCCTTGATTGCTGGACAGGACTGAGCTTAGCAAGAAACCCTGGAGAGAGACTGGGTGGAAATTTCTCCATGTGTAGGGGATGGCATGCAGGCAAAAAAGAGGCTTGTGCTGTGCAGCTGATTGCAAAGACAGTTTCCCCTCCCCCCAACTTCTGTGAAAATACATTTCTTCAGTAGTCTCCACACAGGACATGTACTCAATCAACTATTGTGCAACAGAGTGTACAGATTTCAGGAGCTAAGGCAAAAGAGAATGTTGCCAGAAGATCAAATCGAAACACAGTCCTCAGAACACTGCTAGCAAGAGAGAGACTCCAGTGGATTTCCACAGGTATTTCCTATAACTTACAGTAAGAAATTATGGAAGTGAAGCACACCATCACCTCCATTGAGCTCTCTTCCCTTCTCTTTGTTTACATATAGACATCCAAATTGTTTTGATTTACTGTGCTTCTTATTTCTGTTAGATATTTATATAAAAGTAAATATTCTCTGCCCAGCATTGAATACTTGGTGACCAGACAGCTTTGTCTTTCTTTGTTTATGAAAATATATGGGCAATTCAGACATGTCTGGAATACAACTAACTTTGATAAATAAAACTATGTATATATTCATATATATGTAGTAATTATGTCCACCTCCAGTGCCAATCTGCTGAACTGTTTTTATAGCATTCTCATTCTTCTGTGCTAAAGAAGCAAAAAATGACCAAGGTGACTGATGGTGGCAGTGTCAGAGGGGAGAGATGAACACAGATGCTCTGCACTAATTGTTGTTTATCACCTCTTCATCTTCATTGCCTACACCTTTCATTCTTCCCAAATGCATACTTCTTTTTAAAAAGACAAGAACTTTAGGCACTGCTCCTAGAAGTCCTTCAGGTATCTTTTAGTCTTCTTAATGGCCACTGGGTATCTAAAAGGTTTCAAGGATCAGTATCTTAGTTCTGCAAGACCAGCATAAGGCAGGTCAGTATGAGACAGGAAAACAAGAATACAGCAAGGTATGGCAGAAGGGAAAGCCTACTGACTTACATATGCAGCAGTGGTGTTTTGCACAGGTCTCTTCATTTTCGTATCTCATACATCACTGTTATGTTATGCTATCTGTTATGCTATCACAAACTTGCCGTCAGCAGCTACCTCCAGAGTACAGCCGAGATGCTGAAGGGAGGGAGGAGGGAATTCTGCTGTGTTCAGCTAAAAAAGGAGTAAAGTTTTTGCAGCCTTTCATTGACCAGAGACAGTGCCCTGAGAATGAGGGCTGTGTTTTAGGGCAAATGCTGTATAATAGCTCTCCTCCTATGAAACCATGGAGATCCTGCCAGGGTTATGTATTTTTTAGCTTTGAGAGCATTTTACAGAGGCATCAGTTAAGGGTCTGATAGTACATCAAGTCTGGTTCACATGGATTCCTCACGACTTTCTTCTCTTCCTTACTGTGCAGCAGAAGAGTGAAATTAAAGTCAAGAGCAATGAGCACGTGTGATCAGAGCTGGGTCTCTTGAAGTTAAGTTCATCTCAAACTGGTGTATGGGAATTTGAATCTTTAACTGCTAAGTTTATCCCCCTCGGATTCACCTTTTAAAAGGTTATTCTGCACTTTGTTATGATTGCTTTCTGGGAAATGTAATATTTTAAATAGACATATACTTTTACGTATGTATCACCACTCTTTTAAGTGGATACCTCTGAAGCAGGAGGGATTTATGTATTAAAATGTACAAAGAATTGTACTCCCAACTTTGATCTTGATATCAAGAGAAACAAAATAGGTTTGTCCAGCACAATCACTTGCAGATTACTTCACAGTGGAGCTCTGGGGGTTGTCTCCCAAACAGGAGCATTGTGTATTTGCTGGGTCTCAGGGAATTTTAAATTTTTCTTGTTAACCTTTTAGGATCAGACTTCCTTTGCCATTTCTAGGACAACAGTTGAATTCAGTGACATATGAATATACCATTCAGAAGGGAACCTGACAGAGGGGTCAGAAGATGCAGTTATTTTCCCTGCCTCAGTCCATAACATCACAAGGTTAGTTTAGTTGGATTAGCTAGTTGAGGAAAGCTAAAGAAGTTTGGTGGCCAGAACTGCAATATGCTGGTGGCAGAGGATACAAATTTACAGCTTCCATTCATGCAGAAATATCAAGATTTTTTTTTTTTTTTTTTGCCTAGAATATCACAAAGCCCAGATTACCTGAAGAACTTTCCCCAGTCCCTTGGATTAATGTTATACTATGGTTACATAGTATTGAATCCTGTATATTTAGATTATCCTGAAAAGCAAGATCTGGTTCATGAATCAAGAAGCTCATCCTAACAGGAGGGACTCTCAACTAATATGTTATTCACATTGTTTTCCTGCTTCACATTGTGGTCATAGCCTCATTAGGACAGATAGGGTGTATACAAAGGTATCTATGCCACCTAACTGAAGACAAATAAGATTTACAAAATTATTCAGACAATTGATTTCACTTTTCAAATTCAGTAGATGAACCACGTAGCTCTCTTTCACACTTTAAACTTTTCATTGTGTGTCTCCTGGACTCATTTTTCATCTCAATGCTGTGGATATAGAAGGCCTAAACAACCTATACTGTACCTCTAGTATTTGACTACTGTTGACATTCCTATTCTCTTGGAGCAAAAGATGTTTTTTTTTTCCTCCAAGACAGAAATCATAAACAATCTTAAATTTTGTAGAATACCTGATCTTGCTCTGAACAATTAATGACCAAAATCACAAACCAGCCTGATCTTGGGTTCAAACGTTATCTTTTTGAAGGTGGTCATCCCATAATCTTCCAATGTTGTCAAACCATGAGTGACAGACTAAGAAGTGTAAAATCATATGTAAAACAGAATAGTCTGCTCTGCATGGAAAGGAGAGGGTACCTGAAGGAGCTGGGATTGTTCAGTCTGGGGAAGAGAAGGCTCAGGGGAGACTTTATTACTCTCTATAACTACCTGAAGGGAGGTTGTAGTGAGCTGGGGGTCGGCCTCTTCTCTCATGCAACTAGGGATAGGACTAGAGGGAATGGCTTCAAGCTGCACTAGGGAAGATTCAGGCTGGACGTTAGGAAATACTACTTCTCTGATAGAGTGGTCAGGCACTGGAATGGGCTGCCCAGAGAGGTGGTGGAGTCACTGACCCTGGAGGTGTTCAAGGAATGTTTGGATGTTGTGTTGAGGGACATGGTTTAGTGAGAACTATTGGTGATGGGTGAATGGTTCGACTGGATGATCCTGCGGATCTTTTCCAATGTTGGTGATTCTATGTTTCTTTTACAGCATCTGGCAGAGCTGAGAGCCAGCTACAGGACACTGTGAAATCACAAGTCACAGGAGGCCCCCTAGGGCAATCAGTCCTTCTCAGGGCTGCTAGAGAAGCCCATCACTGTATATTTTCCAAAGGTATATTTAACCCAATTCTGAAAGAGGTGAACAGTAAACCAACCCATCACTCCTTGCTGTCAACTGATTACCTATCAGCCAAATGTCACAGACTGCACCTGCATCTCCTCACCTCAGTGAAGGCTCACTGCTTGCAAAACCACTAACTGGATCGCATTCCTCCTCCACAATGAGGTCACAGGATTTTATAAGACAGAGGAAGGTTTAAGGTTAACCAGGCTCTTGCAGAAGATTACAAATAATGAGATGAGGCAGGCCAGTGAAAAGACACTCTGGCCTCCTACAAGTGAGGGACATTGAAGATCAGGCTCCTGCATGGGTGGCTGGGAATACCCCACTGAAGACAAGCAGACCCCAGTGTGGGGATGAACGGGCTCACACTGCGGGTTCTCTCCTGCACAACTCTCAGAGCCATCTGCTCTGAATTAGGTGGGATTAAAGGCACAGCATGGGCAAATCCCTTCTGTCTGTTTGTGCAATACAGGTTTATCCTATGTGAAATAAGGCTTAGAGGCAAGGGCTGCCTTTCTCACATGCAAGGGAAGGTAGTTAACAACAAGAGCTTCTAAAGCCAGGTAAAAGAACACAACCCTCTAAGTGAGAGATGGCATACTGGCAGGTCTTTGTTTTGATAGCCTCAGTGCAGAACAAAACAAGACAGGACAGGCAGCAAAGGCCCTTTGTGAGATTCTCTGCAGGCAAAGAAAGTACAAGGCAGGCAAAATACAATCCATAAAAAATAGCACTGGATTCATAATCACCTTGTGGAGGGAAAGGGTACATAAGGGGAACAGGGAAATTTGAAGACCACAAATATCCATTTCCTTCTTCTCTAGGTGCTTGTCTTGCAAGGATGCAACAAAAACTAAAAGCTGTAGAGACAACCTATTATTAAGACAGCTTCAGGACCCTGTACGTTCTTGTCCAGCTCATCCTTACTTTGCCATACTTCTGCCCACAAACTGCCCTCTGAGATGCTGTCCTGAACCCAGCTGTGCCTACCCACCATCAGCCAAGTCTGAAAGGGCAGTTGGTGGCAGTGGGGATGTGCTCACTTATGATTTCTATGCTACAAAATGCCCCTTTGGTAGAAGTAGTCTTCACTTGCTCCTTTTCAAAGCAGTTGCTAGTTCTGCCTTATAGATGCCTACTTCAGTGAATGAAACACACTGGAATGCACAAGGGAAAGATCAAGCAAGACACATTGAACTCATACTTTATAAACATACATTCCCAAGAGAAGACAAGCATTGTACCTACTTCTTCAAATAATATACAGAAGTGAAGACACTTTTCCATAGTATTTCCACCTGCCCTGGTTTTATCAGTATTCCATATCATGACATCATTCAACAAGGCTGTCCTCTGATGGGGGGATGGGAGGCTGAAAGGGGCCTTCCACCCCACCTTTCCCCTCTTGTGCATGAAACCATGACACCATCCAGAGTTCAATTATTTAAAAATGAATCAGAGCAAAGGAAGGGGAAATGGAATTTCCAGTGCAATGGAAGAGAACAGAGTAAGGTTGGAACTAAGGGAAATAAAAAAAAAAGGGAAAAAGGAAAAACTAGGGAGAAAGAAGGAAAAAATGCCTTTTCTTATCACATTCTGGACAAAAAGAAACATTTATCAGTGAAGATATATCAGAGTTATACCAGCAAGTTTAAGTGACAGGCACAGCTTCAAGGAAATTTCAAGCAACATGACATTGGCCTCTTTTACAAGAGTGAAAACTACAAGCAACTACAGTGTAATTATTCCAGATGTATTCTTGGAGATATTATATTGACTAGGACAAGAAGGATTTTTTTGACATTTCAGAAAACACTGATCAATAAAATAAAATAAAATAATTATGTGAGCAGGCCATTCTGTCTGAGCTTTTTTACACAGTTTTTTTAGGAAAATGTTGCAGAACTGTCAAAAGGGAGCATTTCAGCTTCTTTTCAGAAATAAAACGTATAGTTTCCGATTTTTTTGTTGTTGTTGGTATGAAATGGAATACAATTCCAGAACTAAGCTTAAATTAAAGAACAGCTTTAATTTGCATCTCAGTTGGAAAGGAATAGTATTTTTTCAGTATCTAATTTTCATAGAACAAGAAATTCCCTTCCTACCCATCATTAATAAAGACATCTGTATAGCTAATCAAAGTTTTTTTTTCTTTTCAATTTCAACACTGACATAAAAAATTGTCTTTTTTTTTTTTTTTCAAAAGCTCTAATTTTACATGTCCTTTTGTCAGCCACATGGTATCTTCTGGCAGACAACTTGCTGTGCTATTCAGTTTGTTAAGCTTTGCAGCATAAATAAAAACAATGTGTTTTGGTAGGTCCACACATCGAGCTTCTCTGTATATAACATAATTACACCACTGCAAAGCTGTGCAGGCTAATACTTTAAGTATGATGTTCAGATTCTATGATTCTTGTGGCAGACATTGTCTTATTTTATTTCTGTGTGGGCTTCAGTGGTGGTACTACACAGATTTTCCTGCACGTTACTGCAATACAAGTAAGTTAACTGCATTACTTTACAGAACATGGAGACAATTCTGTTGTCATATTCCAGTCAAATTCTCAGAATAATCCTGGAAATGATCATCAAAACATTTCTGATTCTATTCACATTCGGGATCTCTACTTGTAAATCAAGCAAGGAAGTTTCTGAAAATATTTCTCATATTTCTGTTAAAAAGGAACGGATGATTTGCCCGTGATATTTTAATTGCATACATGGCATTGAGATCATCCGTAAGTAGGACAGATAAGGTCAAATGATATTGCTTACAGAATAAAACAGACTTCAGACGGGATCAGAGCAATGTCTGTCTAGCCTTGCTATATCATCTCTGACAATTTTAACAGCAGTTTCACAGTAGCTCTGTCATTATAAGCTAAATATAGCCCTCTTCTTCAGTTTCACAATAAACTCTATCCTTCAAGGTCTCACAGGCCTAGCTGAAATCACCAGTAAGCAACTTACTGGAGTTTATTTACAGGGTAAAAAAAACAACAACAACAACAAAAACACCACACATGCAAGATCTTCTGGCTAACAGATAGGAGGAAAATAAAGGGAAGATTGGCTTGTCTCCTCTATTGAGCTCTATTTGTGGCCAAGATTGAAAGTTTCCATGGCCTGCTACTAATTCTATTAACTGGCACTTCATAATGATATACTCAATCATCTGTTACTTAAGACAGATGATTTTTCTCAAAACCTCTTAAGAAAATTAGGATAGTCCTTTCTGGAGGTCTTCCTTAATTACTAATCTTGTGATATCTTTGTAATCTTTTGTTTCACCTCCTCCTGCTTGTTTCTCTGATCTGGCTGTTTCTCTGAATGCTGACTAGTAGGTGGCAAAATGATACTGTTGTCACTACCAATTACCCCTGGTAGGGAGTCCAGCCAAAGGCTGTCACGGACCTAATGAGGTGTACCCAATCAGGAGAAAAATGCAGCTCCATTTCCATCCCTTGGGTGGTAACTTAGTTTGTAAGAGTGATCAATTCTTGCTTAGGTTAAGAAGAGGAAAGAAACAAACCTGCATAATTACCCTGTGTGATCTCCTGCACAGCCGAGCTGGAAAGGGAAACTGGCAGCCAAGAGAAGTACAGGGATATCCACAGGCTGAGAGTCCTTTAATATGCTTTGCCTCTGAGATAGCAGCATCTGTCTTTCCTATTTAAAACATGCATTTGTCCCAAAGAACAAAGGGCATTAGATTTGATTCTGAACTTATGAAAAGCAATGAAAAAATCCTACTGCTTTCAGGAAGAGCAGAAGGAAATGCTTTGACAGGACACAGTGCTGCTACATGCTCTTTAGATGAAGATAGAGAAGAAGTAATGTTTAGGAAAAGTATAAGATATAGAGTAGCAGAGCACTTAGACTGGGATCCATCCTACCTACTTTTAGTCATCCAAAATATAAGTGTCTAATGTATATCAGTCATTTAGACTACCTCTGTAGCCACTGTGCAGAGATACAGATACACTTCAGGCAGCTGTTTAATCCTTCCCACTCTACCAGCAGCACATGACAGTGTTGTAAAATTAAAGATGATGCAGTCTCCCATAAATAGGTCATATAATCTCTATGGGTGGCCACCTGCAATAAGAACAGTGAAATTCTTTCTGGCACAACCCAAAATCTGTCTCACCAACAATCACTGTACTCCTTCCAACGCCTTTTGCTGGTTATGTGTTAGTCCATATTATTTGGGGAATATATTAACACTGTCAAAGGACCTTTGACAGTGGACTACTTTATGCAAAACATGTTTAAATGTGAAAGTAATGCAGAAATGTATGGGAAGAAACATACAGATATGGGTAGAAGGTAAGAAACAGCTTGCTTTTTTTGGCTCTCCATGTCAGCTTTGATCTATCCTGGCAAGCTACCTATTGGCACTTGAAGCTTTGACTGTGCAGGTTTGCCCAGTTCTCCTCTCAAGTTGAAATTCACTGTGTAGGGAGAAAACAACAGGAATGCATGACACAATCCACATAAAGAGACATGCATTCTTGGCTTCCCATTATATCCTGCAGGAAGAAAAGTCAGGAAGAGTTTGACAGAGATGTGTTAGTCTTACTCAAAGTAAACCTGCCTTGCAATAAATCACATTTAGTGTAAGTCAGCCTTTACTGACTAGTACAGTCTTTCAAAAAAGCACTGCATAGAGGATATTGAGATAGGATTATTAATAAAAAAAGATTTATTAGTGGGTTCAGGAGGTGAAGGCATGTATTAACTTCAATTTCCAAAAGGCATTAAAAATAAAAGGAAAAGGAAGAAAGAGAGAAAAAGCAAGACAAGACAAAGCTGTCTCTGTGGATAGCTGGGAGTCATTACCAGAACAGCATTCCCCTCTGTGGTCTCTCCAGCATAGCAGATTGTGACAGTGATGGTGACAAACCATTGCCATTCTTGTCTGCCAGCACTCTATACTTTCCATCAAGACTTGCTCAAGATCCTGTGGGTTATTCCCATTCATGATGCATTTTGTACCACCAGGATCATGTTTAGATGGGCATAAGCATTACATGTAGACTGGCACTAATGTTTTGTGATTGAATTTCACTAGAATAGGTATCTAGATGATCTCTGCTGTGCTCTTACTTTTGAGTTCCATTAATGTAAACTAAAAGACAGAAGACGAGGTATAGGAAAGGGGCAAGAAAGGGTGACTCCCAATGTCCATGGTAAATGCATCCCATGAGAACGATACAGTCAGTATATGGGCTTGCAGGTGAAAGGCTGTGAGGAAAACCATGAGAAACCAACAGCAGGAAACAACAAGGGAAAAATATTGCCCTGACAGCTCTAGAAAGCCCTGCCACAAGAGCCTGAGTGAACAGCTGCAGTGAGCTGTGAGCAAAGTCAGGCAGCAAAGCAACAAATGGAAATGCTTCACAGCGATTACAGTAACTAAAGCACTGTGCAAGAACAGAATGTGTTTTGGCTAGATATTTCTCCATTCCAGAATCTAGAAAAACAAAAAATAAAAAAACCCTATCAAATGTACTGTTTACAACTTCAAAAACACTGCTATTTGGCTTCCAAAGTTTCCAAACAACAAATGTTTGTATTTTCAATTAAATTAAATTGACGAAAGCGTCATATTTTCTTTCCCCCGGAATTAATTTCAAGTGTATTTTACAACTCTTTCTACTTGTTTAAAACAAAATGAAAACTGGAAAAAAATATTTGTCATTTTTATTTCCACACATCAAATTGTTGAGCTGTAATCAGCTCTAATGGAACAGCATTTCTGAAGAGAATCTTGTTACAATATGACAACACTGAACCATCTCTTTGAAGTTTATTCTGTGTAAACTTTTTTCCTTCCCATTTACCTGTTTTTCCCTTCTTACTTCACCTCAACCATCTGCACAAGATCTTCAACTATGAACTTATCACTTTATATATAGACATCCTGCTTTTCTGCTAGGTTATTCCTTTTCTTCTGTTACTGTTCTCACGCCATCCATCTTGTCAAATTGCCTCTACTTTTAAGCTCTCTTATCTTCTTCTCTTTTTCAGTATGTCCAAGGCAAACCAAATGGAATACATAATACAGAAAAACCTACCTACATACATGTGTCACTGAGACAGAGTTCCTCTAATTCTCATGGGAAATCTGGGAAGGCTGTCTTCTCACCTTGAGGAATATTCTGCTTTACGCAGTCCTTTTCCTCACTGGGATGGGCTTCTTCACCCAGTGCAGAGCTCAGCTCACCAGACCAACTATCTTTCTTTGTAAGCTAAGTGGCAAAGGTGTGCTATTCTTCTGAGCAATTCAGACTTTTTCCCCATCGTATCTTTATTGAGGTGACCATTAGTTAGTAAGTCAGGAGATCATGATTGAATTAAATTATTTTGACTTCAATGAATAATTAAGTTCTCAGGCACTTCACAGAATGCCAAATTCCACTTTGCTCAGAAGGGGAATACAAATTCAATGGCTTAGGCAAGTACTCTGATGTCTGAGTACTGTAGTTTGTACTCTCTCAGTTGAACCCTGTTCACAGAGAGCTGAAAACAATCCCATGACTGAGACCCAAGATCATACATTTCTAGAACAGCTTTGCTTCCACGTTACTTCACAAACATTCCAGCTCTTCAAATGCATTTTCCCAAATTTCTTTTGCTGGACTCACAGAGTAAGAAGACATAATGGTGTTTCTACTCCTATCAAAAACACTCAGTTGTTATCAATCACGAGTCAGCGAAACTGACCATACTCCATTACGAAGGTATAATTAAATATGACCCACCTCTCAGCTCATAGAAGAGTGCCTGTTTTTTAACAACACATTGCCAAAAAAAAAAAATAATAATAATAATAATAAAAAAAAGAAAACTACAGAGCCCTGGAGATTTCCAATTAACAGACACTGCATCCCTCTGTGCTCGAAGTTTAAAATGTTTGTTGGGATTATAAACTATGCACACAGTAGCAACACTGCTGATGCTGACCTTGCAAAGCACAGCTCTGTGGTTTATGAATCAATCATCACAGCCTGGAGCGAGAGAGAAAATAAGCCTGCAGAGAAACCACTGAGAGAGAGAGTGAAATGAGAAGTATGTGCTGTATATGAGGACAGTGATTCCACATTAAGCAGCATTTGTTGGCTTTCCAACAAATCCTACAAGGCAAAACACTGAAGATAGGAGAAGCTCAGACATTGAAATAATCACTCTATCTAGAAGATATTAGGAATTAGAACATAATAATGCATCAGATGACCTCAAGAACTGAAGGGAAGAAGAAAAATCTTTAATCCGATTCATTTAGTCCAGTGAAAAGGGTACACACGAGCTGGCCCTCAGTTTCACCTCTGAGCAGCAAGAGGATCCCATGAGCCCCTTGCTCAGCCACCATAACATTGTAACAAATGCAAGTAACCCTTCTGCAACTCTGGAACTGCCTGCTTTATCCTTCCAAATCATAGCATAGGAAATACTTTTGCAATCGTACGCTTGCTCATTTTCCTATTCTACCTGGTGTTCAGACAGGCTCACAAGAGCAGCCTTAAATGAATTAGCAGGAAAACTGTTTCTGCATGCTGGAAGATCAGAAAGAAAATGCAGAAGATGCACATTAATGCTGTGTTTGCTATAAACAGAAAACTGTCATTTTCCTTTCTTATCCTCAGTGACTCTTACGGGGTAAGAAAAAAGCAATTTATAAAAAATAAGAAAACAGGCATAACATTCTTATGAAAAGGAACAGCATGTAGATTTCCTCTGTAAAAATGTTGTATCTGAAATGAACATAAAACATCCTTACCTCTTATAGATAGGAAGCTCCTACAAATATGAAGATGCACATCACAGGAAAGTGTTAGCAGCCATGTGGTCTAACGCATAACATCACAATACCTGGGATTTATTTACATCACAGTTGTGGAACCAGCACCACTGATAGAACATTCACTTGCTCCCATGTATTTAGGAAGTTTAGAGGCAACCAAAGCTGGAAGAGACACACAGGAACAGGTTGTTTAAAACTGAAGAATTCATTCACAATAAATAATGATAATAATAATAGGAACTTCGCAGGTTGAAGTGTCTTAACTGAGAAATTTCAGAAAAGTCTTGAAAGGATTAATGTGTGCTTAGTTTTCCCAATATTCTTGCGACGTAGTTAAATTCTGCTTAACCTTATTTTTCAGGTAGATTTGTTGAGTACTATCAAGAATGAATCCATCTCAGTTCATAATTTATTTCCAGAGCAATCTTTAGGTTCTTTAGACTTGTCAGCTGCCAAACAGTCAAACTTACTGATGAAGGTTTCAAAATATGAATGAAATAAGACAACAGTAGAAAACAGCAGAATACATATTTATTTATTTGTGAAATAATTTGAGCATGAATTCAATCAAATTTAATTAAAAACCTAATTATATCAGTGGTCCAGTGCTCCTTTCTGCAGAAAAGTGATAAACAAAATATCCTTGATTTCTGCCCAAAGGGAATTTTCAGATTATCTAAACTGCCACATAAGCAAGGCTTCTATCAGGCAGCCAAACAAGTAGATAATATTCATTGTACTTCATACGTATTACCTTGCGTGGTAAAGGAAAGGCTCTACATTTTTATGTAGTCTTTGTTCCAGAAGTATAAACGTTACTGTGTAATCACAATATCTAACACATTGAGAACACATCACATCAGTGTATATATACATTCACACTCCCAGGTAGTTAAGATCTTCCTCCTTTATTTTAACTAATCCTTGGTGCAGCTCCTGGGCTAGGGACTCAAATAATCTTTCTCTTAGAAGTTCCCTTCAGTGCACACCTCGGCAACTCCTAAAATCAGACAGCAAATATCATGCACAAAGGACCATTTCCAGTGAATTGACATCAATTCTGTGAGGTTTGCTCACCATGCAATACTTCAATTTGTTTCACTCAAATATTAATATCTGTTTTATTTTAACATCCATTTACAGAAGTTTACATTCTAGGAAAGCATTGAAGTGTCAATCAACAGTTTGCACAACCTCTCTAGTAGACAAGCAACATCCAAAAGAAATGTGTAAATTGGAGCATCCAGTCACTTACTCTGACAGGTATTCTTTTCATTGCTTTGTTACTAATGAACATAAGAGTCCTGAAGAAGCAAGTGCTGGCAAGGTCACTCTGTCATGTTTGAAGAGTTGTGGCAGTTGAAAAAGGTCTCTAATTACTGGAAGAAAAAAAAAATATTACAACTATCTTCCAAAAAGACAGGAAGGAAGAAACATCAATGTTTACCTACTCTGATCCACTTAAAAAAGCACAAAAGAGAGCAAGAAGTACAGAAAACAAACATCCAAACACACACCTTAACTCACAAGGCATTGAATGGGTTCAGCTGGATTCCTGAAAAGACTTAGCATCCATAGATGTAATGAGTCAGTTTACTTTGACCATTTGTATGGGCACTGTTGAATCATGGCCTGAACCTCTGATTGACCACCTAATGTAAGCGCTGAGTCAGCTGCGGGAGCACAGGTGAAGGCAATTCAGCTGTGCAACCAGAAGGGGTGGAGGCTGGCTGCACTTCTCCTAGACCCCGTTTAAGAGCTGACTGCCACTAAGGAAGGATTTCTCTGGAGATCACTCTTTGTGGAGTTTCTTGGAAGCCTACAACACTGGTGAGCACTTTCATTTACCTATGATTACCTTTTACAATGCGGTAATCTTACTAAGCCTAACTTCTCTGTATACTTGTTGATCGTCCAATACTTTACAACGTCTGTATTCTTACTGACCTTACACCATTCTTAACTTAAACAATATTTCATTTTCTTGGCTCATCTATGCAATGGTCTACCAAACAAGGCTCACATATTCACTAGTACAAATAAAAGTGTAAAGGACAATTGCTGAGTAAGAAGGACTCATTTAACAGAAGATGTATCTGAATCTGGTATAGAGTGATGTTTGAAAACTTGTATATCCCTCATTTGCCACAAGGTGGAAACAATCTCAGGATCTCATCTCAGTAACATAACTGTAACAGTTCAAATGTAGTAGTTAAATGCCATATGTTGTACATATGAATGCAGATGCAGCTGGTGACTTGGAACAGCTCCAAACAGAGCACGTGATATGGTTTTAAATAGGTTCATGAATGCTTTCTTATACCCAATAGAACAGCATGGCTCTTCAGCACTGTTCCAATTTACTACTTAAGCAACAAAGTAGGTTCCTAAAATGTACTGTAAGGCTTGTATTTCTTAATAAACTAGATAACTATAAAGAGTTGGTGTGCTAATGAAAAGAACTGAAACTCAGATCCCAATGTTTTAGGTAGCTAACACCAATAGTTATTTACCTCTGAAAAGATTCTGAGTGGGTGATTTAGGATACAAACTGTGCTTCTGTGTTCAGGTCAGAGTCTCACTCAGCTATATCACTAGTTTAGAAATATTTTACAATGATCAAAGACAACTATGTCTCTAAAGACAATCTTTTCATGATGGAGAGAAGAGACAGTATAAAATAATGCCCTATGCAACCTGATGTAGGGAGCCTGCTTTGGCAGGGAATTTAGACTCAATGATCTCTGGAGGTACCTTCCAACCCCTACAGTTCTGTGATTCTGTGATTCTCCTGTGCAGAATTACTGACTTGAAGAGAAGAATCTAGTGTATTGTCCTGTTCCTCCCAAATTAAGGACAAGCTAAACTCAGTGGTGTGAGTTGCAGTAGTGAAGTTTGCTGCTGCTGAACCAAGAAAGCTACCTCTATGCTCTCTTTACCCACTTGATGGAAAAATACAAGATTATTCCTTAAATGTCCTAATTCACCACTTCTACAATATCTCAATGTTCTGGAATGAAAGAAAGTATATTCTCTGACACAAATTGATCAAAAGCTATGAAATCTTATCTGTTAAACCTGTCATGCTCCCACTCCAGCTCAGCCTATTTGCACCTTTTTATCCAGCTACTTGTGGGTACTTCTCTTCCTTTTAAGTGGCATGCCAGTAAATGACTTTTAATCTGAGAATCCTATCCTGTTTGTATTTTTAAAGTGGCTGACATTTCCAGTACAACATCTGTGGTGTTTATTACACATGGAACATTCCCTCACAGATCATTATGTTAGCCACAAACGAGCTAATTGGAGCATTCACAAAAATATCTGTAGCTTTAGAAACACCCATGTTTAGGCCTTGTCTGCTTCAGGGCCACCACTGCTGTGTTTCACCAAGGCAAGCACCCAGCCAAGTCTTGCAGCACTATAGAATAAGTCCTCTGAGTTGCTCTTGGCATTCCAAGCCCTGCACAGCTGAGGCCTGTTCACATCACAGTTAGGTCTTGTAAATAATTGACAAGAGAGATGTACATTGGCAAACTCTTTTCTGCCGCTTTGCCATTCCCCTCCAGATATCTCACGTTTCTTACTCAGTGGGTTTCCAAATGGAACTCCACAGTAAATGTACTCTGCATTGCTTCAACTTATGGCCCTGTGATTAATCAATGTCACTGTCTGGGGGCTGGAGAAAGCTGCTGGGCCCTTCTGTGCAGAGCCGAGTAACTGTTTGTTTAGTCTGCTCCCATAAAGTAAGCGGGGAAAATTATGACAAGTCACTAACAAGATTTTCTGTGCTTCATTTTATGAGTGTCAGCTTTTCCCAAGCAATCACTCACATAAAACCAGCACTAAAACCTGACTGCTGTTGTAGGATGTAAGCGAGCAGCTTTACAGTTAGCAGTGGTCATAGCACCATGTGGGCCAGCAACTTCCTAGGGCTAGGAGTGCTCAGAGCTGCAGGGGTGCTGGTCTGATGGGGGGCACCAGGGCAGGGAATCAGGTCAGGCCAGCTGGTGGGCCTGGCTATTTGGGCCCAACAGCTGAGCAAGGCTATAGGGAGCCTTCCTCTGATGCAGCCTCTATGGGACAAGGGCAGACAGACTGAAGTCTTGTGCAGTGCAGGAGGAGCTGGGCAGGGCCCAGGTGAACAACTCAGTACTGCTGAAAAACTGTTGCAAGGCCATGATCCCTCATATTGGCTTGGCTGGGCATGTCCAACGTGCAGCCCGTGGACGCATGTGGTACAGTACCACTTGCAATGTGGCTGCCCTGTGCCATCACAGCAGCAACTCTTCCCCATCAAACACCTGGCCCTGCCCAACTCCAGACATGTACCCATCACTCAATAACAACCAAACATCAGTGCACTATTAACCCTAACTTGGCTGAAACTAGTGCATGGGGTGCATAGTGCAGTGCAAACTCAAATTATGGCAAATAATTGTATGTATTTTGATACATGGGCTAAACACAGTCCTGTGAACAGTGAAAAACATGCAGCTATGCTTTCTGTTTTTGATAAAGGAATTTAGGAATAGGTTTCAAGATTGCCAAAATATTGTGTTTTTTTATATACCTGCAACTCCATTTTCAGTCGACATGAAAATATGCAAGTGCTGTATTTAACTTGAATGTATGGAGATACCATCAAAAATTTGGTCATGACTCTTAACCAGACTTGGCTGGCTTACAGCCAAGAAGCATGGCTTATAAGCCCTCTCTTACCAGAGGGAGATATCCCTCACTTCACAGTCATGCCTTATTCACATCATTGCTTTTAGCAGTATGTACATTTGTGAACAACTGTTTTGAAAGATGAAGCACAGGAAGAGTAACATTTCATCAAAAATTTCTGATGAACACACTGAAAACCCACTAAGAATTGTAACCACTGCCACCAAAGCAGCCTGATATGGAAGAACAAAAGCCCCCACAGTCGACAGTTAAGGATCTTCTGCAACATACGCTGTCTGAAGTGAACATAAAATGGTAGCAGCCTCCAGCAAGCTCTTGCAAGTTTAGAATGCAACACAAATAAAGAAAAGCCATAATTGTTCCCAACAGTAGCAACGTAAGCCATAGAACCATAGCTAGTAATCACCTGAACCATCTGCTCATCCAAGCAACAACTCTTAGCACTGGCAAGTGATAGAAAAAACCTCTTATTTCAGGCATTTACTCAATACACAACAGAAAATGTCAACAAAAATCAAGCATTTTCCCCTACAGTTCAGCATGCAAGAGATTCAACAGCAGGATTATCCACAGAAAATGCAAAGAAAGAAACTGTAGCAGCCGTGATAGTCTTTTCAGCACAAGCCCAGACCTGTTTTACACGAATGCTGACAAAACCGATAAGCACATTTTCTCCTTACAGTCAGAATTTATAACCTGAAGTGGCTGTTATAATGGAAAAGTAAATGATCCTCTAATACTCAAATCAATCTTGTGAGAAATAACCTGAATAATGAGTTACCAATTGTAAGAGATGAAATTAAGACAAGAACAGTTAAATAAGGATCTAAGAGAATAGATAACATTTACTATGGTGTTGGAAGCCTAAATTAGACTTTAAAATGTATGCAGAGACAGAGGAATAAGGGAGGAAAAAAGGAACCAGAGCAGAGTCCTCAGATATAGGTGAGCATTTTGATGAGAAACAATCAGAAGCAGGTTTACACTATTTGAGGAAAAATCCCCATCTCAACTATAGCTTTTGATCTAATTTTTAGAGTTTGGAACCATAGAAGGATTTCCTTTTACAGAATAAGATACTCCAAAATGTTAGCAACTCAGAAAGATTTTTTGCAGATGCGATTAGAAATTGTATCTAAAAGCAAGGTGTACTGCAAAATATGAAACCGACTAATAACCTCTTTCACCTTGCACACTAGTGGAAGCACTTCACCCTCACAGAGCATAATGATAAGAAAATATTATCCCCGTTTCAAAGGAAGGGAATGAAATAGACGACTTTTATAATATCAGCTATAACACTAATGACTAACTGAAAGTATTTATTGTGGAGGAGTGAAGATACACTATTCTGCAATAGAATCTTAACTACAAAATCAGATTTGAAACACAACTATTTCCAGGAATAAGACATTTTAGTGCTGACCACTGTATGATTTGGTACTATGGTTTTTGCTTTCTAGTTAGGTTTAGTAAAACTGAGCCCAAAGTACTACCATAAGTTGGAGCATGTGAGGACGGGATTTCTCTCATCTACCTGAATATATATAGTGTGGTGATTTTACCCTAGACTTGTATCTAATGGGGAGAAACGAGTACTCCCAAAATGTGATTAAACTTGCTATAAAGCAGATGTCTAACATAGGTCAACCTAGGAAATGCAGGAAGTGATATAATAGATGATATAATAGATCTTTAATATAGTTTGCCTATTTGTTTATTCATCCGCAGTCTATCTACTCATTTATATACTTACCTAATATTAACCTATTTATATACTTTCCTATGAAGAGGATTTTTAAGCAGTCTCTTAATTTATCGGTCACTTTGCTGTACCTTTGCTTGATTTTGTTATTCAGACCACAGATAAACGAATAGTGAGGAGATCTGAAACTCAATCTGACAAAGACATCACTGAGAATTTAAAAAGTGAGATTGAACTAAGGGAAAATTTTAACTTTTGGATTGCCTCTGTCATGAAGGTAGTTACAACTGCTTTAAATTTTCCAAACAGGTCTTTGGAAACATAAGAGCTGAAGAATTTTTTTTCCACAATGCAATGTGAAACATCAGAGAAAAATCATGGCAGAGGCCCATGTTGTTTACTGCTGTCCAATTTGAAGCTACACAGGTTCCCCTCAGGGAACATGGATTTTGAGAACACATAATATTGCCTGCAGGATTTAGTGTTGGGTTTTGCTTTGCCAACAGCTGGCATTAGATCAGGTCTTTCCAGCACAGCCTTGATTATCATGCAGAACCTAAAAGATGTTGGAATAATCAAGCTTTCATATAATCAGGGGCATATTTAAAGTATTAAATGCATACCAAGAGACATGACTGTGTAACAGGCAGTTACAGATCACCAGCTCTGGAAAATGAAAGGGAGAAACAAATCTCTTATTTTATGTTATTATTATTTCAGTGATATTTTGTAATCCAACAAAAGCCCTATTAAAAAAATAATTAAAGAAGTTTTTAATCTTTATTGTCTTGCTGTCTTTAATTATTTTCATGGTGTCTGAAGAGATTCTCCTGGCTGACAATGATTATTAAAAATAAAAGGCATTGTAAATAATAAAGTGATTCTTAATAGCCATTTTTCCATAATCAGAAGGTGAAGTTCTCAGCATGTTGTGAAGAAAACTGGTATGTTGCAAACAGAAAACTGAAGCATGAGAAAATTTACCGACTATTCCCCAGTAAGCTAGTGGCTGTAACAGCAATATAACCCAGATCATCCTTTCTACAGTCTTATCTTTTACTGATCAGAATAAAGTTCTGAAGTGAATTCATTCCCATTATCAATGATAGTACTAATTCACGTAAGTCTGAAGACTTAAGACTAACTAAATACAAAGAAGTAACTTAATTTCTGCTTGCTGTTAAATCAGTAATGAACAGTTTTTGTAACACTGGATGAAAAGATGTGAGTCATAGAATACCAGAGAGATTAAAGATATGGCTTAGATCTCACATAAAAAAATAAGTCATGGTAAATACAATGTGCTCATAACCAAAATCCAATAAAGGTTGGCTAAAAATCAGCTAGGGTTCTCAGCAGCTGGTGACTGTGATGCTTGAGTTATACTTATACTTGCACCAACAGATGAAAGTGGCTCTCATCTGTAGAGGCAAAATAACATTTCATGAGAGGTGAAAGATTTTAGAAAGAACAGAAGACATTTCTGTAATGTAAATGATATTAAACATACCGTTTGAGAGTGTGGAAGGGACAGAAACGTACTTGCTTTAGAAAATAAATGCTCTGCATTGAAAAAAAAGAAATCATCAGTGTGTATGAATCAAGATCAATTTAAATGATGACAGTATTATAGGATAAAACATCTGTATTTTTTCACAAATGTCTGCTTTTATTGCAATTTTTTCATTTGTTTCATTTTTTTTCTTAAACACTGTAGTATTAAAAAAGTGCAGGAAATAGTATTGTACTCATAGGACAGGGTTGAACTCTGGGCTTAGAGCTGTACCTGACCCCATTAACTATTTTTTGTAGACCTTGTATACATCCCTAATCTCTTCCTTTCTTAAATTCCTAACAAGAGATCCTGGTGATAGGCAAGAAATACACATCGTAAAGCAGCCAGTCCCTTCTCTGAAGGACTTGATATTTTAGTTCTCAGTAAAGTAACGTAGGCAAAGGTAAAATGGGTGAAAGTGCCAGAACAAAGACATCCAGGAGTCTGAAAGATGGAGAGGAATACAAATCACTTCTGGTCAGGCCAAAATCTTGACAATGCATTCCTGAATGAACATACGGACTGCACATTCTTTCCAGAGCCTGGCAGCTAATGCTGAGAAGGGCTTAGAGATTATGATGAGCTTCGTAGAAAGACTTCAAGCTCTAGCAACTATTACATTTTAGGGTTTTATATTCAATTCACACAAGCATAACCATGGGAAGTCCCTGAAATCTTGACTGAAAAGATGAATTCCCACTTTAAATCTACTGGATGCATGCTTCTGCTGAAAGAGTTCTGGGAGTCCTCAGGAAAACTTCACCAACACAATTACTCTCTTTATGTTGGGAGCTTCAACAAAACTTCCAAAAGAACAATGATTGAAGAGGACCAAACATCTCCCTGATTCTCAGAAGAGGTATATTCATGTGAGAAGAGAGCAGGTTAAATTTGGAAAGCTTTTGTGATCGACTACTGTCTACACAGGAGTTGGTCTAAAGAGCTGATTTTAACTTTCAAGGCTTTCAATTTATCTTTTTTTGTTGTTGTTGTTGACAGTTTTAAGAAAACAAAGGAGAAAATTTTGTAAGTTGGGATTTCTCCCAGGATTTGAGATGCTGCTATTTTCTATTTCTAGAGCAGAAAAGTGTTTGGTTTTTTTTTTTTTTTTTTTCAAAACACAGCTGTCTATGGGTGCAGAGATGCAGAGATGATTATGTTCTTTCTTGCTTTTCAGAAGGAAGGGAGAGGAGGTAAGCTTTTTATTTCTCATTTAGTCTCTCTTTTACTACAAATTTTTAAAAAACTTCTGGGACTCTCTCCTTCAAACATCAGTCTGAATGACAACTATTCACAAAGGCATTTGGATTACATGGGCTGCAAAAGGTTTTAATCAAATCATGAATACAACATTCATTTCACCCTAGTTTCATTTACTTCCTGCAAGAAAAGGTTGGGAGCAATTTTGCAGCACATAGCATGAATTTGTTTTTTATTTGCATTACAAAATGTGGACTGTAGTGAACTTGACGGAATTCACTAGATTCTCCCTAGAGAAAGTGAGAAGACCAGGAAAGTTGTAAGGCTCTACTATGACTGGATGGTTGCTCTCAAAGAGCTGTGGTCTACGGCTTAATGTCCAGTTACAAGTAGTGTTCCTCGGGCGTTAGTATTGGGAACAACACTATTTTACATCTTTGTTTGTGATATGGACAGTGGGATTGAGTACTGGGAAGAAATTCTTCACTATAAGGGTGCTGAGGTACTGGAACAGGTTGTCCAGAGAAGGAGGGGATGCCGTCTCCCTGGAAGTGTACAAGGTCAGGTTGGATGGGGCTGTGGGTAACCTGGGGGTAGTGGAAGGTGTCCCTGCACATGGCAGGGGGTTGGACCTAGGTGATTTTAAGGTCCATTCCAACACAAACCATGCCATGATTCTATGTTGACACTTGCACCATGCCCTCATTTCACATTAGTTTTGACAACTGTGGCTTCAGCATTCCATCCCCTCTTCACACTCGTCTAAATAACTAAAGAGAACTCATTTTTCATAGAATAGAATCATAGAATCACTCAGGTTGGAAAAGACCTTAAAGGTCATTGAGTCCAACCACGACCTAACCATACCACCCTAACTCTAACAACCCTCCGCTAAATCATGCCTCTGAGCACCACATCCAAATGGTTTTTAAACACATCCAGGGATGGTGACTCAACCACCACCTTGGGGAGCCTATTCCAGTGCTTAACAGCCCTTTCTGTAAAGAAGTGTTTCCTGATATCCAACCTAAACTTACCCTGGCGCAACTTGAGGCCATTTCCTCTCATCCTGTCACCTGCCACCAGTGAGAAGAGACCAATCCCACCCTTGCTGTAAGCACCTTTCAGATACTGGAAGAGAGCAATAAGGTCTCCCCTCAGCCTCCTTTTCCCCAGACTAAACAGCCCCAGTTCCTTCAGTCTCTCCTCATAGGGCACATTCTCCAAGCCCTTCACAAACCTTGTTGCCTTTCTTTGGACCTGCTCCAGCACCTCAATGTCCTTTCTGTACTGAGGTGCCCAGAACTGAACACAGTATTCGAGGTGACGCCCCACCAATGCCGAGTACAGGGGCAGGATTACCTCCCTAGTCCTGCTCACCACACCATTCCTGATACAAGCCAGGATGCCATTGGCCTTCTTGGCCACCTGGACACACTGCTGGCTCATATTCAGCCAACTGTCCATCAGTACACCAAGGTCCCTTTCCATCAGGCAGCTTTCCAGCCACTCCCCCCCAAGCCTGTAGGGTTGCCTGGCGTTGTTATTACCAAAATGCAGGACCCGACACTTGAAACTTGTACAGTTAACCTTGGCCCATCAATCCAGTCTATCCAGGTCCCTCTGTAGTGCCCTTCTCCCCTCAGGCAGATCCACACTCCCTTCCAACTTGGTGTCATCTGCAAACTTACTGAGGTGCACTCAATCTCCTCATCAAGATGTTAATAATAATAAAGATGTTAAATAGAAGCCAGTACTGAGCCCTGGGGGACACCGCTCATGACTGGCTGCCAACTGGATTTAACTCCATTGACCACAACTCTTTGGGCCCGGCCATCCAGCCAGTGTTTCACTCCTTAGCCATTCAACTAAAGTCCTATGGGCAGACTATTCTCAAATTAGTCTGGTGAAGGAGATGGTAGAAATAATTTTTACAGAAAACTAACCATTCTCTCCTTGTGAAGAAACATTAAGAATCTGCATCATATCATTTCTGTTAAACTTTAAATCTGGACACAATTCAGCCTCAGATTCACACTCCAACCCAAGCCCAATTTGGATACAAACTAGGATACAAGTTTTTATTTATTTATCTGGTTAAAAGGATACACAACATTTTTGTCTGACTTCCTCCAGAGCTCTCTCTAGTGATTATAAATCAACTTGTTTAAACTGCTCAGACTAAACAATAGTAAATGTGCTTGGCATTTTGAAAGAAATGCTCTGAAATAATCTGAAAAGAACTAAGGAGATAAAGTTTGTTGAGGAAAAATAAAAGCAATTCTAGGTTGAACTTAGCTACAAGGTGGAATAGACACTGTTCTTCCATTCCTGCCCATAGCTATAGCAAGACTGCATCAAGCACATCTTAACAGAGATTCCAGAGATTGCTGAATTTGAGGTTTTGTGAAAGTTGTTAAATAACTAATAGTAAAAGCAATCAAAATTCCTGTTGAAATAAGAAAAGGAAAAGAGCAGCAGAAATATTTGAGATTTCCGTTGGAGAAAAATGCAGATGACTTGTATGGAATAATTATGATTTGCTGCTATTGGCGAAGAATGAAGCAGAGTGGAAAAACGTACAGGAAAATGTCAGTTGGAAGAAAAGAAATATACCCCTGATATGGCCCCAATGAACAATTTCTTTCCTGTAGTGCAATTAGAGCAATGTTTTTCTACTCAGCTTATTCACACTGCCTTATCACTCAAGAAAGGGGAAATAAATCAGGCTGTTGCCTGACCTTTAAAAACACTGGTTCTCAGTGAATCATCCCAGCTACTGACACCGCTTGATTGTCTCCTCAAGTCTCTTTCTACACATTCAACAGCTAGTAATAACAGTGCTCTGGGCCTTCAGTTTTCATGAAGCAGCCCAATTCCCCTGGTCCTTAAGGTAAATAAAGTATAGCAATTTGAAGCAAACAAAAGAGAAATTTATCATCGCATCCACTGTGCCTGTAGAGAGAAGTCAGTGACAAGAATGAGATCTTTGTGACCCTCTAACTGAAAACTCAACATGGCATCAAACAATTACTTCTCAAAATACTGAAACCTTTTGCTTCTTTCTCTTCACAGTTATTTTTAACTTCTTGTACTGTCTTCCACAAAAATGTCCAACTATGAGAAGAAATTCTTTCTGTATTTGTAGTTTGAGTTGACTCACAAAGGTCTCCAGGAAAAACAATGTAAAAGAGAGTTTCATAGTTAATTATGAATACAATAAGGCTTATGGAAGTACTGTGGCTATTATTCTAGCATTAAAAACTTAGAATATATTAACTTTGTTGCACCATGCTGTGCTGCAATCCACTGGAAGAGCAGACAGTGAAAACTTGTAAACTAGATTCTGCTCTTGTCCTCCTCTCCACCTCTACTTTATTTATTTATTTATTGCCAAAGCAGATGATAGGGAAAAAGAGGTAAACCTGACATGAAATTTATTACTTTCTCTGGAGTGAGAAAAATAAATAAATAAATAAAATTATATCTCCAATGCAGTTTCCAGGATCTACTGTAAGACCTATGTACCTGATGTGTCCAAAATCAATGTCTGTCCTCCAAATTCCTCTGAGGATTCTTCTGACTCCTCATTGACTGTTATGGAATAGAAATGAAAATAGGAACCTGAAACAACTGAGAATGAAAAAAAATGCTCATATAGAACAATTTCCAATTAATCCCTATTTCTTCTCACTGAACTTTGTGGCTGACCTTGAGAGCTGATTTACCTGAGTTGTTCGTTTAGGTCACCAAGGTCATTGACTCTCTGCTGCCAGAGGTAGTAAACTCCCATAACCAGCAAACAGCAGTGACCCCCAATAATTTTACTAAAATTCACTTATTTTTTCACTCATTTCACTATTTTTTTTTACCATTGCTACTTTAATCTTTGGAAGCTTTTTTCTCATTTGTAGATGAAATTTATTCATAGCCAGTTCATATTCATTTATTCTCATACGAATGTATTCCTTTAGCTTAAAATGGCTTTTCTTCCCTGATCTTTATTCCCTGGATGTATTTATAGAGAATAGCAATATTCCCTCTCTGTTCTCATTTTGAAAGGCTTGAAAAGGCAAGTTTTCTTCTAATGTCTCTTGAGCAATATACTCATTATTTAGCTATTCATCTAGTAACTCTTTTTTGCACCTCTTTCAGGTTGATTTAATCTTACTTGACTACAGCTTTACAGAGATTTCAGTGTTGTAGAACCCTGCTATAGAGTCGGCATGATTGGAAAGTTTCCCACATCCATCATACATTTAACCGTGAGAAATGAATACCTATTTTACTCTTTAGTCAACACTGTCCTGTAGCTTAAATAGCTCTATTCCTTTACTGTTTATCCTGCTTTATTCCAAGGTAGTAGTCATCTGATTCCTCAGTTTCTGTTTTCCTAAGCTTAACAGCTTATGTTCTCTTCCTTTTCTTTCACAACTGGATACTCACTCATTTTCTTAATCATTTTAACACTCTTTCTTTACATTTACTCCAGTCTGAAGCCATTTTTCTCACAAATTTGGGACTCACCCACAGCATTCCAAACACCTTCCCACAACCTTGCTATTAGCTGTCATATAGCATCCTGATATATCCAAGGAGAACAACTCATTTTTAATGATGGTATCATACAGTGGGTCAGTCACTGACAAATTGTGGGACTAATAGATATGTATCATTTTTCTTCTCTTTTAGTTCTGGCTAGTGAGATCTCAGGGAATAGGATAAATTCTCGTTATTTAACCTATAGTAAATAACGGTAAAGAGTCACTCATTTTGTCCCTTTCCTGTTACTTTGGATCTTCTGAAATCTAATTCTTCATGGGTATTATTTTGAAGCTGATTAATACAGCCGTTCCTTTTTCTGTTCCAGGACTAGGATCATTCACAAAAACAATTTATTAAATCACTCTTAAGATTAATTTTTGAGGAAAAACACCAGTTTTACTGCCCAATGAATCTTGTTCTAACACTACCCCTTTTTCTGATCATTGAGCCACATTCTTAACAATGTTGTGTTTTTTATAGCTCCTCACAATACTGATCTACCTACATAGAACTAGTAGTGAACACAGCATCATATGTGAAATAACTTACTGAAGTCTGGCTAGATAAGAGCAGACGTGTTTACTTTGTACAGAAAAAAAGCCCACAGAAATAAATCAGATTAGCCTAGCATTATGTACATCTAATAAAGCACTGTAGCGTTCTGTACATCAGTCTCTTCAATGGTTCTTTTTGAATACTTAACATGCTTCCAAGGTCTTACCCATGGATTTCTTGCTTTTCAGTTCATTTCTCTTTCTATGTAAAAGCATTGAAGTCTCTTCTTTCCAGCTTTATGCTGTTGCCAATTTGAAATGAACATTTAAAATCCTTCCTGAATGAAGATTTAATTTGGCAATTCTCTTAGGGTTCTGAGCTGAAAACGACCTACCTCTATCACTTGAGAGCATTCAACACTGCATTCAGCTTCCTCTCAAGTTCAGTTTGCAATTACAAACTCTTGTTCCAATTACCTACCATCTCCTTGTCTTCATGTATATAACTGGTCTTGCTTAAGATTGTTTGTCAGCTGTCCTCTTCCTTATGGTATTTTATATACACACTGGGAGACTTCCTTTCTTTCAGCCACCTCTTTTTACTTTTGGCTAATTTTCTCCAATTACACTCTGATGGTAATTTTTAAGGATGTACTTTTCTTCAGATTGCTTAGACTACTGAACTCTACAATATTTTTAAACAAAATTTCTCTACGTCTCCTGGGGTGTCAATAACAAACACAGCCAAGGATCTCTGGACCTAGCAAGAACTTCTCCATGCAGAAGCTTTCTGAAGAAGAAAGGCTGTAGAACAGGAAAGAGGCAGGTATGTATATGTGTGCAAGAGTAAAAGATACCCTAGTTTCCTATGTCTGCTCAAGGTAACTAGAGCAAAACAGTGGAAGTTCTTCACAGTTTTAAGCACTCTCCACGAGTCACAAAAGCCACCAGTTTCATCAACACATTTCTTTCTATTGACAGTGCTGGACTAGGAAATTGCCTTTGTTGTCAAGAACTAAAATCCTAGCTCATAAAATCCTTTATTTTTATCTCTAAGTAGGCTGGACATTAAATTACAAAGAAAGTAACCACAAGGACCTATCTGTCTTTGAAAGTTCCTTATCTGCGTTGACTTTCAGTGGATAGAGTAATTTTTTAGGTTCTCCAGCATTAGCAACACATTACTGCATTTCCATCAGTATTGCATATACACAAACTTATTTGAGAATGATTTCAGGAGATGGGAATAAAAAATGACTTGTGCAGTAGCCACTGAACACATGTAAATGAAACTAATTATAAAGTACATCTCTCCTCATGGACCAAGTAACATCTTGTGTGACTCCATTGGCCCCCTTTGCTCATTTGTCAAAAATGTGTTAATGAAAGTATTTTTTAATTTGTAAATAATTATCTGCACAGCTCATCCAGCACAGAATGAAGGGAGGTAGCAAACCACCTCTGTGACATCCGAGGCACTATACTCTGAGTAAATCTGCTGACTATATTTTGCATTATTTTAGAAGAAGGAAATGTGTCTGCAAGGTATTCTGACACCCCACTATCCATGTCTCTTTTACTGCAGATGGCAAGCACAGAATCCGATCAAGTCCCTGTTCAATGCCCAGTTTCCAGTGTTCCACAAAAGCTTCCCTAACCAAGCAATTTTTTATCTCATAGACCTTTCAAAAGCCTTAATTTACAGCCTGTTTTGAGGAGTGGAAAGAAGCCTAGTACAAGATAGCAAATGAAGAGTTTGTCAGCTAGTGAATGTTTTAAACCATTTGTCCCCATTAGGTGGCGCTGCTACTTCTACCACTAGCAATAAATACATATTGCACATGAAACTATGCAAGAAAAGAGACAGAGCTCATAAACGTTGCATGTAATCCTAGTTGTGCTAGTATGTAGGACAGAGACCGGGATGTGAACCTCAGTGTCTACATCTGTGACATCCACATCATAGAATAACCAAGGTTGGAAAAGACCTACAGGACCACACAGTTCAACCATCCACTTTTCACCAATAATTTTCACTAAACCATGTCCCTCAACACAACATCCAAACATTCCTTAAACACCTCCAGGGTCGGTGACTCCACCACCTCTCTGGGCAGCCCATTCCAGTGCCTGACCACCCTTTCAGAGTAGTAGTATTTCCTAACGTCCAGCCTGAACTTCCCCTGGCGCAGCTTGAAGCCATTCCCTCTAGTCCTATCCCTTGTTACATGAGAGAAGAGGCCGACCCCCAGCTCACTACAACCTCCCTTCAGGTAGTTATAGAGAGCAAATCCACCATCATCTTTCACATGAAGTTTGGGCCCTGATCTTCCACAACAACTCATAATTGCTCTATTCAGAGACTTGGGATGCTCAAAGGTTTTAGAAATGTCTGAGAACTTGTATTTGTTTTCTTCTCTACAGGAGCTAGGTGAGACACTACAATACATTTTCAGTGTTGGGTTTTCAGAAGGCAAACTCAGAAGGTTATGGAAAACGGGTTCTTCTTACTACTTCTCATGCTGTATATCCAAAATTTCAGGCATAAAAAAATTTAGGCAACCAAAACCCGATGTCCCTTTTGAGATATTTCACCATGCAACTAGTGATTATCTCAAGTAAACAACCATTCTGCCTACTTCACAAAAGAGCATCTCTGCTCAGTAATGCCAAGATGTGAAATAATTTTCCTTCTAATCAATCACTGAACTGGGATTTCAGCAGGTATGAGAGCCATGAAAGCAACTTGTATGAATATAGTCCAAGTCGCAGAGTAGTGCAGTCAAAAATTTTTATACTTGCTTAAGAACTCCTTTAAGGAGCTGATCTGCCATTCAGCAGAACTTTTAAATTACTTAAAATACAAGCCTGTGTATTTTGTTGAGTCAAGGCCGTAGTTCAACAAAAGGCCTTCCATAAGCACCACCACAGGAGAAAAAACATCAGTAGCGACATGAACTCCTCACACCTTGCAGATTCTTAGATTTTATCGACTGCATAGAAATACATACAGAAAATACATACAGAAATACATGTACAGTCTATATGTACACATATATACACATTAGTTTATATTTTTTCCTAAGATAACCACAAGAAGCACCACGGGAATAGACATCTGATCCCACCCAAGTAAGAAGCAGCATGTGTACCTTCCACATGGCATATGGGAGGCATAACAGCCAAGATTTACTTTGTTAGCCATTTAATGATTCTGTGTCTCAGGAAATAAAAGCTACTTTGGGGTCAGAGAACAAGCTAATCTTGTCTCCTACAAACTACCTCGCTGCACTCTCTCTCCTTTCCTACCCATGAGTTTCAGTAACTGTAACACTATTTTTGCTTTCTGCTGTTGCTTTATCATTAATATGATCCTTTGCGTTTCCTTCTTTAATGTCTACCAGGCTTCACCTCTGTATTTTTCCAAGATTTAATGAGAACGCATTGTTTGGGCAAATCCACTGAACAGGACCCTGTGTGAAACAGTAGCAAGTAGCAATTAATTAAACAATAGGATTAATCTCATTGTCAGACTATGCCACTATCTAATGACACACCCCTGATGTCAGTGACAATTGATGAGTTGTCAGCAATAAAGATATTTGGACTAGATAATATTTCATATACCTAAGTGATGATCTTATTTGCCCACATTGCCCAAGGCAATGTAATTCATAAAAATTCAGCTACCCTTGTGCTCGCTGATATCATTTGAGCTGATGCAGACTGTCACTATTCAGCATAAGTGGAATAGAAAGATCTCTTCAAGGATTCATCTTATTCTCATTATGTCAGGCTATACCATTGCTGCCTACTCACTCTACTGGAAAAAGGATTGGCCTGACAGTGAGCATTCCAAAAGCAACGGCAGTTTGGGATCAACCATTCCCAGCTTGGCCTACAGAAGTGCTCCTATGATTTTACTAAAGAATGACGAAGTGTTAATGAACCTGTAGCTCTGCCACAGCTTTATCAAGAGGAGATGTCTTCATGCAGGGGCTGGGATAAAATGAAAAGCTTCTATGAAGGATAAATGCAAACAAAGGAACAGAAAACATTGGCAGACAAGAAGTGCCTAGTGACACAATAATGAAAAGTGGAGTATTGAACAAGGTGTTTCTTCCACCCACATGCTCGATAGAGAAGAAGCACTACCAAAAATAAAAAAAAAAGTGTAAATATGCATAACAAATTGCTCTGACATTCTGACACCTTGGCTGAAAATAGCTTGTAGACAGTAAGTCATAGTTCCAAGGAAGGGAATTTCTTGCACTTGCTCTAGCCATGTGCTAGCTGCCATGGTAAAGCATTACTTAAATCCAGAATTGAAATGTCTTAGATTTCTTGCAGCTTCTGGTCACTCATAAATGCTGCCTTCTAGCCTAGCTTTTTAGCTTTTCTATTTAGCTGTGGCCGCTAATTTGCTGCCTATCTAGGAAAGTGCTACTTGGGAAAACATTTGAGGAAATGGACAGTGCAAGAGCTGTCTAAAACCACTAGAATTCTACTGAATGCTGATCTGATCATGGATAGAGAGTTGTGTTTCTCATTCTCAAGCTAAATGCTGTAAGGTGGGCATGTGGCCTGGCATGCAATGTGGCTTGCAATGCAGCTGCCCCCTTCCCCATGCCATCACGGTGGTGGCCCTTCACCACAGAGTGGCCCCTGGCGCACACCCATCACTCAGCAACAGCCAAACTGCCAGTGCATTATTAACACTCTGTCAACTGAAACTTTCAGTCCTCTCTTATCAGAGGAAAAAAAAACATCCTTCACTTCACAATCATGCCTTATTCACATCATCACTTTTTGGCAGTACACGTTTGTGAACGCTTATCAAGGATGAAGTACAGGAAGAGTAAAATTTCCTCCAAAATCTCTGATGAATATTGAGGTCCCACTGCCATCAAATAAGGCCGGTGTGTTAGTTTCACAAAAACGAGATAAAATATCCCACTAGTTTTTTGTTTCTCTTTCTTTTAAGGTTTTATGACAAATAATAAAAATTAAAATGTTTTGCTACTTATGTAATAATGATACTGTATACTTTACAAGGGCTGCTCTGAAAGTAATGTCTCCTATTTTCCTATATTGACCCACAATATCAGAAGAGAATGTTGGTGGTACGGCAGCAGAGGCTGAATGTTCCCACCAATATTCCATCACATTCTGTTGCCACATGACAGATGGCAGCAGAGGGGCAGTTTGACATGGAAGTGCAGAGGAAGCAAGGGTGTGTAACTGGATTCTTCCACGTGGAAAAAAAATGGCACCCACTGACATTCATTGACACTTGCTGAACACTTAACAGAGGCCGAACACTGGGTGGTGTGCTTCAGCAATGGCAACAGCAGGTCATCTCCACTGGTGCAGATGTTTACATGCTTAGCATACAGGCTTTTGTTCACTGCTGGCAAAAATCCAGAGCTAACAGTGGTGACTACGTTGAAAAATAGTGTTTTGTAGCTGAGAATTTGCCCTATCACATAATGATATTGTGCTCTTTGTATCTGCTGCCATTTCCATAGAAATAAAAATGAGGCATTACTTTCAGAACAACTTAATATATTTGCAGCCCAAGATGATTCCTCTTCACTCAGTGCAGCCCAGGCAAGCCAGAAGTTTGGACACCCATGCTGTAATGCATACCTGGAGCGTGCACGGAACACTAACTTCGTAACAAATCAGAGAAATTATGCTGGTTGCTTTCACTCCATTTTATTTTTCCAATTTATTTTATCCAATGCATTGTTACAGAGATGACTATCCTGTCCTTCACATCATTGTTGCCTGCAGCCAGGACTTTTTAGTTCTGACAAATATCCTATTTCATGCAACAAACACCTAAAGCTTATTACCCATCACTGGCTGCATAAAATTACAAGCTGTCAGTATGTGTTAGATGAATCCATCTGGAGAAGAGAAAATAACCACAAATGAAACTGGGTTTAACATTCTATCTCAACTCTTTTTTAAGGTTAAAAGAAAGAAGAAAGAAAAAGTTCACTAACTTTCTCTTCTTGCAAATTAGGGAAGGGGGCAAAGGACTATTAGATAATGCAGTCAGCTTCCCAGCTGCTTGAGAATGATATTCCTCAGAGGCTATTTCATTTGACTTAGAACTTGCTTGCTCAAAGGGTGGTCCCTCCTCTACTATTTATCAGTGTTTTTTGGCCCTTGTCTTTTAGTATAACAAAGAAGCAGAAACACTGAATGGTAACAACAAACTTGGTCTACCTGGATACAAAGAGTAATGTTCCTAGGGAGAAAATCCTTTTCAGAAAGTTTACAGGAAAAAAAAAGAAAAGAAGGACAAATTGAGAAAAATACAGTTGCTTGCAGAAGAACTTTAGACCTTCTTTCACTCAGCTCACTAGTTTTGACTTTAATGATTAATGAATGCTAATAACCCTTAATATTCCCTTGGAAGAATATGTTGACAATAAGATTGCCTTAAATTATGTTTACACTCATTTCAAAAGCCGTTTACTTGAGGAAAGAAACATGGAGGTTCTCTACAGTGATTAATAATTCAGCTTTGTCTGAATGTTTACTACTGGGAAGAGGAATGGAACATTTCCATTAGGATTTCTGAGAATCTGAGTTAAACCATCAAGCCTGTGACGTTCACTCTGCAGTCATCATAATCATGAGACTACCTAAGTGCTGATACCTTAGCAAGGACTCAACTTTGTTTCACCTGGATGTGAAAACATGCTACTCAATTTTCCTTCAAACGGAGATGGAGGAATTGCTTTCTGACTCAGAGATTCTTGGAGCAGGAGCAGCTCTGAAGTGTAAAAATGTAGTTCTAATCTTGTAAGCAGAGATCACTTTTCCATTCTGTAATCCTTTTATTCTCATTCACACTTTGCCTGCTCCATCTCTTTTCTACTCCACTAATATCCTCTTACACAACACACAAGGACACAAAGTCATACTAGGATCCCAGAAAATCTCATCCTTAATATCTATGCAAACAAACAAACAAACAAAAAAAAAAAAAACAAAAACAACCCCCACCCACAATTAGTGGGATTTATAAATATATATATATAAAAGAAGGTACGCAATTCATCTGTACTGGATATGTGAAGCTGGTATATGTACAAGTCATGCCAAAGTCATTTGAAGACAAAGAGCCTTGGGTAAGTGCTGATGTGGGTAACAAACAGCAGATTAAAAACAAAACTGAGAGGAGAAAGGCATTTACAGCCCCTCTGGCAGGAGAGTAAAATAATTACTACTGAGAAAGCTCTTTGAAAGTATGAATATCTTAACTACTTTGCATACAGGAAAGGAACAAAGAAAACTGGAGAAACTTTCCAAACAAATGCTGTAGAAGTGTTATTTTTCTTTTCCTTTCCTTTCTTTTCCTTTCCTTTCTTTTCCTTTCCTTTCTTTTCCTTTCCTTTCTTTTCCTTTCCTTTCTTTTCCTTTCCTTTCTTTTCCTTTCCTTTCTTTTCCTTTCCTTTCTTTTCCCTTCCATTAAACAATACTATATCCAACTGAGAGACAATATGGGGTGACAGGAAGGGGATTATCCATTATCCAGGCAAATGTATGAAAACAGGAGGGGGAGGAGTAGGAGGAATGCGTGGGTGTGATTGCAAGCGAGAGAGACTGTGCACAGTGTTTTATGGCTCTGAGAGACACCCTAATGAAGTGATTAGCCCCTAGACAAAAAGTTAAGAGGTCTAAAGTAAATCTCTGTCTCTGTCATTGACCTCCAGGTGCTCCAGGGTCCCACACCGCAACAGACTCTACCCAGAGCAGCTCTGATTCTAGCTAGGGGAAGCTGGAAAATCCTTTTCCCATGAAATTCAGAATAGGAGAATGCATTCAAAAAAGCCTTTGTGTGTATGTGTGTGCGCATGTGCTAAGGTCCCCACAGGAAGATCATGGATAGAATAGGATAGGAAAGGAAAAGAAAACAAAGTCGGTTAATGACTACTTTTGCAGGGGATGCATCACCTCCACTTGGATTCCAATAACTAGTTCCTTACCCTGCAAGCAGAAAGGAGTGAATAACTCTCACAGAGAGCCATACAGCAATGTTTATTTCCTGGAGACATGCCTTCAATTTCACATTAGAATTTGTAATAGCTTTGCAGAATTGGAGCCATAATGCCGTGCCATAGTATTTCTAGTAGCTCTGCTACCAGAACTGAAGAAAAGGCACAGATGGCAGACATGACTGTATCATATTCATAGAAACATAGAATCATAGAATGACCATAGTCACAGCCCAGGAAAACACACTTAAGTCCACACAACTAACCTTAGAAAGCCATTACGTATTAGATAAATATACCTTGGGTATTTCTAATGAAGATATGCTACCTAATCTGACAAGGTCATGACAAAACATGAACATATCTCACCATGTGATTTAGGAGTAAGTCCCTTTCAGCAACCTGAAACATCAGCAAGACAGACTGTTAATATTGTTTTAATTTATTTGCAAGAGGAAATTTGGTATGGGAGCAGTCTGCAGATAACGCAATGCAGAGAAAAACAGAGCTGGCCAAGGGCAGTATGTTGCTTGTTAGCACTGGGGCACAATGGGGCACGCCATGTGGACTGTGCTCACTACACCATTTACACACAGGTTCTCAACACACACTTTTAACAATGCTCCCAGGAAGCATCTGTTTTTTCCTCTTGCAGTTGAAGACATCACAAGCTTTATATCATAACATGAGCAAGTGGGACCTACACCATGTTTCTGTAGTACAAGAAATCTATTCTACTGAGTACAATACTAACGCTGTTTTAATGAAATACTAAGCTTTTAATTAGCTGACTCTTCTGCTCCCTTCTAGATCTTAATAGCCAGAAAGGGCCCATAAACACTAGGGAAGGTAAACAAAAGTGCAAGCAAATTGAAAACCATAGCCACATGAACATAAATTCAAAAACAGAGGTCAAAGTACAGCAGCTCCCTGCTACAATCTACAGATGCTGTGTATGCCTCAATAAAAAGACTACACACAGATTATAATGCTGAGAGGACCTAAAAATCAAGCTCTCTCCATTTCATTTCAAGGCTGTGATTCTGAACTGTTCAAAAGTCACAGTGACAAGGAGAAAATGAAAAAAAAAAAAAAAAAAAAAGAAGTGCCAACAGAGAACTAGAGAGGAATATTTCAAACACGGCAGAGTCTGGAAAGATGTATGATTGATTTCTTGTATAAATAATTTTCTAGATTCCTTCTTTTCACCTCATTAAAAAAGACAAATTTCTGCCTCTAGTCCAACACCAGCCTACTCAGAGGCTAAATTACATATAGGCTGTACATGTTATGCTGACTGACACAAGCATCTTTCACTGCTAGGTGCTGTAGGACAGCAGGTGAGATATTCCTAAAATTCACAGAGTCTTAGATTTATTTCACACCTCTGAAAAACTCCCAGGATGCTACTAGTGTCACGCTAGTCTAAATTTGGCATATATTATATCATTATCAAAGCCCTGTTATTAACTCATTGAAAACATCTTTTCTGATTTATCTGAGTTTCGGTTCAGGCAACAGTGAGTCTAGATAACTCCCTTGTGCTCCATTAAGATATACAGGCATTAATGTCAATTCCAGCAGTTTGCAATTGAAGTTGCTAAACAAAAATGTGCAAAAATTTATCTTAAAAGCAACTTCATAGTAAATTCATAAAATCTAGAAGACAGAATGAAGTTTAATGTTTCCTTGCTGCATAGAATGTATAGTCTAATTCTGAAAATGGGGAAGTGCTAGACAGAACACTGACCACAATAAAAGTATTGGAAAAGGATAGCTGTTTTGCGTAAGTTATGTTTTAATCAAAGTCACCTCTCAGGTAGGTTTAGGTAACCTTGCTTCTGATAATCTCTTAGTTTGTAATTTCACTACTGTTGTTAGAGGCAATGCATTAAGAATGACAGAGGTCATTGGAAAGAGACTGAGACTTGTTTTGGGTCTAGAGATTATAACCCATAAGGAAAGACTGAGAGAAAAGATTGTCTAGATAAGGGAATAGTGAGGGGTGAGAAACACAAAAGGGGGCTCCAAAGAGAAAATATATTAAATTTAAGGCAAAAAATATTGGGTTTAAAATATGCTAAGACTGAATCAGTACGATGTTAAGAAAAGTCTTCTAATGGTAGTGCTCATGAGTCACTGAAGTGGGTAAGAAATCTGCATTAGGAGACAATATAAGAACAAGAAGGAAAATCTTGTCTGAGAAATGACATAATTACTGTTAATGTCACTGGGGCAAGAACACAGGTGTTTGTCCCCTCAGTATTCCTTTCAGCTCTTTCTACTGTGATTTTAAATTCAACCTTTTCTATTTTCACAGCATGTGGTTTTTTTTTGTTAGAAAATCTGTTCATTTTACTTTTCTCCCCTTCAAATATTTTTTTTTGACAAAGAAGAAAGTGAAAAGCAGTTTGCCTGTTCAAAGATGAATTATTTGTATCATCATAAATCTACAGTTCCATTGGGTCAAATTTAGAAACAAATTCCTAGTTTAGAAAAAAAAATACTGAATACTATCTTCGCATTCCAACTCTTTTTTATTACGGGAATCAATCTTTTTAAATATCCCATTCAAAACAGCCACATAATGGATGAAGCAATAAGCTAGAATAATCATTCAAATAAGATGCCATACCCAAAACACAAGGCCAGAAATTTCTCAAAATGGAAATTACCATTCTGAAAGGATTTATTTTCAAATGAAGGCTTACATGGGTGGCTCTTTTTAAGGATCAAATTAATACTTACTATATATTTACAGACTTTTCCACTTTTCTACCACTTAAATCTCAGTGCATGAGAAACAATTTCAGGTTTATCTTCTATACAGACAAGAGGATCTTTACATATCTGCTTCCTGTACTCTATTTTTCTCGTGTACTATTAACAACTAACTGCTCCTTGGCCCAAACTCGGGTGTAGGTAATAGTTTTGGATAGATTTCCATAAACTGTTGCCCAGGATTTTTGTTTATTTGTTAATTTCCTCCTTTATGTAACACTTGCTTTCATTAGTCATTACCAGTTGAAATAGACTCCATGTGCTCTCAACTTTTCTGTCATTCATGTGATAAAATACCTAAGTTAGTATTTCTTACTGGGAGACTGGGATTTCAGGTTAAGCCCAGAAGAACAGCCAGTCATTGAGCACAAACAACACTGTAGTAATACATTATGTAAACAAATAATATGCGATTTAAATGGTCCTAAAAATACATTGTGAACCATCTATGGGCTACGAATTCACATTAAATTATGAAATGTTATGAATTACAAACATTGAAAAGAAAAGGAACATTATTTCATGAATGATGTATTAACTCAGACACTAGCAAAATTCATAAAGCATAGTTGGACAAGTACTACTCTTCATTTTCACAGATTTCTTGGTATCCAGCACATTCTGAACCAGGACAGAAAATTCAGCCACAGAGCATTGTATGGATCAAGTAACATTATTGTTTCCACAAATAGAGATGAAAAAGGAGGGGAAAGAATATGGAAAAGCTCTTAAAAAAAAAAAATCAAATAACAGGATTCCTTAACTGCAATTCAATAAAAGTAATTTTGCAGCTAAGACAAAGTAATGACCACATTCCTGAGATTTGTAATACACAGCAGGAGCTGGGCCCAAGGGCAGTGCATACTTATTACTGGCAGCGTGTATGCTTCTTCAATATACATAAAATATTATAAAGCTGACACAGTCAGTAGACAGTCTGCACATTTTGTTGTTACAATAAATCTAATTTCAAGAATGGCTCAGAGTCAGAAGTAAATAAAAAGGAAATAAATAAAATAGGAAAATAAGTAGAGCAGCTAACCTTTCAAGAAAAAGAGGAAAGAGAGAGTGTGGCTGTCAACAAAACCAGCTGTATTTTTGCAATATCATCTTCATCTCTGAAGATAATTCCACCTGGCAGAACTCAAGTGTTGAAAAACATCAGCATCAGGAAATAAACAAGGAAGTGAGATATTAAAATGTTTGTGATCAGCAGCAGCCACAAAAAGCATAATTGAAATGTTATAGTCTTCTACAAAGCTCATCAGAATATGGGCTAGCAACTCCTGCTAATAATATTTTGAGAGTGAACTCCACAGATTTTTGTACGATAGGTGGCAAGGTATTGTTAGTAACATTGACACTATAGAGCTTCCTGAAATTAGTTCCTTTAGCTGTCCCCACTTAACCAGGATTTAAGACCAAGCTATTTCTGATAAAGATGAACAGATACTGGATCATGTGTTTCCATGAATTGGAATCAAAATGAACGCTGGTTTTCGTGAGCCCTTTTTCAGCTTGGAGACAAAGGCATGGGATAAGAAATCTGTTTTTCCAAAGGACCTGAAAGCATTTCAAACTGTCCATATATGTTTAATCTGAGTGAGAATATCATGATTTTTTTTTTTTTTTCTCCAGATCTTGACACTTTAAGAGGAAGGGCTCATCACCCGCTCATCCTGAAAAACTCATGGTTCATCAGCCTTTCCCCGAGATTACTGGGCAAAAGAACAGTATGGGATGATCACTTATGAAAAGAATCCTAATATTCACAAGAAAATAATTGGTTCCTAATGCTGAATAATAAGGATAAAAATAAGGAACTACTCAGAAGTATATAAAGCATCTGAACTGATACCATGGAACAGAATCATAGCAAGGCTTGTGTTGGACGAGATCATAAATAACATCTGGTTCCAATCCCATTGCCATGGGCAGGGACACCTCCCACTTACTTGTTCACCATCCTCCCCAGCCATGAACATTTCAGGAATGGGACACCCACAGTACCTCATCCCCCTCACAGTAAAAAATTTCTTCCTAATATCTGGAAAGTAACATTTTGGTTAAGAAACTAAGCTAATAGTGGAAATACTGATGGGCAGCTATTAAGTGGAATTTTGGAAGTTCCCAAAATGTAGCATAAGTGATTCTACAGGCACCCTTTCCCTTTTTACCCATTTTTCCCTCTTCTTACACAATTTAATACTATTTAACTTGTGGTTTGAATCAATTAATAACAAAGTATTTTTTTTTTTTCAGATGAAACAAATGTCGAAGACTGGAAAACAGAAGATACAGTGCAATTCAGAATAAATCCCTAATAAAATGCAGTGAATAACATAAGTCTACGAGCAATTTATTTTCCCCTGAGGGGATAAGTGCATTATCCCATAAAGAAATGACGGAAGATTTAGAGGTCACAGCACATGGGTCATTAAGAGGAAGTTTTAATGTGATGTCATACAAGCACAAACACATAGCCAGTGTATTGTATTTTCTGGCAAGATTCACTCATTTAGAAGTTGCCCAGGAAATAAGCACATCTTTGTTTTCTCTAATCAGGAAGATAGCTTGAATTTCTTATTTCAGTTGTTCTGAAATTCAGTTGTTCTCAGTAACTGGAGAGATTATCTTCTAAACCAAAATATAGAATTGACCAAAATTACACTTGGTGTGAAATTATCATTTAACCATAAAGAACTGCAAGTAAAATTTAAATCAGAAACAAAGTACTGGAAAAACAAACCAAAGGAAACCAACCAACCTACCAAAACAAACAAACAAACATCAACCAAACATGTATGAACACAGATAAATAAAAAAGAAGTTCTTCCAAAAACATCTAGACTAATGCTAAGTGAAGTGCCAAAAAGTGAACGACTGATTCCATGAAGAGTTTTGTATTGACCTCAGTGACAACAAAACTTGACTTCCCTGATATTCAACTTAACCACATTTTAGGAAAGTACTCTACTGGGGAAAATATTCAGAGGCTACAAAAAGAGATTGATTTCTCTCAATTCATTCAATCTGACTTGGGAAAGACAAATGGCAAAGGTGTTGAATGGACAAATGTAAAAGAAGCACACAGACTAATGCAGAGTTACAATTCCGCCCCACACCAGGATATGCTTTTTAGGTTTATTACTGGCCAAGATGAAGGATATAAGTTGAAATTTAGAAATTACCCACCTATCAGTCATTCCGTTTCAGGACTTGGAAAAGAAAGTCACAGCAGGCAGAAGAAAATTACCTGAGGCCTTTTCAAAGCCTAAGTCTAAGGCAGTCTTAATGCAGGTTTAAAAGTGCTTTGAAAATCCCCCCTGATGCAGTGAACATGAATAGGTAGAATGTTTATAGACAGTGACGGCTGGCTGAGGGTAAGGCAAGCAATTGTTCCTCACCTTGTATCTTGCCCTCCAAAATCTGTCATCTCACAGTACTAGAAAGCTCTCAGCTCCATTATGCTTAAATTGCTTTATATTACTACATCCTACCGCTGTTTGAGGCGGTTTGTTACAGTTAAACTGCTGCCAGGCAAGTCTAAAGGAATAAATGATACATTTTGATACAAGGCTATTTGGCTGAATTGAATGGCTTAAGGAACTAGTAATGAATTATTTTTTTTTTCTCTTCCAGGTCAATGGAGCAAATTCAGTCCAAGTTGATAGCGCCTAGAAGTTACTGCCACCCAACAACAGAACCAAATCCATGTGAAATTGATTGGCAGTTCTTAGCATCATAGAAACAAAATCATTAAAGTTGAAAAAGATCTCTAAGACCATCTTGTCCAACTGTCCACTTACCACCAACGCTGCCCACTAAACCATGTTCCTTAGTACCACATCTACAAGTTTCTTGAACATCACCAGGGATGGTAACTCCACCACCTCCCCGGGCAGCCCATTCCCATGCCTAACCACTCTTTTGGAGAAGAATTTTTTCCTAATATCCAACCTGAATCTCTCCTGACACAACTTGAAGCCATTCCCTCTCATCCTATTGCTAGTTACAAGGGAGAAGAGGTTGACTCCCAACCTCAATACAACCTCCTTTCAGGGAGTTTAAGAGAGTGATAAGGTCTGCCCTGATCCTCCTCTTCTCCAGACTAAACAATTGCAGTTCCCTCAGCCACTCCGCATGAGACTTGTGCTTCAGACCCTTCACAGCTTTGTAGGCCTTCTCTGGACGTGCTCCAAGGCCTTAGTGTCATTCTTGTAGTGAACTGAACACAGCACTCAAGATACAGCCTCACCAGAGCTGAGTGACAATCTCCTCCCTGCTCCTGCTGGCTGCACTATTTCTGATATGAATTCTTAGTATTCTTAGTCCAGCTCCTAATGACTTGACTGTGAAATTACTATGATTCCTAACACAAATCGGCCCCAGTGAGGCTTGATTAGCTTGATTAGCACCAGCACCCAAGGACAGAGTGGACAAGAGGGGTGGAACACCCCCTCTGATTTTTACATCCCAGGGAGAATTGAGGCACATTTTTCTTGGAAAAGGCTTTTTTTCATAAAGAAGGTAGTTTTACCAAGACTGGAACTTTTTTGAAGGGAAATAAAAAATTCAACATAAAAATTGATCTTTTTATGGGAAGTGTCAAGCTGAATTATTTTTCTTCCTCTTAAACTGTTTTTCTGCTTCAGGTTCTTAGTTTAAAAAAAGGAAAAGAAATAACACTTTTCAATGAGTGTTGAAGATGACAGCTAGGATGGGATTTGTTATACCATACTTAGACATCCATAATGTAGGTGTTAACCTCAGAGCTAGTCACTCCAGGATTCCTTTATAGTCAATGGAGAGAAATAAGTCCATTTAAGGTGTGATTCATCTGATCTATTTAAAGTATCTACTTTAAGATGAATAATGATCTTAAAATTACTTTCTCCACTCCAATGACTACAATGTGAACCTAAAGAAACTACCTGAGATAAAGATCTACCTGAGACACCTACTAAATGGTCAAGAAAATAATCTTCCAGTTTTTTAATTCTTTATTACATATCATTGCTTTTCAGCTTTTTAGTATTGGGAACCTGATATTTTCAGTTAAAATAAAGTTATACCTGTATTTTGTTTCAGAATTTCATTTTGAAATTTGGCCTAAAAATATGGTAAAAAAAACCACCCACTTCTACTTGTCCTGAGTCAATATCATCTTCTAGTTTAATTTCATCATTGATCACAGTACTAAATGTAATGGTGCTCCTTGTGCATCTTCATGATGCATCCAATGGACAATGCTCCACTGTCCATTCAACAAGAACCACAATGGTATGAAGCTGAAGACAGATGAAGTATCATCTTAGTAAGTAAGAAAAATGAAAAGTCATTGTTTCTGCAAGTCCTAATCCTGTCTAAAAGCTCATAAAGTTACTTTCATTTCCAGCTACTGATATCAACAGAAAAGCTTTGAGGCAGTTCTGTGAGATGGATAATTCAGGCATTTTGCTCCATGCTAAAAGCTGAGTGATGAAAAGGGAGGGAAGGAGACAGCTGAACAGCAGACGAGAGATGGGAACTGACTGGGGGAAGCATACAGTAGGTGGAGACAGTACAAAGAAATGGCTCCTTTGGAGTAGAGCTGAAAAGAAGGGAAGGAGTGCCAAATAACTGAAGCGAAGGCATAGAAGATGTAGCAAAAGAAAAGAAGCTGTAGAGACATTAGTGTTTTGAATAAAATTTATAGATCCAAAATTAGGATCACTATTTCCTTATTGTTCTGATCACTGTTTCCTACATTTACAAGCACACATCACACCCAGCAGAGAAGATTAATTGTTCCTGCTATTCCCTCAATATTTAATACATTCCCACTCAGCTCCACAGCTGTTTACAGCACTCCTTCCTTCTTCTTAGCTGATCCTTCCACATATCCAAACCTTTTCATTGCAGATCTTTGGTTGCTTTGGACTCAGTCCAGGCTCAACCGCTCATTTGGGAATATAGCTCAATTTATTCAGCAGAGCCAGGTATATTGATAAGAACAGATTTACATTGATTGCCTCTGAGCTTAACACATAGACTTTTTCCACCCTTCTGCCTAACAGACCTGTGAAAGATTTTTGACTTACCCATAATCTCACAAACAAATTAGCTTGATTTTAACTCCATTACTCAGACTATTCTCTCTTGGATCTAACATCATTCACACAGAACACAGCTCATTCATTATAGATGTGTGTACACTGTTGTGGTTTTTGTTTTTTTTTTTAATTCAAGGAATGTGTTAGGTGGTTTGTGGTGACATTTCTCTTAATAATGTAGGCAGTATTGGAATGTGTTTCTTCAACCACTGTTCTCTCAGTGGTTGCACATTATTTTGTTAGAGAGCAAGAAACTCTCTCAGGTGGTTTGCAAGTGCAAGAGAAAGTATCTGCTGGAAAGGTTAGATATAAGATTGAACTGTGCCTTCATTTAGAATGGAATCCCAGACTGATAACGTGGTTTCACGAATTACGTTTCAGCAACAACCTGTTGCCTTCCTCTCCCATCCCTTATCCCTTAATTCTACAAGCAAACATCCCTGACACCCTCCTACCCCTATGTTTTCAGTCTCTAAGAAAATAGTTTGGACAGAGAGAGTTTTGGTTCTGAGCCATACTGTCTTTTTGAGTTCTCTCACTCTTTCCCTTGTCCTGCAGATGCACTAGTCTCCCAATCCACTGGGGAGAGATACTAATATTTGAATATAACAGCAGGATTTTTTGATGCTTCAGGTTATATGACTTTGCAATTACTTCCTTTTCTGAAAGCAGATGATACTGGCGCTGATTGCCTTTCCAATCTCTCTTATATCATTCACATACCAGAATTTTTCAGCTCTTCATTGTCCATCCAGACACCAGTCTTCACACTGCACAGAAAGGATAAGGGACACTATATCCCCTAAGAAATGATCCATGCATTACAAGTGAAGCATGAGCAGATCAGCACCCTGAACTGGAAGCTGTGATAGGTAATGTGGCAACAGGGTAATTCTGGAACACAAATAACTTTTCCCATGAATTTATAAACTATTTGTAAAGTACAATTTGTGTCTTTTGGTTAGAAGAATGTTTAAAAAAATAGCTCGAAGAGATTGGCATTAGCACAGAGAGCTAAGCAACAATAGCATGATGATATGACAAAGTTCAATTAATTACTAACTTAAGTGTCAAGACAGAATTTTCCATAGTAAATTTCCCCAAATAAGCCATAAATAAGCTTTATCATTCCAGTATGTAATTATGTAACTAATGAAAACACTTAAGATGCCTGTGCAGGGAAATGCACAGAGATGAGCAGCAAGAATGTGCAGTTGATGTTGTGTACCATGACTTCAACAAGGCGTTGGACACCATCTCCCATAACATCCTTGTTACGGAACTAAGAAAGTGTGCAACAGATGAGTGGATGATGAGGTGGACTGAGAACTGGCTGACTGGCAGAGCTCAGAGGATTGTCATCAGTGGCTGAGAATCTGGTTGGAGGCTTGTAACTGGCAGTGTTCCCCAGGGGTTGGTGCTGGGTCTGGTCTTGTTCATCATCAGCAACCAGGATGAAGGGATAGAGTCCACCCTCAGTAAGTTTGCTGATAATACAAAGCTGGGAGGAGTGGCTGACAAACCAGAAGGCTGTGCTACCATCCAGACCTGGACAGACTGGAGAGTTGGGCAAGTGGGAACTTTATGAGGCTTAACAAGAACAAGTGTAGAGTCTAGCCCCTGAGGAGGAATAACTGCATGCAACACTACAGGTTAGGGGATGACCTACTGGAGAGGAGCACTGCAGAGAAGGATCTGGGTGCTCTGGTGGACAACAGGCTGGCTGTGAGCCAGCAGCTTCCTTGTGGCGAAGGAAGCCAGTGATATCCTCGGATGCATTAAAAAGAGAGTGGCCAGCATGCTGAAGAGGTGATCCTGCCCCTCTACTCTGCCCTGGTGAGTCCACATTTAGATTACTGTGCCTAGTTCTGGGCTCCCCAGTTCAAAAAAAGACAAGGATCTCCTGGAAGGAGTCCAGAAGAGGGCCACAAAGATGATTAAGGGCCTGGAGTATCTCTCACATGAGGAATGTCTGAGTACCTTGGGTCTGTTCAGCCTGGGGAAAAGAAGACTGAGGAAGGATCTGATTAATGTTTATAAATATCTAAAAAGGAGGTGGGAGGCAAATAGACTTCTCAGTGATGCATAGTGAGAGGACAAGGAGTAATAGCCTAAAACTTGAACACAGGAAGTTCCATGCAAACATGTCATGTGGAAGAACTTTACAGTAAGGGTGACAGAGCACTGGAACAGGTAACCCAGAGAGATTGTGGAGTCTCCTTCTATGGAGATATTCAAGACCCATCTAAATGCCTGCATGTGCAACCTATTGCAGGGTACCTGCTTTGGCAGGGGGGCTGCACACTATGTGCCTTAGACACTTCCATTGCCGTAGCAAATTTATTCCCATGAATAGCCTTATAGGAGAACACTCCGTTGACTCTGCCTGTGAAATTGGGGCTCTTTACATCTGACCTCTAATTGCAAGTGGCTGTTGGAAACCCCAATCAGCACCAAACACAACCCCACAGGTGAAAATTTGTTTTGAGCTGAAATCTGATCAAATTCAGTTTAGGATTTGGTGAAACCTTTATTCCATCCAGGTTCACTCAGTTTGTTGTTATCCAGAGCAACCTCTTTAAAGAGACAGCATAAGTGGAAATCATTTGAGTAAAATTAGATGTTTCCCATGCAGATGCTTATGCATGAGCTAGCCAGGTGTAATCCTCCTGCAATCAGCAAGAAGCAGCCTTGCACGATTTGTTGAGAATTCCCTCCTGAGCTATTCATCTAAATTGGATCAGATTAACCACACACACAGAGCAACTAACTCACAGTGGACATCTATCTTTCCAATATCTAAATATAGAGAAATCCAGCACAGTTGATTTTCTCCAGAGAGCGGTTAGACTTACAGTCGCTCTTAATAACCTACTTTATTTATTTATTTTTACAAAATTACCTTAGCAGTCCCTAGTAACAGGAGTCCCAAATAGAAGTCAGCACAAGTGATATCATAGACTGCAACCAGAAGAGCCCCCAAAGCATTCATTCATATGCTGCCTGTTGACATGCTCTGAAGCTGGCATTGCCAGATTTTTGCAGATATCATCACTCATCAGCTAGATCACAACCACACAGACAATACAGTAGGTTTGTACTGCTATCCTTTCCCTGGGCATATATATCCCCTGCGTAGTTCACAGTGGGAAAAACAAGCATCTTTACCTTCAACAGTCTCAGATGTCTCCCTAATGTCGCTGGTGTAGCGAGCAGTGACTCATTGTACATGGAAATACAGAGAGCACTTTAGGCAGGAAAGCTTGTGAATCCTCTTCACAATTAGGCTCTAAAAAGCCACTAGAGTGCTCCTGACTCTTTATTAGCCACCATGGATCCTGGCTACTTCCCAACATGATGAAACTTACCCTCGTCCCTGGGAAACTATCACAATTCCAAACCTGCAATCTCAGCTTTTAGATAGAGTGGGACTAAGCAAAACAAAAATATCCTGCACAATTAATTAGGAGTTCGGAACACAATGTGCACCCGAGAATCAAATAAAAGATCTGCTCATACATCACTTGAAGAAACCATTGATCACTCTGAACAGAAACAATTTCCCTGTCCTGGAACCAGAACTGCCCAGCTGTACACCACATTGTCTATACTCAGCAGCAACCACTTCTCCTCCAGCTGTGGTGATAAAAGTATGTGTGCAGGATACTAAACGTCCCCGCTAAGTTATCTGATGGGTACAAAAATTGGAGCAGGATCTTATGAATGTTGCTCCCTATTCAGCTAAATTCATTCCTACAACCTTCTATTTTCTTTCTTCTTTCTCCCAGTTTCTACACACACTATTTTTTTTTTTGTAAAGACACACAGATTTGCCTGAATACAATTGTCCTATGCGAAACATTCTATTATGAGAAACGTTTTGAAACAAAAGAAAATGGAAATGTTCATTTTGTCTGAATTGCAATTTCATTTCCAAAGGTCATTTATTCATTTAGAAATTCATCCTAACCACACAGCTAATTTCACTTTCATACTCATACCAAATCAAACTACTACCCAGAGTTAAATAAAATCACTTCATTGTGATTTTTGTTATGGGGAAAAACCCACCTTTTTCAGTTCATATTATTTATGCTGTCTCTCTTCTGCTCAGCTTCACCATAAATAGGAGCCAAGTGCCTTCTCAGCCAATACACCAGTTTCCCTTTACTTGCATAACCTCACATTTTTCCATTGCCTTTCAGTAATCATCGCCACAAAACAATCATATTCATTCATGACAAATTAAACTTGAGATACACAAAAGTTCTATAACAGGGGCACTGATGATGTGCCAGCAAGAGAAGCAGCATACCTCTGTGGGGAGAGTGCAGAGTCTGAATACCTCAGTTCTACCCCTAATCCATGGTGCACTTTTAGGTATGGCACACTTTCTGAATCAATGAACTGGAGTTGCTGGTATTCTACTTTCTTCTTCAAACACTTGGTGATTTTACAGTTCAAAGAGCTAAACATAGCAAAAATAGGTAATGTTAACAATAGCACAGGAATATTATCTTTTACTATCACTGTGTTAAGTGGATAAAGACTACATGCAGATAGAACTGATTTTGAGTATTTCAGACAATCAGGATGATCAGCCCTTAAAGATGTTTTGATATAGTCTTAAAATAAAAATATCAACAGACAAAGAAGGTTGGGTAATGGAAGTAATGTAGTATGTGAAGTTCTAAGAACCCCTAAAAAGACTCAAGTCCCTATGCTTCAAAGGCAGTCAGTAGTGTCCTATAGAACAATATCAGCACCAGTGTTTTTTTAATGCATTGCTAAGCCAGCAAAGGAAGTAGACAGCAGGTTATTGAAAACTAATAGAAAGTTAAATTATTTCAGCTAATAACAGTCTGCAGAGGATTGTGAAATTCTCCAGCTATACTTGAAGTCACTGAGGATCAGGGCTTCACGATGGCAGATTAAATTAATTTGGATAAGAAGGAAGTAGTATACACTGACATAGCATGAAAATCAAAGTCACTGACAGTCTGTAAACCCAGCAGCCAGCTACTCTAGGGGAGAAAGAAATGGAGGAGACAGCATATGCAGTTGAGGAGCTAGATGATGAGCACGGTTAAAGTTGTCAAAATTGGAGATAGCATGAGGCAGATGTCTACTGCGAGCCTGAGAAGGAGCAGTGTGCTTAGCATATTAAACCACAGAGAGAATAACCAAGAACATTTTTGTCTGCTTTTGGCTTTTTTAATTTGTTTTGTGTTTTGTTTTGCTTCGTACAGTATAATACACAACTCAAAAACAGTTTAAAAAGTGTTGCTTTTAGAACAGAAATGGTGCTTTACGTGTAAAAGTGGTGGGATTAAGGATCTAGCTAGATCCATAACGAAGAACATTTATGATAGAAGTGAGCTGCTTGAAATGTTTGTGTGGAGACATATGGGGTAGATTTAAAATTCTGAAGATTTAAAAAGAAAGTACTCTCTTTATAAAACGAGCAGCTGAGAGGCCAAAAACAAAAGAGAAATGGAAAAAAATATGAACATAAATTAGTACAAAGTTAGCAGCATAGGGAAGAATTGTGTAAGTGCCACTAAGGCAAACTTTTTTTTAAAAGTAAGTATCAGACAAGTTACTGACCAGACAAGTAATAACTACAGTTGTAGCTAGGTAGCAATCAAATCCTGCATTTCACAATGCCATCTTAACCAACTCATTTCTCATCCAATTCAGAGAGCAAAATATGATCTTATTCCCTTACACAGGCACTGTAAGCTCTGTTCTTCACAAGTTTGACAAATCTCCTTGAACAAATGCTTCCAAAAAATTCCACTGCTACCCCTACCTGTGCCTGCGAAAGCCTATCCGATCTCACATCTATGAGTGATTTCTGATATCCAGTCCACACATTTCTGCCTATCATGTGCCATTCAACTCTTTAGTTTCTTTCTACTAGAGGGCTTAGTTCTTCTTTGAATCAGTTGGAGTGCTGACTCACTCTGTAGCTGCTCAATGAAATTAATGGTGCTCACCACAGAAAGTAACTCTTCAATGTAAAAGAGTGGCAAGTGCAAATATGAAAAAAAAACAACAGCTTTGTGTTAAAATGACTAAAAAAATGCCTTGGTATGACAACACACTAAGATCTGTCACTATGTCAGGAATAATTAGGAAAATTTGCCTGTTTGTTTATCCTTTGCATAGCTATGGTTATCCCATTCTGGTATTTGTGTGGGAAGGATGTATTTGTGTAAAATAAAATCAGCATCGGGCTCCAAAATTCCTCTTCTGAGGATCACATCCACTTAATAGGCAAACCAAAACTTAAGCGTATTTTTTTTTCCTGAATGGAGGCAGCTTGCTGAATAATGTCCTTACATTAAGCATTTAACCATTTGTTTCCTGCCCTATTATAAAACATATTCAGATATGCACTGGCAGAATAAGCTCCTTGAATAACGTAAGGAAAAGCTGCAATGACATTCTCTATTATGCTTCACAATAGGAGTTTCTCTTGTCTTGTTTGGCTTTCTTTAATTCCTCAAATCAGAAAGAGAAGAAAAAAGATAACTTTTTTTTTCTTTTCTTTTTCACCCCTCAGGTTGACTGAGCTTCTGAGAATGTCAGGTCTGGTCTCTCTTGCTTTCCTTAGGATTGCCCAGATGGCTCCTTTGAAATGTATGTGTCTAATTTTAGAGCAAGAAAAAGAAGAAAAAAAACCCCAGATATTCTAAAGCAAGGTGACTTTTTCCTGCAAGCTTTGATGTGTTAAAATTCTATTGCAACGTTCTTCTCTTTCCCTTTTCTTGGCTCAGTCTCACTTTCCTTTTTCCCTACAGAGATGCACACGCCTTAACTTAAAATTAATGAAGTACAGAGATGTCTCTGATGAATGGAGATTGCTCTGTGGATGGCTGATCTAGAATGCGCTTAGCATGTAAATGACATGTCTGCTTTATTGGTTTTCTATGGCCAACCTGAGAAAAAAAGATATGTTAAGGTATGTAATATCAAATTAATTGGGCAATATGCAATGTGGATTTCAAATCATCAAAGGAGCTGCTAATGAAAGTGAAATTATATATATTATTATTTTCTTCTTGTCATTAGCACCGAGTGTGGTAGTTTTATTTTGCTTTGAGATTGAGTTCTTGCTATATATATGCTAATTTTTGTATACTGAAGCTTATGATGTATCCAAATGATTCACCAATTCACACTGACTTCAGGGAATCATGCAGACACAGATACATTTCCCAAAGTCCAAATATCTAAATATTTTTGTTAAAAGTCAGTCATTTTGTAATTCTCCAAGGAAGTTGTATATTCCATTTTTGAAGGAATTAAAAATTTTGCCCAAGTTGAAACTCAGATAGATGGAAAAGCAGATATATTGACAGACAGATAGATAACTAGAACTTTGAAGCGGGATGACAAATACAATATTATTCTCATTGAATATATAAGTTTCTCAAACTAATCACTGTAGTTACACTGTATAATAGCTTTCTTCTGTTTAATACAACAAAACGTGGTACACACAAAGAAAACAATGAAGCATTTCTAAAGTAAAAAGCTATATAGTTAGATTTAAAGAGATGAAATTACTGCAGACAAAGGATACAAATTTCAAGAGAGTTTGAGATAAATTTTTTAACATGTTTGACCTTCTTAGCTTACTGCAGAATAGCTGCCAACAGTGCTTGGAAATTGTATGCATAGTGCTTTAGATAATTTATAGTTCAGTTTGCACAGACCTTTAAAATAAAAATTCAGCCTTCAAAAGCAGGGTCTATTGTGTTGAATAGGTAAAAGCCTAAGAGAAAAATAGGAAATTATACAAATGACAGGAAAGTAAACCTGCTCTGCCTATCATCCAAAGAATAAGATCTTTACAACAAGATCTTTTAAGGTACCCTAAATCTTTTACAATGTGAAATATTTAGCAGAATTACACAATAAATAAAACAATGCATTTGTAGCAAAGAACACCAAGATTGCATTTGTTCCTGGTAAGCATGGCTATTTGAGAGCTTAACTACAGGCAAAGCAGTGTTTCATGCACTGATATGAGTTAGAATACCAAAAGTTTACGCTGTCAATTGAAATAAAACTCAGTACTACTCAAATTTCTCTGTTCTATCTAGCAAATTACTTTTCTGAAGCCCTCTTCCTTCAAACAAAAGTACATTAGAAAATATGATCATTTTTCTCCATGTTCTTTGAATGATAAAGTACAAGAGGTCTGGTGTATCCATTCTCACCATACAGGTGTAAACATGTAGTTGAAGCCTGAGTTAAGATCAAATCAACTGCTGCCTTGTCACTGGCTTCAAGACCCTCCTTACCTTGCACTATTTTCTTTCTTTCCTGAAGATGGAATAAGGGTTGTTTTTTTTTTGTTTGTTTTTTTAAAGATATAGTAGCTCTTTGAAGCTCTGATGTCTATTTTAAAGCAGCTTCTGAAAGGGTGCAGCTCAGAAGTATTTATCAGCTAAGTATTTTCCATTCATTGTGTTCCATGAATGATCCATTAAGAGTAAACAGAGGGAGACAGATACACATTTTGCTGTGAATGACAGTGACATTGGACAGGGAGATCAAAAGACAAGTAATTTCATTTCACTAGAAAAGATACTTCTTGCTTCTACTTGTTTTGATAACATTCACTAAGTGCTGCCTTCAATTGTCTCTGCATAGAAGATACACATCTTGGAATAAACTCTTACATTGAACTACAATGTAGTTATGTTTCTAGAGAGCAAGTTCTTTTCAATAAACTGGTGCTGTGATGAGACTTGGGAGTATTAATAAGCATAATATTACAGTGAGGCCCACTTACAAGAATGACCTAATTACGCATTTGTAATTTAAAGTCCCAAGTGCTTTAGTGTACTCATGAGGACAATTGCAGCTGTAGTATAGCCAATGTTAAATGCAGTGAATATAGTTTCTATTTTTCATTTTTGCTTGGTTTTCTTCAACAGAGATTCTCTTTCAAATATCAGCTCTGACTGTCCCAGACCTTGCCACTGTACACCTATTGCAAACTGAATTTCTTCATTCCAGTTCTCACATTTTACAAGTACAGAAAATAACCTGAAGAACATCTTGTGTTGGGGGAAATATCCATAGAGACCAATTGTCACAGCAGGACATATTAAAGAACACAAAAGCTAGCACAGAAGAGGCCTGTAGCTGAGCTGAGATGCAGTAACATTGTAAGGATCAGAGCCATATTCAGCACTTGCACAGAGAAACCAAAGTTCTGAGTTCAGTCAGCCTCCTTTAAGTACCAAAACAAGATGCAGATTCCCAAGTCCCCCAGAAGTCCTCAGTTTCTATTTTTAGGTTGGAGAACATATTTTCCTTTGCTCTCTTCTACCTCTGCATCTCATGGCCCTGGGGCAGTTACCCCACCTGCACACCTACCAGAGACATAACGAAGCCTGCAGATGCAAACAGACCCTCAGAGCCAGCTGCCAAAGACACCTACAGAGTCCCTTGAAAAAAAGCCTGATACTACTTCTTAGAAATGAAAACCTGCATGGTAGGACACTGCAATAAGAAGCCAAACCAATGTCAAAGTATTTTCATAGAATCATTAAGGTTGGAAAAGATCTCCAAGAAGATCTAGTCCAATCATCCACCTACCACCAATATTGACCACGAAGCCATGCTCCTTAGTACAGTATCTCCCCTTTCCTTAAACACCTCCAGAGACAGTCACTCCACCACTCCCCTGGGCAGATTGTTCCAAGGCTTGACCACTCTTTCTGAGAAGAAATTCTTTCTAATATCTAACCTGAAACCATTTTCTTAAACTTCGTGTCATTCTTATGCTACTTTTCTACTAACAATAGATATTCGAGCACTAGAGAGAACAATCAGGAAAACAGCTGTGGAACAAGAGATTTTGTAGACACAACTCAGACTTTAGACAGCATAAGTTATTTCATGGTAGCTTTTCACATGTTTGCCTTTCTCTGAGCACACTGAGTTGTACATCTCTTTCAGTTAGAGACTGCTCCGATTCACACCAGCAAAGTTCCACAAAACTCAGGGGAAGAGCAGAGACAAAAGATGCTTAGCTAAAATTATTTACTATTATGATCAAGAACTTGATCATAAGTTCTTCAAGAGAGAGAATACAGGAGAGAATACAGAAAAGCCCTCAGAGATTAAGAATAACAGCAGTGCAGTTTTAACATATCCCGTAGCTTGTCTTGTAGGTTATGGACTGGTAGCAGTCTGTGAAGCACGGACTTTGGAAAAGGGTCCATAAGATAATCACAAAGGAGGGGGGAAAAAAAACAACAATAACAACAGAAGAACAAAAAGGTGCTCTCAGCTACAAGTCAGAAAACATACAAACAAAAAGGAATTAAATAAATGGAACAGAGAACAAAGTATAACTTGATTTGAATTTAGTTGTAAATGAGAACCATTGCAGCAACAGTACAAAAGGTAATTCATGGCTCTTCCTCAGACAGGATAAGAATTCATGGAGATCTTTTTAAAGTAAAGTTAGAAATATTAGTATGTAACCACGGAGCAACCGAAAGCAACGACAGAGCCTTCTGCCAGGATAGGAACACATTTATGAAGCTATTCATCAAGATCTAGTTCAGAAAGCAGGAAAAAAAAAAGCATGTATCTTCTGATTAAGTCTGTGTTTATTACAGATCAGGACAAAAATATACAGCAAAGGTTGATGCAGAAAAATCATAAGGAGACACAAAGGATATGTTGCCAAAGACAGGACCAAAACCTGTTTGTGATGAAGATAGTCCTAGGAAATCCTACTCTAGAAAACAGGGACATTATTCACACTGCTTCAGTGGCAGAAATGGGATTCACTGGTTTACCTTTGGGGTCACGCCTCTTATTGTGGAAGTGACTACTGTGCTTTCGTCTGCCAGAACATGAAATGACCCTATATTAAAAAATAGCAGTTTTAGCCTCTTCTGCAGTAGAGCATATCAAAGCATGACTTTCAAGAAAATGTTTTTCATTGAGAGATGCTACTTCTTGTTTGAAGATAAAGGTCCGCTCTGAAGAACTTCAGATTTTAAAACACATAGAAAAAAAAAAAAAAACCTGTCAGTTTATGCAAGATTGTGTGAAATACAGAACTGAATATTCCTTGTTGTTTTAACATTTAGATGATTTCATCATGAGAAGGAGAGAAAAAAAAATGAATACAAGTGTTTGTCCTGATTTTTATTTCACAGACATCTGTTGCATTTATCTTAATTCAGGACAGGAAAATGTAAAATGTCTTGAAAATTGCCTTGAAACAGAGAAACCAGAAGCCTCTGAGCTCAGAATTGATCTGCTGTCTCCACATCACAAACACACCTCCAGGTCTGACATTACCACACAAGATTATTAACCAGAGGGGAAGAAACTGTATCAGCCGCCCCCCATCTTGTATCTCTCCCTTAACTTTTCCAAGTCAGAAGCATAACGGTTAAGAAATAAACTTTATCTGGGAATTTGTCAAAATTTCTGAGAACTGCTAATTTGCAGCATGCTATTTAAAGAAAACGTCTGCTCATCAGAGGATAATCTCAGAAATCTGTGGGCTTGCAAAGTGGCAGGTACCCAGCTCTCCCTTGGCTGAGTACAGCAGAGCATTACTTTCATATCTACCTCCCACCTATGGGAGCTTTTGCCTGGTTTTCTCTTGTTCAGCTTCTCATTGCAAGGCATTTTAGGTTAAGCATTTGAACTTCCTTGGAAGTTTCTTTATACATTTAAAATGAGGGATGCAGAGCCAAGCGCTAAGGCTTTCAGTAGAACTGAGAAGACGATGAGGGATTGTTTCGGAGCCCTATGATCACTATTTCCAGGCTCAAATATTAGTGCTTTCCAGCAGGACAGCCATGCCACTCCTCTAGTCATTCCTGCTGCTCCTCCTTGAGTATTTTCTGGATTTTCTAAATACTCTTTCCAGATGAGACAACCAGAGTGGGACAGTTTTTCAAGATGTGGGAATATGATGATTGAAGCTGCTAAGTTATTTTATAATCTAGTAAGCATTAACTTAGACTAATGATAACATGTGAGTCAGCACCAGCCATCATGGCTGTGATCACCTACCTGTGCCCAATTTGCCAAAACTTACTAGCACCATCAAATGGATGTCCTCATCTGGTTTAGATGGCTCTAGGCAAGCCAAAAGACTGCAGGCTTACTATGTCCATTGCTGATGCTCCCAGGTGTGTGGTTACCCCTGATCACAAAATATACAGATAGAGGCAGTTCAAGCAGGGTCATATTTCCACACTTCCCATGGACACTGCCAAACTTGCTGGGCTGTACCTGCAGCTGGTTTCTACCTCAGATTGCCATCTGGTTTTTCAGCCGGTCACCTTGAAATCCATGCTGTTTCACATGGAGTGTTTTGAACAAACATGGAGAGAGGGCAGGGTAACAGAGATGACCTATTCCCAAGGCCCAAGAAATTTCCTCCTAAAAGCAGCTGCAAATCAGACTTCTGTCACCATTTACACCTCAATCCTGTGCTTTTTATTTTCACTAAGAGCAATCTTTGTAGCAGAAGTGAAAGACGCATGGCCTTAGGCTTGTCCAAGACCTACGGAACTGTGCTGAGATTACCTTCATAAGGAATGAGTTTTCCAATTCACTGTGAGACATATCCACTTGAAAGTAGGATGTACAAAGATGCAGGTTGACCCATGTTTATTTTTTTCAGAGCAACTATCAATGGCTTGGTTTTCCAGAAACAGCACTGTTCTCTGCCTTGCTGAGAACTTGACATTCCTCTTTGCACCCTCTTAACTGATTGGACTGTGAGTGGAAATATTAAGAGGGAGTTTGGATGAATTGGTGTTTTGCAGCCACCCGTGTCTTTGAGAAGCAGTCAGGATCAACTCTGCAGAGGATGAGGACATCATGACTTTGGTGTTCCAGCTCTCTCAGACTTCATATGGAATAGCCCTGCCTTTCTTCATTCAAAATTAATCATGATCTGTATTATGTCAGGGTTGGCACCCCACAGGAAAAACACTTCATGTAATGGTTATGTTTGCCTGCTTTATATTTTTCCCTCAATAAGCTTGGCTAGAATCTCTGCCTCCTAAAGCAGCAGCAGACAGATCTAATCACTGAATTGAGGACAGATGAATAATAACTAATAATAAGCTCTGTAATGCAGCAAGGGGCCTGAAAGTGGAAACTTCATCAGTGGATCTGGAACAGCAAATTTTTCTAATGAAAAACTGGTCTGGAATTCATGTTTCTCAGTGGGAGAAGCTGGGCTTTCTAAACGCATGGGGACTGCAGCTACTTTATTAGTTCGACCTTTTCTTCTCGCCTTTAATTAAAGAAGACATTTGATAACCAAACCTTTTAACATCTCTCCCAGTCACCTGTAGGTACAGGGAGGAAAATTAACCTGTGCTTAGTCTTGCTAGCAATCACTCAGGGCTAGCTTTTGCTGCAGTCAGCAGCAACACATGTCATAAATTCAGGCAAACTTTTGCTCTGATGATAGAATTTACAGGCACAAAAAACAAAACTGCACAGAAATTAGAAGGCATTGTAGAAGGCTTGTTCCTGTCCAGAAGCTTTCAGAGCTTCTGAGAGTAGGTCAGCTACTCTCACCAGTAAGATGATAGAAGATACTGGACTCGAAATACGCATCAAGATAAACACTTGTGTGTATGTCTAGATGTACATATGTGTACATGGATTGCTAACAAACACATGCATAATATATAAAAAAACAAAAACATGCATACAGTGAGGATTCCTGTTGACTCTCAAATACTTATCCAACATAGATTTCCTCTGCAAGCCTTTGCACTATTGACCCTGTAGAGTCTGGATCATTCCAGTACAGCAAGCATCATTTTTGTTTGGTAGAAAATCAGGGTAAGAGTTATGAGCTTGATTGCTTTTTACTTTTACATACTAAATTAACAGCTAGACGTTCAATGCAGTTATTTTGCTATATTTTGCTTCGAGACTAGAACCAGACTGATTGACCCAATTGTCTATACAGCACAGAACTGGCATGTAATAATACAGATCTTTTCAATTTTTAAGTGTTTGTACGACATTCTAGCTCTGTCAGAAAGACTAATTGCAAATAACAGGCCCAACTGAGCTCTGTGTATATCTACTGAATTTCTTTTGAGCTATCCAAAGGATAAATGAGGTTGTTAATTATGATTATTACTGTCTTATTATTTTCTTTTCATACTATCATCATGATTTTTAAACATAATCAATAGATTATGGAATCCTACTAGGTACAACACAAGTACCAAAGGAATAGAAACTCCATTTGTACCGCAAAAAATTAGTTCAGCAAAGCTCATAAATCCTTGCAAAGCTCAAGGTACACATTTGTATTTTGTCACCTTCTTTGGGACTTTGGATGTATGTCTGGGTACTTTGTCTACTCAAGTTCTGATAGGCTACATCAGCATCTTCAATACTGTCAGTAACAACAGGGCATGGAAACATCCTATTTCCCCCTCCTCCCCCCAACCCCTCCCCCCATATGTGAGACTGCAATTTCTACTGTAAACAAGGAAAATAAATCAAAATAAACCATAACTGCTTTAAGATGGATACTACCATGATATATGGTCCACTCAGAAACTACACAGGAAAAATCCAGTCATGATAAACATGTTAGAACAGTTAAGTATTTTTCAGATATGATCTTTTCAGGTAAGCATTACATACATAGTACTCAACCAATGTACAGCAAGTCACATTAAGTGAAGTCACATTAAACAAAAACATGATAATCATACTCACAGGCAAGTAATTGGAAACTCCACATATAAATTTCTATTATTTCAGGCTAGTTTTATGAAAATGTGGAACCAGATCTCAGAAATGTGGAATGGGATAATTCTATTCTCATCAGCATGCCTAACCACATGATACTGGCTTTAAATTATACCAAGTTAAAAAGCACTATCTAACAACATTCTTAATTTGCCTGGCCCCATTTCTTTTCTATCAGCAACGTGATTTGGTACTTCTGTATCAGAGCTTGGTAGAGGGGTGTACCTGTTTTGCAAAGCCACCAGGAGCATATTTGTGGCAGCTGGGAATATTTTCTGTTATTAGAATATTATATAAATAATGAAACAGTTGAGAAAATGGGTAATAGAAAATCAACTGGCTGACTATCACAGTCCAGTAGCAGTCTGACAGAACAGTGGGCAAGAATTTTTTTTTGGAAATGATTCCTCAACTGTGTTCCATAGGCAAGTGCTTGCATGTGAGATAATGCTTCCAACGTTCAACTGCTTGGATGCTTGGCACACTGATACAAAAAATCCTCATCTTCATTTTGGATACATATCTTGGTAGAAGATTTATTAGCAAGGAAAAGAAGATTAGGAACTTCTAGCACAACTTTAATATGTTTTTTGTTGTTGTTGTTTTTGTTTGTTTGTTTGTTTGTTTTTTTTTTGGTTTGTTTTTTGTAAGTTATTCGAGAATAAGGTGAAACTTGAGATTATTTCACCAAGTCAGAAATTAAAATGGGAGTGCAAGCTAAATGCATCGGATGAAGTATTCATAATACATAATTCAAGTATTGGAAAAGTAATATTCCCATCAGTTTCAAGAGATGGGTCATGCATTTTGATTGCCTTCATCTTTTTTGTTTATCTTTGCTTTTCTTTTTTACCTAACTCTGCTTTCATCTCTCATCACTTGATATGTAACAGCTTATGACTTTGAAGAAGTAACAATTACCCCCCAGTCTACATATCAACAACCTTTGCTCAACAGTTTGATTTAAAATCTCGTGGTATCTGTACCTTAAATTAATGATTGCAGAGAAACTGATAGAATCCCTTCAAAGTCCCCTGATGCTGTTTCTACGTAAAGAATTTTTTTTTTTAAACCAGCATTTATCTTCTTCAATCAGAAAATAATCATCATATTTCATGGTCATCAATCCATACAATCCATGTATTCTCAGCTGGGTATTCCATATTCTTTTTGCAGGGCTAAAAGAAATGACTGCAAAAACTCAACTGACAGCTCCATTTTGTCTGGATCACTATGAAACAGAGTCTTCCAGTTCTCAAACATGCCAAAAACAAACATGAATTGTCTGATATTAGATATGAACTGGAAAAGCAATGAGAAAATGGAGATCTGGATCAGCAAGACTTGCGAACACAAAAAAAAACCTCCGTGGTGCTTCAAATATAATCATACAGATCACACCTAATTTCTTATCCAGAACAATTTGGCCAATCATTGCCATAATTAAGAAGAAATAATCAGGCCCAAATCTTCTGCCAAACAGAGTAGTCTGGGAGTTATACAAGAAGCTCACTGTAAGCAGATGTGGGAGTAGTATTCTGTAATGCTTCAGCTTGCTCTCTAAGGATTAAAAATAGGCTTAAAGTTTAATGTACTTTTCAGAACGTGTTAGTGTTCATTGCTACAGCTGTGGCTGCATTTCAAGGTAGTATTTCTGAAGTTGCATTGCAGTTAGGCTTCACCATATCCTCACAAAATACGAAATTCACTTAGGAAATACTTCCAAGGTAACAAGGTCATTTTCTCAAGATCTACCACTTCTAAGACTGGCTTTAAATTTTCAAGCATTTCTTCTTATAGTTGAATAGTCATTTCTCAGTGCATAATTTCCCTTTCCTTTCTCCTCACCGCACCCTCCTTCAACATTCAGCATGAAAAAAAAAATCGAAGGAAGAATAGATGTTTGTTTGTGTGAATGTATGGTCCTGGTGTGCTCAGCCGGAGAGACAGAGAGAAAGGAAAACATCACTATTTGTTTATTCCTGATTTTTCAATAAAGTGCTCTTTTCAGATCTGGGAGGTTCCCCCAGGCAGCCAACCTCCACAATTATCCATCTCCTGCTCATGTGTTTCTCAGGTGGGGATGGTTCCCCAAACAGATCAAAATCTCCTTCTTGCACTGTTACATGTTATGAGTGGCTAGTCTAGTAAACATTCTTTCAGGCTTTCTATATTACTGTATTTTAGTGCTTACTACCATAGGAGAAACAAGTAAATTTTGATCACATGTACAGAGATTTCAGCAGCGATTGTGCTCCTGGTGCCACTGCTCTTTCTTTACCGTTGCCAACTAGTATTGACATAGAAGTGTGGTGGTAGTAATCATCACGTACAACCTGGAACTCAGACCACTCATGTTTGAGGCCCATTAGAGCACTGATTTACAGGATTCTGAAGTCTCGGACAGAGATTGAAGATCTCTGAAGATCCCTAGAAATGCCCAGGATTTGGTCAAGCCCTAGTAAGTCTGTTCACATGCCTATCTGCTGATCCATATCAAGGACAATGCACACAGCCCCATGGAATACAACCAATCTCACTATATCTGGACCTGTTGCTCACTTGTACAAGCTGCCAGTACAGTTACCAAGTGTGAACACCAACATCCATTTAGAAATCACCACAAGAAAAGAACAGCTGGTGCTCTAATCTACCCAAATCCACATTTAGGGAAATGCCAGGAGCTCTTGCCTGAAACATGGACACTCATTAAAGCAGTACCCTGCCACATGTGTCCTTGGCTGGGCTCTTTGGCATCTCTGCAATGACAGCAGACAGCTGGGCTGTATAATTGGTCCCAGGAGAACATTAATCCTGTCTATTCAAACAGCTGGATGTGTGGTACCAATGCTGTACTCAGAACAAAGAAGAAAAGAGCAAAAGGTTTCATCTGCTTTGACACAGCAGCATCCTTTTTATGTTCAGAAGGCAATTTGTTGATCAAGAGATCTACTACAGTGACAACTTCTCATTCCCTTAGTTTTACCTATAATTTATGAATAATGCATGATTTCAAGATATTAAAGAACAGTACTGCTAATTCAAGTAAGGCACATATTTTTCCACAGAATGCTGTCTGACCTCTTGTGCCAAGTACCAGTAACCTAATACATACCTGTACAGGATTTTAGGAGTTTAATATTTCTAACACCAGTAAAATATATTAAATAATGCCTGCAGTTATATATGTGAAAGTAAACCAAAGTTCTTTCTCCAGGGTAAGCTTTATTCACTGAAGAAGACCACTTCTACCTTCTCTTTCAGGATACAGGATTGCAAACCTTTATCAGTTTATTGTAGATAAAAGAGCCACTTTCTTCTGAAGCATCACAGATGTGCAACAGAGAGAAAGTACTGATCACGATAGACCATGGGTGTCTAATAGGATGAAACAAAAAAACAAGCTTAATTATAGAAGCTTGGGAGCCAACAGATTTGGCATTTCTACTGAAGTATATCTAAACCTCACTCTTCATTTTTTGTGTGACTGTAGAAGGGAATTTTGTTATCAACTCCAGGGCAACACAAGCAGGCTGCTAATGTCTTTTGACTCAGTTTCCCAGCTTACAAAAATGGAAAGGCCTATACTTCTTTCATGGGAGCGTAAGCACACTAATGTTGGCTCTGCATGTTGAGATCTATGCATTTGAATCCAGAGTGTTATTGAAACCGATTGATGAAGCTCATTACTGGGCTGTAGGCCAGACCAGCATTTAAGTCCTTTCCAAGGCAGCAAATTTTGGCTGTATAATAAACACAATCATGCCTATAAGCAGATCTGTCATAAATACAACACATCTGTGATGACAAAAGCATAAGTTTATAGAGCAAAACAGAAAAAGCAGTGAAGGGACTGCACCCTTGCCACAGTTGGTGGTCTTTAAAGGCAAAAAATTCTCATCACACATGAAGGCAGACTTCTTCATTTCTTTCCCCACTCTTTGCTGTGTTGATCTCTGAAATATCTAAATTGCAACATGTCTGCATTACTGGGTACAAGGGTGTACACCAAGCCTCAAGGGGAGGCAAGCACTCAGATCACACTGTAATATAAACTATCCATATGTACTTCAGCAAATGATCATTTCTTCTTTGTTAGGGTTATTTACATATTCCTCTCAGTTGAAAGAAAGATACCATAAATCCTTTCAAGATTCAAAAGAGCTTGAAATAAACAAGGCCAAGATAAACTTATATTCAAAGATACTGGCAGGAGATTCGAGCAAGGGAAAAGACTGAGCTGGTTCACCTTATCTCCCTTTCCAACACATTTTAATGACTGCATTACTTTTTCCATTTTCCATATCTTCACTCTTGCATAATGTAGTTTAGAGAGTGAAATCTAGTTTATTTCAGCCCTAGGGTCTCACGCTGTCACGTTTCATTACATCAGGTTTTGTAACAATCATATATATCTTTCAGCCTAAACTTACACAAACTATTCTCTCTTGCTATTTACATTTTAATACACACTTCAGTATCTGTAAATTTCTTTCAGCTTACTAGTGTCTGAGCTTATGTAGAACCTACAAAAATTGCTGCTCTGCTGTGGAAGACTCAGTAGCACAAGTATATACCTACAATAACTGTGACCTTGTCTCAGAGCTAACACAATACAGGAATGTGACCTTCATTTATGCTGCCATAGAGGGACTCCTTCCGATGAAGTTCTAGTAGTTCTCAGCACAAAGAATATCTGAGTTTTTCTACTACTACATGACGCAGACCTTGGCTATAAGAAATGTGCTATGTGCAGAAAGGTCATGCTCTGACATAAGAGCCCTGAGGTCTACTTTTTCCATTCAAGCTATACCTACACATCACTAAAGGCATCTGTCTCTGGGTGCTATCTTGAGCAGCCAGGCAAAGTACTGCAGAATGGCTCACATTCAGACTGCACAGCACTGCCAACTTCTGGAAGAACCAAAGCTTATTTCATCACCTACTACTAGTCCCATACATTCCTGGGTCCTCTGTAATGCATCCTTGGGATAATGTGAGATTTCTCAATCCAAGTGCCTGAAATATCATGGTGCAACAGATGTGGCTTTTTTTATGCCATGATGACAAATGGGTAATGGCACAAAGGGCAGTGTGGGAGAGGGAGGGAGTACAGAGGCTGCTGACGTAATGCTGAAAGGCATTTTAATTGATTTTGTAGGGAAAAGTGGAAATCATCTAAACAAAGTTCATAATCAATTTACCTTGTTGCAAGGAAAAGAAAGGAAACACAGATAAAAAGCACAACCACTTAGTGCTGATTGTGCTACTAAGACTTTTCACTGTGCTGTTCCATACCTGCCAGCATCCTCTTTAAGTGTAAAGCATAAGAAGAGTACTGCATTTTTTTAAGTGCTTCAACTACATTTAATTTTAGCTTTCTGTGGAGGTGCAAAGTTTGCTGGCAATTACTCTCTACACATAGCTTGCAGGACACATGCCAAACCCTCCTCCACACAGGGTGGTATTTCAGCTGTTTTTACTGAAATCAGCACATTTTCTTCAAAGCTGCTGTGGCCTGTAATTGAGATATTTCCTATTTTTTGTATCTTGTTTTTGTTGCTTAAATTGACACAAAGGGCAGAAGTTCAGATCTCTGCAAGAGATACTTTCCAGTTTTTCCACATATAGTCTGTAGTCATCACTCTTTTCTCAGCATGTACAGCACTACACATCCATCTATCTATTCATACTATTCCCCTAGCTATCTATCTGTCCATCCATCTATCACATATGTATCTACTATCTATATTCACTCATTTGTTCACGCAGTTAAACAGGCATTCATCACAAGAAATCAAAGTGCCCTCCAATGCTAAAATCTGCAACCACACTTCCTCTTTTATATTCACTACTATACAAAACTGCAAATACTGGGGCAATTTGACTGAGATATATTGGGTAAAATTTCATGAGCTAAGAAATACAAACCCCGATGGATACTCAACAGTGTGAAAAATCAGTCCCAGGCTGCTCTTTCCTCTCTATTTCCATTGGGCTGTCTCAGCTTTGTTGAACTCATTCTTGATATTACTTTTCCAGCTGAGGTGTCACAGGTCTTTTGAGGAATCAGTGATGTGAAAAGGAATGAAAACAAAAGACACTGGACATACACCTAAGGAGCATACAAATCTCTGCTTAAAGGTAGCTAGTTAGGATCCAACAGCAATCACTGTTTCAAAGAAAAGTATTGGTGATTGGCAGTTAACTAACATCATGCTCAGACAGGTTGTGGAAAAGAAACCTACAAAGCAAAGCACTTTCAGAGCACGAAGATCACCAGACCAGTAGAGAGCTAACAAATCCTAATGAAGGACCTGAAATGAAAACATTACAGAAAGCGCTCACAGACACAGTGCCTAAACCTTAAAAGAAACTGAAAGCTGCATGCTGCTCCAAAATTATTTTTTCTGTGAAAATAATGGAGAATCATTTCCCCCAATTTGAATCAATCTTTTCCTACATCTAAAGCAAATTATAAAATTCCCAGAACCATTCATCAATCTCTGTTTTACTGTCTGTTGCCTACCTGCTGTCAGTTTCCTTCAAGAAATTAAAAAAATTATATATATGTATTCACAAAACCCAGTTTTCAATCAAATGTATGTGATGAGAGGGAAGAGATTTAAAATTACAACATCAGAAATAGTTCATAGTTTTTGCAGAAGTAGTAAGAGGTCCGAAGTTAAACCTAGCTCTCAGTCATGACAATCACCCTCATGATACAATGCAGTAAAGTATACTGTCATAGATGAATGGCCTTATGATTGAAAATACAAACTTGAAATACTAAAATTCAAATATAGTTGCAAGTGCATATCTTGGACATCTTACTAACCAAGAGGAGAAACAAGAATGGTAGTCCAACACAAACTCTTCCTTCCTCCTTATGTATCTTCATCTGATTAGTATGTCTATCATTAACTATCTATTACTGCAATTTCCGTAAGTCCTATCGAATGCTTCTCAAAGGCACCTCCTCCTCAACTCTTTCCTTTACAGCTGATGTTTCTTCCTCAGACCCATACCCCAGTGCAGGATATTCTTCCCTATGAGCATGATTACTGCAGTCTATGCAAATATCCTTTTGTTCAAGAATGGTAGACCACTAGGATGTTCTGTTACTTCTGGAAACAGTAGCAGCATCTGGGGACAAAGATTATTACAGGGAATTAATTGTCCAAGAGGGGAAAATGCATTTGTTGAATAGTAATGTTGACAATGTGTAGAATGTATCAGGGAAGAAATCATCAGCCAGTATAAGCTCATGCCTGAGCATACAGTCAGATATAGGAACACAGATGTTTAATCCATTGACCGAGATATTTATTCAGATGACCTTATTCCTGCCACTCTTCAAGGCTATGTTTATAAACATGTGAAGCATGCCAGGTTGACATCTCCAAAAATTTCTTCTGAGACTGGAGTCACACATTCCTCCAAATAAATATTTTGACATCATGGTTTTTAATATTTCTCATTTTACAGATGGGACAAATTTCCTTCTATTTATAAACACATGTGCTCTGTAGTCAGAAAGGCCCATTATAATGAACTGATAAAAAAATTTACCCTCAGAGGCAATCTTTTTTCCAGACTGGACTAAAGGGTGTCCAAATGTAACGTTTTGTCTGAAAGAATTCAGGCAATGGCATATCTATAACCTCCCTCATGGAAATTCTTCCAAAGTTTAATTACCCTTGGTGTTCAAAAAATGTGTTTTATTTCATGCTTGAAGTTTTCAGACTTCTAGCAAATTGGCTTTCATTATATCTCTGTCTGGAAGACTGCAAATCTTCTCATTATCATAGCTTCCCATGTCTAAGAACCTCTAAAAAAAATGATACAGTAATCCCTCACTGTTTTCTTTGGTAAATTGAACAGATTAAACTTCTTGAAGATCAGATGGGAAGACTTTTTCCAGTCCTACTTTTTTTTTTTCTTCTCTTCTTCAGATTCCTTTTAAATACACCTACGCTTCTCTCCAGACTTAGATGCACTGTTTTAACACCAGTCTTAAAACGTTTGAGCAAGGGACAAGATTGTTTCTTGTTCAATACTTTCCCTTTTCAATACAGAGCCAATGAATGCATCGTTCATATTAGCATAGCACTGCATGAAATGCTTATCTGCTGGAACACACCTATTACTACTACACTGTCTTTCTAATCCAATGTTTTCTAAGACTTTTTTTCCATCTTCTAGCTACAGCTGACATTTTATGTACACATTTTTATTGTTTTGGGTTTGGTCAGTCTCTAACTCACTTTTCTATATTGTGTGCTTTTGAGCAACTCAGATCAACAAGTAACCACACTACTGTAACAGTCTTCCCAATACCTGAAATCTGTTCTTAGAGGTCATGCCCTTCAACAAAACAGCTGCTACAAAAGACAAGGCCAAAGTTAAGGTACAAGAGCCTAAGAATGAGGCATATCTAAAGTATTAAATCACACCTCAAGTTAATTTGTTAAGAGAGACTGTAGGATGGGGAAGAAAAGTTAAAATCACTTATCACCTGAGACATGAACTAGGATAAAGCTCTTCTACAAGGCATGTTATTGTCCTTATTTTCCCATATCTCCAAATAAAGTGATGCATCCCTTCTGCATTTCAAAAAATAAATAACCTTCTTTTAATTTAGAGATTGCCCAACACTGGATATCCCCTTTGGGCACACAAAAGATTTCGAGGACTCAATGTCAGGCACTCCCAGGTGCTGGTGACTTTCTCCTGGGAGAGTGCAAATGCTACAAGGAATGCTACATGGGGAGCTGCAGGTAGGAGCTACCAGCTGACAAATGTTAGTTTTGGTAGGACTTCCTTCCCTAAACACGGCTGTACAGTGCTGTTCAGATTTCTAGGAAACATCCCACTCAGCCCCAGGCTGCTCTTCTGGAAAGGTCTGAGTTTCTTGTACATCCTATGTCCTATTTACCAATCCTAGGCAGCTGAATCCAGTTTCTTAGGGTATTTTTTTTATATTACTTTTCTTATTAAATGAATTAAATCTCACTGTCTGTGTCATAATGGAGTAGTGGAGTAGTTCAGAGAAGTTATGAAATTTAATGGCATTCCTAGACTTCTGACATTCTGCAGGCTCTACGTCACTGGTAAATGAGCAAAGCTGCACATATAAATAATCTTACTAGGAAATATTTTGGCTGCTGGTGTTCCCTATCAACTTCTGGCCTTTCAGTTCTAGTAGGTAGAGAATTTCAATCCACTTTAAGTGTGCCTTGCTCATTTCATGTATATATATATACACACACACACACACACAGTACATACATATATAGACATGCTCTTCCCTCCCCCCCCCCCCAACATATCATGTGGTACTTAATCAAATAAATGCCTTGGAGAAACTGAAGAAATCTACTGTTTCAAAGTTATTTTTTAATCAACTTGACTTATAATCTTGAAAAAAAAAAGTTTGACAAGGCCTACTTTCCATAAAACTAAACCACATAGTATTAAATTTAAGGCTTTATTAGCAAAGCCCCAAATTAATTGTTTCATTATCTTATCCAACACTGACATCAGCTTAACTAGTCTACTGCTTGCTGGTTTATCTCCTTTTCAGTTCTCAACATGCATAAAGTACAGAAATGGCAGCCCTCTACCAAGAGATTTTTTCTTTTGTTTTTAAAGACATATTATGTACTCACTCAAACTGTTTACTATCTGCATTATTACTTAAGCCAGGTAAATCTCCTTGCTTCAATTTAGACCTTCTTAGGTAAGCACAAAAATCAGCACTGAGAAAAGTAGATCTGTATGTTCATAATAGATACAATTCTGAAGATTCTCAGGTGTAGTCAAGGAGCATTCTTGGAGTTCTCTGTTGTCTTACAAGCTATCACTGCTTCTGAAAACCCTTTCAACAGTACCATGAGCAAATATTAGGCTCCAACATTTGTTGTGCTATCTTATACCTAAACCATAGGACTCCAAAATCAGAATTCTGGATTTTATTCATCTCTCCAACTGGCATGGAAAAATATCACTGAATCAGGTCATTTAAACTCTTTGTGCTCACTTCCTTTTTTTTTTTTTCCTTCTTTGTCTGTGCATTCAAATAGTAACCTCTTTGGGACAAGGACTGTATTGTGCAATCAGTAATAACTTCTGAGCTCTATTAAATTTAGGGCCTTAATCTGGTACTATTACACAAATAATTGATAATGCCAATGGCTTGACCAAGAGGACTGTCTGACACTACTACAACTCGGAAGAAATCCCTTACAGCTTTCATCTCACCAGACAGCCCTCAAAACACTACAGCCAGTCGCTTACAGGGAACATGCATTTCAGCTGCTTGTTTGAAATTTTAATTAGAATATAAAGCAGAAGTTCTCCTTGCTACCCGCTATTGGTTCTGGCCAATGATTTCTGCCTTCTGACAGGAATGTAACTACAAAGTCTTCTATAAAACTCACCCACACCTGTAATTTATTATTTTAATTTTCTCTTCCCCTTTTTCTTGCCTCATCTCATATAAAGATTTTTTTTCCTCTCCTTTTTTTTTTTCAGTGTAAATGGAAAACTAAATATATTACTTTATGTATAAATTTTATATGAAAGAAAGAACAACAGCATATGCAAATTTATAGTTAACTACTCATGCTTTTTCCCCAACAAATCTTTCTCTGCACGCATCCCAGGTGCACTTTTCTGTCTCCTCATACCGCTTCTCAGTACTGGGATACACGCTTCACATAGGATATCTTTTAAAAGAGCCTCTGTACCCAAACATTTCACTCATCAACAAACCTTCATAAAGGGTTATGTGGGTAGCAAAACTGCAGTGGGCATTTAAAAATGATATATACTAGATATGAACATACATAAAAATGAGCATGAAGTCTACAGATGATAGGAGAGACACTATACAGCCACAGTCTCATTTCACAGAACATGAACAGCATGTTCTAGTTAGTATGCTACATAGGTGACCTCAGACCTTAAACCCTCTAAAAGGGTTGGAATTCATGAAGTTAGCATGAGTTCCTCAGGAGGCAGAACTAACCTCCTCTAATGTATTGAAGTTTTTTTCTTCTGAATCTTACCTCTTCTAACCTTTTGGCTTTAGCTATATTTGCCTCAACTCACTCCTTAGATCCAGCAGGCCACATGCAAAGATGACATTTTAAGTACAAAGGATACAAGTTGCTCACTGAGTATAAGTCTAAGAACTGATCTGTACAACGAGAACTACTGATGTCAATGGGATTACTTGCATGGTCCAGATATTCACCAATGTTACAACTGCACACTCCAGACAGAGACATCACACTGCACTCTTATTCAGATTCAGTAATCACATTGATCCTTATAAATAAAACTATCAGGATCTATATCCCCATAGCATCTTAGTCAGCCCCGTCACTGCTTTCAGTCTACCCTGCATTTCATTCTTGAGATTCCTGATTATAGCAACCTTAAGCTCCTTGTTACTTGCTGGTATACTGTAAGATATATATATATATATATATATATATATATATACATACATACACACACATACATATACAAAAGCACCATTCTCTACATTTTTACAAAGTCAGTCTGCAGCTTTGTCTGTAAAGATGTAGATCAACTGCAATAAAAATACGTACCATTAGTCATAAACATATACCTTATCACCTTCACAAGCAGCACATAGCAGTAGCAACACTAACAATCCCAACAGCTTCATACTTCTGGAGACCATCACAACTTTATTCTTCATTTTAATTTGACACTTGAAAAAACTCGACAAGATATAAGGCAAATTATCTTACAACTAAACTAGAGCATCCTCATCTGATCTGTAGTTACCACATGCTCAGAAATAACTACCAACAAACTTATCCCTACTCAGTGAATTATGATTCTCCTTTTCTAAGGTCAGTGATCTCAGCCAGGCTAATAGCTAACACCTGAGATAAGGCATACACCAACAAGAAATCCAGAATATAACATACGGGGAAGAAAAATAAAAACAAATGAAAACCCAGATAGCATCCAATCATCAAATCCAATGGATCTTCCCTACCTACAACATACCCCATTGATTCACTTTCATTGCTGTGCCTTAACTAGCAAAGTCTTAGACAATTAAAGTGTTGTGCAACTGCATGACTTCCTACCTGAAATAAGTTTGGTTAGATGCTAGGCAAATGCAAAAAGTTCTGGCAGTGCCAGCACAGTCTGAAAACAGACAAGGATATTCAGTTAACTCCTTCTAAGTGATCTTGCCTTGTATGGGCTGAGACTCAAATCTCAGTGGGCATGAAGATGCCAATCACTCCATCTGTAACAGTATCACCCTAAAGCAATATTGTCCTGCAGCAGATACTTTGACTTCCACTTAACCTCTTCCTCATGCCAGTCGTTGTAATACAGATGAAAGCAAAATCACATATAAATATTGTATTTCTCCCACCAGTGAATTCACATGTGTTTTCACATTTGATGTTAACCAATAACAGAAGAAGAGAGACTTTTTTTTAACCTAGTATAGTGTCAAGGACTGTAAAATGATGATTACACTGCATAGAGGTGGTGGAACAAAAACAACCAGAATATTAGGCTTTTCCTCTATATTGAGGATAGCTGGCCAATAACCATTATTTTTCAGACAAGGCAAGGAATGGGGAGCCAGGGCAGAGTCCAAGTAGACTGGAGGAACGAATAGCTCTGCTAAACCAAGCACAGATTTTGCAGCAGCCCTGAAAACATATTTCACTTAACAGCACATTCTAGCAAACAACCCTTAACAGGCCAGTGCCTTGATTTGAGATCACTTCTTGTCTCATTATTGATTTTCCCACAGTTTGATGAGAACAAAACTGGATTTCTTCATGTGTTACCATTACTCGGGTTAAGACTACAGGTTTCCAGCCTCTTCTGTCAACTCAATAAGTTCTCAACTTTTCCCTTCAAGGTATCTCAAACACAAAAGAAAGAGCACCATACTCTGGGGCACCACCTTGAAGTGGCTTACAAACAATTCAGTGCAGAAGCCTAAGTGCTCTCAATGACTAAGACGACTAAGGACCTAACATCTCAGAACAGCCAAGCTCACATGCACCACAGACTAGGCATACAAGGACTGTAGCACACAGAACCAGGCATGAGTTGAGGTCTGCTGGTGATCCTGTAAAAGGGAAGAGGAACAAAACCTCAGCTCTGTCTACTAAGTACACAGAAAAAAAAAAGCAGGGCACTCACAAAATAGTGTATAATACTCAAAGTTGTGTGACTTACTAAGCTTTGCACAGTTCTTTGCAAACCTCAATCAAGAAGTACTACACAAGCAAAGAAAACAATTTATGATTGTTTCCTGCACTGTAGGAGCAATCTTGAGTCAGTCTGCTCAAAAGCATGATGCTGTTGAGAAGAATATTCCAAAAAATGTTGCCCACAAAATCCCAGCTCTTTTCTCTCTACCAGTGCAGAATAACTTGGACAACCTGACAGGAATGAAAACATAAGTTGAGAATAATTTTCAGAATATCAGCTCAGTCTTGAAACATCCACAACATCAATGATTTTACTTACTATAATTGGATGAAAAGAGGGTGATATTGTCATATGAAGGCTGACTTCTCAAACTCAGCTCCAGTCATGCTTACTAATACAATCTCCTTCCCAGGGAGCTGGAACAAAGCTTGTGGCTGTGCCAGGAGATGTGCCACAGCTCAGGGCTTAGTGTCTTACCTTTCTCATCTTTATTAACACAATGCCATTTATTAAACCTCTTTAAGATGAAAACAAATAGATTATTCTTGTTACATCAATTATACTTTCCCTAATGAAGCCACAGAGCGCAGCTGTCAGAAAACCTTTTCTTTACAAAGCTCATACAACAGCTTTATATTGGAGTTTCTTTTTCTTAGACTTTTTTTTTTCTTTTTCTCCATTCTGTTCTCCATTCTATGTGAGTAGTGCCACTTGTAGAGCTGATTGTTAGAGCATAAATGACTTTCATAATACATACTGCTCCTGAATTTCCAGTCTCTTCCAGATGAGAATATACATGTACATCCATTTTTCTACTTTCTGGAGCTCATTTTTGTAAAACTGATACATCTTAGTAAACCTGTTTCATGTGACAGTCTCACTGAGTCCACTACAAGGAATGCAATCTTACTCATGTGCTCAGGTCTTATAAAAAGAACTACCTAAGTTATTGGTGCTACAATGTCCTTTACTCAACAGTGTTGTTCAGGAGGTGGGAAGGTATGAGACAGGCATACAGATATTATATTCTACAGCATCTCATTTACCTTGCTTTTGGCACTCTGCAGCCACATAAAAGTGATCAGAATTGCTGCCTGACATTAGGTGAAAGTGTGGGATGGTGTATCAAACACACCATCTTGGTAGCAATGTTGGTGGGGGGAATAAGCAAATGAAAGGAGAGTTTTGTTTACTCCATCTACTGCGCACCCACCTATATGGAAGAAGGGAAGAAAACAGTCTGCATCCCCCAAAATGCTGCTAAACATTGCCTGTTTCACCAGCTACTTGAATAAGAACAATTTGCTGCGCAAGACAACCACACCTGTAAGCCTCCAAGCATCCCTGGAGAATGTGCTTCTGTAGATGTCCTCACCTTGGAGTCCTGAACACATGCAAAGAGTGACACGTGGGCACAGCCATGAGAGAGGTGTGATGTGTGCCTCACTGAAAATGCCATTCCTCTGTCAAAAGCAGTGTGAGCTGAAGGCTTTGTCAAGCTTCAGCTGCTTTGAAAATCTACCTACAAACATTTCAAGTCATTCAGTTTGCACAGCTCCCACTGACTTTTCATAATACAGTTGTTCTTCTTCCTTGTTGGCCTCTAAATTAGTTAGATGAATATTTGGCTTCCTCAGCATTCAGTACCCAATTTCTCTTTTTCAGAAAAACGAAGGTGGCTGACTTTTGTAAGAGATGCTTTGTAATTTTTCATCATCTAACTATTAGACAGTGACTCTAATTTTCGCCATATTTTCTGTTTCCTTTTGATTAATCCTGACATCTCCATTAAATTTCATGGAATCATTCACATAACATTGCCTCCATTTTGTCTTTCCTCTCTCTACCTCTACTTCTCCCTCTAAGACAAAGCTTTATGTCACAGTAGGATCAAAAGACCTGCAGCTAACAAAATAAATAAATAAATAAATAAGAGTATGAATCTCAGTGACTCAAAAGCTTTGCAGGGCTCAAGACAAAGGCCGTACAAATTCAAATCTCTCTTTCAAGCAAAGCACCTGATCACTTTGTTCCCTTGCTTTGCTACTGATCCCAAATAACACAAAATCCTCCCATTTAAAATTTTCCAAGAAACAAAGCATGGTTTGCTATCACTTTTTTCCAGTAACAATGTGCCTTTGCAGGACTGTGAAAAGACTGCTGCCCTGTCCTGAGCAGAGCATAACATAGGCAGAAATAAACCAGATGATTACTCACAATTCTCATCATTTTGGTTTTCTTTATGCTCATATATTTTGGCAACTAAGCCAAAGAGTGACATCAGCTTGTTTCTGAAATATTTCATTTTTATTTAAACCTAAGAGACTATCCTGAGCTAAAATGTGTGTATTCTCATCCCACTTTATAATCCTTGCATTTGTTTTTAAAATAAAATCAAGTGTTGAGATACATATTGATATAAAGCATTTATGTAATTGTATATGATTGTAAATATGCATTAATTGATAATATATTAATTATCCTATTTTGAATACAGTTGCTATACCATCGTTGGAGCTTCTCAGCATTCATACATGTCTTCCACCGTTATATTATATGGGGCCATGGTCAAAGTTAAGCAGCAGGGAAGAAACTCGCCTGTGCAGAAGCCCTGCATTACCAACTCCTCAGTTGTCTCACACCGTTTGTAGAGGAATAGTGTGTTACTTACGAGTTACCGAGCCCAAAAGGGAGGATGCTTTACTGTTCACAAGTCACACTGAAGATAAGTTTAAAGCAAGTCACATGCAAAAATAAAACCAAGTGTACAGACACATTGTTACACATCTCAAATTTACAGAGGTCTTCCACTCAGATTAATTCCCTCCTTTGTCTCTGTATGTCCTTGATAGGAAACTTAATCAGGAACTACTTTATATTATGATTACACAGGCCCTTCAGAACACCACTGATCCAGACTCATGCTGAAAAGCAGGACATAACTGCTACCCACTGATGCAACCTCCTCCCTTCACCGAGCCACATGCAAAACTATGATGAGTAATGGATTCAGGCAAAAAAAGAAACGGACCTGTGAAATAAATCAGTGGGCACTTTCCATCTGAAGCTGTTCCCTACTCTTATCACCATGGAGCCACACAGTGATGACTGAAGCACAAGAGAAAAGGTGACAACTATCTAACACTGGCAGTTGAAGATGAGTATGAAGGCAAGAATGAAACTTTCGGAGCAGGGCTAGATTAACATGGTCAAGGAAACTACTGCTTTATCTTCCTTCCAAGTACTGATTATCTTGGGTTCCTCTAGGGCTCTAACAAGCTATGAGCTCCTTGTGATGTGATTTTTATTTCCAACCCTGGAAAGTATGTATAAATCTGACGGTGACGTGTCTGTCATGCTCTGATTTCGCAAAGGACTAACATTTATTTACGGTCCATATAAACATTAAATTAATAAATTCAATCCGTGTTCACAGCAAACAATGTTAATGTGAAAATGAATAATATCACTGCGAACTGAAAAGTCAAAACGTGCTTTTTAAAATGTTGAAATAAACTAGGTTGGCATTTAGAGGTGAAAATAATTAAGCTGTAAAAAGGACTAAGGGAAATATTTTTGCTTTACTTTAAATAGACTCTAATTTTTTTAATGATGATTGAATCTTACCAGTCAGAGCCAAACACATGTTTTCAGCGTCTCCAAATGAATCTTGCCAAGTTACTATTTATCCAAAACAAGTTTGAAAATGTGAAGTATTTCCCTTTTCATCTACCAAGCTAATGTCATTTTCCTTTTTCTGATACAGCAACAAGTAAGAGAGAGGGTATAAAGTACCTCACATTGCTTGACAACACTCTGTCCCAGAAAATTGCTATTGCCTTGACATCAGCTTTTGTCCAGCTGTCTCTGAGCTGCTCTGGAGATCTTTAATCAAAGCACACAGTAACTCTGTGCGTAAATAATACAGTCATTTTGATATGAAGTGAGACAAGCAAAAAAAAAATCAAAGACCTGCCTAATATTAAACAAAGAAACAACCACCACCTGTGAGAACCATGGGCAGGATTGAAAGAATCAGATTCATGAGCTTCATGTATTAACACCAGAAGAAGCTGAAAGTCTGTGTGAAAATGCTGGTGCTCATTAGGATGATCAGCTTTACAAATCCTTTTCTAGCAGCATCTTTCTCTGATCGTTCCAGTTTTCTCTTTGCCCAGAACGCTGCATAAGAGGCCTCCATGCACAATTAGCAACAGTTAGGCCTATTACTACAAAACTGTGGAAAACATTGTTTTATTAATTGCAAATATTACCATCTTCACACTCACATTCAGATGATGAAAGCAACATTATCCCTCTTTACCAGGCATTCAGTAAGCAGGAACTGAAGTGGTGCTTTTTATAGCTAGTCTGGTGCTCTCTGCATTGCTCTAATGCAGCACCTGAGTCATTTTGCTTTGCAAAGACTTACAGCTATTGGCAGCTGCTAAGCTCTACATAGAAATTTCAGCCATGGGAAGGTCATCTGAGGAACTCTGAAGTTAAGGTGCTTGTCTGAACATACATATTTCTCACTGCCTTTCCATAGACTTTGGATTCTCTGGGGATGTTCTTTGTGGGGGATAGGCTTCATACCTGAAAAAAGTCTAACAGTGAGTGGAAAATACAGACAAATAAATAAGGGATAATCTCCTAAAAGAGTAACATTAGAATACGATGAGTGGGATGCAGGTTCAAGCCAACAGTTGGGCTGGTAGGAGATGTGTGTTTGCCTATCTGGAATTACATGCACCCAATCTGCTGCTGACTACTGTATGTACAAACCCAGTAAGCATTGTCTAAGTGCTCATGGCTGCTTTGGTTTATTAAAGTTGCTCCTCCACCAAGGTTCACAGTGACTATGAGTTCCCAGGAGAAGCAAGGCCCACACATAATAAATAAAAACGCTTTATATTTGCATTCATATATCATCTCTGTCATTCATAGCACAGCATTTCTGAAGTGCATTATTGACATTATCAAACAAAACCTACACTTTCTCTAAATGTTATGTCATTACCAGCATTTCAATAGAGCTGTGGGAAAACAATTACAGGCTTTGGCTAGCTGTGAATATCCTTAATTGGATCTGCAGTTGGTTTATTCTTTTGGTAAGAGACAAAAAAGCGAAGTTTGGGAACTGAAAAGTAACTGTGATGCATCTAGGAGTCACTACAAGAATTCATTTTATTTGCCCATTAGGAAAGCAAGCTGTGAAGTTATCTTTTGGGACAAGAATAGAAGAATGTGCTTCTCTTAAATTTTGGCAGATAATTAACAAGAAGGAAAAGTTTGTTCACAACAAATACCAAGGAAGTGTCTAGTCCAATCTTTTGTTATGATGTAGCACTAAGACCGCCCTCTGCCAACTAAGATCTAAAACCAGGTATCCACATCTGTGTTGCTCTGAACTCTTACAGGTATATTCCACCTACAATCCACCCATATGTTTGTGATTCTTTTTATGAAGGTCTCCTGTAATTACCTAAGAACAAACTAAACATGCACAGCTGAGAAACTGCATTTGGGAAACCAACGAGGATATAAAACCACATAAACTAGCTCAGAAAAAATGAATTTTGAAAAAAATAAAAATAGTTATTGCAAAAGTAATTAGCTGAAACAAACAAGGTGCCAAAGAAAACAGACTTAAATGAGCTGTAGCCATAATAGAACATGTAGAGCTGGAATTGCTGAAATGTGCCAAGACTTGTCTGAATAAAGATAGCAATAAGAGGACAAAACCTCTGTGCTTAGCTAATAAATCAAAGGGAAACACAATTCCCAGACACATGCATAAAACACTGTATCTGCTGGAGAAATAATGTCGTATGAGAAATGTGCCACTGAATATATTAAGCAGAGGGGAGACAATTCTGCAGACAAACAAGTGGCAAATAGCCAGTCAGCTCCCAATTAGAGATATTGACTTTGGCAAAGTGTACAGCACAAAAGGGAAAGGAGTAAATAAAACAGCACAGCTCTTAGGAAGAAAAACAACTGCATTACCATCCAGAGATTATCAGGGAATAGGTGATGGCAAGAGATTGCTTTGGTTTGGGATGTCACTATTAGATCTACGATCAGAAACCCAGCTGCGTGATGACAGGGCACAGAAAGCAGGCACATTATTCTTTGATTATTATAAGGCCCAAAGGGATAAATTTAATCATGAGAAGGATTTCCATGATCTGCAGATGGACACCATACATCTGAATACACTCTCTGTTCAGACAAACGAGAGCAAATGCCCAGGCTTTCACAATTTAACTTAGAGACAGAATGTTTTGGACAGTTTGAAGCAGAGGGAGGGAGAGAGAAAGAGCGCAGTGACAGAGACAGTGGGCACAGACTTAAATACAGGAAATTTAATCTTTTCTTATGGTGAGAACTGGGATAGAGCTATTTTTCTTCCTAGTAGCAGGCATGGTGCTGTGTTTTGCATTTAGGATGAGAATAATATTGATATTACAGGGACGTTTTAGTTGTTGCTGGGCAGTACTTAAACTAAGCCAGGGACCTTTCTGCTCCTCATGCTGCCCTGTCAGTAAGAAGGCTGGGGGGTGCAAAAAAGCCAGGAAGAGACACAATCAGGACAGTCAACTCCAACTGTCCAAAGGGATATTCTATGCCATATGGTGTCAAACTCAGCAATAAAACCAGGGACAGTTGCCTTGAGTGGCTGCTGCTGCTTGATGACTGGCCAAGCATAAGTCAGGAATGGTGAGCAACTGCACTGTCCATCACTGGTTTTGATTATTCTTTCTGTTCATTGTTTTTCTTATTTTTAATGTCTTTCTCCTTTAACTCTCCGTATCTTAACTCATGAGTGCTTACACTTTTGTTTTCAATTTTCTTCCCCATACCACTGTGAGGGGAAAGGCTGTGTGGTGTTTAGCAGCCTGTCAGGTTAAACCACAACAGAGGATGAACAAGCATTGGTGCAGATTGCCCAAAAGGTTTCTGAAGTCTCCACCTCTGGAGTGCCTGATTTAGCAACCCGTCTCTGAAATTTTTTGTCTTTTTTTTTTTTTCCCCCCAGGAATTTAGACACTGTAGATACTGTGTGGACACTGTAAATGTGACCAGAGCTATTCCATTTTGGTAAAGATGCTCTAAATTATGTAAAAAGTAAGGTCCCGGTACTGACACTAATTCAAATGGATAATCACAGCATAAATTAATGTTCAAATGTTCAAGAATAATAAAGATTTCTTCTCTTCCCAAGTGCAATGTAAACGAAGCTTGTCCAGTTTAAAGTTGGCTTCTTACCTGTTCCTTGTACAGATGCATTTACAGTTGTACACATGCAGAATATTCAGCTTTGTCATTTTTAAATAAGACATTTCTCATTCTCTCTCTCTCTCTCTTCATCCAGAACCCCTAAGTTATTCGTGGAAAAGATTTAAACATTGCTGCTTCAGGTCTGCTGGAGCAGTAGTCATTCAGAGCTTTCTATATCCAAATCTGTAACACTTTCATTCATTCAAATTTCTTAAAGGGTAGGACATGATTTATTAGAATGAGACAGCTCCTCAGCAATAGAGAGGATGATATTAAGATAAAACGAGAAACCATATTCATCTACTAGAGACAAAACAAAAGGCAGCCAATAGCAAAATAACTACTTAGATCATGGTAAGACATTTGTCTCCTATAGCATTCAATGTACAGTGCCTTTATTTCCACTTAAAAGGCAGCTAATCAGGAGGGCATACAAAGGTGAAATGGGGAATGTCACAGAAGGCATGAGAAACTGGGAAGAGAATACAGGGTTCAAATCAGTGGCTAACGCTGTCTTTTTCAATTAGTTTGTCAACTGAGCATCCCTACCATCAACAGTTGAACAACTCTCAGACACGATGTTAGGTAACCGATTGCCTTGCAAAGAGCATCATCTCAGCCTGGGTCAGGCTGCTCTCTACTCAGAGTCCATTTGGGATGTGGAATTTCAGCATAAAGCTACTGATACTACTAAAGTGTTTCGCTCGGTTAAGGATGAGAAGATAACTTTCTCATCTGCATGCAAAGAGTTCATTGCATGTGATATGAAATAGCTTTGGCATGCAAATCAGCCTAAGGATGATGAGAATATTTACATGTACACATGCAGACACAGTAGCATCTGCATGCAATATTTTTTTTATGTGATACTGAGAAAGATTTGTCACTATAACACTTTTGTATATGCATCTTTACAGCATTAATAATAAAAATAGTCACTTCATTTGTACAGACAACACGCTTAATACAGCATAAGAAAATGTCCCTGTCTTAGAGAACACAGAAAAATAAGACATATTAGAAGATCAGTACTGGAAGGGCTTATTTTCCCATCTTCTTGCTCAACTATGTTTGGAGTCTCTTGCCCTAGGCTTTATCAAAAGAAAAAGATTGAAGAACAGTTTTCACAGGCAAAATCTGAAGTTCCAGCATCTAAACAGAACTAGATATATTTCACTAAAAATTGCCACGGCTTCATTCATCAAGGACTTGCTTTCACACGCAGCAGCTGGACAAGCACATCATACATTCTTTTCACTTCAAAAATCCCCAGTGTCACAGCTTGGCAGCCAGATAAACCCCTGATCTACTCCCGCAGGCAGCTATCTCTTAGAGCCATCTTGCTGTTAACGATGACCTTCTCTTAGGCTAGGAAAAAATGAAGAACCCTCTGCAATTTGTTTCCTGCTCCCTAAGGCTGTTTTTCTTCCATTAATGTTTCTGTGTCCTACCTGCAATTAAATCATCCTGCCCTCTAAAGCCACCTACTAGGGGTGAAATTACTATCAACAGAGCAGCCTTTGTGATCTGAAAAGGGCTAGTTATTTAACACATCTTTATCCAAATCTGTCATGCTCCTCTGGCATTGAGGGGGTCAGAGGTAAACAAGAAGCTGGGAAAGATTACAGCCAGGATGGCTGACCTGGCCTGACCAAAGGAATATGCCATACCATATAGCATCATGCTCAGCAATAACAATGGGGTAAAGAAGGAGAGGGGAGAATGTTTAAAGTGATGACATTTGTCATCCAAAGTAATCATTACACACAACAAACCCTGTTTTCTGGAAATGACTGAACATCTATCTGTCTGTCAATGGGAAAAAGTAAATGAATTCTTTGTTTTGCTTGGGCAGCTGGCTTTTGCTTTACCTAGTCTTTGAGTCAACCCACTAGTTCTCACAATTTTACCTTCCCAGTTCTCACTCCCATCCCATCTGGGGAGAGCGAGCAAGCAGCTGTATGGTACTGAGTCAACTGGCTGGTTGAGCCACAACAAACACAGACTCTCCATGGCTCACTGTGGGACTTTGTTTTTTCTGAGCTACAGGGGGCTACAGGCAACGAGCCTCCTGGAAGTATCAGTATGTCATTGCTTATGTCTGCAAATTCTTATAAACTACACCTATCTACCTAACTAAATAGGCCCTCCTCACACAAATACCTAAATTACTTCCTTGTTGTTGTGTGTCTTACAATTACAGTTTCCTGGAAAGATAAACAACTACTGGGTGCTACAACTGGCTCTAAGAAGGTCAGAAGTGGACCAGTAATGGAGTCACACAAGATCACAAAGGAAATCTTTTGCCAAGCAAAATACAGTCTGGCCACCAAGATAACGTTACTGTTATCAATTACTTGATTGATCTGCAGATATTTTCCAATTAAATTTGGCAGACATTTACAGATGGAATTCCAAAGTACACAAGAGTTTTCAGCAGAACACGTTTTCTATTTATGTAAGTTCAGTGAATTTTAAAACTACATGGCAACTTGCAGATGGTGAATTTAAAGTAAAAGCTAATAAATATATCCTGCATTTTTGTTTTGCTGACTTAAAAGCAAGTTTGAGTAGTCCTGTTGACAATCACACAGTGGGACTGATGATGCAGCAAAATGAATTTGACAGCAACACTTTTGCGATGCAGAAGGCAGAGAGAAGCCAGATTTTGGTTTAATTTCTGTGTAAATACATACCTAGTGACCTGAGAGAAAAAGAAAGAACTAGAAAAAAAAAGGTATATTCAAGTGGCAGAAGTTGTGGTAAGCCATAGCCCACCCAAAACCTTTAAAATCAGGAGCACAGAAGTTCCTTTCCCAACTGCAGTTGGTGATCTGGCAGAGCACCAAAGCCCTGTTTTGTTACTTTTGATTTTCAGCATGTAAGTCAACAACCAGCTGCGGTCTTAAGAGAAGGAGGGGCCAGGAAGACTAGCAACAAGTGTTTTGAAATGAAATCTATATGCATGGCTGTAAAGGATCAGGGACAGAGATGAGAATGATCCCTAAGAGAAGAGCTGACATGCAGAGGGAGAAAGTTCCCAGCTGTACAGTGAAAGAAGAGAATTCAGCAGATGTGAGGAGAGAGTAAAAGGATTGAATTAACTGAGACCAGCATAGCCTGATGCGCTATTACAAAACTTCCAGACTTTACACTGAGAAAGACATCATACAAACAGAGCAGAGGTTTTATGACCAGATTCACAAGGAAGCAAAAAAGAGTTAAGAGCAGAAATAGAATCGTGAGCTGTAAATCAGATTTTGTCATGAATTGGTGACTTAGTTAGTAAGGACTTAGGGCCTTATGTTGTCTCAAACTGGATAAGCAACCAAATGTTTGTTGCCATGTAGATAACTGTGCTGACATTCTTGCTGTCTGAAATAATGCGTAGTTCTCCAGTCATATGCATGTAAAAGTTTTGTGTATGCAAACTAGATTGAACTATCAAACCCCTAACGCTTTGTACAGTTGTAACTTGTCATTTCTCTGTACATTTTAGACTTCCTTTTTTTTCCCCTTTTTGAAACACTGTAGAAATCACAAAGTGATTTTCTATTTCAAAGTTCACCTTGTTAAAGGGCTGCATTGATCCCCCCAGAGAGGGAAAGAGCAGATTGAACAAGAGCACACAGAAAAGAGAAAATTCAATACAAATCCAGCCCTCAGCACTGCTTGGAGACATGCAAACTGTCATACTGACATTTCTGACATGCTTGTGAGGACATTTAACTTTTTCTTCTTTCAGAAGTTGTCATCATAGCAAAAATACTTTTTTTTTTTGGCTTTTATTAAACTCTCCAGGCCTCATTCTCACACTGAGGTCAATGACAGCTTGGCATACCCTACAGAAAGAAGGGTGGGACCGTTCCTCTCCTGTGGCTCTGGAGCAGCAGATGCAGAGCCATTAATGGCCTCCGCTCATTTCGTCTCAGAGGCGGAAAGGTGGTAAAGTGCTCCCTCTCAGGAATTTCTGTTTGCCTGAGAGCCCCCAAATCACCGCTAACAGAAACCCAAAAATCTGCATAGATTTCCAAAGTTTGGAGGGGAAAAAAAAAGAAAACCATCCTCAATTGCTAGCTCTGCAAAACTGGTAGGGGTCTTCAATTCTCATTGATTTGAATAATTTAGCTTAAACTTCATAACTCAGAATGCTTCCTGGAATTACACATAGCATGTTTAAGTAGGAGTTGTGAAGAGAGCTAATAATGAAAAGGATTTAAATCTGTCAAGCTTGAGAGGGAGAAACCTTTAACTGCTCTGCAAATGCTGGCAAGCAGATCATCTGTGTGCACTAGTGGAGAAACTGATCCTGATAACACTGGAATAATCTTGATGTCATATTCTGCTTAAACAGGTCAGTGTTGAGGTAAAATGATGTACAGCAATTAGAATCCCAAGCTCCCTCCCTCCCTCCAGGAAACAACTGTCAAAGTTTAGCTTTAGCTTGCATTAGTTGGAGTTTTCCCCTCTTTTTTTCCAGCTACAAAGTGCCAACTTTCCTTCCTGGACAGTTGCTTTTAATTAGGCACAGGATGTTTGTGCATTTCTTTGAGCAAGATCTTGATGCTGAGAGAACTGGGTTGCTGCACAAGCAGTCCTTGTCTCAGCTTCCCACTAGTCACCTGGCAGTTCAGCAGGGAGATAAGCAGAGCTTTTCCAATCACTAGCAGACTTGCACTTCAGAGATGCTCTCATGTATTGCTTTTCTTTTTCCTTTCTTCACCCAGAAATAAAGTATATACTTGGCAAATATGGATTACTGACCTGAGTCAGGTGACAGCAGTTTTAATTAACCCTTGTTATATTGACTATGTTAGAAGATCAGGGAGAGAAAATTCAGTTCATTCTCACCTGTATCTTTTGTGCCACATCTTTAAAACAGTAGCAAGCAAGATTTGTGCTGAAGAGCAAGTCCTCTGCCAAGCAGAAAAATTCTCTGCCAAGACTCGTAGTGATCTGCATCTCTTCTTAGAAAAATCTCTCACTATCTGTGGATGTAATTGTGAAGATACATTTTTTATTTCATTTTCAAGAGTTTGGGATGACTGGGATTAGAAAGCAAGTGAAGCTGCCCCCATAATTCACATGTTAAAAATCAACAATGAATATTCTTTTACTCCGCTTAATGGTTGCTATTTTAGAGGATCATGTATGAAACAGGACTCTGGCTCTTAATCCATTCACTAAGAAAGAGCTGTTTATAGTCTGACATATGGATGCTGGATTTCACAGTTCACTCTGTCACAGTTTTCCCTGTGCGTCAATGGTCAAATCACTTAGCTTCCGAATGTCTCAGATCAGTCAATCAAGATAAATAATGTTCTGCTTTTCTTACAGTACTGCAGTAAGAAAGATTCAAGTGACTAAATGCACTAACACTTTCATCCTTCGGGTCTTGAGACTAATATGTACAAAAAGATTCAGAGTTTTTAAAGATACAGGAACAAGGAAGAGTCATTTCTGCTGCTTGTGCAGTGAATTAAGGAAAATATTGGACTCCAGGGTTGTCATTCCTGCATGCCCTCCTTCATTATGTGTCTTTTCAGACTTTCCTTCTAGATTATGATTCTGGTGTCCACCTCAGCATGGTACACTATTTCAGTCTGATTTCACAGACCCAGAAATGCGCAGAAAGAATGTAAATTGAGCCTTCTGCCCAGTCTCTTGCTAGGACTATTCTATCTATGCAGTTTTTATCTGCAAGAGCAAAAACAAAGACCCCAGAATTGCAGGATATTTCAGGGCTGCCTGTTCTGCTCTTCACATGGCCACTGCTGAAATTCACCTCTATCAGAACCTCCATGCTTCTTGATCTTCAGGCTTCCAAAAATCCCAGAAAAACAGTCATAATCCTCATGTTTTGCCCAAAGCAAAGAAAACAAACACAGGAATTAGCTGGGAGCATCCCATAGCTGCTCCACTGAAGGCATGTTAGGCTCTATCATTCCTCTTATTTAGTTAATCCTTACTTTTCCTGAAGTAAGGCCCGGTAAAGCTTATCTAGAAGAGAAGACTATTTCATGAGTCCAACTTCAGAAGGGAAAAATAATTTAATAAATTTATCTTCACTGAATTCCTTGATTTAATTTCAAGATAGTACTGTATGAAATTCTCTGATCAGCTGTCCTCAACCTCAGGAAGCTTTAGTTTATCATACCTCATAACTATACTTTTGCCCAGAAATCAAATAATCTTACTTTGTTCTAAAGACAAAGGTTCAGATGATAACCAATAAATGAAATGATATGCATTCCATTTTCTCTACAAGCAAACAAACCAAAAACAACTTTTTTTTTTGATGGTCAGATAATGAGTTGAAGTCTTTTGTTATGAGTTTATTTCAGATTTCAATTTGAATGGGAGAATCTAGCATTGAAAGATCTAAAGTAAACATCATTTCAATTCCACTCTCCTGCTTTCTATTTACCCATGATGCACAAATAGTTAAATATTAAAAATTCTGACTTACTCTGTCTCAAGAAGATAAAACGTTGTCAGATTATAAGGCTGAGAACCTGATTCTATAATGGGCTTTCTCTCTTCCACTTCAAAATACAAAACTAATACTTGTGCAATAACTCCTAATAAAAAAGGAAGAATTAAAATAAAAATACCTAGTTTCCTCTGCACTTGATTAGTTTACAAACAAATCTAAAAAATATGCTTTTGAGTAGGCTACCAAGAGAAGTTATAAACAAGACCCAGGAGATGGTTGATGCCATTCCTTTTACCAGCAAAAATCTGCAGCAATTGTCAAATCATTCGAATTCCCACATGTAACACAGCTCCACGTGTCTGCTGGTATTTTAAGTGTTTCTTGGACACTGGAATTCCCAAAATCTTCATAACTGATATAACAGCTTAAAACTCTGTGGCAGAGAATAAACCTGAAGCGCGATGTGTATATATACCACTAACCCTATTTATATCTCTTCTAGGCATATGAGTAATCCAGATGAATCAGTGAGATTATGACTGTTTTTAAAGTTAAATGTGTATTAAACTACTCACGGAATCAGGATCTATGAAAACAGATCATAATTGCTATGGTTTTCTTGGTTAAAAAAAAACAGGAAAAGTAGTCAGAAAACTGGGGAATTCAAAAGAGACATCAGCCAGGAACTCTGTTTCAGTTGCTGCAGCCTTCAGGTAGAACTCAGTAACACAAGAGACGATGCACTAACCTTCCCAGAAAGATAGCTAGCAATAATGATAAGATAAAAATACCCCAAAACATTACTGAAACAATGAATTTTCATTCCCTTCTCCAGAGTGAAATAGGAAATTGATTATTAATAATTTTAATTAAAACAACTTATTTGGCATTTTAAAAATGAATGTATTTAATTAACTGAAGAAAAATATTATTTTGATTTTATTTTCATAGAAGGTGCATTTCCAAACCTGAGTTTCTGTTGCTATCCAACACACAGTAAAAGTTCAAGATACAGTATAAGACCTTTTATGACACATTCATCAGCTACTTCATCAAAAAGTAGTTTTAAAGAGAAACACAATAAACTGTTCTTTGTGAACATACCAGATGAAACAAAATACAATGTAAATATATTATACACACAGTGTATGAGATGATTATATACAACTATATAACTTTTATAATGATAATCAATTGACTTTTCTGATGAAGTCAAGCCCTCAGCTGTCTTTATATTCACAATCTCTCTCTGCCATGGTAGACAGAAAGTAAAGGACAGGTATTAGTAATCATTTCTTAAAAAGATATATCTTTCTGTCATGGGTCAAACACTTCCTTGATACTTTCATCCACATTTCCTTGTGCCATCACTTATCTTATAGTCCATCTCCAGCATCAGTCTCTTCAGTTTGACTAGCAGGATGCTATGGACAGTATATAGAAAGCCATGCTCAATGACATACACATTCAAACTGCATGAACTTCTTTCCCTTCATCCACAATATCAGTCATTGGATCAGAGAAAGCAATCAGGCTCGCTGGGCACAACTTGTCCCTAGGAAAACTGTGCTAACTTCCTCCAGATAACCTTCTTGTACTTGCCATGCTCAGAAACAGCTTCCATCAGGACTATATCAACCTCCAAAAAAATCATAGAGCCTGAAGGGAGGCTGATTGGCCCACAGCCCAGATTGGTATTACTAATTTTTTTTCAAGATGAGAAAGATCTCATGTACACTGTTGATAAAGTTTTCAAATTCATGTATCAGTGGAACTTATTTTCATTCTCCACTAACACAAGATTTGATGTTATGTTTAAGATAGCAACTATAATACTTCTTTCCTAATACCAGTACTCGATATTGAAACAAACTAAACTTTCAGTTAAATTTCTCAAAGAACAAATGTAATTTCTTGTGGTATGTTTATTATTGCTTGGAGCAAAGTAGGAAAAAGAAGCAACTCAATATGGCTCAGTACTGTATAAAAAGTGATATTCTCCATAACATCAGGTTTTTAAAGCGTTCTTTGACCAACAGCACAGCTCACACACTTTATGCCTGGGATACTTCTACAGGCATGACATTCATTGATGTGCATCAGAGGGTTCATACACACTGAAATAGGAAACTCTGTAAGGAAGTTTGACAGGGAAACGTAGTTTGGACATCAGCAGTTCTAATTATTAGCATGCAGCACTGTGGAACCTCCATCCCTTGATGGATTTTAACAAATACAGTTAATCAAATGCCTCTCTGGAATGGTGGGTACACTCAAATCATAATACTGACCTTGAATTAAGGTTCAGAATTAGGTGACCTATTGAATCCCCCCACCAAATGAACCTTGCTTTATCATCAGGACTGATACATGAAATTCAGCAAAAAAAAATTAAGTGAATGACATGACATCAGATTTACAAAAATGACTCGCTTCCATTTCAGCTAGTAAAACAATGCCTTAACTTCATGCTGATAAATTATGTTTCAGATAAGATGTAAAACCTAGTTCCAAGATTCATAAAGTTAGCAATTTCCTAAGAGCAGCGTTGCCATCTTTCAGATGACTAAATGAACTTCTTCCCTTACTGAGTCCCAGTTTCTGTCACTTGCAGTTTATTTGTCATATGCAGCTACAGTTGCATATTCTATTCTTAATCCTTTTCAGTCACATGCTGTTGGCTCTCTCAAGCAACTTCTGTCTTTCAGAAAGCCACAAGGTAGTTGTTCAATTGACTTCAATTTGAGGGGATGAAGTGACTCTTGTACACTGCTGTTAGAGCTCTCCAGGATGAAATGAACTTCATGAACAAGGTAACATTATTCTACAAGCAAAGAAGACAGAGGACCACAATGCTAGCAAAGGAATAAGTGGCCTCCAAAATCTGATAAACTTTGTGCTAATCATGCATTGAGACACGTACTTAAGGTACAAATCAGGCATGCTCACACCACATCAAAATGAATTAGCATGAAGTTTTCTGGACACTATAAGAGTTCAGTTAGGTCTTAGAGCAAGACGTTTTATTTATAGACTGAACTTCACTATAGACCAGTCAGTGTGTCAGTGGTATCAGAGGTGGGGTTTGTAACAGCAAAATGTACTTCTGACTCTCCTTGGGTTTTAATACTCATTGACTTGGACAGGTAATCAATTGCTGCATCTCTAAAGGCCCATAGATATTGACTTTGGTCTCCAAAAGACTTTATAAAGAGTCATTTGGGGGATACTTTCCCTTCAAATTGAATTGTGGACCATTAAATCTCTTTAGAAAAATAGTGGAACAAATACTAGATGTCAATGCTCCTTTTGCATTTTTAAATAGAACACAGATTTGCGTGGCCCAAGATGAGGTTCCTAGAAAGATTCTAGGTTTTTCTTTTTCTCTGGCAGATTCTTTTAATCATTATAGATTTTATTTCCCCTACAGACAAACTGCATTAGCTGTACAATACTCACTGCGCTTCTCCCACTAGACTATAATATAGGTACCTTGTCAGCACATAGCATAGATCAGCTGTGCAGTTTCTGGAGAGAACTGAGAAGTTATCTCTTGGTTTCTTGCCTAAACATTTAATAAAGGACCTTGTGATTGAAGGAGTTGGTGCTAATTTTAAAAAGTAGCCTTCTGTTGCACGTTATCTATTCTGCATCTGTAGAGAAGATTAGATCCATCTTCTCTATGCTGAAAAATGAATGATACTAACAGAATCCTCCAGGTTAATAAATTTAATGACTCAACTTGTTTGACAGTTACTGAGAGAGTTCACTTCTTGCCATTTTGTTAGATCACTCCTAAACTATCAAAGTTGGATACTATCTCAATAGCAAACTAGTACTGCATCCAGGTGTGGAGTCCTCAGTATAAAAGAGACAGAAACCTGTTGGAGTGTGTCCAGAGGAGAACCACAAAAATGGTTCAAGGGTTGGAACACGTCTGAGGACAGGCTGAGAGGGCTGGGGCTGTTCAGCCTGGAGAAGAAAAGGCTCTGGGGAGACCTGATAGCAGCCTTTCACTATCTAAAGGAGAGCTACAAGAAAGAAGAGGATACACTCTTTAGCAGAGTCTGTTGCGATAGGACAAGGGAAAATGGTTTCAACCTAAAAGATGAGATTTAGATTGGATATAAGGAAGAAGTTTACAATAAGGGTAGTGAAGCAATGAAACAGGTTGTCCAGGGAGGTGGCAGATGCCCTACCCCTGAAGACATTTGAGTTCAGGCCAGACGGGGCTCTGAGCAACATGATAAAGCTGTAGGTGTCCCTGTTCATTGCAGGGGAGTTGAATCGTGTGACTTTTAAGAGTTCCTGCCAACTCACGTGATTCTATGATTCAGTGATACCAGGTAGCAGGCTGTACAATTAACAAATGTACAGTTAGCAGAGTGGCTAACTGCAGCCAGGCTCCTCCCCTTCCAGAGAGGCAAGGGAATTGCTTTCACCTGTGTTCCCAGGGCTGACTCTGTCCTTGACTCAGGTGATCAATCAGTGGTTCAGGCTGTGACTCAACAGTTCTCATACACAGGCACACATATACACATACAAACACACACAGACTCCTTATTAAAAAAAGTAGTAGTAAGTGTTCAGAAAGAAGAACATAGTAATGCATCAGTGTAGTCTGAAATAAACTTTCTGTGGCTCATTAACAGTTCTAAGGGGAACATTCTAGTTTGTTATAGCATGCAACATATGAATGATATATAAATATTTTAGCTTAAGTGTAGCCTTAGTCCACCCACAACCCCACACCACCCTTCAGCTGCCACTCTGTGCCAAAGTCCTGGAGCAAGCCAGTATTTGTGAAGTTGAGCACGCAGGCCCCCTGCACCATGAGTCAGGCAGGACTGAGAAAGCCAAGCATAGGTCAATGCCACGTTGTCAGACAAATCAGAGCATAACCATCTAGCTCATAATTCACTCTAGTCCTCCTAGCTTCTTTGAGCCCAGTTGCAAAGCACAACAATGCTTCCTCATTATCAGATGCGTAACTCCCTGCACGTTCTGAGGTTATACTGGCCTCAAACAGAGGCTAATAGCAAAGAGAGCCCCTGTTTTGCAGAGCAGACAGTCTGTCCATACCCCTGAGAGACTAAAAAAAAAACCAACATAGATAAAGAAGTGTACAGACAGGTAGGAAGACAGACAAACAGAAAGATAGTCTGGCCTGAATCAGTATCTATCAGCCTAAGTGCTTAGAGCCCACCTTAGAACATAGCTCCATAGATATTAACCCAAATATATTTCCAAAGCTAATTGCAACAATCATGAAGATCAATGCAATGGAATGGTGATGCAGGAAGCATAATGACAAAGCAACAAGAGGGATAGAAAGGGTATTTTGCAAAGAAAAAAAGGAAAAGTACTCACCCATCTCTGAAGATGCAGACTCAGAGGGAAACACCACAAGAGAGAAATCTCCAGAAAGAGATCCTTCCAGAGTAGCAGTCAGCCATTAAATGAGGTATAAGAGAGGTGCAGCCAGGCTCCACCCCTTCTGGTTGCACAGATGAATTGCTTTCACCTGTGATCCCAGGGCTGACCCGTCCTTTCCCCAGGTGCTCAATCAGTGGTTCAGGCCATGACTCAGAAGTTACCATACAGTAATAAACAAAGTTTGCCCTGACTTCACTACAGAGTGTGAAGGATCCATGTAACACATGTAAGAAAAATGAAAATAAAACCTGCCAGAAAAGAGCCCCCTCACCCTCAGTTTCCTGTGAGGAAGGATTGTTTCCTCATCCATGTCATCTGTCTCACACTGAACCTCCTCTCCCAAGCTGATCTCACTGTCACAGCCTCAGAAAGTGACATGTTTCTAGAGGGATCCACGGAATACCATGCACCAGACTTGAGATCTTTATGAGCTTCCTAAACTCCAAAGGGAGAAAGCCTCTTTTAGAAAACCAGCAGAGCATAGAGCCCCTTTCAATCCATGAATAAGATTTGTAATGCTACAGTGATGATAGACAATGAAAATGAAAAGTTTAAATATTACACTAGCTCCAAAAAATACATCTAAGGAGATATGCACTGAATAATATATGTGTTCCTGTCAACAAGAAATATAGCAAGTGTTTAAACATATCGTCACTCTTATTACCATGCTGTATGTCTCTCTGGTGTTTTTAATCTAATGGTACAGAATTTTCTTGTATTTGTGCTTCTGTAACCCTACTTCACAGGTATTCCTAATCTTGGGTGTTATGCTGGTTTTGATTAGCTGTTCTGCACACTAATTTCCCAGTGTGTCCAGGGCGATTTATGATCTCAGCGCCTGAAATAATTTCTTGTTGCTCCTGTCTTGTTTTGTGCCCCTCTCATCTCTGTGTGCACTCTGTACTCATTCTTTCCCTTCACAGCCCAGGGTACCTTTCCTTTTCCCCAGCTGCCCCATTAACTTTCTCACACCTAAGATTTGCTAAAAATTTCACCGTATGAATCTCTGCCTATTCAGATTTGCAGTGTCTCCCATGAAGCTGCAGAATCGAAGCAATTCAAAGCACAACTAAGGGAAGGAGAGCATACAGTTCAGTTCCCTTTGCTGCATCTGCAAGAAACAAAATGATTTGATGCCACACCGTGATGGGAAATCCAGGCTGGATGCAAGAAGCAGCAGCAGCAGCCTGAAAAGTGTTTAAATGTACCTCTTTATTCAGGCAACATCAAAGGCTTTGTGCGTCTTTCTACTTCCTTCCACACCCTCAGAGCTGCTCACTTGTGCGCACTGTTTGTTCATTAACATCTAATCAAGGCATACATCTACTGCAGCTTTACATCAGCACTGCGTTCCCCCACACTAAAACTGCCTCGGGCTTTCTGTCTTCTCTTTGTATTCGTTTCCGGTGCACTAAGAGCAAAAGAAGCTGTTTCATGCTGATTGGCAAACAGTGGGAAAACAAACTCTGGGTTTTGAGGAGGATGAAAGCACAGAATGTGCTTCTCAGCCAAAAACGATCTCTCCTTGGGGATGTGCCCCACAGAGGCAGGGGGGTTCTTTTAATTAAAGGAGTAATGTATAGAAAAGAGTACCATGTAGAGACCACTGCCAAGATAGATACTACGTAAAAACACTTTTTGTTTAATTTTTTCCTTTTTTATTACCATGGGAAGCAATTGCATTATATCATTTTACCTCATATATTCATCTGTTTATTTCTAACCCATTTCTGCACATCCAAAGGCTAACCCAATGCCACAGATTAATATCCAAATGAAGATAGTTTCCTAACCAGCTTTCATACTATCCCTCAGAGCACATTACTTATGGAGATCACCAATAACGTGTACAGAGATGTTTCAGAAAGCCGTGGTAACTGGTAATCCCAATTTCCTTCTTCGTTTTCATCTTAAAGAGCATATTCAGATTTGTTTCTGACAGGTCTGAGAAATTAAAATGGAGGAAGCAATTCCACCATATGCTGTCAAAACTAGCCTTGCCCACTCTTGCTTCCTGCCCGTGGACATGTTACTCCTCCCAGTTAGAAAATACAGAAATACAGAAGGATCCTGGGTATTTTTCCATCATCCCTAAATACTCCATTGCTTAGACAGAGGACTTCTTGCCCAATTAATGTAACATGCAAATTTGGAAGATGCTAAAATGCTAAGTTCCAAACCAGGAGCAAGATGTATAAACCAAAGGATTTGATAATAAAGATGCACGCAGAGTTCAGCCATGGCTTTGTCAGAAGTAACCACAGCTATATGGAATATAAAAATATTCCACTCTAGCATTTGAGCACAGAAATATCTACCATAAAGGTGGACTGCATTTAGTAGGGCAGCGCTGCCTGCCAACTGCCAGCAAGAAACAACTGCCACATGGTCCAGTGCTCTACCTCAGACAACATTACATTTATAGGTAAAATTAACTAGATTGTGGCTGTTTGTTGCTTATGTTCTATGAGTTAGCGATGCTCCAGAAAGACTTGCTGCATAATTGCTTAATGTGGAGCTGTGGAGGTGAAGCAGAGAGAGATGTGACCACATCTATCATTTTCTGAGAAAACCTCATGTATTTTTTTGTATCTGTTTGAAAGAGAAAAACAGGCTTTGTCCCAGCTGTGAGAAATGGAATTGGAATATCTGGAGGTCAATAGTTTTGTTTTGCTTTTATTTGACAATTTGATCATAATTATTTTTATTTTGCTCTCAGATTCCCTTCGAATTCCCTCTGATAAAAGCATAAAATATCTGTTGTACGCACATCTCAAAATTATTTGAATGACTTAAATATTGACATGAAAACTAAGTGAAAAAGTTTCATGGTGGTTTTTTCCTCTCTTCCTCCACATTGTAGGCCAAAAATCTCAGACAAATAATTTCTTCTTGGAAGCTTTATCTTATTTAAAGAGTATTAAGACATCTCTTATAAAGTTGTTGAGACTTGAGTTAAAAACTGCCAGTGACAGAAAAAACATAATAACTAGAGGGAAATTGTTCCACTGATTAATTACACTCTGAATTAACCTTAGTTTAGTTTCCAGCTCCGGAATCTCATGGATCCATCTTTCCAACAGAAATATTTCCCACTATCACCTCTTAATTTTCTGTTTTGTGTGCTAAACATACTACATTTTCTTTCTTTCTTCACAGAAAAAAATATTTTCCTACTGTTCTTTTCTGAATCCTGTTTCATCATTCATCAGTCTTTTTGAAGAATGACTATTAGAATACAAAACAAATGTATGCCATTAGTGCAAGAGGTTTGTAACTTAGAACATGAGTTATAGCTGTCAGTTAAGCAAACGTAGTAGCTAGAAAGAAACATGCAAATTCATCTTCATGCCATGATAACTGCAAAAATAGCACTTCCTTAGTCATCTATGATTTTTCCCTGGTACCTCTTCCAAAGTTGTACTGAGCCTAAATTATGTCAGATTGGGTACTTGTATTCAGTTGCTTCACTGCTCCTGCATTCTCCAGTTACTGATTTCATTGAGGAAACTAGTTTTGTGAGCCTGGTCCACTTTCTGCATGTCAGGAGGTGTAACTTTTGAAGGTGACTGCAGAAAAATGTTTGTGTTGAAGTTCATGCTTATTTACGTCAGAACATGATCCAGAGCAGCCTCCATAACCCACATGTCCTTTATGATTGTCCTTCCTTCAAATGTGGTATTCACAGATGTAGTCCTCCTGGATCAGACTGGGCCAAACCTGAACAGCAGCAGCATCTGCTCAGAAATTGATGTAGGGGTGCTGTGAATTGGCCTTTTACTGCTGCTCTCAGTCACTAACCTGCTTCTATGGGCTCTGTTGGATTTCTTTAGTGGCAATTTTTTATCTTCAGAATACAGTGGCCTGAAAAATGCCTGGGCTGCACCACATCACAGAGAGGCCTTCAGTGGATGCCTCTGAGATCTCAGAAATGTCACTGCTTGACAGGGTCTATCTTCTGTTAATTATTAATGGCGGCCTTAGTTATACTGCTGCTCCTTTCTGCCTCCCCATTTGTGGCCTATCACTGCCTGTCCATGATTTTGCCATGAGCTTTCACTTTACTGTTTCCCAGGCAAATTTGCTGAGCATTTAATAAAGTATAAAATTATAATGTGTAGGTTTATACACTGGCATGTTCTTATCTTTCCAAGATGTATTAAAAAAAAAAAAATTAAATCTGCATCTGAGTTCTTGCCCCATCCTTTTAGTTTTTAAAGAAAGTATACAACTGCTGTTCTTCAACACCTCTTAAGATTAACACTGCTGTAGGAAAATTTTCATTATTTGTCTAATACATGAGTATATAATTCTGTGCCTTTTGGGGCAGTATGTATTTATAAGAATATATTGAATACTATAGCTTTTTGTGCATCCTAACTGGATGTTTTTCAGACTGGATCTTTACAGAGAGAAAACATCTTTTTGAGGAGAAATAAATAAGTTGATTACACTTCAAAGTTTTCTGAAATTTAGAACAAGAGATTGGAACTCCACGCACAGCAGAAAGGGTTCATGAACATGCTTATGAATTCTGAAATCTCATTTTACTCTTTCTTATTCACGTATCTCCAGGTTTCCTGATGTTGTCATTTTCTTTCCAGAAATGAGAGGAGGTAGAGGAACAACATTTGAATTCTATCAGAATTTTACTTAATACTGGCCAGGTATCATATTTATTGGTAAATCATAATTCATGAGAAATCAGAAGCTGTTTGTAGAACTTCTGACTGGGACAACTCAGAAATATTTGATGAAAAATTTTCCCCAAATAAAAAAGAACAACTTTTTTTATTGGCTGAAATAAAATCCTAATTTATTCTGCTACATATTCTTCAACAGGGAGTACAGAAGGGTAAGAAAAAAAAATTAAAAAGAAAAAAAATTCCTTTTTCTGTGCTTTTGCAGTATTGAAAACTTGAGAAAATGGAAGAGCACAATATAAATATGAAAAAGTACAATGTTTTCTCAGAGAAAAATATATGGAATATAATCTATGAGTAAAATTTAACTTTTCTTTGAAAACTTTCCATGAACCATGTTTCTCTCCTTTTGATTGACTCTAGTTATGTCATCCAGAGTAAGAGCAGAAACAATCACCATGTGACACAATAGGACGGATTTTGAGTGGCAAATCACTGGGATGAAACACTCAAATTAATATTAGCTACATGAGTGAAATGGGTTGGAACAAACTATTCATCAAACAATTTCAAATAATAAACTAATTAATGCAAATTGTGATGTGTTCATGGAGGAATAACAAATGCATAAAGGGCAACTTTCATTACCAAATGAATTGTTCTCGGGGAATAATTCATAGCTACAGAAGACAGAGAAAAGAGTTGAATGCTAATGCGTAGGAATGAGGAGAACACTACTATAGAAAAAGATCTAATTTGTAGGTGACATTAAGTCTAATGCCTGCCTGAAAAAAAAGTGTGTACTGCTGAGTCTCTTAGAAAGCTGGAGATGCCTTAGGTTTAGCCCAGGTTTTAGATTTTGGAAGAGACTGTAGAGTCTCTAAGAAAGTATATTAAAATGAATGTTCAGCATGCAATAGAAAGGAGCTCTGCTCTCAGCCAGGTTAACTAACCTTATCAGGAATGATATCAGTTTTTAATAATACACAATTATATAACTATTTGGTTCATTCTGCTAAATTTTGTAGAACCTCAGTAAAATAGAACATATATTAGTGTAATTACACAAAGCAAATCCTGCAGAATCAGAATACATTCAGTTTAAATACGGTCTGCATTCTTCAGTTACATTTATTCATCTCTTTGACAGTACCCTTATATCTGCTTTCTGGACATCATGGACCCAAAGAACCTGCATCTGTTTCTGTAACACAAAGCTGTCAGAAGAGTTTTGAGTCATTTATGCATTAGCCATCTTCTCCATGTTTGCTATTTCCTTGTGGCAAAGCAGTAACAGATAAACAAATGCATGCACACATGATCTGAATGCACAGCTCATTTATTTCTGGATCAGATTGATTAGTTTTGGAGAGGACTTAGAGAGAGGGAATTGTGGTGTCGATTGTCATTGACTTCCAAGATAAATGAGGAATTGGCCAGCAAAATCCTGCCCAGCGAAAAGATAACAGCACTTAGAAACAATCCAAGCACTAAGCAAAGGATTATCTTTGCTGAAATATCACAACTGCTTTTAGATAACATAAATTTCAAGTAGGCGAGTTTCAATAATTTACTGTTTCATAGCCAAAAAGACTGAATTTTTCTCTTTTTGTTTTCAGCTTTTTACTGGTTAAATCCCCAGTGGCCATTATAGGATGCCCCCACTGTTTACTACAAGCTTATGTTTCAGTATTAAAAAAGAGCTGATTTTGCTCTGCATTCATGACTAAACCTATTATAACAACTTAATAATTATATGCAAGCTCTTCAGCTGTCAAATATATGTTAAATGGAGAAACATTTATTAAATGTGAACATTAATGTCAGGAGAACCAGTTACAGCGACATTTCTTAAAAAAGAACAGAAGAAGCTGTTCAACACCTGCATACTCTGTTTTGTACCAAACTGCTCTAATTAGCACATTTTGAGATATGATTAGAGCACTAGAGGAAGCTTTCCAAATGTCATTAATTATGGATGTGATCTTAAATTATTCACTTTGAATATTTTTTCTTGCTATGCTCCTTTTATCTTCCACTAACTTTTTGTTGCATCCTAGGACAGATCCAATTAAACCTCAAATGGCAGTTTGTTACGCTAAAGAAGAGGTAAACTGAATTATTTTTCTTAAGGTGCTTGTCTTAAAAGGGAAAAGGTGGGTGAGAATCATTTTTTTCCTGTTAAACATTCATCATTCACTACCTCAGCCTTTACCAGGACTGAAAGAGAGGGTCATTAAGCATAGAAATTTCCTTCACTTGCTAAAAAAAGATATTACAGAATACAATAATGTATTTGCATATACACTCACTGTTATTCCTTTTATGGATTATTAAGATCATATCAGTTAACCGAGGTTCTGGTACATCACAGGTAGTAAGGTATGTCCAATAGCTTGTGTTCAACTGAAGAACCTTTTCCATGCTCACACACAACCAAACCTGTATGGGGTAAATCTGTGCTGAGAAGGGAGGATGGCTATAGGAAGGAAGGAGACAGAGATGGAGGGGGGCAGCAGTCATAAAGTGAGGAACAGGAAAGAGAAATGTGATGAGCAAAGTTAAATATGGTCCATGGTCACAAGGAAAATGGGAAGGAATGGCAGAAGGAAGGAAGGGAGGGGATGGAAGACCTTTTCCTTAAGGCAATGAAGATGGCTTCTTTCAGGTTGCCAGTGGCACTAGGTGCTGTGATGCCCAGTGCTGAGGCCCAGTGCTGAGATCCAGTACAGTTCTGAGGCTGCTGCTCTCTGCATGGATACCTATCTAAAAAAGGTTGTCTGGCCATCAGCTTTTTGTGGTCTTACAAAGGCACTGACTGAAACCTTAGACACCTGGCCCACATATCCTACTCACTAATTAACAGGCATATATGTGCACGTGCATCCTAAATAACTCACCAATTAAAAAAACCATGAAGAACGGTAAGTAAATTTCTTTCCCTCACTCTTCTTTCTCATATATTTTCCTTTCCACATCTGACTTACTAGTGCCTTTAGGACAGAATGTTTTCGCAGAGATAAAAAGAGAATTCATGTATATCTGCGTAAAAACAAAGCTCACAATTACATATAATGCACAGAGACATAAAAGAAGGTTCCCATGTATGTCCTCCAGATTAGATGGTAGAGTTAACAGCCCTATCGCTTGCAGTGACTGAACATTGCCCTGGATTTTGTCTTTTTCTCTAGATCTAAGTTCCTCCTTTAAGGCTTCCACTGGGACCCATTAGAAGCTACCAGCACATACTTGTTTTGTTAAACACTGCTGAAAAAATCCAGTGAACAAGAATGACAAATCCTTTAAAATGAGTTTAAAACAAGTGGAAAACAGAAAGAGACAGAGCTTTGCTGTAAACTGAAGTGCTCTCTCTTTACACAGCATTCACACCCTTACAGCTGAGCCGAACTCAGACTGCTCTCAGGAGTAACCAGTCAAAAGTTTGTCCTCCTGCTGAGTCAGTGATGTTTGGTTGGTGTTATGTGCAAGTTGTCGTCTTCTTGATAAGACATAAGGGAATTTCTCTTGCATTTGGAGGTATTAAAGCACGTTAGAGAGAGTATTTCTGAATCAATACCTTATATGACCATTACAATCTTCTAAGGTGCTTCTGAAGTTTAATGTTTCATTTTGTCTTATTCATTAACTTTCTCTTATCTTGTAAATAACTCCTGCAATTTTGGTGTGAGGTGCTGTACGCCTGGACGCTACCAAGAATTCACTTGAGTGTGATACAGATCAGGCTCTAAACATGTAGAGATCCTCTTATCCTCCTTAAATCAGTGGAGTTTGTCATCAGCTCTCGCAGGGCCGTCTTACTATCAGGTCTATAATGATCAATCGGAAACACTATAGAACTTCAAGTGAAAATATAATTCTCCTTTCATGGTCCTGGGAGAGAGGTTGCTATGAGGTGAATAAAATACTTTTAAAGGGTTTTTGCTGCCCCTTCCAACATTGTAGCTTTATCCTTTTTATTTCTCCATGTTTCTACCTTATTCTTCATTATCACATGAGGTTCTAAGCCACCATAACAAGGATATTAGGATTTTTCTTGAGCTAGTCCTTCCTTACGATCATAGGCTTGGAATTGTACAGTAACAAATCCACGTGCCAAGCGAGATGCTTTCTGCCACCTAGAACCTGTTAATAGTTACCATCAAGTTGGCAAAGATCTATGAAAAAGATAACATTTATAATCAGTCTATCAGACAAAAGAAGATCTGGTTGCAAAAGCAGATCCCTATAGAGCTGAATTCTACATTTAGTGCTTTGTACACACTTTTTGGCATATGCCTTGAAATTCTGAAAGAAAGAAGTTATTGATTTTGTAAGTTCATGTTGCCTTTGCAATGCTGTCAGTTGCCTGCTAAAGTGTACTGGGGAAAAAAAAAAAAAAAAAAGAGGAAAAGCTGAACAAAAGGCAGGGAATTATAATGGAACTTGAATCTTCTGCATTATCTTCTCTGCCTACAGTTATAAATGCATAAGTATGGAACTCTGGAGTATAAAAATCCAAAGATGTAATGCCAATATAACTAAGAGTAACTTCATTGACTGTCTCAATAAAATTGAGAGCAACAGAAGAATCATCAAAATCACTGCAAGAGATATCTCAGATACGAGCACTATGTCTTTGGTATATTAACCCTGCTCTCATAGAATCATAGAATGGCCTGGGTTGAAAAGGACCATGATGATCATCTAGTTTCAGCCTCCCTGCTACGTGCAGGGTCACCAACCACCAGACCAGGCTGCCCAGAGCCACATCCAGTTTGGCCTTGAATGCCTCCAGGGATGGGACATCCACAGCCTCCTTGGGCAACCTGTTCCAGTGATTTCCATCATTAAGATTTTTATAAAACGTTGCCTTTAATATATACTGGAGACAACTCAGCAGAGAACTCAGTTTCAAATGCTCTCAGAAATCATCATATAGTGCATTTAACTCACAAAAATTAACATGTGGCATTTATATTCATTGTATTCAATATTCAACATGTATCTTCCACATAACTTATTAGAATTGAATCCAGTGCTATTGAATGTAAACTCTATGTGAAAAATCCATACTAGGTCCTAAATGGAAGTTATTCATATCACATAAACACTATACTCTAGTAAACCAATATGAAACATAAGCAGACAGACTAGGGTACCAATATATCAGATAAACTGAATAATACCCTTACATTTGACAGCTTATCCTAAAAGTCTAAAGTGAGGTAGCTTAGAATGTAAGAATTCATATCTATTTAGACTTACGTGGATGAAGAATGTTTTTTCACTTGGGTACTGAACAAGCATCTTCTTCCCAGATTAAATATTTGAGGGAAATTCTCAAAAAAACTGCTTTCACCCACTTTCACTTGCATTAGGAGACATTCATTACGCTTTCATTTGCATTAGAAGAGAATGTGATCAGGAATGAAAGGATGGTGAATATCAGATGCTGTTGCAAAACCAGATCTATTGATGAAAATATTATGTATCTGTCAAATCTTAAGTTAATCAGCAAGACGACTTACTGTAACTATAGATCCTTCATGGTATAGGTATATTTATAGTCATGTAAGAGTTTCTTGAGTTGCTTAGGACCGTTTATCTGCATGAGTCCAGAAAAAAATCATTCTCTCTCTTTCTCTCCTCCCATCTGAAATTCCAGGAGAATTCAATGAGTCCAAAATGGGGATGATAAATAAAGAAAAAAAAGATTCTATTCTATTTTATTCTGTTCTGTTCCATTCCGTTCCATTCCATTCACCTGTAACAAACACAGGGATTCATAGCCAGTCTATTGTCAAAGAGCCAGGTTGGCAAATCCAAGGTTAAGGAATCAAAGGCTCATAGATATTCATGGGGAGTTATTTGCTGTTTTTACAGTCTCCCTCCATCCAGCCAGACTCACAGTTATCACTGTGCTACATCAAAAATGCTGTTCCAGATCTAGGAAAGGGTACAAATTAGATTTTACAGTAATTAGACTTATTGTGTCCCACTGGAATTTAGTTTCTACAAGACATTTAGTGCAGGAAATGATAACTCTTCAGAGGAATAATAACATCAACCTCAACTTTCTGTTTCAAAATGTTTTGCTAATTATATCGTAGGTGACATTCTCTTCTCCTCGCTGTGTGGAAGCTGCTCTCAGGCATGGCATACAGGAGTGCTGTTACGCTAGAAACACTTTTTCTAGATGCTTACTTTCATCTCAGTAAAAAATTACCCTTTGTACGTTCTGCAAACATTAAAGATCACCTGGTGAGTTTTATGTCTGCTCAGATTCATTCTTGTCTGTGTATTCCAGAACGTGCCATAGTCATCATTATTACTACTTCCACTTACAGAAGAGAAAAAGTGTGTACCTGATTGATCTGGAATAAAGCTAAAGCAGACATAGACTCCAGCATCTATAAAACACATTAGCTTTTCTGCCCATTACTTTAGTAACAAAAAAAGGGTTTCTAACCTCTTATAAGAATGCTTTGGCAGTAACATTAATTGTCAGCAAATAACCTGATTCATATCTTGTTGATTATAAATGTCATGCTCATCTCTGCATACACTATAACCTTTCATACTGTACACTTTAAAGAATTTCTTCCCTCCTGCCAGTGAAATTCATCCCAGTCATCATTTAATTTAAGGATTGGTAAAGGATGCCACACACACACACACACACAAGATTTTTAGTACACTGAATATAATGGTATGCATTTGAATTTGATGAAGAGCATCAAATTATCATGTCTTCCCTTCTAAGAAAAATCCAGTGTGATCTAGTGATCAAATTGTGAGATGTTTGGTTTTATATTTCATCTTTGACAAACTCAGTGTTCAAAGTGCCTCAGCGTCCCTTAGTCTCAGTTTGCATTATAGAATTAATTCTGAGTGCCAGGAATGGGAAGTTAAGAAACAAGTTGAGAAAAACTTTTGAGAGGAGAAATGGTAAAAACTTTTAAGATGACAAAAATGCATTACTGTTAGAAGTCTAACCTTTATTCCAAAAGAAGACAGTCCTGACCCAATAGTTTCAAGCAACTAAACAATATGTATTTTAAAAACTAAAAGCACGTATTTGTTTCCCCTTCTCTCTCCTCAGTGGATGTGTAGGTGCAGATACAGCTATGGCTGAAGATGATGAGACTCTTACATTGATTCCATAACCATCAGTTCAGGCCCTCAAACAGGTAAAGCCAAAAAAAGCCATTTCTCACTTACACTCAGAACTCATTACTCTGTCCCAAACACATAAACAGATCTTAGAATACATATTTTCAAGTTGTTCTTAATTTCATCTCTCTACACCAAGAAGGATATTAAAAATATACATATATATATATATATATATATATGGAAGCATGAATTAAGTCTAACATTTTCAGAGAGTAGTAATTCATTTAAGGTATGGCCAGGACTATAAAAACACAGATATTTTAGGAAGAAAAAAAGTTTCCCATGTAGGTTTGATGACACTACTAAGTCTGCAGCTTTAATGAGAGGTGACAGTAACCACTAGTTTAATTTCAGCATTGATTGAGACAGAAATTCCTGCCAGTATTCCCAGTGGATTCTGAAGGAAGAAGTGTGCCAGCAAAAACTGTGTACAGCATGAAGTGCAGAGAGTGGAAAAACAGGACCCTAAGATGAAGCACAACTCTTGCTCAGTTTTTCCCACTGTAATCTTTTTCTCGTCAGCATACTTTACATGGTCTAATAGACCCCATGCTGCTCTCATTCGGTGACAGTGACAATGACACCACTTCAACTTAACATAAAACTTGAGGTGTGTTATGAAAGCTCAGTTAGCAGCTGTACTTGTCATTAATCAGAACATTCCAACTATGCCTTATCTGTTTCAGCTTTAATGTTTGAAGTGTTATCTCTATCTGATATCACTAATGGGAGACTGAAGAAAAGATTATAAAATATAGGTCTGTAGAAAAATTCCAGCTCATTTTCTTGGTCATACCAGAATCCTATGACAAAAAGATAGGAGAACTGAAATGACCTTTACAAGATCACTATCAGTCAAATATGCAGAGTTAAGTGCCAGAGCCTTTCCTCTGACCACCAGTGTATCTTGCTGTTGAGAAGAAAACGCTTCTGTACTTAGCACACTTTATCTGCTTTTCTCAACTTGTGAACAAAGCATATGCTTGTGGGAAAAACGTTAGAATAACATCTGCATCTCCCACGCTTTTGAGTTAGTGTACAAAATGCCAGAGCTACATAAATACACCAATTATAATTGGTAATAGGGAGGTAGGGACAAGTATTTTTTTTCTCTCTTGATTAAGACAATTGATAACTATTTCAATTATGCAGCATGCTGCATTTATTAACCCAGCAGGCACTGTCAAATGTTCATCAGCTACTTGCATGTAATCTGGTGAGGCAGTATCTTCAGCACAAAAATTGCTTCTGATGGTAAATTTATGGCATCCAGCAGTGACAGTCATTCTGTTGCACTGCAAAGCCACCCGGAGTGATAGCCTCTTGTGAACTGAGGGATCTGGAGATTGTGTCATTCAGTTCAATCTATTTCATAACTTAAAGTGCCATTTGCATTTTTACTGCCATTCGTCTCCAGGTCCACTGCGGTTTCAGCAGCACATCCATAGATGAAGCATTAGGAAAGTGTTAATTCTGACCCAACTAGAATTGAGAGAGTACATGCATTGTGGTGACAGCCTTCTTCTACTAAACTTCATGCCTGCATTTCTGTAAAAATGTTTCCTTACATGACATGATTCTATGATTCTATGTTCATTTATTTGCTCATAGGTTCAAAGGTGAGTTACACTAACAAGAATGCTCTAAAATCTCCGCACCATTGAAAATATCTCTTGAAATAAAGTCTCCAAAACTTGCCTGCAGAGATCAGAAGAGATGCATAATCTCTGCCTCATATAAATCAGAATAACTCTATTGATTTCAATAAATTATCTTCATGCATACGTGCTAAAGTTCCCAGTTACAGAAATACTATCTGTGGTGCACAGAGATTAATGATTCATTAATAAAATTAGAATTACTGCAAAAAAAATTCACTATTCAGTTGATTTTTTTTCCTGGCAAGGACATTTTTATATCATACCACACATCAGGCAGAATGACTCTATAAATGCCTACAGTATCTGTTTGGTTGAATGTGAATTAAATAATTTTAAAAAACAGTCCTTGTCATAAAGGTAGAATTTACTTCTAAGTATTTCTCCATATATCAAAGGTGTTTGCCTATACATATAAGTCCATGACACTGACCCTGATGTCCTCTCACTATGATCTTTCCTAGCACTGTTCCAGAGCCAAGCAGCATTGATGACAATGATGAGAGCATGAACTAGAAGGAATACCTGAAGAAAACAGCGTGGAATGTTCTTGCAAGGCACACTCAGCAGAAAAATCAGAAGGAAGAATGACACAAATGCCAACAAAGCCAATAAATTTAGAGCATATATTTTGGAGAGAAGAAACTTAAAGCCTTCAAATGCCAGTGGTACTCATAGAAATGTATGCTTTTTGTATAGGAACAGGCACGTTGATCAGCCATTCTGCATCATGTCAATAACATAGTACTTGGACACTTCTAGTTTACCTGGAAGTACCATAGAACTAGACAGATCTGACCATAGAACAATGCCATATTTCCTGTTAAAATGAACTTGTTGTCAGTTAAGAGAAACGTTGTCTTTCTGCTGATGTGTGATGACAGTTGGGAAATCTTAAAAGATCATTTGAAATAATACAACCTGAAAAAACTGCCCATAGTTTGGTATCTGAGTGCCCCCCAGCCTTCACAGAGCTGTCCAAAGAACATTATTCTCTCTTCAGTGAGCTTTTCTGTTTAATAATAAAATTAACTCTTGTTCCACAAGGGATTGCAGTTCTTCTTTTGTATTGAACCCTCATCGGAATGCAGTTCTTGATGTAGAAGAGTGGATTGTCGTGTAGTGTTAAGGGAAAGCATTGTGATGCTTGTGCAGATAATTCAACTCAGTATAGTCTCCCCTCAATGCTCTATTGGTAGCATTTGAAAAGTAGGAGAAAAGTCACAGAAAAATAAAGCAATCCAAAGTTTTAATTCTTGATTTTTGTATTAGCCAAGAATGGTTTTAGCTAGTTTTTACACCACTGCTAAACTAAAATTTCCCATATGTAATTAAGTATCTGGCCTCATTCCTAGACAGGGGCCAGTCTTCATTTCAGGCAGTGGTGTTTCTAATCATTACCTGCTAATGACCATATTAACAGGAGTTTATGTTTTCACTGTGATTACTTTCTGCATTCCAGCCTCATCACCTACCGTAATGCTAAAGGATGTCATTACTGATTCAATAATATTTATGAATTCAAGCCTATTGAAAGGCTGTATTTAATTTCTTTCTAATCAGATAAAGGAATGAAAACCTGTGATGGATCAGCAAAGGAAAAGCTATCATTAGAAGGGTTCGATGAATTGTCTATAACAATAGATAATGACAATAATGTAATGCATTACTTTTCAACCAACTGTATAAGCATTAATTGGTTAATCCACCAATAGTAGAAATAGACAAAAATGAGTCAGTGGTAGGCCACGTGATAGACCCAGCAGCTCCCAGAACACCCATGCAGAGCTCCGGCTAGACAGTGGCTATTTCTGATGCCATACTCTCTGCCTGAACAGCCAGCCTTGTACATTTGATCACTGACACCAGCAACAGGCATCTTTCAGGAGGCCCATCTCTGTTGAGGCTGATTCAGCTATCTATACCTTTTCATCACCGTGAAGGCTGTGCTTAAAAATCTCTAACTGCAAGACAAAAGGCTAACAGAAAGAGATGGCTTCACCTGCAGGGCCAAAAAGATCTCAGTGTGGCTAACTTCATTGCTGAAGATGTACGGTTTCAGCAAACAGCCTGAGCTAACAGCCAGATGCTCACCATGACAGCATAAAGACCTACATACATTTTTTAAATATGCCATTTTCTACATTGTAAAAACTGTTACTAAAGACATGGAAAAAAAACTTGTCACCCCTCCCCACTTGCTTTTGCTCTTAGGATCCTCTCCATAGCGTTCATTTTCTTGTGGTTTTTTGTTTGTTTGTTTTGCTTTGTGTCATTCGTTCATTTGCTTCTGATTGCTTTAAAGGTTACTGAGCTTTCTCAAGGTGGCTGTAGCCCCTGACCCCCATCCCTGGGCTGCTCTGGCAGGTACTCAGCCTGTCTCAGGGAGGTGCAGCCCCCTGAAAGCATGATTCAAACTGAGCTGGTTTCAGTGAAGGCACACTTTTCCAATTCCTCATGAACATACTGTATGAACACATATATTCCTATTCAATGCTATGTTGATTTTTATTTCTCTTCCTAATAACACATTGAATTTTGAAAGGTGCCAGAAGAAGTTTTTGTTTGCCTAATTACTCAACTATTCCCCCCCTGTATTTTTAGCATACGCTGTTTTCTTCCTGTAAACTAAAAAATAAACTTTTTTTCTAAGCAAGCGTTTGATGTGAAAGCATGCAGTTGGAAAAAAGAGAAGGAAGCTTTTTTCCAAAGGCATTTGTGTTCAGATAGCCTAGCAGAGGCACAATGCACTGCCATTGATTTTCAAGCTCAGGCTGTGTATCTCAAGAAAGAATTGTTTACCAGTTGGCCACAATGTAAAAACAGATTAAATATTCACATTTTGGTGACAGGTGTAAGATTATATTCGACTTCTTTCTCAGCCTTTTTTTCAGTCCCTTTTTCAAAATACTTATGCTACCAGAAATTCATTGAAAATGAGTATAGCGTTTGCTGCCTAAATTCACTGTATTACAAACAAAAAGTTTTACATAAATGGATTTGCCTTGAGGAAAATATTGAGTACAGTATGAAGATCAAATTCAGCTAATAGCACTATTAAAAAGGAGATTTAAAAGGTTATTTGTTTGACTTTCCCACAACAAAATTATTAGTAGTTATCACTGAAGCAGAGGGAACACTTCTTTATTTATGCCCACATTTTTTTTTTCTGCACTCTTAATCAACTATCGCAAATGTCTGTGGTGCAAATCCAGTGATGCAGTCAGCTTGGACTTGACCCCAAGCTCCTTAAAACAATGGAAATTCTCTTGACATAACTGTTTCGCATCCAGCCCTACTATGCAGAATTCCTAACACTCTTAATCTCAATGACAAAATAAATGTTCTTCATACAAGGCCAACATCTCAGATGTTCCCCAGATGGGGAAGTAAGCGGTTGCCTTCAACACTTACAAATCCCTGTGCTTCTAGATAATGGCTCAGGGCTAATGCTTTCTCCATTGCATTAATACTCCTTTTCACAGATTCAGAATAACTCAGCATTCCCAGCGAGAAGTGCGTGCTAATAAAGCTTTCCTTAGGTCAAGCAGAAGATAACTCATTTGCCAGTATAAACTCGTATAGAAGATGCTGAACCTAACTCGTGTATTTCTGAAAGATGTCATGTTATGCCTTCAGTTAAGAATATTTGAGTTTTGTTGTAGTTAACAAATTTGAGCAAGCCATTTTGAAACAGCATTAAAATCAATAGTATCTATCCTTCTTCCAACCGTTTCAATTTATGCAACATCCATTGTAAATACCTCTTGAACGATCTACTCAGATCCTCTTCCTATAAATGTTGTACACAAGTTGGGAACAAATGGGCTTTAAAAAAGATACCTATATAGGAAGTCATACAATTATTTATTTCTATCCTTCTATCCTTACCTATAGTAATACTATATTCTGCTGGAAACCGAGTTGACTTCCCAAATCAGCCTCTTGTCAGGCTCAAGGGAAGCAATTAGAGCTAGAGCAGGCCACCTGGTATGACAGTAATTAGGCTCCAGATCTGTTCTTATCAGGACCCAAAGCTGCACTGTGAAATTAGCTCAGAACTTTAATTAAACTTGTAGTAACATCTTACTTCTGTTTTTTTTTTAATTATTATTTTATTGGGATTGCAACTGAGCAGAGGGCTGAATGGCTCATTGAACAAGTAAAAACTAATACAGTTATTTCCCTCTGTGTTATCAGCAACGATCAGAACCACCTTAGCTGTTACCAACAGCTATTATCACAAGTATCCCTCTGGCTCTTTGGAATCTACAGAGAATTAATTAACAGGCTCAAACCAGTGTGCAGTTAGCATTTCCTACTGTTGGTTTAGATTCCATGTATGCAGCAGGGCAATCATAGGCTGTACTTAGATTAGTATTAGCATTATGATTCAGGGCATTTTGGTGACTCTTTTCAACATACCCATTCACTGTGCACAGATTGCATTTGCAAAGCCTTCTTGGTGAAAACAAACTAGAGTGTTTCAGAGGAAACTGAACCAGGAGGTCTGTTGCAGACCTATACCAAATGTGCTCAAAATTTGACAGGAACATATCAGATTCAAACAGCTCCAAAGCATTTACATAGTCAGGATATTTGGTCCAGGACAGCACACTAAATTCAGCCTAAACAGAACACCATAAACTTCATGTTTTCCAAATGCAGGGTCTTCAGCACCAGCACTTTCAATCCACTGAACCTATCCTATTACATCAAATTTCTCATCAAGGTGAAAACAGTCATGATTGGCAATTAGTCACTGGAATTTTACAGTGCACTCAATGCAGGCAGGGAATGTTAACAAAAACAGGAAAGTTATCTTCCTTTTCACCTATCTGTATGCAGTAATTTGAAGACAGATATATAAACAATAATCTAAACAAAACCCCCATTTGCTTACTCCTTTACAACACAAATGTACAACCAAATGAGAGGGTGGTTGGGCACTGGAAAAGGATTCCTAGGGCAGCGGTCATGGCACCAACCTTGCTGGAATTCAAGAAGCATCTGGACAATGCTCTCAGAAATATGGTTTGAATTTTGGGTGGTCCTGTGTAGAGCCAGGAGTTGAACTCGATGACATTATGGGTCCCTTCTAACTTGGAATGCTCTGATTCCATGATAATGCAGTTAGGGGATATGAGAGATACTGCTATTAAAATTGTACTGGTACTACTTCTGCAGCTTTGATCTTGGACTTATTCTATCATCAGCCTCTTCTGTGATGTATAAAATCTCTGTACATGCTTGCAAGTACATTAGTATTATTAAATACTAATGACTACGCTTCTATCCCACAGTATCAACAAAGAAGACAGAAACAGCAACAATTGGTTCCTATTGAATTAATGGATCCTGTCTTTGATTGGTGCTACTGAAGCAAAAGATAAATCCAGGGAATTCAATGGGACAACATTTCACTCCTAGTACTCATTAGCATTGGATATCCCGTCCCAAGAAAGGTAGACATTCTTGGAGAACACACTCCCTCAGATTCATCTGAGGACTGTATCCTATATCAAAGGGGAATGCACACTTATGAAGGCAGAATTTTGTACTCAGTTTGCAGACAACCCTAACTGTAAGACATTGTTCTCCATGATTTTTTATATATTAAATGAAAGCCGCTACTATTTACCAGTGATTATTTGTACTTTGCATTAGAGCTTATCATTTACTGGTTATGAGGTTGGAATTTGAAGATAAATAAACAATAATTTTGGTGGTGGGTGAGGTGACTCTTTCTGGAGTTGTGCCTCCATACACATTAACTGCATTAACTGGAATGCTCTGTATTAAAACCATCAGTCTACAAAACCTATTAATAAAGCCCATGTGGTCTATTCCTCTTGCCAAAGCACAACTGTTTGCTGATGTAATGAACCACATGCTCTGTACAGTGTTATCCCTATAATACTTTTATTTAAAATAGTAGTAATGTGTCCTTTGTGCAAGCTTTAAAATAGGGAGAACATTTATAATGTAATTTTGACTTTTTTATCATTTATGCTCTTAATTACTCTGAATTTTATTTCATTAGGATAACAGCACGAACTGATTCTCACTGTTCCAACACAACAACAATACTGGTTTGTGCCTTTTTAAAATACCACTACAGTAATTCATAATACACTTCTGTTTTGTTTCGTTTTGCTTTTGCATTTCAGAAACTGCAAAGAAATGCTGAGCAGCACACATGATCTCTCTATTGAAAGGAAAAGATGGAATGTCCATAGTAGATAATGAAAAGTCAGAAACAGACAAAACTCCAATTATATTTAATTGGCAACCAAAGAGCAATTCATAGTATCCTTTTAGTTTATGGGGAGAGAAAATGATCTTCAAAAAATCTGTTTTTATTAAACCAGTAGTCACAGTTAAAATGTCCTTTTAACCCACAGATCTATGTCTTCACCATATCTTTTAAGGATAACCTCCATCACATTAAATTCATAAATTTAAAAGAGAAATTACTGAAAAAAGGAACATTGAAGACTTCTGCAAAGTTCCAGAAACAGTAAATGTACTCAAGTTTCACTGACAAACTTGTTTTTGCATAAATTTTATCTGTTATATCTGCAGTTGCCAATTTAGTCATATGCTTGGATGCATTCTTACTGAAAACCTGAGCTTATAATTTATATATATATTTATATAAGTATACACAATCAAAAGACAAAAATACCGTGTCAGTGTGTATATTGATATAAATATATGTATATACCACTTCCTTAAAAGACAGAGGAACCATTTTTTTACTTTATCATCAATCTTACTTACAAAAATCTTTGCAGAGCTTACCAATATGCCCGTACAGCCAAACACCGCTGTCTGTGAGAGACCAGTCCTGGACACAAGAGGCAAGATTTTCCTCAAGTGAAAACCCCAAATGCCAGAATAAATATGTAGTTCCAGGTACTTCAAACTCTTGAACAAATCAAACAGAACACCATCCTATGTACCTATACCGATGGATTGGGAAATGAAAAAATAATAATAAAAAATAATCATTTCCAAGGCAAATCTCTGCTTCTCACAGATGCACACTAGGTCCCAGAAGAACATTTGGAAACTGCCTAGGGGGGTAATGCAGTATATGGTCTTAACTTGTTGTATGTTCTACATGGGACATGATATTTTGCAGAAGGTTACAGCTCCTCGCTGCACTGGCTAGTCTTTCTGCACTGTAGCATTGTGAACATGCCACAGCATAGATGTCATAAGAGAAAAGCATATTATTAAAGAAAAAATCCCCAACTGGATAAATAAAGAATGTCACAGAGTTTGCCAAAGTGCTCATCATCGAAGAATACCTACACCGTACTGCATCCCCTACAGAATAGCTCAGATCTCTGCATAGGGTCTGCAAAACAGTGGCTTTTAGCCAGCTTCTTTCTGTGAAAGAGATGTTATGAGAAGCACTGGTGTCTCCAGAAGAAATGTATCACTTTAAGAGCTTTGGCAGTCATCTCTGGAGTACATTTAACAAAATCAATGAAGAAAGAGGTAAGAAAAAAAATCACAGATAACCAATAAATATAAAATATAAATTATGTATATACATATTATATATATATATGTGCAAATACGTAGACTTTTTCTTCCATCAGCCCCAGATGCCAGCATAGCGAGAGGAAGAGAAGAGACACTGGGAAAGCGGCGCCAGCTGATAAGAGATCCGTAATCCCAGCCTGCCTTGTTAGAGGAGAAATTAGGGTAGCTGAGGTTATAAAATCCCTAGACGAGATCTGAACTATTTTTTTTCTAGCCAAATTGTTTTTCCATGGGAGCTTTCCTAGATAGTTATTTTTTATATTTTAAAAAACAGCTAAGTGGAACTTAGGCTTTTTTTTTTCTTTTCTTTCTTTCTTTCATTTTTTAATTTGCTGGGAACTACATGCTAACTTTGAAATGACTAACTTTGGGACTATAGAAACAGAAGAATTTCGAGGCTGCTGGATATTGGCATACACAAGTAACTTCACGGTAACTGCAGTCACCTGACACAGCCTTTGGATGTTATTAATCCTCCTGCTATGATAAGGCAGATCCTCAGCAGCCATACAAGGCCAGACAGAATCTGGCCACTTAGGTTGTTATTTAATCTCTGAAAAAGCATAACAGAGAATCTAGGTCATATCTTAGTCACACTGATCTAAAATAAACTACCTTGCTTCACTCTCAAAATGTTCCTGTGGATTTGCACAAATGTAAGAAAGAGCAGAATTAGACCCACCATTTTCTGAAGAGAAATACTTGCCAGGGTCTCAGCACTCCTGTAATTGTGCATAACAGTTGTCAGCATTGACACTGAAGTAGGTCTGATGCCTCTCAGCCTTTCGGTGCTGCATTCCAGCTGGAAGTCCAGACTCATGAAAGATGTATTTAGACACATAAAATGGTTCTCTACTTTTCATTGCATCACAAAAAGGAGAGTGAAGTTATTTTTGGTAAGTTGTATTATTTAGATGTTTTATATGGGGTTGTTGCTCAATGGTTTAATACAGCTGCATTGCTACTCTATGAGAATATGTCAAGCTGTCAGGAAGGCAGCTTCCTAACAGCCCTTACAGCGTCAGTTTCAGAGCACATTTACAAACACTACTGATCCCCTCAAAATCCCTATAAGGTACACAAGTCAATATTATTATCATTATTACCTTATTTTTTACAGTTGTTGAAACCACAGAAGAGAAATATGATCATCCCTCATCAGTATTATGAAGTGTAGAGTAGGTCTTCACATGGCCTAAAATTTGTTAATGCCATTAAAATCAAAACTGGAATGAAGGTATTATATTACATGAGAGTCTACACTTCCATTTTGTGAGAGTCCCTTAATTGTTATTGTGGGTAATTTTATTACGAGATGGGAAGCTTGCAGAGAACAAATGAATTGCAAAGACTGAAATGCTTCCTATCTACAGCTACTAAATTACATTTCAAAATCAATAGCATTTAAATACTGTTCAGACGAAGAAACTGTTGTGATTGCCTCAGAGCTGCCACAGAATTGGCTGCAGCTGTAACATGCTGGGGGCCTTAGCTGTGGTATATCTTCCTCCTTAAGGTGGAAAGTTGCAGCCTAGTTAGATGCTAGAATTGTTTCCTGGTATTTCACTCCTTTATACCTCATCCAATGAGGCAGGGGAAATACGTCGACTAACGCCAAATATGACAAGGGTGTCTGTGAGACAGCATTGCCCACTAGTTTCCAGTAAAGATTAGACCTTTCCACTAAGAATTTCCCTCCTTGTTTTATTCAGTTATGATTTGTCCATATTTCTACTTAAGGTGTTTTCCACTAGGTTGTTTTTACCCCTACTTGTAATTAGATATATCAGGTTGTTTATTCTGTCACAGTGCCATTTTCCCATGTGGCCACTAAGTCTGGAGTTTGAGCATTTCTCCAATTGGCCACTTATTGATCTTCCCAGGCACAACTGTAAGGCTCACCAGCCTGTAGTTCTCTAGGTCTTCCTTTCTGCCTTTCTTGAACATGGCAGTAATGCTTCCCTTGTATTCTTCCCAGGCCATCCATCCCTGCTTCCACTGCCTGTACTTTCTCTTCTTTTCCTTCAGTTTGACCCGTAGGTCCCCGCTCAGCCATGCCAGTTTCCTGCCTCCTCTGCATGATTGCTTATGCTGGGGAGTGGAGAGTTCTTGTGCTTTCAGAATGGTGTCCTTAAAGAGCTGACAACTCTGTTCTGTACCTTTGTCGCTCAGAACAGTTCAAAATGTAGTTCATAATATAGCAGAACCACTTAATTCAAGGAGATGCCCATCTATACTCAAACCTCACAATAAGCCTGCTTTAAAGTGTAACAATAATTTAATATATTAATGCCTCTAAATAGCTAGAGACATAAGAAGAACCTGGCATAAATAAATCCAGAGGCCTGTCATTATATATAACTCAGCTGATTTACCTTTGGCAACGCTAAGTGGCAGAGTTCTAATGCCATCAAAGTTAATTAGTGATGATGACAAAAGGATGTGTAAGGAAATAAATTACTGCCTGTTCTTTGCTGGCCTCCTGGACCTGCCTGTGTAAAAGGGACTGTTTACTGAAAGAAGCAGTTCTTGGTTCTATGGAGAAGTTTTTGTGTATTAACAGACAGACAGACTTTTGAGTTGGATGATCATTCATACATCTTGCATTGCCTTAATGCTTTTCTAAAAGTTCAGTGAACTGTCATTTCCTATTTAATTAGAATGTGTCCAAATGCAGAAGCGGTAGTGTAAACTTCCGCTTATTTTGCTGGACGAGTCTGGCCACCTTGGGTTGACAAGGTTGATTTGTACCTGAAAATCTTCCTAGTGTTTTCAGGTTTCTGAAGACAGCCCACCGACTCCAGGTGTAGCAATATCCCAGGACAGAGGCAAAGCCAGCATGGTTTTTTGTATCAGTCGCTGGCCAAACTTTCCAGAGCAACAATTTTTGCTACTTTTCAAGACCAGCTTTGAGTAATATGGCCCAGAGGCACAAGTCTGCTGAATCCAGCACTGATTGTTCTGCCCAGTGCCTGGTCTCTGAATGTTTCCATTAAAATAAGGAAACTAAATTGACTCTAAGTATTGTTTCAGAACAAGAAGAATCTCAAATGTCTTGGATCAGCCTTAATTTCTGAACTGACAGAGGCAGCGCAACCACAGGAATAAATTTATAGGTAGGATCAAGCTGTCTCTTTGCATCATAAATTGACTGCAAGCATAAAAGTAACAGTTTGCACGCACTAAGGTGTCCAACGATGCTGTAAAGATTCCCCTTCCCAAACACAGCCTGCCAAGTGTCAAATATGTTATTAAGTAGAAGTAAAAGCTATAATAATCTCTCCCTAAATTCTCCTTGGGGAAGTGGAGCTTTATAGTGTCCTTAAGACCAGCAAGTGCTTTAAAGGCATAGTTCAATCCTGTACCAAAGCACTAGCTATGAGAAATGACATTTGTATTTAAACATTTTTCCTCCTGCAGGATTTTGGAACAATTGTAACATTTTCAACTTCTGCAGCAACTTCCTACTAAGGACCTCAGAACGTTTTAGAGGCAATAATTATTTTAAGCTCCCTGAGGTAGAGAGGCAGCAACAACAGCACTTTCCACACAAGGTAGATTCCCATGACGTAGATTCCCTGAGGTACCATGTGGAACTATGCACAAGGCAGGCAACAGAGATGGAAACTGATCCCTGGAGCTTCCAATGTCAGTGCTCTACACCAACCATCAGATGTCCTTCACTCCCACTCCACCTGTGCTCTATGGAATGCTTGGTAAATACTCATTACGTTGAAGAGAATGTAATGAAATCTTTCTAGTACTTATTTACAGTAAATGCACGTTATTATCTCTATGTGGTTTTGTTTTAATGTCTTTTTTTTTTTTTAAGTGAGCTCTTCTTCCTTATTATTAAACAGCTGAAGAAATACAGAGTTACCAACAGCTGACTACATTAGTCTCAAATGTCTTTTCAGTGTATTAAAGTGTTTTCAATTACCTCCTAATACACCTCCAGGGAGCCTGGGAGAATGGAAGGATTAGTAGAATAATGAGTTTAAATTATTTAGGTTTTTTTTCTTCTCTTTTATTATGTGACTATGTTGGATTGAATCCTAGACCAGAGATATTTGATAGTACAAGCTGGGTTATATCTAACAAGTGATCTTGATCACAAATCAAAGGCTTGAAAGAAAAGGATATTAAAATGCAAATTTCCCCTCCTTCTCCAAGGAAGATACAGTAAAAAGGGTGGGGATATCTGTTTTATTTGCACTGATGGAAATAAGGTGGCTATTGTAGCAGTTATTGAAAATGATCATGAATTACAATGAAATTATCAGGCAGATGACAGTTGTGAAGAAAAGAGTGCACACGATCCGCTCTAGCCTTATTGCATCGTGATGTAATAAAACTCCTAAATTCAGACAGATTAATTACTGGTGGAATGTAATTTCAGGAGGGGTGATGGGAGGTACCTGAGATTTGCTTGCTTCTCTCTGATAGCCACTTATGTATCTGTCACCACTCAAATATTTGAGCATTTCTAAGCTGCTAGATGTATTTTATCCTTATAAAATTCTGCTAAGCTAGAGAAATTTAATTTTTATTGCATTCAGGAACTGGAGATACTAAATCACAAGTTAAAGGTCACATTGAAAGCTTAGAGAAATCCAGGAAATGAAACCAATGTTTTCTGAACTTCACTCCTACAAACCATCCCTGGTGAACCAACAGTTTAGAGAATGCAGTGAAGAAGACATGGTATTATGGGACTGAAAAGGTTTGTGATGGCACGGTTTACCTGTCTCCATTTTCATTCCCAGTCCTGTTGATGCCCTAACCTGCTTTTCAAGCAAACCTACAGTTTTCAGCTCTACCCAGTTACCGCTTAAGGCAAATGTAGTTTGGCTTCCCAATTAATTTTTATGAATCTGAAAGCTTAAGTTATATCTTCTCACTTCTGTCATTGCATCTGACAATATCTTCACCATAATTAGTAAGATTCCCTTAACACTGAAAACTGGTTTCTGTCCTATACCATGCGGCGGATTAAGCGTGGATTTGTGGACAAGTCCTAATGCCAGAACTCCAGCAACTGATTTAAAATGAGGCTCTAGATAGGTTTCTTAGTTCCTACTTTCTTAAATGGATACCTAATTAGTTAATACAAGCATCCTAATTAATGAGAAAATATTGCCAGACTATACTGTATATAGAGCCCTTTGTACTGGCAGCACAGTATCACAGTCTTAAAATGCACCAAATTTTAATGTCACCAATAGAAAATAGAGAGGATCATGAGAAATCAATCAGAAACAAGAAATGCATATGAAATACTTCAAGTAAAACTCCAATTAGTTTATGTTGTAGAATAATATCAGCCACATACTGGTTGAAACAGCTGAACTGTTTAAACTGCAGTAAGTTTGAATATTTTCCAGCAATTTTTTTTTCCCTCCTCAGAAATAATTAGTCAAAATAAACAACTTTGGGGGAAAAAAATACATCCTCACACCTTCTAGGTACAGTATTGAACTTTAAAAATAGACTCATGGCAGTATATTGAAGAGATGCAAGAACTAACACCAAGGAGAGCAAGAATCATGAGTCTGGACTTTCTTATGCTCACACAAATCTTTAATCACAAATGAGTTCCTCTGCAGCTACTCTTGGCTGTGTCCTTTTCCTACCTTTTTTTTTTTTTTTTTTTTTTTTAATTTTTGTTTCATTCCTCTTCCTCCACATAAAGCAAAGCAAAACAAAACACCTACTGGAGAAGCCTTAGTTCATCCTTATCTACAAGACAGAAAAAAAATCTGTCCCTGCTTGTCACGAACACTTGATTTATTTTACTCTTGTTAATTCATGTGTCATAAGAGATTGCCTGTTTTTGCTAACAGATACAACAACAGTTAATCCAAAAATATCATTTTTCGCACTCGTGCTTTCATAATAATGTGCAACCGTTAATGAATAAGTATGTGTAGAGATTAAATTTGAAATAAAAATGATTAGAACGGGATACAAAAAATTATCATAGAAATAGAGAAATCAGCATTAAAGGTCTCATTCATATCTTCCATAAGACTCATTTAAACACTGAATAATTTTAAGCTGGAGATTTTACCAAGTCTTCCACCACCAGAAATCTGAGCCAGACAAAATCTATGCCTTATACTGTACTCAGAAAATCCATTTTCAGTTTCCTTCAGTGTTACCATGATCTCTTGTGACAGGTATCAATTCCTTATGATGAATGCTATGAGAAGTGACCAGTGTATTTTCAGAGTCTTCACCTACATTCATCTTCATCTACCTTTAGGATACCACAGCTAGCATGCTCAGGACAGTGTCTATGTTCTGCTCAGAATGGAGGCAGCCAGTTGTTGAAGAGGTCTGACAGCTCACACACTGTATCTCCATCTGAGGAAGATGGACTTCAATATGAAACATGAAGATAGCTCCATCCACAGTCAAACTTAACTTGCAATACTAATAGAAGCCTTTTTGCTCTGAGACAAATTAGACCCAGACACCAGAAAAAAAAAAAAAAAATGTTAAGGAATGGTGGAATCTGCTGGTTATATTGGCTTTCAAGCATTATGTTAGTGGCAGATTTAAGGAAGTTATAATTTGGTAAGTAGCTCACACATGGATGAAAGGCACCGTAGCTCTGTTAATTCTCTTGGTAAATCCCTATCTGCATTCATACACAGCCCAGAATTTAAGACACTGCATACTGTAGCAGAACTATACCTGGAAAAACCAGAGCAACAGCAGACGCTTTTTGTGGATGTTAAATATTTCCACATGTCCCCAGGACAGTCTGTCAGTTCTGAATTGCTGCCCAGCAGAAAAGGAACTTAGTTATGGAAGAGGTGTGCATGTGTCATTTCAGTGCCCTTCTCTTGTTCTTTGTAAAATGTGTTAATGTGAATAGATTAAAAGTTTTAGCCTGAAGTAAATTAACTGCATTATGAATAATGACAAATTATGCACATTTATACAAGATAATCAGTCAAGTTCTCACGATGGGAGGCAGCTGATGTCCAAACAGAATGGTTTGAACTTGAACAAATAAGTTCAAATTGTCCCCACTGGGCACATCATTTTACAGTCTACTAGAAACTATCTCGTCATTTTCTTTAAAACGACAGTTTCTATTTATACTCATACTTCAGCTTGTTCTTTCTGAAATTTAATGAACCTACACAGCCCTACCCTCCCTCAGCCACTTTACTTTGGACACATACACTCAACAGTTCATTAAGAGACTCTCTAGCGTGATAAATATGGGCAACAAAGCTGGTGAAAGGGATGGAATGTCTATGAGGAGAGGCAGAGGACACTTGGACTTTCCAGTCTAGGGAAGAGGAGACTGAGAGGCAACCTTCTTCTCTCTGCAGCTCTCTTAGGAGAAGAAGCAGAAGAAGGTTCCAGTCTTTTCTCTCTGGTTACCCGTGACAGAACAGGTGGGAATAGCACACAGCTGCAGACAGATTGAATACTAGGAAAAAGTTCTTCACATCAAAGTTGGCCAAACACTGGTATAGGCTTCCTAGAGAGGTAGTTGATACCCCTGGCTGTCAGTGTTGAAAAGACAAGTTTTGATTTTTGTTAGATCTGAAGAGGTCAGTCAGTTGACTAGATGATCTTTGTAGGTCCCTTCCAACTGAACTCTTCTAATTCCAATGTGTATTCAGATGTTTCTTATCTTCTTGACATTGTATGTAGTACTGCAGAGACCTTGTTTTGGTTAGTACTTGGTGCAAGTGTAAACCTTTTTCTCAAAATTCACACACTTGCATACACTCATCTCATGCCCCAGGTAGAGTGGAGCCAGATGGCAGCCATTAAACACAATTGTTTCCTCTGGGAACTTGTGTGATGTATATCCCTCCTGACAGCAAGGTCAGAACAGTCAAACCCCTTGCACTACTTAACAGGAGTCAAACCTGCAGACTTGCCAGAAATCTGGGATTCATCGGGATGTTCTGGTTCTCAGGTCAGGTATTAAGTTTACAGAGAAGTGCCAGATCTGAAGAGCCCAGGGGGAAAGGAAGTCAAATGCCAGTTCTTTCCCCTAGAAGAGGAAATTTTAAGCCCTTCAAAGCAGTAAGCCCTTGGTCCTTAACTCCAAAAGAAGCAGCCCAGCAGAAGCCTTCAGGATGGGCCCTGAAGGCAGCCGCTCCCCCTGTGCCTGGAGGATGAGCAATAGTGGACACAGAGGCTAAACCAGGATCCAGAGAGATTGGCTGACTTCTCTGACTTCAATTATCAGACACAACTGAGTAGCAAGATTGGCACAGACTGTAAAATGACACTGTGCAGACATTCTGCTTGCAGAAACACTTCCCTGATTAAATGTCCTATTGAGTAATTGCAAAATATAAGAAATTCAGGATCCCCATCCCCTAACACCACCTTTAATAGTACTATAAAGTTTGTGTCTCTGATGGGCATATTGATTTTTGTTTCAAGGATAGTACAGCTTGTTAGTAATAGTCTAGTGGAAGAGTACTATTTTTAAGTCATTTAATCTTCATGCTTTTTTTCTTTTTTTTTTTTTTTTTAATCCATCCTAACACTGTGTGCTGGGACCAGTGCATTAACTGCTTTTTTTCCTCAGCTTGAATGCTCAAAAGAGGAGCCCCTGTAAAACAGTTAAAATATCAGGCAAGATTTCTGTCACATAGCAAACACACTGGCCATATAGTCAGGTGTAGTCTGCCACTTCAGAAAGTTTCTAGATCTTTCTGGAAGTAGATGCATAGTCTGCACACATTTATCTACAGTAAATAAACCTTACTTCAGCTCAGTATATCTTATTAAAAAATGCCCTTTCACATAGACCCAAACTGCTTGCCTGTCCCTCCCTGGAGAGACATACTTTTGTCTAATCATGCAATTTACAATTACAATATATGACTCTATTTATGAGCAACCAACTAAATATTACATTGTTCATGAATGTGCTGTCCTAGGGTTCATATTTGTGCCTTAGTTAACAGTGGCAAACTCTATAGTACTAACAACATGAATGCCCTCTGCTGTGCAGATCTCACACTACAGAGGGACTGCCACATCAGAAGACCAAACAACTGTACCTTGAACCAGCATTTCACTGAGCCACCCCCCTTTCCCTGCCTCAATCCCACAACAGCCAGGAGTTCAGGGAAGGATGAGAGGCCCCAGGCACTCAGCAGTATGGCTGCTATCTGGGTAGACGTTTGGGATCTGATGAACACACACTGAGTAAGGCAAGGTCATTGCAAAGCTGAATACATAGGCAGCAGCTATAGGGGCTGTTATTTCACTCCATGAAGATTGGGGAAGCAAGCTGATAGTTGTATGTGTGCTAACGGACCAGAGTGGCCTTGTAGGTAAAATGGGGCTGGAGGCAAATGTTTGCTTCTTAGCATTTCCACAGGTTTGTTTTATGATCATAGGCAACTCGCATAAGCTTTCCAGACTTCTATTTCCTTATCAGTAACAAGGATAGTGGTATCTGTCTCTCAGGGCTGCCACGAAGTCAGATTCATTATGATGTGCTCAAGGTACTCTGCAGTGATGAGTGCTCATCCTAGGCACATCGAAGGCAATAGAAATATCCCCACTGAGTTCAGTGAACTCCAGGGGCGAGGCATTTAAAGTAGCAATTCTCTGTTACAGTATGGGATAGCATGAATCCTATTAAGAACCTGAATGTCTTCTCCTTTTCAAACTAAAAAGATGGCTACTGGAGAAATCTCCACTTTTATTAACAGCACATTCAATGCAAGTACCTTAAGCAAAGACTCATGGAAAATCTCACCAAGAAGGGAGATCACACAGTGAGCCTGACTGCAGCAGCCCTAACAGTCAAAGAATGCAAAACTCATGATCAGAAAAGTCTGCCTAAAGTAGATGCATATGATGGGGAAAGTGGACTGTTGGCTACCTGCCTGACACACTTAAGTTTAAAGTAAATAGAGAACTGCATTATCTTACTCGGTGAACATGCACTAGCAATATGTTATGTCTTGCATTTTGCATTAATTTTAAACTCTTCTCAAAACTTTGTGAATTTTTTTCTTCAAAATAAATTTTAGAACCAAATTCAACAATTGCAAAATGTCTTTTTTATTATCAGAGAGTAGTAAGGAGGCCTGAACACTACTCTTAATCTCTATTGCTTTGTATTGCTTTGATAATACCTATAAAGAGAAAAGGCTGGGCATCATTATCCAGAAATAAGGCTTACTGGATTGTCACAGCTTCCATCAAATCATTAAACACTCCCATGAGCTGAACAGCACAGATAAGCCTCTATTTGGGCAAATATGTTTCCCTTTCTGTTCCTCGCTAAAGTTTTCTGGGTTTGTTTCTGAAATTAAATATAAGAACACCAGAACAATTTGAAAAAATATTACCAAAAGGAAACAAAAAACAACAACAAAAAACACCTTCAAATTAAAAATGAGGTTTTTTTTTTTTACCTGTTCTGAATGTATTATATTTCCACATTGCATGGCATGTTCTGTGCTCTCAATGCAGATAGAAAGTACCATAGGAGAAGTGAGTTACCTTACACATCGACTTTCCACATGGTCCTTTATTCCCAAGAGATTCACTTTGCTATCTCATCTCATTTTTACATGTTCAATCAATATCTCTGTATGCCAGGCACACACAGTAACAGATATTTGAAAATTAGATTCAGACACAGTGTTTCTCATGAAGGTGTAGCTACCCGTGGCTATATCCTACGATCCTTTATAATTAATACTTTTGTGTTCTCAGACCCTACTACAGTTTTGGCCTGTACTTTTCTCCTCTATATTTAACACCACAAGAGTTCTCTGGGAACTACATTATTTCACATGATTCAAACGTGAAAAGCTGTTCAATACTGTGGTGGCTTCTCTTTGCCTGAGTAACTATGGCAGTACTGATTACCCTTAATAACGTCATTGTGCTGTGTGCACAAATCAAGCATGAAGAGCAATCAGGTAGAGAATTAGATTGTTTTTTTTTTAAATGGATCTTTACTCTTGCTACATGTCTACTAGACCTTGAAAACAGTAATAGGATGGCCTTTAAATTCCTACAGCTTTGATAAGAGATGAAAGGCAAAGACAAATATATTCCTTCCAGTTTGGTAGAGATAGTTAGTAGGCATTGCTCAGTGCCTATAGGTTACTTAAAGCATGAGTTACAAAAGAATTATGAAAGAAGGACCTGAACTGCATATTTGGTTGGTAGAGATTAATATTTTATTACAATAATGACATCTTTTACGCAGATGTAACTTTACACTGCTCCACAGTGAGCTCAAAGGTACGTGGAAGGACTAAATCTCTGTCAGTCCACAAGACACCCAAAGGAAATGAAAAACAAAAGAAAGCAGAGGAAATCTAAAACCGTCAGTGGCCAAAGTGGTTCTGGATGAATCACAATTGATCTTAATAAGAAAACTTCAGAAATCAGAAGATTGTTTTGCTGCTGAGACAGCTCTAGTTCCTCCTACCCACCAAGATATCTGGATGCCACTTGAATGCAAGATATGACCCATGGTAAGATTATTCCATTGTCAAGTGGTCAGGAACTTCTTAGAAAATAACTTGTAAATGTAATCATACACAAATGTGAACCTCTTGAAGACTTGAAGCCTTGAACATGCAATAGCTCTCAGCCACATTGTTTAATTATATCTTCTATTTCCAAAGGGCTGGACACAGACTGAACATGAATTTAAATATTTACGGCAAAGAGGGATCTTCATATCAAGAAATCTTAGTGGCTCCTTCAGTTTTTCAAGAGAGAATCAGAAGTCTTCACCGTTTAAAATTACTTTTTTCATTTTGAATCAACAAAGCATTCATCAATGCCCAAAAAATAACTTGACTGATTCAGTCCTTATTGTACTGAACTTGGACAATGTCTTCTGGCTCCTCTGTTTGCGCTTTTTTGTGAATTACCTGAATAATGAACATACTACCAAATATAAGCAAACTTTGAGGACCCTTTCATTTTATTCTCCCTGCTTCATTCAGATATTCAGAGATTTTTTTTACACTATCTCCACCTTACTTCCTATCTTAGAAATTTTTTCCACCTGAGGTAACTGAGGCTTAGGCAACATCTGTGAAAATGACACAACATAGATATTTGGTCTTGTAAGCCAAGTAAAAGAAAATACAGATGAGTGCTTTGGGGTCAAAAAAAAGGATTTTTGTTTATTTATTATTCATAAGAACTTGGCTCTAATGAAGAAAATTGGATAAAAAATAAACTAGTAATTTCTAGAAATACTCCTTATCCCATAGTAATATCATTAGGATATTTTTTGTTCTAATCTATTGAAGTGCACAGCCATAATGTATAGCTTCCTGGGGGATGGGCTTTCTCTACTAAATGCATTTTTAGTGTTCAAGTTCCACCAACATTACAAACACAGTTACTGCAACATGACATGTAATTGTCAAGCTTTTGAATGCACAAGGTATCCCATTTTCCCAAGCAATCAAGGATGTACAAGTATAGATGGTAAATATGCACAAATCACTGGTTTCTTTTTTTGCCTTCCAACTTTCAGCAAAGCCCCCAGCTGACAGAAAACAAAGCACCATTAAGTAGCATCTACTTATTGAAGTGGTCTCAATCTGTGACAACGCTCTGGAGAGTCATCCAGTGCTGCAAATTATGTAGAGTAGATGGCTTTATATCATTGTCATCTTAGACCATCATAGTCCTAGGCTGATAATAGCCTTGATCCACGATGGCTTAATGATTTAATGGTGAACCTAGAGATAGCTGTTAAACATTCCTCTGACATCTCCTCTATAACAAGGGCTTCTGCTGGCTGTCGCCTCAAATGATAAAGATTTTCTTTCATTCCCAGTGGAGTTCGTAGCAATGGACTCAGTACTTGCCCAGTCATTTAACTACACTGGAGAAATGTCAAATGATACTGCTACTTCCAATCAAGAAGAAAAGTTAAATTTTTCACTGTCTTTTATATGAGATATCAAGTCATTTTTATGGAGACAAAAAAGCCAGGGCTCCTTTGCAGCTTGTCTGGTCCAGCAGATGATCCCAGACTGGCCTTGTGGCTGCTGTAACATGCAAAGTCAGAGACAACAGGTGCTGGGTAGAAGAGAGCAGAAGAGATGAGTCAGAAGAAGCTTCACTAATTGAATAACTCTGCTACCAGGTCTGCTGCCAGTTGGCAGAATGTGCATCTACCTCATTAAATTTCACTAACTGTGCTGCTCATTTTAGAGCGGCAACCTTTTGGGGAAGGAGAAAGGGAGCATTTTCCCTCCACTCAAGTAAAAAAAAAAAAAATAAAAAAAAAAATCATAGAGAGATGTTTCCACACACCTCAGTGATGATGTCTGGCAAGAATCAGAGATGTCTCTCCAAGACTAATGCCTTTCAAAGTGTTTTTAAGTTCTGCTCTTCAATTCACATCTAAGAGTACATGGAGAATATCACCTTTTTCTGGCTAGAACAGCAACAGACTGTAGCATAGAAGGTCTCGATGAATGGCTGAGAGCCAAATAATATAAGGTGAGGAATTGTGAATTCAAACAGTAGTGCCAGAGCTTATTTCTTCCTTCAGCAAACAGATTTTCTATTTCATAGTTAAATTAAAAGTCTATTTTGCTTCAACTCTTTATTTGAAGAGAGAAAGCTAAGTGGCTTCTGATAAACTGCAGAGAATTAAAAATCAGTTTTGCTTTTTTCTTTTATTGTTTTGTTTAGTTGCTGTTTTTGTTGGAGGTGGTTGAGAACACAAATCAGCAACACCACCACCAAAATACTTCTGAGTGTTTCCAGACAGGAAATTTTCAGGCTGATGGGGTATAGATCCCCTTCACTGAGTCAGGACAGGGGTGGGACACAAGCCTGCACTCCAGGTTCTGTCTGTTTGTAAAACCTAAGAACTCTCTATAGTCTGGGAGAAAATCCCTTGTGTGGCCTCAATCCTGACAACTTTTCCTAGTCTCTTAGGACATCACTATAAGTTTTATTCACTAAGTCACCCTTGGGAACACCATTTCAAAACAGATTGCAGCAATCAGTCTCCTCACAGAAAACACCTGCAACTCATTTCTTGCTTTGATAAAACATAGTTCTGATGTGTCTCAGTGTCCTGTTACCTTTTCCTATTTCTTTCTTATGAAGAAAAATCACTAGGTCATTAGTGAGCTGGAGCATGAGACAGATTGATTTTACATTCTCAAACAATTGAAAATGATTTCATAAATAAATAAATTTAAGTAACATAGACCCTAGTCCATAAAAGACATGGTTAATTGGGTTCCGGAATTAAAAAAAACCCTCAATTTAGGCTGTGAATAGACAGCAGGGATTGGGAGGCTCTACAGCTGGTGTGTACAGGTTGTAGGTGCAGATTCTTCAATCTTATACCTTTCTTCCCTGTTTTGGCATCAGCCTCTCAGTTAAATACCTGCATAAATCTACAGTGCACAACCAGAATTCCCCTTCTGGGTTTAGCACTTACATTAGCCTTCTAGAAAAATGACTCATTTTGTCTTTTATAATATGGTGAAGGATGTTGCTCATCTTCATGATTAGCCACATTTGGAGCATTTATTAAGGACATGGTATTCAGATCAGTGACATTTTGTGGTGAAAGAAATGCAAAATCTTGCCTACTACTCAAGCCATGCATCCAGATGCAAACTGTGCTAAGCTGAACCATTCTTGTTCCTCTCCATATGGGCTTTGACTCTGAAGTCCTCTGAAGAAGGGATAACCAGCAACTAATACTGACATAGCCAGAAGCTTTTCTGGTCTCTGATATTTTTAATGTTCTTTCTTCCCACTAAAGGCAAAGCAAGCATAAGTAACAGACACAAATATCAAGAATAGGACACAGCAAGTATGGGTGCTCTACACCTACCAAATCAATTTTCTCACTTTGCTTAATAATCTGGCATCTCTAATTTTCTGCTTGCCTATCACTAAACTAATTTAAAAGCTCTACAGAATGTTTATAAATATGCATCAGCAAAGAGTAAAGGACAAATCACTTCAGTGTTCTCTACATGAAATTACTCAACATAATGACAAAAATCACAGAAAAAAAATTAGTAACCCCAGGTACTGGCTCCCTGCTTTTCTTCACTATTCAAAAGAAAAGTCATTCTTGTCAGCAAAGCTTCTTCCAACCAGATGGCTATGCTGGGCAGCTTCATACTGAACAAAGCAGGGGCCTTGAATGCCTCCAAATCTTTTACATTCTTCTCGTTGCTTCCTTCAGTGCCAAGCCACACAAACCTCTTCAGATTTGCTTAGCAATCTCATCTGGATCTGAAGGTTCTGATTTCCAAACTAATGCCTGCAGCTGTTTGATTATGGAAATACATGCAGAGATCCTATTAGCAAAAAATCCTAGCTTGTCTGGCATATTAATGGGCGGACCCATACACCCTGGGAGTAAAGTATTCGGTGAAAGACTGCTCAGTAGATATTCGATAGTTTGATCCCTCGGTGGTAATGCAAAAGTCGAGGTTGTATATCTAATATATATGCTTCAAACCTTCTCACCTATTCTCACAGGATGCAGTTGCAGAGAGGCAGATAAGCACAAACAAGATGCAGCAAAGGAGAAAGGGTGCATGAGCGATAAGGACTGAAGTCAGACAGGACCCAAGATCTGCTTAAAGCCATATCACAACTTCTCTAAAAGGTGGTGCTGGAAGGATGTAGCATTGAAATTACAAGTGATAGTGAGGAAAGTAGATTAAGGCTGAGTCCTACTTGACTATTCTTCCACAATAATTAAAGTCAAGCAAGGATGGAATCAAGTTCAAAGCAAACACCACAGTACTGGTAGCAGATCTGTGGGATTCCTTGTGGAAAAAAAAAAAATAAAACAGATGCTGGACTTCTATGTGCCAAACAGGGAACTGAAACTTTTTAGAAAATAAATCATTAGGGCTTAGGAAAAACAGAAAAATCTGATGCAGGGAGTCCTGTATAAAAGTAATCAGAGATTTTGAAAGTAACAAGGATAAGAAATAGTAAATATGTTCATTTTGTTCTTGCTCATTCCTAACTGTGTTCTGCAGCTAAAACCAGAGTACTGTTTTGATGAACATGACCATTCTGTTATGTTCTAATCACAACCAAAGTTTTCCTACTGAAGTTTGCCACAAATTCTTCACAAATAGTTAATTTTGCTGTAAGCATGAACCCTTTTGTCCTGCTCTGAAGTCACTGTGATTAGGAGAACACTGCTTTTAAGAGTTGCAGGCCAGAATGGCAAAACCTTAAGCTCAATCTGAATGTTTGTCACTGATGTTTCACATCTTTTACACTGAGTACTAAACTTTGAGACTTGCTACACTTCTCATTCTCATGAACAGATGTGTACCATCTAAGTTGGATCATGATACATCACCATTCAATTTCCATTAAAGTGGATCTCTTGTACAGTTTATGCAATCTTCTCCAGTTCTACAAGAAATTATCCATCCATGAATGCTCTTCAGCTTATGTTCAGAGACATTTTGCATCTCAGGAACACTTTATATGAGACTGAACCACAAAATTATTCTTCTGGGGTAAGCTCACCTAGGAAAATACAGCTTACCTGGCTAGGTTTCCTTCCTAGGACTAGAGCCAAGGAGTAAGTATACAAATGGCATCAGCCATGCAAGCTGACATAAGGGCTTCTGGAGAAATTCAATTACAATTAATTAATTTGAAAGATCATTTCTGATCTTAAACTTGTTTGTTTTGCATATCTGTGTGCATGCAGCTAGGTTCTAGAGACTTGCTGTTTCTCCTGCACTTGCATATCTCAGCAAGTTCAAAACACAAACGGTAGTGGTTCACTATAGCCAGACAACTGTGTGTTTCTTATAACACACTCCTAGGTTTAGGATCATAGGCTTTTGACTCTGCCTACCCTGAACAATGTTCCATTTCAGCAACAGTCTCATTGGAACAGCAGCGCAAAGTCATGCATCACTACCTCTTCTCCCCACTCCTAAAGCAAACTCATTCAATGAATAATGTACAATTTCAATGCAAAAGGATATTACAAAAAGCAGGAAGTTCTTTCAGGGACACGATGATCTAGATCTATACGCAAGAATAAAAAAGTGTGCCTACAAGTATTTATGTATATATACATGTATAACATAACTACATTCTGCCAAGAAAAATCCATCAACACAGGGTTTTTCCCTCCCTTCTTGTTTTTAAATTTATAATAAACTAAAAGAGCTTGTATCAAACACAGCAGTCTTCAGGCTTTTATACATAATTACCTTCCACAGAAAAAGAAATGTAAATATATTTAACATAGTGCACCTATACAAAAATTAGTCTTACAACTCAGGAGACTATGCTGGATGTTGATGTAAAGGCAATAAGGATGCACACTTTCACCTTCTTTCATACACCTACTTCCTTGCTAATATCCTTCACTGGGATTGCTACTAAGAAGGGAGAGTAATTTATTTTTCATAGTTTCCCTCACCTACTGGCCCTTCTACTGAGTTTGACAACAGAGAGAGACAATTAGCAGCAATGGTGAGCTCGATGCATATGTTATTAGTTAACTGGCAGAGAGGATACAATGCATTTTCTTTAATATGTTTAGACAATGAGCTGAAGTAGACATGACCTGCTGACCCTTTGCAATAAACTACCATACGGTATTACCATCTTTATGAGCCAGCTAATGCCTCAGGAGTTTTGGGTGGTGGGTTTTTTTTTTTTTTTTTTTGGTAGTTTTAATGTTACTAAAAACAGTTCTTAAAGGGAGAATAAAACTAATGATTACAACACCTGCAGAGAGGAGTCACACATCCAAGGGCTTGATTTTTTTCTTCATGAACACAGTTGCTGCCATATCATTACACTATCAAGATTAAATCTGAACAAGACAAGTTGCACAGTACTAAGAACATAGTAATATCAGTAGGTAGAATTCAAATTGCATGAGTTGCATTATAAATAGATACATACAGTATCTATACAAGTAGTAGCAATGCAGTGGATATTTTCCTTACAGAGATGTAGTGGTGATACCAACAAGTCGGAAGACAGTTGTACTTCTGGTTGTGTCCTAATGAGAGGATGCAAAATTCAGCTGGAAAAGACCTGTAAAGTCACGCTCTACCAACCATGGTGATAAAGTATAAAGCCTTGAAGCAATAGGCTATTTTATTTCACTAATAGGACTGCATACTATACTACCAATTTCACCTTTCAATCCAAGGAAATCATGTTATTTTGTCAGACCAGCAGTACATGCAGTAGTCCTCATTCTAAGCTCAAGTGCATATGCATGAAAGACTAGCAGTATATTGATGTAACTTTTATTGACCAGTAAGAAAAGAAATTATTCTAACAGTACAATTCAAGTCACTACTGGCATTCTGAAAATGACTTTCCCCTGAGTAGTTCAAGTGAGGAAGTCTAGATCTTTGTTCCAGTTGTTGGTGTGCAAGTGTTTGCGTGCCCACAAATATCTACTTGGTAAAGTCAAGGAGGGATAATTGAAAGCACCATTTCAATATTCTGAGGCAATTCCTAGAGACCAGGGCCCTTAGGTTTCTTTGAAAACAGCATCAAAATTAATTTTAAATATGGAGTAGAATAAAAACCACAGGCAAAAAAAGATTTCATCTGTGAAAAACTTCTGAACTTGAAACAAGACTTTCACTCAACTCTTTTGTTTCTTCTCTTTTTTTCTACTGCTCTCCCACCTCTACAACCCTTTGATTTTTCATCTTTCACGTCTTCTTATTGACAGTCCCAGTAAAGCACTCATTTGTTCAGGAAATTTCACTGAAATGAACCCACTAACATTGTGACAGTTTCCAACAGTGAACAGCCTTTCTGCAGAAATCTGCTGAAATGGTCATCAGCTGACTCATGCATTCCTAATGTCAGGAGAAAAGCTGCAGATTGAAAAAGCTCTTGATTAGTTGTATCACAGAAAGGGCAGCTTTTATGTATGTGTGAGTGTGTGTAATGACTATATATATATGTGTGTGTGTATATATATATATACATATATATAATGTATATTATATATGTATATATATATATATATATATATATAAAATGTATAATATATATTTAGTCATTACAAGCTCCCCCATCTAAAGGCATTAGCAACCTAAATAAACATGTGAAATTTCATGCACAGCAATTCTTTTTATTATTGAAAAATACGGTCATCCTTCATCTTTCCTTAGGACTTTAGATGCCTTCCAACAAGACTGGACAAGATTTAAGTATACTAGAGGAAAAAATATATATATATCTTTATCCAGCCTCTACTGATAGCCTCAGTGATTTAAATAAATTCCATCTCTAAAAATCAAGAAAAAGAATTCAGCAGAACAACATAGAAAAAGCGGCTGAGAATCAGAAAACTGACCTAAAAACTTTCATTTTTAATGTTGCTTTATTTAGAGCAGTAACTGCTTTCCCCTTCATATAGCAACATCTGATTAGCATTACATCCTTGCTGTGGCAGCAGCTATTCTGGCGCCAGCGAGCCTCTTCCAAGTGGGCATGAAAGAGCTCTGGATGGCAGGTAAATTACTTGCTGATGTGCTTCTAATTAGTAGTGGCAGCCCATTTTAAAGTTTAAGCACTAAACAAGATGAAAGGAAAAGAGGTGAAGGGAGAGATGAGAGATGATGAGACAATAATGACAAATAACCTGTTTGGAAAATGATTCCAAATGAGCATAGACTTGAGAATAACTACACCGAGAGATCCTGCTTAATTCAATTCCATTGTCTTGTGCATATTTTGTAGAGTGGATCCTTACTAAATCACAGAATCATCACAGAACGACTGATTTTGGTGCATCTGATCCAAGCTCCACGTGCAAGCAGAGCCACCCAGAGGAAGTCCTTCTGGACCATATTCAGACAGCTTTTGATTAACTTAAAAGAGGGAGACTTCACAACTCCTCTGAACAACGTGTGCCAGTGCTTCATCACCTGCACAGTAAAGTGTATCCTGATGAACCTTCTGCATTTCAGGAATAAACTTGTAGCAACTTGCAGAAGTTAGAACACAGGAATGTTCGCATTAATACAAATAAGAAATTCTTTACTGTGAAGGCTCCCTTCCAGCCCCTGTGATTCTGTGATTGGTGTCATTACCCTGCTGTTATGGAATTTAAAAGCACATGTTAACATAGGGGAAAGTAATTTCTTTCCACTGAACTTAGATCCTGTAAACATTCCCAGGCACTTTGAATGTATTACTGTGCACACAGCTAGATAGTCACACTGAATTCATATTGATCAATTGCCTTTGGAGCAAATCCATAATTTAACCTGTTTGACCTTGCATGGAAGAAGTTGAGGAGAGCTCCCATTAGAAGAACTAAGGAAGCAGAAACAGAAAACCTAGAGTATTTAGAAGAAAACTGTCTCTTAAATTGATATATCTATAAAGATTACTTGCCTGCTTAAAGTCAGATGAGTGAATGTGCTGAAGTTGAGTCTATATTAGAACTCCTCTCTTCCAACACCAGAAATCAAACTCACGCCAAAAGAACATCATTATCCCTGCCCTGGTATTCTGTTTAGGATCCCACAGTATACTTGCATACCAGCTTTTTACCACAAAGTCCAGATGTTGTTTTGATCCAGATTAATTCTGCTGACATCAAAGCAACTTTTTGTTTCCTTTCCATTCACAAAGCAATGAGTTTTGGCTCTACTTTTCTTGTCTAATCACATCTAAGAAAGCTATTTTATTTCATTTCTAATGGATGTAACACATTTTGGGAACAGAAGTTCACTCACTCACTACCTACTTGACGAAAGACGACTGTCAGAACTTAAATGACAATCACGTTGTTTAAACAGACAGTATTATACTGTGATATATATATATATTCAGTAGATTTTAGCTCGATGATATTAAATAAATTTGTCTGATTTCAGGGCTTCTGCCTCTAGTTGAATTATTACTGAAGGCCTGAAGATATATTTCTTAAGTACTTAAGGAAGTTATAAATAAAACTGATCAATCAATTGGTACCTTAGTCAAATCCAACCAATTTTCCCCAAGGAAACCACCAGTTTGTAAACTGGTGAAAGTAAACCACTGGTAAAGCTGGGACCTATAACAGAGCATCACATCACTCTGAGTCTGTATTTCTTCTCTGATTTAAAGCAGCCTTTCTGATCTACCCTTGAGATCTCTGCTTTATTTCTTCTCTTTTAACAATCTTCAAAATAAAAGTAAAGACAACCCCAGAGGCTTCAAGCAGTTTTATTTTCATTCACTCCTCATCTTCATTTTCTTGACACAGCTGACAGCAGATTTGGGCTAATGGCTGTATACTCCTAGGATATTCTCAGATGCACAAAGCAGAAGAACACCCAGAAAAGCAGGGAGGTGAAAATGCCAATCTACCCAGCCACAATGCAACTGAGCCTTCAGAACTGAAGACCTGTATATTCTCTTCTAAATTTAGGAAAAAGACAGTGATTTTAAAGGCATAACAACCAAAGACAACCATAAAGGGATGTAAGGACAAGAGCATAATCTAAACAAGGAGAAAGAGAAAGTTTAGTGGAAAGAAAAAGAAAAAAAAAAGGCATAAGATCAGAGTCTAATATCTTAAAAATATGTATAATAAATGGAAGAAAATTAATTGATAGTTTGACAGGATAGGACAGAAAGAAATAGCCAGAATTGAAGGAAGGTAGTGACAAATACAGGTATTGCTCAATCACCCTTACCATAAATAAGTTCTTCCGCATGTTTGTATGGAACTTCCTATGTTCATGTTTTAGGCTATTGCTCCTTGTCCTATCGCTATACAACAGGGAGAAGAGACTGGCCTCATCCTTTTGCCTCTCACCTCTCTTCAGATATTCATAAATATTAATCAGATCCCCGCACAGTCTCAATCCCCTCTTCCCCATGCTGAGCAAACCCAGATTACTCAGCCTTTCCTCATATGGGAGATGCTCCATGTTCTTCATCATCCTTGTGGCCTTCCCCTGGAGTCCTTCTAGGAGATCCCTTTCCCTTCTGAGCTGAGCAGCCCAGAACAGGACACAGTATTCTAAATGTTGCCTCACCAGGGCAGATTAGAGGGGGAGGAGCTCCTCCCTCAACGTTCTGTCCACTCTCTTTTTAATGTATGCTAGGATACCATTGGCTTTCTTGGCCACAAGGGCATACTGCTGGCTCATGGACAACCTGCCGTTCACCAGGACAACCAGATCCTTCTCTGTAGAGCTCCTCTCCAGCAAGAAACATCCTAACCTGTATTGATGTATACGGTTACCCTCCCCAAGTGCCAGACTCTTACTCTTTTTGAACCTCATCAGAATCCTCCCTGCCCAACTCTCCAGGTCTTTTTGAAGGGCAACACAGCCTTCTGGTGTGTCAGCCACACTTTCCAGCTTTGTATCAGTGGCAAATCTGCTGAGGATAGACTCTATCCATCATTAATATTTGGAACAAATAGAGCAGCAAGTTTTATTAAAGTATATGACTCATAGGTCGTCATCGGAGACATTCAAGAGATTACACACAACATCACTGAGCACTTAGCAAAGAAAAAGAATCCGTGACAGACAAAGGAATAAGATGATCCTCCGTATGGGATGCTTTTGTTTATTGCACCAACTTCAGCCTGTCTTTGGAATTGACATGCCAGGAGTACTTGGTAAACATTAAGCTACAGCACAATTCACTCTTGTATGACAAAGAGGTATACAGATTGTAAGGTAAATAGGTATAGGACCAGAGAGATTATCATGTTTATAAAGGAGTAATGAAATAAAGAGCTTACCTGTGTCATAGGCTAGCAGAAGGGCTCCAAGGGGAGTGATCTCCAGATAAAGATCCTTCCTCCTTGGGAGTCAGCCCTTAAATGGAGTCTAGAAGGTCACCGGTCACTTAGGTGAAATTGCGTTCACCTGTGCCCCTGCGGCTGACTCAGCACTCGCCTCAGGTGGTCAATCAGAGGTTCAGGCCGTGATTCAACAGTTCCCATACAACTCTGAACTGTTAGAAAGAAAACTAGCAATACTGATACAAGAAATCTTCTCAAAAATCCATTTTAAAATAAAGTTTTACACATGGTCACTCATTCTAGGTGATGGACAACACTTCAACCTTATTTGATCTCCTTTTCTGAACTGCTTTATCAGCTGCCAAAATTATAGACATGACAAACTTCCATTATGGCTAATAGCTCTACAGGGAAGTGACATTTGAAAAGCAAGCATAGACTCAGCTGGTTAGCTGCAGACAAGCTTTCTTAACCTTGATGAACTGTATACATTCTACAGAACTGGAGAAGTCAGCATTTCCCAGAAGTTTTTGCCCAAATCCACATTAGACAACAGCTGATATGAGACAACGTGCTGTTTTTCATTCTTTCCTCTCCCCACTACACTCTCTAGATTGTCAGGTGGGACAGAATGCGTTTTCCTGCTTAGAGATGGTTACCAAGTCCTGCAACAAGGATTCAGCAATAAGAATTAATCTATCAGGCAAAATAAGAGAGGTAAAAAACTTGCATCTTAATAGATTGGATTCTGTTAGATTTAATTCTTTTTAAACTTTCAGCTTGTTTTAACTTTGTGGATTTAAAACTCAATTTCATTTTGTTTTATTATCAGTCCACCAGACTTTAATACTCCTGGCTCCTATCTCCCTTGAAATCATGACATTGACTTCAAGAGATCTTAAAAAAAAATCAAAATGTATTTGATTTCAGCTTTTGCTTTCTCTTCTTTCAGCCAACATACCAGTCCTGTTTTTACATTTTCCTCTCCTACAGCCATGGGCAGCATTTATTTCATTTAGAAATGTAGGAAATAACATTTAATCATGTACCTGCAGCTTCCATATCTCTAAGAAATATATGAAATAATGTAAAAAGTGACAGACATAGTACCCTTCTAGAACCCAACCTTTACTGTTCCCCCCATCCCTATTTTGCAGCTTAATGAATAATAACAAGCACTCTTTTTAGCTTGGTGACATACACCCATAAGATCATCCATATACCCTGTAAGTTCACGGCATAGAGAAAGAAAATTTCTGCTATCCTAATTTTACAGCTGCAGAGTTCCCACATTCTGAAAATTGCTCTGCTGAGCTAGATGAGATTTCTGTGCATGATTAAATGCTTTGCTGACTGCTGTTGTGAGTGGTATGTCATGGGGAGAAAAAACAAAACAAAACAAAAAAACAACCAAAACTATCCTAAAAACCTGTGGTTTTTCAGAAGCTTTGTTTCCCACATCTCTGGCCAAAGCCTTCATCTTCTAATTAAGCACCTTCCCAGGAATTATACTGAACATAATTAAAATCTCATGTTTTACAAGATCCCTAACAAGAGCAAATATGTTAACTGGAGTGAGGTGAAACACCTATTTAGAGAATTAAAGTTACAGACCTGGCAAAATGTGTGTCAGGGGAGGAGGCTGCACCTGGAGTTATAGACTGCTCTCAAAAGAAGTCCACCTCCATTGGCAATTAAGAGTTAATGGTCTCAGCTCACTTTGTATCCCATTCAAGCAGACATAGCTTACACCTGGTAATTACTTCCTAAAAGAAGTTACATGGTGTGTATCAATACTTGAGCTTCTCATTATCATCTAAGGTATATTGCATAGCTATAACTTTAATGGAAGCTAAAAGGATTTCTTTGTGTCTCAGTCAGACCCTTGCTTAAAATATTCTGGAAATAAAAAGTGCTGCCTCAGGCAGTTGTCCTTGATGTTTCCCCTCTGCCTCTCACAAAAACAACATCTGTCCTTGCTTGTGAAAATGATGAATCGGCCCAAGCTGATATGGAATCCTTGAGTTAACCAGATACATGTAGTTACAGCCTGCTGTCGCACCTCGTCACACAACTCTTCTATCCATTGCCATCTTTCACAGCAGCCTACTACCACTGTGCCAGAGAGGCAGAATGACATGTAGCCAACTAATACAAAGTTACACTGTTTAAATCTGTCTGTGCATTCTTCCTCCTCTGAAACTAAAGAGTCAAGGTAAAGCAATAGCACAAAAGAAATAGTAAGTTCTTCATACCCACCTTGGGTTCCAAACCCTTGCTGCCATCACTGATGTTTGCTGCCTATTCCACCAGGCTTCCTGCTTGCTCGTCCCTAGCATAAATTCACCCAAAGGGTTAGGCCCTGCTTTCTGCAGCCTCCAGTCTCTTTGAGGAAACGTGGGAAGGAAAAAGGCCTAGTTCTTGAAGGGTCTGTTTTGAGATCCTCCCAAAGAAGGAGGCATTGATACAATTTTTTAAACAACCTTCAAAACATCAGCACATGTAAACTAAAGTGTTTAAAGTATGTGATTTTAATAGACAAATGGAAGGAGTTTGGCTACCTAGACGCTGAATACTTTAAATTTTGAACTGCAGAGTAAATCAGTAGAAACTGATTGCAGACCAAGAAGGGAGTTAAAGAGAAACAGACAATGAAATGCAGCAGACTCTCAGGAATATCCTCCATAGCTATATTTGTTATTGTTCTCAGGTACAAACCAAAATATCTTTTTTTCTTGGTCTCTTGCATTTAGTTCAAAAATAAAAATCTATCATCAAGTATGACAGCGAAATGTCTGGATGAGATACCTACTGCTACATTTTACCTCATGTGCTTGGGATATTTTGCCTCCCAAGTTCTGTATTATATATTTTCCTTCCTCTAGGATTATTACAATGTTTTCAGTATGGCTTAGCTGCCCATGAATTGCATACCTGCTAGGCCACAAAATTCTCCTCTCAGAAGCAGTGCAAGGCTATCTTTCTCTTCTGTAATCATTTAAGTACAGACCAGACAGAGAACTCAAAGACTAGAAAAGCAAAGGCAACCAGGAGGCTGTGACAAGGTAACTTAATGGGTCTTCATCATCTCTTTTTTGACAGCTCACACAGCAGCTGAGATCTGTGTAAGCATACGTATACCTCAGAGTTGGATGCTAATGCTTCATGGCAGAAACCATCTCCATATAATTAGAATACAAGCTGATGTGAGCTAGGAAAGAGCCAGTGGAATAATTAGTTGTGGCAGGAAGCACATGCTTCTCCATTTCCTAGTAATTAACTGGCACTGAATCAATTTCTTTTTAAACAACCCATTTTTTTAATTAAGTGATGAGCTCATAGAAATTCCATAATCAACATGAACTATAGAAGAAATCCTGCAGAAGTATAGGATGCTGTCAAGGGCTTAGGTAAGTCTCCTGCCTCTGAATGTAACATGAGCAAGCAACTATTGCTTCCATTACAGATTAACAGGAAACTTACCAACATTTTGTAGATCCCAGGCCAAGATGTGGATAGTACCAGCATTCAGATCAGAAGTCTGTGACTTTGAGACTGTTCAGATACAGGATTTATTCGATGAAGAATAGTTATAATCTGCTTACCACTCTAGATATTTCCTATACCTGTATAATAGATACTGCAAAAATAAATAAATAAATAAAATAAAAAGAAAGCTGTTCAACTAAAAAATTTTACTATAAAGAAATTTGCCTATAAATACCTGTAATAAAGGAAAACACAATTATATGATGTATAATTGGAAACTAATAGGACCAGTCACAATTAAATCACCTCCTAGAAATAGTTCTTTCAATGATTTTCTTACAGAAGCCTTTACAGGTAGGAGGAAATAGCACAAGCATTAACAACAAGACTATTCTTGTATCAATAAAAGTGATATTTGTCCCACCAATAAATTCATCCATTCAGTTTATCAGCTGCCTCTATAAACCATGAGTCATACTCCCACTTGTCAAGATCTGACACAACCAGATGGCTTCCTGGTTTCTATAGCTACTTGAACTCTGGAAAGGACAACTAGGAGAGAAAAAGTAGCCTAAAACTGCTTTTTCTTCTTCCCACAATTCTTCAGTGCATACACCCAGAGGGATCCTACAGTCTAACAGAGGTTTGCTCACGTCTTTTGCAGTTTCTGAGAAAGATGTCTCAGAAGACTTAAGGCTTTGTAAGCTTTGTATTTGCTTTTAAAATGTATTAAGACAAAGCCAGAGCTAAAATCCATGTGGATGCTCTTGTGTAATTGTTGGGGCATCTTAACCAAACCTTCTGGAGGGAAGATGCTGGTAACTTCAGCTTTGAGGCACATCCTCAAATATATGGTCTAAACAAAGGCAAAACAAACATCCACAGATATTGCTGTAAAATTATTGAATAGAGGGGATTATCCACATTTTTTGGAAACTGGGGTTAACTCTGTATTTTTCTTATTACTACCTAAGATAACTTAAGCACATTAATCTGACTTCAGAATCACAGTGAAGACTGTCCTTTCTTGTATCTTTCTTGTGTCTATCTTTCTTGTATGTATCTATCTTGTATCTTCGTACCCTATTTTTAAGAAGTTTCCCTATATATACAAAGATTCTTGGAACACAAGTAGAGTATTAGGAACTGATATCTTTAAGACTGGTATTGTAGCACCCAACAGGAGGTTCCCAGAAGCTCCTTTGTTTCCCACATTTCTGCCCCTTTCCAAGCACACCATCCTTGGGTATCCCTCTAGGAAGGACACAGGCCCGATCCAGTACCACTAGAACCCAACACAAGTGTGTTGTGCAGATTCTCCCCAATGACTTGACTCAAGCCATCTCAGACCTAGAAACACTACTACGTTAGCAGTCAGGAGTACCTAGCTTGGGTACCAGTCTGCTTCCAGGCTGGAGCAAGACTTACTACTGCTCTGTTTTTTTACTGTCATTAAAACTTATCATTTCATCTCATCTTGGCAAAACTAAGTGGTATAAATCAGGTCTTAGTTTCCTCACTTACATTTTCAAGATGCACTTTTTTTCAGGAAAGGATTCAAACATTTTATTCTAGTCTATCCATGTAGAACATTTTAGTACATTCATCCATTTTTATTTGCATATGAGTAGGGAAAAATGTTGTATTTGGTTTGCAAAGAATGAATTTCAAAGTGGAACAATCAGTTCTGGTAAGCTTGAGATACAGAGCTTGGCTGCCTTCTCAAACAGCATCTCCCTTGTGACCAGAGACACAAAAAAGCCATGTAGACAAATGCACACCCCTGCCTACCATTTTGCTTTTCTCCCGAGACATCACTGCTCCAGATAGAGTGAGGGGGTGGGCAGGAGGTGGGGGGGGTTAAAGGCATTTCTCAGACCATGGAACAAACTTGCTTGGCTCTGCCAGCTAGATTGATGTAATATGGTCAGATGGAGCTGAGTAGGTGAGCATGTGATTTTGTTGGAAAAAAGAGAGGGGGGGGGGGGGAGGGGGGAAAGGATTTGAGAAAGATAAGAAGCATCAAGAAGATAAAGACTTGAATGGCCTTTGATTAGACTTCCTCTCCTGAATTTGAGGAGCAGAGTGGGTCTGTAACGATTCAACTGTCAGCGTTACAGTGGCTTCCCTTGCAGCCCACAGTGGTTTGCTACTGTAGAAATAAATTGACAGATTTGCATGTGAAAGGTCTCTATTATCATTTCTGGGCTTCGGGTGGATTGAAAACCATCAGATCTGAAAGGAGAAAAGAATAGTTTTCCCTTCAATAACAAAAAAACAATTCTACTCCTCTTTTCTCCCCTTCCTCATTGCTCAAAAAAAAAAAAGAACCTCCTCCTTCCCAGACGTCAAGGAACAGAGATGAAAAGCTTTTCCCTTACTTTGATATAGGTTGGCTTATTTAGCAATAGGGATTAGTACATTAGTTTAAGAAACAATATATTAGTTTAGCAAAACGAATCTATAAGCAATAGTTCTAAAACTTTCTATTTCAGCTTTAGTGTGTGAATAATCTTGTTTTCCTCAATAATTTTGCACTGGGGACATAATAGAATACTTTTATCTTTTGCATCAATGATTTTGCCTCACAAGAAGCACTAGAGTCATAATAGAATACTTTTATCTTTTGCCTCAATAAATACAAAGATATTTTCCTTGGGTTCCACACATATTGCTTTAAAAAGTTGCTCACTATGGCCTAATAAGCAATGGAAATTTTCCAAAGTGGATGAAAGTGAATCAAAAGCCTGAGTGATCAAGTTGGTGGTGAAAAATGGGGAAGAAGAAGGTGGGCGCTGGACCACCCTTAGGTACCCCTGAGCAAGCCCAAAGGGACATTAGCACATATTTAGGAGTCCTTGAAAAGGAATGAATATGTATGCCTATGTACTGCATATGTATGTCTTAACTGTTCAAATGTTGAACCTGAACTCTGAGAGGATGTGCTTGCTTGTCAAGTTACCCAGTGTGCATGGTGAAGAATAAAAGAATGCCACTTTCTAACACCACATTGGAGTTAGAGAGTTTTCTTCCTGGATTTCAGGTGACAACCTTTCCTCCAATGCTTGCTCCCAGGAAACTCCAGCTTGCGTAAATCTTCAGAAGAAGAGACTAAAATAAGAAAGTTCCCATTTGGCAAGTAGGCTTAACTTTGTATTTTGCCCATGCATGGAGCAGGCCTGAGATATACTTGCATTAAAAATATATATATATATCAAAATCTCTAAAGTGACCACAGAAAAAGTAAAAACTACTTAGCAAATGACAGTAGGCTTCTACTAATTTTATTTATTTATTTGGTCACTTTCTCAGTAAGGCAAGAGTTGAAGACTAAGGAAAAGTTCATAGAAAACAGAGAGCCTCTGAAGAACCCTCATGATCTCGATCTTCAGCTAAGCTAATATCTTTCTTAAACACTTCCCCACTCTCAGAGGGCTAAGAAACTGGGGAGTTGACTCTCTTCTCCCATATATTGAATTCATGATTACTCCTTATTCACCTTTCAGTTGCAAAGGTGCTAACAAACATGCACTTTCCATATGCATTTGAATTACAAGCCATATCAATCCCTCTAAAAGCTCCTGCCGGGATAGTGTAAACAAATCCAGTAAGAGGTTACTGTCACAAACACAACAGATTGCTGATGGAAACAGATAACCCTTACCACGACTCTGCATTCTGCTTTTCAAAAAAATATTCCTTAAAATATGGTGTTTATTACTTCAGATCCTGTACCATCACCTTTTATTATCCAAGTCAAGCTGTGTACTCTCAGCTAAAGGCACCGTCTTCCACATGTTTTCTTTCTCCTGGTAGCCAGCCATGGTGAACTACATAAACAAGCAATATTTACTGGGAGACCTGGGGATTTATTTTACTTTTGTCAGAAGTGCTGTGCTTTGCTGCATGTTTCTGCCTTGAATGCTCAGTTCCTGTTTAGATGCAGCCACAGAACACTTCCAGCCAGCTATTCTAATGGCTTATGACTAATGCTGCCCAACTGAAGTGCTTGAACCAAATATTGCAAAGACAGCATAATGCAGGGATCACTTGGTTCTGGTTCTTCCTCTTTTCAGGAAGATCTTTTTCAATCTTGGTAGAGCATGCACTGGAAGATCCCAGTGAAAAATATGAAAACAAAATGAGTAGGGACCACAGTTCTTCCACTGACCCCAGTGACCACATCATGCTTTCAGTTCCCAGATGAGTATTCCAGATACAAAGTAAGACCTATAGCCTGACTAGAGAAGCGCCTTTCAATACACGGTATCCAGCACTCTATAAAAAGCTGAAAAGGCTGAGTTATCTTTATCAAAGTCAAATTTTCAATTCTTTGAGACTCATTTCTTCTACCTAACCAAGGAGATATCCAGACACCTTACTGAGGAAACTAGTCTGCAGTCCAAGCGTCCAAGGATATTGGCCATCTAACAGAGTCTCCCATTTGTCTTCTTAAACACAGGGATCTTCAGTGTGCCAAAGTTTAAGGATTTAAGTTAAATGGATAGTCTCCAGTGATATTCATAATTATCAGTCCCATTCCCCAAATACCTAGACACCTGCAACACTTGCTTCAGTACTACTTTACTAGCTAGCTGAAAGGCAGACAGATTCATGTTAAGCATACTACAGTCCCTCAGAAGTTACCTAAACAAAATATTTAGAACTAACCAATGGGTTTCAGATCTGACCTTAAGCTGAACATTCTTACATCCCTGAACGCAATTGTTTTAGAGAAGTTTGAAACAAACATCCCTCCATTGAAAAATTCAGACTTTTACATTCCTTTTCTTTAAATTCATCTGAAATCAGTCATTCACATGTAATTAGTGTTTTTCAAACAAGCAGTGGTGTAACCTTGTCCAAAGTGTATCTTGAAAAATCTTATAGTGTGTGCTTTTCTTGTTGAGACAACACTTCATTAAATAGAAAGTGATCTGTTTAACACAATGAACCACAGAGACTGATAATTTGCAATTTGGCCCTTGCTTATGACAATAACTTCCATATTTCCTACAGTTAATAGCAAAATCATGTTACTCTTGCAAACTGACTGGTGTCTTTCAGAAAGATATAGGGTTTGTTTCAAGAATACCTTGAAGAAATTAATGCCTTACATTTCTAAACTCATCAAAGAATGTTTCTCCTCCTCCAGGCAATGTTTTACATTTCAAGTCCTTGCTGGGATACAAAGAGTGTGTTCTCAGATTTATTTATTGCTTTTATCACATCCTACTAGAGAAAGCAGCATATTATTTGATGAAGGATCTTGACAAGAGCTATACAAAGTTTGGATGTACGAGACATTGAACTTGTGATCTGCATTTGTGATGGTTCTCAATGTGAAGGTGAACAGCACTCTGGTTTGGCTCACTGATGCTCACTCATGTCCAAACTTTTCAGTTTCACAAAAGAAGTCCGTCCCTTTAGCCAAAGGCACAAGTCCCTCTTTCTGTGGGCAGGCAAGCCCACAAATGTTAACCTGGTAACTAGTGTTGTGCATTGCTTTCCCCTGCAATGTGTTTGTTTTCCTCAAATTTGACTACTCTGAACATGAAACAAACTTGTAAAGTTCATTTGAGTCCTGGCCCTTGGGTCCTGTACAGCTCTACAAGTCTAGCACTGGAGAAGGGTTCTCCAGGAAGAAACAAGTGTTTCTGTCAGTCAGTTCGAAACTGTGCAGGGTTTCTGCATGCTAAAAAAGAAACAGAAAAAACCAAACCAAAACAAACAAACAAAAAAAAAACCCAGCAAAACAACAAAGTGGCATTTGCTTCAGAATTATTTGTTTTCAAAGGTAATCTTGTTGGAACAAAGACTGAAGGTGATTTTCCTACAAACACTGGGCCCTGAATAGCCAGCAAACAAGGCACCTCACCCATCTGGCAAAGAAACTGAATTGAAGAAATCAGTGAAACAGCATTGAAGGTTTACCTCCTAAGAGGTATAAATAGAAGCAAAAGATAACAATAATTTTAAAAGCATTATACATAAAAATACAGAACTCCCTCAGATGAATCTAGCCTATATAGATAGGAAATGATGATAGACAGTGTTGACCCGACACCATGTCAGCTGCAAGGAGGCAAGCATCAAATACCTGTGGGATTTGACATAATAAGAAACTAAAGTAGTGAGTGTGGATTCTTGGCTTCTTTATTCCCTCAGTATCTGTCCCCAGACACAAACAATAAACTAAAAACTGGCACTAAATAATTTATTAGCTATCTGTTTAGCCTTACGAGCTAGGCAGGGAAACGTCAAAGTACTGCAAATGCTCCTCCAACCAGCAAATGTTCTGCTATTAATTAGCATTCCTAGCACCTGATGAGCATGAGTGGGGCCCCACAGACTCAGTTCACTGTGAAGAACCAGGCTGCACAGAGCTGGAAAGTTAAGCTGCTCCCCCCACCTCCCTCCTGCAGCATGACAATTTAACTGAGCAACTGAGCTGGAACACAGGGTAAATGTGTGTGTAATCGAATTGTCAAAACAGAAGGCAGTGTTATTCCACTGCTACATAATGTTTGATCCGATGGCACTTGCACAGAACAGGTGAGATGTATGTATGCATTGGGGAATAAGTCTGTAGGCTTAATAGCTCTGCAGGACATTCCTGTGTTAAGTATTACATCTCTGTTTTTAGAGTGTCAGTTTGATATGCCAATAAGGTGAAATACAGAATTTCCCATACAGCCTATGCCTAATGTCCACATGTTTAACTTTTCCTCTTGGAAAGTGCACTCTGAGGATTAAGAGTTTATTTCAGTCTCCATGTATATCCAGCCTTAGGCTTCTCTGATGAAATCGTTGGTGGTATATCAGGAGGTGTCCTCCTCTAGCCACGGTATCACTAGAAACTAACACTCTACAATGGCAAATAGAAGGGCTATGATGCTAAAGGAATGTGTGGTAGTAGTGACTCACAATCCAGGCCTCGGATGGAAATCCTGCTAGAAAAACATTGCAGGATTTTTAAAATATGTTACAGACACTGGAAAATGTTGTTTCAATTCACTTCAACAAAAACAGTCCTCAGATGTTTGCAAAAAAAAAGCATCAACATCTAGATTTAAAACACATGCAAATAAATGCCAGAACTGTATGCTTTGTTCTTTTTACCTGTTGCTTATATATTTGCTCAATGTCCATTTTTTAGGAGGCAGCAGTCAGAGACCTGGAACCTAAGCTGAACCAGTTTCAAGGCAGATCAGATGCATCATATTCACCTCATAATAACTTTTCACAAGGACAGTTCTATAGAACAAAAATTACTAATGCTTCCAGAAATCTAGAAAGAGCTTAGCCAGAACATACAATGCTAATTGTATTAAATATTAGAAGATAAAGACTGACACAGTTAGGAGAAGAACCCAAGGCAGGTGGTGGACAACAAAGGTCTGTAAGAAGGAAACGGAAAAGTGGAGATTTTACCTAAGAAGTCTCCTAAGAATCTAGGAAGGATTGACTGTCTGAATACTGATTGTCTGGGCAGATTTAGAAATATTTTTCCTTTATAGCAAGTGGCATATGAAATACCACACGAGGAGAACACAAGGCCCTCATTCCTTTCTACTCCTGAACATACATAGTGCCACCCATACCTTAGCTGCTCAGGCACCTCAGCAACCTCAGCATGCTCTGGAACAGACAGTAGAAAGGAGAGGAGCAGTGAGAAGTGGAAGGCCTTTCCCCAGGATGCACGACCCATCAGTAGCACAGCAAATATCCAAGCTTCCTGGTGTCCTCAGCAATACGTTGTGCTGTCATCTCATTTGGAATCATCTTTAAAGTAATTATTATTTTTCTGAAATGGTTCACAATGTCTTAATGCTTTAAGTCATAACAAAATAGTCAGATCACTGGAAAAAATCCTGACCATATTCTTATATATTGACCACAAGCTTTCTTACTATTGTGCTCCACAGCTATCCTTTCAGGAGCCTCCAAAGCTAGTAATGGACAGGTCAGGGCAGGGGTAATCCTTCAGCAAGCATTTCGCCTAGTAATAGAAACTGTACAGATAAAAACAGCTGACATCAGCAGGTTTTCTCCCATATCAGCACTCTGATGCTGAATTCACTGTGGTCTGCTAAGAGCTGGGCCTGGATTGCTTTTCAAGGATGCAATGAGCAGTGTCTAATATGCTTCTTATAGTAGATTTTATCAGACATATTTCTGTGTTAGTTACTCTGTGGCTTGTTGGGTTTTTCTTGTTTATTTTTCTTTTTTTTATTTCTTTCTTTAACTACCCAAACTGTTGTTGCATTTGCACTATCAAATTATCTATTTCACAGTATTTCAGACATCTCTTCCTGGGAGAGATGAGTCATATGCCACTTCTTTTTACTTCACACCAGTCTTCTCCTCTACAAGCTGAGTGGCTAAGTGATGCTATCCATCCTTTTACTTTACTTTGCTGGTGTTGATGAGTACACATTTGGGATTTGTTTGCTTTTAGGACATCTCATCACAGATGCTGTGTAACGTAATAGGTATCTTCCTTCCCCTCTTCAGAAATCACTACGGCTGAAAATGTCTATTTTGTTCTTAATCAGAGCATCCTTTGAGGAGGATTTTTTTTTATATTCCATAGCCTTACAGACACAGCAATTTATTGTGTCACTGGGGGAAGTCAGACCTCTTGTATTACAATGCACAAAAATAGCACTTAACTGCTCCTGCAGAAAAGGTTTAACACCTGAAAACCATCACTAGAATTCAGCTTGCACTATTTGGCAGAAAGCTAACTCTCATTACACATGGGCAAGAACTGAAGCAACATATTCCATGTGTTTCTTCATCTGCTGTAGGCCGTTAAGACTGCTGGATGTGAACTGCTTTTATTGCTACATTTATTACTAAGTATGCTTAAGATAGACTGAATGACAACTAGGCTGAGCTTTCAAAACAGAGAGTCCCATTCAACAATTCTGAGATAACTGGAAACAAAAGCAGACCCACTGGGCTTTGTGGCTGGGCCAGGAATGGAGACAGAGCTAAGAATAATGGGGGGAAAAATAATAAAAGAAAGACTCCTCATTGCTTTTAATTAAAGCCTTAAAGACTCTCCTAGGTCCAGCTGGCTCCACCAAACTGTCATCTTCTGTTTCTCAGCAGAGCATCAGTGCTGTATCATTTACCGAGGTGTATTTGCTTAAGAGCCGTTCTCGTTAAAATTCAATTACAATGAAACCATATAATCCCTCATTGTAATAACTTGATAAAGAGCCCTTAACTGCCACACCACGTGCCCATTTAGCAAGGAAATTAGCTCAGTAAAGAGTAGAATCCTAATTTAGCAATTAGGGTGCAGTTTCTATCAGGCTATTTCAATAAGATCAGAAGGCAATTTACAAGGTAGTTTCACCCATTGAAAGCTATAAAAGGCACGTCAGTAGTGACCAGAATTTCCAGTGCAGGGCTGGGAAGATAATGACATCTTTTTTGAATTGTTAAAAAAAACAAAACAGAACTGAGCCTTCAATTTGTAGTCCTATTTGCTAAACCAATATATCATATCATACTCACGGAAAGGAGGACAAATATTACAATAACGCGTTACAAGGCAAACTGTATTTCTATGGTACAAGCAAACACTCCTAGATTTTGAATTCCTTGATTTGGGAAAGGTTTAGATTTGCATTTTAGGGTCTGCTATCTTAAAGGCAACCATAGAATCATAGTATCATCAAGGCTGGAAAAGACCTCCAAGATCACCCAGTCCAATCATCCACTTACCACCAATATTTCTCCATTAAACCATGGCCCTTATTACAACAGGTAAACATCTAAACATTTAAATGTTTAAAACAGTGTTGCTTCAATTCCCTGAAGAACAATTCCCCGAAGAAAAAGCTATGAAATGCATTTGGTTGCGCCTGGATCTGAGAATTACAGTTTTCATCTGCTCTGGATGCCTTTCTCAGATTTACATATAAGAGGAGGAGATCACACACAAAAGATGAACTCCCTTCACACAAGACAGCAGACAGTCAATACGATATTCCTTGCATACTTTCTGGGACTTTTATTATCAAGTTCAATGGTAAAAATAAAAAAAAAAACCCTTGCTCTCAGTATCCAGTACACTCTCAGATGCAATAACTTTTAATTAATGTGATTTATTGGAATCAATGAGCCATTTCAAATCAAAGCTAAAAGTTCTCTTAGAAATGAAGTTGATGTGCTCCCAAAGTTTTCGTCACATTGAGGCCTACTAGTATCCTTTGCCAATGTAGTGGAGTAGTGAGTTTTGAAAGCTCTTTCAGATCAAGAGGATTCCAAGACTACAGCTTTACACTGGGGAAGTTTCATGAACACCCAGTTGAAATTTGTAGACAAAAGTCTAAGGAAAAGCAACGTTCTAACCCACAATACAAGCCAGCATTCATTCGGACCAGGATCTGATGTGATCAAGACATACTGGCTTCGCAGTGTCTTTTTTACTAAGCCTATTATTAAGCTATGCAGAAATTTTTTTCTTACTGTTTTTTTTTTTCTTTTATAACATTTCATGACAATGTACAGAACCCCATTCACAGCAGCCAGTCAGTAGAAAAGAGCTCATTCTCATTGTATCTGTTTCTAACCCCAGCTCACTTCAATTCCAGCACTGCAGGGAAAGTGGCAGGACTGTGCTTCAAAAATGAGGATACAAATCTGAGGTCACTGAGAGTGTTTTTTCGTCATTGTCTTCTAGCCATTTTTAAGCCTGTATTTAAAACTTCCCATTGGCCTCTCCTTGGGAAGTACATGTCTCTTGTTTGTATGAGTTGTTATCTCATATTCAGTCTCTGGCTGTCATGCTGCTCAATGGGGAGAATTATTAGCTTTAATTAATGGAATTAATGGCTTTAATTTCCTCAGGTTTTTTTTTTTTTTGTAACAGAATTGAAGTTACTTTCATTGTTTATGGGTGTATATATATAGGTACAGATTTGTGCAGAAACAGACAAACAGATAGATGTGCTGTCTTCATGTGCAGTGAACAGAATAATATAAAGGGGCTATGTAAGAAACTACAAGTATAGTACTAAATAGACAATTAAGACTAAAAGTACATTTTTATATGCAAAAGTACTAAAACATCTCTAGGTATTCATTTAGTAAACAAGATTTTTGGATGCAAAAATCTTATACACGTATTTTGTGCTGTGAGTCAATGCTTATCTTCTTCCCTCAGAAAAGCTGAGCTATTTGAAAATGGTGGAGATGACTTAGCAGAAAGTTAGTACTACATCCCAGTAGATGGCTTTAGGGGGGCAGTTATTCAAGAATTGAAGTTGTCATTTAAAAACAATTATCAAGACAGAATCACAGAATTGCAGAGGTTGGAAGGGACCTCAAGAGATCATGGAGTCCAATCCTCCTACTAAAGCAGGTACCCTACAATAGGTTGAACAGGCAGGCATCCAGATGGGTCCTGAATATCTCTAAAGAAGGAGACGCCACAACACCTTTGGGCAACCTTCCCTTTTCACTTATAATGCAAACCATACTCTTGCCAGGCTCTCAGTGTAGGTTTTTTTTGTTTGTTTTCCCAGCAAAATGAGCAGCAAAAGACCAATGAAAAAGAAAATAGAAAATGCACCTCTATGATTACCCAAGTTTTGTAAGTTCTGAATCACATCACTGTAGTTATACAGCACACTTGGAAGAACTATCACACAGAGGGCCTTCAGGTGGGTAGTCTTTTACAAAGGAGAAATTATTTATCAAGGGCTCAGTGAATTCTGGCAGCCACTGCTTCAGAGACTCCAGCTCCCTCAAATCTCTACTGAACTCTCGGAATGGTGACATGTGACTGCATTCTGAGCCTTTGCCTGTGGTCTGGCAAGTCTTACAAGGTGATGGACTATGAAGTATACAATTGCAGACTAGCAAGATACACAGTGTTCTGAAAATAGCGTATTGAAAGTTACATAATCATGACTTGCCTCCATTCTACAGGGCTTTTCCATATTAGAAATTCTCTCGTCACTTTTTCTCCATCCTCAGTAGTCTCAGGGACGTTGCTCCTATTGCATCCATTCAATGTCTAGTAGGAACTGCCAGAAAGCAGCAAGAGTGGGCTGCTTGGTGAAGGTGGCAGTAAAGGCAGCAGAGCATTGCACTCACTGGTCAGGACACAGTCCCATGGTACTCAAAGGAGAAAAGCAGTGTAAGGGCTGGTGATGGTGCCCTCAAACACAGCTGGCCAGGCTGCTAAGAGGTTGCAGTGCTCATTTCTATGCTCAGTGTTAGCTCCCAGTCTGCATGAAGAGCCCAGGCAGAACACTACTCTGGCCTGCCTCAGAGGAGGCTCTAAAATCAGGCATTTTGCTTTCCCTCATGTACTGCTGTGAAATCTCACCCATTGTTTTACCTCTCCAACCTATAGGCTCTACATAAACAAATGCAATGAGTAGGTAAAGTACTATAGGGTAAATTATAAAGAACTTTAAGACTTATTCTGCTATAGCCATGTGATAATCAGCATTCAAAGTAGCTGTACAGTAATCCAGTCTGTACAGCACACCAGCACATCACACATTGTGGTACAAAGTACTGTGCAGGGTCCCAAGTTTACGTATAATTTCCTGAGCCATGTGTGTTCTAGCTTCTCTATCTGACAAATAAGGCAAGCAGAATGTGTTCCTGGATATTTGTAAAAGACTTTGAAAATCATAGGTGAAATATGCTACTGAAGGGCACAGTGACCTGCTTGTTGGAAGCTAGCACTTGAGAAAATGTGAAACTGAAAAAAAATGGGATCTGAGCTAGAGACAAAGCAATGCATATGTTGAAAGAGGGAATAAGAGAAGATGTGCAACTGTGGTTCTTCCCTTTGGTGAAATTCATTTAAAAAAGAATAAAAGAAAAGGAAGTGGGACACTGCCAAAACAGACAGGCCTAATTGATTACATCAAACAAATGACCTTCCCATGGTGATTTATGGGCTAATCTCTCAGCAAGGGTGCAACTTATCAGCGAGTAGCCAGTACAATTAGTGCTGCTCCATGAATCACTTGCAGTGTTGGCTCCTCTGGAGGACTTTCACACAGTTTGTTATTACAGTAAATGAAAGGTTTGCTTGGCCTTCCTTTCCCTGGTCCAGCACTTGCTGCTGAAGGCTGAAGATATTACATTAGCTGGTTTCTGTAGCCTAAGCAGGGTGCTGCTTAATTGCCAGGTCTAAGCCAAAAGGGGCATATGGAGGGGACGTGAGCTGACAGCGGGGCTTGAAACTCCCATAAGCAGGAAGAGATGGACAGCTACATATAGCTAAGAGGCAGTGCTAGGAAAGGGCATGGATATTAATGAAAACTTACCCATGCTTACTTTCTGTGTTTTCCAACCTTAATAAAACGGGACATGAAAAAGAAACAGTCTAATGTTTTGAAATTGAAAGGAGAGAGTATACATTTACTGTTAACAAAATTAATGGGGAATTAATCCTCTATAACCCCATAAATAGGGAAACAGTTTTGTCTCCTCCACTGATGATACTAAATATGCTCACAGAATTGATTTAATTTAAAAGACCAAGATAATACAGGTTTACTTTGCCTGAGTCAGAGAGAAGAGCTGCTTTCACAGTTCACAGGCTAATGGTTACAAATTTTGCTATTAATTATGGCTTCTGAAGAACTATTTTCAATCACATCCCTTTTGCAGAAGTTTACTCTATTTCTAGGATGCTCTGAGCCCACAATAATGCCACTACCAAGTGAGGACCTAAGTACAGAGAGTTTATGGATGATAGATTTACCTTATGGAAATAAAAAATAAAAAACAACTTTAAAAAAAGCAGATCATCTTCTCTTTCATTCAGCTTGCATTAGTGTCTAAATCAGCCAATCTGAAACAGGTTCCTTTGTCTAAGAAATACAGCTGAAGAGAATGATTCAGCTTTGTGCTGCATGTGAAATAGCTCAGAGCAGCAGCACTGATGAAGGAATCAATACAAGTGCATCGATACTAGGATGAGAGGGAAGTCTTTCAAACCTTGCTTGTTTCCCCTAGGAAATGTGCTGCTGCCTCTGTGGAAATGATTGTTCATACAATGGTGTTTGCTGTAAGCATACAAAGCTATATAGTGCTCATCTTGCCTATTCTTACTCTCCCTCATAGCTTCGTGGATACATATGTTCTGCAGAGCAGCTATGGGCACATAATGGACTGTCAGCTATAATGGGGGCTCTGAGCCCAAACCTTCTTGCACATGAACGGAAGGAGCAATTTATAAGTAAGTAGAATAAGAGGTTTGTCTTCCATAGGAACTATTATCTAGCAGGTAACGCAGACAGTATCTAGAAGTAAGGGCACTGGCAAGGCACAGAGAGAATAATTACAGGAACGTTTGCCCTACAGTTTCATTAGGTACATCTTTTCTACAAGGACAGAGGAAGAAACAGTTTTCACTTCTGTTACAACTTCTTCCCAGTCACTGACCTTCTGCTTGGATCAAAGAGGATGCTGGAGGGAAACCTCATTGCTCTCTACAGCTACCTGAAGGGATGGTGCAGCAAGTAGAGTGTTGATCTATTCTCAGGTAACAGCTTACAAAACACAAGGAAATGTCCTCAGGATGCACCAGGGGAGGTTCATATTAGACATTAAGGATAATTTCTTCAAAATAATTCAAAAGTGGTCAAGCTGCTCAGAGAAGTGCTAGAGTCCCAATCCCTGGAGGTATGTGAGATTTGTGTGGATGTGGCACTAAGGGACATCGCTTAGTGATGGGACTCAAAAGGTCACATTGATGGTTAGACTTTGAAGGTCTTTACCAATCTAGACAATTCTGTGATTCTACAAAAGGAATGATCTTCCTTATGGCAGTAACATTTTTTTTTCCTATCAATATTCATAGAGTAGAAACAAGCCTTATCTAGACAGTATAGTAGAAAACACGCAAGGAGAGTTATCCTGCACTCTGTTTACAGTCAGACAGAAAACAGAACATATAATATCCTGAAGTGGCATGACATCAATTGACATCTGAGCAGGGCAGTACATTTCTACCATCTCCCACTTAACAGCAAGAAAGGAGTAGAAGCTTCCTTGAGCTATGTGGTATTTCAAACAAATCTGTTCAGCTCTTACTCTATTTGGCATCTGGATCCACTAAAAAGGAACCTGAAATTCTCCATTTGAGTCTGTATATTTCAAGATTTGAATGATTTTGAGGAATAGATTTTTATTTTAAATCAGGCATCAAAGTAAATGGCAACAAATCTGTTCTGAGGTTGTAATGGTAAGGGGAAAGGAATATAAATGAGATACCTGCTTCTAATTTGTAAGTGAAAACCTATTGTGTGTGTGATTTCCATTGTCAGTTGACGTCTGTGTCCCAGTTCTCATTCTATGCTTGAGATGTTTGGGCATCACCAGACTTTCAACACTTTTATAAGCATTTTTCAATGACTGCCCCAGCAAAGCCAACTGAATTAAAGCAACTTCAGGCACTGCAGAAAGAATTGTTATTCAGAAACAAAGCCATGGAGTTGATTCTAAGGAAGAGAGTCACACTGATCTTCTCTAAATGCCTAACATCAGGTGTTTCCAAGCCCAGTCTCTGTGACTTTGTTTAATGCATACTTCTCTTGTTGTTCAGTGAGGTGCACAGGAACCACTTAGAGGAGACAAAAACAGTTTTGTCACCTTTCAGAGCAGAATTGAATTTTGTCATCTTTCAGACTTACTAATGTAGATATCTACAGATGTCTTCACTAGTAAGTTTATAACAACAATAAGAATAATTATTTGATAATTTATGTAGTAAAAGAAATAGAGCCCACCCTATACAAATAGAATATTTAAAACAAAAGAATAATATTTTCACATACCTCAGAATCAAATAAACTTGCAAAACATAGTACTGTACAACACTGCAGAGGACAAAGAAAGGTTCAAAAGTCAAGGAGACAAATTTATCAAACCACGTCTTTTGGATACTATCAACCATCATAATCTTCAACTTAGCAAGTTCAAGTTTGTTGGTTCTTTGGAAGGTATTATTCAAGGAAGAAGCAAGCTATACTGAAACCACTCTTATATGCATCACCTGCTGAAGATGTGAGTAACAAAGAATATACAGGCCTGATCCCAACCAGTTGTACTTCCTAAACTATGATGTTTAGGAATCATCCTTGTCCCAACCAACTTTGAAAATGTCAGATATAATATTTCTGTTTTCTATTTCTGCTGTTAGACAGCTGTTGCATTTTTTTTTTTAGTGCTGAATTTAAGTGTTGTTTGACATCATACCTTGTGCTGCTTTAAGGGTTTGTAGCCCTAAGACTAACAGGAATTATTCACTGTGTGTTCCAAAGCCTGGCATTTGCAAACTGTGTTCTGTTGTTTTTCCTCCACTGGATTAGGATAAGAAATCTTATCGGCCACTGGCATTTCACATGCAAATCACTAAAAAGAATACATGTACAAAAGAAAAAGCAAACAATAATTAAACACGTGTTCCTGTAATCTTCAGTATCCCAGTATCCCCAGTCAGCTCACTAAACAGCAAAGGAAAAGTCATAATTTGTGCAGAAAAGTGTGGAGGTGGCATGGTAGATAACACAAGACCAAAATCAATCAGAATCTGTCTTCTTATTTAGATAAGACCAACTTTGAGTTTAGAGTTTTACTCTGTCGGCACTGTGCATAAGCACTGCCTTAAACTCGTATTACCATGCAGTTGGTCTCTGGTGTTATTCTTTTACTGACTCTGAAGATCACAGTGGGAGGAGGTGACAAGTAGGCCCATCTCAGGAGGAGTTAAAAAGTGCCTTTTCCTTATTTGATTATTTCTTTTCCTTACACAAAGAGACACAAAGCATAGACCTAAGTGAGCATTAAAGCGTGAAATTAATTTCTGGTTGTCAAACATTGAGGAGGTGGGATTGTAAAAGAAGAAGAGCAGTCACAATGAAGAAGGCATTGTAGAATACCTCACATTGTTGTTCTCTGTCAGTGTCACATTGCACCTACAGGACCCACTGCCTTCTAGAAACTGTAAGCTCTTCCAGGCATAAGCCCATACTACATAACCTGAGAATGGTAACAGTCAGAACTTAGTATGGCCCAGCTCCAAAACCCTCATCTGGAGACAGCAATCTATTACCAGTGATTATGAAACTATGAAATAGAGACATGACAGATGGCCTAGATCAAACCATCAACGGATGTCTATGACATGAAAGATCTCAGCAGCGCAAATCTCTTTTCACAAAGAAAGAAAAGCTGAGCATTTATCACAGGGGTGCAGACAGTTCACAACCATGTGGCAATTTTCACAAGTCTTCTTTGTCAAAGAAGAGGTTCAGCACTCTGCTCCAGAAGATAAACCCATCCTTCCTTGTAACTCAGACGACAATCTCTGGTATACCAGAAATTTACTATTTGACTGTTAGGCATGCTTCTAGCATAGTCCTAATTTGTTCTCAGTTTGTCTTACCTGCATTTTTACATTTAATAATAACAAAAGAGTTGGTCAGCAAACAGTGCTGAGAATACCTTGATTTTTGTGGTTTCTCCTTGAAAATGCTGTCTGTGAAATTTACCTCTCAAAGCACTGATACATTCTGAACAAAACAGTCTCCGTCCTTTTCCATCTGGATTCAAATAGAAAATAAGCCCACTGCAGCTTTGTTAAAACAAATTGCTTGGCCTCCAGAAAATTAATCACTGCTTTTTTCAGAAAATGTTTTCTGACAGTTTCCCTGATCCTTTTCATCCACCAAGGAATTACCCCACTCTTTACTAGTAAGATGACTGATGCAGCTATTGCTGCTGCTGTGATATGGTGTTATCCAGATATTGCCTGGAATGTGTTTTCCCTTTCTCTTTGAAACTGCTACAACCTGTGCATGGACAATGTGATCCTATAAAACTAGGGAATCTTCACTTCCATAGATAACTGTCACATTTCCCATTTTGTCTCTATTAGTAATCAGTATTCTGCCATGCTGATCCCACTGAAAAGTATCAGCTCGTCTGCCCAGTCTCTGTGCACACACTTCATCATTTCCCCAGCAACTCCTAAAATTAAGTGCTAGCTCCTCAGCTGCCCACTGCCAGGTATACCAGATCCATGGCCACTAGGGGACTTCCCATAAAGCCCCAGGGGAGCCAGGCACTGGGGCCCACTAAGGCACTCACCTGGCTGACCTTGTTCCTGCTGAGGTCTTACTAGGTCTAGCTATGTGACAATTTGCACTGATTGCACACAAGGAACAGCAGTCAGCATGAAAGAGCACTCATAACACTATTTTATTTACTTATCATTGTAGTTATCACTTCATTTTGTGCAAAAGTAATGTGTACAACAGAGTATCTTCATAACCTGCCTGAAATTAACTGAACTGTGAGAAATCTGAGCTAAGATGACATCTTACTTCCAGGGATATTTTAAGAGAAGATTACATGTTTCTGCTACCTGATTAAGCAGAGAAACGTACGGATATGCTAAGTAAAGCTCTGAATAGAAAAGAAATCTGCCCCAAATGAATCAAGATAAATAAAACAAATTAAGGGAGATTTAGAGTAATTGTTAGGAACCAATTTTTTACTTGGAGGGCAATGAGGAACTGGTACAGGCTGCCCAGAGAAGCTGTGGGTGCTCCACCCCTGGAAGCACTCAAGGCCAGGTTGGATGGGGTCCTGGGCAGCCTGAGCTGGTGAGGGGCAGCCCTGCCCATAGCAAGGGGTTTGGAACCAGATGATGCTTAAAGTTCCTTCCAACCCGAGCCATACTGATTCTATTATACGATTTACCACAGGTAATGGAAGACTTTAGCTGACTTTCTACTTCTGCTTCTTGCATCTACCATTCCTTCCCATCTTAACTTATTCTGGTGAGAACTTCCTTTAATGAGAGCATTATGGGTAAAATGAAAGCATAATGGGACCTTCCCATGAGAGGTCCTAGACAAAGTCAAGACAATAAGGGGTGAAGCTGCCTGTGCACAGCAGGCAGAGGGTATTGCCAAGTGCTTTTCTGGAGGCCAGTGCTCAGTGACAGCTTATATTTAACTGTTTTATGAAGAAAACTTAAGGAAAGCCATGCTATCAGAACACCAGTCTTTCTTCTATGGTGTCACGAGGAAAATGTCATACTGTCTTACAATCCACCCAGAAACCACTCCCATAAGTGGCCAGCTAAAGACAGAAATTACATATGCAGAATGTGCAGTGAGCAAACTATTTAATCTTTGGAGTAAGTGCAAAAGCAGTTAAACACTGCACGACTTTCCATTTGAAAAGCCATTTCTTGCATACATAAAGAAGATGAACCCTACCTCCACTAAGGATTTTACTGGAAAAGGGCCAGTAGTTTCTCATTATTAACTACAATTGCCTTGTCTGTATGGATATAATCAATAAAGAGTAACATTCTTCTGCAAAACTTACTGATGCCAGTGAGTATACTGCATTCTGAAAAAATATGTGATGATATTATTTGGGGGCTTCCTCCTTGGATTTTGAGCTTAATAAGAAATGAGTTTTAGCAGACTGTAGTTGAAATCTCCTTCTTATGAAATGTGTTCTGTGAACAGTGACTAACACAGTAAATATCACCTTTGAAAATATTACTGTCAATATTTCGAAAGCCACAGGTGTGATTTGCTGCTACTCCATCTTTGGTACTGAGATATTGCCTCTCACAACATGTACTGCACTAACACAGTGCTCCACACAGAGCTGGCTTCATTTTAATGCCACGTAGTATGAGTTTCCTCCAAAGAACTTTCACTGTGAAAGTTAGCATTTCATATAAATACATTAACTATTTGTATACATTTCTATCCTCAGTAGTATCTTGTGGCTAAACTGCTGATCAGACTTACCCTGCTACAGTTAGATTTCTTCATGGCTCTACATTTACCCAAGCCCTAGCCCTGAAGGATTTCCTCATTTCACTCCACCTTATCTTTACCCAGGACTTTCCTGATTCTATCAATCCCCAAAGCCAGATGACTTCAGCATTAGTTGTGACACATATCTCAATGTGACAACACTTCAGTGGTTTCCATGCTCTCTAAAGCTCCTTTTGGCTTGTAGAAGGAATAACACAGTATACATTTACAGGCTTTTGCTCAGGAAACAAGTTATAATTGGAATTTTTAGGGCTGATGGAGAGAAATCTATAAAGAATGACAGGAATATTCAATGATATTTTTCATCTTCCTGAAAACATCCTTTCAAATTCTTTTTCATCTGTTACTTGTTTTACTTTCGCATGTAACAGTATACTTTTAGTCTTACGGTTTGCAGTTGATAAGCAGAATCATATAGCGCTGATCTGAACCTCAAGCAATTTCATGTTAACGTGACTGCATAAAACTGTGTAACCTAAATGACCATTGCATCTTGCAAAAGGATCTATTTTCATGAGAACAAATAATCCCTTCTGCAGAGATTCTGGGTATTTTAAAACCAAACTTCATCTTGTGTTTCATCATCAGCTGCTTACAATATGAAGAAAAACAGATATCTTGCTACCAAGAAAACATTTTCTTCCACAATCTCATGATTTAAATATTTCTACTTCAAAGTACAAACTTTAAGAAGAGCTTTAAAAGAGCTGTGTGAAGAGAAAAATATTACGTGAACTTTCAAAATGAGGAGAGAACCAAAATAATTGTTCCAAACCTCCTAATGCTGCTCTTAAAAACATTTTGTTTTGCAAAATGATGAAGCTTGCTTTGCCACACGTTCTATTTTCAAAATGCATCATCAAAACCAGTAGCTAAAATTGTTTTTACAGACAAGCCTTTCTAGTCCCACAGCTTCATTCTCTCCTCTTTCTAAAATAAACACAAAACAAAACAACCTGGATAGTCAGAGTTTGTTGATAATACTGAATGTTTTTTAGAATAGCTGATAGAAAACCTATAATCTTTTCTTATGGCTCTTTGTCACCCTCAAGACAGAGAGGAACATTACTGCAAGCAGATTTAGATGCAGGGTTTTTTGAAAATCGGCTGAAAATAGATGGAAATTACTTCTGGGGTCTTTTCAGTCAATTTGTTTCCTAGCTGCCATTGCGAAGAAGTCTAATAAAGTTCTGCACTTAGTGAGACTGGAGAAGCACAAGTTAATACACTTCAGGAAAGACACAGAGCTAAATGTAGAACAAAACCAAGTATCCTCACTTTTCATTAAACAACATATTTCAACACTTTCAGTCCATGAAGTCCACTCTCAGTCCAAAAGCAGATGTCCTGTGCTTTTTACTGTGTGCCTCACACAACGTGGTTTGTTATTTGGAAATTCTGTATGTCATACCTGTATCCCAACACTAGCTGCCTGGGCTTCACAGAGAGACTCAAATTAGTCACCTAAAGCAGTAGTCAACTCATTTAATGTGCATCATCTGCAATACAGGTAGCTGCACTGAAGCCAGTCACCCCCTGCTCTAGTGACAGAGATTGGGCGCAGGTGACAGTGGAGACTGACTACAGCAACTAGGGCAGCTATAGACACTTAAGCTGCTGATATTAACATTTGTCCAGACTAATCCTATCTCCAGGGTCTTACTGAAAAATACTCTGTTGATTCTGTTCCTGTTCCACTGCATTTCCACCCTTCTCCTTCCCCTTTGTTATTAACTTCTAAAAGGCTTCTTCTCCAGCTATCTGCCCTATACTCTTATCTTGTGCATATATGTACAGACATTATATTCTCTAGAGTCTGGGCATCTCCTCGAACAGAGGTCAATCATATGTTTTCATGAGCAACCTTTTCACAGAGAAAGACTCCACGTCTTCCTGGCAGGCTACTAAACTACCAATGACTGAAAGGTTTTGCCAATTTTACGCACTCCTGAATAGAAGTTGAAACAAGCTAGCTATTGCTTTTCCCTTGTTGGATGCAAAGAATTCAGAAGCTGAGATACAAACATTCAGATTAAATATTTCACTATCATTTGGAGTCATGTTTTACTTTCTCAGACGTAACTGCTTTGCAAAATGGCTAAAATAATATCAAAATTACACAATTTCATTCTCACTTGATACAAGCTTCCTACTCCCCCAAGACAGAGTTTGTCACAAGGAAAATTTTCTGCCCAGCACATGAGACCTTAGGATGGAGATTTTCAAAGCTATCTACAGGACGTGTAGGCCTTTCAAAATTCCATTAATTTTTTTTTTCCTGTAGGGCATTTGCTGCACTGTTGGATTAATTCTTTTGAATAATATTAAGACACCTCCACTAAGCTCCTTGAGGACAGGTGGAATGTTAAAATTGTAGGACCACACTATATAATTATTGCTGCAGGGGTAAATAGGCAAAGCTTGGGTGTGCAGAGGAATAAATGTATTAACAATGCAAAACACTGCCTTGGAGGGGAAAAAAAAAAAATTAATCTTCATTTCCAAGATCATACACCACTTGTTTGAATTCCCCTGCTGGGAAGAACAGATTCCCAAAGTCTGCTGCTTCTTCTGCCTTTTCCAATTTTCTTTCCTATATGCAAATGAAGTTCTCTCCCATGTGGGAATGAAATTTCTCCCCTTTTTTCTTTTTTTTTGGTAGTTATTTTTTTTCTGAAATAGCATCTTGCAGCAATTAGACAGATTAATACAATGGGAAAGGAGTTACAACAGAAGCATGATGCCAGAAGGACCAGCACAATAGAGAAGTGCTACAAAAGAAAGATTACTCACCTATATCAGAAGATTCTAGGCTTGCAGGGGAAAAGCTTCCCCAAAAAGGGATCTCCAGAAACAGAACCTTTGCCAGGAGCAGTCAGCCCTTAAATGTGATCTAAGAGAGGTGCAGCCAGGCTCCACTCCTTCCGGTCACACAGCTGAATTGCCTTCACCTGTGCTCCCAGGGCTGAGGGGGGCCCTTTCCACAGGTGCTCAATCAGTGGTTCAGGCCATGACTCATCAGTTCCCATACAAATTTATAGACCAAAGACTGTTCACTTTCTCTTGGAAAAAACATAAATCTCTCTCACTATCTCTCTTCTGAACAATAAATATTTTTTCATATAGACATATATCTATAATATAATATAGATATACAAATATTCTTTTATGTATCTGGCATTTTTTAGACTACTAATGAAAAACATTTTTTTTCTATTAAGAAGAAAATACAAATTGTTACTCTCTCTGTATAGATCTGTTAAATAAATACAATTATTCTCCCAAACTGCAATTCACTTTTGTGCACAGTGGGATCCAGTACATGCTGGGCTTACAAATCTTCATTCCTAAAGGTCAACCTGAATATCTCTAACATAATGCCTGATTTTTGGTCATCTCCTGAAGGTCATTTCTGTAATTTTACTCTGACTTTTTCAGTATATGTGATTACTAAATGACCAGTAAGTGTATACACCAAAGTAGGAACCAGCCTCTGATTCTCCACCTTATATCTCACAGATTACATATCTTTTAGAGGGCAGCATATTTTGGTAGCTATTGATCTCAGAGTAAGACGTAGTAGATACTTCTGAATAATACAAACAATCTGCTATTCTTGGGATTAAAAAAAGTTTTCTAATCCAAGGGTATCATCTAGATTCCTTGTGCATTAATACCGATGAATAAAAAAACATGAAAAAAAGGATCACTTGGATACAAAATGACAAATGCTCATCTGAGTCCAGGCATGCTGCATACGGACTAATAATATGGATGCCCTTCAGAAAATTCCTTCCAGAAAGGATTCTCAGACTCACCTCAAAGCTTCATAGACTTCCTAATCTAGAACTGTGGGAAAGGAGAGGAGAGGGGAAGGGAGGGGAGGGGGAAAGAAAATGCCTCCTGGGTTTGGCTAGACAACCCAAATTATACACTCTGAGAAAGTGCCACCATTTCCAGACCCCTACCAGAGCTGCCCCTGGAAAAACAGCTTCATCGTCCAGGGATGATACCCATGAAGAGGAGCTGAGGGCTGCTCTCTCATCTCTCTGCAGTACCGTTCAGACTGAGTGGAGGTCAATGCTCGGGCTTACAAGCTAGATACGGTACAAAGGAAGCATCATTTCAAGATGGCACAAGACAGAATACGGTATGCTTAGGGGAAGAAACGAAGTGTGGGAAGCTGATAGATCTTGGTGATTTGGCAATATGCATGGAAAAACAAGGGGAAAAGGCGTAAAAAGGGCTGACTGCATATGGGCTGCTGGTCAGCATGATTTTCTGGCTGTACACTGCACCTGATAAGTGCAGGCTTTCCTATCTTAAAAAAATTTCCTTTCTAACTCTTTTCCTGTTTTGTGTGCATATATGTACGAGGCTCTGAGTGCAAGTAGCTGGAGTGAAATCAAGGGCCAGAGGCCTGTGTATCTTTGGTGCCAGCAACTGGAATGAATGCAGATGTGCACCAGTACTAGTGAGTATTGAGCTAGACTAGCTGGTGAAGTGGTCTGGGATCAAGGTGTGAATGTGTGTCCGAGGGTGAGACCATGGGAGCAGCTGGTTGCCAGGGGGACCAGGGAGTCCCAACCAGATGCAGTGAGCACTGCATGTGTGTATATGTTTCTGTACATAATGGGTCCTTAGCAACAGCTGGAGAAGTGTTGTGGAACTCACAAGCTCATATGTCCAGATGACAGAAACTGGGGAGACTGGAATCCAGGAGCTAGGTCTTGTTCGAGCCCAGCTGCTGGAGGGATTCACATTGTATGTTTGTTCACAAGTATTCACATAGATGTTTCCCAGTCGTGGGCCCTTCTCCTGATTAGCCAGACAGAGGACTAAGATGAAGCCCATGGGGCTTTTTATGTTAGTGAGTGCTGAGTGTACCTGTCTGTGCTGACAAGTGTGTCCGGCTGTCTATCTAGGTGTTGTATACATGCCTTCATGGAATTCACACTCAACCTCAATCCTGCTTGGGCATGGAGTATATGAATCTGCAGCAGCTTCACTTCTGGCAGGCGTGTGCACACGTACACACACACACACACACACACACACACACAAACAAACAATTTGCATTCATTTTAATTTAGAAACAGCATCTATTTTCTGTCTGGGTCAATCTTGAATTATTATAACTTCTGCTGAATTTTTTGCCAGCTTAGTGTCTGCAACATGCACTAACAATAATAGCACCAACACAGTGCTTACATTGCAATTTATATCTTAAAAGCTCCTTGAAAATATCTACTAATTAACTCAATTAATTAAAACAATTAGTGTTTGAGAACACTACATAATCCTCAAGTCACCCAAGTGGAAGGCATTTCTCCTTCTAGCTTTCAAAAACTAAAAATATAAGTGCATCAAATTCCCTTAATACGTGTCATTCTTACTCTGTGCTAATTAACAGCTCACATATTCCTACCTAACAGCTAGAAATAAAGAGAGACAGAGTGCAAGAAAGAAGGAAAGATTATTTCAAGTTGTTAAAAGGAATTTAATTAAGTATTTGTTGAGGAGTAATTATGCATAAATTGCAGGAAAATTAAGTTTTATATTATTAGTACATCTTAATTAGTGTCTTTTCATTATCAATGTTTAATTTACTCACAATTGTTTTGCTTTATTTTAAACCAAGTGCTTCTTTGTAAGCTCTTTACTTAAATCCATTACCCATAACTTTTACATTTGGTACTAGAACTGGTGTTTCTGATGTTATTAAATGTCTACAGGTGCCCAGACTGATTCCATTGAGTCATAACATCTCAACTTATTTCACATATTCAATGAAATTCATCATATTATTTCTTGACTTAACTGATAGTATATTTTCATAAAGCTATATGAGATATAAAAAATATCTGGGTGAAGTGGACTTGTGCATTTAGCTGGAAGTAGCAGCCTTCTCCTTAAATTTTTGAGATGAAAAGTTAATTACTTCATGGTGCTAAAGGAAAGATTATATTAAATAGCAGAACAGAAAGATATGAATGAAATCAGAGCATCTTTTGATTCATTGCTAGAATAGGTGCACTAGAGCTACCTTGCCTGTTGGAGGTCATCGTGTAAATTATTGCTGAATTATGCAGGAACCAACAATTTTATGGACAACAAAAACAGTGATAGTTTTGCACAAGCATATTGCTTCCAAGGAGGATGACTGGCTTACTCACTGACTTCAGAAGCACGAAGTGTCTGGTAGCTCCGGAAAGCAGATTCTCAATTTGTAGTTAAAGATGCAGTTCAAGATCAAGAAGTCTGTCTTCATCACAGAGATGGTTACAAATTGCCTCTACAAAATCTGGAGTTCTTGTATTTGTTTAATAATTGTTGTTTAACAAGATTTTATCAAGCACGCTGAAAATATCCATGCCTACACCCTCTTGTGACAGAACTCCTGCAGATCATTTCAGTTATTACTGTATCTAGTTGAATCTTATATTTTAAGGAGAAGGAAATTAACAGGTGATCCTGTTTGAGGATACTGTGATTTACAATAGTCTGCATCCTGTTCGCTTTCAAACATCCAATGAAGCAAAAGTAAAATCGAGCCAAGATCTGTGAAGTTTTTGTCCCTAACCGCTAAGTCTAGACAACCTTAGCGCATTACATTTGGAAGGCATTGTCATCACAGAGGAAGTATAATTAAGTGAAGTTTAATGTAGAAGATGAAGCAGTCCTCAGTGCATGCTATGCCCTCAGAGTAACAAAGTCTCTGCTGTAAACAAGATGCTGGTGCAGAAAAAGAGCAAGAGGTCGAAGTGGGTGCCTTAGTCATAATAGGGCTATAAGATACCATTGAAGTGTGGACATGAGATGTAGTTTTTGAAATATATTCAATGTAGCTGAAAACAAGGACAGGTCTGAAAGGAGCTACTAGGGCAATTTATGGAAGATGAGATGAGCTTAACTCATTTAACCTCACTTGAAAGGAGGGAGAATTGAATCACCTGCCATGGTCTCTTCTAGCCTTGCTTTCTTTTTTTTAAGTGTGAGAAAAGGTATAAATGTGTGAACTAAATACACATGAAGGAGAGAAACCATTCTGTTTCAAAAACAAGAAGGAAACTTTCTAATTAAAGTGCAAAATATTAGAATGTTTCCAATGAGATTGTAAAACATAATTTCCATAGGAATAACAGGGAAATAAATAATTTTAAGAATGAACTCTGATGCTTTATGGATAGGGTAAACAATGAAGTTAGCAGTGATAATTTGAGGCCAGATTTGATGATCCAGAAATGCCTATATTGCAAAGACTTTCTGCTAGAAATCTACACAAGCTTATCTTGAGGAAATAACACCCAAGACTACTCACACATGGAAAAGAAATGTAAATTGTTGAGTAAGACAACATCAGCCTCGTATGCAACTCTGATGGATAAGATGATGTGGAAGCAAGAGCGTCCCTCCCTCCTTGCTGTGAGTTCATTGTCCTGCTGCGCTCTGATTACTTCAGTACTAAATCTATAAGTATCCTGACAGGTACCTGCCTCTACAGACCTCCATGAGAAATTCTCCAGTGGCTAGCAGAAACTTGTCCCTTCAAGAACATTAAGGACTTTAAAAGCTGCTCATCTGATAAGGGCTGTTGTTTTAATGATAACCAAAAAAAAACGTTGAACATAAAAAAAGACAAGTAGCTCCTTGAGGGCTACTTTCTTTTGATTTACTTTGGACTTGAAAACAGAGAGACATGCCAAAGCAAGAAAAATCAAGTTAGGAAGAAATTCAGAAAGAAGGAAGAAGCCTAGATCTTAACTGAGCTATCAAAGAATAAAATTCTGGTATTTTTTTCTATATCATATCCTATATGCTGTCAGTGTTCTAAACATGTGTGTTTTTTTGCCCTCTGACAATTCCCCCATGCTGACATATTGACATCTTAATACCTATTTCCTCAGAAATTTTCCCTTAATTCCATTTTCAATACACCAAGAATACAAAGCCAAATTTTGGCACAATTCACATATTTATATGCTCAGTGGACAGACTTTCCTATAAAACACTTACAGACATTCTTTTAGAATAAATCAGAATAAATTAAATGTACATTCAGGTACAGGCTCTAGTCATAAGTAATGTAACAATACTGAGATCTCAGAAAGTACAGTACCGTGCTTTTCATGAAAATATGGTTCAGCTAGGGACCCTGAACTCTTCTGAAAACTCTCCTATAAATCAGACTGATTATTCCTCATATATAAGGCTCAGTTCCACTTTCAAAGTCAGCTGAAACTTTATTATTGACTCCAATAGGACTACTATCTATCATCAAGCCAATATTCAAAAGTAAGTAGCCAAAGAAGCATTTTTAACAAGTAAAACTTGATTTTAAAAAAGGAGTACAAGATGTATGTGAAAAAGAGCAAGAGAGAGAGTCAGAAAATAACTGCCAATAGGAAAAAAAAAATTCTGAAGGTGATACTAAGGAGAGTGCAATTTCCATGTTTTGCTAGTGGAAAAATGGAGTGATGTACTAATGATGGATGTTGCAGCCCCATCATCACCAAGCGGAGTTTAGATAAAACACCTCCATGAAGAGGATAATCTTACAGTTATGTCAGAATGGAGGATGAGATAAATAATTTATTTGATATTTTGGCTCCTGCATTCTGCAGTTCTGTCTATCAACTGTGCTCACTTCCTTCTTTCATGAAGTATATAATCATTTCATAGTACTGTGCACTCTTAATCTTGTGCAGCAATTTCTAGAATTTGTGAAATCACTTTTTATGCAGTATACATTTCAAATCTCTTCAGGGTAGATTTGTGGCTCTGTATAATTTTCTTTCCTTATACAAAGTATTTCAAAAAACAAGGTGCAGTCATGAAATGTTCTCTTTACTGGATGACTGTACGTGTTCCTTTGATTTTTATCTTTTTGAGTATAAACATATCATCATATTCTCACAGGAACTTATAGTGAAATACCTGAAATACCTTCTGTGCATTTTATGAAAGTTATGATAGCATTCAAACGTTGAAACATAGCTAAGTTTTAACAACTGAGGGAAATACAATGTTCCTCACGCTCAAAAAGATTTATCAGCAGGACATGAATAAATAATCTCAATAACTTGAGCTAGCGTATTCATCCAGCAGCTTTGATGAGTCCATTACAATGCTACCAATATTAACCATTATTTAATATAATACTTGAGTTTGTCACTGACATTTAGACTGTAACATAAAAAGAATAAATTATCAGCAAAACAAAATCAATCACAGTTTTATCTTTTCTCTTTCAGGATCTCAACTGATTAAAAACCTTTCTACCTCGCAGTTGCTACTAGATGGGAATACAGTGCATCACTTTTGATTTGAATTGTTGTTTTGATTTGTGTATAGCTTCCTACCTTTAATTTTAACCAGCCCTGATTCTTTGCTCATAGTCGAAAGTGCACTTGCTTAAATCATCCAGGAGGAAGTCTTTCATCCCTTTCACTCAACAGGTTAAATTGGATAGCATGACATACTAGTGACTTTCATTTGTGAACAGTTTCTCTGTGCTAGCTCTTCATTAACAGAGAAGATAAAATTAGGTAAATTAGGATAAAATTTATTTAATAGTGGATAGTATTTCTTAACAGCTTTTGTTAATGAGGGTAGAAACAGGCTTATATGTAGAAAGCTCTGTTACTGGAGTCAGAAGGTGATAGAGAAGAAAGAGGGAAAGAAGCAGGTAAAACAACAATAACGAAACTAAGACATACAAGCCACATTTCCCTGTGGGCAGCTGGGAAAAGCAGTGATGGGGCCCCAATTGACAGTCTCCTCTGGGTGGTATTTTCAGCACAAGGAAAGCAAAACAGTGACAAGCCATTGCCATTCCTGTCCCATAGCACTTCGTATTTTCTGTTGGGACCTTCTCCAACTCCAATGAGTTTTCCTCACTCATAATGCACTTTATACTGACTGAAGCACGATCATTTGGACAAAGGTACTGCATACTGACTGACTCCTGTACATTTCACAAGGTAATCCTGACTAGGTATCTAGATGACCATTGTTTACTTTGCTGTGTTGTAAGTTTTGGATTTCCTTAATACAAACAAAAGCCACAGGACGAGGTGTAGGAAAGGAGTGGCGATTCCCAGTTCTGTTGGCAACTTTGTCCCTCCCCATGAGAATCCACCATCTGGAGTACACTACCATGAGGAAAACTGTGTGGTAACAACATCACAAAACAGTAATGGAGAAATGTTTATCTGGAAATCTCTTTTGCATGAGCCCAAATGAACTGTAACATTCTGCTGATACTGTGAAACACTCTCCAAAGCTAGCTCCATAGTCAAGGATTGGTAAATGAGGCCATAACACATAGATATCTTCCTTTCTACCACATTCATGGGCTGAGTCTTGGTAGCTCTGAGCATGGAACATGAGTCACAGATCAGTATTTTTTTTTTCCCCTGGCAGATTCCCTTACATCTCTAAATGTGAACTAAATGAACATTTCCTACAGCGACCCAGTTCTCTTATCATCTACTGATATAGACTTGAGGTTTGTGTTTCTGTGCAAAAGATGCTGATAACTTGCACGCCTTCTTGGGTTTTGCTCAGATACAAAAAAAGTAAAAAGTAAAAAGATACACTTAATGCTTTTCTGCAATGGAACTCACTCTTGACTTTTCATTTTCAGTTCTTATTACTCAAGGAAGCCAGCAAATGTAGAGTGAAATTAGCCCTTTCAGAAGAGGTCAATGTACTTAATTTGCTTTACAAATAATAGAATATTTATATTCCACAGGATCTGTGCTATTCAGATTTATAATTTTTATTCCTATAATACTGTTCTTTTAACAAAACTTTAACAATAAATGCCAATCTGCAAATGTATCTAAAAGGTCATTTTAAAATAGCCTTTTCAACACAAAGCTTCTATAACTAATATGGAAAACTGCAGAAAATCATAGCAATATTTTAATGCCCTCAGCAATTTTTCATAGGAAACCGAGAAGATAAGTTTTCTTTTCACTAATATATCTGGTATGCTAGTAGTAAATCGTAAAAAGTAGTAATTGATTTATGGTTTTAATCTACATACAATGAATGTTTTATGAAAATAGTGTAAGTTGTTGACTACTCTTAAACACATCCATAGCAATGGCAGATTTAAAAAAAATCATTCACTTAAAAACACCTGTTTCATCATTTCATAGAAAATTAGCATAAGAATGAATACACTGAATGCTGGTAAAAGGATGAAAAACAATCTTAAATCATGTAAAATCGCAGCATCAGACAGAAGTTATTTGTTCACTTTTTTTTCTTGTTAATAAACTCTCCCTCTTAAAAAGTTAAATGTATCCAGTCAGAGTGAAAAAAAAAAGCAACCATGCAAAATGCGTGACTAATCCAGACCTATCTTGATGAACCAAAATGAAAGGGTTGTATTATCTATTAATAATAACAACCACAGCAACAACAATAATAATAAAACATGACCGTGTTTCCTGTTGCAATTTTTGCTCAGCAAAGTTTTGCTGAGTGGTGCATTCGAGAGAGGCACAGATATCTCCGTGCAGCATTCACTACTTGAAAGCAACGGTTTGGTGATAGGTTGTGAAGAGAGGGATATTGGAAATGCTTTCAGCAGCAGCTAGTTGTCATTCTAGTATTTAGTTCGTGGATATGAACAAGTCATGAAACCAAGCCAGGAAATCATGGCTAGCGAGAATAACTGCAAGTGAAGTACACAGGTAGGAGGAACAATCCATGGGTCATAAGCAAATGGGAAAGATAACAGTGGGATCCTCCTTGATTTTCTTAGATCTGGTATTACCAGCATGAATGAAGTAAACAGTACTAGTCTAGAGAAGAGATAATGAAATCACAGTGAAAGACACTGAAAATTTAAGAAATCCTGATCATGTGGATTAAATAGTTGAAACAAATAGGGTACAAAATAATAAGGTCAAGAAAGAAGTAATGCTCTTCAGTAAGAATTACTAGCTAAGCAAAAATGAAATGGGGAATTACTGGAACTAGACTGCTGTAAGTGGAATGGCAAATAAAATAATCCAGTATGGTTCAATGAAGTAAAATTAGAAAATTCAATACAAGAACATGTAATCATGAATGTAAGAGACAAAAGATTTAAAGTAACCCTCACAATTAGCTCCATTTTAGGCTAGACTACAATGTCTTTATGCGTGATGCTTTAAGAAAGATACAGACTTCCTGGAGAAAAACTAGAAAGCAGGTAGTAATGATCTAATAGTCATGACTGTGGGGAAAATGCTGTAAGAGCTGAATTATGAACAGAGTAGGTCAGGGTTTGTCTGGGATGGCACTTGCATTTTGGCCCTGGTTTGAGATGTTTTTTGAAGTAGATAACTTCTTGAGACTCTTCTACAATTTCTTTGACTTTAAATTTATGATAGATTGAATTGTATATGAAATTTACAGAATTGGATAAATCCATCCATACATGTAAGTGTGTATCTTTTGTGACCATTGGAATAGTCTTCATACTATCACAAAAATTCAGCAATGACAATTCTATCCATTTTGCTCGCTCAGTTACCTATCTTACTTTTATAAAAGCAAAACTAAGTCCTTTAGAATAATCAAAGACATAAGAGAAGGAAGGAAGAAAGGATATTGCTTCCTTTTTGTTCTGGTAAAGCTTTTCATTGGTAAATTTATGCAAACACAAACAAATAAAAATCACGTTTCAAATTTGAATAACTGGTATGTTGTAATGACAAATAAGGTTTCATAAAGAAATACAAATTTTGCCTCGTATTGGCAGGTAGAGGTAGGAATGAACCTTAACAATAAATGTCTTCTGTGACTTTAGTTCATAATTAAAAAGAAGATTAACAAAAACCCTGCAAGCCAAACTATAGGAGACAGATTGCTAACAATTTCATTGCCAGCAGATTTTAATTTTTGCATTCCTGCTGAGCAAGCTGCGGGGTCATGAAGAACTAACCACAGTGACTGCCTCTTTTAGCTGACTGAGTTGCAAAAAGGTTAACAACACAGACCACGTGACAAATGCAAAATGGGGACTATTTTTGTTATTAGGCTTCCCCTCCTGGAGATATTCCAAGGAGTCCTGTAGTTTTTCATGATCAGCAGAGAGAGAAAAAGAGGAACTCCAGACTGAACTACAGTGAACAGATGCCCTCCCTCTGGTGTTTAATTTAATTAATTGATGTTTGTTGAAATGAAGCCAATTAACCTGGCTTATCTCTTAATCAATCATGCTTCTGCTTCCATTACTCATCTAGAAAAATGGCATTGTGTGTTTTATGACAGACAATAGGAACAATTAAAACCAACTTGTGCTGTATTGCCTGCAGCAGACTTTGCAATGGAAGATCAGAAACTTTTTTGGTGTTGTATAAAGCAGTCAGGCTTTTTAATTAATGGTTTTCTGCCTCAGGATCCACTTTAATTCTTTTTAATATGGGATTGAGGAGGAACTGAGGCATACCACAGTTAGAAGTCTTGCTTAGGTTCACAGAGAACAAAATATGATTTCTGGACTCCTAAATCTCAGACTACTGCTGTGGTTAGTAGGAAGAATATTGTACTCTGATGACAGCAGCCATCAAAGGACAGTGGTCCAGGTTGCGTGCATGTCTTACACTGATGTGAAAATACACAGTATCTACTTGTAGAAGGCCTGTTATCTTTTCATAGAATGTCGTTTTATATGACCTGTTGTGGTTTATCCCCAGGAGGCAGCCAAGTACCCCACAGCCGCTCACTCATTCTCTGCAAGTGGGATGGGGGAGAGAATTAGAAAGGTAAAAGTCCTAAACCATGGCATTTATTCATGAGAAAGAGTTGCTCATTATTTGTCATCTCTTAAATGTTTGTGAATAGATTTGTGTCCCAATACTTCTCTAGCATTAAACGTTACATCTCACTAGCTTTCCCTTTTTAAAGTAGGATTTATTTTTAACCATTTCTAATCTTGTTGAACTTGAAGTCACTCCAAAAAATTTCAGAAGTGTATTCTTGGAGACTGCTATAGGTACACTGCCCTGGCTCTCTGAAGCTTCTTCCAGTATGAAATGACCTGAGATGTGAAGCTTTCTACATGGAAACTGTCCTCATGCAGTAGAACATGTGCTTGATTCACAGCTCTGTGGAAATCATTAAGATCTTTCAATCAATTCCCATGTACTCTGCTCAGGTCTTCTACATACCTTAATCCCTTACATCATAAACTGTAGAGAATTTGAAAATGATAGTAATTACAGAAGTGAATCTGAACACTCCAATGCACAAAAGCAAAGAAATTTGCAATCTGTGATCTCTACTGTGGTGCTAACTCAGATGAATTACAAATACAGTTCCTCTAATAAACAGAATAAATATTCAATCAAAATCTTGTTAACTGTTCTGTGGCCAATTCTGATGTACTGTTTGTCATTATGCATACAAAAAGAAAAAGGATTATTTCCAGTCATTTATCTTCAAGCACTGCTCATAGTGGAAGCAATACAAGGCATAAGACATATCCCCATATAGTCCTGAATCCATATTCAGAAATATACATCCTAAACATGCGTCCACATGTCAGAAGTTATACGTGGTAACTGTCCTCTAGAAAAGAGGCTGGGACTAGTTTGTGCTTCCAGCAGTGATTTCAAGACACTGCTTTAATATCCCAGGAGTGAAATGGTGACGACCAGCTTTTAATGTTTAGCTATCTGTAACCTAGCTGCAGTACTAGGAGCACTTGAATTTATGCTAACAAGTAGTAAAAATAGTCTCTCATCTAAACCTCAGCTCTGCCTAGGAATGGGATAGAAGTCAATAAAGTGGGTGTGATCTAAGGCAAGCTTTGACGCAAGAATGACCATGCAGGCATGGCGAGCAGTCTGAAACCAGAGAAAGGAGTGGATTTATTTGTAATACTGGGCTTGGTGTTGGTACTGCAATTGTTAGTTTTGTCAAAGCAGCATAAATATAGCAGCCTTGCTGTTTGCCTTCATTTTAGTAAGTATTTTTAAGTTTAAAGTGCTTCAAAATCCTAGCCTATAGTTGATACAGTTGGAAGGAAAAAGTATGGAAAGAATATTTCCAGTCCCTAAGCTAGGCTGCCACTATTTGTAAGCAGTATTTTTGATCCATAAATATATTACAGGCTTTTCATCATGACCATCTGTCTTTCGAGCTTCACCTCTATCCAGACCCAGCATGAGAGAAGCAGAAAGCAGAGCATGCAAAATGAGAAGGAAAACAAAACACTATGGATTAAATTTCTCTCTCTTGTAGGAAGTCACTGGCCTCACAGAGGGACAAATAAATATGGTTGCACATACATTATTAAAAGTAATTGCATTGTTACTTATCGGTTTAATTAAATACCTAGGAAAAAATTTAACAATTCAAGGCACGTTATGAGCAGCAATGACATTAACCTTTAATAATCATCTTTTCATTTTGCACTGTGGTAATGACCACATTAATTAGTAATGAAATGATTAAATATGAAGAGTGTGAATAATACCATGAATCTCTGCACGTGGGCACCTTGCAAGGACTGGCTGGCATTGCGTCAAACACACCTTGAAAGGTGCATTCAGAGAGTTTTATTACTGCTGGCTGCAGCCTCAGAGCACTGCAGGGACTCTGCAGCCAGGAGGGCTAAATGAATGGACTGCTGTTTGGGTAAATTGAATGATCTAAAACACAGTCGGATTGTGCTGCCTTCCTGGAAAATGCTATGATCTTGACAGCCCTGCTCCCAGCTAAACTGTGGAAATGGAAAATCTCTCCTAATCCTGAAAATCACATGCCTCAAAGTACAGCTGATCTTTTTGGCAGTCTGTTTAATGGTATATGCACAAAAGTGCAGCTTCAGAGTTGTGAGGGGTACATCAGACTTAGGACTTGCTGGATGGTTGCCACTGGTGTGTACCAGAGTGTACATTATTCTGTGCTAGAGAGAAATGCAGCAATGAATGGTGCAGCATGCCTTTCTCACTTCCCCCTCCCAAATGTATAAAGTCTTTCTCACCAATCCTTTCCCAGAGGCTGCCAGTCAAGTCCGCCATCTTCTTCAACATTACAGTTCTTTTCTGAAGGACTTTTTCAGTCCTTTCAGAAAGGAAATTATTCACAGAGCTATAAAGTCTTTACATTAAGGGAGGCTATTGTCAGAGATTTTGCGCCAAAATAAAAGAATATTGACAAGAAAACTTGTGAGGGTGCACCCCCCTTCAGGTATTCACACAAGATGTTTATACACTTACAGACATTTGCACACAGTTTGATTACTTGCCTTCTTTCCTTTTGCATGCCAGTCTTTCTAGCTTTGATCTCAAAAAATCTTATGGTGACCATCCCTCTCTACTCTCACACCAGTCAATGATACCTGGCATCAGGAGGTCATTCAGCACAAGTCTGGCATGCTGGAGGGAGTTCTTGGCTCTCTGTTACCCTTGGGTGATCTCAAGTCACTGATCTGTCATCAGTAGGTGGATGCCAGATTTACACTAACATGACTGGAAACAAGCTTTAGGAAGAGGTCATGTAAAATCCTCATCCTGCAACATGTTTTTTTTCCCAGAATACTGTCACCCAGTGGAGCAGAAATCCTTACAAACAGCACAGAGACTTCAGAGATCCCAGTAGTGCTTGTACATATTGCATTCTCTTGTAGGTTCACCACAAATCCCACTGCCTAATGACCACTGAAAATCAACAGTAAAACACTTCCCTCTCATTACAGACACAAATGACAGGCTTTTAGAATGATTAGCTGGAAATTGCATTTTCCATCAGATACAAGCCTAGAGGAAGGAGGGTGCCAGAGAAAGAAGATGCTGATATGGGTTTCTTTGTAATGCAAATGTAGGAACATGCTTTTTATCTTCAGACAAGTGCAAGTGCTTCACAAAGATTTTATTTAAGGCCTGTGTTCTCGTACATTACAGAAGTGAAGCAAAGAGACATGCCAGCATTAATGAACTTCTAGGAGCTGTATTATTAATTCCAAGGAATAGAGAGAATCAGAGAGAGAGTGAGCATGTACAATTTAATGTCAGACTTATTAACAAAGAGACAAATGGTATTCATGCAAGCAATATGGTAGCACTGAGTCACATCTCTGTTTACTCTGGAGACCTCACATAAACACAAAAACAGTTCTATCTCTATCAACATCTAAATCACACCACTGTGTCTTTAAAGACCCCTTTTCACTGTTTTTCTCACATTTCCATATCATAAAGCTGTGATAGTTGTTGTGACAGGAAGATGGAGTTCAAGGGAATGCATCTGCCTACAAAACATTCAGTCTGTTGTGTGCTTGCCTAACATTTAACAGTGATGTAAGTGCTCAATGTCATGGCTTCCTTTCATTCGCTTTTATTTCTGCTTGGAAATGCGCAAACTGGTCTCCATAGAATGGGCAGAACTTCACAGGCAAGTCAAGAGGTAAAAAGAAAAAGAAAAAAACTCAGAACAAAACACAAGAAATGTCACACCTCGATGTTTTTTTTTTTTTTTTTTTTTTTTTTTTTTTTTTTTTTTTTTACTCTTAACCTCTTCTCTAACAGGCACTCTGTTAACTCCTAGGTGTTGCTCTCCAACTAGGTGAGAAAAAGGAGATCCGATGCATCTGAGGTTATCCAGAAGGGGAGGTGATGTAGTGCTTTCCCCAAATACTCTATGAAGCCTTCGTTATTCAAGCAACTGACCCATATTGCCTATGCAAATACAGTCTCCAAGTATACATCTGGTACAACTTTGGGCTCAGAGGAAAGATCAGTTGATTCTGTAGGGCCCTTTTCTGTCTTATTCTCTAGAAATCAGTAATTGCATAAAATTCAAGCTGGAACTGACTGATTACTAATAGAGGGAACATGAAAGTTATTTTTAGGATCATATGAAACCACAGATACTAGATAAGGAGCTGATCTAGATACTATACCAGCTCACACTTTCCAAAAGTACCCAGCAAAGTAGAACATTTCCACTCAATGCCCGTCATCAAGAGGCTACTGCATACCAGGCACAGCACTTGTCCTCACTGCTATTTGGACATCCTTGGGAAGAAACAGATAGGCACAGCTTATTTAGAACGTTGGCATGGAAACCTGTGCTTTAACTGGTTTTCAAAAATGCTACATTCTGAAAAGACCTATGGGGCGAACAACTTTTGCCTAAATTAAGGCATTTTTCCAAAAAACTTCAGTTTACACATGCTGCTATTAAGCCTTTTTCAGAAAAGCATGTACAGAAGGAGATAAAAGGACAACTTTATTGCAGAAGGATCTCTTAAAGGATTTCTGCATCCTGAGAACCTATTGATTAGAGGCTTTCAAGGGTGCTCGCAATGGCTGCATTTCTATTATGCCAAAAATGATCATTTTAGTGAAGTTGGGATGACCTCCTAATAATTCAAGTGCTCTCTTGGACAAGGTGTTTCCTAACGGAGATGCTGTTCCCATCTACTACCCCCAGCTCCAAACACTGAGAGATCATTTCCAGCGTAGCCAAGCAATACACAGGGCCACTTTCAACATCATTCTTACACGCTTGAAAACAAAGTATCACTCTGGTTACTGCAAGATATCTACTCATAACTCCAGGTATTCCACTCAGATGAGAAGAAAACAACAATGTAGCTTCCTTCCACCACTGAAACAGTCAGAAATTCATCGTACATTCAATTCTGTCTCTTTGTGAACATGTTCATAGGTCTTACCATACAAAATCCCTAGAAGATGGAGAACCCTGCTCTAGGTCTTCAGCAGATGATAAATCTCTCAAAGGCATAAAGTTTTGCAGTGCTTATGCCCCTTACTCCTTTGATGGCAAATCTTCTTATTCTCTAAATTCCACAATTCCTCTCATTCCCCTACCAGCTTTCGTCAGTGGTGAGACTGAGAACCTTTCTGATTCTGTCATGCATATTTCACTGTCTGTTTAGGATGAGACTTCATCTTGTCTCCTGAACTTCCTGACTGCTGACTGTGCTAAGTGAAGCAACTTTTCCCTTTTCCCTACTCTAAGTAGCATGCTTTTGCTCTTTTCTTCAACCAATAGTGCAGTCATGGAATCTGACCACACTGCAGAACCATATTGCACCTGCCAAATGGCTGTGAAATAGCATATAAGTCAGAACAGTTACCTTCAGGGTAGTCAGCCCCCTGAGCTGGAAGACAGGGATAGAGAGCAAAATAAAGCTCCCACAACTCAGGAGGAAAATTAACAACATGCTGCTTCACCTGGACTGTCACACATCCATGATACAAGATGGGATCCACTCAAAGGTACTGAGGGAACTAGAAGAAGTGCTCTCCGAGCCACTTTCCATCATTTATCAGCAATGACAGTTAGCTAGAGAGGTCTCAGACAAATGGAAATTTGCTAATTGTGACATCCATCTACCTGAAGGGTCAGAAGGAGGATCTGGGGAACTGCAGGTCTGTCAGCCTGACCTCAGTATGGGGAAGGTCATGGAGTGTGATCACACAGCACACACAGGACAACCAGGGGATCAAGTCCAGATAGCATGGGTTCATGAAAGACAGGTCCCACGTGACTGATGTCATCTCCTTCCATGACTGGATGACCTGCTTACTGCATGAGGGAGAGGCTGTAGCAGTAATCTACCTAGACTTTAGCAGAGATTTTGACCCTGTCTCCCACAGTATTCTCCCAGAGAAGCTGACAACTCATGGCTTAGACAGGTTCACACTTTGCTGGATAAAATACTATCTGTCTGACCAGGCCAAGAGAGTGGTGGAAAAAGGAATTAAATCCAGCTGGCAACCAGTCATGAGCAGTATTCCTTGGGGGTCAGTACTGGAGCCAGACCTGTTTAATATCTTTACTGATAATCTTGGTAGCTTGATCCAGTACTTAATCTAGCAGTTGACAACCCTGCCTACAGCAGTGGGGTTGGAACTAGATTAATTTTGAGGCCCCTTCCAACCCAAGCCTGTGATTCTACGATCTGGACAAGAGGATTGAATGCATTCTCAGTAAGTTTGCAGATTACACCGAGTTGGAAAGAAATGTTGATTAGCCTGGGGGTAGGAAAGCCCTACAGAGGGATCTGGATAGATAGGATCGCTGGGTTGAGGCCAATGGGATGAAGTTCAACAAGACTGAGTGCCGGGTTGGCACTTAAGTTGCAGCAACCCCATGCAATGTTACAGGTTTGTGGCAGATTGGCTGGAAAGTTGCACAGTGAAAAAGGATTTGGGAGTGTTAGTTGACAGACAACTGAGCATGAGCCTACACTGAGCCCAGGTAACCTAAAAGGCCAAAGGCATCCTAGCTATTGTGAGAAATATTGTAGCCAGCAGGAGCAGGGAGGTAATAGTCCCTCTGAACTCTGCAGTGGTGAAGGTGCACCTTGAGTACTGCTTTCAGTTTAGGGCCCTTAACTACAAGGAAGAGATTAAGGCCCTGGAGCATGTCCAGAGAAAGGCAACAAAGCTGTGCAGCAGACTCTTCACAAGTCTTATGGGGAGTGGCTGAGGGAAAAGGAATTATTTAGCCTGGAACAGGGGAGGCTCAGGGGAGACCTTATCGCTTTCTACAATTCCCTGAAAGTAGGCTCTAGCAAGGTAGGGGTTGGTCTCTTCTTCCAAATAACTAGTGATAGGATGAGAGGTAATGGCTTCATGTTGCTGAACCAAGTTAGATTCGGTTTGACTATTAGGAAAAATTTCTTCACAGGGAGGTTTGAGAGGCACTGGAACAGTCTGCCCAGGAAAGTGGTGGAGTGAACACCCCTGCAGGTGTTCAAGAAACATATAATTGTGGCACTGAGGTAAATGGGTTAGTGGGCATGCTGGTGATGAATTAGCAGTTAGACTAGATGATCTTGGAGGACTTTTCTAACCTTAATGATTGTATGATTCTCTCATTCTATGATGTGGAAATGAAAAGTAGAGGTTGCATTAAAAAAAAAAGAATAAAAAAGAATAAAAACAATTCTTAAAGGGCTGAATAATGCAAAGGAATCATTCCTCACCTTTCTACCTTTATAAGGCACTAGCTACAAATGAAAAAAAAAAAAAAAAAGGCAGGATTCAGAACTCTTGCTGAACTTATCTATTTAATAATTCATGAAAGGCGGTGCTTCATCTGTTAAAACATCTCTACTAACCATCAAGACTTATTTGGACTTTGCCCAGTGGAACACAAGTGGAAAAAAAAATAAAGATCTTCAGAACAAATAAAATATCTGCAGACAACTTCTGGCTTTCAAGTTATTAGAATAACCTCTGTCTTCCCATGAACTCCATCTGATGGTCAGAAAAATCCCACCTGTATTGTAGAGAAGGAAGGTCCTAATTATCCAGGCTCACTGCTGGTCACTAAGACTCACTACCCACAGAAGGAAAGTTCTGAGAGACAGACGCAATCCTGATAAGGTGGGAGTTAGAAGCTACTATGTAGAAGTGAGCATGTGGTTTAAAGGCAAGAACAGACGTTAGGTGACATCATGGCTAAATGTTCAGAGCAGAACTTCAGAACAACCCAGTAATCTGCAGAACTTGACTTGTCGTCATGTGCCTTCCAAGAGAATAGCTTTTTGAGAACACGCCTTCATTGCCCACCAGATGCATCAAGTCCATCAGTAAAGCTTTAATATCACATCTGATGCATCAGAGTATCTTTAAGAATCTGTAACCTAATCAGGAGCCTAAATACCATTAAAATCCCATTACTGAGATTCTCATTATGTCACCATGGAAGAGAAAACTGTTAGTGCTGTAAACTGAAACTCTTTGAAAACAAAAAGCAAATTATATGTATGCATTTATTGCTTAAATCACATCCCAGCTCAGGATGGAATACGAGAAAGAAAAAGCCAGGTAGGAAAGAAAACTGTGAGTGATACTCACTTGTTCTTAATTTGCTCAAGGGGCCAGCACATTTCTTTCCTTTTAACCATAGATATTTGCAAGTCTTAAAACCTCCCTAAAGAGGTTCAAATTTTCTTGTCTATGAAGATTTACTATGCTATTAAGCAAGAAGTGGATTTTTTATTTTATTCCAGTGTTCTTCACATTCACTGAAACCGTGAATCATAATTAATTCAGTTAAATTGAGAGGCAAACAAATATGCTGCAGTCTATGGAATCGAATCCCTGTCCTGGGTATTTGTTCATGGAAGTGGGAATTGCACTATTGTCAGTGTTGGGAACATGTCTTGAATTACAACTCTCTAAATGGTTTACAACTGAAAATCAGATACATTCTACAAGGAAAACTTTCTTGTACAGTATTCTTCTCTATGGGCTTCTCAAAAGCCCATTGAAATGTAGTCATGTCAAAATAGCGTCTCCTTGCAACTCCCTCCTGAAGATTATTGTACACTGCTCATTGATTGTTCTTTGACTGAACAGAGTAGTGTAAATAGCTGGATCAGCAGAATGCGAGACCGAAGGTTATTGTTGCATTAGGGTATTTTCAGGACTGTGGCAAGCTGATACCATCTAACAATCTAGAAAGTGAACACATGAGCATAGCTGCATCTGCCTTTCCTGGAGATGAAAATCGATGGCTTGGTTACTTTAGATTTCTGTCTCCTTGTTAAATCTTATCTCTCACAAGAAGAAAAGGAATTCACAAAACACGTTATGTACAGATCTATAGGCACAAAGACAGCAGCATTACTCTCATCCTCTGCCTTCAGTGTAATTCATTTGTAATTATGGAAGGGCAATACCTTGAGGAATATGGAAATAATGAGGAAGAGCTTCATGGTTCAGTAGGGTTTTGGCCATTCCTTTGAGACAGGACTATTCATTACAGTGCTGCAAAGGCACTAATGAAGCATATGGCCAGAACAGGTCCAACTACATCATTAGCCAGATGAATTTCTATCCTTTTTGACTTAGAATGGTTTAAAACAGAACCTGGATACACAAATTACTCAAGATGCTCAGTTCTAAAGAGCTAGTGTTTGTAAAAGACCCTAGATACAAAACTCTGATCTTATATTTTATTGTCTTTGTGTACCTCTCCCAAAACACACGTATAGTCATGTATGTGGAAACATAAAAATTTCCATGCCGGAACAAAATGCTGGTCCCTCCCACATAATCTTTTCTGGCAGAAGATGGTGTCAGATTCTTCAGAGTAAGAAGAAAGGCTCCACAGTGTAGTGTAACTAACATTACCTGGTCAAGGAGAATTAATATCTTCACCCCTTCTTTTGCTTTCAGAAGCATTCACATTAATCTCATTGACAAAATGAAAGGAGAAGAAAATATGATCTCAGGTGCTACTGATGTCAATCTTACATTGCTGCTCATGCCAAGTTTTGTTACTTCAAGTTTACTTTTATTACTTCAAGGTCCCAGAAAAAGTGCAGAAGACTGAATTACTCAAAGAGAGTAAGGCTGACCCTTGAGTGTTGCTTTATCAAGACAGCAAATTGGTCTTTAAGATAAGTATTATATCACCAGTGACGATGAAGGGCAAGACCCCGTCAGCTGATTACAGTGTTTCTAGTGCAGTATTTATTTACACAGATAATTAATTCTTCTGTAGTTCAAACATTTATCAACAATTCCATTTCTTAACTCTCCATTCTTAGTTCTTTGTGAGACCAGGCACACTGACAGCTTCAGTAACCACCAACTAATTAAAGTAATTGTTGGACTGCATTCCTTATTCTGTTTCATGTATAATTATACTCCATGGGAAATCTTGTGGGATTTGAAACAGACTTTTAATCTATTCCACATGAATCAAAAACAACTCCCAAGAAAATATCTTAATAGCCATGTTTAACAGTGTGCTACTTCATTTGCACCAGAGATTTCACATCCTCAGTGCTTCTCACAGACTTTTTCAGTCACATAGAGAGGACAAAAGGCTCTTTCAAAAGGGAAATTCTTTCTAAAATTTTTGTACATTAATTAAGTTGGTTTTAAAGGGAAATCTTTGTTGAATTTTTTTGGACAAACTCTCCTAGTGAAACTGACAGCTGCTACTCTTGAAGTTTTATGACTTCAGGAGTATTTTTGATTCTGTTCCTCAGATTTAGTACAATCCACTCACCTTCTCATGAACTCACCCTCCTTATTACCTGTCATGAGATTATTACCAATTTTGATTCAGTGGAATATCTACTATCACTACTATTTTGTTTATTGCACCCGCTAATTTCAAGATGTCTTATTCTGACATTGACATCATTGCAGTTCTTCACTGTAAAGTAATTCTACTACAGCTGACACCAAAAATAAAATGAGAAAATAGGGAGAACTTTTAAAGAGCTGCCTCTTCTGTGATTCTTTCACACACAGAGTGCTGGAGTTTGGATCTGGACTAGACATATATTAGAAAGGAAAATCTCTGAGGATAACTGTGGTTACTTTTAAATTCAGCTGCTGGACTTTACTGCATCAGGACACGAGAACAACTGTCAATGATCCAGTTGAGTCTGATCCAATCTCAGAAATACTTCGTACTATTTTCCTTTTTGTGGGAAACAGCACACAGTAATCAGCTGTTGAGACACAGATCTTAACTTGTTATGGAGCCAGATGCTGCCAGGACCAACACTTTGACCTGAGTAGAAAAGCATTCCTGAGTCCCTTATTTCAAACATGTCACACAGGCAGGATTAATTAATCCTTATCATCCTGCAAAACTTCTTTTGCCATCTGAATAGAAAATTGTTCAAATTGTCCATGGCATTTCAAGAAAAACACGTTTTTCTTATGGAATTTTTCAAAACTGTACGTGAACTTATTACCGATGCTCAGCTATGCTTTATAAAGACAAAGGAAGGTAAGTCTAATCCTTTAGATGTGTCACATACAGCACATACACTTTTCTGACTAGGAAGCATTCAGGTATATTTGTTTCTCCTCTTAAGTGACTATAACCATGCCAATAGTTACGACTCAGAACAATAATGCCTGCCATTCATATTGTAACAATATTATGGTTTACTTGTAGCTTTTCACACTGGTTAAAATGCCAGATAAGTGGATCTACAATATTCACCTTTCATGTTTATCTTATCACACTGTCTTTCTGTAAACACAGTGTACTAAATCAGCAGTGGTCATTAGAAATAGAGTTGATCAAGCTATTTATAAGATTAATTAATTGAACCTTTTTTTCTTCCTATTTTATTGATTTGGCAGCCTGAAGTCTGTGGACAAACAATTTTATGGATATGTTTATTACAATTTTAAGGGATTATATATGTATTTAACTTTATTATCATGTCAGCTGGGCCCGATCTTTGTGCTAGCCAGTTTTACATAAATGGCAATTAAATTATGCAGGTGGATCTCAACTGGTACAAATGCTTCGTACTGACTCATTACAGAAAACTCTCAGCAGTTCATCAGATATTAGCTGATAGGATTTGCAGCTGATCAAGAAGCCACATTATTTCCTCTTCCTGGCTGGACAGCCCAAGCAGCATAATGTGCCAAGGCAATGTAGGAGGCTGCAGTTAGGGCACACATTTCCTGCTTGGACAGCTGCTTCCCACAGACCTGGGACTGCTCTTTGGCATTATCACTTGGCCAGAAGAAGCACCTAATCAACGTGCAAAGCCAGATGCTGTCACACAGACTGAAAACAGGTTTTGTGCATATATCTTATATCTACCTCTGTGATCACTTTGTGAAGATTTTCTAACCTTTTGCAACTAAAGTAACACTCTTTTGGCAAAAAAATATTGGCCAAAAAAAAAAAAAAATCACATTTTCTCAGTGTGCTTACTGTGCCTTGAGAAAGAACAAAATTTGTTGTTCATTGATATTTCTATAATGCAAACAAAGCTTTGCAGATATTCCCCTGTGTCTTTGTGAGCATATACTGCACAGTTTAAATGGTAATCTAACAAATTGTCTGTGAACAAGTTTCTATTGTAATCCTGCAGTTAGAGTTAGCATTGCTTGTTAAAAGGTTGTACATTCTGAAAGCAAGAGAACTGATGATATAGAGGGAACAAAGCAGATCTAAAAATGACAGCAAGCCCAAGGCACTATTTTGTGAATTTCTTCAGAGGGTCAGACACATAAAAATGTTCCAAAAACATTCCCTTTTATAAACATTGTTTATAGAGCAGTGTATTTCTATGGGGTTTTCTTAACTTATACCACTCTGTTTTTTGTCATCCCATGTACAGTCCTGAGCAGTATCTTTGCTGTTGACCTGTCACGGCACTGTGCAGGCTGGCATCTTCCCAGCACCAGAGGTGCCAGGATCTCAGGAGTTGCCCAGGCTGACAGGGAACACAAAGACAGCCCCAGCTCCAGGTACTTCTCTGGAATCAAGATAAACCCAGGTCAGGTCAGGGTGTGGGCCTGGCTCGTTTGCACCTGTAGCCAAGCAGGGTATGGGAAGACGTCAGAAATGACACCCAACATCATTTTTCAGTCATTTGTGACTAATCTCAATATTTAATCTGTCTTTTGTGAACAAAAGCTATCCTGCATGTGCTCACCCACTACCCAGGTGACTCAGACTAAGTGGTGCTTCCACATGAGATCTCACCTCAGCTGCTCCTCAATGTGTCTGCAGCCCATGATCCTGCTCGGCTGACTCCTAAAAGTGATAAGATGATAATATTACTGGTAGTCTATCTAAAAGATTAAATGACCAACACAAATTACAAGAATTCTCAAGAAAGAAACTTAGAATTAACATTTTCATATGATTTTTTTCTTATTACAATTCAAAAGATTCACAAAAGGATCTCAAATGATCCCACTAATAGCAATCATACTCCCTGTTGCTGAAAATACTATTTTTGGCATGGGTAATAACAGAACAATTATTTAAGCAATGCAAGCCAGGAATCTAAATATAGTCAGACAAATTGAAAATTCTGGGGAAAATTGAAGAAGTAGAATTCAGTGGTTGCTGAATTCTTTCTAATGTGTATAGACAAATATAGAACAGGGAATTTACCTATAAAATATGGCCAGGTAAAGGTTATGAAAGAAAATCCCCAAGATATTTTAATTACTAAATATTAACTGAGTTAAGTCATATAAAAAAATCCATAGTATGTCAGTTTCTGACGTCTTCCATCTCTCTGGAGTCTGCCCTCACAGTTGACTCAGAAAGAAGAGCAAGACAAGTTTCTTACATTTGCAAGCACTGGAAAACTGTATACCAACTTCAGAATAAATAGATTAAAAAAAAAAAATCTTTCCTTCCATATTTGGATTTATTTCAATCAACACTTTCCAAACATGGCAAAACAGACTTGTGTCTTTCTGCAAATTTTCAAACCACTCTTCATTCCTATCTGACCTCCTGTCATCACTAGTAGAAATAGGATGTGAATCTCAGCATTTCAGGATTTCTCACTACCAATAGAGAGAGAAATTGGGAAAGACAAGAGATTCACTTAAATAAGTACTGGATTGACTGGCAATAGCACATCTCATCCACTTTTAAAGTCATACAATCAACATGAGTGGTAGATGAAAATGCACCTACAGCATCTTAAACACTTGTTAAAATTGCCCAGTAGTGATTATGGAGTAAAACTGAGATTCTGCATCATTCTAAATTTCCTTTATTTCAGTCTTTCACTGAAATTTATCAGAGAACTGAAAAATCAAGACACAGCAGTGGAACTAGATCCTCACAGACCAAATTTTCAAACACGTCTTCTACAAAGGAATAAAATGATTCTGTTGATTAAAGGAAAGGATTATTGAGACACTTTTGCTTCTTTTGCAGAGTAAATTAGAGATTAATATTACTTGGGTACTGGACTGACAGGTCCTATAGCCTTACTATCACTGATTCTTGAGGGATTTATCTCTTGGGTCTCAAGTCCATCAAATTAATTTAACTAGAGATTTCTGTGTAAATTAAAAAATAATAATACTTCTAACAAAAATGAAAAAAATCTGTCTTAAGATGAGACAGATGTTTTGTTAAAAACTGTCACTGATAACTTTCACTGGAAGAATTTGCACAGTTTATGTAGAGCTTCTGCTATACATGAGTGCAGAGAAAGGTATGTAACAACACTGTACATACATTACACATGTAACAACATTGGTGCTACCTCCTACTACCTGAATTCCTGAGGAAAAAGACTCTGGCAAAGACAAGGAAATGTAATCGGCATGCATGTTCCTCAAATTCCATGCTCCAAAGATGTCACTCATTATACTTACAAAAATTCCAAACAATTTCTGTAGCCATTATACTTATACATCTACACCTTTTTAACAGTAGTTTTAGATGAGCAATATTGAAGAAAGGTGTTTAAGGGAAGACAGGGAAAGCCAGTGGTATTAAAAATTAAACTGTTTAAAGTGTTTAAGACTTAGCTCTTGTCCGCCTTTCATTCTACAAACTAAACTAAATACTACATTATGTTGTTTGCTCTTGGTCAGGACAGTTTTGCATTCATGTACTTTAATTCTTGTGCTTGAAATTTGGGCACCTAAACTTTCACATTGCCCTAAAATAGTTATAGTCCATAAAGTGAAATGACCAAGTTCAAAAGTGGAGCCATCATCATAAAGGTAGCAACTTAGGGAAATTAGTTCAGGTCTAGATGCTCAAAATTATAGATGATGTATATACTACCCAGTGTGCCTATCAGAATAAGAATATTCAAATGTTCACAACAATGCAAAGTACCAAACTACACGGTCAGTTTAGGGCCATCTGCCATTACTGAAGCCAATGAGACTCTTTAAACTATTATAAAAGCAGCTAAATCAGGACTATTATCCCCTCTTACAGGCAAATTAGTGCTAATTTAAACACCTAGATATAATGACTATGACAGGATATAATGAAACCATATTATTATATTTGATTAATTTTGAGCAAATACACTATTGAAATAGAAGGCTTTTCTTAGAGGGCCACATACAACTTCCATGTAAAAAAGATAACCATGAAAATTCTTAAATCTTCTTCGTACTTGACTCTTCACACACTGCTTCACCTAATTTATAACTTTATCTTGAATTGCCAAAAAAGGCAAGGTTTGTACAGCCAGACAAATGACAAACATTATTAGATGGAATCAGTATCACTAAATGAATATGAAAGAACAAACAGCAGGAGGTGTTTCCTGAATTTTGGTGAAGGCTGTGGCTGATCTGTCATTCAATCAGACCTTTTGCTCTCTCCAAAAATCTGTCATTTTCTGTGCTCTTCTTGGTTGCCTATCACACTTTCAGACTTGTTATGGATAATAACAATATTGTTATATCCTATTCTACTATAAGAGTCAGACAGGAAAATATGTATGTCCAGAACATAGTAATAGAGTAACTAGTCCTCTACCATTAAAAGAGACACCTGAAGTATTTTTCTTCATAGGAAAGACCAGTACAAGATCTTAAAGCTCAGGAAAATGCCACTCTGTTGAAAAGGACATGAACATTTGGTGCATCAGATGTGTAGAAGATACTATTTACTAAAACTACAGTCAAACAGTATTCTGAAATTGAAACAATTTGTGTAATTATTTTTGCTTTTGTTTTTGCTCAGGATAATTTCCATTTCCTAGGGGTGATTATATTACACCTCAGCAAACTAGTCTCAGATGACAAAAATAATTTCAACTATAAAGGGTTTCTACAGTTTTTAGAGCTAAGGGATTTCTATAAACTTTAGAGCCAAGCCTGTTGAACATCACTTGGGCAACACGTGGGTCAAAGATAGAGAAGAAAATTATTTGAGTCCATGAAAATTGTTTGCAGAATAGAATTTACTTTGTTAAAAGTCTTATTTCTTTCACCAACATCGAACAGTAGTTTAACTTAACAGAACTTCACTGCTGTGTTCCCCAGTGACAAACTGAAGTATGGGGTACCTAAATATGAAGTAATATGTGGATTGACTTGTTTACCTTAATTCTTCTCAGTAGTCAGAAATCCTGCCCAATAACTTTCAGTAAAAGTGTAATAGAGGAAAAGATTATCTATGCCACATGTCTGGAAAATTACATGACACAAGGTCATAAGGTCTGCAGCATGATATTACTCTCACTGAGTAACTGCAAAAGGTTAGAATAGGAAATATTTCATAATCTTCATCAGAAACAATCAAAGAAAAACATAAAAGGGAAAGAGATCACAGTTGGTTTCCAGAAGACTACCAGAGCCAAGGTGAGGCAGTGGTTTCCTTTTTCATTCTTATAAGAACTATTTGTTTGCGATTTGTTAACATCCATAAAGAATAAGCTGAGCTTTCCCAACTTTCCCATTTTTTGATAATACAAAGTCTACAAAGTAGCTTAAATAAATACATATAAAGTATGTATATAACTGTAAGGATATAACTAGAGATTACAAAGAATTTTAAGGGATTTTTAATATAAACATTAAGTAAAAAAGGAATTAAAAAAACTACAATAAGAAAAAACAAGACTGAACTCCCTACGAGGCTCCGCAACACAAATGGTCCAGAGGGAGGAGAAAAAAAAAAAGACACACTTCAGAGTTTCACAGATAGAGGCACCACAAATTAATGAAAGCATCATTCTGTGCTATCTTTCTGAATTGGCAATAATCTTGAGTTACTCTAATGCAGTGTTGCCAAGTTTCTAAAAGCTGAAAGAGCTACTGCAACATCTAAAATCAATGGAAATGCTATGATGAAATGTGTCACAAAACTTATCTGGAAGCCATTTACTTTTTAAAGAGCAACATTCTTCTTCCACAGAAAATAGTATTATTGCATTTGGAGAATTTATTGGGAAGGAAAGCCTACTATAAAAAAACAAAACAAAACAAAAAACTGAAAGTGATCTGTTTCATAGTTCATTCTAAGTGAAATAAAAAAATAAACACAAAAACAAAACAAAATAGGAAAAACAACTAGTCAGGCCCTTTATTATTACTCTGATATTAATCCACCATATCATACATTAGACAGGCAAAATCATGTGTAAAATTTACACTAGATGATAATCTTTATAGAAGACTTTTAATCCACTTCTTCATGGTAAGACTAACTCATGACTTGGCCAAGTGGTTTAGAAAAAAATTAATAATTAGATTCCTAAATTTTACTCATATAGATGCGATATAAACCAAAGTACGTGTATTTTTAATGGAATCCATACCATATGTTTCAGCTTCCTCCCCTTCCTGGGAAGATTGTTATAGTACCTTCTCCTTTTCTTGGTAAAGTTATTCTTCATTGTTAATCATGTTACATGTCCAGTTCCCTAACCCAGAAACTGAGACTATCCTTCTTAAGGTAGACAACCTGTGAAGTATTACTTGAAAATGTTTTCAGCAAGTTTTACCTGTAGCCATGATTCTGTATGGGAACTGTGAGCCATCAAGAGGAATTTCCAAAAACATATAAATATTTCACACTGTAGGGTGGGAGACAGCATTCAGATCCTTAGAATTTAGGATTATAGAATTCAAAATTTGGATCAGTTTCCCTCTTTTTTGGGGGGAGGGGAGGAACAAAAGCAATTGCATAATGTCAACTCACATACTGCATTACTGAAAGGTGTTGATATAGCATCCATTACAAAGATGTTTGAAATTGGCTAGAAGAAATTCAGGGTATTATTGACAGAATTTAATACGAGACTGTGCGGGCACAAGAGGCAGTGCTGACAAAGTAAGTTTTACCTGTCAAACATTGTGGAGTGAACCTTTGATTGTGTTCCCAAAGATCTTCCTTTTAATTTTCTTTTTGTCTCTAAATTCTGTGGCTCTATCTGTAAAACTGTTACAAAGAAAACTGGTCTTACAGCATTTCCAGCTGTGCTAACATCTGGAGAGAGGAGATATCTCAGGAGATATCTGCAGCTGACTATCCACATCAAAGGAATTACAGAGATTTCTGAACTTTGTTTGCTTATTCACATCATAAACTAAAGATTTTTTTTTTCTATTATCTTTGCAGTATTTTTAAAAAGTGACAGAAATTTACATATTAATTGGATAGGAGTTGTCATTTTTTTGTGTCAACTGAGACAGTCCTCCAGAGAATTATCACTGTAACTCATACTGTAACTCAGAAAGCCTTCAGCATTTTTTTCTTCTCATGGAATAAAGGTTAATCAGAACAAGATTCAAAAACACAATAAACTGTCTTCCCACAGAAGGAATTTAATTCCTATCTTTCTTTGTTCTTGAGATTTTCCAAGTTCAAATTTCAGACTGCAAAATCTTTGGAACTGGATTCTCCTGGTTTCTCTGTTTTCCGTAGCACTGAGCACTCAGTCAGAAACAATTTGTTCAACACTTAGCACTCTTCATAGAAAAAATTAGCTGCGTGCATGGCTTACAAAGAACAGTTTGTTTCTCTCTAGATTTTAAACCTTCTCTCTAGATTATAAACCAATCTTCAGATACATTCAATTTCCATGACAACTGGGTCTTCTTTCTGCTCCTCAACCTCCATTTTGACAGATCTTTTCCTCTATTCATGTAAGTCTGCAGCTTTAAAGTGAACTTCTAACATCAATATAACCATCATAAAATTTCAAGATTTGGAAGCACTATCGTGTTAAATAGTTAATAAAAAGAAATAAAAAGCTACAATCAGCAGCCTCCAATGGAGCATTAGTTTATCGGTGGTTGCAAACTATATCAAAGCCCACATTTTACTTTGAAATCAAAGCTGAATTTTTTGGAACAGTGACATAGGGCTTAGCTACACTTCTGCCAGAATTTCTGTTAATGAGTCAGAAGGATAGTTGGAGAAGGCGTCACTTACACTGTCAATGGGTATTCAAGACTATGGAAAGCAAGTAGCTCTTCTTTGCTGCCATCTACACTGGTTCCACTACATTGAAGTGGTTTGTTATCCTTGAGTACAACCCACCTGGCCTCCCACTCTAGATGTCTGTAAATCAAATCTCATTTGTTGCAATGTACACTGCATGTCATTGGCAGCAAAACACTAAGGACTTCCCAGATATAAATAGTGACTGACTGTGGGAACATTTTCCTGGATGAATATTGAGAACTTGCCAATTTGTATTCAGTATTAGGTGTAGGATGGCTTTATTCACCATCATGCTGGAGCACAACCCCCAGCGGTAGCCTTCATTTTGAAGGGCTGCAAGATCTCTGAAAAAAAAAAAAGATGCTGTAAGAAGCAGAGAGGAGTGATTTGAATTGGTAAGTGGCCATGCTCCATGAGATCTGGTGCTAAACTGAAACTGCAAAATAACACAGAGTTGTCTCTGTGACATGTTAGAATGAGATTTATAAGTAAGATACTGCTGCTGCAGAAATTCAGCCACAGCTTTTCCCTCTAAAATGGATCCTGAGTTTATTTCTATTTGAGATTGAAGTTTAAGGTTTTTATCTTATTACCTTAGTATGTTTTTACATTAAAATGTATAGATCCAAATGGAAGATCTGATTTCTCATGAGATCTGACATCACTTGTTCTTGATAAACCCTGATCAGCCCCACAAAACTTAGGATATGGAAGTTCGCTAAGGCAAAAAAGCAAAGCAAACACATAAAAGTGTATGAGTAAAGATATTGTCTTAAGAAGCAAATGTTTTCGAAGCGGTGATATACTATCATTGTCAGTCAAAGGGCCACATACAATAGTTCTGTCTAAATTTGGTACAGAAACAAGCAAACAAACAATTCTAAAAATCTGCTTATTTTTCTGACAGAAAAGTTTCCAAGCTCCTCCTGAGTTTGATCTCCCACATCTGTGACCATGTAATAGCCTGGTGCACCTTCCCTGAGTTAGGGTTATTTAGTTCAAAGGTTTTGAGAGAGATTGTATTGTGACTAAAGACCTCTGCATCACTGTAAGTATGTTTGATTTGTTTTTACCTCTCATGATAGGTTTGCGGACAAGTAGAAGTCTTTTCCCAGCACAGCTCAAAGACAAAAAAGTCACACAGGGCATAGAATTACTCATTTAGGAGTGTGTTATTAAAAACAAAAAAGAAAAAGAAAAAGTCTTGCGATGAAGAATGTAGAAACATTAAAATGAATAGAAGATAGGCAAAATGCTTATTTATCACTTCTAGTTTTCAAAAGAAAATGTTGACATACTGAGAAAAATTTTCAATAAAAGCCACTGATTTTTGTCTCTCTCCTTAAAAGGAGATACATGTCTGTATGCTTAAAGCCAGCTACAACTGAATGTGATTAAATTAATCTTTTTATGTTAGCAAGAGATAATTACTTTAACATTCTCAAATATTCTCAATGACTGCAGCTGGTGGCAAAATTCCAAAAATTATCAGAAGTATAATTTTTAAGGAAGTACATTTCAAAATATTCAGTCCTGCTAGAAGTTGTTGAAATGGCTATTTTCTGAGCAAAAGCAGGGTAAAAATGAATTTCAGTATGAAGTTAGACTATATTAAGAAAAATAATTTTAAGAAATTGAAATAGAAAGATGAAAGCCCCATTGTCTTTTTTTTTTCCAGCTCCAAATTCTAAAGCATTCAAAAACTGAGAAAATTAGAACTGAAAATGAATGACTTATGTTTTTCTTCAGGTTCTATATTCTTCTACGAATCAGAATCTCCACCCACAGAAGATGTTTAATAAGTTTTATATCTAAAGATCACTGTCTTATCAATAAACATCATGGTATCATGACATATGGAGTTCAGATAGTTGATTACTTCAAAACATGAATGAAAATCAAGAACTTTTGGTAAATAGTAAGGATTGAAACAATCTGTCAATTTTAATCTCAAACTTTCTAGTTAAAAATTGCAGGGCTTAGTGAAATTCCTTTGAACAGTTTCTGAAATTTATATTTCTGATTATATAACAAAGGGTCAAGACTTTCTACAGAAACATATTTAATGAAACTTTCCTTCCTCCTACTCTTATTGTCTTTCTTCTCTACGGGATAATGTTAAAAGAAAAAAAAACACAAATAAAAAAATTTGTTCAGCCTCACTCTCAGACAGGAAATTAAAGATGAGGTGTTATGAAACTTGCTTAAGACACCTCCAGAAGCCTAAATAAAATTACAGACCTAAATTCAGAAGACAGAATACATAGAACAAAAGACATCATTTTAACTAGTAACTGTCAGTCATGGGAAAGGCAAAACATACAGAACACTGAGAAAATGTTTTGTTTGTTAAGCTTCAGACAAATATTTGTCTTAAAAAAAAAAATAAATAAAATCTTAATTTCATGAAAAGTTTTCCAGGTGACTAAATAAACTTGTCCTGAGTTCCAACAATAGTATTTACAGCACTAATTACCCTTCTCAGCTACTAAAAAGAGCGAAGGCTCAGGAGAGGAAATTAGAATATATCATCACTCACAGGGTGGTGACACACTGGAACAGGCTGCCCAGAGAGTCTGTGGATGCCCCATCCCTGGAGGTAATCAAGGCCAGGCTGCATGCAGCTCTGGGCGGCCTGGTCTAGTGGTTGGCAACCCTGCACATAGCAGGGGGGTTGAAACTAGATGATCATTGTCCTTTTCAAACTAGGTAATTCTATGATGATTCTATGACAATCTATCTGGAAAAAAAAATTGTGTATAATTTGTTGTTTTCTGCATGAAGAACAGGGCAGTGCTGACTTATGCATTGCTTCATTACTAAGATTTCACAGCTTTGAGAGGAAGTGTTCTCTTTGTTTGAAGGACCAAAAGGCCCTTCTATGCGGGTATAAGAAGCATGGGAACCTTAGACTAGTTGATCTGTTGTGAGTAAACCAAGACTGTTAAAAAATAATTGAGAGAAGTCTCATGATAACATCAGCCAGCTCTTTGAGTTCTCTGGGATGACTCCATTGGACCACATAGAATTATGTGTTTTTAGTTGGAGCAGAAAATCCTGAATGGGTTCAGAGTCAGCTGTGAAGTTACTGTTCCCATAGTCATAATCCTATAATTCAGAGCCCCAAGTGTCCTGCAGCCAACACTGATATTAAAGAAAGAGACAAAGAAGGCATGAAACATCTTTGCTTTATTTATGCCTCTATTTGGGAGGTGACCAACCTCAACAAGGAATGAAGCAATGCTACCTCTGATCCTACTTTTGCCTTTTCTTGTCCCTGATAGTACCAGCCAGTTTCAACTCTGGGCTTTAGCTTCACAGATTTTCTCTTTACAATGGCAAACAGCAGCTCTATAGCCCTCCCATCTTACCTAACCTCCCTTCCAGAGGCCATACGCTTTTTTTTCCACCTAAACTCTAGAAGATCTCTGCTCAAACAAGCTGAACTTTTGCCCTGCCTTCTTGACTTCCAATACTTTGGAATCATCCATTCCTGCACTCTAAAGAGATGGCTCTGAAGAAGTGACCAGCACTGATGGATCCCACTGAGCTACGTAGTTCTCCGAGTTTCCTGAGCATCCTGAGGGCTGCTCTCCCCACACCTAAGGGTAGTTTTTGTGGCAGTTATCCTCCATTTTCCTCATTGTTACTTTCAATACTGAAATCTGGGGAGAATTCAGAAGAACGTGTTGTGACTAATGCTCGGCACTTCTTCTTAATATTGGTTCCTTTTGTACAATAAATCTGATTATCAATATAAAAAAATATTGTTCTAGTTCTAATACCAGTTATCATATCTTTCTGCTATAAACTGAGACACTCATTCATGGCACTGATATTCTTTATAAAAAGTAATTTCTTAAAATTCACAGCAACTCACTGAAGTCTTCTTGACCTACTAGTTCTGGGATAAATGATTTGCCTATATTTAAACTGCACATTCACTGCCATCCTGGAAAAGGAGCCAGATGCCCTGAATACTAATCTTTTTGCATAATCACATGTTGTTCCTTTATTTGCCTCCTTTCCATTGTCACTTTTTACTTAATCAAATAATAATAAAAAAGCATCAACTAAACAATTGAACTCCATCATCAGAATGAATTTTGAATGTGTATTAGAAAGTTCACAAAGACTGAAGACATGAGGCTTGGACTAAGATATTCCTCTTACCTCTTCAACTACAAAGCTATTCCCCTTTTATTCTGGCCAGCTATATTTCACACTTGTATCATCAGTATTTATAACTATTTTACATAAAGTCAATGAAAAATTTTTTAAAGAATTTTCCCCCTTTTCCCTTGAATGAAGTCATCGCTCAGAAGGCATTAGAATTTATTATAATTATTGAACTATTATCAGTCCTTCACTGAATATAGAGCCGAGACTCTGATCTTGCTGTTTTGCCCAAGTCCAGATTTGAGAACTATTAAGCATAGTGGTCACAGTTATTATAACAACAAAAACTATGTAACCCATAAAGTATTACAGTATTCCTTTGGATCATCATGAATTTTGGTTCTCTTCTTAAAAGAAGAACAATTTATCCTCAGTAAATTTGACAAGAAGAGAAAATACAATCATATTTTCTAATCAGCTTAGCCTATAGCATTCTGGCATACTGCAAACTGCTAGCTGAATGAATCCTGAGGATGTCTGAGATAAGTAACAAATCCACAAGACATCAAGTAGTTACTGGTATATGATATTTGAGGAGCGAGTATTCAACATATGCACATTTTCATGGAGCTCCAACCTTCGATTCTCTCATTTATCTCTCTTCTGGTTAATGGACTGGAAAATGGGTCTACGTTTTCCCCAGGTTTAAAAATTTCCATAATAAAAGCAAATTAAATAACTTTTCTTTAGGCTGTTCTATCAATTATGATTTCTACTGTTCTTCTTTCTCCTTTCTCAGACTCTAATCTGGTACAAAATGGATACAAAAAGAGCATCTAGAGACAGCTTTGAACACTGCTGGTACTTATTTAAACACTTAATGGCATCAGACTTCTTAAATGCAAGGCAGCCAAAGCAATAGCATCCACCTCTCACATCCTGTCATTATCAATCATTTGACCAAGGCAATCTATAATTAAAGCTGAATAGATTCAGAAAATGCTTTTGGGAGGGTGGGAAGCTTCATGAATTAAGATGGAAAGCTAACAAACAAGTATATGTTTTTCAAAGGTTTGGATTTTACAAAATTAGACAGAGAAAAATTATTTTTTTGTTTTTCAGGCAGAAAGTAAAAGTAGAAGGAACTTATTAGGCTTCTATTCCAGCACCTTAGTTCCTCGTTTCTGCCACTGTCTTGTTCTTTACAGATCTCTGTACTTCCTTCATCACTCACTTGCAGGAATGGGAGATGAATGTACTTAGGTCCTGTTAAAAAATGTCGATCAAGAAAATTGCAGGCAAGTATTCAAGGAGCTGTTTCATTGCAGAAAGAAAGTTGTGACAAAATTGAAGTGCTCATAATAAATTTTGAACTGCATCTAGAGTAATTCTCATACAAAACTTGTGACAACGAATTTGGAAGACTCCCATTTAATTCTATTTAAAACACTTTTGCCATCCTGTGTTCAGCTGCTCTTAGCTTCATAATAATATGATCACTACAGACTACTTAAAAACTATGGGTTTTGTTCTTTTTTTTAATTTATTTTTATTTTTTAACCAAGATGGCAATTCTTCTCTACATTTCTGTTACAGTATTTTTTCTCCTCTCCTCTGAAGACCTGGGAGCTGTGGGACTACATCTCTGTTTTCTGCCACAGCATTTTCCTTCAGTTGTCCAAAATCATCTTCATGTTCTCCAGATCTCATCTCTGTTCAATACCACCCCAACACCTTTGTTTTCTTTCACAGTAAATTTTTCAGCTCTAAAAAATTCACTTTTAGTTTTGGTGAAAATCATAATTTTTATAAAAATAAACCAAAAATTAAAGCCTCATGAATCATCAGCATGAATTTTCCAGAACATTTAAGAATATGAAAAATAAGAAATTTGGTTCTCACTGTTGACCAACATTGCCCCACCACCAATGTTGAAAACATGAACTGCAAGATTAAAAATACAGATGCTGAGTAAGACTAACCAAATTGCTTCACTGTAATAAAAGACTATTTGGAGACTCACCCCATAAATTCTGCTGCACAAGGCATCCATTTTTAAAAACATTCAAGCCCAGACCTACATTTTTTCATGGTCTGGAGGTATTCCTTCTCTTTCAGGTTAGAGGGATTCCCTGCTATGTGCCCCAGATGCTTCTGGTAGAAATGGAGCAGGCTTACATCTGGCCCCACTGCTTTGTTCTTCTTGCTGCCTGCACTGGCTGTACTTACCTCATCAAGTCCCAGTTCTACTGTAGAAGACACTGTTGTGATCTGCCTCAGTACTAGCTGTGTGTTGTCATGACTCCTTCCATGTCCACACCAGTGCAAGGCACAAACATCTGCTGCAGTTTTTCTAGCCTTTCTTTGTCTTTTGTTGCCACAACTGTCTATCCTGTACAAGAAGCACGTGGCAGATTGCAATTTATCATTAGCAGCTCTGAGTTTCTAAGGCTGAAGCTTCTCCTTCATTCTGCAACCCCAAGCTGACTTACTGACAAGAAGTAATGATGAACCATGTGAGATCTTGTCTCTTTTAGCTACAATATATCTTCACCAATTCTGATTTCCAGACACTGCATACAGCACCATAGCAACCTCTCTTTACAAAGGCACGTCTTCTTGGACTTGAAGCTGTTCTTAGTAAGATATGTTGAGGTTGATGTCATTTTTTGTCATAAGGGGAAAAGATTCTTAGTCCAGATAAAGACAAATGTGTTGTCTCTGAGGTCGGCTGTATCTGGGAAGCAGAGTCAAACTGAACTCCAGCGCTCTTAGCAGTATCAGAGAGTTCCAGTTTTCAGCGATGTGTCTGTCACTGTTATCTGCTTGCTGTTTGAACACTTGGGTCTTCATACTAAGCTGCTTCTCCTGTGGCCAGGGCTGGAAGGCAATTAGATCAGCAGTCAGTGGGGAACACAACACAAAGCTCTCTGCTGAAAGGTTCTGCCATTTGAAATCCATGATGCAAAGTGGGAGTGGAGAAATTAACGAGCAGAAAAGCAGAGCTTTCTCATGCTTTTTCCCCTTACTAAGTAACAAATAACATGTACAGATACCAGCTATCTGTTTCACTGTTTGTTATTTTGCCAACTCCACAATTTTTTTAGCACTTGAACAGATTTACAAAGCAGGGGCTGGATTCTGACCCTGTCAGGAAGCACCCAGCTCCAGGTGCAAAGTGAGAAAGCTGGGAAGTGCTTCTTGCACATCTGCGCTGAGACTGAACAGAATCCCAAACTCATGGCGGCTATGTAAAAGAAGGATGAGTTGAGACAGTTTCATAGAAATTAAAATCAGTTAACTTTTTTTGTGGAACCAACAGAGAACTTCAGCATTGATGATACTTCTATCAGGCTGTTAAAAGGAAAACTACAAGTTCTCATTCCCTACCATTTTCTGTAGCTACTGCTATGGGCAGAAACATGGTATAAAAGAGCAAAGAAGGAGAGATTTGAAAACAGGGACATGGTTCTCTGGGAGAACACACTGAATAAATATATGGATAAAGTTGTATCCTATAAGATCTCTATGCAGGCTTTCCCTTGAAGCTTTTTATTGTCCACAGTAAACAGTCATATTTCTTTTTGTCACAGATGATCCTATGATCCTAGTCTATAAATGAAGTGGAAGTTTGTTTCTCATGTTTCTTTGATTTTGCAGTACCCTTGGTAAGAGTATAGTGTGGGTTAATTCTCACCTGAGGCAGCCTGCAGTTATCTTTTAAAATCTTTGAAAAACAAACCTATTTTTTACCTAAAGAATCTAAAGCCACAGGCAAAAGTTATTAAACAAACATCAGAACATAACTTTTCAAACACAGACTAGGGATTTTCTACACATTAAATATCCTCCTAAAACCCAGTGTGAACAAATTTTGTTACAAGCATCATTTCTTTGATTTGTTCTACCTGTCTCTAGGCTCCTGCAAAGAGGAGGTATCTGCATCCTTTCCTGATCTCCTTGCTGATTACAGAAGGTTTTTAGACTATGTTTAGGGAGAAGATCTAACTTACAAATACTTCCCATTTTCAGAGCCGAGTTAGATTTTGTCTATAGGAAAGTGAACCCCTACAGACCCATCCATTCAATCTACCAGGAAGGCAATCTGAGCGAGTGCCACAAGGAGGGACAATTAGAGATGTTAATGTTATTTTCCTGTCTGTGGCAATATTCCCCAAATCATATTGCTTTACAGGAAGAGAAGGAACTGTGAGGAGGAGAGACTGGGAGCACCGAAACTTAGAATACCCTACACAACAGTTTCCTGGACCCCTCTGGAGGCCCTGCATTAAAATCCCTGTTAGGGATGAAATTGTCTGAAGAGGTATATTAACCTGAAGGTCACATGTTGGTTTCTTCAGCATGCTCAAAGCACATTCACAAAGTCAGTCCCAGAAACTATGGTAGGCAAGAGGATGCCCGAGCAGTTTCTGAAACCATAAACATGGGTATAAAGGTCTGAAGAGTTGTGTGCATAGTGGAAATTACAGAAGTTATAGGCACCTGGAGATTTCAGGGCTAGGTTGCAAGGAACGAAGAGAAATGCTTAGATATTAGCAGGTATTTCAATAAGGAGCTTTATTCTTTCTTCTTCTAATGTGAGGAAGGTTTTTGTTTGTTTTTCCAGTTGAGGGGGGTTTAAAATAAGAATTTCTACTGCTGTAGTGAACATTATAAAATTATGACACAAAGGCAATAAAATTACTAGCTGCAAACTATGCAAAGGTGAACAATTTCACTTTCATGCCTCTATGTCTCAGTTCTGCATAATATAGAGCTTTTTTATTTTTTCCCCTCTCATTCGAGAAGAAATGCAGTAAAATAGCAGAATCAGAGATCCAACATAAAGATTTACCTGTATGCTTTAAAATACCACCAATAGTAAGACAAGTTAGCATGACGACTAAACCATTGCCTATAACAATATGTCATCAAACCTGACCCCTTTTCCTTATACCTGAGATAATCAGTACATGTTCTCCTGAGAACTGGGAGGTTTCAACTGTAAAATCAATGAAAATAGTACTGACATATTTCAGGGCATACAAGAGAGAATAATGCTGTGCATATATTTTGAGACAAACAAAACAAAACAAAAAACAACAACAAAAACCCATATTTCTTACAACAGGAATTTTCTGAAACTATTCCTGCCTTTGTCTGACATTCCTTCACCGAGTCTTCTGCTCTTCTGTTTATTCTAAGACTGATATGAGATCCGTGGCTTCAAAGGATGAGCATGGTATACTCAGGAGCTCAGTGAGTGTTTTCCTCTCTAGTTACTCTGCTATATATTAAAACTCAGCAATATTGTTTACAGGCTCTCTGTATGCAGTGACTAGTAGCTGCTATCTACCTGTATAACTCTTAAATATTCAAAAGTATATTTAATGTTTATGCATTAAGACATTGCTCATATCAATATTGTTCTACGTTTTTCAGAATTATGCAGAGAGAAATCCTCACACAGTATGAATCTGATTAGTTTTACATCCAGGCCAAAATGTACTAAATGCTGTATGTATCAAGCTTCCAAATCCCTGTATGAGTCACTGCAATTCCAAAACCTCCCCCTTTAAAAGAAGGCATTGTTTTCATGTGACCTTGGGGTTAGCTAGTGGAACTGGGCAGCACAGCAGGAAATCTCCAACCTGCAATGAACATCTGCAACTACACTCTTGGTAAAGAAGACATGGCTCATCCTACATTTGTCTAATAGCAAATCTCCATAATTTGTGTTCTCCCAATACAACTATTGGGATCTGTCCACACTTCAATTGTATGTTGTCTGGATGAAGCTGCTTCACACCACAGTAAAACAGGTGCCTCATGAGTAGCTGTATCTGGTCAATCTGGCAGTAATTTAACAATTATGCTTTTATTATTAGCAGTCTATAATCAGCTCATTGTGTGATTGCCAATCTGCCCTCCTCCCCCTACCCTGTGCAATTTTCTTGTGCGTATGTTTACATATTTTCATATTTTTTTAATATGAAATCAACCTTTTGTGCCTTATGACAAACACAAGCAACAAAGACTTGAAGAATAGAGGCACACACAGTGGACCAAACAGCTGACTTTGTGATGCCTTAGTAGAAAATGTCTAATTACAGCAGAGTATACATGCCACCATTGATGGCAACACATTTGTATTATATGCCTTTGTACTCGGTGAAGTCCTATCATTTATCTAAATGACTATTATTTTCTCTTTTTCCTCAGAGCTTTTATTAAATCTCTGAGCAATTTCAAGCCATTAGCCCACAGATACAGGCTTTATTCAACAAAAATGCATTAGCAGGAGAATGGCTGTCTGCCTATCTTTGTCTGGCACTAGTCTTGCCAGGAGTCTCACATCCAAGGGGCATGGCTCTTTGCATCTTGATTGATGCTCCACTCCCTTATTTTTGCTGCCAAGCAAAGTTGTAATTCAAGCCTGGATGATTCTGCTGTCACTTACTTCTGCACACAGTGCCTGTCTTGTCTTGGGTGTATTTTAATTTCTGGGGTTTATTTCCGTTACTGACAAAATCTACTTGATGCTGGAGAAACTAATTCCACTGCAAAATTATAGGGAGGAATATTTAGGTGGAAAAGGATCAGGATGAGGAAGGACCTAGTGCGGCTGACCTATATATGCCTCTGCTTTTCATCTAGTGGCTGGTGTTGAACAGTGCACATCTGCAGTCATTTCTTCTCCAGGCTGTGTTCTTGTCAACCTGCCTTGACAGATAAAATTGATCATATCCTCTATGTTCTTCTTGTCTACTTAAATTAAACTATTTGGCCTAGGGACTGCTTTCTCCTGCCTTTATATACTGCATCAGATGTAGTAGGCCAAACATTATGTCACTGCTAAAATGCAAATATTCACTAATGTTTTATCCATTAAATATATTCTGGAATGTTTTGAAAAAAATGTGACAGTAGGACTGCCACAACTCTGGTCAAAGCATAGCTCTGATTTAAAGTACCATGCTTACTCACCATTGCAACTCAATCAATGGAAAGCAAAGAAGAAGATTTACCACCTATATTCTACTAATTATCATTAGCCATACACACATCTCCGCAAATGCAATGGATAACTTAGCTATGTTATATCTACTTCCCTTCCCCAAAAGATGACAACCTAAGGCATGAACAGACACACTGAAAAGAATATGTGTATATAGTACTTCTTTTCTGCAAGAAATTCAAATTTATAAACAAAGCCAGTTTCCTTTCTCTGTCCTGCACTTTTCTAATAGTCTTATTAGATCTGCAAATAACAGGAGGGGTAAGTGGCCAAAGGTTTATGTTGAAGCTCAGAAATCACAAGCTGAGATTTGTACAGTGTCATAGGCATCCAGCGTGACCTTTCACCCACACAGATGAAATGGTGAAAGCAACAACATACCCTAGAGGTGGTTTGAGACTCTCCAGTACAAGTGCAATAGAGGACATGAAAGCACCTAATGGACTGGTAAATTGAAGGAAAGCCCTGACCCATCCTTTCATTGACTTATTTCACAAGATTAAAGCAAATAGCTTTCAGAAATTTAAAAGGAAGATAAGACACACACAGGAATAAGCTCTGCATCCGCAATGACACTGACTAGAAGGAGATTATAATGGCTATAAATCACAGATACTCAAAAATTAGAGCTAAAGTAGATCACTTCATAGGTCACCTGGTCCATCCAATGGCAGGTTTTTCTACGGATGCTATTCTCCAATGTCTTTTGCCAGTATCCTTCTATAGTGTTTGTGACTTGAGGCAGAAGGTGATCTCCAGATGAGGTCATAAATAAATTATTCCCTGTTGCACAGTACAATTTCCGGAGCATGTCTGAATCAATTTATTAATTTTCAGCAGGAGACTGCCATTTTTTTTCCACCAATTTGAAGCAGATGGTCTCATCTGAAAGCTAGTGACCTGAAGATATGCATTTTCCCCTCACAGGTCAACCACTCATCAGTGACCTTGAAGAGAAAAAAAATCCAAATGCTGAAAGAATTTACTTTGCTAAAGGAAAAATGAAAACATTTAAAGTGATTTGTTCAAACTATCATGCTAAAATTACCCTGTGAACCAATTAAGCACTTAATAATGAAGCAATGCTCCATGTTATCATCCATTACAAGGGATTTCAGCCCACAAGCCATCTGTAGCCTTATATGACAGTTAACTCAGGCTGTAGCCTGCTTCTAGATTCTCTTTCAGTGGTCTGTCAGAACAAATAGCAGTTTATAAAGCAGGATGCACTTTTCTGAAGGCAAGAGACTACCTCCTCCCAGAACACCTTTTTCTGCATAAAGTGACTCTGTGATCATAAAATATAAAAAGGACTGAGAGGCCCAAGAAGTAAAGAGTTCCTAGGCATAGCCTTGTCCTAATCCCAAGAACAACTAAGAAAAGTTGCAGCTGCAAGCAGGATGTATGAATTAGTTTCCTCATTTCATTCTGAAAATGAAAACTGTCTTTCCAGGTCACTTCTTAAACTTTGCTAGCTGTAGACAGTAGATAATCACAGTCATCGACCTGCACATGAGCACTACAACTAGCACTGTTCTCACTTGACTTTCTCTCAAATGCAAGGCAAGTATCACAAAAGCAGATACAGGTTTCTTTATTTTATTCATGAGAACAATTTTTTTTTTCCTTAAGATCCCTACCTGAAAATCACTTGTGTTTTACTTTCTTGTACCTCTGAATGGACTTCATTTTCATATCCGTTTTCCATTTACAGTGCATAGTGTCACTACTGAATAGCTCAGTTGTTTTTGCTTCTGACTTTATTCAAGGCTACTAATGCAGATTCTCATATTCCTGAAAACACCAAGAGCACATGAAGTTTTCCAGTTGCACTATCTAATTCTAGCTGAGTTGTTCATCCAACCGAAGGGTATAAAAGACAGGAAATAAGAAGTAGACATAATTGGTTAATTTTCAGGATGGAAAGATAAAAAAAAAAAAACAACACCTAAGCTCAACACTTTCCAGGTACTCATATAAAATGTAGAGCAAAGTTATTCAGGGTAGTGAAAATAAGAACTTACAACTAAGTGTTGTGGAGGGCTCAATGCTAAAGAGCATTGATACACACAATTCTGGTCTGTAAGTTAACATTTCTTAAAAAAATGATCCTGGAATTCATTGAAAGCATCAGTTCAACATCATCCAAGTATTGCAATAGGTTAATAGAAAAAGTTTGGAAACAAGTACTGGGGGGAAAAGAAAAAAGAGAGAGAGAAAGAAGCATAACACCATATTGTTATAACGAGAAGCAATTAAATGAGGCTAATAAAAGTTAAGGAGCAGATTTCAGATGAGGACAAATTAGAAGATTCAGGACCTTAATACTGTAAAATAGACACAGAAAAGGGATATTACAGCCAGCAGCAAAATGATGGTTGGCATGGAGCAGATGAATAGGAAACAATTATTTGCTACTCCACACAACACTAGAGCTAGAAGGAACCCAATACAATGACTAAGCAAAAATTTTAAATAAAAGGAAATATACTTTTCACATCTCGTTGCTTCAGGACATTGTAGGGGTCAAAGTATAAATGGTTAAAAACATAAATAGATTTATTCAAGCAAGAAAATTCTTCAAGGGCTATTAAACTCAAAGATGAAGTTATACTACGTGTCTCAGGAAATCCCTGTACCAACAATTTCCAGAATCCGGGAATAAGAATGAGAGAAAGTATCATTTTATAGTGTTTTGTCCATATAATTTCATCTATTCGATGCCTACTAGACATCAGGAAGAACAGTGTACTGAGCTAAACGGACTGTTAAATGACTTGGTACAGTTCATTTAATAGTATAGCTATTCTTAGGCCTGAGCACCTTAAATCTTAGCCACTCCATTATGATTTCATGGTTAGCGGAGGAGATTTATCAGCAGAGAGTTCTTACATTGACACAAAATGCCTTCTTGTAGTTCATCATACATTGTGGGCCAGGAGTTCAGCCTAGGTATGTCCAAAGTTATGAGGTTATTACTATGTTCTGAATGAAAGTCTGATATAGATTAAGTGGGATTTCCATGTTACAGACAAGTTGTTTGGGAATACATCTTCTATCAACTCTGATAGCTTGGGATTTATCATTTGATTAACCTGTTTCGTTTAGCAGTTTCACAAAGTGTTTGAAATTGTTAGTTTCCATGGCAGTGTGATACTCCCCTGAAATCACCAATATGCTCTTGCTAGAACATTGTCCTCATACACTTTTCTGAAAAGCAATGTTACACGCAACTTCAGATAAAGGATCACTGTTAAAACATATAACATATACCTCATACTATTCTGTTAAATGGCAAGTGCTCTTCCCAGGCTACCAGTATGTCTCACTCTCACTAAATAGTAATTCTCTGCATGAGAATTCTTATTTTCTATTCAAGCAAGAAAGTACTATTCAGCACCATCAAAAGCAATAAAACCTGTATTGAAGTAAATATTAATGGCACTCAACAAGAAAATATAAATGGGTTAGAATCAGAGCGTAAGAATATACATCTAAACAATAAGCTTCACTAAGTACAAATCCAGAGACTGTAAATTGAATAAAATCTGGTTTCCGAGCATCAAAAAAGGTAAACAGATCTTTCACCTATTTATGTATTTAGTTTATTATCACTGTTGATTGCAGTACCTGAGTTCACTGGATTAAATAAAAGTTTTAGATAACATTTGCAGAATATTTTCACAGAATTGACATTGATTTCTCCAAGACCTAAAGACCAAGATTTAGTTGCATGTAATGCTTCATATAATGTTATATCATTAAATATTCTCTTAAGGAGCATTACAAAAAGTCAGTTTACTTTAGATGTTATTTGTTTACTTCTGAACTACACGTAATATGTAACTGAAGGGGAATTTCAGAATGAAATAGAAGACTAGATCTAGATACAGCCCTCAAAATATGTGAATCCATGTAAAAATCAGTACTGCAGCACAGTAATGTAAATCACGCTTCTCTGGACATCAATAGAAAACACTATCAGCTGACATAACATGAAGTAGCTCCATAGGTTATTTCATGCTTTTTTCATTGAGAGGGCAGTTTGAGGAACAGGTTCCTAAGAGAGATTGTGGACATCCTGTCCCTGGAGGTGTTTAAGGCCAGGTTGGAAGGTGCCCAGAGCAACCTTATCTAGAGCTTGATCTAGCAGTTGGCAGCCGTGCCTATGGCAGGGGAGCTGGTACCTAATGATCCTAGAGTTCCCCTTCAACCCAAGCATTTCTATGATTCTATGATAAGGAAGAACATTTTATTCTAGCTAAGGGTTTGTATAAATAAAAAAAAAAGGAGGCGGAAAATTAAGAATAGAGAGAGGGAGAAGAAAGAGGAAGAGAGATGAAGGAAGAGATGTTTCACATTTCTTTTCATAGTAGTCAAAAAAAAAAATCGCAATACTACTTCCTCCATCTGCTATTATTACACACTAGGGAAAAATACACATTGTGTTGCTGACCTTAGAGACTACAATACATCCTCTCACTTTTCCTGCAGCATTCATCTTTGCAGGTAGCTCACCAAATTACTAAAGAAACTGTTGCTCTCTCAGCAGTGGGCGCTGTCTGCAAACAAACTGATTATTCATGAGTTCAACGTGCCACTTAGTGCCAGTACTCAGCCTTTTATTTGTCATTATACTCTGTATTTGGACCAATTTATGTTCATAAACTTATTTTAGGCCTTTTCTATCCTCCAGGCTTGTACATACAATTCCATTCCATGATTGCTTCCTTACGTAATAGGATAGTAATCGGCAATTGAAGACAGTATTTCCCTATTCTAGCTAATTAGCTTCCTGATCACAGTGCTTCCATCAAGAATACTTAGGTGCCATAGATTACAATATCAATCAAGGTTCTTGGTCAGAAACTACCCAATGCTTTTCACTTTTTGAGTTGCTAGATGATGATGGTGTCTCCAAATATAACGTCCTCTGACTGATTTACCTGAAAAATTTCATCTGCATATTTAGGTAAATAGAGCTGGCATTTGAACCTAATACATTTCAGTCTTTCTGGAGCTATCAAGTGTAACTACATGGTATAAACAGCTATATTCTGTGCTACAGGTTAAGTTAAGAAGTTAAGAAGTTTAGACTGGTAACATAAAAAAAAAATATATCACTGCCACATATTTGACAGTTTTCAGTGATGAGGAATTTTTCCAGATTCATTCTTGTTTCACACACAGGCATTTTCTTAATTTTAGAATACAATGATAGTACCAAAAATTGATCACTTGTCTTCTGAAGATGTTTAAATGTCTCAGAGTTCTAATGACCAAAACCTCAGACATAGCAAGCGTTTCAGATGTGAACCCCCTTCTCACTCACTCACTCAAAAAAATAAAATAAAATAAAATAAAATTAAAAAAAATAAAAAAAAGAGAAATCTTTAAGCAGAAACTTCACGTGAAGGAATTCAATGCTTTGCATAGCGTTAAAATAACTAAGAAGCATTTTCAGCAATAAGATGTATAGTTTTAGTCACTCGTGCAAAAATGGGGAAAAAAAAAAAAAAAGGAAAAGGAAAAGGAACATGCAAGGAATGGGTGGTTATGTGATAAGGAAGTCCCACGAGGGTGTTGTCCTTCCTCAATATAAACACACGAGTATGTGGAAAAATTTCACTTTTCAGTTTTTATTAATTCTCAAGGCTCTGTTTTGTTTAAGTAATGCAGTGTTTGGAGTAAGTTTTGTCCTGGGCTGTGTATTTTAATAATGCCTAACATACTAGGTTGCTGCTTTTATAAAAGCTGCATCATGTGGTACCTTGGCATGTGCTATCCTTTAACTAAGAGTGAAAAGTCAAAAGAATAGGAGTCCAAAAAATCTTCAAATGCAAAGACTTCTGCAGCACTCAGAATGCTTCAATCACCATCTCGTATTTGTATCACTGGTATTTGCCTCTTATGTTAGGTATGGAGGTATGGATATAGGGATTGTGTCATATCTGGCATTAACTCTGGGCAAAAATAATTTCCTTGGGTATTGCTACATCAATAAATAAATCATTTTTGTGTGTGCTGACTTTCATTCACAATAGGAACCTGCCATTAATAACAGGTCTACAATCAAAAGTGATATAATTATTTTATTTTTGATCAATGGTAATTTTGTTCTTTGTAAAAATGAAATCCTACTTCTAAAACCCTTAATTCCTATGACAGCTTTGATAACTCTAATGCTGATGGATTATTTTGCAAATCATGGTCATTTATCTCCAAAAGACACTCTAACACAAATGACTATGGCACTAGAAAGAGAGTTTTTAGCATGAGAGCTGATCAACATCTCTGATAACTTTCTTTGTAAACTACCGTTCAGCCAACATGAACATTTTAGTCTTGGAAAAGTAGAAAACTGAACACTTACTTGGAGAAGCAAAATAGACATACTAAGCAAAATTTTTATTCAGGAGCAGCTTTTCTTTTTGTAACTGGTGGATTATTTTGTTCATCATAGAACACTTTACTATGTTCTCAGGAAGATCAAACAGGAAAAATCAGCTAAAAGTCAATCTTGTGTTGGCAGACAGTGAATATGAACTTATAATTGCAATGTGTTCAAATGTCCAGGTTACATATATGTTGTCTCTTTCTCGTTTCTCTTAATAAACAATATACAGGATATAAGTGAAAATGAATGTCAAAGTAATAGCAACAAAAGGTGCCTTTAGTTAGGGAAAGCTTGCATTTTATTCATCAGATATGCACTGAATTAAATACTACCCAGGAATGTATTGACATTTGGAAGTTCTGATTCGTACAGTGAAAACATACTTAAATGGCCTGTAAGCCTGTAATCTAAATCCAATGCAAAAAAAATTCAAAAGCAAAAATCAGAATGACAACTGAGAAGTATTTCAAATCCTGGAAGATCCCAGAGGCAAAATCAGGGAAAACAGAGATAAGTCAATTAAAAAAACAAAACAATCATAAACAGACACAAAAAAACATATTTCTCTTTTTGTATGTGAATAAGGGACTGTATAATAGCTAAAGAAGAATGATAACTAGGTAGTTAAAAGCATACATTTGAATCTATAATTTGTATAAATGAGCGTATACATAGGTCACTATAAAAGTAACGCCTCCTCTATATTTCCATGGAAACTACAACAGATACAAAGACCAGAACAGTACTATTTGTTAGAAGCAATTTTCATCTACAAAGTGCTATTTTCCAATACAGTCACCGTTGGCTACAAATTTTCACAAGCAATGAACAAGAGACTTCATACCGCACTTGTAAACATCTGTACTAGCAGAGGTGACCCCCTGTTGCTGTCACCACTGCTGAAATGCATCATCCACCACTTCACTCTGCTTACATCCACTATTTATTCTTCATAAACGTTCAGCAAGTGTTGATGCATGTCAATAGGTGCCATTCTTTCCACACGGAAGAATTCACCAACGCACCTTTACTTCATACACACTTCCACATTAGATGCTGTTTTGTCAGACTGCCTCTCTGCTGCCATCTGTCACACGGCAAAAACACGTAATGGAATGTTGGCGGGAAGGCTCACCTTCTACAGCCATACCGCCAACTCTGGTGTTGGGGATCAACATAATAAAATAAGAGACATTACTTTTGGAGTAGTTTCTGTATGGAGCAGTCTATGAATTGCATAAAATTTTCAAAATTTGATTTCAAAGTGAACTTAATAACAAGCAGAGGTTAAAGTGCTTCTTGCCAAATGGTAAGTTTATTCTGCAACAGTTCCAGTAACTCAGAAGTCATTTTCCTCAACAAGTCAGAGATGACAGGATAAACACTGCTACCACTTAGCAAGTGCTAAGTGCTCTGTTGTATCCTTCTATTCAATTTCAGCTTCAATTTATACGTGAGCACTAAGCTCAAAATGATTCTTCGGAACAAGATCATCTAGAATATCTCCATTGCCTTCTAAGGTGAATCTAATATCTATATCCCATTTCATTGCCAGCTAGAACCACTGGGATAAAATAGATTCTGATTTTATGTAGGAAAAAAAAAAAAAATTAGTCAATCTACTGGTAGTGACTAAATCCTATAAAGTAATGAGAGAGAATAGATAGAACCAGTATCAATGTTTAGAAATGTGGAGGAAGTAGATGGAGGACAGGCATGTCCCTTTCCCCCCCGCCCCAACCTGCCCCAACAAGCATAATTTGGCACTTAAATGGCCTCTTGACAGATGATAGCTTGCTAGTAGCCTGTGTTAGCTGAAATCTCCCTGTAAGTGAATCTTTTGCTGCTGTGAGTCATCTGCAGTAGTAGAAGACACTATGACCTGAAATGAGGTACCTCTGTTATTTTTTGACTTACACAGTGTTCTGCTGGATTTTTTTCCCCAGACAGCATAGCTGAAGTAATGTTTAAAGGCATTAGAAAATGCAGTTTGTCAGTGTTTTTCAAACGCCTCAGAGAACTGTGTAAAAGCTGTTTACTGCCATAGCACCTCCTTCACAAACATTACTCTGTAATTATTTCAACCTTAACATTTTTGCACTGGAGCAGCTCAAGAGAGGAGCTCTCTCTCTAGGTTCATAAGTCAGATGCCCTGTAGTGTTTTTCCTTCCTTGCCTGCTGCAATAATTCTAATGTTGATTAAATGGAAGCACACGTGTTTAATTACTTGCATTCTGTCTTTTCTTTGTCTGCCTCTCCTAACGAGGAATGCGCTCAGGGCAGGGTTCATCTGTTTTCTGCATCACCTGCTTCCTTACATTTTATCAATAGAAAATAAGAGGAACAAAAATTACCAGAATATAATATTCCAATCAGTGAATATAACTTGTTCTAATGGGGATTTAATTTACTTAATAAGGCTCTTTCCATCTGTAACTACTAATCTGAGTCTGGCTTCAGTGAACAACCTCCCAGGACTCTTGTTTCTTCTGTCCTGCTGCCAAATCCTCAGCCATACTAGAGTAAATTTGGAATCTCCAAAGCAGCTCAGTCTTAAACCACAGCAAATGATCAACACAGAGGTAGAGGAGTGGAATGTTTATAGCTGAAACTAAATGGTGGTACTGACCAGTAGTGCCTTTTCACCTCCACTCTGACAATACTAGTAGCAGATCAAACAGCAGGGAAAAGAGATGTCAGTGGATTTCTTGAACAGAAGACTACTTTTCTGACTATTGAGTTCTCTTTCAAGACATCTAAAAGAGGTCAGAGGCAAAAAAAAATTGCACTTTGAACAGGAGGCCATTCAGAACTCAGAGCAGAAATGTATCTGCCACAAAACGATTCCTGAGAAATAGATTATAGAAATAAAGCAGGCTCATCTGCCCATTATCCTGGGCAGAGACCGTCAATGTGATCTTTCCATTTTTAAATCCATTAATCTATCAAAAAGATGCTACAGTCTTAACTTTGTGTCGTCACCATGGCTTCTTCATGTTCAGATGGCCAAAGAAAGAAGCTGGAACAGCCAGATACCAGCACGTTTTCTTGCCATGGAAAAGAGTAAACAGTTCCAGTCCACTGTAATCATAAAATTATGGTCTTGCACATCAAATTCAGTTTTAAGACTATGCTTTTCTTTTGCAGTAAATCTCAGAGCTCCTTAGAGACATCAGCTTCTCACCCTGACCTTGGATAGTCACCTCTTGGTGTCACTTGTAACACAGTCCCCGCTGCTTATCCCATCATCCTCCAGAAACGTGGGAAGAGATGAGAACCCAAACAAAAAGCAAGCATCAATAACATGAGCCTGTATATTAGATCACAACATTTTAAATTGCCTTCATGTCTGAAAGCAGATTTCTACAGAAAGCAAGGAGCTCCAAAAGCAGCCTGCAGAGCTGAGCTTGAAATGAGTGTTATATATGCTGTGCCTTACAGCACAGCATCTCAGGACCTGATTATTCTCAGACGTGAATAGAAAATGACAGAATCATGGTACACAGCCTGCATGCCATGATGTAGGGTATGAGATGCATAAATGGAGGAACTAGCAGTCATACCACTTGTGTTACCACATTTTAGCTTCACCTTCTGACATACAAAACCCTCCTCCCCCACTATGGCCCCCCCACCCCAAATAAAAGGAAAAAAAAATGTTAATACCTATTGCAAAATTGCTTCTGCCATATTTCTATATACTTTGAGTCTGTTTTGTGACTGTAACTGACTGGGAACAGCAACTTCCTCAGAATTTTCTATTCTTGGGGAAAGAGTAAAAAGCCCACAATAAAAATTTCTATACTTCTGTCTGTGAAGAACAAGGGGTACACTACTTTCTCACTTCTTACTACAAACCCAAGATAGCAGAGGCAGCCTCTTCCAAATGGCTGGGCCTTGCCACTCTCTTTACATGCCACTAAGTTTCCTTTTGAATGCATGTACATTACACATTCTTATGTTTATGGAAAAGAAGACAGAAAAAAAACATCTGTCCTCAGGTAACTTAAAGATGTTTTATTCTTGAATGAACTTATTTATGACAATATTTTTCCATTCTGTTCTGAGCTCCACCTTTTAAGCAAAGCAATGTGCCAAACACTTTAAATTACATCCAACAGAACATTTATGTCAGTACAAGTGATGAGTGCTTCCTGTGACAGGACAGACAAGACAAATGAATTAATCACATCTCCATTACTAATTTCAGTGATTTCAATGCAGGCAGACAGCTATTTGCCAGTGGTGGCAGCTTCTCAAGTGATGTGCTGCTTTCTCTGACTTAATATCTTTCTTATTAAAAACATTAGAGGGAATAGAGCAGAGATGTGGAGCTGTTAAATCAGAATGAAATGATGTCTGGACAAAAACATAATTAAGCTAGAACTCCTCAGTTTCCCCATTAAGAGTTCGGAGAAATGTTGTTAAAATCAACCAAAGGCCAAAATAATCAAAAAACAGTAATAATATATATATCTTTAAAAGCAAGAAAGTACAAGGTGAAAAACATACGGCACTAGTGCTTTACTTCTGTACTTCGTAGAGAGTTTAATCAGTACATGACCATCATTTGGATAAGTCACAAGAGACTGAAGCTACATACTTGTGGATGAATATAGCAAATGCAGTCATTGGTATTTTAATTAATTAATTGAAATTTTGTTGGTTTCCTACTCACTGGTGACAGTGAGGAAAAAAAATTATCAGGGAAGTTTACCACCTTAAGATGTATTTAAGTATAACCAACTAAAATCATTACAGAGCCTATTTCTGCTCTCACTCTGCATCCACAGGCTGGCACTTCTGTAATACTGGTGATACTACTACTGATTTACACTTCTTGAAAACATATAGCAGATATTAATGTGTTTACATATTACTCTCCTGAGTTTAGTATCTTCTTTTTTGTTTTATGAGGATGGCTCCAAGCATAACACCTCTAATTTTACCAGTACCGTATCAGACAGAGATGGATGTTGGTGGTATGGCAGTAGAAAGTGAACCTTCCCACCAATATCCCATTACACGCTTTTGCCGTGTGACAGATGGCAGCAGAGGGGCAGTCTGACGCAACGGCATCTGACATGGAAGCGTGTATGAAGCAAAGATGTGTCAATTAATTCCTCCATGCAGAAAAAAAAATGGCACCCACTGACATTTATTGACATTTGCTGAACATTCATGGAGACCAAACAGTGCATGTAAGCACAGTGAGATGGTGGGTAGTGTGTTTCAGTAGTGGTAACAGCAACAGTAGGTCACCTTCACTGGTGCAGATTGTTATGAATGTGGGATGCAGGGTCTTGCTCATTGCTTGTGAAAATGCACAGCTAATGGTGGTGACTATCTTGAAAAGTAGTGTTTTGTAGCTGAGAATTTGCTCTCTCACAAATAGTGTTAATGTCCTCTTTATATCTGCTGTAGCTACCAGGGAAATAAATAGAAGGCATTATTTCAGAGCAACTTAGATACTTTTGTGTCAGCACTATTGTTTGTGATTCTTTTTTTCCACATTTTTTCCTAGAAATATAGGTTATTATTGGGAAAGCATCCTCATAATTTGTACGCAGACTCCAGATTTCATTTACATTTTTATTCCTTTGCTTCTAAATAAAAAAATAAATAAATTTTTAAGGTTAGGTGGCAAGATCATGACTACTTTTCCCATAGTCACTGCAGCCATAAGACTACAGTGAAATGTTGCAGCAGTACAGCTGGAAAAAATATACTCCATCAGAGGATCTGGAGCCTTTCCAGTGGAGAACAGATGCACTAGATATCACCATGGGGAATTCCATTGTCTCAGGGAGGCATGGAGTGATCATGAATGGACTAAGAAAAACTATTATTTCTTTATTAACGTTCCTCAGGAATATTCTGATTGCCATTAGTCCAATGAAAAAATTTAAATGTAGCCTGCTAGTACACAAGGAAAGTTTATCAGGTAGAAAAGAATATCAGAGCATAGCTGCATTTGAATAAAATTTAATAGAAATTGTCAAGGATTTTTAACTGAGGGAAATAAATTACATTTTTCCATAGGCAGAAGAACTAAGGAGATATTAACCATCATAAATGTATGCTCTTTATTCCTCTGCTTCCTGTTTGTAATTACACTAACTCCTTATTCTAATGTTATAAATTTGCAGATCTTGTTTCCCTCCCCACATTCTTTATTTCCTTTATCCCAATACAAAGCCTAAGAGCCTCTCCACATTCAATCTGATCCCTGTCCTAGTTGTCCTCTAGCAGGGTGAGGACACCTCCTCAGAAATGAACTTCCGAGCTTTGTGAACAACATTTTGCCAGAATGAAGTCAAACAACAACAACAAAAAAAGTCAACCACTGAGTTTCTACTATGGTCTTTCACTCTGTGGGAGATAATTTGTGTTTTCACTCCTCTCCTCACCCACTGTTTTTCATAAAGCATATAGTAATGCAATTATTATTGTGAATGCAATGCACAGGATGGTGGACAAATGGGTGCAATCCTGGATGTACTCTACAAGTCACTCAAAGTTGTTCTTTCAAGCTACCGGTCCAACACTCATCAACATTAGCATCATTTTGAAGCTGAAAAACTTGAGAGAATTCCTTCCAATTTTATCTTCTATAATTTTTTTTGTAAGCAAAAGAAAGTAGGGAATGTTTAACAAATCCAATTAGACATATATTGTTGTGAACTGAAAACATTATGGATCAAATTTTCAAGATCATTATTCCTTGACCTAACACTGCCATGTGCAGTTTTAAAAGAACTGCACTGGATTTTAACTACTCATCTTTCATTAGTGCCTATGGAAGTGCTCCCTTGAGATTCAGAGAGAATTCAGCATGTTGTTTAGTTTTGACACCAAAATGTTTCACCATTGTTGAGGTTTTAATTATTTTCTCACGTAACATTTTATCTCCTTTCTTTGACTTCCACTGAAGTTGTCAGCAACTTGCAACACTGTCATCACTTTTCAGGAATTCTGTCACTCCTGGAAAGAGAAGGGTATTAAACTACCTTTTCCCGAAGGTAAAATAAGGTTCTTGACTTGCCTTCTGAAATTTCATTAATGTTCTCTGTAGCTCTAAGCAGGAGTGTTTTTTCAGTTCTGAATGCTGACACAGAGAATAGAAATAATGGTCATTATTGCAGTCATTAGTCACTGTATTCTGAGCTATGCCTTGAGGATGCTTCATATAGTATATGCTAACTGTCCCTTCCAGGACATCTGAGTCTGTGCTGAATTCTAATCAGTTTCTAGTAGCTTTTTTTTTTTTTCTTTTTAATTTCTGCAGAACCATTTCTGAGTGCCTCTCCATCTTTAGATATATCTGCTCTCCTTGTTCACTCTTACAGCTTGTTGAAAATACATAAAAAACACCTTCAAAATTTCTTGGAGGCCCTTCACATTTGCAGATTTCTCTTCTATATATTTCCTGTATGGGTCACTTGTAATAGTAGAAACCAGAAGTGAGGAAGACCTACTGAGCTGCTCCATTGCCCTAGGCTGGGACTGAACTTTGTGATGTACGTTTAAGATTTGTGACTGGATTCAAACAGCAGCTAAAGGCTATGCAAGTCTGTATGTTGCATCTTACATGCCAGGAATTCAGACCAGGCTTCAGTGCATGCAGACTACTCTGGCTCTGCTGCCTCCAGTGCAGACTTCCACATTTACTCTAACTGAGGTTTTGGTCCACTTTGAGTTGCTGTCCTCTCTCCTCATCCTTCCTGCTTGCTTTGTTCAATGGCACATTATATCTTGACTTCTCAGTCGTACATTCACCAGGTTATGGACAAGTATATGCATATATCATCTTATACTAACAAAAAGACCCCACATAACTTAATATTTTTTTCTAAAGCCCCCCTCCTCTATTCAAGGGAACGTATCACCCTTATAAGTTGATAATGTATAAGTTGATAATGTAAGTTTGGTGTTGTTTTGTTTGTTTGCTTTTAATGGCAGAATAACACTGAACCCTAATCCATTCCAATAAAAAAAAAAAAAAAAAAAAAAAAGCTAAAATAATAAAGCCCTAAGGCACATTACTGTTATGGTTTTAAAATTCATGATTTTTATGACTGTCTCATAACTTTAAAGGTTTGACTCACCATTCCAGAATGCTTGGAAATGACAATACTGAATGACAGCAAAAACAAGGCTCCATCATAGCATAAGCCCTTAGGCAATACTGTAGTAATAAAACAAACACTATCATATAGCTAGGAAGCTATTGCTAGGTCCCTCTGGATGTCAGCAGGACTTAAGCAGAGAATAAAAAGAAGTGAATTTCACAGTGCATCTAAGACTTTGCAATAAAACAACACAGTTTCTATGGAATTAATTCTGCTCACAAGGAGAAAAGTTTCCACTTCCACAGTACAGCAGAACCATCAAATGAACAGTTTTATTATGAAGCCATTATCAGGTGAGTTTCTGTGCAGTGTTTACACATTTTCTGTCACTATGGTAGCTATAGGCATCCTGTACCCAAAGAATACATTGGTGTTGCATACATTATGAACACTGAATTGTAATAGAAAACAGCTTTACTGCTTGAGAAAATAAGCATCATCTGAGGCTTTTAAAGTTTTACTTAAAAACTCATAAACACGTGTTTGTTTTGCTAGGACAATGAAATGCAGTTTAGCTACTGAAATCCCAATTAACTAAAATTCTGTGCTGGTGTTACTGATTTAATTAGTCTATTAGACAGGCAGTGCAAATGAAGATGCAGAATGAGTTCCAACCATTTAGCTGCTACTAATTGATATGAAATGGAAGGCAACACATTGAATTTAACATTGTCTGTATAGATGGTTTAGTAGTCTTTCTTCATTGCAAGAATTTATGAAGTGTGCAATGATAGCACCAATGGAAACATGACAGCGTAATAACATGATGCATTGTAATGCTTTATTCCCTATAGTAAAACAATCGGCAAATATGGGAGGTGACAGAACGTTACCTCCCACATTTTCCAGTGAAACTTTCCACACGATAGTGTCTCATGGAAGCTCAGAGCAATGATACAGGTATCAGAAGAAACAGTTAATGGGGGTAGGGTCATATTATAATTGGTAAAAAAAGGCTCCTGAAGAATGCAGATTTACACAGGGGAATCTCCGTGTAGTAATATTTACCCTTTCATCGGTGGATTTTAAGTGGCTAGCCAATCAGGTGCAGATCAGAGCAAGAAGGTATAAATAACAAACAAGAAAAGAAAGAAACCTAACATAAGTTCTAGAAAGCTGGGAGCTCAACTGAGGAAAGGTAGAACACAAGTGAGGAAAAAGATCAGCGAGGAGGAAGTTATTTAGGCTCCGCATCTCAAAGAAATTTTAACATTTACGTCAAAAGGCAATTCTGCTGTCTTACATCTGAGAGCTATAAACTGTTCTACAGAGCCCAGTGCCTAAGCTCAGTCAGTCATTCATTTTCAATAAGAATTGTACAACATTTACCATATAGGGAGGAACTTATATGCCACCATTTAATTTGAAGTACAGCTTTCTCATTTCCTCCCACTGAAGCCTTCCAGTTTTGTAGTAAGAGTATAAAGTATTCTGCTGAAGGGAGGAGGCAAACAACTTGGAAGACCGGTAGTAACAGTGATAGGTATTTAGGATCCTGCTTTAGAGGTTAGTTTGATATTTCCAGTCAAAGACTTTTAACTGGAGAGCACTAGACATCAGAATGTATATTCTCTCTCCCAAATCAAGATGAGGAAATTGCTGAATCAAATCAACTAAATAGTCAATGCACACAGCTGATCACAAAGACCTAAGCTGACCTACAGATTATTCATTTTCTTTTGCTTCACTACTCTCACCAACAAACTGAATTGTATTAGGAAAAGCTTTTCTCCTTGAACTTTTTGACAGGACGACAAAGAAGATCTCAATGAGTATCTAGAAGCAAAATTATATTTTAGGTTAGGTAACCTACCTGCCTTTTTAGCCTTAGCTAGGTGTCTAAAGTTTTCCATTCCCTGGCTGAAGGCTTATGAAGTTAGGTCTTTCCACAGCTCAAGAAATGTCCTATGGCTAGGTGATCCCACTTCTTTTTATACAGGGGGACCAAGGGACCCTTGGGACCAAAAAGGATCCAAGGAAGGGCATGACCTCCAGATATCTCCAGCTGAATCTATACCAGTGCAATAAACAGTTGTGTCAGACAAGGAAAGATGAAAGAACTTATAAAGCTTAGAAGATTAGTCAAGTCAATGAAAATAAATAGAGGAAACCTAAGCCTTTTACACACTTTACTCACAGCAAGCCTTTTTTTCAGAGAAGATTTTTCTGGCAAAAACTAAGGTGCACAAACATTTTAAAAGGTAACAGAGCATGTCTTTAGAGAATCCTAATTTTCAGTGTATTGCCTATCTATTTGTATTGATGCACTTTACTTGTGTTATGTAATCATTTCCCATAAGCACTTCTATGATTGTGCTTCTCTGAAATTAATATTTCAAGCAAAATGTATTTATTAGCCTGCATATCTAAATGCTTGCAACAATTTTAAAATGTACTTTCTGCAATCGTTTACATCTGAAATGAGTTACAGTCAGCCAAACATAAAGTGAAATCTCTATACCATGACTCATATGATCAATGGCATAGTTCACAGTGTGAATTTCTGATTCCTAAGCCAATATTAGTCAAATGGTTGAACTGCTGAAAAACAGTACATTTAAGAATGACATCTTAATATATGTGTTCATTTCCTATATGCTCTGATATTCAATCTTTCAACAGGAATTTTTAAACAGTGAAATTATCCTTGTCATTTAATGAATTGGGCCTTGACAGGAGCCTTGCCCCAGCTGTACATGTGTTCCTTCTGGGCAAAACTGCCAGCAATGAAGATACTATAGGGCTCATACAACAGGGTGTATTATAAGAAATGGGGTACTTTCTTCTCTATCTGAGCATTGTCATGAAAAAATGAAAGCAGTTGTCTGTAGTTTTCTAAGATGTATGTAGTTTAAGAATAAGGACTCAGGAAAATTTACGTATCAGGCTGAAGAAGGTAGACCTCAGAAAACAAAGCGTGCCCTTGCATCTTTTGGAGACGTCTGTTTTTCTTTCTTCTGGCCTCAGTATTGGAGCTTGAAGCTGAAGTGAACAAACTTCTCTTGAGCCTTTCCCATACTTTACTGTTAGCTATCAGATGTTCAGCATCAGGAACAATGATCCAGGATAATTACACAAAAAAAAGTTGTAAATATCAAAAAATAGAATAACAATAGAATCTCAAAGGAGATACTGGTTTGTCAGTTTGTTTTATATTACGTGTTTCTTGAAGCAAGCAGGATTCTTAAGAAGAAAAGCTAAATATTGCTGTTCCAAGAGCTGGCAGTATGCAGTCACATAAAGTAGGAATAAGGACAGAAGAAAAACGGGGGAAAGGATTTTAGTAAAATTTTGTGGTAAGGAAGACTGAAGTAAAAAAAAAAAAAAAAAAAAAAAAAAAAAAAGAGTATGAATGCTAGTGAAACTTGATAATAAGGGAGACTAATATCAAACCACCAAAGTCTACCCTTTTGCAACAAAGTGAAACTAGAGGGGTCACAAATATCGGCCACAGTAATGCTTGAATTTTGATTGCTTTTACACTTATCTTGGAAAATAGGAAATCATTTCTGATCTGGGTGGACAATAGTTTCTTTGTATCAAGCTGTCCTACCAGCAGCATAGGTGGCAACTCTGTAAGTAAATGGTGACGCAAAGTAGAGGAAGACCATAAAAGCATATCTAGGCATCAGAACAATTAGTGTGATTCTGTTAATGTATTTTCTATTTTCTAAAGATACTTGAAGCTAGATTTGATAAACATGTATGTGTTTATATTTATTCTATAGTGTGATTACTGCACTGGAACTGGAAGGCAGTAATGTACTTGTAGCTCAGTCCTGATGATATCAAACTTTGAATGCCCTATTGACTGTAGTGGGACTTGAAGTTGGTCCTCTGAGGGTTACGAACCCTCTTCTGTATGTTGTATTGAACCACACAGAACGTTTCTGTGTGACCCTTTAGAGAAACAATGGCAGTCCCTCAGACAAAGCTTATATCTGTTCTTTAAAAACATATAGGTTATTTTTGAAGTAACAAGAAGGAAGAAGAAAGCTTTAATGACTCAAAAAGCTATGCACTGAAAGAACTTGAGAAAAAAATATGGCAGACTTCACTTCTAAAACTGCCTTATGGAAAAGTTCTTTGAGAAGTCAAATGTTTCTTTGTAGCTGAACTTCTTTGGTCTTTAATGAAGAGGGTACATATAACTGAAAGCACAGGGAGAAGATGTAAGATCCAAAAAGAACAATACCAGATGATCTGAATATATTTGAAGTTTTTCTTAAAAGGTGACCTGGAATATGACATAGCATCTCAATTGTACAACAGTGAAAACTGTTTTTCAAAGTTTCTCTTTTTTGTCCCTTGAATGGTGTCCCTGATGCTCTAAGTCAGTTACTGTTGTCTTTCTAGGAAACTTTAGGTTTGTACACAGCTAGAGTGCAACACGGGCCTGGATTTTTACAAGGCGTGAATGCTTTGCTTTCTTAACCTGCCACTTTTGTTAAGTTGAAAATGCTCAGCATATTGACAGGCAGAAACTGATAGGAGGACAGAGTGGTCTATGAGTATTTTTAATCTATTACCTACAGACATTGCAGAGTCTTAAACAATAAAAGTTATGGTAATCTGTATCAAAAATAGCAGGACTAATTCACTTTTGATTGTATGTTCTAATTGTGATGAGTCTACTGCAAATTTATCCTTGCTTTGTTTTGCTCAGCACTTTCTTTTAGTAACCCCTCTATCTTTTTGTGCTCAAATACCTGTACTAGAGCCAATGAGAGGAAAGGGCTGCAGGAAATAAAGAGTGCAAGATGAAGCCTGTATTCATTTTTATCAATCCTATGTAGCCTTTTAAACAGGAGCTCAAGCAGAGACTGAAATGGTGAACAGACACTGGATTAACTGAGCCCTACATAAAGAAGAAAGTAGTGGAAAATGAAAAAAAAAAAAAAAAAGTACACAGAATATGTACAGATATATTGAAAAAAAAAAAACAAGTTAAAGTAGAGAACATTTAAATAAAATAGTGCTAAAATGGAAGAAAAAAATGAGACAAATTATTATAAAATGAGTCAGTGTGTATAAAAAAATCTCAATAAATGTTATAAACCTTTATGATAAAACCTTCTTTAATAGCAACTATCCTGTCCAAGTATTCTTGATATTGTATCAGAGGATAATACACTTTGCATTTGTAAACTTTTTTTTTTTTTAAATCATTGTCACACAATACTAGCAATCACAGCAGAACAGCTGTAGGTAGAGGTAGGTATAGATCCAAAGGGTCCACTCAAATACAGTACTCATAGTACTCAAGTACAGTACAAATACAATACTCAAATACTCAAAATGAATAAGGATAGCGTGTGAGCTTGCGTCTCCTTAAGTGGACTGTTTCCTATGTTTACTGAGGTTAGACAAACATAAGAAGAAACTTTCTTACAAAAGGCAATTCATGTTTGTTCAGTGCCTCAGTAGAAAAATACCAGAAAAGAAGTTTTCTGGCTAAAAAATAAATAATTATTTTCAGAGTAGAAAGCACAATAAACATCAGACAAATCCTCGTCTAACATTTAAGAACACTCGGTATTTAAAATTTGAAGCTCACTAAGTCAGAGGCTGTCTCCAATTCTGTATGTGGTACGCTTACCCTGTTCTTTCCACAGATAAAGGTTTAAGTATAACTATGCTTCAAGTACCTGAAATAGTCTGCCTTAGGATTCTAGGTTTCATCTTCCTAGAGTGAAAAAGTCTGTGAAGATTTCAGTGTTTCCATGTATGATCCCCCTCCATTTGGACTACCACTCAATCTGAATCAGCTATCTTAGATTGTTGGCAAATTCTGAATGACATTTCACATTTTGTCTCTTGGGTCATGAGCAGAAATGATAGCACAGAAGATTCCAGTCTGAACATTAAGAGTCCATCTGATTAAGAATTTGTCTATTTCTAATTTGGACACACTACATTTAACTTCTTTGTTAGACAAAAAAAAAAAAAAGTATCAAATTGACATAATTACTCACTTTTTTACAGATGTAATATGATTCTCTCAATTTTGCCATTATTTTCCAATTTTTTGAAAGCATCAAAAAAAAAAAAAAAAGGAAAAAAAACCCCACTCCAATTGGACAAGTACTACAGAACATGTAATATTCTGTAAAAAGTTTTTACAAGTTTGTATATGGGCTTCAGAAAAAAAAAAAAAAACTCAGAGCAGTCCAGAACCCTGGAAATAAAGGATTCCTTTACAGTTATTCTAGTACTTGCCTACTGAAGAACCCATTTTCTGAATACAATAAAGCAACCATTTTAGAGAAGATCCTTCTCATATCAGGCTAATGACACTGTTCTTTGCACTTTGTGATCATTGGGCTCACTTATCTATAGATGAACTTCATGGAGCTGAGACTAGGATGTTATAAGAAGTTACTTACGTGGAGCTACTTTGGGTCATACATTTCAAGATCTGTTTTCATTTTTCTTTATACTACATTTCTAAAGAGGCAGATTGGTTAAAAGAAAGCAGTAGACGTTAACATTCATCTATTTTATCTTAGGTTAGATTTATTTGGAAGGTTGATTCATTATGAGCTGAAACACTAATATATAAATATTCAGCAAGATGCTGCAAGGGTGATACTATCATTTCTGATTAATAAAAGTCTTAGTAATGTGCCTTAATTAACTACAATATGTGATTTCTATAGCTCAAAGGTCTGACTCTTTTAAGCAATTTACTGCCAGTAAAGTCCAAGTCAATGCCCCTTATAAATCTAATTCATTAAAATAGTACATATAATGAGAAAAAGATTATTCTACAGAATTCAGTCTGGCTGCACATATTAGATTTAGAGACTGATAGACCTTTTCTAATCTTGCAATAATTTTTCAGCGTGAAATTCTCTGCAACATATTCCTCCATATTCATGGCAGTTTCAGTCAAATAAAAACACAAGCACAGGCAAATCAGAAATAAAACATAAACAGCTCTTCTGTTAAAGGGACTCTAAAATAGCTTATTAGAAATAGTATTATGTTTGATTGGGCAAGGGACTACCTTCCCATTGTTTATTTCAGCATATGCATGACAAGATATTTATGTATTTTAAATGACATAATAGTACTATAGAGTACAAAATAGTATTATGAAACATAAAACGTATGCAAAATTGAAAACCAAAAACTACTGAATTGCACATTATGTCCAGAAAAGACAATCATGATTATTGACCAAATTCCCTGCAATAATATATGCTATAGAATTTGACCCAGTAATTCCCTTTTCAAACATAAGTACAGATTTGAAAGCTGGTCTTCTATGTAGTTTCACTACCATGCCAAGATGAGGACCCACTGTCTTAACTTGCATGTAGAGCCAATGTTATACACAAAGTGCTCAGCAAATATAATCACATTGAGTGATCAAGTTCCAGGAGAAGTCTAGTTTATTCTGGACAATTTGGAATATTCTGATGCATGTATGCTTTCCAATAAATAATTAGTTAATAGTAAGAAAAATGGCCAGAGAGTGATTTATTGGGTCCCTTTCCCAGTCATGGATGGAAAAATATCCTTCTGGCTTTGAAATATATATCAAGAATGAAGGGAATCCAGACACACTCTCAGGCTATGATCCAGTTTGACCTGTGGGAACAGAGACTGTTGGTGCAAACAAATGTGGCAACATGATTAAAATACTGCCTTCCTTCCTGTCTCTAGCAGCCCTTTGGATGGATTTAGGTTTAGCCAGTTGCTTCAAAGCCACTTGCTGATTTTATCCAGTCAGTAAGACAGACACTTGAATGACGAGATCTGGGCTCTACCATAATGGACTTTCACACAGATCCAGGAGGTCATACCTTGAACTGGGCAGCAGAAAATTGTCTCTGGTCCATCAAACTTGCTATATTCTGACCACAGCCAGAGAAGACCTAGATTGCTACCCAAATGTTTTCCTATTGGTAGCATTATATACACATTCTGAAGAAGACAAAGCAAAGCTGAAATCCTACAAATATATGTACCTTGGTAACATATGACATTTGCTGGGACTCGTACACAGCTCAGATCTGATACCTATGAGAGAAACTCTCAAACCATAGGAAACACAGTGGTAGTAGAAGATAGACTAAGTAATGCTCTGATCTGTCTCACTGCTCAAACGACAGCAAAATCTACTTTGCCCTTGTGATGAACCATAACTTAGTCAGTGTCATTGTATTTTTCAGATATCCCTGTATCAGATCTGAGTCTGGCATGGGAAGTAGACTTTAAGATAATCAAATTCCTTTACATGAGATATTGATTCAAATAGTACTGTGTTTTCAACTGGAAGACAGTTTCTTGATACTTCTACAGAGCAATAGTCATATTTCAAAACAATATTTTGGTGACCACAATTGCAATATTTGTAAAAGCACTCCCATACATCTCTTGTAGTTTCAGTGGAAAATGATGATCTACTTCTGAAAACCCTACTGACACCGACGTACCTTGAGAAGCACGACTACTCTGTGGTAACAAACATTATCCCTGTTTTCGTCATTACATGATTAACAACCTACAATGCCAGGAGTTGACAAACAAAATGATCTCTAAAACAGATGTCCTGCTTATTGTGCTGCTGCTTTCTTCCTAGTCAGGATAATTTGGGACAGCTCTCTTTTTAAGAGTTCTTTTGAGAGGTATTTGTTTTTTGTTCAAGCTCCAGAAGTTTTTTAACAAACTGTAAATGCTGTGATAGCATGTAAGTCAGATTTTCTCTTGTGTATAAGTAGAAAGTGGTAAACTGTTGCTTTTAATTAGGTTACAGCTGAGAGAACAACTTCCTAACTCATCAGCTCACTTGATGTTATGTTCCACTGTCCCTCTTTTATTCTTCTCATCTTTTCAGCAAGTACTGTACAGCTGCGTATATTATATCAAAGTATCTAATAACCATAAACCAATCTTGCCACTTGACATGTTAAACAATTCAATAATATGAAGAAAGATGATGAACATTATGGTTATTGTGAGAGGCAACTGTGGGAAGACAGAGACTTGAGAAAAGAGGATATGTTTTAGAAGTATGTCTAAGTTCCTACATTTTCCATAGCACCAGGACAGGACTAATAGGAGGCCTATAACTGGTTGATGTTCCCTCAGTCATGTCCTGTTTCCTGTGGCCACATCTCCTTCCTTCCTCAGAGTTCTGTAAAAATATTGTACTCTCATGTGGTAGGGAGCTGGGTTGCAACTAATCACTTTTTGTAGGTATAAATTTACAAGTGAGGAACATAAAGACAGGTAGTGATATAGCATGCATACAAGAAACAATGTTTATGCAGGCAGTTTGCTCAGATTATTTAACCTTGTAAGGTGGAATTCAGATGGAAAAAAAAAAAAAAAGATGATGAGAGAAAATGTGTCCATGTATTACAGCATTCCCCTGAATCAAACTGTGAACTATAATAAATTAAAAGCAAATTTTCCAAAGACCTTCATCAGACACTGTGCAGCATTTTTTAAATGATTGATAAAAAATTATAAATCTGCTGTCACACCTCTAGCATCATAATTCAAGTTTCATGCCTAGAGTACTGTTTAAATCACTGGTTCATGTCATGAAGAATAAATAAGCCTTGATTCTCATTTAGCACTGAGTTTTCCTTCTCATTTCTACCTAAGATATTTTCTCTCATCTATGCTAACATAGGCTAACAAGCCAAGCAAATTCCTCACCTAAAGGAAATAGCTGATATAGCTCTTCCCCCTGTTTGGGTAGTCTCCGGGCACACTCTCTGGATGGGCTGCTTAACTGTTGTTTGCAGGTGCTGAATACCCCATGGAAAGTCTAACCATTGCAGGGGATTTAGAACTATTCTCATGATGAAAATGTTGCCAGCTTTTTCCGGGGAAGCATACCAAGAAACATGGCATTGGGGGACTAATATTTATCGCTCAACAACAGCTGGCAAATTGCTCTTATCTGATTTGGCTAGCTGCTTTGTCTTGGAAATCAATAGCAGATTGGAGATACTGCATAAAAACGTTATTTGAATGTGTGTGGTGTTCTGTTAGCCAAGCTGCAGCCCAGACATTACATGTTTGCAATACATGCATACATTCTACAACAGCTGAATGAGGTATATTCAGCCAGCCAGCTGTGTAGCTACTGCTGTAGTTCTGAAAACAATTGAGGAGTTCATTTTACTAGTCAATGTATTGCCAGATTATAGATGCTGTGGCATAGTTACCACAAATAGGTATCTGGCAGAGCATCAAGTGAAAAGACCAGATAAAGAACATGCTGTAACTGAACTGTTACATGTTCAAGAGATGCATTATGGAGAAGAGATGTGATCCGAAGCTTTTCAAACAAGTTATCCTAGAGGTCAGAAAACTTAGTATTTGGCTTTAGTAAAAAAGAGAGGGTTTGAGCTTGAGTGATGGGGCTCTTCTTTCTAGTTCAGGAAAATATCTGGCAGAGCTGTCTAATAGGGGAAATAATCAACAAACCAAGACTCTAGCTTTCCAAAGTTTATCAAACCATTAATTTGATGATGGTGGTAAGTGGAAAAGGTGTTGCATAACCAATATCTGTTGAAATAGCCCAAAGTCCTTTCTGGAAATATAATCAAAGTTTCATACCAAACATTGTCCTAGTGAAAGTGAGGGACTGGAACAACACAGATTTTTGTGCCTACAGATGGATCTACAAAACCATTGCTGTACTGTTCCTAAGGGTCACTAGCAAGGCTGTTTCCAGCACCGGTGAATGTAAGCAACAGATAAGCTAGTCACAGGACAATGAGGGACTGAGGGGCATTGGCAGAGCAGCATTAGAAGCAGTGTCTGAAATCATGAAAGCTAATGAAGGTTAAGCTTATGGAGTTTATTAGATTGATTTGCATATGAAAAAGAAACTTGTGTAAACCCTACCTGTTTTTTCCCATTGAGTAGTTACGCATCATCATTTTCCTAGGATGTCATATTCTTCACAGTTTCTTGTCTCTTAAGATAAAACAAAGACAGAAAGACAAAGATGAAAATCATTGTATTTCAGACTGCTGTTATCGGCAACAAATCCAGCCAAAAGACACCTTCCTTTCTAGAACTCTACCATTTCCTTTATGCTCACTTGCTTTTTGAATCTTTCTTGTGTAGTTTGCTGATACGTGAGACTTCTAGGAAACCGATTTCTGGGAAATGATTTCAGTTTAGGTTGAAGCTATGTGAATGGCCATTGTGGTGACCAAAGATAAGGTTGGGACACAAGAAAATGAATTCACGTACTGACAACTATGTGTTAACATCATTCACAAACCACACTCTTCCCATGCACTTGAAATAGCCTTGTCTTGAGTTCTGTTTCCATTTGAATATAACTAGTTGCAAACTGATCGTTTTGTCAGTGAGTTTTTGTAATAGGTCACACACCTCCCTCCTTCTTAAGGCCCTGTACTCTTTCAGTGATAAATGTATTGAATCTTTCTTGAAATCAGCCTAAGAAATATGGAAATGGGAAGTACATCAATGGCTTGAAAGAAAGAGGTATTCATTTTTTTTTTTTTCTTATTTAATTGTCATAAAGATATATTGGAATTTAGGTTGCTACTTTTATTTGTGTTCTAACCCTCTATTACAAAGATATGATTTAAACCTGCTGCACTGGGTGAAATTATACATGGGTGTGCCTTTACTATAAATTCAACTAAACAAATAATGTTTGAATAAGCTAAGTATTTCAGTGAAGAAGTGAAGCCCTATAGTTAATAGAAGTCACCTACACTCTCAGCTCTCCATTCTGGTCTGCTCCAGACTACACTGAAATTGATAGAAAGTACATGCAAAAAAACCTGTATTCCTTCACATCTTAGGTGACTTCTGAAGCTATAGAACTTAATCTTAACTCTGTTGCCAAAGCTCACGGACTGCCCTCCTTCAACAGACAAACAAGGCAACCTCCTTGACACTAATACTCTTATTTGTACATCTACATTCTCCAGACCGCTCCTTTTGGAGTACTCTTTAGAATCTGAACACAATTCCAAAGTACAGCTTGTGTACTTGCACAAAGCCTTTGTGCACTTTATGTATATTTTGGTAAACAAAATCAGAATGGATTTTCCATATGAGCTTGGCATTATTTATTTTCAGCATAAGAAACCTCAGAAAGTACATTTGGGATGTTTTATTGTCTCGAAAGAGAAAATTACAAACAATAACTGGAATCCAAACTGGAATACACAGTAAGTACTTCTCACTTGTTAAGTGAAAGAAAAGCAAAAACATCTGGAAAGGTTGAAATTGATGAGAGAGAATGTCATCAAACTGAGTGAAGAGACTTCTAGATAAAGTATCTTGTTACAGCTTGTGTGTTTCTACAGCATGTATGTGGATTTAAAATTTTAATTGAACTACCATTACCTAGGCAACTATATTTTGGCAGTCCTTGAGTGAAAACAAAACAAAACAAAACAAAAAACACAACCCACAAACAAATAAGAGAATAAATTTGCATTTAGATTGTGAAAATATATTTGTTGTTGTTTTCTCCCTTCTTTTCTGTTCTTTTTTTTTTTTTTTTTCCCTTTTCTTTTTGATAATGTAACAAGAAGAAAGCTATGACAACTTCCAATTTTTGAGATAACATCCACTCGGAGTAATGCCAACTCTGATCAAATTAGAGGTCTGTCTCTTATTTAGATACATTCTCCCATCACAGACACAGTATGTTCCTTTTTTTCTATTTTATTCTTTCCCCTTAGCGTACATATGGCAATAGAAACAAATCAAACCAGCTCATTTTGTGCCAAATCCAAAGAGTGAATTACTTTCAGTAATACATGCACACTTCCACACTTAAAAAAAAATAAATTGTTTGCCACGTGACTCTAGAACATTTATTTTGTTAATTAAGAAGCAGTCAGCCCTATAAAGGAACTTCAAATTGCATTGTCAAACTTAAAACACACCTAGGTGCTAAATGATGCAGACATAAATGAAATGATTTGACTGCCTGGCTGTTAAGAGTTTCAGAGCTGGCTGTTCCAGGAGGCAGGGTTGTTGTACACTTCTTGAGAGTCAGGTTAAAAAGAACTGGAAAGTCCTTCCCAGTATGCAATGGCATCTTCACTTACGGTATAGCAATAGACTGAGTTCCATATCCATACTTTACAAGATTCCTAGAGCCTACAATCCAACACAACACAAAGGCATTTTATGTATAACTGACAAGAACTGATAAAGAGGTATTCAGGAATGTAAATTCTGTGAGTCTCTACTCATAGACTACTCCAGTTGATCCCTAAACCAGAAACTAAATTCCTGCAATGGGAATCTCCCTTTCTTGACTAGCTTAGGGGTAGAAGAAATTAAATTTCAATGAAACCACCACAACCTCTCATCATTTGCCAAACCAAGAGTTAGGGTCAGCCTGAATATGGTAATTCTCAGGAGGCCGTATTTGTGGCACTGTTACATAGATATAACAGATCAAAGAACCAAAGGATAGTCCCTGGGTGAGTCTCAGACCACAGTGAATAGAGAATCTATCTGAAACAACTGTCATTTCATTGGATGTTTCTGCACGAGCTTCAGTCCTGTGGTGTGTTCTGCACTTTCCAGTGAGTTCACAAGGTAAGGGATTATTATAAAAGACTGCTAAAAAAACACGATAATTTTTTACTGTTCGAAAAAGAGAAGAAATAAAAAGCGTTCACAGCACAAATATAATTCTTTATAGCAACTACTTAATCCTGCAGTTTATTTCAATTTCTTCCAGTTATCTTAAAAATAAATGGTGGATTTTTTCTCAAAATTTTGTTCTTGGCTTTGCTTATTCTATCTCCATTCTCCTTTAAATGCAGCTCTAACTTTGACTCAGGTTTTCCAAATATAATACTTAGCATTTAGAATTTGATTTTTGCATGATGGCTCAATTTGCTTTGCAAACATTAACAAATTCAACCCAATGACTTAAGGAAGTTAGAGACAGAACCTGAAAGACAGAACCGCTCTCTTAATTTCCAGAACCCATAGCTTAAAGAATAAACTACTATATATATATTTATATATACACATATATTGTGCTATACAAGAGTGAAATTGCACTAAATCACCTTTCATGCTCTTCTTGTAACTGAAGCAAAAACACAGCATTGCTAATCAGAAACAGTTCAGTAGTAATTCATTACTAAAAAGCTATCTTGTCTGTACTAGAATATGTTGATTTTGATTGAATTATTTCTGTAGAAGGCATTTTGAAGTAATTTCATAACAAAATAGGATGTTTCATTTTGACGTTCTAATTTGGTTCCCTTCTGGCTTTTTTTTTTCTTCTTCTATATTGTAATACACAAAAATTCAGTTTTAAACAAATCAAGGAAATACCACTGTATCATTGCAGAACTGGAATTTCCTTCAAAATACAGTTTCTATTTTTGTGAAGACTGTGCACTCATTTAATTATAGGAGATCCAAATAGTTAGATTCAAATAACCTATTGTCACAATATTGTCTATTGTGATTCTAAGCTTGTTGTTTACATTCATACAACCACTATCTCCATTCCACACAGTCTCTGCTCCACAGTCTGAACAACCTTTATGACATCCTCAGTGTAAAAGGAATTGAGGCAGAACAAAAAATTGCAGAAAAACAAATGGAAAATGTGGAGTTTTTGCCTTATGAATTAATGCACCACTGACTTGTCTTCTATACAGATAGAAATTATTCCCCAGTTGTGTGTACTGGATGATATATAATCCTTTAACGAGAACTCCTATAGAATGCAATGTGTATGTAAGTATTGTGTTTCCATAGTATGCCAAAACCCTGTAGGCTACCATCAAGAATAAGTTTCTCTCTGTATAAGCTCTGTATAAACTTCAGATTCTATTTAGATTATTTAACAAGTATTCACTCAATCTTTACCTGACAGTCTTTGGTCCTGTAAAGTTTTTTCAGAATTTTCAAATGCACATGATTTTAATGATGTACAATAAACTAAACTAATAAGATCTAATCTTAGTTTATAGCTACTAAAATTCTTGAAATGTGGTTCACTCTAGAAAAGTGTTCAGTCTTCATTACTACTTCTACTTAAAGTGCAATATATGTTGTTCTACCCTGTTAAAATTCCTACAAACCTGAAATATTAATTTATAATGTGGCAAAATCACTGTTATTAAAAATGGGAGACATGATCACTGTTTTCATATTGGATTGTGATGGTACAAAAGGAAAAAAACACATCTATTCAAAAATCTGTAAAGAATACCAGAGCACACTGGGTTAAAAAGGAAAATGGCTTAAGAATGTTGCTAGTAAATATGGAAATAAAGTCAGCCAGTTGAGATGTTTCTGGGAGCAAGTGGGTCAGGCAGCATCAAAACATATGGAATCATTCTTAAGCGTGAGATATTTATATTCAAGTAAGACATGAGCTTCACAGCACCTCCCATGTTCACTAGGGATCACAGTGTGACTGGAACTGACACATTGATTCTTAACAGTTGGATAGTACACAGTACTTCAAAATACTGCAGGTACAGATTTGTGTGGGGAGAATGAACGCAAACATAAATGGTGTGATAATTTTCTGAAGTGCTGAATACTCACAGATGTCCTGAGAGTCAATGATGTTGAAAAACTTGGATGAGATAATGAAGGCACCTGGCTTTAAAAGGCAGAGTAGTGGTTGGCAGTTCTCTAAACATTTTTCTGTGTTTCAGTTGACAAATTTGGAATAGAAAAAATGCACAGGACATGGTCCTCTGCAGCTACCCAAATACGTTTCCACATAAGAGTATGTCAGAGGTTTTCAGCCCAAGTCCATGCTTTCTACAGTCCTCCTTCCTATGGCTTATTTTCTTTTACACTGACAGCCTTAATAACAGACCAGCCTTTTCTCATTTTAATTCTTATCCAGCATAGAATTATTGCAAAGCTAATTTTTAAAGGTCATAATTTATCAGATTAGCATTGTGAGGACACAATCAGACGTGAGGTATCCTAGAGAAAGTATCTCCCAGGAAAGGTGAGGGTTTCCTTTTCAATCCTAACATTATGTGTTAATCCCAGACAGAGACCAACTAACTTTCATATAGGTACGTGTGGAAGTTAGCAAAATGTACAGCCTCATCAGAACCTCTGGCTGGGATTAAAGGCTCATTTTAGAGCTGAAATGTGGCTTTTCCTAGATAAAGACTAAGAATGTAAGATGAGGGTACATGGGAGGGGGACAAACAATGTATGCTTGCAGCTAAGAAGAGAACAGAACTAAGAAGTAACAGAGGGAATTGAAAGAATAAATTCCAGGCAGTAAATAAGAAACCAAATGTGACTAGCTTCTTTCTATGTTGCCTCGTGACATAGTAATATGTATATCCACTGAATCCATCACTGTAAAGGATGACTGGTAGCTTGTAGGCCAGTTTGAAATAACAGGGCTTACACTGTCAGTAGAAATCCCTGTGCAAATAATCAACGGCCCTTTAATGTCAGTTTTTGCTCACATGTTGGAGTACAGATATGAATAGCTGAGAGTCTCTTTCACATGACCTCAATTTAAGCAATTAAGTATGGAACAATAGCACAAATTACCCGAAGGTCACTGTGAGCAGATCACCAACACAGTCTGGAAAGAATGGTGCTTTCCTTTGCAGAACACAGTATTGATAAACTTCTGGTTTGTTTTTGTCTCTGGAGCAATTTGCACTCCCAAAACACTATTTTTTTTCCCCAATGATACTGCCAATAGTGTTCCCATATAATCAAAAAGAAGATCATTTCAAGTTGAAGAATAGCACTGCCAATCAAGATAGATTTTAAGACTTCACTTTTTTCTCTGATAGGACCATAGTATTGGCTTTCTCAGAGACGATCTTAATCTGAAAGATGCTGTGAACACATTGAGAGATATCCAGACAACTTCAGCTTCAAAGAGAGAAGTTCTTTGCTATCAATTCAGCATGAATAAAAAGACTAGGGAAGAGGGGGAGCCCCATTAGAAGAGTTTGATTTTAATAAGAAGATGATGAAGCTAATTAAAGCTCAGTGCCTGTGAGCAAAGTGAAGAAGAGAGTACTTTGGGGTTTTTCCTTTTGCTTTGCTCCAACTGTTCCTGTCTCTAAGCCAAATACATGAGCCAAAATGATAAAAGCTGGCAGCATTTTACAGAAGGTGGTTAGGTTGGTACAGTTTTTTCATAAACTGATGGGGTGTATAGTTCCAAAGTTTTTAACAGAAAGTCAGCCATAGCTTTTTGAGCCTCTCTTTTCATTCTTCTGCCCATAAATTATGCATTGAAATCTCTTTTGCTCAGAGCACCTCTCATGTCTGGCATTACTTATCAGTTTCTCCTTTGCCTGTATCAATCTTAACATTTCTAGGCATTTTGTGAGTTCTGTGCTTTCATTTATAAGTTAATGATGCCTAAAAAAACCCTGTTTGTGTCCTAGCAAAGAGGCATTTGTGTATGTAAATTAGTTAATAATTTACCACCTCCTTAAAGATGTTAAGATCCAAAATTCAATGGGAACATAACAAATCTTTCAGTATTTCACCAATTATGAATAGCTTCCAGGACACTCACTTGCAAAAAATTCAGATCAGCAACATCGAAGCACAAGATTTAACTCGTCTAAAGCCTAGACTAGTCTAAACTACTGAATTTTCATGTGGGCCCAAACTGTCCCAGTCATCCTTACTGACTGTCTGTTGGTTCTCACTCCTGGCTTTCTTTTGAAATAAACCCTCTTATGGACTCTTTCACACTAGGTCTCATCCCTGTGGATAATGGGAACACAACACATGTCATTCCCTTCACATTATGTCAACTGGGCCCATGTTGTCCTTGCAAGTACCAGATATCACCAATAGGCTGATGAATAGGCTCATACTGACTGGAAGTTTCAAATTCCCCTACATTCAAAATCTAGTTCTCCAAATTGCAGAGTATTTCTTGAAAAAGTCTGAATCTGCTGAGATTAAAAGAAAAAAAAAAAAGTACTTTGCAGTGCTGAAATTCCAAAAATAGACAAATACACAAACATTTAACAAACATTTAAAAAATAACATAGAGAAACACCTGAGAACTAACTCAAGAATACTAAACACAAGGTAAACCAAAGTCAAAATGTTAAAAACAAGGGTATAAATAAGCAAGATTGTTCATTGCATACTACTTTCACTCTATGATTTTAGATAAGTCTCTTATTTACTCCATGGTTTTGTTTTTGTTTTGTTGGTTTTTTTTTTTTTTTTTTCCTGTCTGTCAGATAGATATAGAAGATACAGATAGATACAGATCTACAAGACATGGATGCTGGAAGGTTGCATCTCTGAGTATTAGTGAATTATAACACATAGCATCATCGAAAGTGCAATATATCACCAAAACCAGCCAGTTCTGTATTTCACTTTACAAACTGAAAATAACCGAATCTGAGTTAATTTTCTCTCTTTAAGGACATTGCTAAAAACATAAGTCCATTCTGGAAAAGCAAAGTAGGGAGATTTATTGTACCTTTTGGGTAGTTATAGAGGGCAATAACATCTTCCCTAAGCCTCCCCTTCTCCAGACTAAAAAATCCGATTTCCCTCAAATGCTCCTCATAAGGATTGTGCTTCAGAACCCTCACTAGCTTTGTTGCCCTTTTCTGAACACACTCCAGGGCCTCTATGTCTTTCCTTATAGCGAGGGGCCCAGAACTGAACACAGTACTTGAGATGTGGCCTCACTACTGCTGTGAACAGAGGGATGATCATTTCCCTGCTCCTGCTGGCAATGCCATTTCTGATACAAGACAGTATGCCATTGGCCTTCTTGGCCACCTGGGCACATTGCTGGCTCACATTCAGCCAAGCATCAACCAACACGCCCAGGTCCATTTCTTCCACATAGTCTTTCAGATATTCTGTCCGAAGCCTGTAGCATTCCCTGAAGTTGTTGTAGCCAAAGTGCAAGACCCAGTGCTTAGTCTTGTTGAATTTCATGACGGTGGCCTCAGCCTAGCAATCCAGCCTGTCCAGATCCCTCTGCAGGACCTTTCTATCCCCAGGCAGATTGACACTTCCTCCCAACTTGATGTCATCTGCAAACCTACTGAGGGTGCACTCAATCCCCTCATCCAGGTCATCAATAAAAATATTAAAGTGGACAGGTCTCAACACCAACCCCTGGGGAACACCACTCATGACCAGTGGTTAGCTAGATTTAACTCCATTCACCACCACTCTCTGGGCCCAGCCATCCAGCCAGTTCTTTACCTAGCGTAGCTGTCCCACATCTCTTGGGTCATGCTTAACAGTTTCATTGAAAGCTGTGATGACTAACATGGCAAGTATTATCTTCAGCTTGCTTATCCTAAAGAGTCAGCTAAACTAACTACTTTGTAAACTTCTGCAAGGTCTGGTCTGTATTATTGTATGAGTGCCTCCTTCCTTCCTTCCTTTCTCCTTACCATTCAGCTCTTTCCAGAAGGAAATGCTTTCTCTCTGGGTTGTTTTTACTTCAGGCTCAAGAGTCAGTCAGTATTCAAGAGATCTTTCTACAAAACAATGTAATAACCTCCAAGAATATGAATCCACTGTGCAGGCCCAAATTTTTCATTAGGCTCTACAAGCAGTTCTTGTTTGATCAGTCCTTGAAATCTGCTCTGCAGAAGATCTAGTATGAGTGCACTGAATTTGCAAAGTCTGTGGATAAGCAGACTTTCGCTCAGTTTTAGGATAGAGTCTGGAGCCCACAAGGACATCATATATAACTGGGAGACTAGAAACTGTAATTCCACTCTTTTAATCTACATATAAGGGCTTAGTGAAAAAGTCCAAAATGACATAATAACCTCCAATCATTAGATGAGAAAATGCTGAATACCTTTGGAATAGCCAATTCAAGTTGCCATTCCTTTTTATTTTATATACACAAATATCCTAATAATTAGCCTAACTCTGTGAACACCAGGAACAAATCTTCCTCTTAATCATTAAATTTCACTGTGATTTTATGCAGGATTTTTAATTGTCCCAAGCCCCAACTCTCTTTTGTAAAATGAATATTATCATATAATGTTATATGTCCTGGAAGATTAGACATGAAGATTGCACATTAAAAATTGTGAAGCACTCAGGCATCATAATAGGTGGAGCAGATGGAGACTAAAATATTTACGGTAAATTACTAAGTCTATCCCCTTGCTGACTTTTCAGCAATATTTAACCTTTCAGTAGTAAATTAATCACTTACCTTACAGTACTGTAAAGTATTTCAGGTAGTTATAAAAATCTCCTTCCCCTAGACTCTAAGATTATACCATGTCATCAGGACCTGTAGAGTGCCAGTGTCAGATGGGTCTGGTCGTCCCTGCCTCAAAAAACCTACAGAGTCATCTCCATGATACAGCAAATGACTGTCTAATCTCCTCTATCTGCTAGTCAAGGAGAACAGGATAGAGAAAAATCAGCTGATAATATAAATAACTGGTGAAAAACTGGTGTATTGGTTCCTCTAATTTTTCTGTCATAATTAATAGTAATTCCATAACCTAAACAAGATGACATAGGGGATAGCTTTATTCTTTATCAATCTGTTATATAGGTAATAATATTTTTTTGAGAACTGGTAATCCAAAATCACAGAGGCAGCACCTGATACCATAGCTTACCATTCACTACTACTGGTTCTTATTTTGACAGCTGCTTTAGGAGAGAAATTACAATCCCACTTTTCCCCATACTCAGAGTTTTTGATAATTTCCTGTCACTGTTCCAAATGCCAAGGTCTGCCAAATCAAATGGCACTGCAATCCAGCAACTAACATTCACTTTTTTTGCATTTTCCCTCAACCTGTAATGCATGATATCTTCAAATTACTTGAAAGAAAGGGAGATAGTTATATCACTACAGAGGACTTACTTCTCAGACTTCTAGCCATTCATTCTCCAAAGAGTTGGATATTTGTTTAAGAAAATAAAATCTCAAAAGCATCTGTCAGGATACAGGTTATCAACTCAATGGTTATCAAACAAACAAAGCAAGATCAACATTGCAATTAGAAGTTATATTTATACAGGTTGCCAGTATTCTGAGCACAGCAAATGAGAAAATAGGCACAGATCTATTTTGTTCCATGGATTTCTTCCCTACATGCAACTGAACAGCTAATAACAGTCACTGCAGACTGATAGCATTATCAGCATTTTCAAAGGTCTTCAAGTAAATGGTACTCAAAGGTAATAAAGGAGGCAAGTAGTCTATGTGATGAGAGAGCAGTGCTATCAACCTTAAAGCATTCAGTGTTCCAGAACTGGAGTACTCTGCACCATGTAGTTAAACACTGGTCTAAGAAATAGAATAGAGCACAAGGATCCAGAGCACAGCACATGGATATAGAGTAGGATATTGGTTATTCTATGACCTCATAGTTTCCACACTTTACCTGCTGTTATCTCCCTAAGACATTGTCCCTCTCTGTCTATGTCAAGAATAGTGTTTTTCTTTCACATGTTCTTTTAATGCCAATATACTAAGAAAGCTCAAAGTCTTCGCATTCAAATCAGAAATGCTTCAGCGAAATGTATAAAAATATCTGCCATGAAATTGCTCACTCTGTACATTTCTTGGAGAAAGAAATAAAGACATAAGTTATGTATCCTTTATCAATGCCAAATTCCCTTGCACTAAGCTCATAACTTAGAGCATATTTTTTCAAGACATCGTGATTAACATGATGGAAAATTTAGATATAAATGGAAGACTAGGAATTGTTTTTATCCTCTGAAAGTATAATAATCACCTCCTTCAAAACTGAGGGAAAATAAGTGACTGTCCATTTAGAGCAGTGTAATTGATTCATATATTGAAAGATACAGTAAAGATTTCTACAGTGATGAAAGTAGGGTCTAAGTAAATAATATGAAAACAGCAAAAGAAACACAAGGTCAGAACATTATGCAGATTACTCTCATAAGACTTGTAATTCAACCCATAAACTTAAAGGGTGGTTTGCACCAATTATTTTGATTTTCTACTTCTTCTGAAATGAAACAGCTCAGAACAGATAAAAGTGTAAACTTCAACCACTGCTGGCCACTGAAGCATTTAATCAATGTGTTACTAATCTTTCCATCCCTACCTGAACTCTGTTTGGCTTTCCACACTAAAATCAATGAAACACTTTCAACCATCAATATTGACTCTCCTTCCAGAGTAAAATATTTGGAGATATATTTTGGGCTGGAATTTTACTTTCTAACTTACGGTTTCTTCTTTAAAGTCTAGAAGTTTTTAAGTTTGTACTGGAGGCCAAAGTAAAAGACAGGACAAAACTATTTAACAGAAAGCTTTATTTGGGACCTGGGCTGCCTATGAGTCTTGTACCATACTCTCACCTGCTAGCAATATTATTAAATCCATCAAAATATTTGGAGTTCCATTAGACTTGTCTCTGCCTTGCCATATGTGAATAGCTTTTCGGGTTAATACTGTGCAATGGAAGATAGATATTAATTCTCCTCAGCTCTCTGATTTAAGGAGATATTTTTTAAAAAGTACTTTGACTAAATGTTTTGGATAGTTTGAGATCTGAGTGATCCCAAACCCCAGGGATAAAAAGCTCCAGAGCCAGCAGTGTGAAATGCAGTGATTTAAGGCAATTTTCTTTCAGATCATTCAGAGAAATCAGATCACTCTAGATAAATGAAAATGAAAATAAAAAGGACTGAACTCTCTTTCTCATCTTCCTACCTCCATTCTCCTCAGAGTATTCACTGTCTTTATCCCTTATTAGTAATGTATCTTGTACTTAAACTATTACCAAATCTTTGGATGTATTGTGGCCCTGCCTGTGGTGGGGGGGTTGGAGCTTCATGATCCTTGAGGTCCCTTCCAACCCAGGCCTTTCTGTGATTCATTCTGTGATTAGCCCCTTTCCAATTGTTAAGACAACATGGAAACCCCAAAATGGATTTCCTGTTACACTACAATTTGCATTTCAGATCAAACTATCAGCTGACCTATGGAGTTATTATAAAATGACATGAAACTTCACTTATTATTGAATTCTTTATTGAGACGTCTGAAATTGAATTTTGGGTGACTGAAAACTGCAACCTCTTTGAAAATCACATTGTTTGCCATGTCAAAGCAAACCCAAAAGACTCTTCAGAGCATACTAAAATACAGGGCCAATTACATCATGAAATTCTATATACAGATTGTTCTCTGACCATGTAGACCAGGAGATTTGCTAGAGTGTTCTTGTAGTCTTTCTGCCCACACAGCCTATTTTCTTTTCCAAAGGATATGTGTGAAGAAGAGGCCCCTGAAGCCAAGAGCTGGGAAGTACTCCTGCATCCCACAGCTCAGATGTAAGCTGTCTAAGCCAGTTTGAAATGAAATAGCAACCTCAGAAATGAGTCACCAAATAGTTTTGAAACAAAACTCTGAACAACATTATATGGCAAGGAATAAGTAAGAAAGGTCAGTGTTGTTCCTGCTCATCACACTTTCATTAGAGTGCATACGATACCTACGCAAGGGACACTAAGCTTATCAATGCAATTCAAAATCTCTCATCAAAGACCTAAATCTTCACCAGCTGACATAGAAAAGTAAATCCATTACATGAGATAATATCAGACTTCTATAATTCACTGGGTCATTCTTTGGAAGTAAACAAAATCACATACACTGAATTTACTAAACAAACAAGTAAGCTCTACCGATGCATTCATGCTAACAGGCTCACAGATCTTGCTCTGAATATTCAGATGTAACCATGCCCATTTTAAGGGGCAGCACTCCTTAGAGTGCTCCATTACTGTCAATTCCTTCAATTTTTTGCTCATTTTGGAAATGTTTGTTCTTCTTCTCAGGCAAATCCCTCGCAGGAATTTTACATTCCAACTTCCACAAGGTAGAATACATGGTATTTGTAGAACTTAAGAACAGAATTAGGTGCTCTGCTCCTAAAGCATTGTTTAGCACTTTTTAATCCCAGGACTAAATCAGTGATTAATCAGAAGTCATTTTTTGGCAAATGTAATGGATTGTGCCCACTGAACCCCTTTGTCAGAATGTGGAACCTGTGAAGCCCATTTGCAGCAACACAGATGCAGTCATAATAAATACATGATTCTTGATCAACACAGATGGACCTCTGCAGACTGCTCACCAAAAAACTTCAGTGCTGGCCATTTCATCTGTTAATTAGAAAGACAGTTAACTTACTGTCCTCCCTGAAGCAGTGAGAGAATACAAAACAGCTGCTTCCTTCTTTGTGAAAATACAAATCTGCTCAACTCGATGTTCTTGGAGAAGCACTGTAATTTCTTGATGTGACTTAAGGTCTTATTACAGACCGAGATAGATCACCTTGGGCTATTACTCCTATGTTGTCCACTGGAAGAAACAACTGCTTTGGCAACCAAACCCTTGTTTGTATTCCCCCTGCAGAGACCTTATAGTGAACACATTACAGAGTACACACAGTAATTCTGCAAGTCAAGAAACTTGTATTCCATCCTCAGCTTTGCCACCAGCTTATCTAATGAAAGTTATGCCTGCTCCCGAGTCACATCATCACTGCTTCTGTAAAAGTCAGTTTCTGTGTTACAAAGCTGACAGCAGGCTTGCCCACCACTCTGTGATCAACTGGAATAATGACATAGAGTTCAATAAACTTTGGTCAGAGCCAGTTAGCTTATAACTCCCGTATCTATAACGAAGGGTACACTTCAACTGACATAAACTTTGCTTCTAGTTTCTGATATCTTTTAACTTAAGACATATTAACATGCTTTGCAAGTGTCAACCTTCCTTAGAATGAATAGTTCCATCATCTAAATGACCCAGGGAAGGGGAGAATGTCCACATACAATCTGATGCCTTTTTTCTTGCCAGTCACACATACCTGATATTTTAGGAAGTAAACTTACTTGGCATCCTTATTCTACAAAAGATCTTTCTCTCTTCATTTATCACTGACATAAGTAATGTGTTGCTTTTCAATCCAAAACCTATTTGTACAAGCATGAACGACAGAGGCACACATAAGCAGAGATTAGAAGTTCACTTTTTAAAATTTTCTTAATGTCTTATAACAGCTGACAAAATAACCAGGAAACTGATAGCTAAGAGCTGACACTCCTTATATCAGGATCTGCCAGATTTTATCTTGTGTGCACATGTGTGTATGCAAGTGTGAATTTTCCTTTCCGGACTTCAATGGTAATTTTTAGGAAGGACTTGAAAGCTGAAACAAACCTGAGAGACATAAACATGAACACAAGTGGACAGTGTCCTTATAAACAATAATGGCAACATCAGCAGGCACTATCCGCTGTAATTATCTTGACATGCCGTGGTGTACCTGTCTCCCAGGGCTACTTGTATGACATTTTTAATCGTAATGCCAATGGCTTTCTCTTGCACCTTCTTTTATATGACATCATTCTGTCCCAGCATTGAACCCTCCACCCCACCACATTTTGGATAACCTGAAGCAGTCAGAGCAGTCTAATCACAGAACTCTGGAGGCAATGTAGCAGGCAACAGAGGAGTATATGGCACATCACAAGCAAAGAACATTTGTCACCATTTAGTACAAAGATTGACACCTGAAAGCCTCAGAATACTTCACAAATATTTAACATCTGAGAAGCCTCTAACAATAAAGAAAAGTGGTGATTACTTTGTGCAGGCCCACAGAGCTACTGTACATTACTCTCTCTGCCAGGGAAGGTGGTCTTCCTGCAGGCAAGGCAAGAGATGTGGGAGCAGTGGCAAGCCCCGGGCTCCTCCCCTGGCAACAATTCCCTTGTGGAGGAGTCTGGAATGGCTTGCAGTATTACAGCTTCCAGAGCAAAGTCCCAGTGGCCAAAGGCTTACACACACCATTAGCAGTGAACCAGTGAACAATAAGGAAATTGCTGTTTAAGAACATCCTTACCACCAAGCAAAAAACCTGTGGGTTCTGGCTTGCTAAATACTTAACATCAGTCTGCCTGGTTATCTGCGAAAAGGAAAACTTTAACCAAAGCATAGGTTAAGAGTGAATAAAGCAGAAGAGGACTGACAGATATGAAGTGATTAAATGTCTTCATTTTTCTACTGATTTTTTTTCTGATATTCCTAAGTTTAGAATTGAAAACAAGGTGGGGCTTACTGTTCCACAGGTGCTATCCAGTCAGCAAACAGACAATAACTGATCTACAAATTCAGCTTACCTTCTCCTTCTCCCTTTTCCTCCAAGTACATTGACTCTTAATACCACTGTGTTTCATTACAAACTAATTTAATTTGTTTTCTGCAGTCACCCCAGGATTCTTTCAGCCTTACTTCTTTTTCATTTATCTGTCTTCACTTGAATAGCACAGATTTAAAACATTATTCTCCAGATAATTTAGTTTGCATGCCATTTTCTGCCCATGTTTCAACCTGTAGATCCTTTTTTTTTTATTATATCTGAGTCCTGACTCGCACTTAGTATTTATTTCAATACACTTTCACATATTAAGATGTGGGCGATTTCTTTTCACTTTTGCTGGGCAGCACATATGTTGCTCTGGAAATACAGATGATGAATGGCTCAGAGGAATATGTCCTGAGGAAACTTCTGGAGCCAGCAACAAAGATTCTGTTTGCATATAATATGCCTCCTACATATAGCTATCTTTTCTTTCAAATGCATTCTCCTAATTTTCCCAAACAACAATATTCACTATACTAAGAGCACTGTCATACTATAAATGCTCTTAGGTTCATCATCTCAGCATTTACTTCAAAGCGTTTAAAATCTTTTCATCTTCCTCATAGATTCCCTGAAGTCTGGCACAAGGTACTTGGAAATGATTGCTCTTACTGTTTCTGACTCTTAGACGCTATTTAAAGACATGCCCATTGGCTTACATTCCATCTAATGGATTTGGTCATCCATCATGCCATGGTAACAGAGAAGAGAGCCTGAAGTCCCACATGAGGACCTAATAAGTCTAGCTCTGGCTTCTGTGGTGTCACAGTGGAACTAGCAACATCCAGAGTAAGGTATGCAAGTAATATGTATACAAGGGGTATAGTAAATTAAGCTGCCACCTGATGAATGTGGAGCTCAAGTCTAAAAGAAATATAAACGACTACACTATATAAACCAAAATACCAAATTAGCTTCTCAACATAGATCTCCAGTTATCTCAAAAAATATTGCAAAAAGAAAAAGAAAAAGAGAAGAGAAGAGAAGAGAAGAGAAGAGAAGAGAAGAGAAGAGAAGAGAAGAGAAGAGAAGAGAAGAGAAGAGAAGAGAAGAGAAGAGAAGAGAAGAGAAGAGAAGAGAAGAGAAGAGGAAAAAAAAAAAGGAAAAAATAGAACAATGCAAAACAGACTAGGAGAACATAATCTATTCCTGATGAGAAAGTGATAAAAATATATTCATGCGTATAGCTCAGAATTGCAAATTGTAGTCAAAAACGCTTACGAATAGCACTGTCTAAAAACTCAAAGACCGAAGTAGCCGAGTGATTTGAATAATGCATTTTCAACTCATTTTTCCTCTTTCTGTTTGTGCATTATCCTTGAGGAGATAGCTACTTTCTTGAACATAGTGATGATTTGAAATTACTGTCCGATTATATTCTTTGCATATACCCCATGCTATGATTTTGTTCTTACACTGGATGAATACCACTCTCAGTATCAGATCTTAACTCCTCCAGAAGTTCTATAATGTTTATTTAATTATTAAGATAAGTATTCATAAGTAGTCCTTCTCAGCTACCTGCTTTTTCAAGTAGAAAACAAATGTAAATGGAATAGCTGATCAAATCACTTAAAAAATGAATTCCTTTCCCAGGAATCCATTTTTTTCAGGGTTTTCAAAAATATTTTATTGCAATAGAATAAGTAAGTGCTGTATTTTTTAAATAATTCACAGGTGAAATAGCACCGTTAAATAATTTCACTGAAACTGATGCTATTCAGTGATATTTAATGTTTGCTAATTTAGCATAGAATGTATAGAGTAGCACACACTATGCTTGAAGATGGTTTCAAGTGATACATATGCAGTTTTATAAAGATCTCTGAAATCATCTTATGGATGTTACAAAAGCAGTCATGGTGAGCTATTGTTTCCTTATTGGCTCTCTTCATTTCAGGGAATGAAAAAGAGAGAGATGCTTTTTTTTTTTTTTTTTTTTTTAAGTTAAATCCTTTTATTATGTTCCTTGCTAACTATGCCTACTATGCCTGCCTTTTTCATCATGGTAAAGGACATTCATTCGCTATGTAAAACTTGTTTGAGTGGTTCTTTGGAGCAAAGAGATTCTCCACTCTCTGACTGAGCTGTAGTTGAGATTTCACATTCAACAAAATTTCAGATTTCTGAGTACATCTTTGTTCACATTTGAAACACAGATGAAGTCTTTTATAAATCATTGGACATTGTTTGCTTTCTAAAAGCAATTTGTATCAAAGTTTCTGTTTCCAAACAGGAAGCTTCAGGATTGACTCAAGAGGAGCTGTCAAAATGTCCAGAGATGAGCCATGCAGCATCTAAGCTACCGAGAGATGAGATCAATTCCAGACCACCTTCTTCCTGAATTAAAGTAGCATTAAATCACATTAACAATTTAAACTGAGACCTTTGCATTTTGTAAATATTTTTTAACTGCCAAATGCAGAACAAGCATTCAGGTTCTAATAGGAACAATTTACTGAAGTTTATTTAGAAAAGAGAAAAATAAAAGGCCAAACAGACATTGAATTCAAGCAGAGCACCTAGGAGTTATTGTATCACACTGAACCTGCTTCCCGAGAAAAGCAAGAAATATGGCATCTTCTGCAAAAAGCTGGAAAAGTCACACATTTGGGAGCTCTGTAAAACACAGCCAAAATCTATTTGTACTTCCCAGCATGATGGATCAGGTGGGAGAATTCATTATTTTCAGAGGTCTTATGTGAAGATATTTTTCTTCCTTGCTCTCTCGTGTCCTAAAAAGAGGGGGAAACCTTTGGTGTTTCACTTCAGAATGGAAGCTTCAGAAATAGTTAAGAAAGGGAAGAGAACTTGAACTGTAGGTCACCCCAGGCTTTTTTTTTTTTTTTTAGTAAAAACAAAAGGAAGCTCAAAAAAGAGCATGTTTACCCTTTCTGGCACTAAGGTGATGTATATTTTAGGGTTGGCAAAGAATAGCATCTTATTCCAGAGATTGGTTTTGAAATGAGGCATAAAACATCTAGTTTACCTAAGGCTGAGTTAATTCAATTTTACATTTTGTTTTAAGTGAACAGCAATGTGAATGTGTCAATCTTCATTTGGAAAGCAAAATTTCACTTTCTCTCTAACTGCTTTAATATTTCTCCCTCTGCTGGCCCTGGCTCAGCTTCGAGCAATATATTCTCCTTTTTTTCTGTGTGCACCAGCTATTGGAAGAACTGCTTGCTATCTGGGGAGAACTGTTAAAAACATGAACTCCTTCAAACAGCTCTGTGGTCAGAGGTGTGAAATGGGTCATAAATCCCCAAAGGAGGCACGTGTGAGTTATTGTTGGAGTACAAAGTCTTGTAAAAAACAGCATGTGGTGGAACAGCCACAAGGAGGCACAAATAGTACCCAGAGGATCTGAAGTGTAACAAGTTCAAACAAAACAGGTCGTACCAATTCACACAAGATGCATAAACTACTCTTGCAAAGCAACATGCTGAGTATCCTGGAATTCCATGATGATTTGACCAGTAACTGTCAGAAATATTTCCAAAAAATTGACTTCTGTCTGAGAATTCCAGTCTGTTGAAAGTGAAATGTTTTTCAGAAATGTGCCAGTTCAAACAAGTCTGCAAAGAAAACTTCAGTGGTTCTCTGTCTCTTCTCTTGGCTCACCCACCCAGCTGCTCAGGTCCTGCCTGAAGGACAGCCTTACAGCCCAGATCCCCAAGGACTCTTAAATTTCAGGCTATTTGTCTCCCAGACTCGCTACCCACATTTTTATCTCAGGGAACTTGCCTTAATCAGCAGTGAAGGGAGTTTATTCTTTCCAGTATTATTTTCATATTCTTTAGAGCCTGAAAGTCCGGGATGGGCTCCTGGTCCCCCAGAGGCCATCATCCAGAAAGAACTTCGAAGAAAAAAATTGCATTTGTCAGCTTCCAGTGGCCTAGGGCTAGTGGCCTCTTGTGGTCCTGGCTGTACGATCACTGTAGCTTGGGGAATTAATTATCCTGCAAGTACAACAGCCATCTGTCCCTTTATTATGGTGTTGGAGCACCATGGAATTGGACAGAAATATCCCCACTTTGAATCAGTAGATCTCAAGAATCTGCAGAAGGAGATCTCACTTCTATTTTGCCTTTTTAGGAACATCAAGTTGCAGCATTTCTGAAAAAAATAACACCAAACTTCATAATTTGATTTTGACGAGCATATTTAAATTTTTGGCTTTTTTGTCTTTCTGAAAATGAAAATATTTCTGATAACGTAGAATTTATGAAGAATGGAAATGTACTTTTCTGACTTGCTATAGTCTTTTCTAAAGGGATAACAGAACAGGTTGTAGAAATGAGTTACTTTACTGTTTTATTGCTACCTCTCTACCCAATGCTAGTTGCTGAGGGGAGTCCTATCAGCCTTAAACAGAATGAGCAAATGCCACAAACAGAAGACCTGATTCTTTTTCCCTTGCAGAAGTGAGACTGTCCAAGTCAAGACTTTCAGGTCTTTATCCTGCAGTCCAGAGTCAGTGAAAGACTTTGCACGGAGGATACTAGAGAAGAAGTAAGAAGTTTTATTTGTGAATTCCATTCTACACTTAAACAAGCCTTATGCAGTAAAAGTCTAAAGTAAGCAGGAAACACGGTCCACAACCCTGCCACATACCACTAAGCTTTTGTAAAAGTGCATGCATGTTTCACAGAAGTTCCTGCATCATATACATCGTAACGCTTATGTTTCCACTGGGAAAGCAATACAAAGAGCAATCAATGTTTACAGGATTCACAGGAAGCTACTTAGAATGATTTCAGAAGTTTCTGGTTGAGACCCAATATTTGGAGAGTTTCTGTTTTCATTTCTAACATGCACTATTTTACTTTACTTTTATAAATGCTAACCCTTGAGGAAAAGGCATACTGATTCTACAATAATGTATACATATCCCTGATTAATCCCACTTTTCCCCCAGCAATAATCAGTCCCCAATATCTTCAAATCATTCACTATGTCTTTGAATTTCAGATTTAGGTTTCAGGACATAGAATAATAAAATGGATAAGTACTGAGGGAGAATAGTGCAGATATCGATTATCTATTAAGGTTCTATAACATTTGGCTGGATTCAAATCAAGGCCAGAGAAAGGGGTTTGACTAAAATGAGATTTTTCTCTTTTCCCTTTTATGTTTTTCCTAGTTAGCAAATCTTTTCTCCCCAAATTACTTTCCATTAACAGCTTCCCTCACAGTCTTTCATTGTGCTCAACCTCAGCACAGCCTTGATATTTTCAAGTTTAATTTACAAAAAGATAGGAGGAAACTCTGCCAAGAAGAACTGCATTAGGCTAAAGATGAGTAGAAAACACAGATGAAAAGAACTGTCAAAAATGCTTAAAATGGCAGTGACATTTTTGTCAACGTTGTGAATTGTTGTCTCCAGAAAAGAAATATTTTTTTCTAGAAGTTGACTTAAACCCCCAAAAAACTGAAATTTGGAGTTGCTTTATATGTTGAAGTACACAGTCCATAAAGTATTTGAATAGGGGTGCTTTCTCTTCCTGGAACCTCTTCAGACCTACAATGTGGCTCTGAATGTCACAGCTCGAACCTCACTCTGTTCACCTGGAAAACTGACATAATTACTACCATAATTATATGCCATTCTGTAACTGATAGGAAGTAAGATCTATTCGGTTTCAAAGCACATTATTATGACTTGAAAGTTGGACACTTCCCAGTTTTATTACTTGCAAGAGATGCCAAAGGATATTATGAAAGTTATTACCCCATTGACAACTACAGTTCAAATGCTGAACTCTAAGGCCTATTAAGGCAAAGTGTGGGAAGATGGTCTCTGCCTAGGAGCACAGTTTGTGTAAGAAAGACAAACAGAAGAAGAAACTTCAGTTATGAATGCTCTACCTAAAAGCATCTATTAAATAAAGCAAGTGGCTCCATCCAATAAATGGCATAAAAATATTATAAGATTTGCCTTGAGGGATTTTTTTAAGTAAAATCTATAATGCCACAGCAATATATATGCTGATGGTGATATACATGCTATACATATAGTCTTAGTGCCAGCAGTTTCATTATTTATGTTTTTCTCACATGAGCATACTGCAGAACACCATTTAATTTCTTCTTCTATCTTGCGACCAAAGGTGAAGGTGCCCTAATAGAATTGACTTGCTCAGTCAGGTGGCAAAATGTTAATTAGTTTTCATAAAAGATTAATCCATTGAATTCTAAGTGACTGAATTTGCTTTCAAGGTACTGTAAGAAAAAAAATCACTGTGATATGCTCTGAAATAGCATGACATCTTTGGAAAACTCCAGAAAGTAATAGCAGGATTTCCTAGGCATACTGTTCTACATGTGTCCAAGTAATTAAAACACTTGCGGATGTCACAGGGCAAAAAGGATGAAATGCTACTGTTTTTCATAGAATCATAGAATCATAGAATCGCTAAGGTTGGGAAAGACCCACAGGATCATCCAGTCCAACCATTCATTTGCCCTTCACCAATGGTTCTCGCTAAACCATGTCCCTCAGCACAACATCCAAACGTTCCTTGAACACCTCCAGGGTCGGTGACTCCACCACCTCTCTGGGCAGCCCATTCCAGTGCCTGACCACTCTATCAGAGAAGTAGTATTTCCTAACATCCAGCCTGAATCTTCCCTAGCACAGCTTGAAGCCATTCCTTCTAGTCCTATCCCTAGTTACATGAGAGAAGAGGCCAGCCCCCAGCTCACTACAACCTCCCTTCAGGTAGTTATAGAGAGCAATAAGGTCTCCCCTGAGCCTCCTTTTCTCTAGACTGAACAATCCCAGCTCCTTCAGATGCTCCTCATAAGGCCTGTGCTTCAGACCCCTCACCAGCTTTCTTGCCCTCCTTTGGACACGCTCCAGGGCCTCGATGTCTTTCTTACAGTGAGGGGCTCAAAACTGGACACAGTACTCAAGATGCAGCCTCACCAGCGCTGAGTACAGGGGGACAATTACTTCCCTATTCCTGTTGGCAACACTATTTCTGATACAAGCCAGGATGCCGTTGGCCTTCTTGGCCACCTGGGCACACTGCTGGCTCATGTTCAGTCAAGCATCAATCAACACCCCCAGGTCCATTTCCTCTACACAGTCTTCCAGCCACTCTGCCCCAAGCCTGTAGCATCGCCTGGGGTTATTGTGGCCAAAGTGCAGGACCTGGCATTTGGTCTTGTTGAATCCCATCCCATTGGCTTCAGCCCAGCTATCCAGCCTATCCAGATCCCTCTGTAGGGCCTCACTACCCTCAGGCAGATCAACACTTCCAGTCAGCTTGGTGTCATCTGCAAACTTACTGAGGGTGCACTCAATCCCCTCATCCAGGTCATCAGTAAAGATATTAAACAGGACAGGCCCCAGCACTGACCCCTGGGGAACACCACTCATGACCAGTCGCCAGCTGGATTTAACTCCATTCACCACCACTCTCTGGGCCTGGCCCTCCAGCCAGTTCCTTACCCAGCCAAGAGTGTATCTGTCCAAGCCACGGACTGCCAGCTTCTGTAGGAGAATACTGTGGGAGACAGTGTCAAAGGCTTTACTGAAGTCTAGGTAGACTACATCAACAGCCTTTCCCTCATCCACCAGACGGGTCACTAGATCATAAAAGGAGATCTGGTTGGTCAAGCAGGACCTGCCCTTCGTGAACCCATGCTGGCTAGGCCTGATCCCCCGGTTGCCCCACACATGCCGCGTGATCTCCCTCAAGACAATCTGCTCCATAATCTTCCCTGGCACCGAGGTCAGGCTGACAGGCCTGTAGTTCCCCGGATCCTCCCTGCAGCCCTTTTTGTAGATGGGAGTCACATTGGCAAGCCTCCAGTCTTCTGGGACCTCACCCATCAACAAGGAGTGCTGATAGATGATGGAAAGCAGCTCGGCTATCACCTCTGCTAGTTCCCTCAGCACTCTCGGGTGAATCTCATCTGGTTCCATGGACATGTGGCAGTCCAGTTGGAGTAGCAGGTCTCTGACTGTTTCCTCCTGAATCATGGGGGGGTTTAGTCAGCTCCCCAGCCAAGACTGCCAGGTCAGAGAGTGGAGAAACCAGAGGATAACTGATCTGACTTTTAAAGACAGATGTAAAGAAGGCATTCAGAACGTCTGCCTTTTCCTTATCCTCAGTGATGACATTCCCAGCCTCATCCAGTAAAGAATGGAGATTCTCCCTGGTCCTCCTCTTACTGTTGATATACTTGTAAAAGAGTTTCTTGTTCCCTTTTACCCCAGCAGCCAGGTTGAGTTCAAAAGTTTTGTTCAGTTTTGTGCCATATGAGGAGAATCCACATTCATACACGTAACTGTCATCAAAATCCAACAGTTTGGGTCTAATCTTACCCTCTGTCATAGGGGTGTTTCTGTTGGCCATATCTGAAAAATCAAATAGGTTTAGAGAAAGGGTTCTACAAATATTAAACAAACACAGAAAAGTTGATAATAATAAAACTCAGATATTAACAATTACAGAAAATTGATTGGGAAAGGAAAACAATATAAACGGAATTTAGAGATTTAGTAAGTGTTTAAGCGTAAGAAATTCTATCCATTATCATAAGGAGTTGCATTAAGACTGACTATCTGATAAGGAGTTAATTTTTTAAAACATTTGGGAAATAAGCAATTCACTCCAGAAATCCTTAAGGCCTATTATAGGCAGGAGATCAGGTGGGGGTAATCGCTATGTCCTTTCAGTTCTTGTAATTTATTTATCTATTAATTAGACTTATGTAAATGGGGATTTGTTTGCTCCAAGGCACTGAGCTGCAAGCTTAATCTACCTGGTCTACATGGACTTATTGTACCAGAAGTGCGCAAAATTGAACTTAGAGATTTAAATATATGTCAGTGACCTAGCAGTCAGGTTGGCAAAGGGCATGGAAGCAATAAAACAACTAAGATAAGAGACCTTTTGCAGGTATGAATCAGGCTTTATGCCAAGTAAGGATCTGTTGCTCAGTTTCAAGCCTGAATTAGCAAATTCCTTCTGCAGTCATGAATATGGTAGAGATTGTAACATAATTAAGAGTGGCTTCTGCAAGTTTAAATTGTCCTCTAATATATTCCTAAGTCTACTGAATCACATTCTAGCCCCTATGTGGCTGTAGAAAGTAGTGATATTCTTAGAAATGCTTATGTTCATTATAACACCACCAGTTCATGGGTGCACTGGGAATACATATTTAGACTAATAATTCAATAAGAAGGAAAGAAACACTAGACAGTTCTGGTTTTGTTTTGTATTGGATTTTCTAGAGGATGAAGAACAGAAAGAGCAAGTATTAATCTTAACAATTCAGAATGTTTTACTGTTTCTTAAATAACTGCCTCATATTTCTGTTACTGTTATTATTGCCATTCAATATGCAAGTGCTACTCTGTGCTCTAGTACTTCATGCTACAGTAGGCAATGGCTCCCACTATTCCTTTAAACTAAGAATAATTTAGTAAAACGTGCAAGGGGGAGAAAATGCTCAGTTTCCCATTATCTTGGCCATTTGTATGCTTTGTATGATTTCCTAATGGCATCTCTCCAAATGGTTTTAAAATTGCCATGTAAAGTGTTGATAGCTAATGAGAATGCACAATAGACCCTGCTCCCCTACACATTATCTTCTCCCAGCCCTATTCTTCTTTCCCTTTTCCAAAAAATGAAATGCTATGTGACCATTCGTGCTATTAGATCCTCAGGAATACTGTTGCAGAGTGATGCACTCTGAATGTGAAGAGACCTGGCTATGCCTGTTGAAAATGTGTGCTAAACCACTGGCTAGCATGCTATCTACATCCTGATAGATAGTTTCAAATGATGGTTTTTTTTTTCCCTGTATTTTCTTCAGTATGTTTATTCACTTCCTTTTCAAGTCTATGGAGAATTCTTACCCCAGGTGGTGGAGGTCACATTAATGGGCTTTCCCTAAATGATCCTTGGGAGCAAGAATCTCATCTTCCTGTCTGCCTCCATAACATCATGCACATGTTCTTACTGATGGAGGCGATAGACAGAATTCAGTTACAGTGGTTTTGATCTGAGACTCTAATGTTTTCCAAAGATAAGGATTTGCATTTTTAGGCTTATTTTTAGAAATAAAGCACACTAAACAGTTTGTCTTCAGTATGGTGAACCTTCATAAATACTTCATCATCACAACCTTCCCACTGAGCTTTTACTTCTTTCCCTCATTTTATCTATGCAAGACTTCCCTCCATTACTACCCCTCACACAGAATTAATTTGCCATTGCACTTGAATAACATTATGATTACTTTGGATGTGATCACTCTACGATGATTTATCATAATATATACAACCCCTGCCCTACAAGTATCAGAAAATCACATTAAAAGAAATAAGGGAAATCCTCCAGTCTCACGGGGTAGAGCAAGAATTAATTTATTGAAGATAAACAGTATGCTGAAATGTGTGGAATTTAGCACCTTTCTCAATTTCAAAATCAATGACATCTTAACTTGATCTACGTTGAGAATAGGAACAGGAATTTTTGTTTAGAGGTTAACTTTACCTGATTAAAAAAAAAAAAAGAGAGAGAGAGAGAGGAAAAAAGATATTTCTGATCAGGTTTGTATTTTTCAAGATTAACTAATTGAAAAAGAGAAGCACGCAGTCCAGAATCTCCTCAGGTAATCTAATGATTCTTCTTTCTTCTTGCACTTAGATGTATTGTCTTGTGGCACTGACTTTTATAGAATGGTAATGTTCTTGCTTTGATTTAGATTCTTTCCAAATACCACAGTCTATTAAAAGCATCAGTTCATCAAAGTCCACAGTATTAATTTACTAGGAATATCCCCACAGGATTTTTAAAAATAATTTTGTATTATGAAATCATGCTTCAAACTGAACTAACAGAAATCTAATTATAAATGGGAGCACAGTGCTAATTAAACCACCCACTTCAGTATTAAGGACCACTTGGGGGTATTCACATTGGTAAATTGCCAATTTAAATTAAATTGGAGGATATAATCTCCAGGTATTGGCTAGCCCTACCATTCTGCTCCTCCCTCTCCTTTGGTCTGCTTAATAATAGTAAAATGTGGAAGGCAAGAAACTCAAAGATTCTTCGGCCTTTGAAATATTTTCTGTGAATAGCAAAAGCTACTGTAGTAGCAAGGGTCTATCCAAAACATAAGAGTTCCCAATTCTTACTCTCCACATAACTATAAGTAACCTGACCTGGTCTCTAACATGCCTGATCTGTCTAACATTCTATCCCAGGTGATTTTTTTTTTTTTTTTTTTTTTTTTTTTTTTTTTGCCCAAGCAATGCCAAAGGACTGAGGAAGGCAACTCTATGCTAATTCATGTTCAGAGCTTTGCCATTTCCCAGCAGAGTCTCATTTCAGGAGGAAGGGATCATCAGAGCACAGTGGCCCCAGCTCCAGAACTGATATGTCCAATCTAGCTTCTCTGCCTGAAGTTTCATGACAGGGAGCAGGTTCTCCAGCACAACAGCCATAAGAAACCTCTGGTCAGTCTCATCAGATCTACAGTATTTGATGGTATAAAAGACAAGCGTCATCTGGGAAGACTAGCCTTGCTCTTGTTTTCTGTCATCTAGAGACTGAAGATCACGTATGTGACAAGAAGCCTGTGTATGATAAAGCCATCTGCTTTGCTCTGATACTTTCTTTTCCAACTCTGAGTATTTTAATGATAAGTGAGACAATTTGATTTCCAATAATCAGCACCCTGCCGAGAGATTGTGAGAAAGTGATATGACTTACTCATGGATTTTATTTCAGAGTAAGGATAGTGGCTGATACCGTTTGCTCTGAGAGAAAGGTAGCTGCATGATAGGTGCTTTACGACCCTGACTAGACAGGGAAAAGCATGGATGAAGATGTGCCATGCCAATCAGTCATTGCTAAGCAGTGATAAACTGGTGTCTAGGACATAAAAAGGACAGAATAAGATAGTTACAGTCTAGGATTGCATATACATGGTATGTTATCTTAAAAAAAAAACCAACTACTCATTTTTCTATTTATTACACTGGAGTATTTGTCCTATTAGATATCACCTAGGCTATATCATGAAACTCAAATAGGAATTTCATTATTTTAGAGGACAAATCCACAGTCAAGCTGGAGACTTTCTGGCCCACAGGCAGCACTTCCTTCCAATCACATATGTCCAGAGATATCCACTGGGTAATTTTGAATGGTTTTTTGTTGTGTATCAGTAAAAATACACACTGGACTACGATCTCATACAATATCTTGCCAACTAAATAGTGTCAAGCTTGATTAAAATTTAACTGAGAAATATCTGAATATAGCCTAGGGAAGGGAGTAGCAGACAGAAAACTCCCATACACAGAGCATTGAAGAAATTCTTAGTGCACCAAGTCTCTGAACCTGCAAAAACGTAATTAAAACAGCAAAATGTTGACCAAAGCAAACCTATTTCTCCAACAGGAAAATGAATCCTGAGCATGAACAGAAAATTTCTTCTATATATAGAATGGAATGCTGCGATGGAATTCCTAGGTGACATGAAGCAAAAATAGGTAGGTCTGGTCATACATTAGAGAACTGAATTTGCTTGGCACAAAGACACTTATCAATTTCTTGTATTTTTTTCTGAATTTTGACAGTCTAAGCTAAGAATTGTTATCCTGAACATTTGTCCAAAACTTTATCAGTGACCTGGAAGAGGTGGGGAGAGCGCTGTAATAAACTTTGCAAACATTACCAAGTGGTGTGTAGTCAAAATGCATTACAGCCATTCAGAGGGACTTGGAACAGAAGGAGTAACAGCCTGACAGGAAATCCACCAAGGTCAAATGGAAAGTCCTGCACAGGGAAATAAAGGGCCCCTGTAGTTGGGGGGCAGCTCTTTTCTTTGCAGCTCTGCAAAAAATGATCTGATCAGAAAGAATACTGAATGTGAGCCAGAAGCATGTCTTAGCCTACAGCATCATGGACAACATTAAGAGAACAACGATTGGAATTGTTTTCCTGTGTTTACTTCGCAACGGCAAGACTACATCTAGGCTACTACACCCAGTTTGGGACCCTTGGTAGAGGACAGACATTGATGAACTGGAGCCATCAGGTGGTGTAGGAGAGGAACCTCCTTCGAGGAGAAATTGAGGAAAAGGGTCTTATTTAGCCTAGAGAAGAGCTAGCTTTGTGGACAGCTAACAGCAGTTTCCTAGTACCTAAAAGAATGTTACCAAGAAAGAAGCCAACCTTTTCTCAGTGTTGCACAGTGAGAGGACGAGGGACAATATTTACAATTGAAAGAAGAGAAATCCAGATTGATTATATGGAAGAAAACTGGCACCATGAGGATAGTCAACCAGAGGAGCAGGCTGGCTAGAGAGGTTATGCAGTCACTGTCCTTGGAGGCGTTGAATAAACTCTGAATAATCAGGCCTGACCTATTTTTTGCCTCTGTTTTGAGCAGGAGAACTGATTAGAGGTCTCCTGAAGTGCTTTTAATGTTAATTCCATGACTCCAAGACCCTTTTTTGAAAGCTTTGCTCAGCTCAACCATTTTCAAGAATATATTTTTATACATTAGGATACTTCTGGTGGAATATTTTGGAAACTGTAGTGCTCCAGATTCTAGAAAGGGCAGTCATTTGAAGTGACTGATAGAGAGGTTCTTTTTACTGTTCCATTAAAGCTCACTGGAAACAGAATAAGAACACTTTATAAACCTCTTATCACCAATAAAACAGTTGCCAAAAAGCTAACTCAAAACATCCTCTCTCTGTGTTGATTTCATAGGAGGACTAGCATTGAGATTTACTTAGTCTACCTTTTTGATATCTACAGTGTAGATGTTCACTTCAGAGCTAGTCAACCCATGATGCTTTTGTAGCACAAAGTAGGACTTAGCAGCTGGTTGACTGAGTCCTGCCCTGTATGACTAGCCTAGACATGGAACTTTTAGAGGAATTTAATTATAAGAGATGAATCTCCTGACTAACAAGCAGCTATCTAGTCTGTATTCAATTTATTTCCTTACTATTTTTCTTCCCTCCCCCTCCCCCCCCCCCCCGTTACTTGGCCAGAAAGCAGTATTATATTACTTCATAGGGTGCTTTTCTGTACTAATAAGTGCTTCAGACACAAGCGATGATAATTTAATCTTGTTTTGAGTCTAATATTATTCCTACAGTATAGCTGGATAACTGTACCACCTGCAGTAACATACACACAGGTGTATTTATCTAAATACCTCATACCTATTTCCACATTCTCAGCCTTGTTGATTTGATTTTTTGTGTGTGCCTATGTGTGACCTTACTGGAGACTTTCAAACTTCCTGAATTACAGTTTCTGCAAATTTTCACCAACACAGTGTTGGACACGTTACACTTCTTTCTTTTCTCATACACTGATCACAAAGTGTTCCTCAGCAGGGTTATGCCCATTTACAAATAGATAAAATGAGACATTAGGATTTTAGAGTGTGAGATGTGCACAAATTATCACAGTCTGCTGTGTGTGCCATTTTCTCTCAGATCCCTAAGCTGGTTCCTTCTTTGTCATACAACTGCATATGTAAAGCATAAGTCAGATGCTTTTCTGATGCTTTTGGAACAGATGAGTCTCTGATTAAACTGCTGTAAAAAAATTAATCTTAGAAATAGGTAAAAAAAACGTAGATCTGTTTTTTTAAATTAGAGCTTGCTGAAATCTTCAACTGAAGCTTACCATGTTTGTTCAAAGTAATCTTACAGATTGACATTTTTTCGTTTCCTTTTGTTTCTTTCTCTCCCTAAGCCTAAGGGCACACAGAAGAAAAGGCAAACTAAATTCAGGTGCTCTATACCAAATGCTTTGTCGGTGCACCAGGAGATCCCGGAACTGTATCAAATCTCTGGGGCAAAATACGCAGTAGCTGCTTACAGCACATTTTGCCATTGTCCATTTTTATCTTTTTAGTTCCTTGAAATTGAGAAAATGAAGTCAATAATTCCGATATTTATTTAATGTTTAAAAGAACTGTTTCACAGCTCTGGATGTCTGATGGAGGTACCAGAATGCAATTTAAACCCCTCTTGAACATGGGGATTACCACCTGTTCCTCAAGTCTGATGCCCTGTCATTGCGTGCAAAAGCAGAGCACAGTTGAAGGTATTCCTTCTCCTTTTATATCTTGCCATCCCAGCATCACAGTTTAAAGGCTCATGAACCAGAGGTTGTAACTCAAGCTTTTTGTTGAATAGCTACTGAAAAAATATTGAAGGTTCTCCGCAATTTTCAGGTAGAGAAACAAGGAAAAAACATAAGTAAGGGCCATGCCAGTCATCTTTCAAGAAATAGAGTACATGCAGAAACCTGCAAGGTGTTGTTGAGTGATGCCAGGAGTAACAAGGCAAAAGGCAGCGGTTCTTGTTCATTCCTACTTGCAATCTGCACTGAAGACATGGCATAACTGTGAAATCAGATGCCGATATTTCAAAGGCTCTGGCAGGCACTGGTTTCACTTCTTGTTCATCATAGGCTGAAGGTGTGTTGCAGACTCCTCCACACAAAAGTTAAACTCATTTTCTGAGAAGGTCAACCACTCAAAAAGTTGTATATAGCTGTGGTAAGGAATGCCTTTGCACTCACATAATCTTTTCATTCAGAATTAAATGTATAAATGCTGAAGGGGGCCATTTTTTTCCAAGCTGCTGTAAATATATAACATTTTATATTTGCCAGTTGGGAACATATGTTTTATAGAGAAAATAGTTGTAAAGGGCTTACAAGCATAAGCCTAATCCATAAATAGTAAACAGAGGCAGACAGAAAGGAAAAGCAGCCCCAAAATACACGTCCTTTGGAAAACTCTGAGCCTTAAGGTAAGCATCCCAATGCAGCATACAGAAAATATCACTAGATGCAGGAAAAGAATCAATGCACCCCCCAGTAAATCACTCAGTTAATGGCCTATAAAATTAGGTGCTATTACTCCCAGGCCTAGTGAATATTTAATGGTTTATGTAAAGTGTAACCTCTGCAGACATACAGAGACATAGAGATATAAGTTCAAATGTCTATATGGACGTTCAGAGATGAGCAACAGTCAATACCCCATTAGTAGTGCCTAGAACATGAGTTCAAGATGCTGTTTTCAGTCAAGCAGTTCTGTAGTTTAAGCACCTCGTAAATAGGACAGCTGGGTATAAGACTTCTTGGAGAACAGTGGTTAGGGATGTCTCACTTGATTCCGTTGAAGACTGCAAATGCAATTGGGTTGGAGACTACTTTTAGTGTCCGGATAGCAACTGACTGTCCTGCTTAAGAGCTCTGATATCTCATATGAATGCAAATTATTCAGTTTATTTTTTGTGTGCCCAATTTATTTAAAAAGGTCCTAAACAGATTATCCTCTGACACGTGGAATTTATCCTATTTAAAACTGCTAGTATGTACTATTAGCATTTATGAACACTTGTTTTCTAAAGAGTTAGAGCTTTGGTTTTGACTTACTTTTGTTGGGGGTGTGGGAGCATTCAAGTTTGAGAAAGTGAGTAGAAGATAGGGATGTATAGGTTAAAAAATGTTCTGTTCTTGCAGACATTTTCTGAATCTACTTCCTACTTTTTGCATATAAGTGTGTGTAATGTAGGTTTCATTGCTCATATAAGTTATATAAGTTTCTGCTTAATATGCTTTAAAAGCTTCATTAAGAACATCATTATTTGAATCATTTACATTACAGCCATTTTTAAAGCACTTTTCACCAGGATACTTGGAAGCACTTCTTGTAGCTTATATTAGGTCACTGATAGATAAAAAGAAAAAATTCACCATCTTGCTATCCTGCTGTGTTGTACTATATAGTTGAAAGGTAAAGAAGGTGGTTGTGGCCAGTGAGCTAAAAAAGCTGAAGTTCTTTTCTTCGAATCTGTCCACACATAGAAGTACAATTGCCATCTTTCTTGAGCACACTCAGATACAACTCAAAGTTATTCTGATGGAAGTTATTTGCAAAAACAGGCCACTTTCTCAGAATATCCCATGTCCCCATCCCAGAGCCTCCATCCTGGAACTGTAGATGATAGCAACTTAAAGGAATAGTAGGTATGGAATCAGAATAATTTACCCCCTTTCCTTGGTCATCAAACTGGTGGATGGGATAGTACCCAATAGATGCACCTGTTCCTGTAGGACCTATTGCCTAACTCCAGGATGTGGGTGCAATATATGGATGCTGTGGGTGGAATATGGAACATGTTTTCCGTGTGATTTTATCTTCTAGTGTTGGAGAGTTTTTTAGCTATATTTCACTGATTTCTCAGCTAAATCTGCTTTAGGCTAAGAGGATACATCGAGAAAATTACTGCAGACTCATTGATGCACATAGATGTTATCTATGGTACTTCGTTCATACATCTAAACCATTAGATAACTCATAGGAAGCAAGAAAATCTGAAATACTTATCAAATGCCATGGGCTAAAAAATAAAAACAAAATGTCTTCCACATCTTGAATGCCGCATTGTTACTTGTTACCTTAAAATATATCCATATGTACAAATCAGAAGCAAGATTTTCTTAACCATTTGAGAAATTGGTCTCTGGGGCAAGAAGAACAGTGTTCATAGAATCATAGAATCTCAAGGTTGGAAAGGACCTACAAGATCATCTAGTCCAGCCGTCCTCCCATTACCCTTGCTACCACAAGCCACTAAACCATATCTCGTAGCTCCTCATCCAGACGCCTCTTGAGCACTGCCAGGGATGGCAGCTCCACCACCTCCCAGGGCAACCCATTCCAGTGCCTGACCACTCTGAGAGAAAAAGTTCTTCCTTAGGTCTAACCTAAACCTCCTCTGGTACAACTTGTGGCCATTTCCTCGGGTCCTATTTGTTGCCTGGGAAAAGAGGCCAAACACCTCCTCATCACAACCTCCCTTCAGGTAGTTATAGAGATCAATAAGGTCTCCTCTGAGCCTCCTCTCCTCCAGACTGCACAATCTCAGCTCCCTCAGCTGCTCCTTGTGCTCCAGACCCCTCACCAGTTTCGTTGCCCTTCTATGGACACATTCCAGGGACTCGATGTCTTTCTTGTAGTGAGGGACTCAAAACTGAACACAATACTCAAGGTGCAGCCTCACCAGTGCAGAGTGCAGGGGGATAATTACCTCCCTGCTCCTGTTGGCCACACTATTTCTAATGTGGCCAGGATGCCATTGGCTGTCCCTCCTGGGCACACTGTCGGCTCATGTTCAGTCGAGCATCAACCAATACCCCCAGGTCCCTTTCCTCTTCACAGTCATCCAGCCACTCATCCCCAAGCCTATAGCGCTGCATGGGGTTATTGTGGCAAAGTCCCACATACACTTGTGCAAAATGCATGCACTTTCCAGTCCTGTCTTCATTCTGAATTTTGGCCACAGGGCTTCAGAACCAATGCTGAACGAACTGTGCTTTTCAGAGCATCAGGAGTCAAACTGTTCAATACAGCACTTTTCCTGTATTTGGCACAGCTTATACTCTGTACTTATTATTCACATCATGACGCTTCCACTGCATCGAGCTGAACTTGCTCTGCTGCTTCTGGCACTCTATTTCATTCATGCTTTTTTTTTTAACTTTTTTTTTTTTTAACTTTTCTTAAAAAAGAAAAAATAAAACAACAACTAGCTTTTTCTTGTAGTTCATCTTGTTAATCTTCCTCACTATTCCGGAAAAAGTAAAGTATTTTCCCTTATTAAAGAACAGCAGAGTATTAGCCTCTAAAAAATGCATTTGTTTTAGAAAATAAAAATAACTGAATAGCCATACTGAATCCAATTCTGTCACTGGTCAATGGCACAAACTTGGGTAAAAATATAAAGAATATTTCTGTATTAACACTTCACTTCTATAAAACCCAAGATTTCCGTAGTCACTGGTTTACAGACTTACTGAGCCATTCTACCTGCATCTTCACACTTCAGAGCTCCCAGTTAACTTGTCTTCCATGAATATGTGTATTTTTTGAACCCACTTTGGAGCCCTGCAACAATTTGAAGCAGTAAATTCTTCTGGTTCATTGTATGAAAAATGGTTGTTTTAAAAGTTTTGAAACAACCAAGTGATTCTTTCAGTTTTACTCTAGTTCCTCTACATTATTCTATCATGAAAGCTTGTGCCTTCCATGAACAAACTGATATGACCACTCCTTGTAATATTTTCCAGCAGGTGACCAGCTCTCCCTTAAACTCTTAATGATTTGATACTGCAAGTATTTATGAGTCTCATCAAGTCACTTATAGACTAACGTCTCTTTATCGGTGTTCTTTCTTTTCTAGACTACATCTATTTAGCTCCTTGTGTCTTATCCTTTAATCATTGAATGATTTTTGTGATTTTCTTGGCATTTTTTTCCACCATATTAATATCTTGCTTATTACCATCTGAAATAGCCCTTGAAGCTGATCCATTCTATCATTAGATTACAACTCGGTAACCTTTCACTTCTTTCTTCCTGACATGCCACCTCTATCTCTGGGTTTCAACATGTTATTCAGTTTGACCACCCAAACATAACTGTGACTTTTGCTGTGCTGCCATGTTGGCAGCCTGAGCCCAGTCCCACTCTGATTATCACAGAGGGTGAGAGTTAATCATTCATGACCACGTAATCACCAGCTTCACTGCTGAAGATAACAACAGAGGTGACAATTAGCAGCTACTTGCATGGAAAAAGAAGGTATCTAGGATACCTGAGAAGGAATTTTAAATTAACATGATCTGGGGACCGAAAAGCAGCACATAGAAAAACTACAATATGTCTTCTCCATAAGAATAAATAGGTATGCAAAGCATACATTCTCTTCCTGCTCTAGCAAACATCTTTGTCACTACAGCAATCAAAGGAAATACAGTTTAAAGAGGGAAACATTTTAGTCGTGCAACGAAGACTGGATTTAAAAGTACTGCAATGTCTTATTCCTAGAGAAAACTGAAAATAAAATACTACCCTGTATCAGAATTAAAAATGGAATGAAGTTTTCGTTATGTGAGAAAAGCTCAGCATTTCACCTTTTATTAATCCAGTACAACAAAGGAGTACCAGAATTTGGTACAGGATGGAAGCCTTGATTTTTGCTTAGAGCTCTCCTGTCTAGACTGAGAGCCTTCCAGGAACTCATTTTGCAAAGTAGTTGCACAGGCATAAGATCAAAATGCCAGTGCTCCACCAGCCTAAACTGAAGTAAAATCTATGATAGAAAGGTATTCTGTGAATTTGCTGTCACTCTGGTACTTCCTGGAAGTATTAGTCTAGTACACCTGGAAGGTGACCTAGACTTAAGATTAGTACAGGGAAAACATAAGAATAAATATGCAGTAAAGACAACAAGTTCATGTAGAAAAAAGTTTCAGAGTCAATCTGTGAAACTTGTAACACAGACACATAGAATCCTTAGAGTTGGAAGGGAGTTTTAAAGGTCATCTGGTCCAACTCCCCTGCAATGAACAGGGACATGCACAGCTAAATCAGGCTGCTCAGAGCCTGAAAACTCACAAACCCTAATGTTTTAGTGGTACTGAAAAATAAGTGGATATTTACAGAGATAATAAGGACAACACTGACTTGAAAGGATACAAAAATTAAGAGACTTGGAAACCTTTATGGCTTTATTACAAGCTCTGAAAATGGGATAATGTTAACCTGAAATGCAAGTTGCTTGTAACTGTCTATCATTCAGATACTGACACTACTCACATCAGAATCCTGTTTCAGAGATAACACACAGTGTTAGATGCACTGTCAAAATAATCAGTCAATGGTCTTCCATTTACTGAGATCATGTGGCTAGAAAGCCTCTGTATGAGTGTGTGATTTTCTCAACATGCAGATCTTCAAATTTATCTGTAGATTTACCTAAGAGCTGACTGCAAAGCTCTATTACTGAACAGAGGTCAGCCATCTGTATGACCAGATAGCACAGAGTGGCTACAAAAATTGCCATGCTTTCCTGGCAATTCCTTGCATCCACAGTGATACTCTTTTTCTTTAATGACTCCATCAGTACCAGAAAAGACGTCTAGAAGCTATACATAATGAATCCAGAAAAAAAACTGGCTTCAAACCAAGCGCTCCCACTCCTGCTATGCCTTGCTGCAGTGCAGCATAGATCCACCCTGCTGCAGAGCAGTAGACCCACAGGCTTTCTGCTGGCTGACACCTCTGGTTAAAGCAGAACAGTTTATTTCTGTCTTCTCAACAAGTGATTTAAAGCTTCCTGGAGGATCAGAGTAACCCACAGGAAGCTGCTCCCTGGAGCTTTACCCCACAGAGTTCTATACTTGCCTGACAGTAACTCTCAGGAAGAATTGCAGCAGCTGTGAAATACAGATGCATAATTACTGCTGTCAGGAAAATTGTTGTGAGTGCAGTCCTGCAAATGCTGCACTGCAGTTCCCCCCTATTCCTCTCTTTAGCACAGAAGTCTCTTTTTGGAAGTTCTCAGAAAGATAAAAAGAAAGGGAGTAACGAGCCACTGTTTATGCACTGCTCTCACATTAGGTCAGAGCTTGTGAGGGCTGCACTGAATTCAGACACACGAGTTTTAGGCTCCAAGACATGCCTGGAGACTGCTGAAACCATAGTTCATCAGAAAGATAATATTTCTGGTACTCACCCTAAATTTTCCTTATCTAGATATTTCCTAAGTACTACCCAAACAGTATCTTCGACTCTACCCCACTGCACACTCACGTTTGCGGATCTGTTTTGTGCAAGTTTCCTCAGAGAAAGTAGAAAATGCAAGTAAGGAAAAAATATGGTAAAATTAACTTCAAGCAGAATAAACACTTATAGCATATTGTATAACACACTCATTTTCTGTCAAATGCTTCAGATATCGTTGCAATGATGCACAAGAAACCAGACCATATAGGTTAGGATATGTAAACACAGATTCGTTTAGATTGGTGAAGAAAGTCCTTTAAATCAAGCTGACTGAAATCTAAAGTTCTGTATCACTTACTGTCATTTTTTTTTTAAATAATTAAGAACTACTGTCCTTACCAGAGGCTCAAATTAAATCCAAATAGTTAGTAAGCAGTATATACCATTTTTAGGACCCCATTTTGCAATGGGAACTAGACTGTAGCAGGAACTGCCAAGACAGATTTAGGCTATAACAAAAAGAAATTGACTGGTTTTCATGATATTTAAAGTGCATAGCAAACCATCATAAATCCTGCTTTCTGTGTTTATATATTGCCAAAAAAGGGCACAAGCAGCACATATTTTAAATAGCTCAGAAATTGGCCTATTTATAATCGTTTTGATTTATTGGCTATGTTGTAGATTTATTTATTTTGTTATCATGCAGGTGGGAAATATTTGTTGCTTATTTCAAAGGAGACTTGAGACTATATATGCTAAATGGGAGATGTATAGCAGACCGTATACCTGAACAGCGGGGTCCTTGAAGCTGCAAAGTCTGAGGGAGACTTGTATTCAACCAAGTCTACCTTCCAGAGAGGAAAGAAGCACCACCAGGTGCTTTTTATGTCCAGCCATCCTCCTTTTTCTGTCACTCAAGCAAGTTCAAGGGAATTAAAAACAGAGGTTGAAGAGGAATGGTGGTTGATGGAGGAAAATATAGTAGGAAAAAAATCTGACAAAAATTAACCTGAGTGCTGGAAAATTATTTTCTTGATAAAGCATTATTGCAGCTTCCCCCGTTGTTCTTGTAAAAGAAATTTAAATATTTAACTAGGGTACAAGCATTACAATGCCTGCAGCATGTGCTGTGCCATGCCCTGGCTGGGGGAAATGAAGAGGAAGTCTCACAGAACTAAAGTAGCCCTGCTACTGTTGATGGGGCTGTCTGGCTCTGCAGGGTGCCCACTTCGTCTGTTCACAGTAGCTCTGCTAGCCTCAAGCAGCTGCACATGGCAGTTCAAATGCCATACATATGAGGCAGGTGGTACCAGGTGCTTCTGCTGGTACATTTTGTATTATCTCAGGTATAAGCAAAGGACAGTGGGACACCAGTCCTTCAAAAGAGTCTACTGCAGCTAGGACAGGCCATAGATGTCCTGCATGTAGCACGATAAAAATGTCCAACACAGTCTTCATGGCTGTATAAGTGGGAATGGGGCCATGGATGATCAATAACCCTTTTTTTTCCTTGAAGAATTTGACACACCTACAAGTCCTGCTATAGTCAACTTTAGGAATTGCTACACGATACATTCAGAAAAATCAGGCCGTTTACCAGATAGCAGTCAGGCTCCCTGCAGAGACAAGATGGTTCCTTGGAGTAAGTGCAACAGTGCTCTGTCTTTTCAATGGTCTGTGTAACAGAGCCTCCCTTTGTAACTATCCCATAACCTAACGGCCCTACTTTCTTGCTGTCATGCTAAAGTCTTTCTTTCTTAAAGTAATTATCCCCATTCTACCTTCTACTCACTTTAAAATCATTATTTTGTGATACTTTTTGGGAATTCCACTTCCAAATACTCCAAAGACTAACTTTCCCAAACATATTTAAAGCTTAATTGCTTCATTTTTGTAGTAACCAGAAAGGCAGATAGCATTGTTCTCTCATCTTTGCTTTTGCCATCCAGAAAGGATTGGTCTGTGCTATGCTTGGCAAACAAACAGGCATAAAAGACATAAATGTTTTATGCGACATATACTACTGTGAATATTACAGCTGCATTAGAACAGTGTCTGTTCCAGGCTTTGTCCAGGTAAAGGGTTCTCTCCTGTGATCCTCAAATAACGTTAAAGGTTTGAACTCTGTCCTGTTACTTAGTTGTACAGGACTTAACCAATACATCCTAAAAGAAACATTGGTATGTGTCACAAATGCAGCTATTGGTAGTTCAGAAAAGCCTTTGCCTAAAAAGACATCAATTAGGGAAGACAATAAACAGCATATACTTAGATGGGATGAAAGCCAATGGAAAAAGATTTTTTTCTGAAGCTTGAGCAAAGCCTTCAAGAAGAAAATCAGACCACAGGATGACAGTTTCCTCTGATTCTTTCCTTGCTTCACAGTGGAAGCAAAAGCCCAAACCCTCTGCTATGAGCATACTGAGCCTTGAAATCAGCATGGCTCTGCAGACTACAGGGCATCTATTGAGAAGAAGTGGTCTTCCCTTCATCTTAGTTATGATCCCTTAGAAGAGCAGGCATAGGGATGCTTTTAGACCTGTTTCACTCAATCACTCCCACTTGCATGCAAAGTGCAAACCTTACTTGAGGATTCACACTACACGATCTCCAAATTTCCCTTCCAACCTCAACTAGTCTGTGATAACCACTGATTTTAAAGTTATGTAACTTCCCCTTAAAGTCTTCAACGAAACACTCTCCAGAGAAAACAACTAATACCATCATTATAATTGGGTACTTGAAGTACAGTTTTTGAAAAGGGAGGCTGTATAACCAATCACACAGCCAGAAAATATAAGCAGCATCCAAAGGAACAATTTGTCTGGTTAGCTGGTGGGAAGGTTTGTGGTCTGAATTATCTACACACCATATACCACAAAATTTATTCACATCAGCTTCTACAAAGCAGTTTTACCATCACCCATTACCTGCTGAGTCAAAAGCCCCAGTACTAAGAGGCAAGAATTAAACCACAAATATACACAGCACAAAGAAAACCACAATGGATAACAATCATGGTCCATTCTGGTATTAATACTTCTGAAAGCATAAGATCTAATTATCCATCTCTTTCTCTGCAGGTGAAAACGTATAACTACTGGCTACTCACTTCACAAGAGAAGAGTGAAAAATAACCTACTTCTTTCTAGTGCTGAAGTGTATCAAATCTGCCTTACTCTTGGTTTCTAGTTTCTCTGTCATTTTAATTCAGAAAGCACCCTTTAACTCTGAAAGAGTCGCTTGCTGCTTTTTCTCATTTAAAATCAGGCCCAAATCAAATGAAAGCCCAAGGAAGGAACACCTGAGTTAGTGGGCTCTCTGCTCATCAGAACCCTTATCTACTTTACATGGTCCTCTAGGTGCAGCAACTGTTTTTACTAAAGGAATTACGCGTGGACAGCAAAACAATGCTTCTGCGTGGCTGAGAATTACCAGAAAAACCTTTATTTTTTTTTCTAAGCTAGAAGTGCTAAAACTTTACTACAGCAATGATGAGGCAATTCTTCAGCTAGAAGATGCAAGCATTTGCCGTGTAAGACCTATCTGTTTCTTGCTGATGGTTTCATTTACAGAGCAAAGTCTCCTATAGGGTACTGCTATTTGAGCACAGAGCTGCTACTGCCTTATGGATAAGAACTGGATTAAATATTTTCAATATGCTGTCCATTAAGCTTCTGTGAGAGGGGAGAAATTTAGGAAAAATAAATTAGATGGAGCATGTTAGCAAAAAGATAAACTTGTTGGGTGGGTACATTGGGAACAGTTGGGTCTAAATTCCTGAATGTACCCAAGGAGAGAGAAATTATCTCGTTTCTGAATATGATAAGTAAAAGGCCTCCATTTAGAAAGCACTTTGATGCGTTCATATTCAGAAGTGAATAATTCTTTAGGAAATAGACAGCATCTGTGTATCCAAAGCAGCTTCTAAATTAATAAATTGCTCTTGGTCAATTCATAGAATGGCTTGGGTTGGAAGGGACCTCGAGGATCATCAAGTTCCAATTCCCTTGCCACAAGCAGGGTTACCAGTCACTAGATCAGACTGCCCAGGGCCCCACCCAACCTTGCCTTAAACAGCTTTAGGGATGGGGTATCCACAACCTCTCTGGGCAACCTGTTCCAGCATCTCACCACTCTCTCAGTAAAAAACTTCCTCCTAACATCTAATCTAAATCTCCCCTCCTTTAGTTTAAAACCATTCCCCTTTGTCCTATCAATATCTACTCATGTAAAATGTTGATTTCCCTCATATTTATAAACGCCCTTTAAATATTAGAAGATCACAATGAGGTGTCCCTGTAGCATTCTCCTTTCCAGTCTGAAGCCCAGTTCCTTCAATCTATCATAGGAGAGGTGCTCCAGCCCTTGGATCATCTTCGTGGCCTTCCTCTAAACCCTCTCCAAAAGCTCCACATCTTTCTTGTGTTGGGGGCTCCAGACGTGGGTGTGGTACTCCAGATGGAGCCTCATGGGGGCAGAATAGAGGGAGACAATCACCTCCCTCACCCTGCTGGACACCTCTCTTTGGATGGAATCCAGGATGCCACCGGCCTTACAGGCTGCAAGTGCAAATGCAATTACAATACAATACTTCTCCAAGAGACAGCACATTCTGAGTAATGCTGAAAAAAAGCACAGTCTTCATGTGACCAAGCTGCTTTCTCCCTTCACACTCAGAAAGGTCAAACTTCAAGTAGAATACAGGTAGATTAATGCATAATGTATAAACTCACAAGTGTAGACCAGATTACAGTGATCACACAACAACACTGTGCCTGGCTGAGTTTCATCTGTTAGGCAACTCTGAGAACCATTTGCTGAGTGATTTATTGTTGGAGTTCCCTAGAAAAGTTTCGTTTTGCAAGGCCCTGGGGCTGCAAGTTAGAGCAAATGCATCCTAATATAGAAAAAATAAAATTAAAAAAAAAATCAAAGAGAAGGAAAGGTGGTACCTTAAATCTTGGCACATGTAAGCCTGTCTTAACATCCTTTTTGCAATAGGAAGGTGTTTTGTATAGCATGACTTGCTTTTCTAGAAATAACCTGTTCCAGCATCTTTTACTTATTTTATTAGAAGAGTTTTCTCCTACATGTGGGGATGCCCCAAGCTGTTTCGCAGAGCTCTGCAGAAAATACACTGAGGTGATCTTTAGTAGGTATACTAATATAGCAAGTTACTTTCTTTTTCTTTTATTTTTTTAATAGTTTGTTTTTTTTTCTGGCTTTTTTTCTTTTTTAAGGTTTTCTTGTTTAGTTTTTATTTTAAAATCAAACCTCTCAATAATTCCTCAAAACATGAAGGCTACTGAAATGCTTGGCTAGAAACAGATTATGAAAACTGAATGTCCCCTCATCAGATGGAGTACCCAGGTAGAGAAAGCCTAAGGGAAGTCAGAGAAGCAGTGTCAACTTAAGCTATTTTATATAGAACCCTGTAAACTGAGATGAAGGTGTTCATAAAAAAAAAAAATCTTTAAAATGTCAGAAATACCTGATGTCTAATCTTCAGCTCACTCAAATCTAAACCTAAATGCCTATTGCATAGAGCTAGTATGAACTCATGCAAGAAAAGAGATATTTAACTCTATTATGTCTCAGCAGCAGGACAAGCATGCTTCATGGCAGCCTCTGATCAAGTGGGCTTGGCATTTCAGCAAGATAAGGCTTGCTCACTGAATCACGGTCAGCGCAGCTGCATGCTGAAAAGCTTGGTTGTGCCAGAGGAAGGCTCAGAAACTTAAGTAGAAGGATACTCATGCCAAAGTCAGCAAGGACTACCATTCAAGGAATGAAGGGTTAGCGTATACTTAAGAGTTTTGCCGTACCTGAACAGAAGGGCCCCAATGCCTTGAGTGCTGGACCTCCAGCCCTCAAACAGCTAGATGCTGCTTTCCCTTCACGCTGCTGTAAACCTAAAATAACTCAGCTGAAATTAGTGACATTACTTTAGCTTATACTGCTGTGAAGTAACACCAGAACTTGACTGTATTAACTGCTTCTTATTGTACTCTGTAGTTTTGAAGATATATTTGCCAGAGATGCTGAATTTCTGCAGAATTTCTATTGTTTGGGGCAATTGAGAGATTTCCATCTCTGTAATATTAATTTTTCTGCTTATATCAGCATGGCCCCAAGGAATCATCTTTAATCCTTGAAACAGATATGAATAAATTCCCTAATATTTATACTGCTCTCCTTTTCAGTGCTTGAACTGAATTGATTTTAGAGCAGATATGAGAATCATAGAATGGCTTGGGTAGGAAGGAACCTTAAAGAATATCTAGCCCCAACCCATGTGCCATTTGCAGGGTTGTCAACAACAAGATCAGGTTACCCAGAGCCCTGTCCAACCTGGCCTTGCTGCCAAGGATGGATTATCCACAGCTTTTCTGGGCAGCCTGTGCCAGGGCTCCACCACCATCACAGTAAAGAATTTCTTTCTAATAGCAAAATAAATCTACTCTCTCTTTTAAAACTGTTACCCTCTTTGTATCACTACACTCCATGATAAAGAGTCCCTTCCCAGCTTTCTTATATGCCACCTCTAGGTCTCTCTTAAACCTTCTCTTCTTGAGGTTGAACAAGCCCAGCACCCTCAGCTTGTCTTCACTGTGCTCTCATGGACCTCTTCTGGACTAACTCCAACAGGTCCATATCCCTCTTATGTTAGGAATACCAGAACTGAACACAGTACTCCAGGTGGGATCTCACATTAGAGGAGTTGAGGGAAGAACTGCCTCCTTTGACCTGCTGGTCATATTGCTTTTGATGCAGCCTTTGATATGGTTGGCCTCCTGGGCTGGGGACACAGATTGCTGGCTCATATCAAGCTTATCATCAATACACCCATCTTTCTCCCCAGGGCTGCTCTCAATCCATTCTCCACCCAGTCTGTACTTATGCTTGTGACTGTCTTGCTGAATTTCATAAGGTTTGCACAGATACATTTCTCAAGCTTAAGATCTCTGGATGGCATTCCTTCCCTTCGGAGTGTCAACTGCACCACACATCTTGGCGCCATTGATAAACTTGCCAAGGATACACTCAACCCCACTGCCCTGCCCAATGTTGACATATTAAATAGCACCAATCCAAGTACTGACCCTGAGGAATGCCATTTGTCACTGCTTTTCACCTGGGCATTGAGCCACTGACTGCAACACTTTGTCACCTACTGGCTGGATAGCTGCATTCACTCTTCTAATTATTCCAATCTTGAAAATATACCCCACGAGCAAACATGCTATTGGTCTAATGACTTAGCTGAGATTATGTTGCTTTCTTCCTAGTAACAGTTCTGGTTGTTGAAAGAAATGCTGAACCAAAGAGATCTTAGGGCATCTAGTGGTCCATAGGGGAAACTGCATCTTCATACCAGTGTTTTGCGGATGAACTGGATGCTTTAACAACAGAGGAGACGATAAAGGTGTTACAGGGGAAGAATGTCACCCATTCCAAACCAGGTCAGCAGCAAGCCTCTAGTTTCAGACTCAGAAGTTCACTCTTTAAAAGCTCTGCACGTTACTTGCCCCACCTTCATCACCACTCTCAAATAACAGTGACAGAATCACAGAACCAAAGAGTTGCAGGGTTTGGAAGGGACCTCAAGAGCTCGTGGAGTCCAACCCCCCTGCTAAAGCAGGTACCCTACAATAGGTCTCACAGGTAAGTGTCCAGATGGGTCTTGAGCATCTCCATAGAAGGAGACTCTACAGCCTCTGGGTGACCTGTTCCAGTGCTCTGTCACCCTTAATGTAAATAAGTTCTTCTGCATGTTTGTATGGAACTTCCTAAATTCAAGGTTTAGACTGTTACTCCTTGTCCTGTCACTATGCACCATCAAGAAGATCCTGACCTCATACATTTTCCTCCCACCTTCCTTTAGGTATTTGTAAACATTAATGAGATTCCCTCTCAGTCTTCTTTTTCCCAGGCTGAACAGACCCGGGTTACTCAGCCTTTCTTCATACAGAAGATGTTCCAGGTCCTCTATCAGCTTTGCGACCCTCTGCTGGCCTCCTTCTAGGAGATCCCTCTCTTTTTCAAACTGGGGAGCACAGAACTGAACACAGTATTCTAAATGTGGCCTCACCAGGCCAGAGTTGAATGGGAGGATCACCTCCCTCGACCTGCTGGCCACTCTTTTTAATGCACTCTAGGAAACCATTGGCTTTCTTGGCCAAAAGGGCACAGGTATCAGACCAGATCCTCAGTTTCCTCAGATCTTATCATTTGCCCACTATATCAATTCACAGGATGCAATAGAATAGTCTAATTCTAATTGAGCTAAAAAAACCTGTGAATTAGTCTTCTGATTAATGTGATATAAAGCCTGATGTGGAATTCTGTCTTAATTTCTCCTGTATCAATAATGACTTACATTCGAAATACTGAGGATTTACGTTATGGAAATGCTGCTTACTCCCACAGAAAACTGTCCCTCTGAGTACAGAAGCACAGGAGATGGCGTGTAGCTGCCATAGCCACACAGGTAGCATTCAAGTTCTTATTCTTGTCAATGCAAGTATAAATAGCTTGGCTAACAGCGTTCACTTTGTAGGCTACAACACACTTTTCAGAGGTTATTTTTTGTATGGCCTACAGCTAGGCTGCAAGGAGTTTCTTTCTCAATTCTACATCTTCTGGAAAACTGTTAAAATTTAAGCATTTGGAAACCCCAGCTGAGACCAGAGTTTTGCTGTGCCAGGAATTGGGCAAACACAAAAAGAGCTCCAGGTCCAAATTAACAATCTGAAAAAAACCGAGGCAAAGGGCAAGCCACATGTAGAAATGGATGTTTTTAGGTTAAAAAAAAAAAAAAGAAAAAGAAAAGAAAGAAAGAAAAAACACAGGACAGTGAGTAGTGAATAGGAAATAAATGTCCATAACCCCTTTTAAGGGCCTCTCCCTGTACTTCTACCACAGAAAAGACAGAGCAACAGTTCAAGACAGAACGCTACTATGGCTGGGAAGTGTACAAGTACACCTCCATCCTGATAGTAAATTCAACCTGTAAACACTATAAGTGAAAAGCATTTCGCCAAGGTCACAACTTTGCAGTGCAAAGTTAGGAAGTGGTAGAATGATGGCAGCACACAGTTCAGTCCTCCTGTGCCTCTATTATGGCACACTTCTGTTCCACAATTACTTGCTATTTTCCTTAGCAGCTCTCCAACATACATAGTAAGCCTGGGCTGAACTGATCAGCAAAATTATGCACAGCAACTAGCAGGGAAGCTGTCAGCAACTGGACAGGCCTATGCTCAATTCAGTAATGCTAGCAAAAGTGAGGCCTGCAGTTTACCTGACCACAGTAAGACTTATAGCATACCACCACAGTTTTCCAACACAGCATTTGTGTGTCAGAATCTCTCTGAAGGTAACAAGGAAGACATATGTCAAACATGCAATTAATGTGCTTATGAGAAAATGGATCATTTAATACATAAAGACATTTGAAGCCCTTCAGTGAATGGATCATGCAGTGACAGAGCATACCCTTCTGTATAAAAGAAGTCATGGCTAGCTTATGTTGTGTTCCAGCTATCAGATGAAATGTCACTGTCTGGCATTTGCTGTGCTGCTCTGCATTTGCCATTGCCAGAGAGAAGATTTCCAAGTGGTAGTTCTAGTATTAACTCCAGTATATGCCAAAGAACATCAAAGATGAATAGGCTGAAAAAGGATGGCAGAGTAAATGCGAACAGTGATGGGTAGTTCTTCCAAAGCTGCTTTATTACTAGCAGCTAGAGGAACTCTTAGAGGCTATTTGTTTTTGGAGTAGATAGACTGGAGATGCATTTTTTCTCTGGCATAATACACAAAAACATCCTTGAATTTCCAAGTGATCATAGATTTGCATTTTCAGCAAACAATTTTTAGAAATGTTACTTAGTTTAAGTCTCTTATACTCTCATATTCTTCTTCACTATGTTAAAAAAACAACAGCTTGAGATGTGAGAGATGGAATTTATCTCCTTTATTCAGACTGCGGTGGCCAGGTTGATAGCAAATGATGATAGTGTTCATAACAAATATCTTAGAGAAACAGCAGCTCTGAGCAAACCAGAATGCTTGACTTAATTTCAAAGTGAAAGTATTCTGAGTAGTAAGAACATTTCAAAGGGCTGAGAAAGATATATTATGACATAGGCCTATAGGAAAAAATGATTGTAGGTATGTATTCTTTCTTGATTCAATCACAGGAAAGAAAGATACAGAGATTTAAGGTAACATTAGATACAGTAAAGAGTAAGTGTACTTGATTATGAAGAATAACACCAACAGATGTATTTTAATGCTGCACATCCCAGATAGGATGAAAATTAAGAGGGCTAGTATTCCTGCTTTGAGATACTTAGCATAAAAATGGCCCTGGTAAGACCACTCAAAGAGGATTAGTCTACTCAGAAGTAGGATGACTGCTACCCATAACTACCCATCTCTACTCAGGGATTATCTAAGAAAGACTTGCACATAAACTTACTATTAGTATATTGCTCTCTCCTTGTAATTCCATCTTAAACACTCTGTTAATCAGTTTCCAATAATTTCAAGACAAAAAAAAGCTTCTTCCCTTTACCCATTACACAGATTCGCGTGAGGAGTTCAACTGGGAAAAAAATGCCTATGAATATTCAAATGAATTCTCTGTAGACACATTTCTTGCTCCCCTGGAGCAGTTGTTTGTGTACATATGAGCATCTGTCTTTCCATAAAATTATGAAAACAAACAAAGAGAAAGGAAATCCTACAACGGCTCCATTAAGAGAAGATAACCAAGAATGATTGCTTCATCAACGCTCTTTTATCTTCTTTTTGTAAAAGCATAAACATCGTTATATGTGGCATTCTAATACTTTTTTGCCTCTTCCAGAAATATGAAGCTGCTAGTAACAACATCTAAAGAGTAGAATTGTAAGAGCAGGATCATAAGGTTATTCTACAACTGCATCTAAAAAGGTTGCTTAGTAAGTCCTCCACAGCAGAACCTAGAGGGATGGCAGCATTTCTTAAAGGTGTGGTAAGGCCTGCTTCATTAGTTTGCAGGGAGATCAGATAGATGTTGCTTTTGACCCCTCCCCACCCTTCTATTTTCTTTCTGCAGACTTTACATTCAGAACAGCAATCTAGCAACTGATACTTGGGAAAAGATTTGGGCCAGTTTTTCTACAGTATAAACTCAAGCCAAAGTCTAGCTAGTTCTTTCTCTCACTGAAACTTCACTCCTTTCCTCCTACGACTTACAAATTACTGAAAATGCTGAAAGGAAGAGAGCTTTGCAGTAGTGTCCAAACTCTGATTCTTTTCCTGGTAGTACTGATTTGCTGTGTTACCTTACAAATAGCATAGCTAGATTTCTCTATGCCTTCCTTTATTCTGCTCTGTAAAATGGAGGTAATTAAAAATGCCTATCTCATGGGAATGCCTTACACTGATACTTAATGGATTAACATTTGTAAAGCTCTTTGAAAACCTCAGATGTTGGTCTCTACAGAAATGCAAAATATTATCTTGCATTATAAACAGTCATTTCTAAAGACCAACCCAGTTTTATTCACAATATGTGAAACACGATAACATGGAGATTGATGCATCAGTACAATTCAGATAATATAGAAAAGTCTGCTTATTTGCTTGTCGTTCTAACAATACCATTCTGTCTTCAACATTTTTTGCTTTTATTTATCTTAGCCTGAGAGTAAAAATTCTGGTACACATAACAGAAATATAGGAACTAAAGGCAGAAATGCACGTTTTTTTAAAATCTGACAGGCAGGTTTCAATAGAATCCAAAATAATTATGCATTTTGCTTTCATATAATATACAGGCTAAGAGAAAGCCTAACAAGCCAAACTTTTCCCCATCGCTGCTGATTGATGCTGTCCTCTAAAGAACAGTAATGTCTGTTTCTACATACAAAGAGCACTTAACTTTTGCTATCATAACTGTCTTTTGCCTCTTGCAGTAAGGGTTTGTACATCTTAGAGATAAAGGAAGAAAGATCCAATTCTATTTTTCTGTATATATAGTTCATCTAACAATTTTGTCTGTCCTTCTGAGGCTGAGCAGAACTTCACACCATCTCTCAAGTCCATAAATGAGACCAGTTAACAGGTCAAATACGTACATAGCACAGTTGAAGACTTCAACATACATCAGATCACACTACTCAAAAGAAGCATATACCGTACTATCAGACCTTGCACCAACTTATACTTTCCCTGTACTTGGGTGACTGTCAAAGTGAAAGCTACTCAAACAAAAATCAGGTTATTCTATGTATGTTCACCATGTCTCTTGACAATAGCACAGTTCTGGAATGCAGCTTTTAAGTACAGAAAGTTTTTTTTCCATCTCTGTTTTAGTTCTCCTGCTACCTTCTACCTAACAAAGTAACTATATTTTCCTAATGCTGCCTGGTACAGGCCAATGAAATTAGCCAGATCCTTCTTGCTGCTTATTCAAAACATATTTGGCTAAAATGTTACAAGAAATCACAATACCACACCGTGAATCTTAAAACGTGTAAGATAGTTGCAGTGAGGAGTCTAAAGCAGGCAAAATAGAAAAAACTTGATGCTGAGAAATTAACACCTGAGGATTTTGTTCAAACATTTGGATTTGTTTTTTGTTTTTTTATTTTTTTTTAAAGAGGGATACAAGCTTTTTAATAAATAAAAGCTTATTTATAAGTACACTAAGAGGAAATGAGAAAAATTGACTTTATTTTTAGCAAAGAATTGAATATGAGGAATTGCATTCCATCAGACAAACAACTTCTATCAGACTGCACTAGACCAGGCTGTCAAGATACACGTAATTGCTTTTCTCTGCAACTTAAAGGAAAAGATAAACAATCTAAGGATGGGGTTCTGCTAGTTGTTCTCTTTTGAGTATTGGAGATTGGAGCGCATTAGCTGTTAACCTGCCTTCCAAGCCCATAGTTCCATTAAGCGTGCATATTCCTGCCTTGGCTTGTGTTACACCAAGTCATCATATATTTATGTAACAACCTTTAGAGACTCGTTTCATAAAGTAGAAGAAAAGCAATATTTTCACAAGTGGGGGTAAGAAAAACAATTATTCTCTATAGGTCATCTCTGTGACCTCTTCAAAACATCAACACATTTTGAAATATGAGTGCATGAAACATACAGAATTTAATACTTTTCAGTCCCTCCCTTATCTCCTGTTCACTAAGTTATGCTGTTTTCTTGCTTGATTACAGTATCTCCTGCTTTAGATTTGTATTTGCTTCATTTGAATATTCATATGTATTTTTATGTGACCTTGTTATGCGATGGAAAGCACAGCAATGACAGCAGAGCAGCAAGGTCCTAGGCTGCAGCAAGTGAGGACTTGCTCAAATGCAACAGCTATGGGCACAGAAATAAAGGAGGAGAAAAGGAAAAAAAAGAAAAAAAGAAAAAAAAAAAAAGCTGCTTACCTTCAGAAAGACACAGGTATGCAGGAATCTCCAACAAGATACCCTTGCCTCCACTGCTGACCCTTAAATAAGGTCTGGGAAGGGGAGGATTCTGGCTCCACCTCTTCTGGTCACTCAGGGGCATTGCATGCACCTGAGCTCCCCTGGGTTGGCCCTGCCTTCCCACCAGGTGCTCAATCAATGGTTCAAGCCATCACTTAGCATTTCCACTACAGACCTCATTTTAACTTTTTCATCCTTTCAGAGTATTACATTGTGTTTGTTTTATTCCAGCTTGGTATTTTGGAGGATGCTTTGTTACAGTGCCAAAGCTGGTGGTAGTTTTCTGTGCACTAGCAGGATTTGAGTCATCAGTAGAATAATGCTCACAAAAGTGCAGATAGCATGTATCCCATTCACTGGGAAGATCTTGCCACTAGGGGCAGAATTTAGCCTGCTTTTGTGATGGATTGAAGAAGATCTGCATCATCATTTTGTGTTGTTTACTGTACAAATTGAGCCAAATCACATAGATCTGTACAGAAGCTAAGAAAATTTCTATAGTGTTCTCTCCTACCCTCAACCTGCCATTTGATATTTTAAAATGGATTCTTTTCTGCAACCATGAGATGTATAGCCTGATGTAGGAGGTGTGATAGTTGAAAAGAAATGTGAATCTCAAGATATAAACAAAAATGCAAGTTATTTTAAGATACACTTACTCTTATTCAAAGAATTGCAATTACATATTGTCTTTGTGGTTGCCTTCATTTTTGCTTTGGAAGAAATGAATACTGTCAATGATGGCTTTGGATTGTCGATCGGTAGGAGTTGTTAGTTTGCTTTTTTAATTTGTTTTCACCATAAAGTATTTAGCTGTGATCATAACTTCATTAGGTGGGGGGAGGGAAAGGACATGTCTTTATGTGTTTTATTAAGTTCCCTTTGATAATTATTCATACACAGGCAGATTCAATAACATAATGCAGAAAGTGTGCATCTATCTGTTACTTTGAGTGACATAGATCTGATTAAGGATTAACCTGATCAAAGTAGAGTTTTAAGGATTCTGGAAAGCTCATTTGCTTCAGTGAGGCAAATGAAATCTTTAACATTCATTAAATGTCCTACTGAATTTGTGCCTGTAATGAGAATCATAAGCAATGTTTTAGTTCCTTTCTGAAAATGCATTCTGTGAATTCTTCTGATTCAAACATATGTGCCCATAATAGTTTTTACATTTTGTCTTGTGAACTTGTGCAATGGTCTCTAAATCAGTGTTGTAAAATGCTGTGTATTAGTCAGAAAGACTGTTCTTGTATTGCTACAACTTGAGCTACATCTTACTGATGCCCTTGGACTTATCCTGAAGAGCAATCTGGATGGGGATGACAACAAATAGCAATGCACGCATTCTTAGACTTTGATCTGATGAGGGAATGATATTCATTAATCCTCTGGGGTCCTGTTCTGGTTACATGCTGGGTTGTTTTTTTTTTTTTGTTTTTTTTTTTTTTAACAGGACTAATTCAACTGACTTCTTTCAATTTGCAACACAATTAGGCTAATTCCTTCTTTTATAGCATCTTTTGATATATTAATAGGTGTTTGTTATGGGGAGAGAATGTTGTTGAACTTCAGTCACTCTTGAACAGTGGGATTCTATGATTAATGCAAGATAGACCCTGGTCTCACAGGGCATTAAGCAGCATGAGTTTAACAACACAGTGTTAAAAATGAGTCACTTAATTAACAAAGGCAGGAAGTCATTAGTATAGTCCAGAATAAATGTTATCCAGCTAAAAAATATTTTCTCTACTTCATTCTTTTAATTTATTTTTATTTTAAATTACACTGATTAGGGACACCAGGCTGATACATTTCACCATACAGTCCAAGCCTGAATATTACAGTGACAGAAAACAAGACAACTTAAGTATGCAGCAAGCCGATCTACAGATGCTCATTTAGAGTTGTGTTGGCTAAGTGAGGATGTGCTTTGGCAGGGGAACTTTGGTCAGCTGACAGTGACTCCTAGAATACTCTAAAGTGAACCCTACTGTGTATCTTTCTAAGTGGCAGGCGTTTATCTGGAGACCAGCAACACAGAAAATATCAAATATATTGCCATAGAAATTATCACATAGTTCATTTCTGACCAAAGCTGAGCATTCTCTTCTAATGATTACCAGAGTGTTTACTTCTACATATTCCAACTATTGTATTCTACCTTGCTATTCTTGTTTTCTGTGTAAATTGGAATTACCCCCATCCCATTTTGTCATGTTGTTTACCCATTTCTCACACCTTTCTTTTATTAAACCAGAAAGGCTTTGTAGTAGCAGATTTTCCCTTTTTGTATTTTCAGTTTTCATTCTGCTACTTCTTTTACTGATCACCTCATTACTGAGAACAGATCACTAAAAACAATTTCTTTTAAATCTCAAGAAATTCTTTGTGCTGCCTTCTTGATGGCCATGTTTATGTTACAAAGAAAATGGGACCAATCAAGATATATTTGTCCGACAAGCCAATTTCTCACTTCCCCTCCCCACCTCACCCATCAAAGTTTATAGGAACATTCTTGTACTTTCCACCTCTAAAGTGGAGATGATAAAAACGGAGATGATAATTGTGTTCTGCTGGAGGGTAAGGTTAAAATAGCTTGTGGATTGTTTCAGGCAGATGACAGGAGCTGTGAATGTATTAGAGGTAGAACATAAAACTGCAAATAAGAGCTGAGGTACGGGAGAAAGCCATTAACAGAAATTCCTGGACTCAAAAAATAGCATGCTGAAAGACAAAGATGGAAGAACCAATATAGGATAACTTGCAAACCTCCCTATGCTATACAAAGCTGAAGCCATACTGATCAATCCCCTTCTTTGTGTTTCTATTATCACTCATTTACTGACATTATTCTGCTTCTAAACAACTGCTCCCGATAAGCGTACTGTAGACTCCTATGTATCCATAGGGTAATTACATCAAAAAAAAAGAATGTGATTAGAGGCAGCTGCCCAAATTGGACAGTAGAAAGAAACAAAACTTCTGAATTACAGAGGAAAAGAGGTGAAATGAAAGGAACTAACCCATTTGAGATAATATAATGGTATATGCATTTGCTACACTTATGAATAAAACATTGACTTATTGCATTCCCAAGTTGTATAGATATCAGGGAATTTAACATGTGCGCAGAAAGCAGAGCCATATATAAAAAAGGGATCTTGAATATTCTATTCATGTGATTTGCAGAGAAAGAAGTGAAAATAAGGAGAATCACAGATTTTTTCTTTAAAAACCTTTTAGTCAGGACTGGGGTAGAGAAAATATGTTAGACTTACAGTGTAGTCATTCAGATGATGGGAGATAAGTGTCACTTCATTTATTACTGTCTCTGAACGGTTTCTAGGTCTTTTTCAATTTTTATCAGCAACTCAGTCCATTGGAGCTTGATGTTGGTTTTTATTTTCAGCAGACTCAAATCTTTCTGATAAACAGCATCCAAATAATGTGGTTTCTTGTTTAAAACATGCAAACACTTGGGCTTTAAAAAGCAGGCTCTCTTTCTTTAATTCCTGGTATTTTGAAAGGAAGGAAAAACTCAATACTGTGTGTTCCAAATGGAGTGGGCGTGTATTTGATGAATGAATAGAACACAATTCAGAGGTATACTGCTGCAAACGGGATCTCAAAGTACTTTACAGATTTAAATTGAATAGAAAGATTTAAAAAAATTAAAAGCCAAGTGAGGAAATAACGAATTTCATTTACCTCAAAACTGTTGTTTTGGCACAACAGTTGAAAAAGGTGGACAGTTGGACTGGATGATCTTAGAAATCTTTTCCAAACTTGGTGGTTCTACGAAAGGTCTTACATTAAGATACTAGAGAAAAAGGAACAAAATCTATGTGAAGAGAGATTCTGAATGTTTATTAAATGCGTGTAAAATTCCCTGAAGGTTCAGCACAATTCATTGGAAACCCACAGTTCTGGTATGAGAACAAATACAGAAAACTGAAGAGAAATAACTTCCTTGACTCTCTATAGGTGCCAGAGAGGCAAAAGAACACTTTCAGGAGTTCTATTAAGATTTTAGAGTCAACTGAAAAGCTGGGTTTCCACACAGATTTCCAAACAGCTTTCACTTTTTATGAATGCTATCATGAAAGAATATTCTTCTAACATTTTTCAAAATATATTTCTTTGGGTGTTTTTTTTTTTTTTTTTTAATTTGATTGGTGTTTCCATTGTTGTTTCTTTGTGTGTGTGGGTACTTCAAATAGGGACTGCTTTTTGTTGAGTTTCGTGGGCATTTTCAAGGACTATGGACATCCTACTTACTGATATGTCTACCTGCTTACCAGCCATTCTCTGAAGTTATTCATTACTTCATTTGCAAACTTGTGACACTTTTTGTTCATTTCTGGTCCTTATAGTATTGTTTTAGACAGCCCTACAGTCAATAAATGACAAAAACATTCTTTATAATGAATTAGTTTAAATCTATGACCAAACCTGGCTGTCCTAGATGACATCACTCATCAGTGTAACCCTGACTGAAACCATGGTGTTATTTCAGTACTGTTCATTCTGATTTTAGCTGTTCTGGACTTCAAGGGAAAATTTCAGTTCTTCTGGCAAAATAGAATTGGCTCATAGACACCATAGCTAAATTTGTTCTGTTGCTTTCCCCCTTTCTTTCACTGTTGCTGACTTCAAATATTTGTCAGTGTAGGCAAAGGTGAACACGATAGGCATGACATCACATGCTGTATGATGATGCTACTTACTGACTGTATTCCTGAAGTCTAGAAATACAGCCTTCTTTGTTTTGTTTACTTCCTGTAACAGTTTCTTGGTCATCTTGACAGCTGCCTATGCTTGCCAGCAGACAAGATGTGATACAAAGTAAATCTTGACTGACTTTTGCTCTCTGCAAAGTGTGCAGTATTCCTGAAGGTGGAATGGAGCAAGATGAGATGTGTCATGCCTTGAAGCTTTTACCTTGGGAAAAACAAATCTCTGGTATTCAGTAAAATAGACTGTGCTTGTTTTTAACCCAAGGTATCGAAATTACAATTAATGCTTGGTTTGCTAAATGTAAAAATGGTATATCTTCTGATTGGCATCTGTATGTTAGCTTAATATTTACAGACACCTCAACCACTTGCACTGCATCAAGAAGCATGATTTTGTCTAATCTTACACTGAGATATCTCAGTACAGTTGTCCAGATCTACTAAAATAGGTTTAATATCTCTTCTCTGAGCCCTCTAGGGGGGCGGGGGAAGGAGGAAAAATAAGGGACAGGAAAGGAAAAGGATAAGGGAAAATATCCCTCATGGTCCATTTGTTCTTGACAGTCTTTAAGTGACTTTTGTTGACAGCTCTATATGTACATGTAAGAAGCCTTCCAAGCCAACTGGCAAATGTCAGTGCAAAATACTACATTACGAAAGACCAGGCATAACCAATAACCCATCCATTTGACCCAACATCTGCTTGTATGATGGTGGTGGAAAAAATAATTTTACTGAACACCAGAGCACAATCCTCTAATAAATAATGGGCTACACTGCTATTACAGTGGCTCAGTAAGGGCTCAATACCTATGTTTATGCCACTTCATCAGCTTGCAACATCACAGATGGATGTTTGCATATCTCTGAAGTATGTGTTCTGACCATGCTGGAGACAATCCTAGTAGAGTTGCAACAGAAAAGAGTAGTGAGAGAACCCACAGTAGGTAGCCCAGCTACGTGAAGGGCTGCATTCTCATGCTTATGTACATAACTTCTATAGAGTGCAGGTACAGATCACTGGGTTTGGCTGTCACTGAGTGGCAGGCACATATCTGACTGTCACGCATAGCCTGCAAGCGTGATTAGGAAAAGCACTCATGGAAGCCTTCCTTGCTCCTATCCCTTGCCTCTGTCTGCCTCAGGTTCCCTGGGATAAAAATAATGGAGTTTCTAATAGCATTACTAATTTTATTTTTCTTAAGATCTGGAAGTTTGGTCTGGTAAAGGCATAACACTAAACAAGATGCAGTACAGATAAGCAGTAGGTAACAATTCTTCACGCAGTTTTTCTATGCACGTTTTCACTGCAAATGTCACTACAATAAAGAACCATATAATCATGGCACAAATAGAGAAACAGCACAGAATAAATAATGCAGCCCTCTTACTGCAAGATATACAATTTATATTTACTGAAGTGTAGAGAATGTACTGAACACTAAGAAATGGATCACCTGCAGTACGATTGTTTTTCCTTTGATGATATGGTTCCCCAAGACACGGTGACTCAAGAGTAGGGAGGAAAGTGTAACTGGAAAAGGAATGAAGAAAAGTATTGCAGGAGGAGCTTGAAATGTAAATTAGTGAAAAGGCATCCTAACTAAGAAATTCTGAGTATGCACTTCAAGTGCAGGGGAAAGTCCTAGATTTTAATCCATTTAGTTCATCCAGTGATGAAGCCTCTTGAAAATAAAGGGTGAGTTTTAAAAGCTCTGAATATAGCCAGCAACATTCTGCTACACCTAAGGCTTATATTGTCTGTAAGAATGCTCTCTTCTGCATATGTATGCTCATTATTTTTCTTAAAAGGACTGTCAGGAGAAAGGTTTTAGCACTCAGCCTTTTAGCATTATCTACAACTGATAATTGTGCTCTCTGCCATATTCTGTTCACCTGCTGTGTTTGGAGCATGCCTCAAGCTCTCTGTCAAGGAATTAAGCAGTTTCAGCACCTCTCCCACCCACATCTCAGTTGAGGAGTTTCAGCTCAGTCTGGGTGCGCTCCTATTCCTCTGATGGGGATTATTCAAAGTGTACGGGATTTTAAAGTTAGACACAAAGGATCTTTCCTTGGCCCAAAATAGGGGCATAATGTTTAGGAAGTACTTGAAGACAGTTGGCCACTAGTTCATTGCAAGTCACCTGAATTTCAGTCTTTGTTCAGGTAGAATCACACTCCTGGTCTGCTAATATGTAATTTCCAAAGAGGCCATGTGACTCTGTGAATTACAGTGAGCTCTCAAACAACAGAGAAAATGAGCTTGATTTCTAGAGAAATGTATGTAGTATACAGAGAGACTCAAGAAATAAAAAGGTTGAATTTTTAGGACCTACTTAGAGCCACTAACATTCTGATATTTAAGATCTATGAAATACTGTACCTGTTGTAAAAATTGTGTCAATGGGAAGCTATGTAAACTGGAAGCAACGTAGCAGCAGAATGTATCAGTAGTAATAAAAACAGAGGTAGTCAAGAACCCACATGCTTTCAACACTGTTTCCAAGGGCTTTAAGAGGGACAAAGCTAAATCTCCTTGGTCAAACTTCATCTAAATCAAAAGCCTGCATACTTTTGAAATGAGCGAAACTATTTCAATCAGGACTTACTGGACGGGAGGAGAGACTGAATATGCCTCTAGAGGTGCAACTTTGAATCTTTCCTTACAGAGAGTAAAAGGTGCATCTAGACAAAGTCTGCCTTTAGCTACTTGTTGACTAAAATTAGTGTCTGGCAGATCTCATTTCATTGTCCAGCACTTACATGAATGAACTTGATGTAGAACTCATGCAGAGTTGAAGTACGTCAGAGAACACATTGCCTGACACAGAAGTTCCCCAGTCTTACATCAATTCTGCTGCTGTACAGAGGAATCTTAGAGTAATTCCTATTTGCTTTGGGGATGTCATAGGACAGGAAAGCTGAAGAGACTAGAAACAGCAAAATAAGATATCTGAAGCACTTTCTAAGAACAGGTATATTGCAACAGAGTTAAGACCAAGACAGAAGCCACTGGCATCTTGCACTCACTGCTTATCTTTCTGACTCTCAGATCACAGCCAGCTTTCCTACAATATCGTGTAAAATGGAAGTCCTCCTACAAAGCACTGATAATTTTGTTGGCATTGCATAAGGCTGTGGCACCATCTAGCTGCAAACACTTGATTTGTGGGTTTTAGTGTTTTCTTGTTTTGTTTTAAAGCATCCCCCCCCCCCCCCCCCCCCCCCCCCCATACACACACACACACACACACTCTCTTCAAGAAGCATCTTCTAATTAATCTCTCAGCTATACTTCATCTAGCATGATGTATGGAGAGATTGACACAGCAATTTCTACAATTCTCCTTATGGCCTAACCTATGGTTGATCAGACATTCTCCAGGCCTTCTGTATGTGCTGGCTTGTCATTTATCTGTTATAAGTTGCTGCATAAATGCTCAGTTACATGCACTGACTTGGTGGAGAGCACTCAGCTGTCTGGAGATCACCACTAACTGCAAAACTGCACCTAACTTCTATTTCTTCCTTCTGAATCAGAACCTGCAGTGAATTTTTTCATTTGTTAACTACAAAACCATGTTATCATGTGAAACAGAAACAAGATTTAGGAATCTAAGATAAAGCACGCACAAAGAAAAAAAAAGACATTTTAGGGTAGGAATATGGCTGCCTTTGAAATGTTGACAAATGAGTGTATCAAATGATGTTCTTTTGTGGAAACTTGGAAGTATCTGTTTCTTTGGATCAAGTGTAGGAAAAAAACTTCAGCTTCCCAGAAGAAATATGAAGCTGTTCATTTTCCCTTCAGCTTCTCAAAAGTGACAAATACATTTTCATTTGAAAACAAAACACTATAATATTCAAGTTTAAAGGAAAAAGTAAACCTAGAAAATGAAACAGTTCCCTTAACAGGGAGCCAAAAGAAATATTCTTACTTAATAGAAAATGGTGCTTTGTCTTTCTTTAAATAGATAGTAATTTCTACCTAAGCCAATATTCCTTCTTTTTCTCTTCTGGGACACATTTTCCAGCCATCAAATGAAATCAAATACCATGTTATTTCACCAACTGCACAAAGAAGGCTAGAGACGCATCAGGATATATTAGTATCTTCATTGCTCTTGATTTATTTCCCAGAAACATGGCATAAAAGAAGTAAAATTTGACATTTTAAAGATTGGTCTTTTATGCACTCAGTGGCCTTGCAGTCAGAAAAGATGCCGGAGTGGTAATGCAAAGGTCTTCATGAATGAGTGATCATTGTATTAGAACATTATTACATTTAGTGGAAGAACAGGAAGTTGAGTTTTTGCTTTGTCAACGTTCATCTTGGAAGAAGAAACAGTATATACTTTAGAGTACAGAAGACAGATTGAGAGTTCTCTTTTTTTTTTTAAAGGAACTATTTTAAACATGCTAGCTTTCTTGTCTCTTCGTAGTATGAATGCAAGATTCAGACTTTTTTTTCTGCATCGTTATTAAAGATGCTTCAGAAAAGTTGAAATGGCAACCTTAGCACAGTTGGAACTGTGCTTTCTCAGCATGCAGCTACCTCCTTCACATAGCCCTGTTTAGCACTTAAAATGATTTATTTTGGAAGCTGAAAAAGTAGAAAAAGTAGAAGAAAGATCAAAACACCATCACCTTAAATCTCATGCTCCAAGCCTCAAAGGCTGCTACCACAGCATGACAAAATGTGCACATGCTCTCCCCAACTGACTTTTCTGTTGGCAATTAACCAAGCAGAGAGCCAGTTATAGAGTTTTTATTAAGCACACCATAGGCTGTTGTTGTACTACGGTAAGCTGAGTTGTTTGAATCACAGGAGTGGCAGCCTTGCATTTTATCAGCTCTATTGACTTGGAAAGTTAGATGTTGATTTCTGGATTCCAACAATTGCAAATACAGAAGTGCTTTTCTAAAGCTTAGTGAAGTTATTGTACCCTCCTTCCAATGCATGAGTGCATTGACAGGTCTAGTCTTTCAAGCCCTACTGTTGAAATTTACCAGAAATGATAAGAAAAGAAAATTGGAGAAAACTCAAATAAGTCATGCATTCTTCCTGGCTTTCAGGAAGGTTTAGTCCTTAACAGCTCACACTTCTTCCAGACTAAGCAAGTAAGGGTAACAGCTAATTTGCAAATAACTTTTTTTTTTTTAATAGATATAAAAACAGTAGTAGTAATTTCAGGAGAGGTTCTGTAATTTTGAATCATGGTTAGAGTCAGACACTGCCCAGAAGGTCTATGTAAGCTGCCCAAGGAAAAAAGTAACAGGAATAACGAATTCCCTTCTCTTCCACTTTCAATTAATGAGTTCTCAATTTCCTGTTTGCCATGTAATAAATCCTTACTGTATGATGCAGTCTCATGTTAACGCTATATAGATGGATCCTGATTCTGCCTGGCAAAGACCTCATTAGACCATATTCTGACCATTCATGTACACATGCTTGTTTATATGCTTTTTAGTGCTGGGTAATTCAGTGCTACTTATATGCTCCTGCTACTTGGAAATGACCTAGCTCTAATACTTGAATTTAGAAAGATTTATCTTCAGTATTGAGGCCTTTACACTATTGCTTAAGTCAAGGCACGGATACTAAACATTTGGGAGAAAGTGTGTATGCTTATTAATACAAGGAGTCTAAGTAATGAAAATGATGCCATTGTCTACTCCTGGATGATAGAATTGTGCTGAAGTAGCAATTACAAGGAGAGCACGTGTTAGCTATATGCTGCTAAGGAAAGATAAAGGCAGAAAAATAACTTGGTGTTGAATAGTGTATAAAGTTATAAAGAAATGGGGACAATTAGTTGCTGGGACAAGAGCCCAGAGGGGTTCTGGAAGTCTCTATCCTTGTTGATTCTTAAAGCAAAGTTGAACATAGAAACATAGAATTGTTTGGTTGGAAGGAACATTTAAGATCACGTAGTTCCAACTCCCCTGTTAGAGGCAGAGACACCTCCCACTAGACCAGGTCACTGAAAGCCCCCTTCAGCCCAGCCTTGAGGATACCTCCTCCCTGGAGGTGTTCACAACCTTACTGGGCAAAGTGTTCCAGTGTCTCACTACCCTCACAGTAAAGAATGTCTTCCTAATATCCAGTCCAAATCTATTCCAGTTTAAAGCTATTTCCTCTCACCCTATCACAACAAACCCTTTGTAATGCTACAGTGGAATGGAAAGTATCGTGATAATAGCAAGGCAGCAAAGTCTTTGGTTGCAGCAAATGAGGACAAGCCCAAGCAGAACATCCACAGAAATGAAGGAAAAGAGCTGCTTACCTTCAGAAGACGACAGTTAGAGAGAGACCTCCAGCAAAAGATGCTCTTGCCTCCACTGCCAACCCTTAAATGAGGTCTGGGGTGGGGTGGATCCTGACTCCACCCCTTCTGGTCACTCAGGTGCATTACATGCACCCGAGCTCCTCTGGGTTGGCCCTGCCTTCCCACCAGATGCCCAATCACTATTTCAAGCCGTGACTTAGCATTTTCACTATACCCTTGTAAAAAGTCAGGTACTGGAAGGCCACTATGAGGTCTCTCCAAAGCCTCCTCTTCTCTAAGCTAAAGAGCCCCAACTCTCTCAGCCTGTCTTCATAGGGGAGATGTTCAAGCCTTCTGATCATCTTCATAGCCCTCTGCTCAGCCTGCTCCCACACGGGCACAAGCTCATCCTGGTCTAGGAGCAGATAACCCTTGAGGTTCCTTCAAACACAAATTATTCTGTGGTTCTATGTAATAAGTAATAGGATAATTGACATAAGTTTAGAGAAAGCCGAGAAAAGAAGTGCAGTTTGGATAACTCAGTATGTCAAAGAATGCAATGGTCAAAGAAAGATAAGTCTGAAATAAGAGTTACTATTTTCCATACAGAAATAGGTTACAGAAAAAAAAAAAAAAAAAAAAAAAAAAAAAAAAAAACAAAGGGGGAAAAAAAAGGTACCTGGAAAACAGAATAAAATATACTAAATTTAGAAAATACAAATTTTGTTATTTTTGTACTGTTTGAGAATATTCTTCAGTAAATATATATACCTGTTTGTTTAGAGAGAAGAAATTCTGTAAGTTTGCTTTAAAAAATGGTGCTTGGTGAAAAACAAATAATTAGAGAGATGAAGGTCCATAGAGAACAGTAAGCTGGTTAAGAACTATCTGAAATATCAAAGAGCATTTTGCTGAAAAAGAAGGGCGAGGAAAGGATGACTAGCAAAGGTCTTCAGGATATGTCTGATCTTTTCCTGTCAGGTATTTTTGGTGATGATGTTGGTTCAGAAAACTGATATTCTGAAATTTGTTGCATACACTTTGCTCTCATTAGTAAATCAGAGGAGTACCGAATATCAATAAAAACTGAATTACCATGAGGTTCTGTGTAATAAAAATGAAATTAAGTTACGCAAAACAGGTCATGCATGTGCAGCTTTAATTATTGTTTGTTCCTTGTCAATCAAATGATAGAAGATCTTGTGTTTACTCGTCACAGCTTGCCTATTACCACCAAGACAAGACAGTATCCAAAAGACAAACATATATTGGGATCATGTTCTGAAAGAGAAATCTATCACCAAATGTAATGAGAAAGGATTAGTTTTAATATGCAAGGAAGAGTTCATATTTGAGATGCTGCTTCAGTGTATCCTAAAAGGTACCTTTAAGTAGTGACATAGGTGAAGAAAGCTATTTTCTTCTTAGTACTGGAAAGGGGCAAACAGAGTAACATAGAAAAATGATCAATGCATGTGCTATGACACATGAGAGTTCTACGGACTCTCAGTGCCATTTGACAAGTGGCTGAGGGCCTCCAGAAATAATTCAGTCAGAAAGTAGCAACGCTTAGTGGGCACACTGCTCCCAAAGAATTGTAAGAACAGTTTTAATCACCCAAGTGCAAAATTAATTATGGCAGAGCAAGTCCAGGGAGAGGCTTTCCAATTTCCTGCTCACCCTAACAGCACATGTAAGAAGAGGAGCCTAGATGAGGTGCATTTCATTCATCTGTTCTGACAAGTGGTACACATGGAGAGAGATGTGTATAAGATAGAGGTCAACTTGTGCATAAGCTCTGATTGGTCAAAATTTAGAAGGCTGATAGTCATTGGAATTCCTTGGCTCCAAACCAGATTCTCAGCAAGAGTAAAAGTACAAGTTTGTGATGTGGCCATCTCCAACAGCTGGTGACTCATCTTCATGACTCTCAAAGTCCCTTCCTGTACCTTTTCCTGCAGGGAAAATTCTTAAGTCAGTTTTCCCCCTTCTCCCTTTTTCCCTCTGACAGGTACCTCTGTGATAATTAAAGTTCATAGTTACTGGAAAAGCAGACAAGGAAGTGCTAGCAAGTAGTGAAACAGAAAGAACTATAAAATCATGGTGTAAAATCATGGAAAGAATCTCAAAATCATGGTGACTCAGTCACTTGAAAAGATAAGCAGAGAGTATGAAATGCTAGTGGCTTTTGTCTTGGTCTTAACTCTGTTGCAGTATACCTACCCTTAGAATTGCCTTTTGCACGTTCTCATTCTCCAGACTCTCAGTCTGAATAAAGTCTTTTTAAACTTCCTCAAGACTGAGTTAATATACTAATCATAAATAAATTAGTAAGACTAGGGGCATATCCTACTTATTTTCCAAGGACAAACTTTTTTCTTTAATTTTGCTTGAGAAAAATTGGATCAAAGGGCTCAGTACTCTGCCACCCTTTTCGCTCATGCAGCCATTTACCAGTGTAAGATGATTGCAAATTATTGTACAAGGCAAAAGCCAATGATAAAGCAAATGCTTGGATTATATTTCTACTTGAAGGACTATCTGTTCCTACCTCAGGCAACAATTGTATTAGCAAATAAAGTGAGTTGTTAAACAGTTTAGTACTTCCAAAGCAGTAGACTGCTGAATTGCCTTTTTCCAAAGACGTGTTGCACTGAAAATTTTTCTGAAGTCCAAATTATTAAGCTTTTTCTCAGAAATTTTCTATAGTCGTATTTTAGTATTTTTTTACTTCTTTTGCAAATATATAAAAAGAGAATACATATGGCAGAAAAAAAAAATCTGTTAATACAGCATTTGAAATGTTAATATGGAAATAAACAGAGAAAATATGCTTCTGAGGTGTTCAAGTTTACAGACCAAAGATCATGGGATTAGAATGAGCCAGAGATTAGAAGGTTTCATTTAAATATTAAAGCCATGTTTTGTCTTAGATATGATAAATTTGCTTAATTTGGTTTTGGTTTTCCTTGCATACTAACCACTTTAAGGGGAATCATAGAATCACAGAATCATAATATAGCCTGGGTTGAAAAGGACCACAATGATCGTCTAGTTTCTTTCCCCCCTGCTATGTGCAGGTTGCCAACCACCAGACCAGGCTGCCCAGGGCCACATCCAGCCTGGACTTGAATGCCTCCGGGGATGGGGCATCCACAACCTCCTTGGACAACCTGTTTCAGTGCGTCACCACCCTCTGGGGCAAAAACTTCTTTCTAATATCCAACCTAAACGTCCCCTGTCTCAGTTTAAGACCATTCCCCCTTGTCCTATCACTATCCACCCTCATAAACAGCCATTCCCCCTCCTGTTTATATGCTCCCTTCAAGTACTGGAAGGCCACAATGAGGTCTCCCCAGAGCCTTCTCTTCTCCAAGCTAAACAATCCCAGTTCCTTTCCTCATAGGAGAGGTGCTCCAGCCCTCTGACCATCTTAGTGGCCTTAGTGGAATGCTTTATTATATTTATGTTTAAGGTTATAGTTTTCTATGCTAGTCAAATACTTCGACAGCACTTCAGATGAAGTTTCCTGAAAATTTCTTTGTTGTGACCCACAATTAGTTAATGATTTACAGAAGGTGGAGCCACTCCTGCTGGATGAAAATTCAAGAACTGGCCCGAAGACCTGCAGGGCTCTTTTTTTTATCTATTTATTTTTATCTCTCCCCAGCTTCATTGACTATTTTCCCTATACATCTTGCCAAGTCAGAACTAAGTTCTTCAGGAGAAGTATTGCCTCCTCAGGTGTGGATGTGGAGCCCAGGCCTCTGACCTCTTCATAGAAGGGTGTATTAGCATGAGTTCTTCAATATGGTTTTCAAGTGATAGGATTTTAGCAGGTGTTTCTGTGTGCTCGTTTGTATTCTTCCGTTTACCTGCAGGTTTTGTGTGCTTCCTCTACCAATCAAAGCGGTCTTTGCACAATGTGCCAAAATACGTATACAGTGGCAAATACAAAGCCACAGGTTTGTAGACCCACAAGCTGATTTGTGGTAGCAGGTGCAGGCTGCAAAGCAATGATTAGATCATTTTCCTAATGTAGGAAATTAGGAGTTCAGACACCTGCATTCAGTTCTCTACCTTATACTCAATCATGTCTAGCTGTTGGAGCTGTAAAGTGTCAGGATACGCATTGGGGTCTGTGACAGATAAAAAGCTTTTACACCAATGTGCTGTGTCAGTTTTACTGCAACTTTACCTCTTCCTCACCCTTAGGAGAAAAATAAATGAAACATTGGCATAGTTAATAAGTGGGCAGCTGTTGCAGCTGCGTTGTGGGCTGGGGCCTGCAGGATCCCAGATAACTGCAACAACATCCTGATTTGAGCTGGGACAGAATTGATTTTCCTCACTGGCTGGTATGATGCTATGTTTTGGTTTTAGCAAAAAAACACTGTTGACAACATAGCAATGTTTTAGTTGTTGCCAATTGTTGCTGCACAGAACCAATGATGTATCAGTTTCCAGCCTCTCACATTGTCCTGCCACTGACGGGGCTGAGGGGGCAGAAGTAGCTGGGAGGGGACAGAAGCAGGACAGCTGACCTAAACTGGCCAAAGCGATGTTCCATAACATATTAGATCACATGAAAAAACTATAACATGGTGGGGAGTTGGCTGAGAGGGCAGCCTCGACTTGGGAACTAGCTTTAATCAGCAGGTTGTGAGCAATTGTGTTGTGCACTGCTTGTTTTGGAAAAAAAAATATATAAAACTATTATTTCTCCTCTCCTTTTCTATCTTAGTAGATGTTTTTTATCCTAACCTACAAATTCTACCTTTTTTTTCCCCCAATTCTCTCTCCCATACACTTGGGGAGAGAGAGTGAGTGAACGACTGTGTGGTGCAGAGCTGCCTGCTGGGTTAAGCCACAGCACATCAGCAGTAAAAGTGAAAAGACATTCCTATTTCATGTCCTTAACAAGGGCTTTTATTATTAAGTCTGTGTTTCAGCTATCTTGTCATTCCTTCCAAAACCACATCAGTGGTGCACAATAAGCACAGAGCTAACATTTCTATGCTAGAAGTAAAGCAGTAACTCCAGAAGCAGAACAATTTTATCAGTGCTTTTCTGCACTCACACAGATGATCTCTGTTAGGATGCAGATACTGTTGCACTATCTCTATGCCTCTCCTGATCTGAGCTGGCACCTCTGCAGATCCAGGCTATGTACCATGTGATTGTATCTGCCCCATTATCTTCAGCTTAACAGGGTCCTGGCCCTGCTGCATTGTACAGTATAGTTATTGTGTTTAACATGAAAAGAGTAGAGTTATCCCCTGGAAACCTTGCTGACACCACATGCTGCTTTTTAAGCCAGTTATCCTTCTTAAGATTTATAAACTGAAAAAGGACTTTCTCTGGACTGCCAACAAATGAGGCACAGAGTTACTCTAATATTTATCCCAAAATCACCTCTGATTCAAAGTTCATTGCTGGAGAGGGAATCTGAACTACGCAGGTTTCCTGTCCTCTCTAACTTTGCCAAAGTCCAAAGTAAAAGTGTATAATGAAGCTCTCATCAGTGAGTGAATGTAAAATAAATTAGGTAACTATAATTAAATATGAGGATTTAATTATACTCATCAAATCAAGGTTCCTTCAAAAACTGAGGGAGTAAGAACCACAAAAGAAAGTTATTTTGTTTAGTTATTGGTTCTTGTGGCTACAAAGTTATTAACAGTTATTGGTATGGGTGTATATATTGTAGCCAAAGAAAGGTATAGAAGAGCCAAACTGTTTCCAGGTTGGAATTAATGTAGATGGTGCAGCCTTCTGAAATTACAGGTAATGAAGTTGTAAATAATCCTTTTACCTGAAGGCAGGGTTAAACACAAGGGAAAAATTAAATATGAAGAAGTCACATCACTTGTTCAGGTGACAGTAGAGGGACATCTACTGACATCTACATCAGTACTGCAATTAGAGTTTGTAACCTTTGAAATACATGAAAATCTGATCTTTCAGTTAGCAAACTTCCTAACAAAGGCTGCAGTTGGCACATTGGTGGTCATTTTTGTTCATGGCTGGTTTTTGTTTTTGTGGCAGTGGTGGTGTTTCGTTTTTGTTGTCTTGGGTTGCTCTTTTTTTGGGGGGGGAGGGGAGGGGAACAACCTTTTTTGGGAGGGGGGATAGGGACAACCTTCCCCCTCATTCCCATAACTGTGAGCATCTATTCTCGCTTTGATAAATTCTCACATGTAAATATGTTTCTTTCACTTGCCTATTTCAGACGTATACTTGGCAGGCAGAGGGGAGGTTTGCAGTTAAAGGAAGAGATTAGAAACAAAGGCTAGAAAAGGACAGTAGAACAGGTGAGCAGAAGCTGAGAGAGGAATTGAAGGGAATGGAAAATATAAGAAAGCAACTAAACATTGAGGACACTTATGTAAGGGAATGAACAAAGAATGTGCAAAGACGGATGCCAAAACTAGGGCTATGTTTTCCCTAAGTACTTGATTTTGCAACTTTAATATAGGCATTGGCTGTGGAGGACAATAGCCTGTTATTGTGATATTAAATTTCAGAACAGGAAGGGAAGAAAATAGAGGAAAATAGCATTAATCTAATAGGGTGTTGATTCCCAGCAGTGGACATATGAAACAACAAAGTGGTAACTCCATCCTTTTGTCAGTTCAGAGTCCCTCTGTACCTTCAAAATGATGGTCTTCCCTTCACCTCTTCCATGCCTATTTAAAGTAATCTGTTTTTCAAAAGGTATTGTGTTGCATTGCAGAGACAGATGCAATTATGTGGAGAAAAACTGTCCTGTTAAAGTATGCTGGAGTCTTATGGAACAATTACACATTTTAACTGAAAAATGCAAAATCCTTCTAGAAAGTTACAGTCATTCAAGTCTTAAGGTTGTGTGGCTTCCTGAATGTAGGTGCCATTTTCAGGTGTATATAAAATCTAAGGTAAATACTAAAATCTAATATCTAAGTCCCACTTTTTCTGCTTTATCCTCACTCATTTTTCCTTTTTCTCCCCTTTTTTTTTTTTTTTTTTTTTTTTTTTTTTTTTGCCATGCTGCATTTACCCAAAGTGCTCAGCCTTCCTCATGAGTATCACATGAGTGAGTACAAGATGCTGACTGACAGGAGGGTGCTGCCAAGTATTTTTGGATGCCGCTTGGAAAAGGAAAACTTAGTCAAGATAAAGTTATTTTCTTTGGTCAGAAGAAGAAACAAACTTGTAAATAGCAACACAAAACCTCTTTGACTCAAATTTACGCTGCCAAAAGAGCAGAGCTTTTGCTGCACTGATATTGGAGATAAGTTACCAGATTGCAAAATCAGGCAAAGCTGCCAAACTTAACAAAATAACAACAACAAAAAAAGGCATTCCACTGTCTAAGAGGACAGTCTTTTCAGCAAACAAAAGCCCACTCAAGTCAGTATCAAACCAGCCTATTCCACTTTCATGTTTTATTCCATAATAATTTTCCTTCTTTTGTAGTTTTACAGTCAGAGGGTTTGAAGCTGAAATAACTGTGTCAGGATACCAAATTTCTAAGGCCAAGAGCCTAATGAATCACTAGCCACAAAGAAGTACAAAGCCAATAGAATGCTTTAAATGTGTTTTTCCTGTGGAATAAACTCATTCTCACTTCTCCACAGCAAAGTGTTTCAGAGACTCAGTGGATAGACAGTCATAAGGTCTGAGCAATTACCAGAGTGAGTGAAAAGCTTTAGAAAAGCAGGTACTACCAACAGTATAGCCCATGGTGCCTCAAACGTAGTAGGCATAGTTGTAAATTTTGAAACTTCTGGCCTGATGGCTTCTCTGAGGTTAGACTGAGTGCTACTGTTTGGACAGCTACCTCTCCAGGGCTTGATTTTCCGTAACCTAATAGGCTATTTGTAGTCATTGATGTGAATGTGAGTGGCAGGAATGAGGAGAACAGAATTCTCTTCTCCCCTGAAGATAGCATCTCAAGCCCACTTTCCCTTCATCTAGGTGACTAAAGAATGCATGAGAAGGTAATTACCCTCTGTTTGAAAACTGAAGGAAAGCTTTCTCGAAACATTGTTACATTTTGAATATCTTTGAAAATACAGCTTACAGAAAATGTTGGGAAGGGGAGATCAAAGGAGAGAATGAATCCGCAAACAGATCCTTCCTGTCTTTCTTTTACACGATTATAGCCAGAGATGTAAGAGGGAAATATTCAGTGAGATTCTGTTAGCTTAACCACAGTTCTTTATTGTGATCTGCAGTATCTGAACATAACTACAGTGTCTGGGGGATGTGAAATGACAGAAATATCTATGGGATGTTAAATAGGGAAATACAGCATCTGTAAAAATATAGCCTTTGATATAAACTTCTACAAAACAATAAAGCCAACAGCCCACAAAGATGCCCTGACATTGCTTCTAATTACTTTTATTTTGCTCCATTTTTATGTCTTGTAATTTTATGAATTGATAAAGATCATTTGATAGAAATTAACTTTCTGAGAATGTTGCCTGTTACAGTTTAACTTGCTGTGAGGGGATGCTTAACAGACTGGAATTTTGCTCGTTAACAAAGTAGGCCAAGAAATAAGCAAAAAACAAATCCCTTCCTAGGTAGACTTAGGACTCTGGCTATTGGTGTGAAAGTTGCAAGGCAGGTATACATCACTATCTAGAAGTGATTTCCAAGTTGTGTCAAACATTTCCAGCACACACATACAAAAAAGTCTTGAAGGACTGTGCTCTTGTGGATTGTTTTGTTGGGATGTCAAGAAGAGTTTTTTGTTGACACCAGCGAACTTTCTTACTTAATGCAAATGTTGTGGGAAATATCTATCATATATCAAAAGATCATATGTCAAGCCAAATAACTTGCAGGGAGTGTATAAATAGGAGCAGGAACAACTGTTTACATGGGTGGATAGTGATAGAAGGGGGAGTGGTTTTAAACTAAGACAGGAGATTTAGGTTAGATATTAGGAGGAAGATTTTCACACAGAGGGTGGTGACACACTGGAACAGGTTGTCCAAGGAGGTTGTGGATGCCCCATCCCTGGAGGCATTCAGGGCCAGGCTGGATGTGGCTCTGGGCAGCCTGGTCTGGTGGTTGGCAACCCTGCACATAGCAGGGGGGATAGAAACTAGATTATCATTGTGGTCCTTTTCAACCCTGGCCATTCTGTGATTCTATGAAATTGATTACTATTCCAAATACAGGGACCAAATCTAAGAGAGTAAGACGGCAATGATACTGGACAAATGGTAGAGTTAACGGGGGCAGAATCAGCTCCGACTAAGTTAAGCTGAGAAAGGGATTTGTCTAATCTTTCCTTTGATTATATCTGCATCAATCTTATTTGGTGGGGCTGTTCTGCATCACTACATTTTTTCTTTTTACATTTTCTAAGGACATAAACATGATAAGCATCCAACTAGACAAGCAAAGTTGTTGTGGCCAGCCCATAAATGACCTGCTTATCGGTAGTCTTATGTAAAGGGTGAAACTGTGCAATTTTGCTCCAGATAAACAAAAGCTCAGCAGTTGTCTTTCCCAGAACTTGTAGGTATGCTAATAGTGCTACTGTTCTTCAATCGTGCCATTCTGAAGGCTTGACAGTAGTATTTCATTTAAAGGAACGAAGTCAAAGAGAAAGGAAAAGTTGTACAGAAATGAAAAGTTTAAGCTCACAGCAAATAATATTTCCCCTTCCTGCCATACCTCCCTCCCTTTCTCCCTTTTCTCTCTTCCTCTATTTCCTTCCCTTGTTTTCCTTCTTCCCTTTTCCCACTTTTCTACTGTATGTCACAATCATTTTAATGCATTTCTTACTTCCCTTTGTTAAAGTTTTGAAGAGTGAGTGTAAACTTAGCTTTATTTTGAATGATCAGTTGGATTCCTTGATATTCTACTGCCCATGTACACTACATACTGATTTCTCAAACAGGGAATGCCAACATTTTCATCTTTCTGAGTTTAGTAGCATTAAATTAACATTGGAAGACATCAAAGAAAATACAGAAGTGGAAAGAGGAATGCAAACTACAACTGAATCTGCTGCTTTATCAACGACCTAGGATTTCTCAACTGCAGATACAGGCAATTATGCAGTGGTGTTCTTTGAATTGAAAAATGTTATGAAGTGAATGTTACGAACAACTGTGAGATGTCTTAAGGCAGTTCTACACATACGCCCTTATGTTTAACTGTGAACATCTAGCAGTATTTTCTTTAAAGGAGGGCCTATGTTGCTTATTAATAACAGATGCCAAGATGGGTGATGTCCTGCTTTTGCATGGAACAGGCAAAACAATGAGAGTGGGTTTTTTTCAATTTCTAACAGTTATTTCCTGCTCAAATACCAGGAAGCCAGATATGCAGGCTTTCCCTCATCTCATCCTAGACAAGGATTTCTGTAGTCTGTCCTTTCTGTAGCCTCAGTACTAGACCTGGCTGTGTTCCAGCCACACGTGAGGGCGAGTTCACATTTTACACTTTGCCCTATAGCCCAAAGTTTCATAAGGTGTTGAGAAACAACTCCAGTGGGTGCTTAGTTTGGTTAACAATCTATGATTCAATGTAATCATGATTCAGTGTAACAGGTCTATCAGCTCACATAGTGCGCTTTTTCCTTTACCTTTCTATTATCTCATTACTAAAGCATTTAAAAATTTATCCTTATCTGAAACACCAGAGTAGTCCAGCACTTTATATTTTTGTATTGTTCTGAGATACACTCTGAGATACACATAGAACACTGGTATACATACTGGACTCTGTCCTTTGATTGCCAGTGTAGGTATGATTGCAAGCCAGCACACTGACTTTTGCAAGTGGCACACTGCAGTGTCTTGAGAAAAGCTAGTTACCCTCTGTGCAACTGTGCTGATTTAGACTGGGGAGGTGTTAAGCATGTTAAGCATGAATTCAGAAAAATCTTGAAATACACAGCAGATTAAACTTCTGTAATCTAGACTCCATGAAAGTCAGACAAGAAAGCAGCAGTGGTAAGGGCAGGAAATTGCACTTTTGAGAAGCTGGACTATGGAATTATTCTGCACCAAACATAAATGAAAGTCCGCATAACATACAGAAGACAACTGAAAGCCTAGTGGCAAAAGTCTCTGTGGATCCTAAAACTGCCCTGAACAACCATCTTGAGCTTCACTAAAGTGCCAGCACCTTTTTTCAGTTAGATGTGGATAAGTACGATTTTGCCATGATAGAATATCACACATAGCCTTGGTTACAATGCAAGGGCATCACATTGCACATACCTCAGCTTAAATACATGAATCTCAAACCGTTAATTCTTCACTAAGTACTAGTTCTTCAGATAGCTGCTGAGAGAGGCAAAGAAAATCAACCTCCAGCTGCTGTCTCAGCTGTGCAAGAACTTTCACTCTTCACAACATATAAGACTGTACTCCAGTAAAGTTACAATGAAATAATCTCTTACACAGATACTCCTTACATTTATGCTGCTGGTTTGTTGTTGTTGTTTTTTTTTTTTAAATTCTAGACAAGCATTTCTGTCAATCAACAGTAGCAACTTCTGAGAGTGAGTTGTTGCCTTTGGAGGTGTAAAAGCAGACTTTATGCTTGTTTAATGAGAAATGCCTATACTTACACATAATAAAACCTCAAATATACAAGACTTCATGTATGCAAAGACATTTCACTTTTAACTTTCCTGATATGCACATCTTCATTGTATTTATTAGATTACAGAAGTAAGTCAAGCTTAATACAGTCTTTAAATAAAATAGAATAACTCTAGAACCAGTCCCTCCATTGAAGATAAGAACATTTAAAGGAGAATCCTGTGGATTTTTTAAATTATGGTTGAACAATATATGATTTTTGGTCCCTTTCTCAAGTTGTAACTAATTTTGATCTTTATGCATTTTATATTTCTTTTTTTTTCTTTTTCTTTTCCTTTTTTTTTTTCAATTGAAATATTCACTTGAGCAATTACTGCATTTAATATAAAGCTAAATTCCGTTCTGTATTTCAGCCTTAATTATCATTATCACTTGCTGTTTAATTAAAGTCAGGAAATCCTCTAATTACAGTTATTTCTTCTCTACGGGAAAAGGTAACCCTTCATATATGTAATGTAAATGAAACCATTAAGCTTGCTTCCACATCTTTTGAAAATTATAAACAAAATCAGCATTTACCTTGTTATCTTCTCCATTCTTTCAATCTGTGTACGTGTTCCCTCAAAAACGTACTGATGAGAATGGTTTCAAGATAGATATTTGGCCACATCACATATCATTCAAATCCGTATTTGTTTTCAAATGACTTCAGCTTTAAAAAAGAAAATAATATTGCATTAAACCTTGAGATCTTCCTATCAGATTCCATTCAGCCTACAGACTGAACAAAGCCTGAATGCTACAGACTGAATTACACATAAGAAGGCATTTTGCTAAAGAGTAAGGATTTAAGTATAACCTAAAGATATGAATCTGTAACAATACATATAATTACACCTTGGAATAATAGCTGACATAAGCAATCATAGGGCCTAGTATTGCAATCAAGTATTGCAGGTCAAATGCTAAAGGATTAAGGCTGTGGTTACTGAAAGCAGGATTTCTCATCCACACCTCAGCAAGAAATTGTTAATGTTTTTGCAGCCCTTTGTTGCCAGTGCAAAAACATTAACATAGCCTGTTTTTGATAGCCTTGACATAACAAATTGGTAATGGAAGATGACATGATTTAAACTGGGAGATTTCTCATAGAAGCAGCATGGTGCATAAGCATGAGTTCTCTCACCAGCTACAGCAACACAAGAGCTGCAACATTTCAGTGCTAAGAGCAGAAGAAATCATTTATGGAAACATCTTTCTAAAGTGTAGCTGATATAATGAGGGGAAACTTGTGAGGAACTGTGTCCTCTTTTCATGAAGGAGGAGTTTCATGAATGAAACAAGTTCAGAACAACCTCTCCTTCAGTGAGGTCATGTGAGAGCCCAGGCAGCTGGTACTTACCAATCCGGTGGGCCACAGGGCACTTAGTCCTAAGATCCCATTCTTGTGTAACAGTGGGAGTGGAGGGGAAAGTGTTGGGAAACCAAAATGCTAGTTGGTTTTCGTTAGTTAGTTTGAATGTCTCATAAAGCTAGAAATAGAAGTTCAATCTTTTGACAGGGTTTTATATCATTTCCTTCAGACACTTTTGTGGGACAGAGGTTGAAGAGGAAGTCTTTGCTTTCACAGGAAACGTTCTACTGCTGATAACAGGCTTTCCAGTCCTCAGCCTGACACTGTGGGGACTTGTTGGAGTACCCGCTGCGATAGCCCTTCAATCAGCACGTGCCACAGCTGTGCCCAGAGAGGCCCCGCACGGCTTGCAGGCCTCGGGGCTGCACACGTGCATTCTGGAGGGACAAGGGCAGGGATAAACAGACGACAAAGCAGTCGGTGCAGGCTTTGCCCTCGCTACTGTGGTACGCGGGGCTCCCGCACGACAGCTAGAGCCCTGCCCCGGGGTGGGCCGGCTGGACCGCAGCCTCCGGGCACCTCACGGCGCACCAACCGCCCCAGGGGACCGGACTACAATCCCCAGCCTGCAGCGCCGCTTCTGCGGCTGCTCTGATTGGCCGCCGCTCCTCCCCACGTGACAGCAGGCGGTGTCGGGGCGGCCGTGCCGGTCCCCCCCCGAGTGCCGCGGGCCGCATGGCGGCGGCGTGGGGGCGGCGCGGAGGTCCCGCGCTCCTGCGGGGGGGGCTCGGGGCGGCGCAGGGCCGGGCGTGCAGCACCGGGGCGCCCGTGCGGGCTCCCACCGGCGCGGCTCAGGTTCAGGTGAGTCGGCGCGCGGGCGCCCGGGAGGTCGGCTTTGTAATGAGAGCGGTGCGGCGCCAGGTGTGCCCGCGGAGGCTGCGCCCGGTGGTCGGTCGGTGCGGGTCGCCTCCTCCCGGGGGCCGCCTCTCAGTGAGCTCAGGGGGCGGGCAGGGGAGCGGGACCCCTCCCGGAGCGGCTGTCTGAGGCGGTCCCGGCGGCAGAAGCCTGACCTCACGGGCAGCGGTTGCAGCTGTGAATCCCGGCGCTGTGTCCTGCGGGTAAAATTGAGGGGACGTAAATTGTTTGGGGGCTGGTGGTGGTGAGCCAGGCTTCCCTCGGTGCGCTTTGTGTGAGCGTCTGGTTCTGAAAGTTTCCCTGAGTAACTCCGGACAGTGTAAGGTCCCCGTACCGTCACTGCCGCTGCTGGGGTGGGTGCCAAGGGGAGCTTGGCTTCGCCCGAGATCACGTTGCAAAAACGGTGTTAAGTAACCTGCATGGGAAAGATGAGCAGATAATAGAGAGCGCAGCCCGCAAACTTAGCATGATAATACATAGCCCGGCGTCCTTGCTTTGTTGAGATCAAATGGATCTACCCAAATCGAAATTAAGCGGTGGTTATGTTCTGAATAGCCGTGTGAGCTGTGCCACGGAGCTGTTTCTTCAGCCCCTCTCGTGAAGTAAACAGAGGTGTTGCCCAGCTCCAGCTTCTCCCAGTTTCACTTGAAATCCCTCAGATCCATTTGGTTTCTCGGTGCCCAAATGCGAGAGAAAAAGCTCCGCGTTAAGCCACAGCCATCTAGCAGAGGCAGGGTATGACATCCTGACTGATCCCAGCTGGTGCGTGATTTATTGATTTCTCTTTTGATTGCATGGCTGGCTTTAGCAAGCACACTGTAACCTAAAGCTGCCAGTCTTGTGTCACCAGAATTGGATGCATCCACTACCACTTACTTATTTACAGGAAGTCAAACAGATTTGGACATTGCTTTGTTGAACAGTTACTTGGCTCAACGATCTGTATTGAGGTTTTGCATATTTTTTTTCCCCCCTTAAGCAATCAATTTTTAATTCTGATTAGAATTAATTCTCATAGAATGGTTGGAGGGGACCTCAAAGATCACTGAGTTGCAACTTTGTGCCACGGGCAGAGTTGCCAACCACTATCCCAGGGCCCTATCCAGCATGACCAGTTACCTTCTATAAATCGAGTGGTTGGAGCACACAGTCAGGAATATTTTTGGAAAAGCCTGATTACACAACGTAGATCTGAAACCCCTACATCCTTTGGGAGAGAAAACCACAGTGGTCGAGAGTATGAAAGTGATTTGTGTGTGTGGCAGTAACCAATGACAAGTGTGCTGGAGCACTTACTAAAACCCTGCAGGTCACAACAGCCAAGCCAATGCAGAAGCAAAGACGGTGCAAACTTTTAGCTGTACAGTGATAAGTATCTGGGAAGTTGATTGTAAATGGTTTAGGAGCGAAACCCAGAATTTGGCTGGACTGTTATTGGACTGGTCTGTGTGATTGAACAAATTTATATCTTAGTATTTATGATACAGTTGCTAGCCTTGTAAGTTTGAATGCTGTATTACAGAGGGTGCAATGCCTTTTTTTAAAGATTAGCTCATAGCAGGTAGCAGCAGGCACTCTGGGAGCTCCTTTTCATGCATCTCTGGTTGTGTGAATTACTCCAGAAATGGTTTTACAATTAACAGTGGAAGATCTAATGCCAGCCTGTCGTCTTCTACACAAGATGATATATACCTAAATGATATTCTTGAATAAGAAGGTATTATATAGGATTATGTATTTCTACTACAAAATGGTATGTTTTCCTGTATAATAAAGTGTCACTTGTGCTATTTTACTGTAAGCTATAAGTTCATGGGCAAAAATACAATGGAGGAAGACAGGACTCTTAATGTAATGCAGCTTCTGAGTAATAACATTAAGAAAATGAAAACTTTTTTTTTAATCTTTTTATAAACATATCACTTCAGTAAAAGTCTTTGGTGTCCTGTTTTGAGGTTTAATTTCAACTCATGTAAATCATGTAACTCAAACATAGTTGACTGAAACTTTCTGTGCCCTCACTGGAATAAAGGAAAGAGCCCAGCTAGTCTAGAATAGACCTCATACGGCCTTTCTTGTCCACTCATGCCTGAAACTCTGTGTCCTGGCACTCCATTTTGTGGGTAGCTGTTCAAAGTCCATAAGCAGCACTTTCTGTGCCAGAAGCCAGAACTGAAGCATGCTGTTTAGGGCCAACTGTTGTGCAGCAGCTGTGGAGCCCTCAGAAAAACATTTGTCTTGGACTTCCCAGCTCAGACCTCATTCTAGCACTTGACCTACTTAGACCCATTTCATCCTCTGTGGTTGTCTAATTTCCATGTTGAACAAGGACACTTCACTGCTTGCCTAACCCAAGACATTAAAGGTGAGGCATGAAACAGAAGAGCTTTTGCTGAGCTATGATGTTGACAGAGTAGCGCTAGGCCTTTAGGCTGGGATGGCAGCACTGGTGCATGGACTGGTGCATTCCAGCAGCAGTGCAGGAGCTGAAAGAGCCTGCAGGGTTTGGCAGCAGGAGCCATGCTAACGCTGTTGTAGTCCTTGAGGCCAGGCAAGAAGAACTGTTTGGCAATATTACATGGTTAAGGTGAAGGAACTCTCCACTCTCATTTAACTGAGCTTTTCCAGTGTCTGTCAATTTGCGGTACTCCTGATGGTTATTAATACTGGTCACAGGTTCCAACTCTGCTGCATTGCTAGAAGAGTTCTTGTGGAAATTACAGGTGAATTGGCAGGTTTGAAGGGTTGACAGCTTGTCAAAGTAGAGCATTCATCAAAGCTCTTATTCTTTCAGTACTGGTTTAGAGCATAGGATTGACATCCTAGAGGGTGAAATTACTTTTTCCATAGATCAGATGTAGCACACTCTGTGACAGGGCATACTCCTGTGTGCAGAAGCCTCCCCTGTCAATTACAGAGAGAGGGGAGCAGGGGCTAGGGGGTAATAGCCCTGTCTTTTGAATCAAAGTTATACGGTTGGACATCAGGTTAAAATAGCGACAACACCCTTCTTTTTCAACTGTAGGGAACTGAATAACCATTTCCCTGTAGCTTGGGAATGGTAGCAGGCAGCTTGTGCTGTCCAATGGCTCACTCAGAGGCTACAGGTGCCTCAAGGTCCAATCTCACCATATTCCTTCCCTTGAGAAAATCATACTTAAGAGTCTGGCTGAGAGCAGGAGAGACTGGCTGAGAGCAGGCTTATTCCTTGCTCTCAGTTACCAGGGAAGTATCTAGGTTTCTGCCTCGAGCATTTGGCCTTCCCTGGGGAATTGATTAAAAAAATATGAGTCAGTGTTGGCTGCAGTGGCAGATTTGGCAATACAGGATCCACTCCTGGAGCTCAACCTGGGTACTCCTGAACTCATGGGTGTCTCCTAATTTCTCCTTGCTGACATCAAACAGGACAGAAACAGAATTAACAGCTTAAAAATTCCACTGTCAGTTACTCTTTGCTCCCAGACAAGCCTATGACTGCCTCTAGCAGCCCTATGAAGCTTTTTGTTTGACCATTTCAGCATTCAAAAGTATTTTTCAGCAAGAGACAAAAGTCAGTTATCTCCAGCAGGATCTTTAAGCAGTACAAATGCTAGCTGCCTGGAAAACACGTGTTCTCTAAATGCTGCTTCTTGACAGTAAGCTTCAGAGCAGTTAATGAAGGTCAGTGTTATTCCTCATGTAAGTCTGTTTCAGTTTCCATGTCTGTAACATCTACCCTGCCACTCACAGTGGATGACAGACCCAGGAACAGAGCCATTGCTTCCTTTATCTCATGCCATTGATCACTTCTTTCTGAAAAATGAGAAATTACTTCAAGCATATCATTGCCCTTGTAAATAAATTATGCTGTTTTAGCATCCATTTAATGAAATATTGAAGTTTACTTCTCTTGACTTCTGTCTGTCAAGAGAGGATAGTGTTTTGCTTCTTAATTTACCTGTAATTCTCAGTCTAATCCCACTAGAGTGGGGAGACAGAAGGTTGATGCTGTTCTGCCTTTACATGCTGTGGATAAGGAAGCCTTGTCCTACACTAAGTGTAAAAATGAGTGACTGAGAAAGAAGCAGCAGGGGCGTGCTCCTGCAAGAAGGACTAAAATAATAAGCATGGATGTACTTCCCATCTCAAATGTGGACACATTCCTAAAATAACAGATAGGAGAACATCAGAAATACAGCCTGAACAGAGTGTAGTGTGGCTTTCAAAGAACAAACACCTTTGAATTATAATTTGAGAATAGCAGTATTTAAAATATCTTCATATTTTCTAGCTGGGAGATGAGTTAAGTCTGAACATTTAGTTAGGCTCTTCTTCAACTGGTTTTCTAATGAGTTCTCATACTAAGTGAGAAAGAACAAGCATTTTCAACAAAGTAAGCTCCCAGCTTTTGATTTCTTGGGGAAAATAAAGCTGTCCATAAGTGCCCAGGCTGCAGCATTTCCCCAGTGAGATTAAAAAAACATGAGTTGTTCTGCCTGTGCACATGGGAGAAGACTCCTGTGTAAGAATGAATTTGAGCAGTGTACATGCCTGTAGATTAATTAGTTTGTACAGCTGTTGCCATTGACATCTGTGTTCCTGCAAAGGGAAGGACAAGCCTGTGGAGAACTTGGCTTTCGCCCTCTGGAGGTCTCCACTTGTGGTTAGTGCAAAACAGAAACTGAAAGAGACTTTGGCAGATAAGCAATTACATGGATACTAGTAAGCCATTTTATCAGGGTTAAACAGGTGCTTTTAGGGCTCTGAAGCTTTACTTTACATCTTCTTTAGCCCCTCCACAACCAAGGTTGTTTTTAGAGGCCTTAACTAATCACAAAGCCATTTGGATCAGGAAGCATAGGAAATTGTTTAAAGGCTGATGAGAAAATTATACTGCCAAGAAAGACTGCTCCTGCTTGTAAGTTTACCAGCAGCCATAGAATTGGCTCAGCTAGAATCAAAATAACTTCAGTTGCTGGTAGCTGAAGTTACATCTGGCAGTGCTGGGCCTGATGCACCTTAGGGTATAATATAGTTGTGCTTTTTTAGCTGCTGGGGCACACTGCTGATGACTCCTAGTGACAGCCCAGCCCCTCCACCACACATAGCACCCCCTGCCTGTCCCTGCTGAAGGCCCAGAGCTTTCCATTAGAAGGCAGCAGTCCCAGAAAACTTCCCACCAGGTTTTGCTTATGTAACACAATGGAAAGCACAGCGATGACAGCATAACAGCAAGGACATAGCTGCAACAAGTGAGGATTTGCTCAAATGCAACAGCTGTGGGCATAGAAATAAAGGAAATAAGCTGCTTACCTTCAGAAGGCCTCAGGTAGGTAGGAATCTCCAGCAAAATACCCTTGCCTCCACTGCCAACCCTTAAATGAGGTCTGGGATGGGGTAGATCCTGGCTCCACCCCTTCTGGTCACTCACGGGGCATTGCATGCACCTGAACTCCCCTGGGTTGGCCCTGCTTTCCCACCAGGTGCTCAATCAATGGTTCAAGCTGTCACTTAGCATTTCCAATACAGCTTATCACAATGATATTGCAGTTCTGGGACTGAGCCAAGGCTTCTAGGTCCCCTTACTTTTTCTTCATGCTATGTGCATTGATGTAGAAACATTTCAAATGTTCTTCATTGTACCCAGCACCTCATGGAACAGACTGAAGGCTCTCACTAGCGTGCTGTCCTTCACATTTTGGCACTCTATCCTATAGCTTATCTCTTGCATGCCTGATTTTATTCCTTTTCCCTTCAAGTCTAGTTAAAGCTCTGTCAGACAGCTACTAACTCATGTGCTGAGCAGTTCTTTGACTGGGGTGCACCTCGCCCAGTGTGCTAAGTGCAGCCTTCAGACACTGACAGAAAGCTTGGGCACATCCTGCAGCCTGAGACCTAACTGGTCGCTAATGTCATCTCTGTTCTGCATTCTGCATCTTAGATTTTTGTAAAAACTTTATGTAACCTTTTATCTACTGTGGCCTATCAAGACTAGCCAGCAAGATTTTGAATGGAGGTGCAAATTTGTAGCTGAGTTTTCACTTTCACTTTTTTTTGTTGGCAAATGCCACTTTATCCAGAAGTGGTTTGGTAAGTGTTTTCTTACAGGAGATGAAGTTCACTGTGATTCCAGGAATCCTTTAGCTTTTCACCCATTTTCTGAGGTAGCTATCGTTAGGTGTTTATGTGCAATTAACGAGGTCACAGTGAAGGTAGTTCCTTTAATTTATTTTGATCCTGTTTGTTTCAGTTTGTGTTGCAGTGCAGCTGATTCATGTCAGATTTATTAAATTGGCCACTTATAAAATGTTTATGGAACTGATGGAGTAGATGAAAAGATACTTCCCTTGTTTTGGAAGGCAAATACTCATTGAATGTCCTGTCCCTAAAGGTGTTTAAGGCCAGGTTGGATGGAACGCTGGGCAATCTGATCTAGTACTTGATCTAGCAGCTGGCAACCCTGCCTGTGGCAGAGAGGTTGAAACTTGATGATCCTTGAGGTCCCTTCCAATCCAAGCCATTCTGATTCAGTCCTTCTCAAAAGCTGTGTTGCTCCAGAATATGATACTCTAATTAAAAAAAAAAAAAAAAAAAAAAGTAGAAATCATCTTAATATTTATTTCATCAATAAAGACATTATTAAAATTCTGAATTTTTTACAGTGTGAACAGTTGGAGTGTTTAGGATCATATAATACCTCTCTTCCAATCCCACTCACCTCATATTTGCTGTCTTTTATCAAAGACAAGCATTTTAGTAATATTCTCTTGTTCAGATTTGGACAGGAAAACCTTTCTGGAAATGTTCTTTAAGCAAACATGAAACATAATTATGTACAGCAATAATTTGATTTTGCTATTGGTAGGATGTTATGTCTTGCATTTGGAAGCTGGAAGGGTTGCAAACAGAGATTCAGAATTTCATCAATTTTTATTTATTTTGCACTAAACTACAGGGACCCTTATATATGATTTTGGTTATCTGAGGGCTACAGTGAGATTGGTGGTGTTCCTGGATCACTGGTTCTCAGAGACAAAGAGGCATAATTGAAAAACACTGCCTCCTTTGCTGCACAAAAAGTCCGAAGCACCTGTGGCAAAGTGGCTGTATCTTAAAATAGAAAAGCTAATAGTAATATTCTATGGAATTAAGAAAATTAATCACTAAGTGACCAGTTTAGGCCATAAGGAGAAACCATTGTTTTTTCTTCTGCTGGTGGGGGAAAAAGTAAGATAATAATTATCTGTTGAGATCAAAGTTAAAATTTATATGGCAAGTATATATTGAGTATTGCTATTCAAATATTTAGCAATTTCTGATTTTCTTTACAGGAACTGCAAAGCTCAGGAAGAGCACGTTTCCTGCTGGAACATGCTGCTCCCTTCTCTGCTTTTTTGACTGACAGCTTTGGGCGTCAGCACAACTACTTGCGAATTTCTTTGACAGAGAAGTGCAACCTCAGGTGTAAGTGTATGCTTTCCTGCACAAAGCTCATACTCACCAGTAGGTGGAAACACATTGTGCAAATGCCAAGAATTAGTGCTAGGGTACTTACTGGTATGTTGTCCCTGTGTTTTGTTTCTTGTCTTGGCAAAGCAATGGCACAGGATAGTTAGAAACTGATCTGGGGCTGAACTGATGGGATGGGGAAGCAGGAGCAAGCTTCAGGATCTGGTAAAAATGGGTCTTTTATCAGTCTTGGCATGGTTTACCCAAGGGAATGGCACGAAGATGTGTCAGGGCACGTTCAGATTGGTTGTTAGTAAAAGGTTTTTCACGAGGGTGGTTGGGTAGTGGAACAGGCTTGTGGATCCCTTCCAACCCAGGGTATTCTATGATTTGGATTGAAGTGATTTTGGATGTTTGTATACATAAGTGTGTGATAAGCATGAAAGCTTTTACCTAGGCATTCTCACAATTATATCTACAAAGTCTGTGGCTATGTTCCCATGCTTGCTGGGTGAGTTTGGTGTGTGTGTTTGAATGCAGGTTAGATAGAAATAAAGTCAACTTTTCCTTTTAAGTAGGTCTGTCTTAATTTTGAGACCCATCAAATGAGTTGTGCGTTTTCTTTTGAAGGAAACCAGGAAATTGCTTGTAAGATATGGCGTGTGATCTGTATGTAAGAAAGGCAGTCAGTTGACTTCTATTAAAGGTAGTTAGTTGCACTTGGTGCATTTTGCATATCCGTTTTAGATTAACTGCTGCTGAGTATTTTTTGCCACGTATTTCTGTATTCCTTATTTCAGGTCAGTACTGTATGCCAGAGGAGGGTGTTCAGCTGACTCCTAAATCAGAGCTACTTACTGCTCAGGAGATAATCACTCTGGCTGGACTGTTTGTGAAAGAAGGTGTAGAGAAGATCCGTCTGACAGGAGGAGAACCACTTATCCGGCCTGATGTGGTTGATATTGTGGGTGAGTTTCCAATAAATAAAGTGTAATTCAAAGTGATTTATTATGTATTGAACCAAGAACTACACTTACAATTATCTACTAAAGTCCCACAACCTGAAGAATAATTGCATATGAAATGATGTTGCTTTCCCCAATATTGTGAAATGGAAGGCAGTTCCCTTCAGCAAACTTTCCGTTCTGCTTTCCTGGTTGAATAGAATTTGTCATTTCATATTGTGACAGCTGAACTATTTTTGCAATAGTTCTAAGCATAGATAGAAAGCTTTTTTTAATATGTTCTACTGTAGTGATTGAATTCTCAAAGGCTTATTTTTATGGCTATTGGAGGGAGACCTCATTTTGAACCTCTAGATTTACATTATTCTGTTTATGTTCTTGTTCACAACTAAGCTTGGATAGAATCATAGTGTTCTTGAGAACCTTCACAACTTCTGAGTGTCATTTTAACATATAAGAATAGTCATCGTGGTGTAAAAGTGATGGATGTTAAGATGATTGTCCTGTTACATTGCTTCTTTCTGTAACTAATTGTATTTGCCTGGCTGTTTTCTCTCAGCCATGTTCAAAACTAGAAATTTAGTCTCCATATACTTTTTTTTTTTCTTCTAAGACTGTCCTGTTACACACATATGTTGCACACAGTTAGGATCGGTAGAAAGTTGTTAAGATTAAATAGATTACATATAACAAGTAGGGGAAAATTCACTGAAAACAATTCTAAGAATATTTCCTGCAGTGTTAGAAGTATTCAGCTCTACTGAAGCCATCTTATCATAAGGTTGTTACAAAATTGTTCCAGAAGTGGGCATCTCAGACTCTGAAAATCTCAGCTTTGTAATAGTGTTTCAAGATATAAATTCCTTATCTTGTAACCTAAGGTTACTGCAGCAACATAAGTCATCCATCCTTTGCCTGGCAAGAGTTATACTTCTCTAGAACTTTCCTTGGCAGTACGTTCCTTGTATGACCTACTGCTCTAGGCTGTAAGCTGTTCTCTGGTTGTTCGGCGAGAATCAAAAAAGGAAAAATTGTGCTGATTCAGGAGCAAGAGAATTATGGAGTCTGTGATTGCTTCAGCAGGCTGGAGAAAAAAAAACTTGGCTAGCATAAGAGGAAGGTGAGGCACATTCAGAAGTTCTATTTTATCTTTGTGTTTCCATGAGTGTTTGTCTTCACTGTTTGGTCTGAAATATGAGCTGCAACGGATTAAGCAGTTCTGCTGTGCTTCAAAAAGCCTGCTCATGATTACATAGCAAGAAACTGCTGGGTTTAAGATCCAAATGCTTAATTGTCGAGAGTTTGACTTTTTCAGGTATTCTGAAACAGTCTGAGATTGAAAATGGTAGTAGCACATGCTAAGGCAGTATTCATTCACATTTCCATGCTGTAATGTTCGTATTTCTACCAGTGTTAAGTCTATTAATTTCTTGTTTAGTGTCATTTTGCCCTTGTGGGACTGTTTTGTTTTATAACTTTCTTCACTCTGAAATATTTCTCCATTGTTAAGGTGTCATTACAGTGGTCAGGTCCTTCTGACTTCAGCACACCTGATGATAAGATTGTTACACAAAGGTTTGGGACATCTAAGTTTCTTTGCAGCTTTTAGTGACTGACCTAGGTTTCTTTTTGTTGAGTTTCATAAACTGCAGAATACCCTATTAATTGTATGATGAAGTATGTGATGGTGTTCAAATTCCAGGCTCAATGCTTTTGTATGGAGGTGGTCTAGCTAGTTAAATAATGTTAGATGGTAACATTTTGGTAAATCTGAAGACTTGCTGTACTAGCAAAAAAACCCCAACTGGTTAGTAAATGTTTACTGTGGTCTCCATCTATTTAGTTTTATATAGGAAAATATTCCTCAAACTAATGTAACAGCAGCTCTAGAATTCCAGAATAACTTAAAAAATAAAATCTAGTCAAGGTAAGGTTGTAGTAACATGATCACTGGCTATTAATTGTCATTAAAATGGCTGTTCAGGCGCCAATTGATTTACTCTTAACAAAGTAAACTAAAACAGCCTTTCTAAGATTCATGGGGTTTTTACCCACAAGCACACATTAGATTATATGAAAATGAGGTTTCAATATTGTGTTCTTGTCTTAGATTAGAATCCTTAATAGTTGGAAAGAACCTTTAAAGGTCATCTAGTCCGTCTCCCCTGCAATGAACAAGGACATGCACAACTCGATCAGGACCTGATCCAGTCTTACCCTAAAACTCTACAAGGACAGGGAATCAACTATATCTGGGCAACTTGTTACACTGCCTCACCACCCTCACTGTAAAAGACTGTTTCCTTTTATCCAACTTAAATCTACTCTTTTTAAGCCTGAAAGCATTTCCCCTTGTTCTGTCACCACAGACTCTGCTAAAGAGTCTGTCCCCTTCTTTTCTGTAGCTCCTCTTTAGATACTGAAAGGCTGTTCCCAGGTCACCTCACAGCCCCAGGTCTCTCAGCCTGTCCTCATAGGAGACGTGTTTCATCCCTTGGATCATTTTTGTGGCCCTTCTGTGGACAGACTCCAACAGGTCTATGTCTCTCCTGTACTGAGGACTTCAAATCTGGATGCAGAAGGGCAGGATCACCTCCCTCTACCTGCTGGCCACACTTCTTTTGATGCAGCCCAGGATACAGTTGGCTTTCTGCGAGGGCACATTGCTAGCTCATGTCCAGCTTGCCATCCACCATTACCCCCAGGTCTTTTTCAGCAGGGCTGCACTCAATCCTTTTATCCTCCTGCTTGTATTGGTAGTAGGGGTTGCCTTGACCCAGGTGCAGGACCGTACATTTGGATCTGTTGAACCTCATGAGGTTCACCTGGGCCCACTGCTCAAGCCTGTCTACGTCCCTCTGGATGGTATCCCATTCTTCTGGTATGTTGACTGTACCCCACAGTGTGGTGTCATCAGCAAACTTGCTGAGGCTGCACTTGACCCCACTGTCAATGTCATTGATGAAGATATTAAAGAATATCAGCCTCAACACTGACTCCTGGGGGACACGACTCATCACCAATCTCTACACAGACATTGAGCTTTTGACCACCAGTCTCTGGACTCGATCCTGCAGCCAGTTCTTCATCTGTGACTTGTTTCTAATGTTTCTTTGAGCTGGATGACTCAAGTTCCAGCCCTGTATTGCACTGCAGATGGTTTACAGAAACTGCCTACGCTACATCAGGAGGTGAATAGGACTGAGATTTAAGCTAGGTTTGTTTTCAGCAAGCATTTCTCTTAACCGTAAATCATCTGTGGAACACCAGTAAAGCTCATTAATTTTAATGATAGATTATTACAACCATATTTTCCTAATACACATACATAAACTTTTTACTGCATGCACATACATAAACCGTGACTCAGCAACTAACACTAGCAGAAACCTCTATCATGTCCTGGTGACTGCCAAAAGTATATATTTGAGACTTTCCTGAAGCAGATGGTAATATAATGCATGCAACAACTACTGTTGCTTATACCTTTTGAAATACGTGTTCTAAAATGGATCTCCTAAGCCATCATGGCTGGAAGAAGGCTGAAACAATGATGTGTCTGTGGTTTTCCTCCCACTCTTGCTGAATTTTATTTGTTTCAGGAGTCTTTTTGGGGGGTTTTCTGTTTAATCCACAGTTGAATTACGTCTTTTAAAGCATTCTTACCTTTTTTCTTTTCCTAGGTCAACTGTACAAGCTAGAAGGGCTGAAAACCATTGCTGTCACAACCAATGGGATCAACTTAGCCAGGTTATTGCCCCGACTGAAGGAGGCAGGACTGAATGCCATCAACATTAGCCTGGATACTTTGGTTCCTGCTAAATTTGAGTTCATTGTCCGGAGGAAAGGTACAGATTTGTCTTCAAAGGCAAAGTTGTTAATACCTGTTGGAATGTGAATTGTTTGATATGCCTTTCATACTCAGTTGTTTTGGAAAAGAAACGAATTAGTGTCCTTTTAATTCTAGGAAAAACAACCTACGCCAGCAATTTAGATAGTGACTTTCCTTCTTTCTACAACGCTAAGAGGTAGAACCTATAGTTGGATCTGTGAGAGTATTATATGTAAGAGGCTCAACTCACCAACCACAGTCAGTGGAGACTGCATCTACAGTTACCAATAACTGTTTGAGTACCGGTTAGTTGAGGAAATAAAGAGAACTCTCCAGATCTTGTGCTGGACTCATGCTGCTGTTCTTTAACGCTTTTCAAAGAACACTTTTCACTGTAGCAGCCAAGGATTAATATACCACAAGAATTAAACTTCTTGTGACAAATACCAGCAGTTTCTGAAAGCTACGTTTGGGATGTGCCAGCTATGTCTCATTTTGGATTAGTGGTGTTTCCTACAGCACTACATTTTAAAAGTAGTAAAAATAAACTGTTCCTGACTTCATTTGAGGAGGGATGCAAGCTTTGTAACTTCTCTCCAATTGAACTTGTAATTGCAAACTATTTCAGAAATGCTTAGACGTTTCCAGTGTTAAAAATCCTTGTTTAAACGAGTCCTGAATTCTATCATGAAGCTTAGCAGAAATGCTTGAGCTTCCTTCCCTAAACCTAAAACTGATACAGTTTCATATCACTCCATTTCGGTCTACGTATGTTTTGCAGGCTGTGAACTGCTAATTCAGACAAAATTTGCAGGTAGCCACTAGATGGTGCAACAGCTTAAGCTAAATGCATGGTAAGGGGTGAACAAATCTGGGATACTGTGAGAAGTAACTTCTACATTTAAATCACTCCTCTATCGAATTGAAATTCTGTTGACAAGTGTAGAAAGGTGGTTTTGTCTGCAGTCTCTCTGGGAGTGCTTCTTCAGATTTCTACATCACAATGCAGATATCTCTTCCTGTCAGAAATCTGTTTTATTAATGTGGTTGTGTCATGGCATAATTGGCATGCAAAGAAGTATCTGGAGTATCTAATCACAAGCAGGTGGTGACTGTGCTCTTTTCTTCTGCTCTCTGCATTTGAATATTACCTGATCTGTGGCATTCACTAGAAACAGGCTCTTCCTTTGCTGCTGAAGGGGCAAACCTCATCCTGAAGCTCCCTGAATTATACGGCCACAGCTCTGCATATCTGATTAGAAGCTGTTAGGAATGTGCTGTTTATAGCTAAATTAAAAGTTAGTGAGGAACAAGGATAACTTTTATTTATGTAAATGTTCCTTTTTTCAAATGAAAAAGAACCTTGATCCACAAAGAGAGAAAAATTGCTCTGCTGAATAGCATAGAGAATGAACAGAGAAACTTCTGTGACTTTCTTTTTTAAAGAGAATAAAAACTCCAAATCATATATACTTCTTTTTTTAATGAAGATCAGGTTAAAAACAGCATTGCTGAGTGCTTCTGTGGTTTTTTTTTTTTTTTTTCCTTTTGTTAAGGGCTGAAATTATGTAAAACTACTTTTTAAATTGTTTTTGAGGGTTTTTTATTTAATAGGAGATTTCCAAATATGGAATGAACAGAGAATAAAGCGTCTGCCCTGCAGTGCTACCCTGTCTCGTGTGGCAGTTCCAGAGGCGACCAGATGTAGCTCTGTTAAGGTGAGAGGGATTCCTGGTCTTAGACTACTGCAGTCTGGTAACTTCTGTGGAAGGCAAAGGTGTCATCTAACTGGAGCTGGCCAGGAGCTCAAGAAACTTGAAATAAGTTTTTCAGCTCCTCTGGAACTTATTCTAGGATTTTGATTTTGTATCTTTAATGCAGGTGACATGTATTATGTCTGCTTTTAATCCCAAATGGTTGGGTTAATATCAGAGGTACCACTGATGAGTAAAAGCACATTAGAGAACCATAACATTTCTCCTCTCTATCTACCGCATTCCAAGGGATGAACAAATAAGTAATATTTGGTGCTGCACGTAGCTGTCCAATGTGTTTCACAGCCTGCATCTTTTTTTTTGCTCAGTACAAAGAAAATGAGATAATATTTTATTGTAATTGAATCATTAAACATTGGCTTGAAGCCTATGATCCAGCAGGGATGAAATGCTGGGAGGTGTCATGCCTCCCATGTGCGATTGTTTTGGACGTGTTGAAGAATCTCTACAGAATCCTACTTACAAACACTATAACTGTGCTTTAAAGTTGCCTAAAGTTATGGTTTCTTAAAAGATGAAAATACTGGATTTTTTTTTTTCATTGTCTGGAGAAGGGTTGAAATTTTGAAATATCAAACAAAATGTTGGAAGCTTCTGCTTCTTGACAATATTTCCTGCAAAAATACCATTTCATTTCTTCTATAGTGTACAGAAATATTTTGGTTTTGTTCTTCGTGCAGTTCCATTACCACACAAGCATTTTGATCTAGAAAGGAATACGTACCTTATGGCATACAAATGGACTCTTAGCAGCTTTCCATAAAGAAAAGCAGAGAACATTTAACTTGAAAATATGAAATGCAGTTACAGTTATATTTGTTAATGTTTTTATTTTGAACAATTACCCTGCTCCCAAACTCTTTGAGCTTGTTTCCACTAATAGTAGTAGTTAATCAAAATAGGGGGGTTTTTTGGTCTTTTTTTTTTTTTGTTGGTGGTGTGTAGATTTTTGATGGCTTGTTTTAGAGTGGCAGGAGGTAAGAGGTAGAACTGGTTAGAACCTTGATTTAGATGCACTGCAAGCTGTAATATTCTTCCATACCTCTATATGCTTAGTTTTGCTGTTGCTTTTTTATCTGTTGCTTGCTTATGATTGCTTCCTGTCTCTTTTGGTTGATTTTGATTTCTGCATTCCTGAAGTTGCACATAAGGTTTTTTTTTAGCTGTTGCGGAGCTTTTTGATCCCATTTGAGACTCTGGGCTCTGCTTACAGCAACATATCATTATCTCTCTTGCCGCATTCAGCTCATAAACTTAATTGGAAGGAAAAACTGCCACCATGGCTGCAAACTTCCTGGGTGCATGCAAAATGAGTAGGTGATGAAGGGGAAGAATGACAGGTTCTAACTTCAAACAGGTGCTTGCAAGAGTTAGGCTACTATTCCCTCCTTACTCTTCACATTTTTTTTGTAGCCAGGAGAAGTATTGGTTATGCATCTCTTGCCTTCCTGTGATTGTGCTTGATGATACTCTTACCAGACAGGAAACGGTTAAGTAAAAGTTTCATGTCTCTCCTTTCTATTCTGATCTGGAGCTCATTCGGTGTCAAATGTGCAAGAATATTATTAAGTAAGCTATTACTTGTTTCTGGTAAGCACCTACAGATAATTAAGTTACAAACTTTTCACTAGAGAACCTGAGTTTCCAGTAGGTCAGAGATGGGAGAAGGCGGCTGATGAACTTAGCCAGAGAAAGATATCATATAAGTAGGAACAGCACAGGGATTGTCAGCACAAAACTTCAGGAAGACATTGCCCTTTTGCTAGCGTATGTAAATTATTTGCTGTTGACGACTACAGCTCAGGGAGGAGTTGCTCAGCCTCATACAGTGGCTTGTCACCTGCATTTAGGGTGACAAAGAGGAGGGGTGCTTAGTCTATCTTAGACTAGTTAAGAGACGTGCTTTCAAACACAGTATTTGCAGCTGTGCACATCCACTCACCAGAAATGTGTCCCCAGTGGTCTTTGTCTCGTTCTTGCTACTATCACCTTATTTATCTGCCAGCTGGTGTGACAAGAGAAAGAATAATATGTCAAATCCAAAAGTGAGATCTTGATGAAAGGTCTTAACTTTAAAGCTGACATAAGGTGTGATTTGAATGAGTTGATTAAGAGGTTTTCCTGAAGGCCTTTGGAATCATAAAATTGCATACCTAATTCTTTTTCTTCCACGTTTAAGAGATACATGTAGAGGGAGAAAGTACTTGCCCTTAATTAAATCTGTATCTGTGTCTGGGAGCTGTTGACAAGTACAGACAATACTAAAGGGGAGGGTGAATCTGGGCACTTCATTCCTTGGAGTCACTGCAGCTTTTGACATATTTCATTTGTTTTTAAGGGTCAAAGGACAACTGATTGCTTTTCTAAATGCTCTGACTCGTGGCTCCCCACGTTGTGGTCACCAAATGCACAAGTTCAAAGTAGTCATAAAATGATGGTTGTGTAAAATGCTGCTGCTTGTGATCTTTAATAGCTCTGGAAGCCAATTAGGTCTGTAGCAAGGGGGAAATGAAGGGTTTTTGTTTGTTCCTAACTCCGCTCTTCCCCACACACACATTACAAAGATCCTTTTAAAATTCACTTAGCAACACTGTAAATACCAGATTTGGACCAGTGAGATTCTGCTGCTTTAGCAAAGACATATGTGCTATTATTATCAAATAAACATTAATTTGGTATTCTTTCTTCATTCCATCTGGAGGCAATTCACAAATGTTTGCCACTCCCTTTAAGACAAACATAATGCAAAGCAAAGTTGAAGTATGGAGAACTGGAGAGTCATATGTTAATGTTATATGAATGTCCAAAGATGCAGAAAAGCATTTGAATATTTTTGACTACCCAAATACCAGTAAAAAAAAAAAAGTATCTCACTAACTTGACAACAGTAATGCTGGCAGCCTTTAGGGGAGGGATAGAACTGAAGTCTCTTTACTTGCATCTCTTCTTACTTAAGCCAAATGTTCTGAATTGGATTGTTTTGTCTGTTGTTGTTGGGTTTTTTTGGTCATCTTTTTGTCCTGTATCTCCTTCCATGTTCTGTTTATAAACAGGAAGAATAAGATTTTATCTTTTCTGTATCTTAGGCTTTCACAAGGTAATGGAAGGAATCCACAAAGCCACTGAGCTTGGCTACCGTCCTGTTAAGGTAAAGGGAGTGTTAATCTACTCTTTTAACTGTTGTCTTTTTTTTTAACCACAACTTGTGATAAAAATTGCAGCTCACCTGCTAAGGAATTTATTCCCCCCCCCCCCCCCCTTCTCATTCTCACCCCAGATAATTTTTGGTAAGTCTGAAGATCACATCCAGAGGTATTTGGGGAAATTCGTATCTCTTCATGCAGCTCAGAGTACAGTTCACACTACCACAAAGCACACTGATTGCCTAGCAGCAGGCTGCCGGGTGGTCCTGCTCTGTACTTGCCTCCTTCTGCCCCCTGTATTGAGTTGGCACTTGTCTGACCCAGCTATGAACTTGGCCAAGGGAGTTAACAGGCAGAAAACAGCCCTGCAGAAAGACTTCTTTTTTTCTGGTTTATCTCCTTCATCTGTTCACAGCAGACTCTGATGAGGGCCAGTGTTAGAGACAGGCAAAGGGAGTTCTCCTTTGGAGGTGTGGGTAAATCAGCTTAGCTGTAACATGAAACTTTAGCCTAACTCAACTTACAGTTTACAGTTCTGTAGCAGTCGTTCCCTTCTGTTTCACAAGTGTTTTGAAAGGTCGAATAAGTGGTTTAGGCTAGAAAGCTCTGAAAAAACACCAGCCAAAATTCAGACCCTATGTCTGAAAACATTGTCCTGCGTCAACAGCTCTTCTCAATTTAGAGTCATTTGCAAACTTACTTAGTGTACCTTCAAGTCCTGCAGTGAGATCATTTATGTAAATATTAAAGAGAACTGGACCCAAAACAGAATTCTAGGGAACCACAGTGGCACATGGTCACTAGCATGCCATAACTCCATTTACTATCACCCATTTGACCCCAAAGTTTGACAGAAATGATCAGCTCTACCATTTCAGTCCTGACAAATTCTCTTTTCTTTCAAACTATGTTGCTCTCTCTATCTGCTAAAAGTAGACTAGGACTACAAGGCCTTGTGTAAGAGGTAAGGAAGTCATTCTCTGCTCTCTAATTTTAGGTGTCTGCTTTTCCTGCAGGTAAACTGTGTGGTGATGCGAGGTTTGAATGAGGATGAACTGCTGAACTTTGTGGATTTCACAAAGGATCTGCCCCTTGATGTGCGGTTCATAGAATACATGCCCTTTGATGGTAACCATTCCTTCTCTGAGATTTTGCCTGGTATATGGTGTGCCATGAATATACATGAATCACTTGGGCTTTTCTCCAGAAGTTTTGGTGGGCTCTTCTAGGGAATTTTGAAATTCCCTGATGTTATTTCATTTGCACCTTACCTGTCTTTTGTGGGTACACTGGTGAAAGATGAGTAGCATAATTAGTTGGGACTGAGACACCTACAGGGAAAAGTGAGATCTATGGGAAAGGTAGAGATTGTTCTTTCCTAACTGAAAAAATAAAATCGACAGTCTACAGTTGTGCTGGTTTTGTTCATTTTAGGCAATAAATGGAACTTCAAGAAGATGGTGAGCTACAAAGAAATGCTTGATACAATTAAACAACGATGGCCTGAATTAGAGAAATTGCCCTGTGAAGCTTCCAGCACAGCCAAGGTGGGGATAGATAAAGAATATATATAGCACATGTATTGTATGTATCACTTCCCTTTACCCCACATCCCCAGAGTCTGGTAAGTTCAGCATTTATATTTAAAAAAAAAAAGCAAAAAGTACTCAGTAACTGTGGAATTTTGGTCAAGATGCACACATGTGGTTTGACACTTATTTAAACACTTTAGAAACACAGTATGTTTACTAAATGCATCAGTGAGATGCAAAGAATGACAGACTTGCATCCTCTATTCACACATTTTGAAACTTTTCACAGTCTTTGTGTCTGACTGCACATTAATGAACTTGGTGAAACAGCTGTTCACTGAAATAATAGCATTGCTTTAGTGTGCAGTGTCACGTGGGGAATCTCTAACCCATATGAATCTGTATCTCATGTCTGTCTGAGTAAGAACATTCATACTAGCATCACTTGCAAGTCAACTACAGTGGCAAAAATAAAACAAGTTCGTGCATTTCCAGAAATGGAATAAAATAGGCTGGAACTCCTGACAAAGTTTATTTTGCTTTTCTATCCTGTGTAACCTTAGAACCAGAGATATTCTGTGTTAAAATGTCTTCTGCACATGCAGTTTTAAAATGAGACCTCTAATATTGATTCCTTTTTTCTCCTCTCTCCATTTCTGTAGAGTTACAAAGTGCCACATTTCCAGGGACAAATCAGCTTTATCACCTCCATGTCAGAGCACTTCTGTGGATCCTGCAATCGGCTGAGGATAACAGCAGATGGGAACCTGAAGGTTGGTAGTGGAAACATGATTTTCTTTGCTTTCATGAGGCTAAACTGGCATTGAAATACTTCCCTTAAAAGTAGGTAGGTTGAACAGTAGGATGGAAAGATGTTTAGTTACTAACAGCTAACTTCTAGATTATCTATCCTTGATTTTCTGCTGTATGTATTAAGTTTCTTGGGCTGCTAGGGAAGTGTTATGACACCTTTTTTGGTTTCTCTGTTTTGCTAACATAGTTAATTTCAGCTGTAAAACATCAGTTTCAGGGCCTACAGATATAAATATTTATTTTAGTCTTTGATATAAGAGCATCTTAAACATATGACCAGCAGATGATTTCCTATTGAATTGAGATGGGGGAAAAAAATATCTAAGCAGTGGTTAAGGCTTGGCTTTTGTGTTCCACAAGGATCTTGTCCTGTTTCACCAAAGATGTCCTTGGAAATCTTATTCAAGAACAGCCTACATGTTTGCTCAGCAGCTGCAGAAAGGGGAGGAATAACTATTTCCTGCCACATTGCAACTGGCAGCTTCTAGGGGAAAATTAAAGTTTTCAATTAAAAATTGGCACTTCTGCACTGTCACCTAGTATTGCCAACAGCTGTGCTGCTGTCTAATGTCAGATGACCAAGGTAGCCTGAAGGCCCAATGGGCTTAAATGTTATGTAAACATCTCAGGCTGTTTATGTGCATACATGGAAGAGAGAGAAAGCAAATCATCTCCACTAACCTTGTATTTCTTCAGTACACTAAACCTCTACAAAACACCTTACTCTGAAGTTACTAAGAAGTACTTGTAAAAGATGGCATGCAGTAATGACAGAACTGAAACCTAGCTGTATGACAGAACAAGAGCCCTAAAGAAAGGGCTAGAAGGATAATGAGCTGAGTTGATTGAGGAGGGTAAGGAGAGCAGCTATCCTATAAGCTATGAGAATCAATAGTCAAAGAAATGCTCTGTTGCATAGTATTTGCAGCTTGAAGGAAATTTGCCAACATGGAATCTGCTCAGTTAAAGGAGGAAAAGATGTAAATCTAATGAAAGCTTACTACCTATTCCTAGTAGTTTTGTGCGAGCCTGCGTTCCTTTTTGAGGAAGTCAGTCTGGTGTTGTTCAGCAGGACTGCTAAAGGTAGCCATGCTTATCTGCATTTTACATTATCAGATTCCCGTCAACAGTTTTCTTTAATTTACAAGCTCACTTCAACCAGACTTTATGTAAGGGCTTATGTCTTAAAGTTAATTAATCATATGTATGAAAAAAGCATTTTTGTCTCACTTTAGAATAAATTGAGTTGTCTTGTGGTGAGCTCAAACAGCAATTACTAGGCTAACTCAGCACCCAAAAAGACTCTTAAACAACAGGTGAGTGATATTAAAGGGATTCATAACTTCCATCTAAATTTCCAGTTATATTGCCCCTCTTAATTTTTTTTTTGCCTTCTACCTCTTAGAAGATATCATCTATTGATTCTGATTGGTTGACCCATTATTGAGCAAAAATGTATAGCCACTTGTTTAGTGTTCTGTACAGAGGTATAACTTACAGTTTCGATGCAATCATTTTACAAGCTACAGAAGACACATCCATACTGTTCTGTTCTATAACTGTGACTCTAGTTAAAAATGGAATCCTTCAAGAGACTAATGGTTTTGCAGAAGGGTCAGTATGAGCTTGTGTTCAGTATTACTCAGCATCTCAAATCTGAATTCAGAAAAGGGCATGGTATGGTTGTTGACTTTCATTAGTAAGCTGTGATGTATCCATGGTTTCTCTTTCCAGTATCAGACTAGCAAAAGGGAAGAATACTTTAATAATGTTACTTAAGAATGATAGCACAGTATTGAACTTACTTGCTAGCATAAGTCTTCCTATCAGAATTGAGTTACATATTTAATAGCCTACTAAACCACCATTTTATGTTTTCAAGTGGCAGTTACATTTAGTCATACTAATGGTGAAATGTTTATGGACTCAGCTCGTGCTTCTCGTAGCTACAAATAATCATTAGGGTATGCTTTTCCTTAAAGCTGATCATGGAGAGCTGCTTTGGCTCATGGCTTAGCTTGTAAGGCAACCATTACAACAGTATTATGTTGCCATCTTCAGAGACTGACAGAGCTGTAGGAGTCTGTGAAATAAGGTGGTGCTGCCTTGAGGCAGCAGCTGTACAGCTGACTTTCCACTTCACAGAAATCTCTTATCATTGACCCAAGCCTTGTCTGTTATAGTATCACTTATTTTAATCTTTCTCACTTCTTTTGTTTCCTTGGGTTGACTGCAGGTGTGCCTGTTTGGGAGTTCAGAAGTGTCCTTGAGAGATCACTTACGGTCAGGTGCCTCAGAGGAAGAGTTGGTTCAAATCATTGGAGCAGCAGTGAGCAGAAAAAAGAAACAGCATGCTGGTATGTTTATTGTACTGGAGGAATAAGAGCAGTGAGTAGGGTAGGCAGTGTTATTCTGTCGCAGTGGGACTTGTTGACTTGCCAGGAAGAGGTTCTTAAATTAAGCTGCATTTGTTAAAGAATTTTCCCATCTGTTAAGAGCATTTTTTGATAGAAAGTTTGTCATTTACTGGTCCTACAGGTCCTCCAAACTTTGAATGCCAGTTTAGGATTCCCTAGTCCTTCACAAGATCTGGCACCCTGCCTGTCTAGCAATCTTTCAGTGTGCCTTTTGTCTTCAAAGAGATGCAGGTGCCATTGCTAATGATCACAACAACAAAGTGTAAAGCTAAGTAGAAATCAGTGGAGTCGTACTGGATCCCTGTTTTCCCAGAAAGTTAGTTTGCTGTAAAAAAAAAAAAAGCACTAAAGCTAAGTTGGGCTGAGCCATTAGTACAGCTACTTCATTAACATGTTTCTAGAAGTGACAAGTCTTTTTTGAGTGCACCAAAATATATTGCCATTCTCGCACTCTGGATAAGGTAATGATGCAAGGTCCATGATGATACAGTCATATCTATATCTGCATGCTGTATTAGTCTTAATTTATATTGACATAATCTGTATTTAAGTCACATCTGAGCCTCAGCATGTTGTGGTAATCTGACCAGACATGACAATGCTGACCTTTTGCATATTAGCTGTCCTCATGAGCATGGAATAATCATTATGTTGACCCTCTTGTTCTCTTGCAGGTTCTACCTGTTTACTAACAGTTGGCTTTACCCTTTTTTAGTTACACAACAAATTTAAGCAGCAGCTTGTAATTCTAACCATAGGCTTGCTTGTAAAAGTGGATTTCTCTGACCCAGATAAAATAGTGTCTTGTAAAGCTAAGGGTAAGAGGGAAGACTGATTCCTTTCCTTTTAGGCTATTCATTTCTGAGTTTCCAATTTGGGAAAGTGAGGTGAGTGTTTTCCCATATAAGTAAAGGCATTTCTGCCATCAACAACATTTATGTGACTCTTTCTTCTTCTGACTTGCATTAGTCTCAGTACTATCACTGAGGATTTAGAAGATCAGACTTCTTAGAACTGGACCACTGTTAACAGCTTACCCCTACAACTAATTAAGTTAAATGCTATTGTTAAGAGATAAGATTGTCCTAACTCATTTTAATTCTGTGCTAGTTAGACTGTAATTCAGATTACAGAAGGTTTTCTGGGAAAAGGTTCTACAGCATTATACATAAATAGCAGCTGGATGCTTGGAGACTATGGCAGCTATTTTATTTTTTAATATCATGCTAGAGTCCTCCACTTCCAGCTCCCTTGATCTTTATTGAGCTTTGGTTTTCCTAGCATACAGGTTGCACTGTGAAGAGCAGAAAACTATATATGAACCAGATGCATGACTTAAAACCTAAAAAGCTAGGATTTTTATGTGTTCCTTATTTTATTTCTAGGCATGTTTAACATTGCCCAGATGAAAAATCGTCCAATGATCCTGATTGGTGGGTGACAAATCAGTACGTAATAAACATACCATGATTTTGTTTGGATTATGTCTTCTTGGGACCAGAGCGGATTGGGTTTTTATTTTGAGCATGTGTACACTTCTGGTTTAGGTAGAGAAACAGGTTTCTTAGTTTTAAGCATAACTGTATTTTAAGCCAAACTTCAGAAGAAGGAAAGGTTTTTTGCCCCCATCCTCTCTCTGACTGTTTCTATCTTCTCTAATTTTGAGAATCATTACATTTTCCAAAGGGATCGCTAGCTTCCTCTTGCCAGTCTGCTTTCTTTGTGCCTAACAATAGTGTACTAAGGCAGTTTAGGGATGAGTTTTATGAAGTTCACTAAATAGCAATAGAAGTATGAAGGATTCAGGACTTATTTCTATTCCTGAATTAAGAAATTCTCTTTTGCCTACGTTATATAAAAGCAACAACATGATACATACAAGGCTTCTCAGCTCCCTAATTCTTTGCTTTGGAATCTGGAACTTACAATTTCATTATTTCAAAATACCTTCTTAATGTTGCAAAGTCTGAAGGCATAACCATTTAAACTGCAGTATCTGGTGTCTCCCCAGTCCTATAGATAAGAGCTTTTGTTTTTACTTGCAATACCAGACGAAGTGTCACTAACAGTATTAATAATCATATATAAGAAAAAGTTGACTCACCCAATTGGTGAAGAGGGTCTCTTGCTATAGAACATTCCTTCTCAGGAAGCAGCCTCCATCCAAGAAATGTTCACTCTTTGGAAGCTGGCCCTTAAATGAGCATGGGAGGGTGTGGGGCGGTGGACCCAAGGTTATATGGGAAGTACAGGTGAATTGCTTGCACCTGTGCCCCGTGGGCCAGCCACCCCCTTCACCGGGTACTCAATCATCAATTCAGGCTGTGACATAATAGTTCCCTTACACCTGTCTTCTTCAAAAGACTAAGTGGTTGTGGGAGTTAGCACTGCAACGTTTGTTGGACTTGTTCTATTGTGTTTTAACAGGGGGAAAATGGTAGCGGGGTGGAAGAGAGTGGACCAGTAACTCTCATTCCCCCACTGATGCTGTGCAGCTTAAGCACAGCTTTTAAAGCAAGTTCCCTTGCAGGGAAAGGTAACATGCATTAACTTGCAGACTTTGCTACAAGTGATGCAGTAACAGCTGTATTTTGAAGCAAGATTCTAGTGATTTTACTGCTATTGCCTTTGTTGAGAAATACACTCTTCAGAAGTCTCTTAATACTATTACTGTTTTCACTGGGAATATTTTTCCCTTGCTGGACCATCTTTTTCCATGTTGAGTTATAAAGTGAATGGCTTTAGTTATGCAAGACTAACTAGCTAAGTTTCCTTTTGCTCGTTTGTATTTGGCTACTGCCTCATTGTGTTCCCATCAAAGGGGAAAGAGGAACTATTTCCTGAAGTGTGCACTCACTTGTTGCAGGAGGAAAACATTTTTTTCTTTAAAAATGATGGAAAATACTAAACTTCCTACAGTGAGATGAGACCTATATCATTTTACAAAATGCTTTTGAAAATATCCTCACTCCAAAGTTAACATTCATAGTAATGTTTAGACATGTAGAGATCAGATCTATCTTAATTCCTTCTGAAAAGTACTCTCACATTGTCTGACATAAAGTAAAAGAGAGAGAGCTTGTCCAGGTCCTCCCCAAGCTGTTCCATCCCCCTTTGATAGTAACTGATGTCAGTTACTATCATCAGTGGTACAGGGTCCGTAACTGGAGATGAGTGGAGACAGCCTCACTGTTGGCACATGGAGAATTACATTTTGAATGATTAGAATTAATTTAATGAATGTTGTGTGGTTTTGCTAGTCCCACTATGACAAGCCTGGCTTCTCCTCTGCACTGCAATTGTCTGAGTCTTTGCTGTAATATGGTTTGTATGCTATTCCCCTTACTAAAGTACTCCTTTTACCAGGTTGTTCTCCTCACAGGTTCATTTCAGTAGTGGAGAGTTCTTTTTGCTTTCAAGTATCTCCTAGCTTCTTTCCTTTCCCCCATCACCATGCTGGCTGGAAGCTAACTCACTTAACTTTCAGGTGTATTAGAGTCAAAAAGAGAAATAGTTTGTCACATAGGTTCAGTTGTATAATGCGTAATGCTATAGAAAACCATTATCCATTTTTTTGTATTTGTATGAGCAATGTGTGAACACAGATGACTGAACAAAGGCAAAACAAAGATATCTGCATGCATTGCTGTCTGTTGCTATATTTTTGCTTCCCACCTTACTTGAACTAACACTACTTCCCTTTCCTCCCTACTGCCACAGCATTGTGCTTACCTGCCTTTACACTTGTCTGCCTTTGCAGTGCAGATTCTCTTGAAGACAAGACGCTGCAGGTGATTAGCTTTAACTCCAAAGCTAATCAGGGGAACCAGAAGAATAATTTGAGTCTCTATATTTTTGAAGGCATGTTCACATTATACAGCAGGGGCTAAAGAGAAAGGGAAAGAAAAGATTACTAAGCACAATTTTCTGTGCTCTTCTAAAGCAGAGCATTGTTATATTCAAAACAGTTATGTTCACTTAAACCCATTCCTCTAAGGGTAAAGACATTACCATTAAAGTTGTAAGAATCGTAATTTTGGTGGATAAGCCATCAGTTGTGGATCTGAAAGGGCTTTTGCTTAAATTTAGAGTATTATTGGGATTATATTTTAAAAAGTATATATATCTGTATTTGATTAAACTTCAGTAATGGGCACTTTCCAATCAACAGTTGGAGGATGAGATGAGAAAGCTGCTAAATATATCAGTCTCTTGTTACAGCAGAAGCTGGGACTAACAAGGAAGACTAATAAAAAGCTGAGGAACACAGCTAGAACATTATCCATCCTGTTATTGTAATGTGGACAGTTCAAGGCAGTATCTGTATGTCTGGGCAGTAAATGTAACTCAGCAAGGTGCTCCATGTTTCTCACAAAGTAGAACAAGGAGAACAGGAGCTCTAGAAGAGTGGTTATCAGTGAGTTTATTAAAGTAAGACTTAGCCACTTACTTCTATACCATTTTCTCTATAATTACAATACAAATCTCTTCTTTTATGTGAAAAAGACTCCTTCTGTCTTGACACTTGGCATTAATCCCTCTGCAAATGCCAAAACCAAGGGATTAAATGTGAAAGGGGCAGGAGGGCTGGGAGCTATGCCAGCTCAACTTGGAACATAGCTCTTAGTAGATTTAAAATACGTCTATGAGAGGAGTGTGATTTTTCCAGTGCTTAAACTTCAGCTGTCATTAATGTGGTTAGAGCTGGCAGTAATAACGAAGGTTCCCATCACAGAGCCACCCTGCATGCTGTAGACAGTGCAATTGCAGGTGGTGCTTCTGGTCCTTGCTGTCCTCAGGTGCTGGCATGACCCTTCTCTGCAGGGGATGAAAGCAGGGAAAGTGTAGCTGCCTGTGCTAGTAGAAGTTGTTTGAAAGAGAGGAGCTGAGAATCCAAGTGCAAGAATTTTTTTTTACTTACCCTGCCAAGCTTTCAAAGACTGGAGCTGGGAGAGTCTCAAATGGCTGCTGAGATGCTGTGACTTGCTCATCTTTAGGCCCGCTGTTCTTGTAAGCTTTCTTGGTTGCTATTCCTCAGTAAGCATTGATACTTTTTAAAAGCAAGTTGTTTCCTCTTGTCAGAGACTTCTAAATAAGTGTTTTAAGTCCCAGGGTTCAGAATAACAAGTCAGCAAATGCTGGTGCGTGAGTGAGTGGGAAGACAAAGCTTGAAGAGAAAAGGGGATGTTTGCAGGTTTCTAAAGTTTTTTGTAATACAAAAGGTCCCAAGCAGGGCTCCAACAGTATTCTCAGCTACTGCAGACTTAGCTTAGCTTTCTGGTTAGTGAGATATATCCTCATGTTATTTTCTCTTCTTTTTCAGAGCCTGCATTGATGTCATTCCCTCTATGCCAAGATGCCCTCCAGAATCCCCCATATTCAAAACTGTGGGGCCACGCATTTAGCCATTGGCTAACTTTGACAGCAAGTTTATCCAAGCAAATGGGAAAAGCATTAATAAGAAATAAACTTACAAAACAGCTTACCCTGCCAATATTTCACCCAGAGCAACAGTGGTACCTAAGGACAGGAATTCTACAAACCCAGCTGAGAGGCTTCTGTGTCTTCCAAAAGGACTTGAGCTCCACATTTGACAAAAAGTGCCTTGAGGCTTCTCCTGTTGGCCAAGTTTCTGTGGACTGTCAGTCCAAAGAGGCAAATCCAGGATCTGAATTCTCTAACAGGAATTCGGGATCTTGCACCAAGATCCGTCGTGCCTCTGATAACTTGACTCACACAGATAAGGAAGGACGGGCCACAATGGTGGATGTTGGAGGGAAACCAGATTCCAGAAGAAGTGCTGTTGCTGTTGCTATAGTTCGCCTGGGTGAGAAGGCATTTGGGATGGTGAGGCAAAACCAAATGAAGAAAGGGGATGTACTGGCAGTAGCACAGATTGCAGGAATTCAGGGAGCTAAACTGACCAGCCAGTTGATCCCTTTGTGTCACAACATCCCTCTTAGCCATGTTGAGGTGTCCCTGAGCCTGGATGAGGCCAGATGTGCAGTGGTGATTCGCTGCTCCTGCCAGACCTGGGGGAAGACAGGTGTGGAAATGGAAGCTCTGACAGCTGCCAGCCTGGCTGCCTTGACTGTGTATGACATGTGCAAAGCAGTCACTCATGACATTGTCATCGAGGAGGTGAAGTTGCTTAGTAAGACAGGTGGGCAGAGAGGAGACTTCTCTAGAAGTTTAGAGTCTACATCATATCCAGACACTTCCAGCCCTCTAGATAACCACTGCTAGAACACAGCCTCTTACAGAACAGCATTCGCTCAGCAGTAGTAAGCTCGCAGACCTCGGTAGGTGTACTATACAACTCTCATTTTGCCTTACCCTGTCACTTATTTCTGAATGAACAGAGGAGCCACTTAGCCAACTGCTGAGTAAGTGGGTTTTTTAGAGGACAGACTTCTCTGCTCAGCCAGTAGTTTCATTTTAGTGTCCTCACCACGAAGTTGAGCAAAGATTCCTAGTTATAGTACAGAAGGTTTCTTTTTTCTTCTTGCTGTGAAATATTCACAGCTGCTGTCATCACACCATGCAACTGTGAGCTCTGGAAATGAAACAAGTGTTGAAAGTACTGTTATTTGGCAAGTATTCTTAAGTCAAGGATTAGGATTTCAGAACTGCTTCTGTCTGTCTGTGCCCCCGTCCCCTCAGATGAGTTTAGATGGTGACAGGGAGAAGAAAACAGCTCTGAGAATTTATCATACATCGGAGATTATAGCCGTGGAACAGTCAGGGTCAGAGGGGCAGCTCCTGTCCCTTTTCAGTGCTACTGCAGTGGGAAATATCCACCTCTCCGTTTCAAAACAAAAGGAGGTTGCAGCTGCCCAGCTCTCTCTACCTTGAACACTGTGACATGTGGTGTAGAACATCAGATTTCTGGTGTTGGAAGAATTATTTTGCTGATCCGAAAGGCAACTTTTACGATTTTAGAAGCATGTTCCTGCATTTTGATCTTGGCACTCAAATACATCGAGGCACTGTCTGCATGCATGTCTGCATTGAGTTTAATTATGCCATGCATGGAAGTAGGTTCCAGCTCTCCCTGACTTTAGTAAGAGCTGTCAGATCAAGCCCCAGAAGACTACACTTTTCTAATCTTACAGTGCAGCTCCTAGTAACCATCAAGCTGCGTGGTCCTGATAGGTGAAAGACTGTTAAGACCAGCAGCCACTTACTTGGAGGAGTGGAACTGTTGCTCTTGCCTCAGCCAGAGTGTTTTCCTGCATTCTTCTCTAACTTGCTTTCATGAAGTCTGCAAGTATTTAACTGGTCCCATGTAAGTTGCCTGAAGTGAATTGTCATGTAGCTCTGAATAGCTTTGATAATTTAGTATCCTAAAAAGAAATTAATCAGCATTCCCATTCACGTGGATCCCTTTTAAACATTAATGTATATGCTCTGAAGATGATGTTTTCAACTTTGGTTTACTTTTACTTGTTTTATAGTACTTACGGCTAATGTGAAGCTCCATATGGTTCACGGTGCTGCTTCTTAATACGCACAGAGAGTTGAAGACAGCTTTCAGTTAAGGAGGCTACTGGGAAAATTGTCTTAAGCTTTGCAAGCCATTGCTTGTCATGGAATAAGGTTAAACTGTGAGCATCAGTAAAGCACACAGCACAGTCACGCACATCTCGCTCCTTTAAAGTAAGCACAGGTCTAATATGAGGAGTCAGTAGGAGATACTACAAATGTATTTGCTTCTACACTACAAATCTCATACAGTAGTTAACACGAAGGCACTTTTTCCATTGCAGGTTAATTAGATTCTTTTTGTCATTGTCATTGAGGTCAGGCACACATAACAGCTAGAGCTACTGCTGAGCAAGCTCAGAAAAGCAGAGGGAGTCTGCCTAGCTTAATAACAGAGATGCTCGACACTACAAACATTCATAGGCCTACATTCTCTGTTATACTCCTGATTCCATCAATATCACTAAACTGTCTGTAAATCAATAGTAAGTCAGCTTAACATTGTACAGGGGATGGCGGTGAATTATCTCACTCAAGCACCTTCCCCAGATAAGCACTAAGAATTCCAGCTGACCCTGCAACCACGAGAGACCATGTTCATCTGTGGAAATGCTGTGCACGTCATCTCCCCTAACTCAGAATAGAAACAAATCCCCTGGAAAAAGCAGCATGTGTATAACCTGCTAAGTTAGCTGATGTATACAAGCACTTCACTTCCCCCCCTGCCCCCACCATATACAGCACACGCTGCCCTCCCTGCCTTCACCCAGTCTTGAAAAATTAAAGGAAACTAGACGTACTCAGTAGTAATAAATGCTTTGGGGCATACGATTCTTTGGCTTCTGAGAAGTTTGCTGTCATGCTGTAAAACTCACAGAAAAGACTTAAGATCATACCGGAGACTACAGAGCACATGCATGATTGCCACGCACATCTAACCATTCAACGCACATCTCACTACATACTTTCTTAGGTTGAGAGTGACTAGAAGCTTTGGGCAAATGTACTTTGGTGCCATTTTATGCTCATGTTCTATTGTCAAGACTCGAAACTATGCACATTTATAGATGATGAAACACATTCTTCAGCAGAACATTCTGCAAGAGAAATGAGCTGGTATGCTTCAGTGGTGCTGGGTGGGCAATGGTATAACGTGATGAATATTTTTTGAAGGCTTGCTTTTTTTTGTCCACTGTTTTTAATAAATGCTCGTTGTAATTGTTTCACGTTGTTTCGAATACATTTTTTTTCCCATTCACTCAATGAAAGGAATGCTTGTTTTTTTTAGTCCTCAGCTTCTATAAGTAGTTAACTCAGCATGAGCAACAAGACAGACTTTGAAAGTTACCATGATTAGTCAGTAATTAGGAGATCAGTCAGGATAACATTACAGTAAGGAAGCTACTTTTCTTTTTATGTTGTTGAGTGAAACTCAGCTCTATCTGACTGTACTTAAATAGAACAATCTTGTGGGCTTGGCAGCATAATTTATCATTTCATCTTTAATCCTGCCGTCTTCCACTTCCCTGATTACACTTCAGTGGATGTGTATAACTTAGCACTGCTCTGTGCTGCAGAGCCATGTAAGGAAGGAGCACCTCACCCATTCTCCTCCTTAGCCTAAGTGGCCACACACTGAAATGAATGCCCATGGAGCTGCCTGTACACGAGTCCATCCCTCCTGAACAGTGAACGTCATAAGGGAGGTTCCCTTTCTGATCCAGCTGAGCTGCCAGGAGAGATCTCACCTTATTTGCTATCTGGAAGGCTGGTGGAAGTAGCATCGGTGGACCAGTTTGCTGTAACTGGCTACTCAGTGCAGCTCCATAGGAAGGCAATGGCAGGCACTGTGCAAGAGGGCTGAGACTGTGGCTGTACTGCTGGAAAGTCTCCCATCTGGCACAGCCTCAAAATGCTGCTTACCCTGGGACTGCAGCACAGTACTTTACATCCACTTTCTGATTCCAGATTAGGAAACAGGTCCTAGATTTCTGACAGTTTAAAATGCAGTAAAGCACTGAGGCTACTACATCTTTCTGGAAGATACCATATGGGCAAGTCGTGCCACTAACACTGTACATGCCAAATGCAGCTGGAACACAAAGCAAGTGTTGCTTGCCCTTATAGCACATCTTTTATCCTCTCCTGGAAACTCATTTGTCCCAGCTAATTTCCCATCTGTGTTTTATTGTCTCTTGCCTGCCAATCCAGCCTGTGTCTTTTGCGGCAGGCAAGCTTCTTTCCTTCCTGGCCACATCCTGAGGCCAGTCACCCCACCCTTAGACTGCCCTGGAAAAAAATCGGATGCAAAGTACTAAAGGAGAAGCCAGCAAAACCTAGGCCCTAAGTACAATAGGGACCTCTTTCAGAATGAGAATCGCATGAAACCAGACCCTAAAAGCAAGAACAGCTGAACACTAAAAATGGGAAGAAAATTTTAGCTATTCTAAGCCAGCGGTGACCTGCAGTAATTCTTCCTAAGTCACTGAGGTTACTCAGCTTCACATGGGATTTGAGTGAACAGAATGCGGCCCTCTGTCCCACCCCTCCTTGGCCCATAGCTGGCAGCTCCTGGCTGGCTCAGCAACAGTAAGGCAATCATGTAACAGCTTAAAAATGGCTGTAACGTATTGTGTGCTTTGGCCAGGACACAGGACTGCTAATTAGTTCAATGAAAACATGGTTTACCTCCCCCCACTTTCGACAGCCTTATTCCAAGAGCAGCTTAGCGTTTCAGCAAATGTGAAAATGGGAGTTGCTGGGTGCAGTGGGCTGACTAAGCTTTTTTGGGAGGCTTCAGGACAAAGCCTCAACGTAGGTCTCAAGATCAAGTGATCTGAGGAGCACTATAAAAGCTATGATGATGGCAAACCCCGTGACACGCCTGGCACGCTCCCTGGAAAGGCACAGGGTGGAGTGGCTGAAGCCTTCCTCACAAGCCGGGCCTGAAGGGCTTTGGGTGAACTCAGTGCACCCTGTCATAATAAGAGCAGATTTTCATTTTGGTCACCACAAGTCTATACAGCAGTAGCTGAGGCATAAATCCAGTTAGCTTCACCTTCCGTGCCGCCAGTGCCGTGTTTAGAAAGCCTTCAGTTTAGCACTTCTATTTTTGAGCTCATCCTATTTGCTCCTTTGATGAGGAGAAAGCTCTCAGAATAGCAGAGGTTAAGTATGGCTGAGTGCAAGTTTAAGGGCCAGATGCCCCAAGATGCTGCTGAGACTTGCTTCCAGTAGAGCTGCATGACAACCCAGGCATTGCTCAGCTTCACAATCACAGCCTGACTGCAATGGCGGGACCATCATCCGGATTCTGGAGAGCCTGCTCAAAACCAGAAAACCTCTGTACTCCTACTAAGCTCTTCTTGCATGGACTTAACCTCAAAAATAAATGCAACAGAAATACTTTCCTCTATACCCATGATACTTCCAGGGTACATAGCTGAAAGGATGCAAGGCCAGCAAAAGCAAAGTTTCTGGTTCCAACGTCAAGGGCAGCTTGGCTGCAAGGTGCACAGGAGTGACAGGAGGCAGGGGAGGAAGAGGGAGAGACAGCAGAGGGTCGGGCAACTGTAAAGTTGTGTTAATATTATGCTTGGAAAAAACATGCTAGCAGATACACAGCTGCTCCATTAGCTGTGCCCTGGGCCAGTTACCAGCTGGTACAAGTTGTGGCATAGCTCCAGCAGCAGCAGCGCTGCGTGGCCTCACACAGGGCAAGGAGCCGGCGGGCAGCTTCTGCTCCTGGGAGCCAGGGAGAGGGGTTTCATTCGCACAGACCTGACCCCTTCTGCCACTTTCCAAGTCCTTAAGGAACACACTGATTACCTAATGGGGTCATTTCATCACTCAAGTCTCCCCATGTGCAAAGTTCCAGATGAGCTGGAATTACTGCCATCCTGGGGCAGCACATGGGGCTGTGTCCTCCCTCCCCTGAAGCCACCTCCCAGCTGCCACCCACAGCCTTCGTGCTATGGAGAGCTGAGCTTCCCCACCCCAGGCTGGATGCTGAATGGGAATATTTCAGCTCTGTGTGGCTCACTTGGCTTCTGCAGATCGGCTCCTGGGGCCATCCTCAGCCCAAATCCAAGAAATAAGCAGAGCAGAGGGGAGGGAGCAATTTTTGCTGCCCTCAAAGCCTCATCTCTCCTATTGCAGCTGGCGGTTCCAAAGGCTCCATCCTGCCAAGACTGGATCTTAATTGGGTTCAGTGGAAACAGAAGTTGCTGCCAGGGCTGCTGTGATCCATGGCTTACAGGGTACATGGGCAGAGCTCGCCTGGCCCCTCAGGAAAGGGCCTTCACTAGAGCTTAGAGGGAAAAAAATTCCCTCCAAATGAGTGATACCAGTGAAAGCCTCAAGCAGAGGCCAAGGAGGAGAGGAGATGGCTCAACCAGACAGTTTGAGGAGGAACAGGCAGTACCACGTCTGTGGAAAATCCTCCCTGCTTTGGCAGTGCTTGGGGAAGGGAAGCCACCAGCCAGCCCAAGGGGCAGCCAGCAATCCCCAGGCCTTGCAACAAACTTAAGTACTAAACCCAGAGAGGCACACAGAACCTATCCCAATTCTGCCCAGAAACACTCCTGCTGAGGGCTGTGGGACAAAGCACAAGACATGGGAAGACCAGAACAAAGCCTCTTCAAGCATCCTGTCAGCACATGACATGAGGATGCTACACAATATTTTTTCCAAGCCACAGACACAGATTTCAAGCCCAATTGCTACAAAGGCTGCTGCCAGAGCTCACTCACACCTCTGTGATTAGGCACAGTCTGTCCACTCCTTCTGCTTTGAGGAGATGCTCAGTTGGCCTCTGCCAATTCCTACTGCACCCAATATGTGCGCTTCTGACTTCATTTCCTTAAAAGCACAGCATCCTCTCTCAGCCATATTGTGTCAGCAGCAGGAGGAAATCTGCTGTGCTTCCAGCAAAGCAAGCAGACAGCAGTCTGGATAATTTTGACACCATTTGTTCCCTCTTGCAGATTTTAGATCCATGAGACAAAGACTATCACAGTAAGATCTTGCTCGGATTGGGAGCCTGAGAAGAGCTCACCTTTGCTGATTCAGAGACACAGGGCTACCAAAAGCTTATGCAACAGATGCCATGCAGGCATCTCAGAGCTGCTAGACTTGAGCGGTGCAAATGGGCTCTTGCTCTGGTAAAATGACTTTAACAGGATTTTCCAGCCAGCAAACGAGCTTTGACAGACACACCCAGGACATTCAGCCATAAGCAACACCACTGTGTGCTGAATGCTCTTGGCCAGCCAGACTGGGAGGGGTATTTAAACACAAGTTTCTTGCATTCATCTTTACAGCCTGCTCTTTTCCTCAGGGCTTGCTGAGGATGCCTCAGAGCACATCCTTATGGGATGCCCAAACACAGCTAAGGCATCTACAGTAACACTTAGCTGATCACTGGTAAACCATAGCTTTTGCAAACCTCTGACAGAGAACTCTAGCTGAACCCCAGCAGCTGGAGGGGTTTTCATTTCCACTTCTCCAAGGTTGATATTTCAAGGTGTTTTTATTTCTTTTTAATCAGTGCATATGGCCAGCTCAGAAGGGGGTCGAAGGAGGAGAGAGGGGCAGAGCAGCCACTGTATCTGCACAAAGTAGTTCCACATGCAAGAGGAGCAGGGCTCAGCTCGCTCGGTGTGTGTTTTGCAGTGTGGTTATGGGCCGTCATTCCACCTTGACAAAGCTGTTATTTATTTACTTAAAGACATGCATTCCGTGGAAAAAGATGCCCCAAGATAGTACTGTGTTTCTAAAATTAAACCCAGCTGGCTGGGCAAGGAGCGAGCAAGCACTCCCATGCTTCACTAGCAGCAGGAGCAGGGCTCCCCACATCCCAGGGCCTCCCCGAACCCACTGAGCTGCTGCAAAGCCTGACAAGTTCTCCCTGTGCCCCCAGCCAAAAGAGAGGCAGCTCCCTGGGGCTTGGGTCACTTCATATGAGAGCAGGGGTGCTACTCTGTCCTACATTATGGGATGAGGCCTTAGTAAAAGCAATTGTGCTTGCTTCTCTAAAGCCCAGGGAATGCTCTCGCTCTGCTACTGGATATCTGACACAACTCAGAGTGTGGCCTAGGAGAAGTCCTTTCACACTTAGTGTGGGCAGGCTGCATTCCCAGTCCTTATCTTGTATCTAATCTAGCCATGATCTTCCTCCAGCTCACAAGTCGCTGGTAGTTCCTTCTTCGCGAAGCTCACCCGGCCGTCACCGCTGTAACCTAAGTTAAAAAATCTGTTTTCACCAAAACCATTTATAGAAGGGAAGAACTCCAGTGTTCCTCCACCCTTGCCTGGCACCAGTAAGAATTTCCCCTGCTGACACACTTTTGGCACCTGTTCCCCTGCTGACACACGTGCACAGCGGCCACGTCTACATCAGCAAGGAGCTCAACTGGGAAACAAGTACATCAGCCTGCTGGAGCAGCTGGTGGTGGAGCTGCTGTTCAGGGGTTTTACAGGGGCCTACATTTAGCCTCATCCCTCAGACAGTATGTCTCCACACATACGTGGCTGAAGCTCTCTGAAGGACAAGCCGGTCTCTGGTTGAGGCCCCTGTGCCTGTTGGGGGCAGGAGCACTTCGAAGGCACTTGGGAAGCAAAGTGATCAGATCAGTGAGGGCCATGGGGAGGATGGCAAAGTTTGGCCCAAAATCTCACTGCTCTGCACCATAGAGCTCACATAGAGTGAGAGAAGAGAAATCTGACCCAGATCAGCAATGGAATCAATTTGATGCTCGGAATGCTCATAGAGCCCCTGATCCTCAGGTGCACAAACCAGCACCCCCTTGGCCTTAGCACCATGTCCTGCCCTGGACACAGGCTCTGCTCCTCATCTGGGAGCAGAGAGATGGCCCTCGACATCACATGTCACTTGTGACCAAGGCAGGAAGGAGAGCACAGTTCTTCCACTACAGGCCTGGATTGTGATCCAGAAGGACCTGACCACAGAGCATTGGGCCAGACCAACATTGTCATGCTTGCTAAGTCACTCAAATCATTGTTTGCAGATGGGAACGCCAATCCATCCTTCCCATTGGTCTGTACACTTGGCAGCGAGCACCTGGAGACAGGTCTGCAGGGCTGAGCACTCTTCATCTCTAACATGCATCTGGAGAAGGTAACATTTGCCTTCTTCTTGCTAACAAATTAGCATGGTTACTCTTAGTAGATGTGGCTTCTGCCCCTCAGCTTGTCCCAGTTGCTTTATGTAAATGTCACTTCCCTGCCTTGGAAGGAGAAAAATCCACCTGCACTGGTGACATCTCAGTTCTCATTTCAGTGATTACAAAAGGCAGATGTATTCAGTGACAGTAAAGCTCCTTGTAGAGATGATAGAAAGTGCTGGCACAAGTAAGAGGAAAGAGAATTGGCCATCATTCCTGCAAGAAGCTCTTAGGAAAGAGCCTGTCCTTCATCAGAGCTCAGCTACTTCTGTGATTATGTCCATTTGCCCATAATTATACTGGATCTGCTCTGTAACACACTCTCAGGACTACTGATCCCTATCCAAACTTCTACTGCCTTCCTGTCTGAATTAGGATGCCAGCTTGGGTTAAAAATTAGAGAGTGAAATTGCTTCAATATCTGACTTAGCCCCTTCATCCTCCCATCCCACTTTGGGTTTGGGATGTGCTGGTCAGCATCCCTCTGGGAGAGGATTAATTAGGAACAGATCAGCAACTGGCAGCTGTCTCACAAGGACAACATCTCAGATATGGGACAAGCTGGAGTCTCCTAGTTCAACCCTGGTGCAAGTCCAAGACATGCTTTCTTTTGCAGCCCAGCACTGACACTCTGGGAGCTGGCAGGCAATCAGCATCCCAAAGGCCACAGCTAGCTTGGGTCTTAATGTTATATTACTTCAGCTCTGGAGCTGCTTCTGCAGTAAAAGGCTGTGTGTCCCTGCTGGCTCCAGAGGCCTCTCACCTCTCCAGCTGCAGAAATTCTCTGTATTTAAGGAAAAGTTTTCATTCTAGGGACCACAAGAAGGGAAGACGTTGTTACCATTATTTTAAAAGAGTGACATTGTGTGTGCAAGAAGGTTCATACCAAGGATGCCACAGAGAACGGGGAGCGAATCCTCATGAGGAAGCTGTAGGCCGCCATGAGGCCTTCCCTCTGCCTCCTCTGCTCTGGGAGGAACAAAGCCAGGACTTCAGCTGCTCCTCATCCATCTTGCCCTCCAGACCCTTCCCCATCTTTGTAGCCCTCTTTTGTATACTCTGGTCCTGCAGAGACATATGGCTGCCCTGGTGCAAGAGCACTGACAGCAGGCATGGAGGGTTGTCGGGCACCTCTTTCCTCACCCCCAGAGGCCGCACACTGTGGGAGAGCCCAGGGAGCGGCAGTAAGTGAGATGGAACTCCTCACTACATTCATGTCATTTTTCATGCTTTGATCATGGCTAGGAAAAGTTTTTTTCTTTTGAACTAGGAAGATCTTCGTTAATTAAGCATAGGAGTAAAGAGGGGAGCTCAGCTGTGGGAGGAGAGGACAAATATTTGTCCTAAAAAAAGCTAAAATTTACCCTTCAGAAAAATCCTAGTTGTGTTTCCTTTCTAAGAGGCTTTTTCCTTTCAAAGGAGCATTGGGAGGACAATTGGTATTTCTATTACTAGATCATTTTTGAAGCCTGGATTCTACTCCAATACAAGATCAGGACCCTTCAGATTTATGACAGTAAAAATAACAATAAATAAAACCACATTTTCTGAAACAGACAGAAAAAAAGAATCACTTGAGGGTGGAGGTGAATATTTTAACTCTATCTCCCTGTTAAACACTGACCAGCAAGGCAACAGCAGTTCTGAGAGGCCAAGTTGCCAAGCACTTTTCTGGCATCAGAGCTGATACTGTGCACAATAGCAGCACTGCAAGGATATCCTTGGGGACATTCACCCAGGTGCTTTGTGGATACCTCAAGAAACTCAAGTGCTTCTGAGGTACAGGGCAGTCAGACTGATCCCAAGTGAATTCAGGAGAGGCGCTCAGCCCACCATGCACAGCCCATTCTCCAGGAGGACACATTAGGCATGCTTGTCCCACCTTTCCAGGCAAGAAGGTCAGGCATGGAAGAGGAAGAATGAGCTTCAGACAAGACATACTCAGTACTCTGCCTTCAAATAACAGTGAATACTCAAGGTGACAATTTCTTTTCATAGGCTCGACCCAAAGTTTGGTGTTTGAAATCAAACTAAAACCACACTAAACTTTGGGTAGTCTCCCTATTATTTTAATCAACCTTGATGTGTATTTCATTATACATTTTATACCTTTTTTTCTTCTTGCCAGGAAACATCAAGATAAAAACCAGGTATGCCAAACTGACATCCTACCCTGTTTTATTCCTCCTCTGTTTCTTTCCCTCATCGAGGCACATTTGAATAAGACATCTGGCTTTCTTAATTAGTCTCTACGTTGTTATCTTATACGAAAATTCAGTTTGCCAGGCTGAGGTTCCAAAGAGCAGAGAATCCCACCCCCACCTTCCTCCAAAAATTTTAGCAGGTATACATAGGTCTACAAGCAGCATCACCCTTATTTCCTCTAACCGATCTGCACTGAGAGCAATGGGGGCAGGAAAAAGAGAAAAATAATAATAAAAGACCACCCTCTTGCTGGAAGTCTGACTGAAGTAGAGATAAATAGCAACTATGTCTCAGAGACAACAGCAAGAAGCCCCTTCGCTAAAGAAACATTAAATGAATAAACACAATCTAGCACAACAACATTGAAAGCCAAATTTTGGACTTCAGGGGGGTGAAGAGGCAAAAGTATTTTATTATTTTGTTACCAGGCAACAGAATGCAGTTCCCAAAAGGCCTAGCAGATTTCTCCCACAAGATTCTATATCTGCTACGGCAGATATAAAAGTCATCTTTGTTTAAACAGAAGCCAAAGGTTAAAGAAAGGAGAAACCAATGAATAATAAATCTCCAGAGTTACCCAGCATGACAGAAAAGCTCCCCTTACCCTCCTCCTCACTGCCACTCATTCAGGACAGCAAAACCCTGACACTATTTTTGCTCAGAAAAAAAAAAAAAAGCCAGAAGGCACTTACCTTGCTTCTACACAGCGGTGACGAAGAGCAGCAGTCTATAGCCACAACAAGAAACCAGATGGGAAGATTAAAGGAGGCTTTTGTACCAAAACCACTCTGTGGGGCAGAACAGCAGCTCCTCACTGCATGCTCCAACACCAGACAAAATACAAAAGAAAAAAAGATCTTTGTATAATTTGAGGAGGATACCTCTTTGTTCAGTGCAGCCAGAATTCAAATGCTGGTGGGCTTGACCTCCAACAAGACGAAAAACAATGGCTTTGCTCTTCCTTACTGAAACCCAGCTGCTAGAGAAGAGGTAGGTAGGTCCCTGTATTGTCATCTTCCCTCTGCCACTCATATCCTGCATGGATTTCAGAAACGTCCCTCCCTTGCATCTGTAAAACAAGAATCTTGTAGCCAGGCTCAGCCAAGTCTGAATCAAATAGACCAAAGACAGAGAAACTGGAAGCCCTTGTAACACATACAGAATGAGTCTTCCCATGCAACACTCAGAGTCCCACCTGCTGCCTGTTCACCCTCGACCTGTGCAAGCAATTATCCCCTATTTGCTTTTGCTCATTGCCATGGCCCTTCCCACCTGAGAGTCACAACCAAGAGCTGGGGCTTTGAGGTCCCATGTACTGCAGGAACATGCTGTGCAGCCTGATCTAAGCTTGGCATGAGATTTGCCAGAGCTCACAGTTAGAACATCACGCTTTCTTGATAGCAGATAACCATGAAAAGTTTGGCTTAATGCGGCTTAAGGAGGAATGTTGTCAGCGACCAATTTATGTTATTAGAGACAAGGAGATTCATGTCTAAGTGAAACAGCTGCATGCTGTGTGTCTGAAGTAAAAACAAGGTTCTGCCCTTGAGCCCCAAGGAATTCCTTAGCTTGTCCCTTGATTCAGCTGCTCTTCAAGTGCACACAAATTAGCCCTAGCCCTTACATACCTCCTGCTTGCCCTGCTGTGCTGTACCTGACTTCTCTCCATCTCACCTCCCACATCTCTGAAGCTGGCTTTCCTGGATTCCTTTCATCCAGCCTTATGGAACTCCTTCCTTTGAAGCCATCCTCTCCTACTCTCTTCTCTTCTCACTCACACTCTTCCTCTGAGGATGCTGCTCAGATAAGCAAGCTTATGGCCACACTGCAGCCTTACCTGCTGTTCTATGAGTGTGTCCACATGGATTATGAGCTCTGAGATAGCAAGGCTGATATGGTATTTTTTTTGTTCTTTGTTTAAGTGAACTCCAGTGTTCCCTATGCTCTTCCACCTTCCTGCCAGACCTACCTCTGAAGTTTCTCACCAGCTCTGCAGTGACTGTGTCACTGAAGAACTACATGCTCTCGATCAAAGAGAAAGAACCAAGAAGAACAGTGCACTCAGACTCCAACTCACCTGTAGTGCTGTCCAGCAAAAGCACAGAAAAGGCAACTACAAATAAATTTACTGAGACGCAGTGGGGGCAATATATCTTTAATTTTTTTGCTTTTGTTTTTTAGTATTACAGTATATTCTTATAAAAAGATACAGATAAAAAGGACACTACAGGATTTGTACATTTAATTCACTTATAGTCTTAAATTGACTAAGAAATGAGGATACGCCAAGGCATTACAGCAGCACACAACCTCCCACATCAGTAAGCAGCACTATACTTTCCAGCTCAGCAGGCAGGGATACCTCCAAAACTGATCTGCAAGTTTCAAACTGAGCAGGCTGGCAGGGGAGGAGAATGGCTGAATACAGTTCGGAAGGGAGAAGCGTTGAGCGTGGCTCAGGTACCTGATGTCCTCCTACAATTCTAGAACAGCAAAGATTTTTAAAGAGAGTGTTTAGGGGCAAGTCTGAAGATGGGGAGAAGTGTAGAGGTCATGGGTTGTCAGTAGCATATCATAGAGGCTTTCCTAGATCAGTTGAGTGAGAGCTCCAACTGTCGGACAGCTGAAAGGACCAAGCCCTTTGAAAGCCCTGTAGAACATCTTCTCAACAGCTAAAGCTGTTTAAAAGGGGAGTTCTGATCCGGATGTTGCTTTAAATAATGTTGGTGTTAAACACTGTACTGTGTATATACTGGATCTATTCCACATTAACACCAGCATCAGAAGACTGGTTTGGAATATCTATTAAGCATCCAGACTCAAAATGAGGTGCCATAACACCTTTCTAAGCTAATGACATCCTTCTCAGCATGATCTGGCCAGCTTTAGGAGAATCTGGTCATCCAAACTACTCAGAGCAGTAAATAGCTTTAATATCTACAACTATATTTTCAGTTGGCCAAGTTGTATTACCTAAGTTGGCGTTTTCCAACTTTGATAAGGAAAAGTATGAGTGGCCAACAGCAGCTAAGTGTTTGAATGGCAGGCAGCTAGAAATCTTTCTTGTTCAGCACAGAAGCCAGAGCTGTGGCTAAACATGTATTATTGCTAGAGACTCCACAGAGAGAAGACCAAACAGCCAAAGAATGCTGCTTACCCTGGATACTCTGAGGAAGTAGAATGGAGAAGGAAAGAGGGGAATCAGAGAGAATCCTTTCTTCCTTGGCCTGTCACAGTTTGTCTCACCAACACATAAACTCTGGTAAGAGTATGATCCATGCTCTTACATCTATTTGAGCTTCTCTGGCATTATGCGCAGAATTTGAGTTGGAGGTTGAAATTTGAGTTAGCAACTGTGTAGCTTAACTCTTCTCAATATATTCCCACCATGATTCATTACAAGAAAACAGTTGTTTTTAGAAAGTATTCTGAAACAACCTAATTGCATCAATTCACCACATGCTTTAAAAGACATGCTTTCCCAAGTCCATTATTATTAGGGCACAGTGAGTCCTATGAAAGCAAAAGTGAAGTTCTTCCTTGCCTCCCTTCCCACACCAAGGCTGCTCCCCCCCCACCCCACCCCACCCCACACCCTGCTCAGCTTGCTGCAGAATGGCCACGCCAGCTGTCTAGCTGGTGTAATGCCCTGGCACGGTCTCAAGAGTCTTTGCTGTAATGCAGTGTATACATACAAACATAGCAAACTAAAATAAGGCAAAATAAATAGAGGTGTCAGATTTACAGGTTCCCCTTAAAGATTCCTAAAACCATAAAAAAAAAAATCATTTAACCCCCAAACAAAAAAGAAAAAAAAAACAGAACAACAAACAAACACAAAACAACCAACCCAGAAACAAAACTGCATATATCATGTACATCATCAACTGTACAACTGATCTCCTTTCCCCTCAAGGAAACTCCTGACACAAGCTTCTCCCGTGCAACCCAGCTCAGAGTGCGAGCTTTCTTAAAAAAGAGGGAAGATTCAGCCAATGGAGCTGACCATTACAGAAACACCTGCTCCACAGCCTTCCATCAGGGCCCCTCACGATGCCTTCCCCTTCCTCAGACATTGTGAACACATTACAGAAATGCTTCTGAAGGATGCCCAAGCTGTCTCTCTAGTGGAGACTCTCTCATCCCTGAATATTAGTCCTGCTTCTGCTCTTGTAGGGAACCAGTGCCCGGACCATAGCTGTGCTGCAAAGCATGGAAGGGCCTTGCTGCCCTGAAGTCACTTTGTAGCATTTTCAGAGACTTGCGGACAACTGAGAAGAGTGACAAAGTCTACAAGGGAGTGGGGTGTGTGTGGGGGGAAGTTCTGCAGTCTCTTCAGGGGTCATCCTAATGCAATCTGCTTAAGAACAATGCAAAGACACACAGGTAAGTGAAGAAGCACTAGATCTCTACAGACAAGGTTTGGAGAATTAGAAAGTACCTCCTCTTCTAGGTGTGAAGAACTTCATCATATAATTAGCAACAACTACATTTCTCTAGGAAAAGTATAAAGTAGAACAAGCCCTCAATGATAACCTTTTTCACATTTCCTCCTCTTCTACTTAAAATGCTGGTGCTAAGCACAGCTGCAAAGACAACAGCAGACCTTAAGTTCTTCTCTGTCCCTCAGAATACGATATAGAGGTTTTGCCTTAATGTTATGCCTCATGACTGCTTGCTATGCCCGCCCAGGCTACAGAGGCACTAGAGGACAAAGATTTAGATTTTCCTGCCTTCTTCAGCACTTAGCAACTCAATCAAAACTGCAGATGAGGAACAGAGCATAGCTGCACTCACAGCATGCCAGAGACTCCAAGCAAGGATGAACTTGGCTTTGCAAAAAAATCTGAAGTCGGGCCCTAGAGCAGATCCAACTTCTTCCTTATCTGCTGTGGCCACGCTCATCTCTTAGAGAAGATATATTAATGGGACTCTCTGCTTGTCACGACTTAGATGAAATCACTGCTTGCCTCAGTGAGTAACCAAGCTTTTCCACAGTGCTTTTCATGAACATTCACCAAGCAGTGAACAGCCAGGGGAGACTGTTCAGCATGTTGAAAGAAACCTTCAGCCACCACCACCAATTCAAAACAAAAGTCTGGGGCCCTTGAGTGCTAAGAAAGTTGAGCTGCAATGAACCGGGGGCACGACTCCGGGCTTTCTGTCAGTTCCAGTAATGTATCTCACAACTGATTTATTGGACTTGCACAGTCTCTTATTACTGGTGTATATATCAAGGGGGTGGCAAAGCTACAGCAGCTTTCTCTGACTGTCACTGCGACTGGAGCACTGCGTACCATCATATAACTTTTCATATCAGGGCTGAACTGTGTACACAAATGGACAGGGAGATTATCACTCTCTCTGCTTTTGCTACATTTATGGCCTGGCAAAGTGATTTCAGTTTCAAAAAGCACTCCATGAACCTGGTTTGAAAAGTACTGGGGTGGGGAATGCCGTATTTATATTCAAGGGTTTTGCCCTGAGGTATTTCTTCTATAACAGAACTGCCTTGCTGACAGTCTGCCATATTGAACAAGTACCTGGGGAGCAAGCAAGCAGCCATAAGTTGGACAGAGACACAGGTCACATCTTGCACCAGAGCTCACCTTGGCACTGGCACTACACTTGAACTTCTGAGCGAGTCCTAAAACCGAGGAGAACAGAGGAGGGAAATCTACAACATTCTAATCCCTAAAAGAATCATCTCTGGAATTCAGGGATTATCAAAATCTAAACTCAACTGTATACCAATTTGGCACATATTAACACCTCTCATATGGCTTACATGGCATGGGTTATATGGCATGCTTTAAAACAAGACAAACAAAAAAAAAGGGCTGAGATATGGCATGTCTACTTTGGGGAGCAGCAAGGAGCTTGTTAATATAATTTACAAGAGACATTTCTAAAAATCCACTTTGTATCTTAAAATAAAAATGCTTATAAAAGTGAGAGTTAAACTTTCAAAAACCATTATGAAATACAGTCTTTCTTCTACAAGGTGCTTGTGTCTGCTGCAATGGATATTGCTGTTAATAGCTAATCCCAGAAGGGCAATGGGATAATAAGGGAGGAGAATGCACCCAGCTCTTGTAAGATACCAGCTCTTTACGATGAGTATTATACAGAGGCGCGGCAGTCTGGAATGTCGTAAATAGGGAAATTGTAGGGTGGGAGTCTCAAAATTCAGTAAACAATGAAACATTAGAGTTTAACAATTCTAAATCTTTTGCTTCTTTCCATAGTTTACAGAATTATTTTAGTGTTCAGAAAACCACCACTGTTGGCTTCTCCAATATTGGTAGTGTGTAATACTGATCAGGCAGCGTGTATGGCCGAAGAAGTTCTATTCTGCAGACTCAGTGCTGAGCCTGAGGTTAAGTGACATTCATAGAAAAATAGAACCAAAATATTAAAGTGACTAATGGAGCTTTTTCTGTTTCCCTGGGATTCCCTGACACTTTGTGCTGTTTACTGTTGATACATAGTTTGTAAATGGTAGGCCTTTCTTCTCAAATGAAGTCTTCTTCTTGTCTAGGAGGAAGAATCCATCACAATTTCTTTCGTTTCCTTTTTCCCTCTCCAGAGTTGATAATCAAAAGGGATGACAGGATTGAAGAAAAAAAAAAAAAGACAAAAAAGGGCCATGGCAGCCCACAGAATTGAATCCTCTTCCTAGAGTCGTGAAGATAAATCAAATTCAGAATTCAAGCATCTTCTTGGGGTTCTCTGCTTTTTCACTGTGTGCCTCATAGGTGCAGTGTAAACACAAATTTCTTTTTTTCTTATGAATTAACCCGTTTCCAAAGCCTGCTTCACTTACATGATTTTGTGTCCTCCTGGAAAAAAAACTCAGTTTTCCGTATGGGACCTTCCATTGGTTCATGCTAACTAATCCCTTCTAAATGAAAAAGGCTGTGGCCTGTACAGTCCTCCTGTGACAACATTGATATCCTACTGAACTATGTGATTACCCTAGATAGGATTGGGGTGCATGCAATAAATCAACCTGTTATGCAGAAAGTCCAGTTAATTCCAACAGCAGTTGCAACCTGCATCGAGTGGAGAATAAATCTCACTTCTTGCAGCTTGCAATCCCATTTGCTTTTTGCAATTTGTGACCTATGAATGATACTCAGGAGCTTCCGATTTCCATTGGGTTGCACTAAGGAATCTTGCATAAATGGATAAGAAATGTTTTCTTTCTCACTCTCCAGCAATTACAACAGGCTCCACAGTCATCCAGGTGAAATTCCAACCTATTAGTGGCATAGTTTTCTAAACAAAAGCCACAACTTCTTTCTTAGAAAATGAATTTCAGAACTTTGAGGCTCAACCATCAATGAATTCCAGAAAACTGTTTATAGGAAAGCAGAATCCAAAAGACTTTGGCAAAGTATTTTACATCAATCCTGATTTTCAAATTGCATTTTCTTCCAGAACTGATAACTTCCTTCTGAGCATCACTTGCTTTGGACAGTACAGGCCATACAAAAACATTATATAGAACATGAGACCAAAAGCATTTTTCAGATGCTGATCATCAATGGCTTATAAAATCCAATTCTGGGAAGGAATTTGTAACCTCAAGAACCACACCTTGACAAGACCCCGAAGGCCAGTCTAGTTATTGAAAAAGCAACAGGTGTTTACCGAGCTGTTTCTGAAATTAGTGTTGCTTATTATCAGCAAGACGGATCATAGTTCATTTTCACTTTGGCACGCAGAAAATTATCCTTCTCCAGCTGCAAGGCTGTCTGCAAGGCCCAGTACTTTCTGTCGTCATCATGAGGCCTTTCATGACACAATCAACTCCCAGAAGCAAATCTGTCAGGTCTGCATGGCCCAGTCACAGACCCTGCTGGCTCCACAGAGGCACTTTTATAATGGTTCAAATTAGGAGCGCAGAGGAGGGATGAGAGGAAAGCTGATCAATGGAAAGGTAACGTCTCTACCCACAGACCAAAGAAATCCTTTGGGGCAGCTGTCAGCCAGGCGCCATCGCACACATTCATCTTCCTTGTTTTGCTCTTTTTCTTCACTTATTTTGGTTGATTATTTTTCTTTCTCTTGTAATTAATAATTTAGTTTTGTCACCACCCGTTCCCGGCTTGTCTCTAAGCCTTGGTTCCCCGAACGCTTGCGATTACGCTTGAGTTTGGATAAGTCCTTGTCAAAGACTTCTCCTGACCTTAACGCTGACACTAGGTCATCAAACTCCCCAGTCTCTTCAGAGATGCTTCCTGCTTTCGCTTTCTTTTGACGCCTCTCTTTTTCCCTCTGCTCTTTCAGCTGTGGAGAAAGAGACAGAGCTTTAGGATTCACTGACTGAGATGCCAGATCAGTACAGACACTGTGTTATGGAGCATCTAAGATGTGTTAGTGTAGTTTGGAAATAAAAGGATCAGGATCCTATCCATAAGGCCATCATTTGTTCCAAGGACAACAGGGACCATACTGTGCTTCCTTTCTCTTGCTCAGGTGAGCAGAGAGCACAAGATGCAAGGAATGAGCAGCATCTTCTGCTTGCCTCACAAAGCATTACCATCCCAAAGCAAAGAGTACCAGCTGTGCTCACAGTATCTAACCTGGTGAGTTTAAAGTTAGGCTGGATGTTTCTGCACAAACCAATCACCACTAGAGTCACAAACAGCTTTGCTTGTAGGGCATGGGTAGTTATATTCACACAGGCAGAAAGGTCACATTCCTTCAGAAGGAGAAAAATAAGAAGGGGAATTCATCAGATGGCCACAAGCTAAACATACTAGACAAGGAAAATAGCGTAGCATGTTGCAGAGATGGGGAAAAGAAAGAATACTGCTTTGAGTCCAGAAAGAGAAAGTGATTATAAACAGAAACAACAATGAAACAGGACTGCTAATTTTACCAGTCAGTGGATAGGTATAGCTTTGGTGTGATACTCTCAGTCTCCCTGTGGTAGCACCAGGGAGCTCAGTTATCCTCTACGCTGCTCAGCTCCAAGATTAGTGGAAATACTAAGGCACAGCTATGGCTCCCAGGATGCAGGTGGCTCACCGTACACTAGTCCCATGTTGCAGGAGGATTCTTCTCATAAGCAAACAGCAACCTCTCTCTCAGTACATCAGGCCTATTAAAGTTTCTTAGAGCTTTAACAGCGGGCTCCTGCACTTTCTCTGCTGCCTGAGAGGAAACTTGAGCCTAAATCTTGGCATTTTATCTCCGTGTCAAACAGTTCCAAGAAGTCTGCTGGCATCCTAGAGTTCTACCTCTCTACTCTTCTGAAAGGAGTAAAAGGGTTCTTTTGGCACAGCAAACTTTGCAAGTAGCAATTGCCTTCAGTGAAGTTAGGAGCCAGGCAACAGCCGAGGTTAAAGTGTTGGCAGGGTGGAAGAAGGAGGGAAAAGCTGGGCTGTTCTCATCTTCAGTAAAGCCTGAGATCAGAAGGGGAGGCTGGTTCACATGAACCCCTGGGGTTATACATGTAGGTCTCCAAGAGGCAAAATCAACGATGCAGAAAAGCTCACTTGCCTCATCAAGGTCTAACATAGCCCCAGTATTCAAGGCATTAAGGCCAAGCCAGTGCAGACTACAGCAGGGCATTTACTATGTCACTGTCAGGGGGCAAGAACACAGCAGATGATGATAAAGTTTGAGCGGAAGCTGCCCAGCTGGCAGGACCTGGCTCCAAGAACTTTTGCACAGAGCAAACAGTCTGAAAGCAAGGCAGACTAGCTCTATGCAGGGACAGCACCATCTTGCAAAGTACCTTCACAGAAAAAATAGGACTAGATTTGATCATTTGAACTCAAAAGAAGAGAAATTTAGAAGCCAAACTTTGCAAATATTGACAGCCCTTGAAAGCTGACACAGCCAGCAGGAAAAATGCCATCATTTGTGAAGAGAAAGATGACAAAGAGGTGGCCAAGGAAAGGACATAAAACAGTGACATAAAAGGAAAGGACATAAAACAGTGACAGGACATCAGTGCTTGAACTGCCTCTGTCAATGTTTCTCTCTTGAGAAACGAACAGATGATGAAGTAAAATGCCCTCTTTTGCCCAAGTTCTCACCATGGCTTCCATGCGTGCCCTGCGCTCCTCTTCTTCCTTTTTCTTCCTCATATTCTCCAAATCTTGCTTTGCCTCTGCAAATGACTGTAAGAAAGTGTCAAAGATGCCAAAAAATTCATCTGGCTGCATCTTGCCCTCATTCTCTCCAAAATGCTTCAGTGCCTTGGCGTACTGTCAAAGGGGCAGAAAACACAAAAGCAACAATTAGGCAGACAGTCTGTTGAAGACAGTGAGGAAAGCTTATGCGTAACTACACATGTAATTCAATACCCTCTGAGCATTCACGTGCAGAGAAGAAACTGCCTCCCCATGCAGTAACCAAAGTTCCTCTATTATGGCAGGTGCCTGTGTCCTGGAGAATCTGCTCTACTGGTTATTCTTTGGGCAACACAGGACAGTGGTGCTGGGGAGTGCTATCTATCCACTCACATTTAAAAAAAAGTATTCATTGCCTGAGGCTGATGGAGCTGTTTCAGAGAGAGACCGCCTGGCCACATTTCAGCTGCAGCTGTGGGTCAGCAGGGGCATGAAAGGCAATGAGCTAGCTGGGGAACAACTACCAAACAAGTAATTCTAGCTCATCCTAGCTGAGCTAGCCCTTCCACCTTCTCTTCCTCTTTCCTCCTCAACTTCACTTCTAAAAGGGCTGGATTTAGAGGTTTTGTATAATAATGTTGTAGCCCATCCTCTCAGGAGCCTTTTGCTATGTCATCCATCACTCTGGAGTCCTGAGTCAGTGTTGCCTAGGAGAGAGGAGACTATGGACAGACATGGCATGAGAGAGGGGTAAGGAAAGCAGCCAGGGCTCCAGGGCAGACTTAAAAGAGAGTGAATACATCACAAATGGCTTTTATTTTAATAGAGGAATGTTGAGGCTGCAGGACACATGGAGGGAGCCAACTGGCAGGACTTCAGTCGCAGGACTGTCCTGTTCTGGATATGGTAAATTTGCAGTAACCCCTGGCTCCTGGACACAAGTCTTGCAGTACTTGTACTCTCTTCTTTGCTCCCTCATACTCACAGACATGCCCCTGTACTCACCAAATGTACTCAACTGCATGTATAGATAGTCTGCATACAGCACGTATGCCCATATCCACTAACTCTTATATAGCCATACACATCCCAAAACTGCATCACTGTCCAGCCACTCTCTCTCATACACAGAACCAGCGATACACTCCTGATTCTAATGCTGCCCTGATGTGCAGCTCCCCTAGCACCTTCATGCACCACCACTGAAAAACAGAGCATCCTCACAGACACCCCTGCTCACCAAAACAAAACCAGCCTCTCCCAAGCAATGGACTGATTTCCAATCATCTTGTGTGTCTATTCAGTTCATATGATCACAGCCCAGCTTCCCTTTCCTTAGGTGCTCTTGCAGAATAGAAAAGAATAAGAACAGTCCAGGCTCAGATCCCAAGCACAAAATGAATTTGGAAGCAGGACTTATGAAACCCTCTGGCTCTGTACCAGGTAAAGCACAAACAATGTCTCCCAGTTAGCTGCAGGGGGAACAAATCTCCAAGGAAAGCAGCTTCCTTCTGGCACAGCCTGAGACATCCAGCATCTCCCCTCCTCTGCTTTCACTGCCAGGCCCACAAAGCAGTTTGAAGCAATAACTTTTTTTTTTCTTTATAAAGGCTGTGTTCTCAGCCAGAAACAAACAAAGAAACTCAAAGTATCTGGGGAAAAAAAAAAAAAAAAAAAAGCATTGGAAGGAATGCAAGTTGCTTTGAGCTACCAAACATGGCAGGAGTTGAAGGAAGCACTACAGCAGCAGCAAGTCATGGAAGGATTTTTCAGAGCATGGAAATAGCAACAGACTACTTCTCTGTTTAACTCTGTTCTCTGAAACCTCTGAAGACAAATATATACATGTGTACACACCTACTCCTCTGTCTCCCTCTCTATTTCTTTCAATATATGTTTACTTAAATATACTGGCACAGCTGCCTGAGCACACAGAAGTCACAGTAGGTGTGCAATCTGGAATCTCTTCTCACTTAACTTGTGGTTAATCCCTGTGAAAACTGAAAAAAAGGGATAAATTAATAGCAATGATTGGAGTTAGCAGCTAGGAGGAAGGCTTACTAGCCCCACAAGGGTTTTCTAGTCTTTTAAGTTAGGAGGCTGAGGAGGGGGTCCTTGCCTGAGGACCTTGGATCCTATGTATATGGAAGTCTTCATTAGAGGGTGGTGTCTTCCGCAGATGTTCTGCACATAGCCTGCCACCCAACTGCCAGCACCAGCTAATTCTTGCCACACTGGCAGAGGGGCTTTTGACATTGTGTCCTCACTGCCACATAAAGGAGGAAAAGTATTGATGTGCTGGAAGGACCAAGCATCCTGGGAGCCCTCCAGAGACACTCATAAATATAAAGTGTCTACAACAGACACCTACGCTTTTATTCCTCCTAATGTTTCTGCCATCACGTGTGGTCTGTCAAAGTACCAGTGCAGGAATGAGGGGCAATCTGCTGCACAGTGTCTAACAGCTGCCCTCCTGGCTCACGGTGCTCCAGGCAGAGCAGCACAGAGCAGCCTTAGCAGTTCTGAGCCTCAGTACTCTTTTCTGCTATCTGCCACAAGGTTTGTGTGACCCTGCACGAGTCACTCAGCTGCTCCAAGTGCAAATTGCCTCCCTGTATAACACTACATAGTCTGCAAAATTGGTAGCTCAGTCCTCATGCACACACAACACTTGCCCCATCTCTGAAGGCATTCAAGGCCAGACAGAATGGGGCCCCGGGCCACCTGAGCTGGTGGGTGGCAACCCTACCCATGGCAGGGGGCTGGAGCTTGATGATCTTTAAGGTCCTTTCCAACATATGCCATTCTATGATTCTACAATTCCCAGAATTTTGTGACGTGCTGTAATATCACGGAACAGAGTTTGAAACTTGCTTATTCCATAAGTCATTTGGGGACAGACGACATGCAAAAGCAAGATGGAAAACTGTTTCAGTGGGTTTTCCAATGTAATAAAGGATGGTATATCTTTTTTTCATTAAAAAATTCATTTCCACACCATTAGGGCCCCCAAGCTCCATGACATAACAGGTCCATAAGATCAGTGCCAGCTCTGCTTCCTCTGCCAAACTTTCCACTGAATTCATCCCTTTGCCAAAGCAAATCGTTTAGACAGTTGTTTATTTTAAAAAGCTATTTCATCAAGGAGAGAGAAAGCGGGACAGCAGTGTGCACACTCTTGGTTCTGCTTGCCAACGAAATGTTAAACAGTGGCAGAAGAGCTCGGGAAATGGCAGGAATGGGGTTCTGTGAGGAGGAGGAAAAACAGCTACAATAAAAATTTCCTGCTGTCTGTGCCATCCACTATCAGTGAAGAAGCCAGTGCAAAAACGAATTATATCATGCAATATGAACCGTCTTCTCCAGACAAGTAATCCTGAGTTTGCTGTTGCAAAGACTCCAATCCTGTATCAAGGCAGTTCAGATAAAATTCTGCTCTCTGTCTGGGGCAGATGCAGATCAGTTAATAGAAGGAGAACCACTAATCTCAGGCAGGACTGTACCCAGCTCTCTTTGCAACTTTACATCTCTAAAAGGATTCTCCCAGGGGTTCAACGGTGACTCTGGAAGTGCTATAGACACTTCTGATATGCTAGATTTCATCTCGCCCTGAAACATCTGCAGTTCTACACACAGAAGCTACACAATTTATTTATCAAGTGGTTGTTTCTGACGGCAGGCTGTAGTGCCTGCCCATACACACACCCTGCCCTGACTTTCTCAGTCTCCGACCCAACCTCTTCCTTATCCACCGGCCTCAGAGGCTGACAGAAAACACCAGTCTCTAAAAATGAATGACTGAAGTGCACAGTAACTGGCACTCGAAGTACAGTATTTTGTTATTTTCATGACATTCTGCCATTAATGGCTATTTTCTTAAATGGATTTTGGCTTCCACTGCCTTGCCGCTCTTCAAAACAGTTACCACACGTGCTAAACTTATTAAATACACGTGCAGATTCTGAACTCGAGTCTCTCCCATGATAAATATAAACACTCTGCCTCACAGTAGATGTCATGAGAAAATCTGGAGATGGACACTTTTCCTACCCTCCTCATCAGCCCTGCCTGAACTGAAACCTCCCTTGTGCCTCTGTAAAGCAGCTTAGGCTTGATTTTCAAAATGAAACCCCAGCCCCCTTTGGAGTCATGCAGCTATGACATGACTACCAACTACGTAGGAATGATACTAACTCACTAAGCTGACAGTTTTTCTAGGAGGATCCAAAACACTTCACAAATGGGTCGGTTATAAACCTCACACAAAGTAGAAGAGTTTTAAAGCAATAGTTATGTCCATATCTGTCAGCATTCAAGGATACTGTAAAGTTTCATGTAGGGCAAATGTCACTACATTCAAGTAAGAAAATAAAATTCACACAACAGGAGGACACTGTTACTCCCCTTGGACACTTTCTTTGCTTACTCACAGGAAACTAAGAGAACAATTTTCACAAAAAAATAATAATAAAAAAAAATTAAAATCAAGCTTTTTTTTTTTTTTTTTTTTTTTCCTGAAATGAAAAAGTCAGCTTTTTGTCTGCTAAAACATGTAAAAACTGGTGAAAGATTCCAGGGCTGAATTTCACTTTCTTCTGCCCACAACTTCCAGTTTATGGGAAATGGCAGAAAACATTATCCCTTGATCTGATCTATATATTCCTTTATAAAGTGGTACTGAAAGTGAGAAAAACACAAAAAGAACAAGAACCAGCTGTGTTAGGGAGCCCATTTAAAAAGTCGGTCTAAGTTTTCAATCACTTCTTAACTACGCCATCTGTTTACTGCATGAAGATAAGTATAGTTACAAAGGTTCTGCTGCAAACATGCATGTCTGCATCTGACAATCTGGCCCTTTAAGTTTAAAATAGCCCTTCTTCGTCATGACCACTAGCAGTAAATAATCCTGTTTAAGAAAGAAGGCGAAAGGAAGAAAGGAAGAAAGGAAGAAAGAAAAGCATTGAGTGGAATTGTGATAAATATCCTCCATAGAGAAGGTCAGTACCACACCTTGTAATGGAGTGTTTCTAAAACTTCAATACTGAAATAATTTTTGCCTGTACTCAATATTCCAAAAATAAAAAGCTTCCCAGGTTTGAAAAGATAATTTGTATTGTTTTAAATGCCAGCTGAGGAAACATGGCTCCGATTAACTCATGGCAATCAATTAGCCACATCTATTTTTAGAAAGATATCCAACTCCAGCTGTTAAAACTAGGACTTCATTATTATTAATAAATCTGTGAACCAGACAAATTCTTCCTGGGCCCCTTTAGATGTTTTTAAAAGCCCTCCCTTTCCCACTACTTTTTTCTTTCTATTATTTGCTTTGCTTTGAGAAATGAAAAAAGAAGAGGATAATCAGATGTCTTAGTCTCTCTTTTCCTTTAATTGGCTACTTACAGCAGGTTTCCATGGTAAAGAAAGAAAAAAAGAAAAAAGAAAAAGAAAGAAAAAAGGAAAAAAAGAAAAAGAAAAAAGTTTGTGATTCAACAAACGCAGAGAGACCACTGAGAATGGAAGATGTTACAGGCTTTGCAAAGCACATCTGGTTTGTTGAAAATTTTCTGGTTTTTTTTTTTTTTTTTTTTTTTCATTTTTAAAGAAACAGAGGAAAAAGAGGAAGAAGGGAGGGGGAAAATAATATGAGGCTAACATGAGAAATAGCTCAGCATTGGTAAGGACAGACAGTTCCCTTTCAGGAGTCCAAAAGCAGCTTATTGCCAGCGTAAGAGCCAAAGTCATAGGTTGAGCAGAAGTTGGAAAGGCATGCATTCAAATACAGTGAGGAGAAGGTAGAGAAACATTTCCTAAGCATGTTATAGTCATTAAAGTAAAGCATCTCCTCTTATTGAGGGCTTTATGTTGCCTATGGCTAAAAAAGTGTGCAACAAGTTCCAGACATATTGGTCCATCTGCAGGGAGACTTTCTGGTTATTTTTAAAGCAAAAGAACACAGTTTTTCTGCAAGTGTCTGATCAAGGAAAGCAGAACTGCTGTATGATGTGTAGCATTTGCTGGTTTTTATCCCACAACTGACCTCATAAATAAAATACATTGGGCTTTAAGCCTCAGTGTGTCAAAGAAAAGGATCACATCTATCTGTAACATCAAACCAGAAGCCAAGGAGAGAGAGTCATTCACTTCTAAAAATGTGCACCTAACTGTAATGAAGTTGAAAATGTACCCAACCATAAAATAGAAGCCTCCAAAGCATAGAAACATGGGTTTTTCTCAGTGAAGGTGTGGAATGTAAAATACTGGTTTTGTGATTATAAAGCAAGTACAGTGTGAACATTACTATGTTGGAAGAGGTTTGAACATTCTCAAGCAAAAAGATAATAATGAGAAAATGAGACATATTATTCTCCACAAAATTTTGTCACAACACTAGCAAGTGTTATATTGCCCAGCTTTTTCTTCAAAGTGAAGTAATAACTACTGCCCAACGGCATTTGCCAGAATAGCTAGCTCTAGCTGAGACCCTGTAGCTCCTGTTGTTAGCAGCTGCAAGTCAATATTACCAAGATTATCTCTACAGAAAGGAAATGCTCTGCAATTCCCAAATGACATTTCTGCAGAGTGATCAGATGAATAAAAAGTCTTAATATCCACATCCTTGGCCTGTATTTTGTCTAACCTTCAAAATCTAAGGCCTAGCAATGCAAAGGCACAGGTTTCATTAATAATGCAACAGGTCCCTTAACACTGCTTATGTATCCCTGCAAGGACTGACACCAGGAGTGGAAACAACTCAATCCAAAAGAAATAACACATTTGCTTCATGAAGCCAAGCACTTTCAACATGCCAGCCAACAAGGGTAGATTTGCCATTACATACCGTTTACTTTAGAACTTGCTCTTCTCTAAACATTTTCATATGCTTATAATCTTTTCCTATAAATTCTTCCTCATTCAACTGAGAGACAGAGGGGTTAGTGCCAGACTCCAATCATCAGCAGAGAACAAGCACCTCCTTAGCTGTGCAAATCTGGTAATGGAGGTGCAGACAGTAGAAGTACAAAATGATCACAGCAGCACGTGAAGAGTAACACACACATGGTGCTGGCTCTGTGAAAAGGATTCAAAAAGGACTGACAAACCATGAATGTTTGGGATCGCTGTCCTTGCAATGAAATACAAGCAGTGACAGAGAAGCATAAGCAGAAAAGATCAAGTATTCAGGGTTATCTAACTACCCAAAGGTGCACATTTAAAAGAAAGAAATGAAGTGCAAATGGTCCCAGCTGAATGAGCAGGGTGGGGTGGAGGTCACTATCACTGATTACCAGAGGACCTCTTTTGAGAGATTGGTTAAAAGGCAGTCCCTTCAACATAACAGCACTGACATCACCATCACAGTTCCATAACACACACGGATAACATTATCTGTTAAGGTAGATTAGCAACAAGTGAGTAAGAGCACTGAATGTTCTCTTAATCCTAAAAAGTGGTGTAAATTGCTACGGATCAGATTAGAAAAAGATAGAAACTTCAGCCTAAAACACCTTCAGTGTCTATTATCATTTTTACTCCATTCCCAGTATCTAAAATTCCTGCTTTCACTTTGATGCATGCTTTTGTCCTAATCAATGCTTCAAAAGGTATTCATACCTTGTCTCTAGCATCATTGAGGAGGTCTTCCAACTCTGAGAAGCTGAAACTGGCAACAGTGATGAAATCACTCATGACGGGAACAAACCTGTCCCCTGATTCCCGTATGCGTCTCTTCTGATAATCCAGCTCCTGAAAGAGAAGAAGTAAAATATACAGACAGGCAATCATCAAAGATTTCTCACTAAGAAATAAGGGAATGGGGAAGCCCACATATTTCACTCAGTACAGAGCACGCTCTGCTTCCAAACCTCATGCACTAATTCAAAATTCTAACTCAGAAACCCATTTCTCACTAAATGCATGGTTCTGACCTTGCAACATGAGACAGAAGCCTAACGTGGGAAGAAGGAAAGCCTCAGTTATGGTTTCCTATATCCTAGAGTAACCACCACTCCCACAAAAGCCACCAATGTGTTGAATTTCTAAAGTAATTTCAGTATCAATTACTTGAAATACTGCAGATGTTGTTTCTCTTTTTTTAATTTTGTTTTGTGTTTTATTTTTCTCTGCTCAGAATGACAAATTCTGTGCAGAATGACAAATAATAAGGAATGTAGGAGAGCTGGAAAATTTTAATCGTGAGTTTCTCTCCATCTTTTCTTTGCATGGTGGCTCAAAAGTCTGTATTCTTCAGAAGTGTACACATGTGTGCCTAATCTATAGATTGTGCTTCCTAGCTCTGGACCTCCTCTTTAGTTCTCTGAAAAGCACTGTCTGAGCAGCAAAAAAGATGCCAAAATTGGTTCCATAATGGAAGAACAAGCTGGAAAACAACATTTGTCAGCACCGTGCTTAACCAGTAAGCATTTGCTTGGATGTCACAAAAGTCATGGATTTATAAAATGGAGCCACAGGAAACTAAACTTTGTTTATCTGCTACTAAAATATATATATATAAATAAATAATTATTTCTGGCTCAAGTTCTTAATATTAAGCCAAAATTACTGATATTATCCCTTCCCATACTCTACGCACCGCATTTGTGGCACTGAAAAAGCTACAAAGCTTCTGAAAATGACTAAATTCTAGTAAGACTGGCACTCTCCCATGTCTGTGCTTGGTTTGTGTGCAGCCAATGGTCTCATGGGGACAATGAAATGGCAGTCTGCTATTTTATTCTCAGCTGAATAATCAGTGGGAATGATAAAGCCTTGCTTTCCCTGTAGGGAAATCAGCATGAAACAACAGGTCAAGTTATGATCTGACCCTCTGTTCCCTTTGGAAAAAATATTTTTGTGCTGGCTGCAACTTCAGCTACATGTATGTTTGGTGCTCTGTGTTACTGGCCATCAAAAGCCTGGTTCACAGAACCAAATGAGTGGTTTCATAAGAATTTATGCTGAGAAACACCTTGGGATTCGCTCCGTGTTATTGATGAATGCAAAGAATGACTCCAGTCACTGACAATCTAAAATTAGATGGGCTATCTCTAGTCTTCTGACATGAGTTGGAAAGAGAATGTAACCACCACAAGAAAATACCACAAGGTAGAAAAGCAGCAGGAAAAACAATGAGTAGGTGTCTAGAGAACAATCCACATTAAAGAAGTGCTGCCTCTCCTGATTTATATTGCATCCTCTTTTCCACTGTTTTTTCTACTACATCATCAGAGTCTGTCCCAAGAGCACTACTCTATTACACCACTTTGCAGCGTATTGTCTCTATGCTACAATCCCTCTGAACTGGATCTTACAAATACAGGAAATGACATCTCACATGCTTCTGAGGATTACACAAAGGCTAACTGTAGCTCAAAGTTGCTCTATCCACTCCTCACCATTCTCCCCAGCCCTCCACTCCCTGAGTAGGTACGTATAGTAGTTCTTCTATCTTACACACACTGTTGAGATCTATAGCATTTGGGACTGCTATGAGAGAGCAACGTTTTTCAGAGCAAAATTAAGACTAGGTAGTCTAATCCTCAATTTCAAATTCAGTCCTTCCCTGCAGAGTAATTCCTCCAAATCAAAAATGCCCACGGAAGTAACCAGCATGATTATGTAATCAGCCCAAGAGTGATGTCAGCAAACAAGAACCCCTTCTGTACCTTCTAGAAATGGTCTATATTAGTCATAATAGTGTGACAATAGATGCTAGTACTGCCCTTGGTGGTCTGGGCTACCGCCTCTCCAGATGTATGAAATGATTCAACATGGCAGGGTGTTCTCAAAGCATTGGTCATAATCTCCTTGTTGTATGAGAGAAGGATTCCACTGATACAATTCAATGCCAAATTTGGAGAGGACCAAAAATTACTTAGCTGTCTTTTTGAGAGCATTTTACACAAGGTAATAGCTATGTGAATGTCTTAACAAAGGAATGAATCTTATTTTTACTAAAAAGCTGCAAATCCAGGAAAGCAAAAGGTTAATAATACCTTTAAGAACATCTGACTGTGAAACTATTTTTAGCTTTTTATTCTTATGGGGCCTTGAAGAAACTTCTCAGTCACTGGAGCCAAGGCTGTGGTGAGAACACACTGGACAGGAATCAAGAATCGCACCTTTCCCTCCTCCCCCCTCCACCTGACAGCAATCTTCTATTGTTGCTGTAGTGCTGCTTTTTACATGCCAGAAAACCACAAACTGAGCAAGCAGACTGGGAGGTGCTGGCAACCCCAGATGATAAATATCATGGCAAGAACAGTAAGGGGGGAAGATAGTGATTGAATGGGAAGAAAGGTTGCCCACTGAACCCCTCTATAGGAAGGAGAAGAAAAATTGGCTGTAAAGGCAGAGGACAAATAACCCAATCACAGAAAGTAAAACAGAAGTAGGTACTCACATTTCAACAGGGGGGCTTGCCTGCCTCAGCCAAAACTGGGCCTCTCTTCAAGTCATGAACTTTATGTCAGCTTTCACTTTACAGGTACTTTTAATTCCCAAACATGGCTTCTAGTGAATGCAGCAATATCTCTTCCTATTGCTGCTTTCTCCCTTATCCCAACAATCAACGTTTGGAAGATTTGTTTTTTCCCAGGAGGCTCACTGGCTAATTAGGTAATGAACTGTTGGAGACAGTCAAACAGCCTGGCTGGTAGGCCACAGAACTTTTTCACTGCCCCCAGGATTCAAACCAAACTCAGGCCAGGCGGAAGGAAAATTAAGTCATCACTGCCTGTCTTATATCAGATCTGAAGGACTGGAGAGCCCTGGTTTAGTTTCTTGTAGATAGGTAATCATTTCACAGAAACCACACAATAAGATTCCCTGCAACTAGTCCCCTTGCCAGTAGTTCCACAGAAGAAGCTGCAGAATGAAAGGCAAAGGCAGCGATGGACACTTGCTAAAAAATAGAACATTCCTCTGGGATGGCATTGTTACACTGTGGCTAGGACATATGGAAGATGCCTTATATACCTTCACAGAGGGGAGGCAAACACTTGAGACTGCTCAAAGCCACACATGTATCCATGGCATAAACAAGAAGCAGATGTGGGAGTTCCTAGCTCTTGCCACCAAGTAGGGTGCTCTTGAACTGTGCTCTCCTGCCTCAGGAGCCTTTCCCCAGGAACAAAATGAACATTCTAACTAATAAAGTCTTCCAGACAGAGAAATCACAGATGATACATGACTTTGTGACTCCAGGGAGCATTCAGACCCATGCCTCAGCTTTAACTCCTACAGTTCAATACAAACAACTGCATCTATACATCATTTGTACTGTTCTCTACTGAGATGAGATTCTCTGCACCAAGTACAGATTAAACACAAGTAAGTTAAGTCCAGTTAGAAGGTTTTCATTAATTTTACTGAGCAGGTACATTGCAGCTTTGCTTGACAGCTCCATTCTCTCATCTTTATCTAGTGTACTTTCCCAAGGAGTGCAAGGGATATATCAGGATTGTATAATACAGCGCACTACCTGTTTACTAGGACTCCAAGAGACATGTGAAACACTTGCTCAGCAGTCATCCATCCCCCAGAAAGAACGAGAAAGAATTTTATTTTTCCTTCCAGAGCATGCCGTTTGTCAAACTGTCCTTTTACTCTCCAGGCTGAGATCAAATAAGCTTTTCATTAGGCTTAAGTCTGCTAAGATCATCAGCAGGAGCTCCACATGAGAAGCTTTTATTTATTTTTTCTTGGTTAATGCATTGTGGAATGGAATGGAACTGAAAAAGAAAGCCCACTTTCTCTTATCATAAAATATATAGTGCCCCTGATTCTGACTGTGATACTTTACATATGGAACTTTGGAAACCTTCAGATACTTACAGCTTCAACAGCTTTCAATCCGGTCTTTATATTGTTGACTTCCTTCTCCAGCTCTACCAGGCTGCACAGGAGACAGACACGGAGGAAATAAAACAAAAAGAGCAGTGTTAAACAGGAATACAGGAACTGTGCAGCAGAACAAACAGATCATTGGCCCACCAAATCTGGTATCCAACTTCTGGCACCAACCACATCACATGATTAGAAATGAGCAGAAAGGGATCTGTTAGTGTTCCGTGTTTTTGTATGAGATGTAAGAAGATGCATGTCCTGCTTGCCTGTGGTCACACTAAAGATAGGGACTTTCATGGGAAGAAGCAGGAGGTTGCCCTCAGAATATCTGCCCTGTGAGCTGAGCCTGACCCTCCAGCAAGGAACAAATGCCACATTGGCAGGCTGGCACAGTGTGGGGGTCCCAGCTTTAGCACACGCATCACTGTACTCTCAGATCATCTCTACACACTACTCATGAACCAGACAACTACGAAGTTCTATTAGCAATGCATTTAGATGAATTTTTTGTTTTCCTCATGGTCCAAAGTACCGCTGATTTTTTTCATCTGCATTTCTACCATATCAAAGTCTTTGCAGGCTCACATTGTAACTGAGCATGTAACCCTACTGTTAATAAATGTTTCTCCAGACACAAGTGGTGTACCGATCTGCTGCTTGGCATACACAAACAAGAGCTTTTCCCTAAGGCTTGTGTGAAGAAAAAGGCTTTCCATTTTCAGTTAAACAGTAGGTAGTTATTTTGCAAGTCAGCAGGTATCTTCTCTACATATTTGATTAGAAGTAGATTACACCTCCAAAACAGTAAGACCTTAAAGTATGAACCTACACTTATTTTTCACCTGTATTTTTTCACTTGTCTTTCAGTAGGTGGTGTAGCTGGACAAATAATATGCAAAGACCCACAGTACTCTGGAAATTAAAAATGTTAATATTTTAGGGGATGCCTTGTGTATTCACTGTCGACAAACATCTGCAGAAGTGAAAAAAAATTACTGAAATCTGTGCAGAAAGCAGGATCCCTTTGACATTTTTGTGCAGAAGTTTGAACAACCTTCTTGAAAATGGCTAATTTAGTCTCTGTACCTAGCTGATTCTGGATTAGAAACAAACCAAATAATCCAGAAAAAAACCACCACATGACATAGATTAGGAGCCAAAGAGTACGGTGAGTGAATTACAGTGACCAGTCTAGTTACAACATCTGATTTGGAAACTGAGTACCTATTAACATGTCTGAGTAAAGCAGTCAGTTTGGTTAAGCAAATTATTTTGGACCAGAATTCCCTGCTGATCTACATTTGAATAACATCAAAGATGTCAGCAAAGGCATTGCAGGCATTCAACAACAATGAAAAAAGAAATAATCATTAAGCTAACAGAAATCACTGTGATCTTCAGCTCTGGGAATAAGCAGTAGGACTGGACTTACTTGACTTTTGCTGCTTCTGGAAGATGCTGCAATTCAGTCTGAATATCTAGGATATCTGGATAATTCTTCTCAAAGATCATAATCAAATAGTGCAACAGTGTAATGTTCCTAAAAAAAAAAAAAAGGAAAAAAAGGAAGCTCGTCATAAAAGGGAAGGGAAGATTGTGACAAATGAGTGAAAAATATTTGGGCAGGAAATGTAATTGACTGCGGAAAATAAGCAATAGATCAGCAGTTAGCAGCTCTGTTATTGACAGAAAAGCATCTTAGATTAAAATATATTAGTCCTTTATGAACCATTCCTACTAAAACCCCAAGTGCCTTGATTAGTTCTGGGATGCAGTATGCTTCCAGTCATCTCCACAGATAGTATAATGGAAAAAACACTGCACAATACGATATACTAGTTATTCCCATATACTTCAGAGAATAAACAGACATACTAAAGTGACATTAACTAAGAAGGGAGAAGTGAATTTTTCTCAGAGGTAACATGGGAAAGAAAATAAGAGTTAACTAAGTAGAATAAAAGATTCTTGGAAGTCCAAAGATGCAAAGAAGATTCCTACAGTAAAACAGCTGTATTCAAATAGTCAGGTGTCCCGATAAAAACAACAGCTCAAGCTGGAGTGGAAAGAAATGAGATCTAGGAGAGATGTAGGAGCAGGTTTAAGAATTGTAAAATAAATGCTGAATTCTGCATCAGTGAATTTTGTATGTAGAGAGAGCAGTCAGCCGTAAAAGCTACTTGAAGTGGGTGCTGTTTGGTTAACTGACAGGAAGATAGCAGATGGCCACTGTTTCATCAAGACCAGAGCCTGGGACATGGAGAGAGAATCGAATCTACAGAGGGCATTTAATGTATGGAAAATTGAGTCAAGCTACATTAAGGCAAAAAAAAAAAAAAAAAAAAAAAAAAGTTCAAGATTAGCTACACATGTATTAGCCTCAGTATATGGAAAGGACATCATGTTAGTCAAAACAGAGTCTTGTTATTTCAAACTCTAATAGGTAGCAAAGAATTTCCTATGGTTTCTTGCCACTATTATTCATTCTGTCATAATCTGAAGTCATTTCACCATAGCTGTGGTCTCAGCAGGTCTCACAGTTTGAGGAAGATATAAGCTAGTATGAAGCAGTATAGGAAATCTCCAAGGAAAATCTTAGTACTGCTGAAGTTTGAGGGTGGTATTCTCTCCCCAGTCATAGTTGGTTTAATTTCCAGAGCCAGTATGGGGATATGAAGCAAAACATGGGGTAACACTATGAAGACCTGCAGCCCATGTCCATAAACAGTTAGCTCCGCTATAAAATAAATAAATAAATAAATAAATAAAAACCAGCTATTTTCCTTAGCTGCTCTAGATACAGCCAAGGTCAGTCTCACTGAGCTATGACTTGTAGTTCTGTTGTAGGTAAAATTCATGCGAGTTTTTGCATCAGAAACATATTTCCATGTTTTGCAGGACATGTAAGACTGTGGTCAGAGTTTTTTTGTGTTTTCTTTTTTGCAAAACCATATTCATAAATCTTTGGTATAAAAGGCAAATTCCATAGAAATCCTCCTCCTCCCAAACTTATTCCAGTGTAATACTACATTTTGTCATCTTTGTATAGTGTTGCAGAAACCCAATCCAACAACAGATGTACACTGTCCAAAGGAATGGCAGAATTTGAATGCTTTGTTATTAACTCATCTTAAATGCTTCAGGATACGTTAGAGTGAAAAGCACTACCTAAATGCCAAATAAGACATGGTCTAGAGAGTAAAAAAACAAACAAACAAACAAACAAAAAAACCAAAACCAACCAACCAACCAAACAAAAAAAGCCCCAAACCAAATACACTCACTTCTGTTACTATGTTAAGAGGTGCAGCAGCACAGTTACTAACTCATTTGAGGCCTTTCAGCCTACCTGTCTATGCTGGACTTGGTGTCTGCAATTTTGTTCAGGCTGGAGACTTTGAAGCCATATGCACTTCCTCTTTGGCCCTTGTTCATGTAATTGCCAAAGGCCAGAACGACCTCCAGGAGTTGCCTCAAACGTTTGCTGCGGATGAGTTCTTTGGATGCCAGGAGAATGGCTTGAAAAGAGACGAGAAACAAGCAGGTTATTGTTGTTTTTAACATATTTTTGCCCATCATCTGAAAGGCCCAAAGTGCCAATCTGACTGTTGCACAGTAAATGTTACAATGTAGTCTGTTCATGGATGGTCCTTCCCCCACCCACCTTCCCAGATGCAAGACAACTGGAAGGAAGATACACCTCCTCATTCTGCAGGACACTCCTCTGACCCCAGGAGTAGGGCTGTTCTCCTGGGCCTCCCACACTAAACACAGGCAGTGGGAACAGGGGTAAAGCTAGAGCTCATCTGGAAACGCAGAGTGGAAGATTCTCCTCCTTCTCTGATAACTAGGAATGCTGCACAGAAGCCATGGCACTCTTCTTCTAAGTGACGCATTTTCACAACATCACTGTTCTGAGGCACCTAACCCAACTGCTCCAAGGAGATGGGAAGTGCAAGGACTGGGGGTGAGAAGGGAAGGCTGACCTGCACAGAAGGGCCATGGAAGCTTCTGTCAGTTCAGCAATACCTGGTAGCACACTGACACATGTCAGGTCACATTTACAACGTTAACAACAACAACACTTTATTAAGTCAATGGGCGTAAGAGCATCACACAGAATTTGCTTCCCAGTGCATTGCATGTCTTGGACTCACTGGCTTTACAACCACAGCACGGATGCAACAACACTTCCTTTGAAGAAAAGCCTCTTTTTACCTTCCTTGCCCATTTATCCAGCTCCTAGCAGAGCCTTTAATCATACCTTCTACTTTTGGCTTTGCTTCTGCCAGCCTCTCTGGAAACTTCTTCTTGAAGAATAATGCTTGGAGTCGCTGCTGATAGTGGTCAATCCTACACGAAGGGTAGAGTAAAATCAGCACTGAACTTCAACCATATTTTGAAGCCCTGGGCCAGTGTGCTGCCTACATAATCTAATGGCTGAATGTTGAGACCCAAAATATCTATGCAAGGGATTAGAGACATAGTTCAAACACCTAACTCTACTTAATCAACACTGTTAGAAAAATGGAGAGCCTGAATGCATGAGTTGCAGGTGAAAAGGAGCTCGAAGAACTCCCACTACTTTCAAAACATAGGAGTCATGAAATCCCTTTTTCTGTGAACAAAGCTAGGCAGAGGAGACAGATTTCTGCTTGTCATCAGGGGATTGTCCTTAAGTGACAGCATGGAGAGTGTTTATTATCAATGAAAAGTTTGCGTAATGAAGAAAAACATTTGTAACATTGGAAGGCTTCTGGAAAATGCAAAGTATAATGTTGGCCCATAATCTCTTGCACATTCCCCCTCAGTGCCAGATGATCCATTTTTAACAACAATTACAGGTGCTTCCAAGAAGCCCTCAGTGCTTTCTCCCATAATGTATTGAACAGACCTGCTCATTTCAAAGAGGAAACGATCTGCCCGAGCCATGCGCTCAATTTCATGTTTATGCTCCTCCAGCAAGTCGGTATCACTCTTTTCAGGAACGAACTTCAGCAGCTGGAATGACAGACACAAACCAAACACCAAGACAAGAGTTTTATCTGTTACCACTGGGAAGCATTACTTCGATTCAGCCATGTGACTGTAACTTCAAGTGCAGCTGCGGCTACAAAACTGACCTTTTCAAAATATCTGCTTGCTGTTGTGCCTTTGTCCTTCACTGACCCTACTGGATTCATTTTCATCTCCAAAGGGGAATTTCCCATTTCTAAATCCTAAAGGCCAAGTACGACTGCAGCTTACCCAAGGGGAAGTACAGAAAGAACTCTGATTCCCACAGCACTACGCAGAGTGTAGAGTGGTGCATACAATAACAGGATGCACCCCAACCAGTGTGAACTACTCCTTGTGCGTATCTTGGAATGCACACAAAGCCCCATCTATCTCTCTCTTGGGTCCGCCCTAATCTGCGGAAACAATAAACAATAACCAAGCCACTACATGCGTATCTGACACTGGCTGCTATTCATATGTTGACCTTAAAAGCTCATACTTTGACAGATTTTTGACATATCTAGTGGTAGCTGTGCTTTAGTTTGGTTATAAATACTGCCATGCATGCAGCCTCAGTGCACACCCACAAGGAAAAACCTGCTTGCAAGAAGCATTTTGCTTTATACCATTTCTTTAATATTTCATCCCACCCCTCAAAAGTGTGGTACTCAAAGGTGTGGAGCATCAGAAGTTTGCAGTGACTCATAAAGCAGATGCAAACATTCAGTTAAGATGACAAGCAGGCTATACATTTCCAAAATGGAATAGCTTTTTGTATATGATTAAAAACAGTGACTGCATAAAAAGAAGTAATTATATTTGTCACAGAGGTGAGAATTGTAACATTTTGTGCCCTCCCAAGGAATTTTATCATATGCAACTCTGATCAAAATATCATCTTTCATCTTCTATAAATGGGAAAAATGAGGGAATGGTCTTTTAATTGTTTTGTTTTGCTTTCCCTACAAGCTACGTAGTGTACAAACTGAGGACAGAAGTCTCTCAATCTCTTTCTAACCATTCTAGTTAGAATGCAAGTTCCCTTGTTGGAGGTTAGAGTCCTGGCTGTAACCACCAACATACACGATCTGATTCATGACACTTCCCAATGAAAAAGCTGGGCAAGGGAACACATTAAGAAAAAAGAAAAGATAAACAGTATAAGGAAGTGATTGAAAAAGTCACAGAAAAGTCACAGGTAAGAAGAGAGTTCATGAAAGCAACCCCACACCAACCATAACCATGCATATATTACATCAGGAAAAGTATACTGTTATTGAAATCCAAAAGCCCAAGGGATCAAATTCAACGTGACACAAGTAGAGAGGGATAAACAAGGGAGACGTGCTTTATGACACTAGGAAAACAACATTTCTCATGCTTCAACATGCAGTTCAGATCCACAGACAGACTGGCAGAGCTACCACATACATCCAACTACTTTGGCTGAAAAAAAGGCAGTGAGAAATTTACTTATAAGGTATAGCTGACTACAATCTTACCTGTTCAAGCATATCTTTTGCTAGGTCTTCTTGCTCATCCATCTTCAAGATTGCTTGTCGGATTTCTTCATTAGACAGCTTCAACCTTTCAACAGTACCAACATTCTACCATTAGTGAAAAGTTACTCTGACAGTTCAGAAAATAGGAAATCTGAAAAGCTACACTTAAAAATAACACAAAAGAGCTGTGGGAAGGTCTTACATGAAACTCTGTTTCAAAGGCTGAGATTTTCTATTTCATTTTTTTTCACCTTTTTTTTTTTAATCCACTTCAGTAAATCAAATACCCACTGACTACACACATGTCAATTAACAAAAATCAAGTCCTCATAGATCAAAAGTGCTTCCAATTTCCTCCTTTATCAAAATACCTCCCTCATCCTTTCACAGCACAAAAGCCCTGCAAATCTGCATGACTTGTAAGCGATTGTGAGCTCATGTTTCACCTCCACTTTTAAATATTAAGGGATCTCCCAAGGTAACAAGTAATGATTCTGATCTTTACGTGACAAATCTGAGAAAATGGTTTCTGTTTATGTGTGCTAAGTTTACTCTGTTCGCAGTCACAGCTGAAAAAGTAATCGACATCACAGACAAGTCCATGTTTCATATCCAATACGGAACAAGCCCTAAAAACATAAGCTTATTTTATTAATATCTGAGGTGTTAAAATTATATTCTCCTTCTCACCTACTCCTGTATACCTGTGTGCAATAGGTAAGAGTCATCAGTTACAACTAAACGAGGAATCGATAAAACAAATCTTCAGAGTCTCCAACTGAAACCCAGGGCAGACCAGACTCAGGGATCACTGAGAGGCTGTTTGATACACTGCCAGAAATTAATGGGTGGTTCTCAGTGCAGGTGACAATAAACATATGTGCAAGCAACAAATTCTATACTACCATCCCACACTCACAACACCCTCATTGATCTCCCTAGCAGAAGAGGGGAAAACTATTCAGAAGAAAATCTCAGTTTGGGGACTGAAAAAGGAAAGTGTGAAACTAAATATTTGAGGAAAGAAGTCTGCAGTCTCCATGGAGCTTCTACAATCGATATTATTAATTAATAGCAGAAAGAGAAATTGTGAATACAAATGAGAGACAGGCTGATGCATGAGCCAGAATGTTTTGTCTTCCATGCTAACATATTCCATGTTCAAATTTCACATTGCTATTGCCGTTTGGATAGAATCACATTTGTATGTAAAAGCAAAACAAAGACCTTTATTTTTATGAATAGGAAATATTACTAAATCTGAGAAATTTAAAACATTTTAATATTGCCCAATACAACCAACAGCTGGAAACTAGAATATGAATCAGCAGAAATTCAAAAGCTTTTAAATATTACACCCCTCAACTAATTACTCACTCTGCTCCTAATTGTCCACTGCTAACTGTCTGCTTTTGACAAGGAAGGCAAACTGATAACAGCTAAAACCATAAAACCTTCATAATAGGCCATACTTGAGAAATAAACGGATTAGAAGGTTTAGAGTGAAAGGCTGGAAACTTTTTAGTTTAGGTCATCAGTTTTCGCTCAAGATCAAAACAACAAACCTCAGTACATGGGCTTCTGCATAAAACCCTACATTCTCAATCAGAAAGCTGAAGTTTCTTTTGGCTTTAATAATCATGGATTGTGAAGTCTATGGTTGCATGACCCTGAGTTGATCAAACTCTGTGACTGCATGACTCTTGAGAAGCTTATTTTTGGGCGTGGGCCTGGCTCCTAGCAGACACATATACACATGCCCAGACAATTTGGTGCCTACACTTTTGGAAGCGTCACAAAGCGCACCTTTACATTTTCCAGAATCTGGCCTCCACACAGAGGGCTCGTATCTTGCGATACAGGCACAGAGTGTGTCAGAGGAAAGACAAGAGGCCAATCCATGAACACCAGGGTTTTTGTTGGTGACGGTGTTGCTGCTTTCACTCCAGATTTATGAGAGAAAAAAAAAGTGTCTTTTTTTCCATGAAAATAATTCTAACAATTAGTACACTGACCACCTCTTTACACATAGATCCTGTGTGTGTGTTTGGAGACTCAATACATATGACCGAACAGAGAGGTCTGAGGCACATTAACAGCACAGAAAGTGTGGCTCACATTACTGCAGATCTCACTATTCTGTCCAGGAGCCTGAGGACTTCGGATTCCAAGCTCCACTGTTTGCTGCCATTTATCATTACTAAATACACTTGAAAACATCATCTGTTCAAAAATAATGGAGAGCCCCAAGGACAGACAGTTATACAAACACTTTGATTTCTTGAATGATTCTGTGCCCAGCCATCCGCAGAAAAACATCTGGCTTGGATGGTTTAGCCCACAGTGGAGAGAACCAGAAAGCTTGCCAGCCCCCTGCTGAGAAGCAGTTTAACTTAGTCACTTACAGGCCTGTAATGGGGTCATGATGCCTGCAGGTGTGCATCCTCGATTATTACCAATCCAATTACAAGTACAGAAGGTTTTATGGCAAAACAAGCTTACTCTTCCAAAGCAGGCTTCTTTGAGGTGGGACATATTTCAAGAGTTTTAAGCGTCAACAGCACTGAACAGGGATCTTCCCAGTAAAAACTGGCTGAATAACTGGCCAAAGAATTCTTAATCAAGTGATTTTTCTTGTATCTTCAAAATTAATGCTCAGTCATGCAGTAGATCTTAAAGATGGACAGTGGTAATGTGAAACAGATGTGCTGCTTTTAAACAGAAACAGGTGAAGTGATTAAAGAGGAACCTAAAGCAGATGCATAAACTCTTTCCATTTAGAACTAAATACAGGCATCCCTCAGAGCCTAAAACTCATGAGGGTCAGACAGCAAATTAATGTGGAATTGCAGCCCAAAAAAATTACACTGCAGAAATTACATTTCAGTAAATCAAGTGTCTACTGAAAAGTTTGCAATGACTTTCTTACAAGCTTTGCAGATCCAGGTACTCTTCCTCCAGCTGCTGGAGACAACTTTATTGAGAAGAGCGTACAATTCAAGCTGCATTCTCTCTGCCTCACGCTTCTTAAGCAAAGCAACAGTCCTGGCATCAGAACTTAGGAAATAAATGTAACCAGGAGAAAAGACTGTGCCTCTCTCCTCAGCTGCAGCACGCTCACTCAGAGCACAGATATTGACCGTGGCTTTGTTCAAGAGCAGCCTAACACCAGTCAAAAGAGCAACGGAAAGGATCTTTACTGAGAATACCTCCTTCTCCCCTTACCCATACATCTGGTGGCAGTGTATGGAAGTCCAACTGCTTGAGTCATCTTCGAGCAATGTTAAAATTCAACAAGTACCAAATAACTTCTGATATGGTACTTAAGCTGCCTCCCTCTATCCCCTCCGGCTTCATAAATAATCTCTATTGACTCTGCTGGGTAATTCATCACTAATCTCCCCAGGACACCTCGGCTGATTTAACACCAGCTTCACTTGAAGACATCAAGTGGTTTATTGTTTTGTCCTCTTGGAGAAAGTCAGCAGCCTGTCTCTGAACATGCCTGGGAGACATGTTGCAGCTTTACATCAACTTCCCTTGCAGACACCCAGTGCTCACTCATTTTTCCTTCTTAAATATACCCATTGATTTGAATCATAGTAACCTCCCCCCTTCATTCCTCTCTTCCATGGATCAAAACAGAATATTTATTGCTTATTAACCATCTCCCTCCACAGATGAAAAAGTGAGTCACTTCATGGGTTTGTTCCTTGGATCTTGTTTAGCTTTTAAGAATGCAGCTTGTCTGCCTGCAACCAGAGAACCTCGAATTGTGTTACAGCTGCATTAGTACCATGTTCCCACTCTTTCTTTGGAGAAAGGGACTGGTTTTAATGTATACCAAGACTGAACTAAACCACAGGGCTTGTGAAGATGCTAGCAGTTGTAGCTGTCACACTGCTGCTGCTAGCTGAAACAGGCCTTGCCCTTCCTCGTGTGTGAGCATGACTTCAAACACGTACACTTCTCCACATACTTACCTAAGGCCACTTTGTAGAGTTCACTCAATTTTTAGCTTTTATTGATCACAGACTGCTCCATCTCCACAACTCATTTCACACAGGTTACCAGTGAATTAAATCCCAAATTTTGTGACTGGTACATAAACCTTCTTAAACTACTGAGCTCTCCTAAGGCTCTGTACAACTGCCAAGCTGCAGGCTGATGTTCAATAGCTACATTCTGGGAATACTCAATGTTGGTAACCCATAGAGGCAGGAAAAGTACATCTCCCTCTCTACTTTCAGAAAAAGCATTCAGGAACATTAGGCTGGTCTAACTGCAAATTAACCTAGAAGAGAAACCTCTCTTCACACATTTTATCTCAGCTGCCAACACATCTTATCAGTGTAGAAGATAATGCCGTAACATTTTGGGAACAATGGTGGGGACTTTTATCACATACAACTTGCATCACTGTATCAACGTATTGGGCAAAAATCTACCAGTGCATTTTCAGCAATTCATTGTGAAAATATTTTGCTAAGTGCATAAAGAAACAGCCTTCTATTTTCTTTTACTTATTCAGAGAAAGCTCATGAGTGACCAAGATACTTTGCATCCAAACACTCTCAATTTCCTACCACGAAGTATCTGAGATGTCATCTTTCCAAGCCAAGTAGGGCCAAATGTGGGAATACCCAAATGATGGTGACATATTGATGAGACAGTTGTTCATCCTTTATCACAGCCCTATCTACTGTTTCCTATTCATGATTTAAGACAGAACGACACTGGCTGATATTTTCAGTTTAACTCTGGGGATTATCATACTCTGGATTTATTGTGGACATTTACTTAAAAACAGAAAATTCCTCCAGGAACCAGGAAGCTTATTGCCTGATGTTTTTCAAGACAGAAGGACTGAAATGCTGAGTCCAATGAATTGTTTCTATATCAAGATACGATCTGTACCCCCCAAATTATCATAATACTTAGAATCCGCCTTAAAATATGTAAAATATGCGTATTGCCACATGGCAGAAAAGCACATGGGGTGCTGGGGATCTGCACAGGCAGTACACGGAGATCAACACTGTCTGAATAGCTCATCCCCTTAATGTTTGAACTAAAAGGGTTTAGAAATTCTGAGGAGGCACAGCTATGTGAGAAAAATACTCGGTATCTCCAGTATTCTGGTTGGAAGCATAAGTCCCTTCTCCCTCACTGATAAATGTCTGAAACAACAGCCATGAAAGACACAAACTTTTAGTACAGCCGCTTGCTAAGCCTGGTTCACAGTATATAACTACTATGACATTAACATTTATTTTTGTTTAGTCAGATTGTGTAGCCTTCTGCTACTAACTGTATTTATGACATTCTCCTAGCATTCCTACTGTTTCCAGCCTCTTGAGAGGGTTACTGCTGACTTGCTGGGCCACAGGAATAACAAATACATCTCAGAACAACTCTGACATAATCATTTTGCTGGAATTCAAGCAAAATAACTTGTCCAAAAACGTTCCATACATATACAGTCAACCTTCATGCTCCATGTGAGTGATGTCTCTCATAAGACCAGACCTCTGCAGAGCATTTCACAGAACAAAACAGTAAGAGATACAAGCCATAGGCAAGTTCTGTAAGGAACATTTTAAGATGTGGTACAATAAAAACACTAGAGCAGTGAAAATACTATCTGTTATTTAAGTAATGAAGGGAAAGAGAAGCCATACTGGTGAGAGAGGTCAGAGAAGTTTCCAGCTGTGAGGCGAAAGCAGGGAAGCACAGGGATCTGGGATGGCTCTTCCAGACCACACAAGTCTGACAGTAAATTCTCCAGCCTGGTGGAAACTGAAGACATCAGGAAATTCATGAGGGATAGCAGGTTTCCAGTGTGACAGAAATAACTGTATGTTGGAAACACCATTAAGAAAGCCAGATTTGAAGACAGTGGGCGCCTGGACTCACCACAGACAGATGGTTCCACGCCTTGGTTGAATTATAGCCTACTGGAAACACTGTGAGATAAACTGATCTTGTGCCTGTTCAAATCTTTACAGTTGGCCTATGGGAAAGAAGTTGGTTCTGGATCCATCAGGTTCCATTAAACAAGAACTACTACATCCTTCCACTGAAGGAAAACTGAAAGATGTTGCTATCAAGTTGCTGAAAAAAAAGCTTTTTATTTTTTCAATGAAAATTGAGATGAGAACAGGGAGGAAGTCCTATGAATCTCCTCACTGTTAGCAAAAAATAATTAACAATTCAATTTTCATCTCCTTTTAGTCCACCACGCTCCAGTTTCTCTAAGAAACAAAGCAAGAGACATCAATTTCTCACTCTAGCTGGATTTTGGCTTGTTGGATCATATGAAATATGAGCTCTGCCTGACCCCTTATAACACAGTGTTAGTAAAACAAAAACATTTGAGTAGTGGAGGGAAAGAAAACCCAACCCATGCAGCTATTTTACTTTAAAGGACACGGCAGTTTAGTGTAAACAAAGGGGGAATAAACTACAGGGATATATGCACAGTAAGAGTAAATTGGAAACAGCTGTTGGCAGATACTGTGGCAACCTGAAAGCTGGGGCTGCAGCTCAGGGTTGCTCAAACTCTCTTTGTTTGTCACCACTTTAAAATATTTTCTCATTGCATGTGTCTGCACACCCACATGTACATGTGTAAGGTGTGCTCCAGGAGAAGCAAGGACATGGCAGCAACCAGGGAAGACTTGGCTACCTCTCCCTCTGGGTTTAGCCTACAGGAGGAAACACTGGGATAATGAAAAAAAACTGCAGTGGGGTTCTATAATTCTTTTGAATTCTTCTGAAGCCAATCCTCCCAATTGCTATCTTCAACAACAGATCCATGTAAGCAGAAAGCGCAGTAAGAGACATGAATACAGAGGTGCCATTTTAGTTCCCAAAGATTTTTGTTTTTCTAGTTGCCTTTGAAAGGGAGGTTTGGGGAGGAGAAGCAATCCTGGTCCAAGCTACGAGATACTTCTGATATCCTGGGTATAAAGTTATCTGTGACAAGCATGAAACCATACAAGTTAATGATAGCCCTGGTGACAGCAAAGTTAACCGGGCACAATGCAAACTGGCAAGCATTGTTAGGCCTGCTAACAGTAAGACCAGAATATTTCTTGGTGGAGAAGCTTTACAGCTCTTGAGTCCAAACCAGCAACTTAACACATACTGGCTTCGTGGCACACCTGAAGTGATCACACACTGCATACCCTGAATTGCAAGGCTAGTGCACAAAGATCACTTTTCTGGAGGCAACAGGAGGTATGACACATCATGGGGACTGTCCTTTGTCTCTCTCTCACTGTTCAGAGAGAATTACTTAGGAAAAGAGAGGCCAGACTTGCATGACAGAAGAGGTGAATGGTGAAAAGCAAGCTGCTGCCACCTATACTTGCTCCTGTTTATGGGATAGAAGATATTTAAATTTCTAGTGTCACAGCAAGTCATGGACCACCTTCTTGGATCCTCCTCAGCCCAGCCACCTGCACACATTATGCTACCACTCCAGGAAGTGTTTCATGTGCTTACATGACTTAATCTGAGCCCCAAATACACTTTCACAGGTCTGTCAAACAGCATGAAAATCCTGTTGCCCCTATACCTTCAGTATCCCTCTGCCCCAGCCTGTAGTCAGCTGCCAACACCAGCAAAAACATCCATTGGCAACTACTGCAGAGAGAGAAATGTAAGCCTTCCCACCTCGCTGATTTGGATGGTAGGGGTCCTGCTGACATGCAGGCTAATGCCACATACATAGCATAATGAGTGCCTCCACGGTTTTCACCAAACAGTGGAAAGAACTCACTCCAGTCCTGGTGGTCTGGCTGCAGCTTTGCTTTTAACTGTTACCTTGCTAGAGCAGACAATCACACAAAGCTGCGTTTTCTGCTAATCAGTGGAGCAGTTCTCATGCTCAGTACTGCCACAGGTTTCCCAGTCTTGCTTCCTGCCCCTGACAGGGAACGTAAGATTCTCAGGTAGTTCAGTCCCTGTACAAATTTGCTGTTTAGTGACAGATATCCAGCCCAGTAGACAGGTTGGCAGAAAGTCATGAAAAACATACAGATAGCCCTGATGTTACAGCATCTGTAGACATAGGGTCGTTACAGGAGCATGCAAAGTTGAATCATGGTTTCCGAAGCCTAATTTACAAATAAAAGACCTAGTTATTGAATGTTTTCTTACATTTGCCAACTTTCTAACCAAGTTCCAAAAATGATAAAGATGATCACCATTCCCAACACTGCTGTATTCCAAGGAGATGTTTACAGCAACATTTAGAAAACAAGATACAGAACCAATTGAGCTAAATGACATACAAGCCACATGGGAGACACATCACTTAGAGTGAAGTGGAAGCACTGCCAACAAGCTCATTTCATCTGCCCATAAGTACCGATAGCTTTCTAATGATGTGTTCAGATACATCCTGGTTTCTGTGTCTACCTGCTTAATAAACAAGATGTGTGTGCATGTGTGCACACCAGGAGAGCTAACACCTTGCAAAGGCACTTGCTTTTATTAAGCTGCAAAATAATTTTGTTTGAAGTGCTACAGATATTGGACAGCAGATCTAGGTAAGAAAAAGTACATATCCATTTGTTAAATTCCACTCCCCTCTTGCCTCTGCATTGACAACAGCTTACACTGTCAGCTAAGGCTTAGCACACTTACTTGGAAAGGAGAATGACACAATTCTGGGCCCTCCGGCCATCAATCACAGAGAGCTCTTTCACCTTTCGTGTGGAGAGGTAAAGGTCTTCTGTTGAACCCATCTCTTTCTGCGTATAATGCAAAAGGGGGGGGGGAAGACAGTCAGTATCATGTTTTTCCTTATCTACTCACCCAATGCTTATAGAGTTAGTTCAGTATGATGAAAAAAAAATTCTAATTTGGGCAAATCCACCCACATGATGAGAAAAGGAAGCATGAAGGCCAGAAAACATGTAGGTAGAGCCTGTATTACTAGACAGACAGGAATCATTCATTATCATCTGTAAGATCACCAAATACTGGATGTGATTCTAACTTGCTAGATTCACTCTATGAACAGCTGTGATACTATTATGTAGATTATTATTAATGTAAATCTAGTTTGACAGAAAAACTGGGTATATATGGTAAAGCCCACTGGTGTCGTAGCATATCCTTCAGCTGGTTTCTTTTGCAAAGGTTACACAGTGTTTTTGAAATGCTGCAGCCCAATCAGGAAAAATCCTTTCATCATCTCTTAAGGCTGCCACTAGACCAATCTAATCCATGCTATATGTAAGATGCAAGCAGTAGGGAAAGATGGCCTTTATCATACTATGTATTTTACTAAGTCGCCAATGACTACATTTGAACTAACTTCTCTTTTTAAATGAATTAATACAATTAAACATGGAGAAAACAGCTTTTCTCAAAGTCTTCTGTATATCCCCATTGCCCAACGTCACTACCTGGATAAACCCTGGAAAATACCAGTCCAAGATGTTTGACACAGAGCATAGACAGAAACTAATTGCAGACCTAGTCTGATCATCCACATGTCTCTGACTCCTTGTCCTGCCTAAATATCAGGCATAGATTTTGTTATACTTCTAGAGATTGGCTTTTAGTAATTCCATTTTGCATCTTCTAACACCATTCCTTAAACAGAAGTAGAGGTAATGATAAAAAGCGATACTCTCGCATAATAGCTCCCAAGTAATCAGCAGAGGAAACTGAAAAGAGGATAGCTTTTATCTTCCCAGCTAGCTGTTGTCGGAATTTCTTTAAAAATGCCTTTTCATTACACTCATATTATCATTCCTTGAGATTTTGAAACTAACTAGTATAATCCAGCTTTGAATGCATCCATCAAATTAATAATGTGATCTCTTCCATTGGACATGACAGCAAACATGCTGGGTTGGACCTTCTATGTCCTGTCCAGTGTCCTGTCCCTGAGTGTGGTTAACAGCAGATACCCATGGAAAAATGTAAGACTATGACAAGTGTGCAATGTCTAGAACTAATGCCTTGGACTGAAGGTTCTTCAGCTCAGATCCTACTTAGTTAGTTGTGTTAGTGTCGGTTTTGAGTTACTAACTCCTAATATGATGCTTTTGAAGGGTTTACTGCTCTCCCGATTAACCTACTTCAAGAGATTTTTTAATACCCAAGTATCTGAAATTTAAATGTAAACCCTGGAGTGATTCATACTGTTAGTTCCCATCTAAGTTCATGCTCCAGCCACAATGAGCCTGTGCTGCTCCTGGATACACAAAGGATTCATAAAACTACATGCAAATGTGTTGCAGGGAGCAATATGAAGTAGCACTCTAAGCAGATACAATCCATTAGTCGAAGATATGTACACTATACTTCTGCTTGAGAAGCCCAGAGTGTCAAGCTGGGAAAGAAAGAAAACACAGAAGTACTGGACAAATCAAAGAGAGTTTCTAAGGAAGGAAAAAAAATGAACATTTAGCAAGTTTATCATTTTTGAAGAAAACTAACAAAACAGAAAAGCAGTGCACACCGGGATGCATGCAGAAATGTCCAATTTTTCCGAATTTCCTCAGTTTTTGGGGAGGAGGGCAGGGGAATAGGGAGATAGGCAGCTGAACAGTGAGAGGTAAGCAAGGTATTGGTAGGTCTGTGCTTTGTTCCCAATTTAAAAGCTTCGCTGTCTCTCACTAGCTAGTGTTTGCAGACAAGTACAGCTGGTTACCATTATGCAGCACCCATCCCAAGGAGAAAGAAAAAAAATAAAGTAATTTCAGGGCTTGGCTACATACTGTGTATTTCAAGGCTTGGCTATGCAGAGTGTTCAGATGGCTTCCCCTAAAGCCATGCAGGAGGGATTAGTATAACAGTCTCCATCCCGTTTCAATTCCCCAGCCCTGAAGGTTCAACAGACATGAATACCTGAACTATTCAGACATGGCCCACTCCTTGGTCACAAGGAGTGGCCTAGTCTCATCTAAAAATATATTCTCTCCAACTCATATTGAGGAGAGAGATATTTATAGACATTTGGAGTTCTGTGTAAGCAAAAGCAGATGAAGCCTCAGGTTTTACTGAAGCCAGATTGCAAACTTAACTGAAGGAAAACAGATTGCATGTGGACTATCTGTGTTTTCTTAGACACAGAGAAAGAAGAGCAAAGAGGCAGTAGTGACCAGCTTTTGTGGGATAAGCCAAACACACGGAGCAAGAACAGCTGGAGCTGTTGTCAACCTACAAAATGATGTCCCTACATGTTATCCCATTACTCTTTACAGTCTTTCCATGTGGGCTAACATTGTGTTATATACTTCAAACAGTATTTCAGATTTGAGATTTTAATTACAAATTCAAAAATCTATACTATCGCGCAGACTTGTTTTATGGTACACAGTGCCATGATGATAAACAGTTTGTGGCCTAGATGCATTTATTAGTCTCCTCCAGCAACGGAGGAAACTTTCTAGCTAAAGTCTCCTGACTACTCACAGCAAGAACTACTCTCTTATAATGCACCAGAGACACTTGTCATGACATCTGAAAAATCTCCTTGTAAGAGTCTTGCTCTTCTCAAAAGTCTCTCCCAGAAATTTTGCATAGATAATGAATAAAATGAAAGACACCTTGCCTCTGGTCTTTTTGCTCAGAATCATCTAAATGGGAACTACAGAGACAACAGCAGAAACCACAGAGTGGTTATAGCTAATTGAATAGGAACTACATCTTTCTATAGCAGAGCTAACACAACTGAAGAAATGTTTTTTACTACCTTCTTCACCCAGGAAGCAGAGGTGTAAGGACGTATGAAAGATTGGAATGAGATGAGGCATGATTCTATAACAGCATGGTGTAGTGTCTCCTGCCCAAGCGCTGTGAGAGGATCAGAAGGCAGACAGTGATACTCACCTGCTTACAGGAAGAGGGGTTAGTTAGCAGGTCCTATGCAGGCAGCAGCCACAAATAACAAAGAAGGAAACATGCCAAAAGTCAGTCTCAGAGAAGTACACCAAGTTTAACAAGGCAGCTGAATTTAGACACACACTGTTTTCTAAGAGAATAAAATGCTTAGCAAGTAATATTGGCCCAAATGGTTTAAAGGTATTTCAGCATTTCTTTACATATTTTAAATCAGCAGGTGTTAGGGAAATAAGAGTTCTAGGTCTTTACTGAAATGAATAAATTCAGTTTCCAAACCATAAATCTCTGAGGTCTAGAAACATTAACTAGGATAATGCTCAAATACCTTTACAAATCTAGTCCAGAGCCTTATTGAAAGAACTGCCAAGGTTAAAAATCAAGGGTCAGTTCTCCTCCCCTAATGCACAGGCGCAGTTTGCCTTTAATAGTAACAACTTGTTTCAATGGCACATTATAGCTTTAACAACTTAGAGCCAGCAACTTATAGCCAAAAGCACCGTGTAACTACTAAGAAAAAAACCTTACAGCGGCACTGGCTAACAGACACCAACTATTTCACGACTTACTCCATACTCCAGGAAAACATCAGATATGCTGAACAAAAAGGTCAATATTACACAGTCAGATTGGAGCAAAGTCAAAAGACACGTGTAAGAACTCTTGCTCCAACCTTCTCTACTTCGGACAGTTTTCCTTTTCCTAACAGCCACCCAAAACGACACACTGGACTTGAGAGAGGAGAAGAGATCCTTCATCGTTAAAAAAGAAAAGAAACTGTTAGATATAAATGAAACCGAAAAAATAAGATCGTATTTATAGCAGCGAAGAAAGAAATGTCTTTGTCTGTACCCGTTCAACATTTCAGATGCAAAAGAGCAGGGTTTTGTGCTGACATTTTTCTTTACAGACATTTGGAGGAAGTTTAAAAGTCACAAACCCAGGGTAAACACATACTTGGCCAGAGTTGAGAATTAATAAAATAAAAGAGGAGAAAAGACCAAGTGTGAATCAATTGGAAAAGTTCTCATAAGAATTTGATGCAAAAGCAATTTTGGTTGCCTGGCCTTGAAAAAATAAAAATAAAAAATAAATGAAAAAAGAAAATGGAAATATGAGGATTTGTTGTTTGGAATTTAGTTCTCATTGCAGTGAATATGGATGAAAAAGAAAGCATTACCTAAAGTAATAACAGCAGAATACAAACAAACAAACAAAAAAAAATCAGAAATGTGAAACTAAAATGAAAGCTGGAAGGGTATCGATAACACTTAACTGCACAAAACCATGATGATATTGCATAAGTGATATACCAGTGTCTGGAGCCACTGTCATAAAATATGCTTAACAAGCACTGAGAGAACTGTTCTGAGCCCCATGGAGATCACTGAGATGATGGCTCCATTTCAGTGGGAAAGTTTAGGTTTAGGGTCACGTTAGTTTACAGCTGAATACGTCAGGCACCTTTTCAGTAGTTGGTAACACAGCCATAAATATTATGTTTCTAACTAAGAATCAACAGACCAGTATATTTTTGAGTTTATATTTGGGGTAACAAATGTGGCAAAACTTTGGAAGGTCATTTCTAATGAGGAAGCTGTAGCATTTGCACCTCAAATGCCACATGTTGGCATAAAACCACTACATTAGAATGGCACCTCAATGGTTGCTGTTGTCCACAGATGGCAGTCTGCCTACTTCCACAACAGCTGGAAACTCTCTGCTATAACTAAGCTACTGGCACAGGATCTACACCCAGTCTTCTAAAGCAGTGCAGTTTCACGTGCCTTTGTTCCTCTTTGGGAACTAATTTTTTAGTTCAGCGAATGAGATTTGCAGAGATAGAGAGGGACACACTTAAACAGCTATTTGCAGGAGCAGAATAAGAAATTAAATGTCATCATGCAGTGGGCAACATTGCAGCTTTCACAGTTCAAGTTGTGATGCTTATCTAGATGATTGCAAGCTAGTAAATCAGAAAAGTTATTCATTATGTTTATTGAATCTTATAGGAAAAAATGATAATGGGGGAGAGAGAGGAGCAAATGGAAAAGTCCAAAGGCAAGGGCTATATGTGTTCATTCTAAGGTACTGAATAAGGTACTGAATAATAACAATGAAATTACCATCATTGTTGTGGGGCTTAATCATAAAGGCTGTTTATGACAATCATGTCTGTGTCTTTTCCTAAAATTCCAAAGCAATGATCTGATTCTGCAGAATTGGAAAGATTGAAGTTCTCCAAGCATATTCCAAAAACAGATGAAAGCTGGAGGAGTTCAGGGAGTGCAAGTACAATCTCTCTCCTGTTAAATCTCATTCAATGGAGATAGATGGATTGAAGGTAACTTGCTTTCCAAGAAAAAGAAGAGGGGAAAAAAGACATTCTAATAAATGGTTGCTTTTACAGTATGCTGTTTGTGTTACAATCTCTCATTTTGACACATTCTGTCACCCAGCCAGTTGGATCGGATATTTATGAAAAGAAAAAAAGATACAAAGCAAAAGGCAGCTAATTCAGCCACCTTGCTCGGTTCTTGGGTGACTACAGACTTTTTTCACTGGGAAACAGAGAAATAAAAGACATAAGAGAAAGATGGATATCAAGCACGAGCATAAAGCTCAGGAGCTTTTGGAAACCAGTGGGTACTGAGGTCATATTGGGCATTATGTCTTGGGGAGTGTTGCCTCTGATAGCTGTCCATCAAGTATAATGATGACAGAAGGTTCTCCTTTGCCAACTATATAGAATCAAAGACTCACCAAGATTGTAAAAGATCTCCAAGATCATCTCATTTAACCATCCACCTACCACCAATATCTCCTCACTAAACCATGTCCCTAGGAACAACATCTAAACATTTCTTGGACACCCCCAGGGATGGTGACTCAACCACCTCCCCGAGCAGCCCATTCCAGTGCTTAACCATTCCCTCAGAGAAAAATTTTTTCCTAATATCCAATCTGAACCTCCCCACTTCTTCTGGTCTTATGATTTTTTAATAGTGGCAGAGCAGCAAATGATGCAGCCTGACTGCAGGTAGGCAAGAATCAATCATGTGTGCTCTTTCCAACTCTATGTATTCAAGGAAGACAAAGTATGGAAGAGTCCACTCCTACCTGGTGTCTCTGATACGCTGAGAACATCTTTTCAAAATCTTCTAGATCCAACACCTTGAATGCCTTTAAATCATCAATCTCATTCCAGATTGTGCCATGGATCCTCTCCTGAAAGAAAAGGTTGTATTTTCATGAGATAACAAAACCTTTTAGCTAAGTACATCCAATGCTATTTTCTTTGGTTTTGATTTTTGTTTTAAACATGCTATTTTTTTTCTTTTTATCACAGCAGGCCTCTGATGAAAGGCCACATTCCAAGACTAGCAAAATCAAGCAATATCCATGATCCCACAGTATGTATCCTTTAATACAATGATAGAGGTCATGAGAAAGAAGTGTCACCATTGTGAGGAAAAAGCTTGGGAAGGATCAGGATGCATGATCATCTCAAGACATGTATTCCCATCTGCAAACTTTGCCATGTTCTGGTTTAAACCCTGAAGGGTGTACAGTTTCTATTCTGACTGCCTGTTAAAGTAATCTAAGATTTTACTTTACCTTTAAGGCCCGGAGTCTTTGAAGTCAAATTATTTCCTATTATATTATCTCCCCTGTCCATCTGAGTTCTTTGGCTCAGATATTAGCTATACTCAGATCTCTGAGAGAACATCATTCACACTAACTGGAAATGTTGAAAATCTGTGCAGTACATTACCTTGAATACTAGGGAATCCTAGCTTTCTAAAAGATTATTAGCATGAAGGAAAGAAACACTACATGATAAACACAGGTTACTCCTCCCACTTTGCTACTCATTAGCCCTAGACCAAATAAGCTGCTATAATACAGGCATTAACTAATCATAGAATCACAGGATGGTTCGGATTGGAAGAGACCTTACAGATCATCTGCCACAGGTAGGGATACCTTCCACAGACAGCAGTCACCCTAAACTAGGAGAGGATTTGAGGTCTTCTGCTGATCTTCTCAGGATAGACATCCTTGCCAGCAAAGAGGACACAACAACTGAACTACTTTCTCCTTCCCAGCGACTGTTAAGGTACATGCGATGTGGGACAATCTTTGAGCAATTATTCATTCTGAAGAGTGTTCATTCACACTCATTCAAGGCTCTTTACATGTGACCACAGTATCTTTCAGTTCATCTAGTTAATAAAGTGTACAGTTAATGTACTTCATTAACTGGAAAAAAATAAGGAAAGTGCTGATTAAAAGAAAAAGGAAATGGACAGAAGGCATTGTAAAGAGACCTGAGAAAACCTCAGGAGATTAAGAACCAGCAGAACACTGATGCAGAGAAAGCCAGGAACAGCAAAAAGTGGAAATTAAACCCTCACACAGGCTCCAGCTCTGAAGTACCTGACTTGCACCTACACAGCAAAAAGTGTGTTAACACTTCATTATCAGAACTAATTAGGAACAGGCTCTACTTCCCATTCACAGTCATCAAAGGAATGAGGGAAATGTGCTAAGCCACAAGGCTGAAGAAGCAAGGAAAAACACCTGATGGAAGGATGAAATGAAGGGGAAATAAAAGCGTGAAGTGTTCTGGAGGAAATTCCTGGCAGGGCAGGCACTGTAGAGGAAAACCAACACCCTCCCTTCAGAGGTAGTCTGCGAGTGCACAAGGGAAGGGAGGGCTGTCCAGCTAAAATTGCTACAGCGCTGTTTGCAGTGTGAGCATATACTAGACAGGAGCATAACTCACCCCTGAACAGATTCACCAGTATCTTTGCACCGTTCCTTGCAATCACGTGGCTTTCCCTTCCATAGCAGCAAAAACATGACTCTTTGACTATAACACAACAAACAAGTTTGGGAAGCTCATCTCAGCTAAAGGAACAGAAGACAAAATTAACTCTGGCTTCTACTGCAAATCTTAGCCAGAAACATCCAGACAGGGTGTTCATTCTCATTCAGTTTCCAGGCTGGGTTTATAAACCTTGCTTTATAAATCCTGAGGGACATATTTGAACTTGAGAGTGTTTCTCTGAGCTTGTTGTTGTCTCATATTGTCCCATCACACACTGAAATGGAAAAATATATATTGAGGGGAGCCAGTGGACATGACTTCAGGAATGGTCCTTAGAGTCATCACTGGGATAGAACATTGGAGATGTCAATATGGATTTGGATGTAGCTCAAGTAACAGCTACTCATGAGAATCTTGCCATCTACCTGTCCGACTGCAAAACTCTCTTGGAAGTGCAGTTTCCCCATGAATGGGGAGAATGATGAAAGTTTGCTACAGAATGGGCTGGTCTCTGAATTGCAGAACTGCCAGAACAAGAAGGTCTGAGACTTCAGAAGGGACTGTGGAGAGCAGGTTTTATCTGCATCTTCCCAGAAAAAAAATCAAGTTAAAACGATTCCTGTTTCAATTCATTTTAAGACTTGAATCTGGACCAGGTTGAATCTGGACATGCATAAATACAACATCTAAATGTTTCCTGAACACATCCAGGGATGGTGACTCAACCACCTCCCTGGGCAGCCCACTCCAGTGCCTAACCACTCTTCTGGAGAAGAAATATTTCCTGACATCCAACCTGAATCTCCCCTGGCGCAACTTAAGGCCATTCCCTCTAGTCCTATCACTGTTTCTGCGGGAGAAGAGGCAGACCCCAATCTCACCACAACCTCCCTTCAGGTAGTTGTAGAGAGTGATAAGGTCTCCTCTGAGTCTCCTCTTCTCTGGATTAAACAATTCCAGTTCTCTCACCCACTCCTCATAAGACTTCTGCTCCAGATCCCTCACCAGCTTTGTTGTTCTTCTCTGGACATGCTCCTATGCCCAAGTGCAGCTGCTATACTGCATGGTGCAAACAGGCCCGTGAACTCTTTGTTAACTAGACAAGCTTTTAAAGATAAACATATATGTGGTATTAGATCTATTTTTTTAATCAGACTTCCTCAGTATGCATAAGGCCTCAGTCTCCCATTCTCAAAAATCTGAGATATGCTGCCCCCAAGACAGTATGTGAGTTGAGTCTTTGGTAATTTATGTGTGGCTACTTCTACAAATGAGGAGAACACAGCAGAAGTGCTGCAATGGGAACAAAATGCAAGGTGAGGCTACCCAACCTACCCATGTCTTTATGTTCAGAGGATGCATATCCATGTGAACAGAAAGAGAGCGCTTGGTACTGAAACGGGGAATCAAGGATCTCTGATGAAGATCACCAAAATGCACTGCCTTCAGCAGCCAGTGGAATCGTTTAACTCCAAAACAAAGTGCACCCCAAAGATCAAGGCAAGGCAACTCTGCACCTGTATCTCTGCAGTTTTGCAAGGACCTTACTAGGTTGAAGCACTAACACACACCTCAAAATGAAAACTTCTCTATCTTATGCCCTTTTTTCAATCTATCTGCCTTCCTCAAAATAGCATCTTTTACCTACCTCACCACCCAGCTCTTCAACTTTATTAGCACAGCTGCCTTCACTCCTAACCAGAGGGCAGGATAAGCCTACAGTTACTGTACACTAAACAGAAACACCTGTGGCTCTCCTTTTTCATATACATTCATATATATACATAGATTAGTTATTATTTCTTGCTTTTTTGTTGTTGTCAGAGCACTAAGTCCATGTTCTGCAAAGGAAAATAAATCCCCATCCTTACATTCTCTCCCACACACCCCACGTGGCCTTGACAGACAAGCACAGACAGTGCAGCAAATATTTCACTTCACTTTATTTTAAAGAAAAGGAGAGAGGGGGAGAAAGAATTCTTGTGGCATTCCAGAGGTCCCTGGACACTCATTCCAAATGCCTGAGTTGGGCCCTGGGTGAATTTCAGTCTAAAAGAGAACCTGGGTTTCTAGGCAGCCATCCAAACTCAACACAGGAACTTCTTTCTTTCTAAATACGTTAAAAAAAAAAATAAAAAATTAAGACATAAAGAAAAGGAGAGAAAAGGAAAGAAAGAAAAAAAAAACATCAGGAAGAGAGAGAAGTGGAGGGGAGGAGAAGGCAACCAAGGTAGTAGAAAATGAATGCAACAGGAGGAATCCAATTCCTCTCCTATATTTCCACTTTAGAGTTTTATTTCCAAGAGTCAAAGCTGCAATCATGGCACAAGCAGAGCAGCTAGCCTCATAGCCACGAAAGAATGGTGTAGAGAATGAAGTCACCTTTCTCTCCTTGGTGACTGCTTCTGTCAGGGTAGGGGAGCTGGGTTTGGAAGCTGGTTCCCACTGTGTCTTGCCCACACTGGCTCTGTCCATCGACACATCCTCTGACCATATACACAAGTTGAGGGCGACTCTGGCACAGAAGCCCTGGTAATGTGCAGCTCTGTCTTACAATATTTAGTACCACTGCAGTTGTGCTGAGCCAACAGTATGCACAGATCTACTGCAGTTCAATCTATCCAGCACCTTGGTCATCACAGGAGATGTGCTGCTGGAGAACTTCCTCAACACAGTTACTGATTCCCACTGGCTCAGCCCAAGGAAAGCCACAATATCACTGTCTTCTGTCACCTTGTACTTCATGGCATTAATCAACAATGAGTTATATAGAGAAATTTAGTTAATTGTGAGAGTATTGAATTTCTTACCTCACTCAGCTTAGCCCAGTTGAAGGATTTCAGTGGGTGTGAAGGCTGCGGGATAGACTTCTTCTTCAGGCTGGTACCAGCACTGCTGAAGGTGGTTGTTGAAGGGGGTGGCACTCCCAAGCTGAAGAAGGGCGGTGCTCCTGGCGGGGGAGGAGGTCCTCCTGGAGGAGGTGGTGGGGCAGGAGGAGGGGGACAGCTGGAGAAAGGCAGAGGAGGTGGTAGCGGGGGCAAATTCTCAGAGGTGAGAGCAGAGGAGAGAGCAGAGGACAATGCTAGTGGGCCGCCTGGAGGAGGGGGTGGTGGGGCTGGGAAGGAAATGCTGCCCCCTTGCTGGAGAAAAAAAAACACAGAAAAAGAAAGCAAACAGTTTAAAAGGCACAATAACTCCATATTGCCAGCTGATGTGATTTTATTATGAGTCTCAAAATATTTGATGTTTTCTTTAAAGCCTCCTGCACTCAAAGCCATGCAATAAAGGGAGGAATCTCAGCTTTCATTTAAGAGAAAGTTTCAAACCCTTGAAGTTGTGGAGAAGAGCTTGAAAAAGGGAACCATAAATGGCTCAGAAAAACAGAAAGCTAGTAAAAGAAGCCAAAATGTATTATTTTATCCTTATGTATGAAGAAAGAGAAAAGTTCAATCTTGTGAACTTTTGAACTCCTGGGTTTTAAACCTTAGGGTTTGAAATACAGAATATCTGTCATTAGGCCCTACTAGCACAAAGTGGGAGCAGAAGGGAGAGTAGGGAAATAATCTACTTTTTGCTGTGTGTAACTTCTCAGGGCTATGTCCTGCAACAGAGAGACATTACTGCAACAGACACATTACTGGAACAGGAGCACTAGGCAGCTTTTCCTGTCACTTCTGCAAAGCTCCAAGGAAGCACAGATGCTCCTGAAGCACAACAGGAAACCTCTTTATTCACTAAAATTACTTTCATATTGGGCAGATTTCTCTCTATTCCATCAAAACAACAATCAGGATCACCTCAGCAGTAAAAATTGTGCCTAGAAGAGGTTGCATGTGCCTCACCAGCTTTGGCACAGGGGGTGGCTGAGAAGGTATGGAGCAGCCCATTCCTGCATTATCCCATCTATACCACCACCTCAGGGATTCTGTTCTCTACTGAAAGATGAGCAGCTGGCTAGACAGACTCCTTCTGTACAGACCACAGAAAGAGCTTCACTCATAATGTTCTTTTGTTCACCATTCACTAGTTAGCAGGCTTTAAACAAGAATGGGAAGAGTCCCAGTCTCATACCGAGTACTCATTAAGTTGTGCTACCAGGTCATTCATCTGGTCCCTGGCCTGGCGCAGCTCCAAGGATTCTTTCTGCAGCTTGTCTTTCATTTTGTTCAGTGTCTTCATCATTTCATCTTTCTCCTGTGTCTTTGTCTCACATTCCCTCTCCTTCTTCTCTAGCTTGCTCATCAGTTCAGCATGATCTAGGAAGAACAGGCAAGCAGAGCTGATGAAATAAAGCTCAGGAACAAAGAGATGGAGTTTACTCTGAAATAAAGCTGACAAGTCTGTCAGTTCAGCTGGGAATGTGTGATATGGAGAAAAGAAAACAAAGTCTGACTATTCTGACAGCAATCTTCAGTGATCAATACAGCAATGCCCAAATTTCACTTAGACTGCAAGATCACTTCATGTCAGTATTGAGGGAAGCCCCATCCTATGAAGAACATGGACTAATCATCATGAGACAAAATATACTGGAAGGAACAAAGTAGGGTTAGCCCACGAAAGACAACCCGGACAGTCACTTGTGCCTATCTCTGCTGCCCGCTGCTCTGTGAATGGATCAGTCTTTCTCTCTTACCTCCCCAAACACAGAGTATGCACTCACCTTTCCGAAACTTCTCTGCCTGATCCCTCCATTGCTTGACTTCATTCTCATTCACCAGCCTGAAAGATGAAATCAGAACATAAAAATGTGTTCTGAGCTATCCAGCTTGAAAGGCAAGCAGCCATTATGTGTAGCGATCAGCAAAAGACAACCTGGTAAATTTACACGTTTAATCAGGATCATACTAGTGGTCAGTCTGGTTCCAGATCCTGATCCTTACTGCAGCCAACAGTTAATATTAAAAAGGTGTCTTGTAGCTCAAAGTCTCACAACAAATAAAGAATGCCTGGGGAGCAGATACTGGCATTCTTCTGTCTTCAGGTAATGCCCTAAAGGTGTGAAGTGTATTTACTTTGAAAGGCAGAACTCATGGCTAAAATCTTTGTAGCTGCTGTGGGATACAAATTATCCTACCCTTAACGCAAGACTGCATTGCCATTTTTTCCTGCTTTCCATAGTTCTGTATTTTTTCTTTCTTAAGAGGATAGAGAATGCTTATCTGTTGTGTAATTTATCAGTAACAAGGCAGTGCTCATATCTCATACTGGCACAGCTATTTCCTACTACTGACAGAAAATATGCAGAGCATGCTGGGGATTGATTAGATATGCAAAATGAATAGTAGCTATGAAAGCAGAAACGGAAGATCAGGCACAAGGTCTACAAAGGAGTCTGATATCCAAACAGACAGAAAGAGATCAACATCAGTGTATTTTTCCATGATGAGAAATCAGTTTAAATTTTGACTCATGACTGTAACAGGAGGGACTGGGAGATTTTTAGTACAGGAGAACTTGGTTTCATATGAGGTTTATGTTCTATAAGAATGCTCTTTCCAGTGGATATTTCAGAAGGGTAATGGGCCATGAATTACCTGCAGAGGCAGATGGATGGGATGGAGACTCCAAAAGTTTGGCTTAAAAAGGACTGAGAACAGGGAAGTTGAGATGAGAGCCAGCTAATGTAGCTAGACTTCTCAAATGATGCATCCTATGGGAAAAAATAATGGTAGAACCCTTGGCCAAGTCTGTGGTTGAGCACATGCAGACATTTTACTGAGGTAAAAGGCTTTATGTGCTAGATGGGTGTTACTTTCAACTATTTCAATTTTTCTAAACTAAGTGTTCATTAATGAGGAATGAGATCCAAGTAGAGATGACAACATTTTTTGGGAATACCAGTGAAAGCTTTCATCAATATCTTGAAAGAAAAAAGAAAAATGAGGAAGTTTTTCTACACAATCACGGGTATTTTTTTCTGCTCTTCTAGCTATCTTAATACCTAATAGAAATTAGAAGCCAAATGCAAAAACTTTGCTAGAAAATGCCATCTGGTGAACATGTCATTGGAAGGGAACTAGTTATAAGACTTGCAAGCCAACAAAAAGCCATAAATTAGCACAGGAAACTCCTCAGATATTTTATTTCCTAAGTACCTGCATACTTAACATATAGATACAGCTTTATAACAGAAACAAACAATATTAATGCAGCTTACATTTTTATTATATTTTTGACATTGAAGTTTTCCAGCGGAGCTATATCTGGATCATCTCCTCGTTCATCCTGAAGAACAATTTGTTGGAGTATTCTGTCCAACAGCTGCCACTGCTGAAAATTTCCTCCATTCCTCTTATCTGTATGAAAAATGAGCAACACATGAGAACTTCCATTTTCATGCCAAAGTGCACAGGTGTACTGACAGATGGGCATTTCTTCCTTTCTGGTCACCATGTTAAAACCATAGGTAGTAAATTACAAAACACAGCACCTAACGCTGAATTATTGCTGATAGATTAGTTGCAAACACTGAGCATATTGGAACAAATCATAACAGGCATTTGCAACACTGTGGCTGACTTGTACCTTCAGGTTGTGTGATCCTCTTGACAGACAACTCCATCTTGTGCTTTAGATGCCTACAGAAGTGATTCCATCACTTATTGAGTATTTTACATAGCTTGATGGTATTTTATTTTATTTTGCACGTGGGTAACACTGTGATCAAGCACTAATAAAAAAGTCAGATGTTCCATCTGTGTGCTCTTATCTGAAAGTCAGACAAACTCAGCTGACATGAGAAGTTCATATAGACGTGATCAAAATTTGTGGAAAAAAAAGAAATTGAACAAAACGGATTGATCTTCTGGATGTCAACTTTAGTTGCCATCCATATTGTCAGAGCAATACGAAGTTCACCTCAGTTCCCTAGGTTACATAATCTAGACCTTTATATTATTTAAAATTGCTCCATTGCAATCCTGTTCTATCCTAGAATGATTTAACTCTTCTGCCACCAAACATTCCAGGACAATATCTAAAGCTCAAGTACTGTCTTAAACAGTAATAGTAAGGAGACCATTGACAAACAATGGCTAGAATTTGTGCAAGGCAGTACTTTAATCTAATCAGTGCCTGAAAACATACCACACTACCTCCTGAAAAAGCACACCACAGTAATTCTCCTTCATGTTGACTTCTCAGTTTGACTGCTCAAGTATGGCTGAAAGTAACCAAAACAAATCCCTGACTCACAACAGGATTAAGGCAGGTAATTCTTTGGTGATCTTGCTGTAACTTTGCTCAGCTCTTACACTCTGGAAATGTGACTGAATTACTTTATTTCAGTTAACAAGTAGATTCCTATCATCCCTCTTGAAAACAAAAGCCAATGTTATTTTTCATTTTGAGCTCAGGAGCCCTCCACTGACATCTTGCCACAAGACAGCAGCCTGAAGACTTATTGTGGAATTTCCCAGTGACAGAACAGCTTTCTGTACTGTATTGTTCCACCAGAAAAATTCCTCACTGCATTTTGTTAACATTCAAAATGGTATCTATTTCTGGGAATTCTCTGATCTAAAGCACAACAGCTCCTTTTAAAAGTTTCTAATTTAAAGTCATTATAAACTCTGTCAGTGACAAACTGGAATGTCTCCAGCCACTTAATTTTATTTGCAAGTGCAGGGAGGTCAAGCTGCTGCTATAAGTATTACAACAAAATCTGCTGAATGGAATCAGTGCAATATACCAAGTCCCTTAGCCACTGCCAAGTACTGAATGGAGGACAAAAGCAGTGTGTCCTGGTATCTGCAACACTGTACTCAAGGCAAAATTTCACCCATTTATTCAACACTCCTTCTCTGGAAAACTGTGAGGTACTCACATGGCATCTGCAAGCAGTGCTGAAGGATGGATAACAAATAGGGATAGGCATCTGTGTGCTTCAATCTTTTCTTGATCAGTTCAAACATTTGAGAAGCACTTTTTGTATCAATGTGGATCTGGAGTGAGGGAAGGTAGTGAAATAACAAATCATATTAAAAACATGCACAGTAAAAGCTTAACTAGCTGTGAAAGACCAAAGACCAACATGCAAGACACAGGCAAGTTTCCAGCAACTGGACCTCTGCAGAGTCTCTTGCAACATGCAGCTACAAGCCCAGTGAGAGGCTTGCACATAGGTCTTTGAGATTGTCATTGATCTACTCCAGAAGAGAAAAGTTCTCCAAAGCAAAGGGTTAGAAAGCTGGGAGGCCTCAGAGTGATCAAGAGCTGTCCTGTAGTAAGCAAAAGTGTTTAAAAAAAAAAACAATGTCCCATCCAAAGAAGGATCCAAAATCAGGTTGGATAGGGCACTGATCTTGAGAAAAACGTTGCTGCCCATTTTTGGTTGTTGGATTATATTAAAAGCTATTTGATCTTGAAACCATTTGATGACACTGTGAAAACCTTCGGGTCCAAGGAAGAAGTTGCACAGAATCACAGTAGACAATTAGCATGGAAATGTTAGTTGCCCTGTATCAGCATTTGGTAGGAGCTGGTCAAAAAAAAAAAAAAAAAAAAAAAAGGAAACTACAACTGCTCTGGACCCTGCAGCCCATAACTGTTGCTAGCAATTGTGAAAACTTTCCTTGTTTTACGTTCATCTGCAATTTCCATCCATTCTAAAATACTGACCCTCTCCATAGTCTCTGTTGTGACAGTCTTTAGGAGAGTTTCCTGTGATATACTGGAAAAACTATCAGAGATGAGTCCAACTCCTGTAAAAAACCTAAAGTCCTGTAAAGGAGATGCCTGAAACTAGAATCATCTGGATCATCAGGACTGCAAATGTGAGAACCATGTTGATAACATCCTCTGCTCCTGAACATTCAGCAAAACATAAAAAAGAAATCTTCATCAGAGACACTTTGCAGAAGCCCTGTCTGTGATCATTGTTTTCATTTCACCAGAGACCCCATACGTTCTAAATGAAAAACAGCAAAAAATAAAGAGGACTAGACAGTCTCAGCATCAAAGCCAATCACTGTTTTCAGGAAACATAAAAGGGAAGTTGCATCAAGGATCTAAAGAGGATGTTCAACTTTGGCAAGTTCAAGTACTCCACAGAAAATCTTACCAGGTCAAACCGCTTTGCAAGTTCCAGGTCATCTTCATTTCTGACCATTTCAAAGAAATCTAAGTGCCTAAGAGAAAACAGAAGAACAAAAACTACCAATGGTCATAGTATACTTCAGACTTCAACAAAACATGCCACCACAGAGGACGCAACGCTTGGAAATTGGCATGTTTTCTTACATGGAAATATTGGAATGCATATGCAAGACAACTGACACAGGTCAATAATAGGCCAAAATGAATGATCAAAGGAGGTAAAAATGCTCTTTAATCCTTGTACTAAGTCACCATGTTGAGGTAAGTGGAGTTGCAGTGGAAAAAACATTTATTACCCATTAAACTTCTAACAAAGTAATTTGAAGGTGCCATTCGATGTTATTTTTCATGCAGTAATAAAGCCATATGAAGCTGCTACCAATTCTCCTCTTTTGCCTTCTTCAATCTTTTTTTCTGACTGTCATCCTCAGCTTAGAAGAAGAACTATTCATGAAATCCTTGCCACAGTCACTGCCAATTTAGTTTGTGCATTTTTTACTTCCTCTGCTGATTTCAATTTTAAAGACAATTATTCTTTTTGTCTTTTAAAGAGAGTCAGTTTTAGGGAGAGACAGAAACAGCTTGGTGCTTGAATGTGAAACTCAAAGAGAATAAAGCTTTTAAGAACTCTTTCTGTCATCAGTGACTGCTCTCAGAAAACATATCTTACCTGTCAAGTGTTGCATTCTCATGCTCTCTTAGCTTGTCAATAACAGGTTGAATTCCCAGCATTAGAAACTCATATCGTAGGTGTAACCGGAACTCCAAATTGTCCTTATAATGAGAAAAAAAAGAATTTACTAAGTTCCAGAAGTGTTTAATCACATTTAAAAAGATTCACTTATATCTTAAATTCTTCCCTTTCTAATATTCTCTATCCTGACACCAAATTCACAGGATGATCGCAGGATTCCAGTAAATTAAGTAAAAAATGAATGTCTTTGCCTCTGTTTCTCTTAAGAATACTGTTCTCCTGTATCTACAATGAGTTCTGCAAGCCTAGTCAGAAGAATAGCACACTCCATGTTCCAAAGAGAAGAAAAGTTATGGGAACTTAAGATGCTAGTCAATTAGAAACCTATCTCCTGCTTAGAGATGAACAGAACTGCAGTTCTTTCTCATAGTTTTTATATATGTCTGTCATAAAATCACCAGAAACTCTGGTAAACTTCATAGCAGGATTTTAAAGGGTGGCTGCAGATAGAGCACTCTGCCAGACAGAGCTCTTACAAGCTTGTTGCCTACTGTGTTTTAGCAAAAAACAAAAGCCAAACTGTCAGTGACACTTCTGTTTCAGTGAAACAAAATCAGTTTAAACTATCCTCCATATTCAAGAGAAAGCATTTATCGTGAATGAAAACCACCAAACTGACTTTACGGAACCAAATCTCTTTGACATTTTTTAAATTAAGATATTTGGGGTTTGGCTTTAGGTCAAAACATGTTAACATTTTAAAACATTCATGCAGGTAAACCAAGATGTTTTCTAAAAGGCTGATTATCAAGGAGATAAATGCTTTGCAGTTCTTACAGAAACAAGAACACCACAATCATTTCAGTGCAAGTAGTCAGCTATCTTAGAAGAATTAGAAGAGGCAGGGAATTAAATAACATGGAAGACAAGTGTAATAACGAACTTGACAATTCAGCATTATTTTCCACAAAGTACATCCATTCAATCACACAACATCTGTGACTTCATCTACTAGCCACTTCCAGAGTAAATTAATTCAAGCATGACATTTGAGATGGAATTTCTAGGACAGTGACTTACCTCACCAGCACCAGCATTCAAAACAGCATTGATAAAGGACATGATAGCTGTTTTGAGATTTACTTCATCTCGATATCGCCCCATGCTTCGGTCTAGCTCATTCAACAGTGTCTAAAACAGAACAACAGGCTAGGTTAAAGGATGTAGTCTAATTTCTTAGACTATTCTGCTTACTGCTCATGGTTCTGCAAAGAGCCATCTTCTGATTCACTATATATTTGCTTAAAGATACATCTTGGTTCAGGGATGGATGTTAGTAGTCTTGGCCAGCCACAATAACAAATGAAGGATAGAGATGGGAATAAAATGCCCATGAGATCCTAATTAAAAACAAAGTTATGCTTTTTTTTTTAAACAAGCTAGTTGAGAAAAAGCAGATGCCTTTACAGTTCCTGCCAACACGATCTAAGAAAACAGCAGAATTGTGTCCTCCCTCCTATTAGTTAACCTCATACAGAAGTTTATACATGGAGGATAACATCAACAGATTCAAACACCCTCTTAACTTACAGCACTCAAGTAACTTTCACTATTTTCTTGCATTTCAGCACAATAGACTGCACTTGTGTAGGCACAGGGAGAAAATTCTAAAGAAAAGCTGTCTTTTATTTCTCTATAGGAAGATTTGCATTTTATTTCTCTATTGGAAGATTTCTTTGTTTTCTCCTTGTTCCTTCACTTACAACCATTTCACATGAAGTAGACAATTACTGGCCTCTGGGTAACTTCCTTTTAAGGATTTGCAAATAACAGGAATATCCTCAGGTCCAAACTTATTACAGCTTAAAGGTGAATTACAGAACTCAAGTGGAAATGCAGTTAAATTCCATTTTTCCTTGTTACATCTCTCTGTTCATGAAATAGCAGAGATATTTAGCACTCGGGGGTATCTCATACAGAAATGCTGTTGGCCTAATCTCTGCATACATGTAGATACACCATCATAATCTCATTAACACCACAAGACAGAAAGAGAGGAGGGGAAAAAATAAACAAATAATGTTAACCTCTGCCATATGCAGTCTATTTTGGATTAATTCCAACTGAATATTTACTGCAGAGGTTATATGTAAGCACTGATTAGCCACAGAAGCAACTCTACTTTTAGATTTGTGCTGATATCTGTGAATTTGCTCTTTGGAGTTCATTATTCTAAGGATTATTTTCCTTACTGAAAGAGTAATAAATTCCACTTGAGTTCTGTCAGTTTAATTATATGGATCTCATTCCAGCATTATTAATAAAAACCCCACACTCATGTTTGTTTTGGTGATGCACTAGAAAAATGGAATACTTTTCCCAGGAAGTTTTGGCCATAAAAAGAGAAAGAGGATAAAAATAACATTTTAGAGTTCAGCTCAGCAGATCCATCTAAATAGCATTTGAAGCCATGATGCTGAGAAAAGATGCTCATTTTCCTTTAGTTGGTCTTCAGTCCCTGACTACTGAAAGTGCTCATTCATAGCAAAATCTTTCCCAAGCTAGTCATCAGTTTCATAGGTCTATCTTGTTTCCTGTAGAAAATGGACGTCATCATGGAAATATGTCTTCAGAAGCACGGGGAATATCCTCCTGGACATCCCTCAGGGAAACAATACCTTCCTGGCTTCATGTGAAACCTCTGCTTGTTTTACTGTAAAAATCTTATTATCTATCACACACTACTTACAGCTGTTCTTATATCGGAGCAAAGAACATTTAATTTCTCTGCCAAGCTCACTGGATTTCACAAATTCCTTTTTCCTACAACCTCTAAATTGCCCAGCTGGCACTTGAACTACCACCATGTCCATGATTTTCTAGTTGCCATCTTAAGGCCAAATACATTAGTTGCTCCGAAAGTAATGCCTCCTGTTTATTTCCATGCAAACTACAACAGATACAGTAAGCACAATAACACTATTTGATAGAGCAAATTCTCAACTCTAACATTATTTTTCAACATAGTCACCGCAGTGACTATAGCTTGCAATATGCACACTGCTGCTCAGCTCTAGAAGGAAACACTGTAAGTTCAGGCAATTTCTAAAGATCAGATTCCATGCCCACACCATGGCTGAATTCCAGTATCTCTAACTTTTTGCAAATGGTTGAGGTTCAAGTCTTCACTTGTGAACATATCCTGTGAAAAAGATTTCACCACACCTCTTGGCAGCCAGTTCTGTGGACTAATTGGTCTTATGGTTGTAAAGGTTTTTCCTACTATTTAAGCAAAACTTTCCTCACTTAATCTCATTATTTCTCATCACTGACAACCAGTAAGGTTTCATTCAATCCGCAGAAAACCTCAAAAGGCTTTGGATGAGCCCTGAGGGGCAGAAGCAAATCAAATAGGAATACAGGACTTGAATTTGTTCCTTTATAGCTCCTTTACTACAATTCTGAATCGATCAGATTTCTCTCTGCAGATCATGCTCTGTACTGACATTGCTTAATACAAACCAGGCAATGGGGCTATGGAAGGAATGTTCCTAATCTCCACCTTTTCAACTGACAATATCAAGCTTTATTCCTTCACTTTAAGCTTTACAGTTACTAGCAGAATTGTGGAGGAAAACAGAATGTTGTGTCCAAAGTAACACAGTTAATATTTTCTCCAGCAAATGAAGTCAGCTCCTTTCAGTATGCATCAAACATCTAACTTAACTCTAGCTGAATGAGTATTCAGGCAGCAGACTGAGCTGGAAGGGTACAAGTACATCCTGAAATATCTTTCTGGATCATTACAGCACTGTAATTCTGCAACACTGGTTTGGCTCAAAACCCTGCATCTTAAAAAGTACATATTATACAACATCATAACACCATGCATTCACTTCACAAGATAAATGAGGGAAAGAAGCAAAGCAATAATTTTGAAAGGTAAACAATTAGGGAAGAGCAAGATTGTGGTCCTTTCGGAGTGAAAATCAGTCAGTTTGGACTATATGATCTTTCAAAGTCCCCTCTGACTGACCTATTTTATTTTACATGGCATAATGCAGACATTAACCACACTGAAGTCAGACCCTTTATTCTCAGTTTCCACAGCATTTTAGAGATCTTCACCTTCGCAAGAAAGCACCCAAGAAAGTAAAGATGCAGCAACACTTTCATGGTCAAACAGCAAGCTAGTGACAATGTTGAAGACATGAGATGGAAAAAAAGAACAGTGATGACATTAAGAGTGCATCCTAATAACTCCACTCCTTCTGCTACAAGGGTTTATTGTTTCAGTTTCCAAATTTTTCTTTCCTCTCTCTTCTTCAACGAGCAGAGTAGTATTTGTAGGCAAATAAGCACATTCAAATGAAAATTAATTGAAGCAAAGACAGAACTTCTCCAAATTGCCTCAGGAAGGAGATTTAAGGAATGTCTTTCTATTATTGTGGTATTTGAGTAAAAATGGGATTAAAGGGAGAGCTACTTCAGGCAGATGGGCAACATAAAAGGAGGGTAAAAAATTAAAGAAGGCAAAAGGATCATCTCAGACAAGAAGCTGTGACAAATGTGAGAAAATAGGAATAACCACAATATAAGGTAAATAACAAACAGATTATAGAAACTTTTTGCAAGTGCCAAGAAAAACCTGATTGTGACAACCCCATGAACACACTGAACAGTGGAGATACAGGGTGAAGTTGTAGTTCTCAAAGGCTTTCATTTGAGTGAAGACCAATATCTCAACAGAGAAGTTCTGGAGAAATTCCAGTATCTGTAACAAGACTCCTGTTGAAAGCTAAGGACTGAACTGAAAATTGCAGTCAGACACACAGATGACATGCTGGCAGTTTAGAAAGAGGTAACAAGTACATCAGGGATTCCAATTGGAGCCAAATAGCCAAATGCAAAACTTTGTTGAGATATAACTTCCATTATTATGAAGGACTACCTACTTCATTAAGGAAAAAAAAAGAAAAAAGGAAAAAAAGAAAAAAGAAAAACAAAAAAAACAAAAGAAACCCTAATCCTTGCAAAAAACAAAGACAACTTTTCCAAAACATTACAGCATTACAGTTTTAGAACAGTAATCTTCAGCTGGTGTGGTCTAGTGAAATTTAATTAAATTGACTAGGATTATAGCTGCCTATATCACACAGAAATTTCACTGTAATATGGACTTTAACTCTAGATACACAAGTATAAAACTGCAAGCTCCCTACTGAAATAGGAAGAGTTATAGCAATACACAGCCAATGCAAGTGTAGTTAGAACTGCATCTGAAGTCCCAACTTTCCTTCTCTTCCAATTGCTAGTTGATGATTCTTCTTATTACTCTTGGCTAGTTGTACCTAGTAGTAAGAATTATGCTTAGAACAGTGAGCAACAACAGCTTAACATTCAACTAAACATGCAATGTTTTATGATGCAATGTTTGATATATAATTTGTTCATCATTTCACTACACTTGAGCATGTGCAAATCAGAAATAAACAGTGTTCCAATCCAAAACTGTTAGCAGAAAGTTATCTACAAGGTCACGTTTTAAACAGTTAGCAGTAAATAATAGTGCACTTCTCTTCCTCACTCTTACAAAACAAGACTGGTATCAAAACCATACAGCCTCCAACTTAATTAATGATTAGAACTCCAGAAATGTCATCAGGTTAGAGGATGAACAGATTAGTAGCCTTCATTTAACTTAGTAATCCCCCCCTTTTAAGGTAAAACACAAGAGTTTTGAATTAGTATTAATGACAAGCAATCTGGTGTTGGAAAAAAAAAGAAAGTATAATGATAACCTATTTGAAGAGAAACATTGCCTTTCTTCTGTCTACCTATACAGCAACATGTGTACCATAAAAATCAGTCCTTGCAGAGATACATTATATTGGCTATTTCTGCCAAAGTATCCTTTCCATACCTGGAATCTTGTTCTCTCTGCAGCATAGACTTGGTAGTGAAGCATGGCTTGCAAGACTTTCTTATGACCATCCGGTACCAAGCAGACAGCCCCTAGGATCTCCAAAACAGCAATCTTGGTCTTGATGTTCTCAGTCCTTAAGCTCTGGGAGATGATGTTGATACTCTCTGGATGAGCCAGGACATGAGCCCGTCCTTGGGAGTTGTTCATCAGTGCCTTGATACACCCTATAACGGATGTGTGTATACGGCTTTCTGAGGTCTCATAGTCCATGCTTTTCAGGAAGTTCAGCAAACAGCTCAGACCATCCAGCTCAATGAATCTCATCACAAACCTGAAAAAGTCACAGGGAAAAGAACAGAACCAAACTAAAGGCAAAGAAAATTTGTTTAGTCAAAAGATAGTAAACTCTGTGATCCTAGCATCTGCAAAAGCTGGCTAGCTATAAATATTTGGGAATCATCCTCCGATCTTTAGAGAGAAAAAAAGAAAAAAAAAAAAGAGGAATCAAAGATTCTATCACCCTTCTTTTGTGACTATCAACTGTAATGACTAAGGAGTTATGAGTTCACACTCTGATCCCATGATATATGCATAGGAGCATACTATACGCAAGAATCACGTAAGAGCCTATGATGGCTCTTGTAGTGGCCTTGAATGCATTATTTTATTTTGAAGATGTAAACAAAGATGCAGTAGGACCACTGTCAATATGCTGTAGCACAGTGCACTGTAAAAACATCATACATAGAGGAAATAAAGAATCATTCAGTTACCACATTACACATCAAAATCTAAACCTACACTGAAATAGATTTATATTGACTATTGTGTTGTTTCTACCACATTCTACCATTAAAGTCACCTTTATTAAGACTAAGATCATGGAAATTGAAGACAGAAATAATATAGGGAAAATTTCATGAATAAGCTTAAAGAATTAGCCAAGGTTAACAAACAAACAAAAAACAATACTAGCCCATTCAGTCTACTAGAACAAGTTACAGAAATTGATGGAGTTAGATAAATCCATTCAAACCAGTCATTCTAGCAATGTTTCATTTAGAATTTGCATGCTTTAAAATGGGTATGCAAAGATGTGAAACAGGCTGCAAATCATTTCTCTAGACTAATTGTTTACCCCTGCCTCTTCTAGAAGGTCATTAATGTAGATGCATTTTTTTAGAATGCCTGAGCACAGAACCACATGGATTAAATTTGAATTTTCAGTCCACCAAAAGGTACACCAACAACAGTAAGTCCACAACCACCCCACAGTGGTCACGTAGACCTCAAACACATGAAAAGTTATTAACAACTGTAATCCGTGTAAGAAATTAAGAATACTTCATGTCTGAAGCTCAGAGTTTTTACCCAGCCCCTCTTTCTTCCCACTGAATACTTCCTAATGTACTACCTTTCTCTTATCTACTTATAAGATGCTTTTTTCTAATATCCATCAGGTATGGAAGCACCATACTGAAAGACTCCCAATATTTCAGCAATCTCTGTTAATGTTTCTGCAATGGCAATACAGAGCTGAGTCATACTTATTTATTTCTTGGATAAAATGAAATTTACACACATGGTGCATTGGTGGATACACCCCACACCACACAAGAACTACATGAGAGTTATGCTCATTCTGCTGATGTATTTGCCAACTTTCAGCTTATTTAGGCCTGCAAACCAGAAACATGGCAAAGACTGGTGCTTTCAGCAGAGCTTCAGTCTGAGGTTTGGATTTTGTTCAAAACTGAATTTCAAAGTGAATATCAGAGTAAGAGCAAGAACACACAGGAACACATGAACAGTAAAAACAAAGTTTACCTGAAATCTGAATGTCTGTAAGATGGCCTGCAAAGTTTCACACAGGTCTGACTGCACATTCTTTGGATGCATCCTCTTGACTACCCTAACAAATCACAGAAGCAAAAGCCCCTATGCCTCCAGGCTACATGGCGGGATCACACATCGTGCACCCGGAGTTTATTAAGTCATTAAAGTTTGTTACTTAAGTGGGTATAGAAAGATCAACAGTTCAGTTTCTGTAATGCCACTAGCATGCAAAGCACATTCATGGCTAAAATAGATGCTAAGGATATAATGGAAACCAAAATATGCACAAATCAATTTGTTGGCAAACAATGTGAAGCCAATGACTTTACTGAACTTCCCTAACCTTGAGCTTGAAAAGTTGAGTGGATCTTTGCCTGTGTGATGGGAGGACCAGTTGAAATTTGCTTTGCTCCTCCTCATCTCTAAAGTTCAAATCTATGAATCCACCATAATCATGAACCACTCAAAAAACAAACAAACAAGCAAAAAAAAAACAGCAGACATTTTGCTATTCTTCTCAGTTTCATGATTGAGAGAAGACTCAGGATGGACACTTTTCCAAGGACATAGAATCATAGAATCATTTGAGTTGGAAAGGACCTCTAAAAGTCACCTAGTCCAACTCCCAAAAAAGAAAACATCCTTAAGAAGCAGCTGAACAAATGGTCTGTAAAGTCAACATTCAGATGAAACGCCTGCTCTTATGACAAGACATACAAGACATTAGAATTTTCATGTATCTTGGCCTCCTTTTTGACTGTGAAAAAAATGTAAAATGCACAAAACTCACATTGTCCCAATTAAATACAATCCCTTACTAAATTCACTGGCAGAGCAATTTTTCTATGACTTCTTGGATGAGGTCATTCCAAAGAAAAAAAGGTGCGGGGAAGTGGTGCATGTCACAGACTTTGATTAATGACATAATTTAAAACAATGTTGGCATTTTCCTGTACTCTTCCTAGTTCAGAGAGCACACAGTGAGCTGTTTTACTCAGTAGGAAGCACAACCAAGTACCTTCTCATTTCAGCTGACATCAGAAGCAGTAATCAAATGATGATTTTCACCTTCCTTTCCCAAAACACTTAGTCCTCTATTCTCCGGAAAGGACAGAATTCATGCAAGAGAGAGATAAAGGAAGAAATGGTGACAGCAGTTTCTGGGCCAAAAGACACTCTCAGAATTAGGATTTGCTCAGTGAGAGTGGGGAGCTACATGGGTCTGTACAGGAGAGTAAAAGAAGTGGGAGTTCAGCTGACAGGCTGAGATCCATAATCCTCACACTATTTGATATTTGTGTATCTGTATGTCTGTACGCACAGATGTTTGGGCTCATACATGCATGTACAGAGGAAAACTCAACTCACACATATAATCTGCCTTCTTCCTTACAACATACACATGTACGACTAACTGCCATTCTATATGCCCTGTATGCTGCAAAGGAAGGTTTTGTTCTAGACTGAAAGGTGTAAAGTTAAGCACGTTTGCCAACGCATTCTGGCTAACACACTCAAAAACTCAAAGGTAAATAAAGTAGGGTGTGTTTTAATAGGTGCTAAACAAGCATATTAAAGCCTCACCTCACCTCAGACTCTCACTTGACCAGTTTAGCACACATTAAAAAGGCACAGCACCTTTTAGCCTTTCAAGTTTTAGAGAGTGTTGATCAGAATGTGTTAGCTAGCTCAAATAACAAACTTTTCATCCAAATACAGATGAGGTCTAGGAGGTAATGACCCACTGATGGATTCCAAGTGCTGTGGGGGACATCTTCCCTGTGAGACTTGATCCAGCACAGGAAACACAGAAAGATCATATGCTGTGGGTGTGCAGAGGGCAGGATGTTCCCACCCTGCTATCTGCCAAGGCTGCACTTCCCTAAAGAATCAGGGGACAGACATAATCCTGACAACTACTGGATTGCTGAGAAATTCATCAAAATGGGTTTTGCTTGCTGGAAACATAAATGATCATCTTCAGTATGAACCGGAATGCAATATGGCTAAATCAAACAAAATAACAAGAGGTAAATCTGAGTTGAACAGAAGGAAAAAAGCAGACAGCAAAGGGAGTTAGTGCTTATGATTTAGAATAAAGGAAATATTCCTCTGTGGATCTCACTTTTTTTTCCAGACTTTTTTTAAGTTTTTACTTTTTTGCCTTTCTGAACCTCCATCTTGGGGTATTAAAAATAAAAAAGAAAGCTCTTCTCTCTGTTCTGTCCAACAGTTTGTCATCACACTTGTTTATGGTCACAAGCTCTTACAAACCTAAAGGAAAATCTGTTTCCTTACTAGATGCAGATGTGGGGATTTTGCTCTCTAAGGCTGGGGTTGTTCCTCTGTTCTGGGATATAACTTGGTTTTATAATTTTAGGGCAGCTCCCAAATACCAAAACAAAATGCATCTGCTCAGGCTGGGCCAACTAGCCTCCCCAGGAGCACTTCTAGCACTTTTTCTCTTAAGGGGAAAGGAACTTGAGTTTGGGAAGGTCTGCTTCAGACTTTGTTGGTGTTAGAACTTGCGCCTTGGAATAGAGGCACAGATCAGTGTCATTACTCTGCATTTTCTACTAAAAGAGACACAGTTCTACAGTAAAATGAAACACAGTCCAACATGCTTTTTTCTTATTTTGGCCTAGATTGGAGAATTCAAGTAGAGGAGCCTTTTGGTAAGCTATCAGAGCCCCTCTGTACTCTACCGTCACAAATGGGTTCCAGACAGTCTATTCTGTGTGAATTTTGGTATCTATTTTCTTTAGAGGTCTGATGAAAAGAAGTGGCAAGGAAAATAGGATTTGATGTCCAAATTCAACCAGAAAGACTAGTATTTTGAAGGCTTGGGTATAGTACTGTGTATGAAAGGGATTTGATGGAGCTGAGGGCCTCTCTACTGCAACATTTCCATCAAGAAGAAATTGGCTTGTTGATCAGTCATTGGCATACAGCCCATTTGGCAGCTAACGAATTGAGTCGCTGGAAATTAGTTGAGACATAGGACTTAACTTAAAATTTGGCTTGGCTTAACTATTTAAAAAAAAAAGCCCCATAACCATCGTCAGTGATTTAGAAGAGAACACTTTATAGGGTAGCTCATAGATGCTTGTACTGAAGCTTGTTAAGGTTATTATAAACAGATGAGGCAACAGCCTGTTGTCAAGGGGACCCAGTAGAATCACTATAGGTTTGGTCTGGAAAACCTTGCGAGGTTTTCGGCAAAGCACAATTCTCTCTTCTTCTCTTTAGCCTTTCTCTCAGGAAGGAGGCTGGGATATCCTATTCGAAATGATGGAGTAGAACAACTGATGGTGGCCAGCAAAGCGTTTTGGCTGAATGTAACAGAGATACCTAGCTACCCAGAGATGTTCAGTGATATAAAAAAAGTTATTACTTTCACAGAGGAAGCGTCACACCAGCTCCAAATTTGTCTGACAGAGTTGGTACATCATGTCTCTGCAGCACAGGCTTTTGGTTAAAAATCTCTGTGAGAATCGGGCATTTGGCAGTTGTCTCAGTGTTCATTTTAACACAAAGTTGAGCTACATTTTACCATGTTCTGCTTTAGGACAGTGACAGAGAGAAGCAAACAGACACTTGTCCCCTTATGCTCGTTCCCAGTACAGGTTCTCTGTAACAGAGCTTCAGCTATGAACCTGCAACCACAAACTGTTCTGGGTCACAACACAAGAAGTCTGAGTGTAACTGAATCTCAGAAAAAGCTTCTCTGTGCTGAAGACTTCATTCTACCTTTTGTTTTCCTTATTCACTTTTCTCTTAGTGATCACTCAGTAGTATCTTGACATTCACACGTGAAGGGAGAGACCACAAGGTCTGTTGGCCTCTCTATATTTGCTTACTGGCTACAGAAAGGAGATGCTTTGGGACTTTAAATTCCTAGAGCTTTCTCAGTTTCCTTCATATCTGTCTATGTACAAAGCAGAAGCAGGCTCAACTAAACCTAACTGCAGTGCAAATTCTCTTGAGATATTTTGCTGTTTTTTTTTTTCAAATTATTATTTATGTGGTTTGTTTAATTATTTTTTTTAATCTTCAAACCCTGTGTGACTGCACTAGTGAAGCTCTTTGAAATCATGACTTCAGCATACTGTACATACAAGCACATTCGGCTTATTTTGGTCTTAACACAAAGACGTTCAGATCAAATATTCCCCTAGATTGTATCAGCCATGGTTAATGCTTCAGCACAATTTCCTTCTAAGTGTTAAATACAAAAGGTTCTTACGCTAGTTAGTTTGCAGTTGTTCAGAGCACTGATCTCAGAAAAACAAAGATGACCTTACCTTCAAAGACACACTACACAACGAAGTCTCAACATTTCTGCGTGCTGCTGTTACACACAGAGCAGGAAGAATGCCAAACCGGGTGAAGTCAGATGGATTAGCTGCTTTGTGCCAAACAGTTCACATTACTACAGATAAGAGGAAGCTTGAATTCAAAGTTCATAGCAGAGGCTAAGATCTTGCCTGTCATAAATCAGATCACATGGGGTGCTCAAGGGGCTATGAAGTTAGTAAGTTTGATCTTCATAGTCCTTACCTGCATTTGCACAGATCTGCCACATGTTTTTTCACAACAGAGTTTGTTTTTTATTTATATATCCTGAAGCTATATGCTTCAACATTAGTGTGCCCTTCCAGCTAGACAGGTTCGGAACAGGAACTGTAGGGCTCTCTGTGGATTGTCAGAACTATTAGAGAATGCTTGTGTGAGGTGAAACAAAGAGGTTTCTGTCTTTGCCCGTCTTTCTTATTCCACATCTGACCATAGGGAGGCAGTGAATTGCGATGAAAGAAGAACAACATTACCTCATGGGCTGAGTCCGCAGAGCTGTCTTCAAGTCTTCAACTATTTTATTTTTCATTTCTGTTTCTTCTTCATCAAAAGCATACAGAGTCTGCATCTGTTCAGAAAAGGAGATGACAATCAGAAAAGCTTGAGCTGCCTGGAAGCTAAGATTGGGGCCAGGAATTATGAAAAACAACTATCCCATCAACCCATGGAGAGGTGCCTGCCGACCTCTCACCAGGAAAGCAGTGTCTCAGCTACAAAACTGAATCCAGATGAGGCTGCTCATGTGGACTGGCAGCAGCATACTGCTTTGCCACACCAGCTAAACCAGGATTCTCAGATTACTCCCCAAAAATCATACATGTCAGGATGCCCTCAGAAAACTGTACCTAATTTGGAATGGTGATACGCTGTGGTGATCTATGGATATTGGAGGCAAAATATGTACAGAGATGCAAGATCTTATTAGACTGACATAGCTGGAGGCATATGGGAAAAAAAAAAAAAAAGAAGAAGAAGAAGAAGAAAGAAAGACAACAAACTTCTGTGTCAAGTTTCAAAGCAGAAAAGCTTTTTCTTCAAGTGACTACACAGCCTGCAAGTATCCTGGATTACAGTTTGTGTATCTAAAAGTTTGACTGTTTTTCCCTACCCAAATTATTTTACCTGGTTTAAGATCCTGATTTTTGTATACACTTCACCCTTGCTAATTAGGAACATTTACTGCAAAAAGCAGTAAAGAGTATCATAAAATCCCTGTTCCTGTTTTTTAAGAAGAAAACAGAAGCATGTAGAGACTAGAGCCTATATCTTCACATTTTCTTATTGGAAGCTATCTCTATCATTTTCCCCCCGGTACACAGCTTGCAGTCATCTGGAACTGAAGATGCTGTGTCAATTAGGGTGAGAGATGACAAGTGGAATACCCATAAAATAAGACATTCTCAAAATAAAACAATGCTATTATGAAATCAGAGTGGTAAACCAGGAAATCAGGGTTCCAGATCTGCACTCAGCAACACCACAACCTTGTGGATATGAAGCAAGACCCTTCAGTGCCCATCACATGCTCCATTCAAGCCCAGAGCTTCAATGTGTGACTTCACAAGAAGTCAAGACTGAATATGAAAATTCTTAGCCTATAGCTATGTTTTCTTAGGCTCTTTAATTGTAAAACAGAGAGGATAAATGCCTTTCTTATTGGCAGGATTTCTGGGAGATATCACTCAGTGGTATCTGGAAAGCAGCTCTGAATCCCTTCTCAAATGAATACCCCAATTAAACTAGTATTATCTATAAAGGTTCAGATATTTTATCTCTCTGGGGTGGAATCTGAGTACCTACAATTATGGTCCATTAGAGCAAAATATTTAAGTCTTTATTTTACTATTTAGCAAGCATGAAATAAAACCTTTCTCTCACTGAAACTCCCTTCAGCCCTCCTACCCCAGCACATCACTTCCCTTGGAAATACTCCCATGTTGCCTGCTTTTGGAAACCATGTGGTGCCAACACATGTCAGATCCTGAGGGTGGTCATTTGGCTACATGTCATTGCTGTCTTATGCTGAACAGCTGGCATAAGGAGATGTGTTTAACTCTAGGGGTCCTCTCTCTGATCCTCGCTAAAGTCAAATTCACTCAGTAACAGAGCGAGCTATTTCCTGCCTTAATGGAATGACAGAGCGCTACTGATGGAAAATGAGCCGATGATGTTTTATCTTTTGCCAGCATCCCCCGACAGCCAGAAACATAAATTGAAATGCTTAAGCCAAGCCATATATGATTCCCCTCTTTGAAAAACAAACAGAAATCCTGAAAAGGTATTATGGAATCTCAATGGCAGAGTCCTGGGGTGTGATTTGAGGTTTGATTTGTATTTTCTTGGGTGATGGCCCATCTGGTCACCTTTCCTTTCGTCCATAAATGCTCCTTTGAAAGGCTCCCATTCCTACAACAGTTTAATTTCTGCTCTGAGCCATTGTGGGGTGGGAAGCAAATGGATGTCAGGAAGGTGCTCAACAGTATTTTGTTGAGAGTGAAAGAGGCCCACTTCCAAATGAAACAAACACAAATAATCCTGCCTTTACAACTGAGGGCGATTACAGAAAACCCCTTTTCTAAAGCTGCAGGCAGCCAAGAGCCCTTCATTTCTCACTCCTGTGCACGGCCAGGAACTTAAATACTCATGCCCTCTCTAAAGATAGCTTGGTCATGCATTTACATTAAGAAATAACTTTCTCAGCAAGAGTTATAGAAAACACAACTGTCCCTGGGAGACATGAGGGGAGGGAACTGTCATTATTTGAGGCTGGATTTCATTAATGTGGCAGACTGATGAATTGCTTTCCTGAACTACAAACTGCACTCTTGGACTAATGTCAGCTGTGCTGCGGATGCAGCTAGCTACCACCAGCTAACCAAATATTCTAGGAAGAGGAAGCAAAACAGGTCCAAGTCCTTATCCAGTCCCTAAAACGCAGTATATAAGGCTCTTTTCATATGCATATTTTGCACATTTGAAGGTTTCCAGTCTATCACCCAGGAAAGCATGATATCCAGTTACTTGATTAGCCAATTAAAAAAACAAACAAACAAAAAAAAAAAACCAGAACAACTTATTCATGTAGGAAAAAATCAGTCACACAGAATTATACATGTAAAACTTCAAGTAGTCCAAGATTTGAAAAATCTTAGCACAGTGTAAATTCCCACACCTTCCCCTAATGTTTAATCATCCCTCTGGAAAGACAAATAGAATACCAAAATGACAGTACATGTAAGAAAAAGACACACACACATAAAATCAACTAGCAGCAGAAAGGCTTTATATGATTGATTTAGTTTCATTCTCGATCTCACACAAATGGAAAGAAAAATGAAGCAAATAGAATAAATCAGGAAAAAGCATCCCGGATATTCTGATTCATCACTGTAGTCCAAGCTCTTTCTTTCAACCGTATCTAAAATCACAACTAACAAAATGCTATCACTCAAAAAAAAAAAAAAAGAAAAAGAAATTAAAGTTTGATAACAAATGATTGTAGTGCATGCCTCCTATGAAATACATGGACACTGTAGAAAGTTTCTTTAAAGAAAAGAGGTTAGTTGAAATTCAATGTGCATCATATTTCTAGCTATGTTAGAGCTGAACCAAGAGAGCAAACTACAAATCATAAACTACGAATAGGCTATGAATAAATGTAATTAAATAAAAGAACATTCAGGAAAATAATTCTGAAGTAACATGGGTGTCATCGAACCCAGAGGAGAGTTATCATGCACCTGCTAAATTACGCTGAAGACGAATATTTTTGATATCCTATGAAGCTGTTCTGCCCTGAGCAGATGCTCACTGACTCAAGGAAAAGGGCCTGATTACAGCTGTATTTATTATTATCGATCTCCATCTCATACTCTTAACTGAGCCATCCCTCCAAAAAAGTGCTATTTATCTGAAAATCTCTCCCTGGAAATGCAGGTACAGCCAAACTCATAAAAACAAAGCAGTGCTGTCAGAAGTTTTCCTGCCCAGTACAGTGAAGGCTGCGTTTATTTATGCTGCCAAGCAGACAGTATCATGGGGTGAGAAGGGCAGGAGGAGCACAGGGATGTGCTTTACTTGTGATATAAACAGGACAGCTACTGAATTTTTAAGAAAAGAAGTTCTGTTCGTTGATGAATCAGCAGTTGACGGCAATGACCTTGATAATGGAAATGGCCCCTGATTGTTGGCCTGCAACCTGTCTGCAGTTACCAGCATTATTTATAGCAGTTAGGTATCAGAGAACTGGGCAAGTTTGGAAGCCCTTCTTTCTAAATATCATTAGTACCCATCCATTTCTCTCCAGGGAAGGTCTAGAAAACCCTCTAGCAAGGACCTACTTGGCCCTTTCCTCTCAGTCAGAATACCTGAAGGATGGGACATTTCCTCCAAAGGATCTGTACACTGCAGGTTAGTAACAAGATACAGTTTTACTGTTACACACTCTTATGAGAATTAGAATCAAAAATCAGTAACATTTAAAAAGCCACAGTAACAGAAGCAGTTGTGGGAACAAAATCATGCCTAAAATGCATGGCTTTGTGAACTGGATTAGGATTCTGTGACCTCAAGTCTACTGTGAAAGTGCTTCCTAACACAGTGGTCTAAGGTTACAAGTAGAGAATGTCAGACACGTCAGGAATCACCACAGCGCTCTCAAGCATAACGTGTGAGGGACAGATATGATGAGTAATGCTGTAGCACATCTTCTAATGATCCCTGAGCATGGAGCCCTTGGCCTGCCGAAATTCACCAAAAGATACTTCAGGATCTCAGTGGGATAATGGTGCCATTTTCATTTTATCAGCGGGAAGGAAGAACTTTTTTTGCCAAGCTAATATATAAAACCGAACCTTGCAATTAAACAAAAGGATACAGAAAAAGATGTGAAAGCTGCATGTAAAATGATTCTCGTGTACTTAATTCACATGAGATGCAAAGATTAAATTTTATTATGAATAAAGCAAGAATTAAAACATTTTAAACTAATACGTCTGTGTTTATTGCTGCCATTTCAACTCCAATATTTTTTGCCACATTTCCAATTAAAATATAGCAATGCCTGATAGTGCCCAGGAGTTACAAACTGAAGCAGACTACACGGTGTCAGGAAGCAACATGAAACAGGTTTTCTTCCACTACTTCTGAATCAATTTCACTTGGATGCACTTACAAAATAATAAAAAAAAACAGCAACAAAAAAAAAAACCTCGCCATCACTAAATTTAGGACTGAAGTTATAAAGGGCCCAAAATAACCATTTGGACGTTAGGAATCTCAGAGGTCTAAATAATAATGAAGAGAGCAAGTCTTGTTGGAGCTGTCTCAGCTGTGTCGTTCCAGTTTTCCACTGATACAACTCCTGTGAAATCAAGTCAACCAAGCTTCACCTGCCTAAAATTGAAGCAACTAAGTGGTAAATCAGAAGCAGTGGTTTAACCTCAGTGTATATTCTTAACACCTCAAGTAGAAGAGTAAATCATGAGGCTGGAAGCTAAGTAAAAGGTTATCAATCATTCAGTGCTGAGCCATGCAAACAACATTACCAGGGATGGTGTTTATTGGTGCTCTTAAAATGTGTTTAAAATTAGAAACTTAAGCCAAAACATAGTCTCATTCCATGGAACTGCTCCAGATTTACAGTAGTGACATGCACATACTCACTCCAGATTTAAAGACTAGTCCAAAAGTCTCTGAAATCAATGGAAAATCTGTCAGTAGATTCAAAAGGCCTTGGATCAAATCCTACCAGAAATATTTGGCTCAATATCATTGCAAGGTTTTATACCTTTTTTTTTTTTTTTTTTCCTTAATGGGCCTTGTAGAGCAAATTTGTTCAATCAAGAAATCAAAGCACAGTGCCATGCCAGGCACAAAAAAATCTTTTTTTTTTTTTTTCTAACAACTAGTCTATATTCTTTTTGTTCCATTATTCTGCCCCAAAAAAGTCTAGCATGAAGGAAGCTGATCATTTTGGCTATTAATGATTCATTGTAGAAAGTAAATTTTATCTTCTTACAACTGTTTTTTTCCTGCTTTTTTCCTGAGTGAGACATGTTTCACTAGAGAAATACATTAGTATAAGGTATTCATTAAGGCATTATTTTTATGAAAACATTTTCTACCTCATAACCATGACAGTAAAGGTGTATAGAAGGCATGAGAAATCAAGCATATGGGCATAAGTGAAAAAATCAGATGACAGAAACCAAAGATGTTAGGAACCAACTTCTGTCATCAACACTGCACAAATGTTAAAAAAAAAAAAAAAAAAAAAAAAAAAAAAGGCTGAGCAGACTCTGTACATAAAGAACTGGAGGCAAAAATTGACTACAAAATTAGTAATAGGATCAGATTTCAAAATGTAAGGTCTAGCATATTACAAAAGTCAGTGACACTACAAGGTGTTCTACTTGTGCTGGTAGCCAGATCTACAGGACGTTTCAGAGGAAGACTCACATTACTAAGATACTGAATAAGGACATGGAAAGAAAGTTTACCACAGATAACTTGTTGGCTCACATCTGATGCCTAAGCTGTTGCAGCCTTATATTTCTCTATCAACCTGCTTGCATATAAATAGATATTATATTTTATGAAGAACTGCCTTTTCTTTTTCTACTAAACTAATGAACTCAATGTTATTTTGAAGATTAGTTAGAAATTAATTTAAAGCCACTCAACAGAAACAAATGTAACCTTGTTTTCAAATGGTTACTTTTCTGTTTCATTAAAATCCTTCTGCTCTGAAGAGTAAACAGAGACTTCAGTTGACTTTTACCCATAATATAACATACCAGGAATATATACTGTTATATGAAATATAGCAGTTAAAGGCTGCCCTTCCTACTAATCTTGAAGAACCAAATTATTTCACCTTCATTTGGCACAGTCACACACAGGTCTCAACAAAGCAAACTGTAGTTACAAGCACAATTTTGGAAAAATCATACTTTTGGTTGTCACTGTTTCAGACTGGTTAGCCCTGCCAAGATCCAAGCGCAAATGTGTGCATGTGCTGAAAGCTAGCTTTATCTTACCACTCCTCTAGATTTTCAAAACAGAGGTCATAACTGAATTGCCTTTGTGCTCCATCAACATTCAAGAGCATGGTCTCTACAAGACCATTACGGCCTGACACAGTTTAAAGCTAGCTGCAAGTTGTTTTCAAATTGCACAGGAATTCAAAAAGGGCACAAAGACATTTTTGTCATCTCTTTTATGGTGATCCAGTGCCAATGAGCAGAGATCCAAGGATCAGTGCCATACATTGCTGTAGGCTTCAGAGTTGGTATGTCAGTCCTTTAAAATCATAAATCTCATTACTCCAGCACTGAATTTTCGTTCCAGAACTAACTTCAATGCCTTCAGTTCTATGTATCATTTAAATTAAAAACTGGAAAATGCTTATGACGTTATCTAGTCTACTCTGCTAGGGCAGGTTGCTTTCTTAAGACACATGCTATTCCTTCACGAGTCCTGTTTCAAACAAGTCATGCACTTGGGCTAACATTCCTCTTCTTCAGAGATTTCTTCCTAAAAAAAAACAAAAAACAGATTTCTATGAAAATAAATCTTCCCTTTCTGTGCAAAAAGAAGGAACTTACTGCTGCCATGGAATTGATGCGGTCAATGTAGTAGTCTGGCCAGCTGGTAGCAAGCTTATTAGGATCTTCTTGTTCCTGAAACAAAAAGTTAAGTAAGTTTACACATGAAGTCTTTGTAGGATAAAGTGCTGGTGTAGAACTTCCTGGGATTCTTCAATGTGTTGGTCTTTACCTAAGTATCTCCTCCCCACACTCTTGTATAAACACCAGAAGCCTACATGCATTATTACAAACATTTCTAGCAGTTTAATACTAGCACAATCACCGTGGTGCATCAGAGAAAAAAAGACTCTCCTTCAGCTAAGGTTATTACACAAAGAATTACAAAATTTGACAGAGCCTCAGTTATCTTCAATATGTAAGTGGCAAGCTTCAGCCCCTTAAACATACTGACAATGTTTCCAAATAGAAGGACCGCATATTTTTAGATAACAGGTTTATATTTTGTAGTTATACACTGACAGATTTTTGATATTATTCTGCCTCACTACTGCTGGAGTGATGGGGCAATTCACCAAGAAAAGTCTTTAAAATCTTCAAGGCTAAAATATAAAGAGAGTCAAGAAATCTGAAAAGAAGTCAGAAGGCATTTTGACTTGATAAACCACAACAGTTATTCAATACCTCAAAACACCTGAAGGAATAGAACAGCATCACCTTAGTTACAGTAGCAGTAGTACATCTCTACATCTCCTAGTTACATCTCTACCTCCCAGATAATCCATCAGAAGGATTCTTCACTAGACTAAGCTCAGTCAAGCTAAGCTTCTAACAGAAGATTTGCTCCTAACCAGAATCAAATTTTCTGTTTCCTTGGCTGTTCAATGGAAATGAGATTTCAACCCAATGGATATATTTATTTCTACATAGGTGTAACAGTCATCAATAAAATGAGAGGAATAGTTTCTAGGATCCTAATTATCCATTACAAAGAACAAGTAACTAGTATTAAGACTCCTAGTATATGATAAGAGACTGAACTACTTGACCTATCCTAAGGATTTCCAAAGATGGATGAAGACTGTATGGATCTCACCAATATTGTCTTTGTATGAATGCTTACTCATACTAGAAAATTTATTTTGTAGAAGACATATGGAACAATATTAAATGTGCAGTTTAATCAGAGTACCTCAGCTTTTCAGAACTGTTTGGTTTGGAGATGAGAAATGACTCTACACGATCCCTGTTGAACCATGTTGAGAAAACACCGATCTATCTGACAAGTTTGTATCAGGCTACATACCAACACACATAGCAACAATTCCATTCAAATTAAAATATTCATATTTGGAACTAAAAGCAAAATCAAGGCCGACACTTCAATATTTTCTTACCCTTTCCTCACTCCCATGGACTTCCAACATGTGGACCAAAGGAGTATCCCCATTCAGGATAATGAGCAAACAGTTTTTTCTACATCTAGCAAAGAACTGTAGTACAGACACATTGTAGAAAGAATACAACTCTTAAGATTACTGTTGCATGAAAAATATGGAGACTATCAAAGTGGCAAGAGATACCAATTACAACAACAGTTGCCATGCTTCCACTGCTTCAGAGTAATAAATGGTGCAATTAAGAACAGGATGACCTTTCTCAAAAGAAACAAGAATTTTTGCTGCTTTTTCTTTCTTCCCATTCCCAACCATAGTCAACAGCAGTCTAATGGATCCAAATCCATTCCAAATGACACATCACAGAAATATGCAACTCCCTCATAGTAGCCAGAGTTGCCACATCACACAGTACTGAAACATTGCCTTTCAATGCCTGATTTCCCTTCACTACATGTAGATACAGAAAGAACACTGACAACTATTTTGCACTAAGCAGAACATTAGCTCTTATAGAAAAGTAAAAAAATAAATTTGCTAATGGAAAAATAAATAAAATATGCAATAGATTAATACAGCATTATTTTTTAGAAGATAATCTAACCATCTGCAAATAAAACAATAGAGATAGGAAGCTAATCCAGACATAGTGAAGTAAACGTCATTCTGCAGAGAACCAGGATAAGCCACCATATTCTTTCTCTATATCAAATTTTAGATGTATAAATGACAGCTATAATTGTATGCAGAGTACAAGTGACAAGATTTTCAGAACAGGGAATGTGTATATTCCCTCTCCCCTTTCTGCCTCCATTCCTAGCTCTAAGTAAAGAAACAAACACAGACAAATTAAAGACTGCCTGAATCCATCATTTTTGTACAAAATGAAGCTACAATACTTTTTCTCACTAAAGTTCCTTAGAAAGGAAAAAATCTATACATAATATATATAAAAGCTAGAATGTCACAACTAATCTCTCTCATTACCTAGTTCAGACATGCAACCTGAAGAGTATCAGGAGAGATACACAAAAACAGCAATTCAGAATTCTGAAAAATTCTCTGTAAGCACCCAAACCATTAGAAACTTCACAATCAGAACCACAGATCAAAAGACTCTGATCCCTCAAATTATATTAATATATTTGATCAGCTTGGCAAATGAGATAAGGTCCTTAGTGAATCCTGCTTTTGGTCATTCTCTGTCCACTGCAAATTGGTGTAAACTCCTAGATCAAATGGCTAGTTTTGTTTTTGGTTTTAGTTAAAATTGGGAAAATAAAATAAAGTTTCAGTGGAATGCAGTAAGTGCAAGGATTTTTTTTTTTTTTTTTTTTTTTGAACTAAAGCCTATGCTGAAGTAGTATGTTGGTGCTGTTAAGAAGTTTGATCAGATAATATAGATAATCAAAGTGTGTCAGTGGTGTTTGCTTCACCAGAAGAAAAGTGATTATGTCCTTAAAACTGTCACTCTATTTCTGTTATGAGGCACCAGAAGGTTACCTAAATTCTGGCTAAACTTGTAAAATTTTATCAAGTCCCCTTAAGACTTGATCATGCCTAATTCATGTTCACATGTCAAAAGTGGCACGATAGTATTTATAGCAGTTACCTGGGTGATGTTTTCATCAGAGACACTAGAGAAAACATCTCGCTACCCAAATTATGATGAATGCCGCCCATGGTAAGAAATTGTTGTACCACATTTTCTTTCAGAGAAGAGAAGACAAACCAAAAATACGAAGCAATTCTTGTTTTTATTTTTGTGTTTGCTTAGTGTTTATTGATGTGAAGGCAAAAAAAAAAAAGGAAAAGTGTATTTGTGCATGGGGGTGCTGTTTACTGTGGAGGTTTTTCTCTGTTTGTTGTTGGTTTGGGTTTTTTCCCCCCTTACTGTCTTCAGGATTTCGATCCTCAAACAGACCTCAGAAGAGATTGCAAGACACCTTGATGATGATGGCAAAACCCTTTTCCTTGCTCCAAGAGACTCAGAAAAAGAAGAAAAAGAAAAGAGGTCCCAACATACAAAGCTGCATAGGCATCAAGAGCTGGAAACAATAACCCATCTGTGTAAGGGAAAACATCAGCTGAAGGAATCTATTAAAGAAAAGCCTTCTTTTAGCTCCTTGAATAATGTAAATATTGCATTAAAAAACAGACGTCAGCTTGTGGACTTTATAAGAGGCCATATCATTCTTCACTGGAGTAACAACTATGTAACTGCTGTGAAAACAGGATCCTGATACCATACGAGCCTGCAATATAGCCAAGGTATTATATAGGCTTTGACACTAATTTGGACAGGCTCCATTGCTTGGTGGAAAGTGGAACTTATGACTTCATCCAAAATAGGATTTAATGGAGTAGGGCAAGTATTTGGGCCATGTGAACCAATCAAAATGAAACAGAATACAACAAAGTATTGTCTGCACATCTAAGCTGATCCTAAAAATCTTTTTGAGAATCCTGGGAGAATGGATCCATTAGACAAGTTGTTCTATAGAGAGCAGACACCTTTAGTAGCTGCCACGTCAGCAGAATAAACAGTTGCAATACAAACACTGAAATCATAACAGACACAATTAAGAAGTATCAAACACTGGAGTTACTGAAATTATGTGGAAATGCCAAATATTTGTGTATTCAGAGAAAATAGAAGCCTGCATATGTATGATGGATGCTTCTTCCAAGATGATTTGAGTCCTTTAATAAAGAATACAGGGAAAGTCTGTACAAGAACTGCCTATGCTGAAGCTCCTTAGGGGCAAACACTGGGTTTCAGTTTCCAGTAAAGATGTACTATATAGAATTTGTTTCTATCTGCACACACACTGCTGTGATAAATTGCCAGGGCTGATGACTCATGAAGTTTTCTAACATACAACTGAAATAATATTTCTTCCTTGAACAGATGCATCAAGACTTACACCACATGTTATGGATGTCATATGATAACTGTGGGTACTATAGGGATGATATCCATTCACTGGAAACATGACTTTCTCCTCAAAACTGTCTTTTCAGAACTGCAGGCAGCTGACCTTACTGCTTCACACTGTTCAGAACAGAATGGGAAAAAGCCATGTACCTGATGTTGTTCAAAAGGTTTAAAATGTTTTGTTAGCAAGGAACCAAGATACTATTTATTGAGTTCCTCTATATCAATGAAAACAGTGTGCAAACATAGATGGAGGATGTGAAATGAGGCTACTTTAGTATAAATTCCTCTTCCGGCCTGCTCACTGTATGATGTCCAAATTATGCTCAAATTTATACTCAAGTCACAAAGAATTGAATTTGCCTGCAAAATCCACATTAAGGTTAACACTGTTCCTCCTCTCAGCATGCATCATCCTGGTACCTCACAGAATTGTAAAATGGGTTATTTTATGTGGTGAATAGAACAGGGTGGAATGGAATGGTATAGAACAGAACAGAATAGTTGGAAGGGACCTACAAAGATCATCAATCCCAAAGGATCAGCATCATCACATTCAATTCAGAAAACATAAGTTATGGGGCTCAAGTTAGTATAAGAAATTAACAATTTTCAAGAAAATGTGAAATATGATACTTGACATAATGCGTAAGTCCCTGTAACTAGGCTTTGTTTTTATTTTTATTTTTTATTTTTTACATCCTACTAAAAAAACAAAGGGAATTGGGATTGTGAAGAATTTCTTTTGAAGGAGAAAAAAGAAGAAAACTGATCTGTTTACTGAAACTTTAAATTTTAATGTGATACGCATCAGTTGAGATAAAAGCTGAGGAATAATTCTCTACTTCAGGATGAAGACATTCCACACTTTACAGAACAACAGATAATCTGGTAGAATGTTCATCTGAGATGTCCATGATTTAGACTCACCGTCATGTTGTTCCTGTTTCAAAGTGAAGTACATGAACCTTGCTCTCCGCATGCATTTTCTGGTCACTACAAACAACGCTGGGTTTTTTATTGTTTTGGGGATGGAGAATGACTATCACTTGTACTTCATTTCCCAAAAGTGCAACTCCATTCCCCTCAGATGCTTTTCAAAATGACTCAACTTATTGCAACATCTGCTATTAATGCTGAATACAATACAATTCAGTAACACCTTGCACTCCACACTGTCAAAGGTCCTGACAGAACTTCATGCATTAGGTTTTTCAGCCTCTCTTTCATTGAGATCAGCAGAAATGGGGAAAATGGGATGCAGACAATTACAGAGTTTGCAGTCACACAGGAAATCTGTAGCACAGCCAAGAATCAATCGACACTCGAGTCGTACATCCTGCACTCTCATCCAAATCACCATTCTCCCTTTTTTCCATGACTGACTTACTGCCTTTTCTTGAAGCTCTCTTTAAGGAGAGGTACAGCTTTCAAAGAAACATTTACCTGTTCATTAACACACTGTTCATCCATTAACATCTGTCTCAGTTTAGAGCAGCCAAAGTTCCATAAATAAGAAGCACTTTCATTAAAAGACACAAAACATGTTTGATCTGCTGTGAGAGGAAATACTAATTCAGGAGTGGAGCTAAAATACATCCAAGCTTTTCAGACAGTTTACGCCTCCAAAAAGCCAGCCATGTCCCAAGAGATGGTAATTTTGAAACAGGGCAGACTGTAGGACTGAGCCATTCAATAGACAGATGTGGTCACTGCTCCATTTCTCAGACGCCACAGCTAGCATTTACACAAATATTCTCAGGCTCTGGGGGAGGGAGCTGTACCCAAGCACTTTAAGCACAATTTATCCAGAGTGAGAAAAACAAACATTACTTCTCTCTCTGGAATTAAGCTATTGATGTGCGGATAATAATCCTTCTGCCCCAAAAGCAGTCCACTGTATAAGTTATTAAAAGGGAATGCTCAATAATTACTAGCTGGAGCAAGCAATTGAGTATTCTAATTGCCTCTTATAGGTCAGGCATAGTCATACATGCTTACAGTTCACTGGATTATGACACTGGAATATTCTGCCTAGGAAACTGTAGGGTTTTTTCTGTTTTTATTTTATTTTCATTATTGAGACTGATCTTTGCCCTGCTGCCAGCAACCTGGCTGGCCTGATAATGATCCCTGGTGCTGGTTACTGAGTACTCATTTCAAAAGAAAGAATCAAAGGCTTCATATTATTATTTATAGTACAAAATGCCTTTTGCTGCCAAACAATTGTGGAATTCACTGTCACAAGATACAACAGAATATAAAAGCATAAAAGTGAAAAAGGGATATAGTTTTTGAATAATGAAGATTCCTTCTTAGGAATCTTTCCTAATACTGAAAGAAGCTTCAACATCATGTACATTCACCAGTCTTTAAAAATTAAAACAGATTATCAATCATTTGTGAAAAACGGTTTGCCCTACCACAGGCTGAAAACTTTCTAATAAAGCTAAATCTCTGTTTTGAATTGCTTATGTCATTCATCACCCTTTTTGCTTCCCAGTCACAAATGCAGCAGCTCTACAGTTTGTATGCTGTAGACACACAGTGTGCCATTTCCAACCTTACCTACCACTCAGAACAACCACTTCAAATTAATTACTTCTACTTGGTACAAGTCTAACAGAGATGAAGATCATGCTTTTATTTTTTATATTCCAGAAAACTTTCCAAATCATTTGAATACATATACATGCAGATATGTAGTTTATTGCTGAAAATGGACTGGAAAAGGGGGAAAAGCAGGGAGAAAGGTTGCTAGTGAAGATAAGGGTTATTTTTCCAGAAAACATCAGAACCACTGATTAAATAAACTGTATGACTGTGCTATTTAAAACAAAATTAAGTTTTACAGTAGCCATGTTTGGCACAGGACTTTCAGTAGGTTGCTGGAGGGAATCACATTTCAAAAAGCTTTACATTATAGCGAAGTTGCACAGTACATTTTAAGAATATTCTTATGTTCAATTCTCTCCTCTTTTGGCTTCTTATCATCAATGCATACAGGTGTAAGCTTGTTGCCAGTGCTGACTGCATCAGCATCCTTTTGCTATTTATAGATTACACAAGAGTGTTCGTCTCTGTGCAAACACATACAGCCCTGTTGTACGATGTGGATCTCACTGTTATCAGACACTTATTTACAGGTATAGTGAAGTGACCAAGAGGACAGCTTGTCCCCATATTTACAGATCTACTTGGATATACAGCTGATATCACAGTGAATTATTAAAGCAATTCACATTCTTCCTCTGGTCAAAGTTTCACCTCTCTCATGGAAGTAGTTCTGTTGGATATATTCTTCTGACTGTGCTGCTGCCTACAATCATTTTTTCCTATTAATTGAACTCCATGTTTAAAATCTGTTATTGCTCTATTTTCCACAGGACCCAGTCAACTGATATTTTACAGCTGATAAGGCTATAATGTAAATACTGCATTGCAAAATAAAGCAATTAATGAGTTATTTGCAAATGAAATGTACGAGTTCTTAGACAATAACCTTCCCTTGTCTAATTCCATCTTCTTTTGGAGGTGAAGGGAAATGTCTACTGTGAAGGACTCTACCAGTCAGGAAGCCAATTCATGTTCATTCTACACAAAAGGTCTTTAGGAAAAGATGTTTCTCATGGACAATGTCTGCTCTCCAGGCGTGTGGCTGGGGACTGATGTTGTCCTCCTGAATCTCCTGAACAGCTCTGTCCCTGTAAACCTGCAGTAAGCTTAAGGTCAGGGTCCAGATTCTGCAGTGATTCCTGCAGTTGGTGGCACCAACAACATGCTACTATCCTAACAACTCCTAAGTAGCAGCATCACTGGGGCATACATTTCTGTTTCATTAAGACCAAAGCTCTGCTCTTTTGGTTCTGTGCTATGTAAAAGTATTGTGAATTCATTTCACTTACAGAATTGACCTTGTTCAACTTACTATTCCACTTTATAGTAAGCATGCGGTGAACACAGAAATGGGCATTTATCCTTCACAACTCACTTCCTGCTTTTAGCTTAACTTGTTCTGTTTCCAACAGCACTGTTCTCAACTGGACTCCAATGCTGCTGGTACTGGACAGTGAGGAAGAATTTCCTTTTTTCTTCTCCTTCTTCACTTCCTTTCCTCCTCTTCCTTCTAGCACTCTTTTGGCAACAGTGAGAAGCCCCAGAAGGAGCCCAGCTTGTGTAATTGAACCTCCTACTTGTCACATGCTGCACTGAAAGTTTGTCTTTTAGTACTACTCTATTTTTCTCCAGCAAGTAATTGCTTACAATCTTTTCTAAATAAAATGAAAAGACACCTTCCATTCACAGCAGGCACCCTGTCTGCTACTTGATGATGGGAATGAAAGGTCACAAGCTCTGCTCAAATTCACAAAGAATTACTGAGGATGCACCTACCTAGAGACAGCATAGCTAGGATAAATCTTTCTAGAAGCACGCACAATTATCTAATGCCAAACTCTACAAGGTTTTTCTTCACTGTCCTAACAGTGTGGGCAATGTGGACAATACACCCACTTCCACTGTCAGCACTTCTTAATCTAGTTCATTTCTGCTCTGGGGCCTCTTCTATGAATGATTACAGTGTTGGTTGTGAGAACAGAGAGACCAATGGTTTTTAGGTTGCTAATCCAATATCTGAGTATATTATTCAGTTATTTGGTCTATTTCTCCTTTTCATAAACATGGGTAAAACTATATATTTTCTTCCCAGCCTTAATTTTTCTCAACTGTTGTATTTGTAAAATCTTTGGGATGACAGATATCTTTCAGCAGGTGACTGAATATCAGGGAAGATTATGTACTTTTCACCTTGAATCAGGTGCAAAGCTGAAACTGTCATATGTGATCGCAATGGAAACGTGGCTTTCAGTAGATACTGGGAACAATTCTTTGCTGCATCTGTTCACAAACCCATCACTGAAATGACAGGAAATTCAGGAACCCTCCTTGCTCAGTATTTGCTGGGTTTTGAAAGGCTGGTGGGCATTTGGTGAAATGTAGAATGCAGAGAAAAAGTACTGATGCTTGTGGTTATTCTTCCCCAGGTGTAGGACCTCTACACTTGTCCTCGAACCTCATAAGGATTATCTCTGCAGGACTGACTCATACTTGGAATTGTAGAGACCCAGAACTTTCAAAAAAGCACAAAGATTGAACTGAATCCAGGGGTAGCAGCTAAAACACATTTGGCATTACATCTGCTTCCCATACAGCAAAATCAGATTGCTCATCGCTGTTTCATTTTTAGGTACAGTGAATTATATCATCTTAACAGAATAACAGCTGGATAAATGTTTTGAGTGATTTTTTTTCTTTTAGTTGGTTTCACTGTTGTTTTTTGTTTTTCCATGGTAAGGTCAAATCTGCTCCCACTGATCTCTTCCCATTCCCACAGAGTGCAAGTGTAACACGAAACACAACACTAGGTATTAAGATGATAATATACCACTGTATAAACTCAGGAGTATTTCTAGTCATAGTTTTGAGTGCTAACTTCAGCTGGAGAACCAATAGTTCACATTAAAAAATGCAGAAACTGAAAGATGGACACTGAAATTTTATATGCTCAGCATATCTATAGCAGATAACACAAAATTTCCATGGACTTTATGTCTTCAGTACTCTGAACCAAAGAGCTGCAAAGGCATTTTTTTTTAGCAGTGACTAACTTCTACTGTTGTAGAGAGAGGCAAAAGGAAGAAGAAACTAAAAATATTTCATGCTGTTCCCATGGGGGGTGGGAAAGAGAAGACTTTCTATTATACGTAAATAAATATATAATTTCAAGGCACTGACCCCAAATAGCCTCTCATACTAGGATAAATAAATGAGTCTGCAACTGTTAGCACCGCAGCATGGAAAACATGAACTAAGTAAAATCTGGCTGGAAAAACTCTCTCCTCCTGTGTCTGCTACATTGTGGCCTTTCAGATATCACGATTCTATACTGTAATAAAGGTATTCCAGCTGACTGTATAATCATTTTTTCCTCAGCATCAAATTCATCCTTTAATCTGCTAGTAGAATAAATTTGGGCTAAAACCATATGCTTAAGAGAAGTGTCTGATATCATTATGCCTACTGTACTGTTTCTCAAAGTGACCTCTTGGGGTACATACAGACAGGAAAATAACAATGGAGGGAAAAATCAAAATATAATTACAGAAACTTAATGATAAACCTAAGAAAAAAGTCAAATTTTGTCTTTGGGTATCTCTGCATTAAATGATGTAGAAGGAAACGTGTACTGTTTTAAGTTTTATTTTACACTGTAATAACCCTGTCCAAATCTGAGAGACTGTTTCAGCCTACAATACACCTATCAACCAAACAGCTCTTTCAGACTAAAACTTTTTAAGTACGCTAATCACAAAATATTTGTAGTTCCTGTATTAGTGACGTTGAACGCATTTTCTCGATTCCTGTTATGTTTTTGTTTGTCATAGTGCAGAGTTTCTGAATTTACTGTTCTGAAGACTACTTGCACTTATAACAAAGTAATTTCTGAAGTCTTGCGAATATCTTCTATACCTATACTAAAAATACCAGAATCACCCAATGTCAGTGTCAAGCTAACAAATCATCCCAAACATCTGAGCATGAAGTCATTCTGTTGAAGAGGAAAAGGAACAGATGCTGGTGGGAAAAAAAGCAAGTTAACTCCACAACTGCTGGCATTTTCCAGACATCCAGCTGAAAGAATGCCATGGTTTGCAAAGGACAACATCCTCCCACTGTGAGTCACCAGTGTTAAGAAATTTCCTCTGAGCCATAGGCTAACTGAAAGCAGTCTCCTAAGTTAAGGAAGTCAGGCAGTCATTCAGACCCAAAGCAACTGTGGATCCCAGGCAATGAGAACAGACCAAATAACTTCTGCCAAAGCATATTTCAAGGGATGTGTCTGATGGCAGTAAGACAGGAGACGGTAGGTTGCACAGAGACTCACTGTTGGCACACAGTTGCCTTCTTAGTTTGGTTTATGGTCAGTTCACAAAATCACAGAACAATTTAGGATGGAAGGGGCCTCAGGCAGAAGGGACTGGCACAAAGTAGGGCTAATTTTAAAGCTAGATCAAGTTATTTGGGTCTTTGTCAAGGTTTTAATACCAAGTTAAATCAAAATCTTGACTGAAAAGCTGAATGTTGCCATGAACTTCTGAAGCATCAGTAGGAACAGAAGCAGTTATCTGATGCGTGGAAAACTTGAGATTAATTCCAACTGTCAAGTTCCAGTGTACATATCAGGCTTTGCCCTGCATGCATAAGATACCCTCACCATTTTGCTAGCAATGCACTTTCACTTGGCTCTCCAGGTCCTATACAACCTCTTCAGTCTCCTGCTGTGTATCAATTGCTCCTGTTTTTAGCCTGTCATGTGTGATGTGTTATTCTGTTTTCCAGAGGAAGAAAGAGTTCGAGCACCACCCTCCCACAGACATTTCATGCAAAGATGTGAGAAAAACCCTCATGAAGTCACATCCAAGCTTTGTCAAACAGATTCCTTACAACTGCCTTCTCAAATACTGCAGAAAATCATCTTGTGTGTTCATTGTCTACTACTCCCAAATACAGCACGTGGAATAACAGCTCTAAAGAAGGGAATTTATAAGGGACATATTAAATGCTCCTTACAGCTATAAATCCATAACCATAACAGTTTAATATTCCAAATCAGTAACAGACATAAGAAATATTTCAAAGAGGAAAAAACAGTGCAAGAAGATAGAACTGAAAACAATACAACTTCAAACCACCCACTTCATTTAGTATGAGACAACCACGTGCTTGGCACTCTTTATACAGAAAGGATGAACCCCAAAAGGGCTTTCATAGCTTGGATCAGACAATACAAAACCAAAAATTCATACTCAGACAACACAATGGTGTGATCTTCATCTGGTATATCACATCACTAAATAAGACCAGATGAAGATCCATTTTCTCTCTTCTTTAGGGAATATCCGTCTTTCTCTGAATATCTCCATGTATTATAAAGAACTTGTAGTTCTTCAAATTCTCTTTCCTTTAGCAAGAATTGAAGAGCTCCATCCTATCTTAACACAACAGATGCAACGCCATCTCCTGACTTAGAGCCTCCATAAAATTTAAATGCATAGAAAATACCTCAGGGTTCTGGAAGAGAAGTCCAAGCAGCTCACATCTAGCTGAGAAATAACTGCTCCCCCATCTTAGCCAAGTTGAAACTATACTTTACAGTATAAAGACAAAGAGCACAGCAACCCAAGAACAAGCAGTAGATTGAGGACCTCATGTTCAACTGAATGTTTCCTCCAAAAGCAAGGACTCTAGCTTTTATATCTGCATCTTTCTTTTTCTTCACCCCACTAGACTAAGGTAATTATATCAAAAGCTGCAAAAGGAGCTTAGATTCCTCCAGCAGGTTTTGTATTACAGATAAATGTGTGTATGTGGTATAAGAATTGATAATACACACATGAGTTCATTTTTATATTTTTAATTTTAACAGGAAGATGCATCCAAGTTTCAGGGTGAAATATATTCTCTGGAATCCGGAATTGTAGCTAGCTTTCAATTAGTGTTACAGGCTAGTGTTGAACTGGGGATTTTGCTTAGTGCTCTGCAGGCGTGCCTGGACATGGAGTAGAGAACAGAAGTATCTTGCATTATATCAAGCCGCACCATATTAAGCTATACTCTTTATATGGTGATATTTTGCTAACAATGCAAACCACTAGGGTGAAGCTCAGAAAAACTCAAAGAAAAGACTCTGACATGTAGACATTATCCTAATTAATGTTAAGACAGTCAGCATGGGACCAAATTGGAAGTTTGTGAAATGGAACTGCAAATGTTTTAAAAAGCCTTCAGAAGAACTGTTAAAGGTTTGACTAAAGCTAGGATTCCTAAGGGCATTTTGGAGCCTAATGGACAGTTAGATGAAGGCCTCACATCAGGAAAAGGGAACTGAATATCAGGTGTTGCAGCAGTATCTGCTGCTTCTTGGTGGAAGAATTAAGTGTATTTCAGAAGGATATTTGGGACACTCCTCACATAGAGAATACAGCCTAACTGTGCAGGTGTAATGGCATATAAGTACCTTCCTGTCCATCTTTCCCGCCCCACACATTAAGCTCTCTTGTGTACAGACATACCACAAAATCCATTCCTACAAGAATGTCAAAATTATCCATCTTCTGAGGTAGTGTAAAAGAACGAATACTGATTAAATATATATATATATATATATATTTGAGATTGTTTCTTGGAAAGAAAAAAAAAGAAAAAAAAAGGACTATATGATGTGCAGCCAAGGTATGTATATACAGTACGGGAAAGAGGCATGAGAGAATGGTCAGAATACTGCCATAATGTTTCCCTAGATTTATTACTTCACTATTCTTTTTTTTTCAAGTAGAGAGAAATGCATTTTTATAAAAACACAATAATGACAAGTTCTCTGAAATTATAAAGCAATTTAGATCAAAGAGTTTAAAAACAAGTTCCTGACTTCTCACATTCGGTTTGCTAGTTTTCTTATTCATCAGTAAGGAGAAAAATGTGATTGACAAATAAAAAAAGAATAATTGCAGGTCATGAATTCATTAAGAAATCTTTTCTGTATATTGGCTGGTATAGCATATGTATCAGATAAATTTTCACTGGAATTATTTTAAGGCTATTTGGCTGTTCTAGTGATGCCTTTCCCTAGATCTGCTTCTGATAAAACAAGAAGTCTAACCAACATCAGGACTATATGTGTGGACTCTTTTTACTTTTTTTTCACTACTTGAGTTTCAGCGATGTCATTTGAGTAGTTGTTGGAACGAGTCAACAGGATGACCATGAAGATGATCAGAAGGCTAGAGCACCTCTCCCTTGAAGAATAGCTGAGGGAATTTGGCTTGTTCAGTCTGGAGAAGAGAAGCTTCAGGGAGACCTCACTGTGGTCTTCCAGTACTTAAAGGGAGTTTTTTAAACAGTAGGGAGACCAACTTTTTACATTGCCTGATAGTGACAGGAATGGCTTTAAGCTAAAAGAGAGGAGATTTAGATTAGACATCAGGAGAAAATTCCTTACTCAGAGGGTGACAAAGTACTGGCACAGGCCGTCCAGAGAAACTGTGGATGTCCCACCCCTGAAGGTATTCAAGGCCCGGCTGGACGGGGCTCTGGGCAGCTTGATCCAGTGGTTGGCAACCCTGCCCACGGCAGAGGTTGGAAATGAGCTTTAAGGGATGAGCTTTAAGGTCCTTTCCAACTCAAGCCCTTCTATTATTCTATGAGTAGGTACAGCGCAATTAAATGAATGCAACCAATCTACAGCAGAAAAGTTAAATAAATAAATAAATAGGAAAGTTGAACACAGTTATTAGGATTGAACTTTTAGGTGGCTTGTTTGTTTGGAGAGAAGCTGTATGACAGTTATTTCCAGTTTGACTGTACTTTGGAAAGAGATTTGCTACTAATTTTTCCTCAAATAAACAACAACAAAAATATATCATAAACCACAACTTGTTTAACTCTGTAAGCATGGTGTTTTGAGTAGAGTGCCAGGGTGCCACAATGAGGACTGATTAATAATTTTTATGATGTAAAATGAGGACAACTCACTATCTCTCCTTATGTACTCTGCAGATTCAAGGCAAGGTAGAGGAATAGCTGAGGTTGAGAACAGGTTAACGTTTTCCAATAGTCAGCCTTTATTCCTTGCAAATAGCTGCTCAACAAATGAGATGAAGCAGTCACTGTAGTTGCCAACTGAAGGTACTTCTTTAAGATCAAACCATAAGGAATATGGTTTTAATACTTGAGGTTTCAAATGCAAATCTAGAATGGCTACAGGAGACCAAAGGAAATATGGCTGTATGGTAGAATGTGAACACTCCTCTATCACCCACAACCACAAAATTTCCATCCAGAACGGAGACTCCCTTGAGTATCAGGGAACTCTGATAGGCAAGCTGTGTCCCCAGCATACAACTAAGTGCACAGACACGCATCTCTGCATTTCTTTAGAAAGGTTTAATATCGGAAACAGAAGGAATGAGACTTCTGATACAATAGGGAAGTCCTTCCAGGAACAAGTGCCATGAAAGATTATAACTGAAGTTTAACTGCCAAGATAAAAGTACAATGTGTCTACAGTGAGAAGTGCTCTTCATTCCTGCAGGTGACAATTTTTACTTAACACAGACACTAATATTGCACTTTTGGAGCAGAACAAGAAGTTCTGACCTTTCATTATTTTTAGACTTGAAAAGACATCTGAGATCAATGAATGTGAACAATTCCCTAAACTTGTACTTTTTGACCTTCTAGTACATAGCATTTGTTCTTGCCCCCTTACAAAGCTTTCCCTCAGCATGGACACAGAGCCCTCACTTCCCAGAAAGCAGAGAACTTGGCATCAACGAGACAGAGCTCTTTGGATGGCTAACGGAGCTCTGTCTAGTGAGGTATCAGGCTCATTGTGGCCAAAATTAGATTACAAATTCTTCAGGGAAAAGACAGCTTTCCTCTGCAGGGAAGCCTGCAGCACACTTTTCTGTCACTGTAGAACAGTAATGATAGGTGGATTAGGTAGTAGGCTGGAGAGATGTGTCAGCAGGGATCATTTGACTGACTGTGAGGGGAAACAATGAATAACATTGGACAGTTAAGGTTTCAAGTAATTGAAAGTATCTGCAATGTAATGAATAGACATCTGGCAACAGTATACTGTTCCAGTTAGCACATCATTTTGGATAGCTGGAGCTCAGCTAACTGAGGTTTCACTATAAATGCATTATAAAGATTTTCCAGTATGCAGCTCCTTTAACTACGGAGGTCTTCAGGATTCTTATATCAAATCCACTACTTTAAGGGAAAAAAAGGAAAAAAAAAAAAGTGTAATGTACTGAATCCAACCAACATATTAAATACATTAAAGCCTGAATCTTCCTGCCAAGGCTGACTGGTCCTAGAGGTGGAATGTGTGGTTCTTTAAGACAGCTACAAATAGATCCTCTCCCATCAGAGCTGAAAAAGCCAGCTGAGCTTGCCAGCAAAAATGTAAAGCAGACATGGATCACAACAGCCTTCACCTTCCCTCCATACTCAGGCTCTATGTAATAGCGGGAAGAAGAATGAAGAGCACCAAGCACAACTGAACCTAGGCTACTTTTATACACTTCTCTAATTACTGCTAGTTCAGAGGCACTGTAACTAATTTCATGCCATTGACTTTCCTCTGTGATGCATCTCAACCAAAAGCAAGAAACATACAAAATACCCACCTGATTGGTTTCGCTGAGATTTTATTTAATTACGTGGTAAGAAAGCTGATTTTTTTTTAATTTATTTTTAATTTAATGCTGAGAAAAGAAGTCAGTCTAGTATTCTCAGAGAGCAAAATTCTTCAATGACTCACAAAACAAGCATGTGAAAGGCAGCAAACATAATTACTGCAAAAGGATCATCATCAAAGTTTCCATTTGCCTTCTTCAGCATGGACATCTAAACCTCCCCTTCCAGCATCTGCTATGCAGACCTACGTGTAAAGACCGGTGCTCTCACAGCATGCCTTGCATATTTGCAAAATAAAACCTATGAATCTACCATCTTTCTATCCAACTACTTGTTTCTTTCCTAGAGCATCAAAAAAATTCCACCACATCACTCCTGCATGAATTATCTTGTACAAGTTTCACAGCAGTGATAAAAACTTTAATTGCACGTGTCACTAGAAAAATCATGTCCAAGATACTCAGGTATCAGCTCCTGGTCTTCTGGCCTTCTCACTGATTGGTCCAAATTTGAAAATCTTGACTGGAGAAACACCACACACAAACTGATAGGAGCAAGTACCTTTCGTTTTATAATGCAACACAGTATTTCCTATTAGGTCTGGAAGTATTTGCAGTTAGGTTTTAAGATATTATTATAATATTCTTCACGTATTTTAAACCATCCTGAAATACCTCAGTAATAAATGTATTCTGAGCATCCTACATAAGTTTTTAAAAATCCCTTAAAGCTTTTTCCACTACATTTATTTCTGCTAAGAAACATGTAAAATATTCAGTATGGGGAGGCATAAGATTTTTACTTATTGACATATTCTTCAAAAATCATACGTGAATAAGGTGCAACATTCTCACAAGAAGTATATGCATGTCAATAAAAATCCTTAAATCCTTAAGCATGTTCTTGAGAAAGCAGTGGATAAACATGGATTTCATATCTGGATATGCATCAGTAATGATGTACATGCACATACAATTTATACATGAGATATTTTGATCAGAACAATAGTAATACCTTCTTTTTGCTGCAGTATATCTGCCATTTCTTCTCTGGAGGGAGTGCAAACATAGCCTCCCTGTTCTTGTCTGTAAGATCCAATTCATCCTGGAGATCATGAAAAAGAAAAACAGAAGAAAAAACACAGTCAATGGCTGCATTGGTAATTTCTATTATATTAAGAGGAATCTGGATCAGGTACATTACCTAACTTTCAATCAAAATGCAGGGGACTTAGTGTCTCCCAAAGACCCTTGGTTTCATACTTTTTGCCTCACAACGCCAAGTTTCCCCTGTCAGGGCACAACCTGAAAAGAGGGCAGTCTGAACAACTGCAGGGCCAGACTGCCATTACTTACGATTGGTATGGGATGAGAAAGATCACATGAAAGAGATGAAAGTACGAACTCAAAGAACTGGCTTACATAATAGTGACGCACCTTACAGTAGTTAAAGGCAAAAAATTCAGTACAATTTTCTTCCGGCATGCATTATCAGCATGGTCTTCCAGTTAAAAATATCAACAGATTTGAGGTACATGCCACTTTGTTCTACATCTGGGCAGAGACTAACAGAAAAGTTAAATAAATAGCTTTTTGTTTCTTCTGCAGGCTGCCAGTGATTTAGAATGAGAATAGTGAAATCACTGTATCTTCTAAACCAAGGTCAAAAGATAGTGGTTTAGTGGCAGTAATGTCATTGGCAACCTACAGGCTAAAAAAGTTTCAGTACCATTATACTTGTCCACTGAAGCACAGAGGCTCCAGCAGAAGACAATCAGCTGTTCAGAATGAGAGGATTCTACTCCACACAACTTCACATCAGCTTAAACAGACGAGCAAATTCAGTCTTTTAAGAAAATGAGTTCAGCGGAAGACAACTTGTCTATCTCTTCTGTAAAAGGTAGACAATGTCAGTCTCTCTTCCTATTCTTGTTCTCTGTTCACTCAGCACTGACCAGAATAGAACTCTGGTCACAGCTGGCAGTCTCAGGTGCTGATGAGAATTAAACAAATAGGAATGGTCTTTAGAGCAAGTAGCCTGCATGAGCTGAGACAGACAAAGATGTGTAAACTAGAGTTATAGCAATAAAAATACAAGCTTCCAATGACATTTCAGTAGATCAGTTTTGGTAGGGTTTCCTATTTCTTATCTATTGCAGGGGAGATGGACCAGATAGCCTTTAAACGTCTCTTCCAGCTCAAACGATTTTATGATTCTATTTGAAAGTGTTTGGAAAAGGAAGCATCCAAGGGTTTGATATCTAGATGACTTTGCAGCACTAAGAACATCACATGCACAGGTTCTGGCATCCATGCTAACCTAACCCAAGCACAGACAATACCTCTTTAACTCAGACCAACAATGGTTCATTTGGAAAGCTTTCAGGGCTGGGAAACTTGTGAAAACAGTGAGCTAAATTGCACACTGAGCCTGGTAGCGGCTGCTGACAGATTTAAAAGCCCATAGAGATTTCAGCTGCAAAAAGGTACAAAAGAAATGCAAACAGTAACAAGGTAAGGTCAGTGCCAGCAGCCCAAGGTAGAAGAAGCTGGAATTCTTTCTCTTTCGTTCTTTTTTTTTTTTTTTTTTTTTTAAACAAGAAAAAGTTTAAAGGAAAAGAGTAAAGAAAAACTTTAACTGTGCAAAAAAAGTGCAAGCCATGTGGAAATGTTTAGGGTGAGTTTCCAAACAAGGGGGCAGCCAAGCGAGGCAAGGAGTTTTATCCTTGCTACACACAATTAGAAAGTTCAGGCCAGGATCACATTCTTGGGGAGAGAGGGAGAGTGAAACGACATGTAAGGTCTTAAGACAAGCAAAGGAATGCTGTTGGAGGTCAAGCATGTGGGAGGGAAGGGAGGAGCAGACAGGGAATCAGAAATGGCAGGTTTGGAAGAACCACCAAAGGGGCCAGAACACACATCTGAGAAAAGTTGGCTGCCCTCAGCTAAATTCTTAGAAAAATTACGGTATTTTATTGAACTGCTTAATGATCTTAGCCTTCTTTTTTTTTTTAGTTTTTTTTTTTTTCCTAATTTTAAAAAAATAATAACGAAGTTGAATTCACTGGACAAGAAAGCTGAAAGGTTAACTGATTCTGCTTGGTTCTCAAAGCAATTTTGCCCACCAAACCACCTGCTAGACTTTTGTCCTCAAAAATGATTATATCAACCAATACAGTACAGGACCATCATTTCATCAATAAAGCATTCATATTGACCAGAACTTAGGACCACCTGGATGGCAGGATGCTGACACTTAGCTTCTGGATATTCCCACTGGCACTGGCAGCATCAGGGACATAAGGAACAATCTGCTTTCAGTAGAGTAGTATATGTGACTTCTATTCAATTTTGAGAACATTCTTTTCAGGACAGGAGTCTAGAAGGGTTATTTGTAGCAAAGAAAGATCCAATGGGAATAAACTGCATCTGCACCCTGTAAGCTAGAAGAGTATTAGAAGTCATCACATGAGGTATGGTAGCACAGAAATAAGAAAACTGCTCTAGTTACGTGGCATAATGTGTTCAGATGCAGACAGAAAGAAACCTGACTGGAAAGCAGCACAGGAGGCTCAGAAGAATGGACTGCTCTTCTTTGTGAAATAGCCAGTGTTTGTCTCCATGAGGAGGCAAATGCTAGGCTCTAACCCCACAGTCAGGTGGGCAGGTAACAAACAGAAGCAGAGAAAGAGACACCTCCAGAACGTAAAGCAGCAGCTGGGCTCATCAACAGCATTTCCTGAAGTAAGCCATTCTCTTCAGTAAGCGTGCTGCTTCATGGAAGAACATTGTGAGAGAAACTGAAAAGGCCTACATGCCCCATTCTACCTACATCCTTAATCAAATCTTACTCTATGAAAAACCACAAAACTCTGTAAAACACTGAAGACATGAAACTTTCTTCTGGAACCCTCCAAATTCTCTTCCCTTTCCAATCCCCAGGCCCCTTAAAAAGCAGGAGATGACTGCAAAAGTAACAGCTGCACCTAGCTAAGAAAGAAGATCTTGCATCAGATTTTCCTATTCTGACTTGGGAACCTAACAGACAATGCATAAAGAAACCTATTCCTGTTTCCCTCCAAAGCAGTCATTACAGAAAGAGTGGAATTAATTTCAGAAAGGCAATTTAATTCATGAATAGGTCATACTGGCCTGACAACAGAGGCAGATCTGTCAAAATGTAGAACTTCAGATACTAGACTTAGTTTAGTGACAGCAAGTAGCTATTGAAGTAGAAAGGAACTGCAAAGTTGGCAGGAAAGTGGAAAAACTACAGACTCTGAATGCAGTCATCAAGACTGGTGTTGGACTCAGGTTGAGGAAGGCGGTATGGTGTGACTGAAAGCACATGAAGCATGCATGAAGGGCAAGTGAGATCAAAGAGGTACAAATACCATCCTCCACCACCTGTACCCATTTCCCAACAGAAACATAATAAATCTGCCATGCCCCACATGGAGGGCTTGGTTTCAGCAATTCATGCCAGCGTGACCCTGCACAATGGATCTCAGACTATGGTTCTAAAAAACACATGAAGTTGCAAGTGTTCCCATGAAGCAGATTAAAAAGACATTTGTCAGGTTATCCTGAGGGCGATGTAAAGTAGCTCCAGTTAATTCTTCTCACATTTCTTTCCTTTATCAACTTTCTACATTATTTTACTTACTGAGAGAGGGACACAGTGAGTTAATTTCTCTTTCATGTGGGCATTTTTCACTGACAGATTAAATTTCAATGATAAAACATGTAATATGCACTGGAGCTGGATTTGAGGTTCTGATATTTCCAGCCTAGTTTTTGGGCCAAAAGGGAAGATGGCCTCCATTCAAAATGGCTACAAACCAAGGAAATAAGAGACAGAGAGAAAGAAGGAAGAATGGGCAGGAAACATAAAGCAGTATTTTGTGGGATTGAAAACCACATTATGTCCCTTGTTTTTGGGAGCATTCATTCAAGTGTGAAAGCTGGATTTGATGCTTCTAGCCATGAGCTTGATAATGATATCACTCAAAGCCCCAGAAGAGCTGAAAAGAAAGGCACTTCTCACCTAGACTGGGCAGCATTTTTCTTATAGATGTGAAATTAAATTAATAAAGAGAAGAAGGAATATTCTGGGAATATAGAACAGTGGCCCTTCCAGAGAACCTTTAATGCCTACTACGACCCCTGTATTGAGATGTACTTTGCACCTCCGCCACTCAGTTCTCTATGGAAAGGAGGGACAGAGTCAAGAAACAGATGATCCTCCACCAGTGTAGTTCACCAGGCTCTGCATGAAGACTTGTATGGTCCAGAGAAATCATGGGATTTAAACAGGGAAAAACTGAAACAGGTTGAAAGGTAAACTTAGCAAAATAATGCGAGACCTAGTGAGACTTGCCATTTTCAACATACCAATGTTGGAGCCACGGAAGGAGTAGGACAGAAAGGTGAAGATGGTGAGTATACAGAGTATCAGGGCTTTGGGGACCCAGGGCATCTTCACTGCAAGTCAGAATGATGAAGACCAACAGCATAAAATTGGTTCTCCAGGAATGTTTTGAGAGAGATGGAAGATTTCCTCAGTTGAAGGTCCTTCTCATTCTACTTGGCCCAATTCCACAAGCTACCAGCACATCCTTATTAACTCTGGGAGTTTCTCAGTGACTAAGGGCAGACAGCTGCTCCAGTAAATAATAAAATAAATAAACAACAACACCAATAACAAAAAAAAACATCATAAGGATTGATTTTTGTTGTTGTTTAAATATACTTGGAATTCTCTTTCCAGAAGAAATATGTAAATTCCTAGCACCCATTTGGTTTGCTGTAATTTACTATAATCTCAAATTCTGCACTAAAACTTATTAAAATCATAAATGTTCAATGAATTATGCATAGCATCTCCAGCCAGATGTGGCAAAGAACTGTAACACGATATACTTCATTCACTGTAGTCAGTAATTTCACTAGTATGGACATAACCCACATTTTGTCAGGAGAGAGATGAGCTTTTATTCTCTTATGTTTAGCTGGATACCCGTCTTGTTCCATCAAGTTCTTATAACTTCAGCTATGGACAGCTGAGTTATATTTTTAATTTTTGTCTTTAGGTCTCTTACTTATGATGTTCATGAAAACACATTCTTTCTACGGTTGCTTTCTCTGAGCATACATCTCAGCCTGAGTCTCATATTTAATGGCTTCTTTTATTACTGGGAGGATGCTATGATATACAAAAAGTTGTTTTTTTTTTCTTGTTTTATTTTCTTCCTACTAAAAATTCAGGCAACTGTTACAGAATTGTTAATGAATGTAAACCTTTTACCATGTGCAGAGGTAATATTTTTACACTAAATCTATCATTACTATATATAATTGAAAGCAACCATGAGCTGTAATACATTCACACATAGGATTCACCACTTCTGTTGTTCTGTATTTTTATTGTCTGATTATGGCTGTATTACACTGCTTGGTTCTTCAACAGAAGATGAGTGCTCAAGCAAAAGGATAGCCTGGTCCCAGCAGCAACAAGCACCACAGGAGCCAAACTCACAGATGGCACAAACTGGCCAAGCTCCACAGAAAAGTTAAACTCTCTACTGCTATTAAAAAAAGAAACTCATGTCTATACAGAACAAATGAGAGCAGCAGTTATCTGTCCTGTGATCAGTACCAGGAGCTTCAGAGGGCTGCACAAAAGCCCTGCAAGTGTAAAGCTTCAGAAAAAGCTATGTAGACAGTCAAACACTGCACTGCTCCCTATCTCAAAAAGCCACTCGATTCTGTGATGCATTTGACTTAACGTTCCTTTCAAGATGGGAGACAGTACTGATATTTGCAAATTCGTTTTTGCTCAGCTTTTTTTATGCTCAGTCACAACAGTATTATCCTTGATAGTTCTCTGTGAATCATCAAATAGGGAATAAAACTGAACAATTAGGAATGATACTAAGGTGCCTTTAGAAGCAGACTCTAGAAAATCTCCATAATTTGAAGACATTTTATTTGAATAACTCACTCGCATACCTACCTCAAATGCAGGTTCAAGAGTATGTTCATTTTTATGTTATGACCTTGCACTGCATGAATTCTAGTTAAATGCACCACACGTATCCTGCTTCCTGTTCACATCATCATTCCTTCTTTCTCCATTCTCGTGCACACACATACCTTTACTTTTATATCCCTCTCTAATCTTTTTCTCATTGCCCTTTACCCTTTTTCCTGTCAAGCTCAAATGCACTCTCCCTTACCCACTTCATCAATCATTCTCAGTTTCTTAACAGCATCAAACCCACCCAAGTTACAAAGTGAAGTATAATACACTGTTACCAGAATAGTAAATTCTCTATATAATGTAATACCGCTTGCCTTAGGTTCTAACAAAGTCATTTATATAAATGTCTGTCACCATGTCCCCAAAGGAAGGGCCATACTGCAGTTCCCAAGTAGCACAGTAGAGCTAATGGCCTTATGCACTGGATGAATTTATTTAAATACAGTACGAAGTAAAAAGTGAACGTGACACATCATGGGATCCTATCCAGCATCTGCTGCCAGGCCCCAGAGTAAAGTTCATGTTCTCTGTGCAATCACTCTGAGGGAATAGCTGCTGGTGGATTAATCAGTGTTGAAGTACAACTCAAGCTGACATGAGATAAATGGTTCTGACATCTCTGGGACTATAGAAGAAGGAAAAGCTGTAGAAAGAGATCAGGGAGGGGGTTGTCAGTAGCATGCTACAAGCCTTTACAGTAGGGGATCCAATCCAGCATTACAGCTTTAACAAGTGAACTGAGTAAGATCACACTGCTAACATGTGATTTTTATTGCCTGAAAGCTTCACTTTTACATTAACAATCGTACTTAGGAACCCCATTTTTTTTTTCCTCCCCAGATTACACTGTCTGTGCCATGCTCTCTAAGCAAATAAGCAAATAATAAACAGGTCAGTGTGGTGGCTCATGTTCTAGCCATCTGTCCAATATGTAGGGAGGTAGGGAGGAACAGACAGAAGCAGATTCTCATTGCAGAATCCAGTGGCAGCTATTCCAAAAGCTGGTTTAGAGACAACTGCAGTGAGTGAATAAAAATTAGTCTTCAGATCTTAGTCTCTTCTCAAATCACTTACAAACACTTTCAGATAAGATAGATCTTCTCTATTTAGTCACTGTGTTCACCTCCAGGGGACAGTAGAGGATTGTTCCCCTACAGTTTTCCTTCCATTACTTCATTCGATCCAACTCACCCAGCTGACAGATGAGAGGCAGCCTCTGGAAGAGCCCGCATTTCCAATACTGAAGTCAATAAAGTATTCTGAAAGCCTGCCTCTCAGTAAATGAGGTTCATTCGACTGCATAAGCTGCCTACATCTATGCACAAACTGGAGCAAAGAGCAGTGCAAAAGTAGCACTCAGCAAAGCCCCCCAGCAGGAGAAGTGTTTCAGAGGCATGTGAATATCCACCCAACTGCACGCACCAGAGTGTGACTGACATAGGCATCAAGAAAGAGGGAATCAGATCTGTATAAGCACCAAGCGGCTCCCACCCCTAACTTCTCAAGGCTGTGCCCCCCAGCAGTCACTGACAGCACATGCTCTTTCAGCAGACAGCAGCATTGCCACTCATGCAGCCAACACATGTGCAAGGCAGCAAACTAGTTAGAAGTACCCACTTGGGCAAACCAATATATCTCCCAAGTCCTCTGGTAATCCATGGAAAAAGAAACAAACACACAAAAAACAAACAAGAGAACCCTGCAAAACTCTTCCCCCATCAACCTCTTATACCTCATCCTAACCCCTGCAGTTAGAAACAGTCAGCGTGATTTAACTAATCACAAAGATGGAGAGCAACATTTTGGTCAGTTTCCCAATTAATAAGAATTAGGTGAATCACTAAAAAAATATCACCATCTTTCCACATCTTTGCCTATACAGTAAGTGTATGTGCAAACTCATATGCCACTTGTAGCTTACAAACACAAGAACTATATATGCAGCACATATCTGCTTCTATCTACAATGCTTTATTACAACGTTTGTAAAAAATGAAAACACCGTGCTCACAGGAGTTTCTCACACAGACTGCTAGCATAAGAAGATATGTTTATGTTTCAGCTACTGCCATAGATGCGAATATAAACCAGAAAAGCAGACAAACAAGAGACTTTGATTCCCATTATTCTCTTTCTAATGCTTGCCTTTTAAAAAAGATGCAGCTTTAATACACCCTCTGTATTAAGGGCCTGAATCTCTTGGTTTTCAGCCACAACAGAAGAAAGCAGAAAGTACCTGATGTCAGTGTTCAGGAGAATATATCCCTCTTCTAAGATGCCAACACAGAAGTTGTTCATTCTTATGACTCAGCTCCAGACTAATAATTTTATCTATCATAGGCACAGCTTTTTGGCAGAGAATTTTATCAAACAAATAGCCAATTAATTCCCCATGACTCCACCCTGCAAACATCCCCTTTGCTGTACTGCTTCCTTTTTTCTTCCTTAATTGCTGGTTAATTTCCCAGAGAAGAGCTAAATCCTGTCTCACTCCTACTCCTCTCTGTGGCTCGACAGCATACCAGCACATAAAACCAGCAAAGCTGACAGTGGCCATCTCCTTTCAGAGGCCATTAGAAACACCTATCTGCTGGTCATTTTTCTGCCCTTCACAGGCAAAGTACGTGTGTTAGACAACAAGCTGCTAGGGCAAATAGAAAGAATGAGGAAAACCAATACCTATTTATGCAACAACGCACACAGATGTTTGCAGAGAGATCATAATTTAGATAACACATTCTCATACATGCAGGACTATAATACAGGTAGAGCTAAAAGGGAAGTTCCATGGATATCCTCTTGGGTGGGCATATGAGGATAATAAAGCAAAAAATTTTTCTGTCATCACTGCTATTTCTGTTAAGATGGGCTGCATGTCCATGTCAGTGAATTGGAACGAGCCCAACGATAGGGATGGGGATGAAAACTGAATAGTCAGGCTTCTGTCTAATCTAAATCCCCGCTGCTGCAATTTAAGCCTATTACTTCCGGCCCTATCAACCACAGATACAGTTAGCAGATTTGTTCCTTCCTCTCGATAACAGTTTTCAAGTCTATTAAAAGCTGTTGTAATGCTCCTCCTCAGTCTTCTTTCTTGAGGCCAGACAAAACCAGCTCTTTCAGTCTCTCTTGAGGTCATGTCCTCTGGACCTCTCATTCCCCTTCTAATTGACATCCTGGCTATCCCTGGTCAAAGTGCATCTTTTCTGGAGTTCAAAAGTGTGAACAGTGTTCCAGACAAGACCTTACTAGAAGTAAGTGCAGAGATTACCTCATGCATCTTCCATAGCAAATTCCTGGTTATGAATCCCATGAAAATGATGACTTCTTTTATTTTTTAAGTAAACAAAAAAAGTGTGACTCATGTTCACCCGTGATCTTCCATAATACCTACTTTCCTTTCCAAAGAGATGCACCCACCTGCCTGATTCCCATTCTGCATTATCTGACTTGCTCCTATAAGTTCATTTTATCCGTTCACTATTTATCACAGTTTCTCCATCTTGTTTCAAACTTGTCTTTTAACACCCACAGGTTTACAACCTAATGACATCTGCAAAATTCATAGGTATATCCTGTACTCCACTACTCAGTCAATCAAATAAAAACACTGAACAGAACTGAAGCCACTCAATCTCTGCTTGATCCATCTTTTCACTGTGACAAACTACAAGCCCTCTGGGGTTAAGTACCCCTTTTACCACCATATTCTGGTTACACACAGAGTATCAGACACCTCTCTCAAACAGAGTTCCCAGTATCATCATCTAAAACACTAAATAACAACAAAGATGCTGCTACAGCACAGTGTCATTCCCCACTCCTAGTTTCCCTTCCTTTTCCTCTCCCTACTTTCCCCCTCCCTCTCTCCCTTCCCAGGGCCAAGGTTTGTTTTTCATGCCAAGGTTCTTTAGATGAGACCCCATACGGGAAGGTCGGTGTGGGAAAGGTTATTAGATGTCCGTCTAAACTGCTACCTTTCCGGCTTCCCCACCCTCTCCCTCTCTACAAAGTCTCTTCTGTTCTGCTTTAATACTAATGAGTTCAGAGGAGGTTCCTATACTGGAGCAATTCACAGCTTGAACTGTGCCAAAGCACACAGGCACACACCTCTCTGATCGTTTCCTGCCCAAGCACAGTCCTGTTGGCTCAACCCACAAAATGTGGGATGGGAATTGCTGCTGCGGCCCTGTGCCAGAGACACGCTGAATTTCCAGGGGGTGTCGGTGCCACCCATTCCTCCCAGCTTCATCCTCTTGTGTGTACCCTACTTGCCATATGTCCCTATGCAGGAAAACATGGGTAAGTCAGAGATTGGCTGACATTTAAATCTCTGATAAAATATTATGTAAAAGGGCAGGAGAAAATCAGGAGCAATACTAACATCTTATCATGTTCTGTTTGTGGTGCTCAGACACATGCTCAATCTCAGCTCTTACACACAGGGGTAAACCGAAAGGAACTCCAATAAATCAACATTATTTCTAGCATTATCTCAGGTTTAGACAGGTAGAAAGGAAACTAGGAGCTGGGTTTAGTTCTTCTCTTGCTCTCAGAATAATTATTTCAGATTTAGTAGTGCAGATCAGAATGCGTCCCTAACTCCGTTAAACTCAATCAAGTTAGCCTGTTTTACACAAGTACAGAATATCAATCTCTATCTCAACTTACCTGCTTCAAATTCTAAAAGAGACTAATCCTCTGTTGTCACTAGACAGCATGTAAGACAGGCTCCTTCAACTGCCTACAGACCAGACTTCAGAAACAGAACAGACTTAGCAGCCCCCCTTTTTGCAAATTCTTGCTTTCTGCTTCAGTAAATGAAGATGAGCTTTATTTACTACTAATCTATCCAGATTCAATATGAGATCACCCACATATGATGTATCTCTCATCTCCTCTGGGGTAAGGTGGAGGGCAATCCCACAATACTTTTTCCTAACAGAGTATTTTCATAGCCAAACACTGAATGGAAGGCATGACAGTGTATTTGGTTACTCACTCACACCCTGTCCTGTCTCAGTGCTCAAATACTCTGATAATCAGAGCAGCAACTACTGCACTGACATCACCAGGCTTAAGAAAATAGCTAGAACTTTTTTCCTCTAAATACTTCTAAGTATGAAGTTATATGAAACATTCATAAAATACAACAAAAGGAATAAGAGGAACGAGCGTTTGCCTTGCAGACTAAATTTCTCCCCTAATTGCAATTACAAATTGTTATTTTGTTAAGCATTTGTAATCCAGAAGTTCTCTCTCACTGTTGTTATAGAAGCCAACAACTTTACACCGACCAACAAACTCATCCAGCTGTTGCTCTCTATACAAGATGTAATGCTGAAACACAGCCACTAAAGCAATCCCAATGGATTTTCCATGACTCAGGGAACTCCCTGGACAACTTCCAGATTGGGAAACTACAATCTGCTTTCCCCTTGTAATTTCCTTTAGAGAAGTTACTCTCCAAACCTCCACCTAGTAATCTATTGCATAACATTGTTGTGCATGCTGCTAAATTCTTTTCAAAAGATGCTTGTGTTATTAGTCTGGCCAGCCTCTCCCTTTCTGTGGCTAACAAATCACAAGAAAATTGCAAAAAAGAAAAGGTATCCTTAAGTGTTTTCAATATAGAAGTGCCTAGAACATACAGATACTGGCTAGGGCCCTTTTGCACATGCACTGGGCCTACATGTGAAAGAAAGAAGAGCTTGCCCAGGAAGGCTACAGATTTTCCTATCAGATTCAAGCTGAAAATAGGAAAAGCAGATAAGAGCAGGGCAAGCTCTATGAAAAGAAGGACTAGCAGAGATTTGTTCCCAAGATCTTCAAATACAATTAACTTTGCCACTGGAAGGTTTTTGTACTTCCTGTGACCTCCATGTGCGGCATTTTTTCAGCACCTTTTCAATTTGGCTACAGTTCTGCATTAAAGCTTGTTTAAGTATTACAAATCCCTACTTCACACTGGGGAAGTAAACTCATGAATGCATGAAATAAGTTGTTCACATCTGTAGAGGGACTTCAGAAAAGAACTCTGGGGGGAAAAAAATAAAGAGAAAAAAAAGAGCAGCACTTCCAAAGTTTTCCTCCTAGCAAGGTTGCAAACTTTTCCATGTACAGAAGAAGCAACATTTAGCATTCAAAGCCATGAATAAGTGGTGTTCCAGTGCCAGGTGGAAGGCATCTGTCTATATTTCCACTGGACTAAGCATGTCAAAGACAGCAGCTGCAGATGCAGCGTGGTAAGGTGAGTGAGAGAAAAAACACCTTCTGATGCCTGCATGGCTTGCTGCTCCTATCAGGTGCTGCAGCAATGAGCTGAAGAGCCTCTCATTACCTACCTTAGTGACACCAAAATCTCCCCCTTGTTGAGTGCAGAGGAAGATGTCTAGAAACTATTGACCTGAAAACTTCACACCCTAAAAAGGTGCTACGCTATCCACTCAGCCTCACCTGTATCATCTCCCCTACCACGCAGCCTTACAGTGCAGGCAGGCACATGGCAAGAAAGGAAACTCACATCTTTCTTTCCCACACTGAAATAAGCATCCCACGTTACTTTAACAGGTAATGATAATATCCTGAATGATAAACAACCTAGAGCGCTGTCTGAAAAGAAAATCCACCTGCAGGACACAGAGGCATGGCATAACTGTAAACCTTTCCTCCTAGTTCTCCTTCAGGCTACAATATACACTGTTTGAGTATCTATTATATCTGATTTAAATTGCTACTAGATGAGCAAATACAGAAACTAATTTGAATCAACACATGAAATAGATTAACTTTACTGATTGTTATCTACTTCTTCATTCAACTATCTTATTTTGCTAAGTTTTGCCTATACCCCAGCTACAATTTGTCTCAGTAGTGAGTAACTGCTATCCTGCAAAACACTTGGACGCAGTCCTCTTTCACAATCCTTCCTCCTTACTGAAAATTCTCATTTGCTACATTTACATAGTAATTTTGTTATAAATTCTATACGGTTTTCATCATCACAGAGATCCAGCTCTCCCTATGTTGCTAAAATCAAACTAAGTGACAAATCTACTACAACATCTCAGAGCTGACTCTTTTATGAGCTGCAGAAGAAACCGATATCTGTCATTCGGTCTTCCTTCATCAACACACTAGCTCTGCCTCCAAAAGCACATCCAGAAGATCATTTTGGCCCACCATCTGTGCCATGCCACCTCCATCTTTGCACTCTTTGCTCTCCCTTCAGAACCACAGTGACTTCTTTTCCTTCAGTGTTTCAGAAAACATTATCCCTCCTTAACACAATCTCCTGTCCAGTTACAATCCAGCCATCATGTTATTTGCATGATTCAATACTTTACTCTGACATTTTCCACAGATTCATCTCCAGGTAGCCCCTTCTCATCTCAAAAGGCCTCTTTCACATGATCCATAAAAATTTCACACCTATCCTCAGCAGGTCAAATCTAGAATCCTAATGTCCTCTCCAGAGAGTGCAGAATTAGGTCTTAGTGTGTTTGTAGGGCATCTAGTATAGTTTTGAACAACAAAAGACAGTAATACACAGAAGTAAAGAAAGGGAATAAACTGAAAAAGGGCAGGAATCATGTTCAGAGAGACCATGTTGAAGGCACAGGCCAGAACATCTCTGTCCTGCGGCTGGCTTTATTTCCACTAGAAAAGACAGAACCTTATACTTTAAGTCAGTAGATACTGACCTGTATGAGAACAATGGTTCAGTTCTAGGAGTAATATAGAAAATTGTCTACTTTGTACTCCACTTTCAGTGAAGCTGAAAGCCTGGGAAAGCTGAAATAAGGATAAGTTATTTTGATCCCTCCAGTTTCCAAGTATGACTCCTACTATCAGTATCATTTCAATGTTTAATCGCTTCAGCAGCCTTCAGACTCAATCCAGTAGTTCCTGGCTCTACATTACAGCCATAATGAAACACAAAGCCATTAATGTAATATTGGTGCTTTAATAAGAAAAAAGCTCTACTGTGGGGTCTTTACATTATAATTTTTGTCTTTTTATGTAATGTTGCCTAGCACTAAATCCACTTGCAGCTGTGCCAAAATATGATGGTATTAGCAGCACAGCTGATACAGTGTTAGAAATACGTGGGTACAAGATGTCTGAACAATAAACACATCCACCCATAGCTTAAGGGGACAGAATATCATGAGAGTTTCCAAGCATTCAGTAGAGGGAAGACACAAGATAGACTTCTTAGCACATCAATACTTTAGTGCAAGGATCTGGATTTTCCTTGCATTTTGCATCCTGAGCTACATCTCTGCTGTGCTTTCAACATCCTGTACTGCTTTTCTCATGCCCTAGAGTAGCTATTATGCATTTTCCCAATGAAGTAACATCACGGTTATCCTGTAACAAATACGTAATTCAATAAGTAGGTCTTTCTCAGTGTTTTTAGTCCACTGTAAGCAAATCTCACCCAGAACATACACAAAGTGAATGTCTGAACATTCCCTTTAAACACTCCCACCATGACCACAGTATTCCCCACCATTCAGGAAGGCTATCAGTATGTTCTCCTAGGGGTACTCAGCAACCACCATGGATACATAAAATACCGCACATACCTAATCTAAGGCAATGTAGAACCATCCACTACAGTCTTCAGTGGAACTGAACTGCTTTCCACCAGATAAGGATCTGTCCGTAAGTCTCACAGTAAAGCAACAAGATCTTTAAAGCAATGTATCCCTGCACAAAAGCCTTGTAACTACACATGTACTTTGGTAACACCCCCAGGTCCTTCACACCCAAATTCCAGCACATACATCCACATTTGGATTTGCATTTGTTTACACAACCCTATTGATTCCTGCGCATGGAGTGCGAGCTGCAGTTTTCTGGCTCCCCTCTCAAACTCCTCTCACCACACCTGGATCTCAAAACATTTGCAGCGCAGAAACTGCTGCTTCTCACACAGCTGCTCAGGGAGCTGGGAGCTGCCAGCCAGCTGCATCTACTGGAAGGAAGCCTAAGGAGAAAAAGATTGTGGGTTCTGTATCCAGTGCCACAAGCCTATCACTACCACATCACTCCATACATAGGTGAGTGTGAAAGGCAGAGCTACAACAAACTAGCTCAAGTCAGAGCTCATCACATGCAAATAAAAGTGAGGGATCTCTCCAGATTTTGATTGCATTTCTGACTTGATTAGGTACAGTCATTGATTAAAAAAAAAAACACAGAAGGGATGCCCACAGGGAATACTACTACTACTACTAATAATAATAAAACTAAGAAAGAAAAAAAAATACTGGAAATATAACACAGAAGCACTTTTAAAATATGGTTTCAGAGAAATTTGCATTGATCAACAATTCAAAGCCACAGGCCTGTCAGAGGTATACAGTCTGAAATAAGACATGCCAGACAAGTGACACAAATTAAATCCCTGTATTAAAAAGAAACCAGGAGGAGACTAGAATGACTCAGAAGACTGATAATGTGAAATTGAAATATTCAAATCTTGGCAACATGCCCGCATTTAAATGTGATTAAATACTGTGATCGATATACGACACATGTTTCGGGTTTGAAGTAAGGGCCTATGTATGCATTACTAAGCCACAAACTTTCAGTGCAAAACTAGTGACTAAATAAGCTTCAGACATAGAAGATAATTTTGTGAAAGGGTGGTGCTTCATGCTGAAGCTGAAAGACAGGCAGCTATGCACATCTTCCCCTCAGTTTCTCCCTATTACTTCTGAGGAACAGCTTTGTTCTCCAGGCCTGTCAACAGAGAAACTCAGCTGATGTCCTCTCTCTTATGCCTACAAAATAGACTAATGTGTAAGGCAATCTATATTCACAACAGAGGCAATTCTTTCACTTTTTTTACCCAATAAATACTCTTGCAGGTTACAGAGCCAAAGAGGGGCCTCACAAACACTGCCACAGCTAGGACTTGGCAAGCTTGAGTGGGACTGGTGATATATGGGAGCACTTACTCAACGTGGTGAAGCCTAGTTTTCATCTGTGTATGTTGTATCCATTACATCAAATGGTCTGCCAGGGAGAGCTAAGCATGAGGCAAAGTTGCTACTTCCAGGTCAGCTGTATGCAATGGAAATTGCTTCTACAATTATTTATACTCGGATCCCATCTCCCTGTGGCACATGATGAAAATGCGTTTTGTAGTGTGTCACAGGGATGCCTTGCTCAGAAGCTGTTTTGCTTTCTCTGACAAAATAAGTTAAATTCTCAGATAATTCCCTGCTGCACCTTAATCTTTTTCAAAGTAAAACTCCCTTTTGCCGTTTCCCCTCAAATTTCTCTTCTCTGGGAAGAAGGACTACAATCACAAAGTTTTACTCTCCGTGAAGGCAGAGAAGGAACAGACGTGGACAGATGCCACAGAGTGAACACAGAACAGAGCTTCTGTTACTGGTCACTTCATCAATTCTATTGAAAACCTGTACTCTTCAATCCCACCAATTCTTTTTTCTCTGTCCTGAGATGATTAGAAAAGATATTGGGTGTGCAATAGCCTCTTGTGCTCAGAGGAGAGTGAACAACTCCTTTCACTCTCTTATGAATCTATTAAGTAAACAACGCCTCTTATTTAGGGGCTTTGAAAAAAAAAAAACAACAACAAATAAATGAACAAATAAACAATCACAAAAACAGCCCAAGTTTAAATGCAGTGTAAGAGAAACCAATCATGACAGGAGAATCCAGACAACATCCTACTTAAACTTAATAGCAGAATGCTCCAGGGACTAAGAGGGGATAAATGCAAACATTTCTCAAATCTTTCCCAGTATAAGAATCTAATGAGGCATCAGTAACTCAGATAAGGATATTATCATTCAAGTTTGCAGACTGTAGCATGCATAATACCATCAGCTTTGAAAAGGGCAGCTTAAAACAACAACTCTGCTTTTTCCTCTCAGACCTTCCTTCCTAAAATAAACAGTGTCCAACTCTACCTTCTCAAGCACCATGACCATCTCAACAGAAATACTAACAAAATAAATAGAGACACAACAAAAGCACAAGCTCATTACACTGCCCTTTCCTCTGTGCTAGTATTACTTACACATTTTTTGCTTTCCCTGAATTTTCAGCATTTAAGCTACCCTTCTTGGCCTGGTCTGAGTTCACTTTTAGGATCCACTTGGTGGTTTAAAAGAAATACAGATGACAGAATCTTTACTGTCATGCTGTTCACTACCTTAACCAACAAGAAGTCCAGGACTCGTAATACTGAACAAAAGGAATCTACTGTGGCAAGAATACACCATCACTAAGTAACTTGAAGAAGGACTTGGAGAAACTGTTCCATGAAAAAAAAAAAAAAAAAGATTTTCTCTTTACTTTATAATAATTCTTTCAGATTATTCTGCAGTTCCTGTTCAGTCAATAAATCTGTGCAAGGAAAAACACATGTGCTTAGCACAGCCATTTTTGCCAGCAGGCACAAAACCAGCTTGGCACTTGCTGAATAGACCACCAACTGCAGCAGCACTTTACTACATGGTAGTAGTGTACATAGTGCCAGCTGAGAAGAGAGACTGAGGGAAAAAGGAGAAGCAGTGCTGGCTGGAACGACCTTGACAGTCAGGTAGGGCCAGTTTTACAATTTATGAGATATACATAGGACCACTCCACACAACCCTCCTACTGTGTAGAGCTACTCTTCCTGACCTGTTCATTGAAGCAGTGATTCTCAGGCCATCTGTTTTTCCCTTTTTGTTGGAAGCTGAAAATGGCCCTTTGAGGGGCAAAGCTTGGAGTCACAAGCAGTTGTTTGCTTTGCTTCTCATGCATCTAGACTTGTGTAGCAAAACAAATGTCTGAGATCTATCCTAGAACTGTTTTTCTGGTAAAGCAGCAGTGAGAGCAGGCATTTCAGCTGAGATCAGCATCATCCTGTCATTTGACAACCACTGTCTTGGTCAGAATCTAGTTAAGCAGCTGTCACCACTCAGTACCCAGCAAACAGAGCAGCATATATAGGTGTGCATACCTCAGCCTGGTGTCCACACAAGTTTACAAGTTCTAGAGGAGTTTGTGACCCCATCACAACTAAAGGATCTCAATACATTCTCAACTCCTCAGTCTTCTCCTTTTGTAAAATGGACAATTCCCATTTTACTTTTATAATGCTAAAGATCGCATGAGCAAGAAAAGACCCACAAAATGTCAATTTTTCTCCAAAAGGCAAATGCAAGCATATTGAGTATTTACTAGACTGGAAAACTCATCACAAGAGAGGTTTACCCAGCACACAGCTAGGCTTAGCTCTTCTTGTCATTAACTCTATATAGGACAATGTCCCAGATTTTAACTGCAACAGGGGGAAAATAGGGCTTTTAAAAATTCATTCAAACAGACCAATATGTTTCATTATACCCTTCACAGACCAGATGGCAAGATGAGAATATATCCTCTGGGCCTGCTTCAGGGAGCTAACGCAAATGCTTTTCTCACAGCAGATCTCAGATGATGTTGGTGTCATCATTTCACTTCGGGATTTGGGTCAAAAGGCTTTACACTTAAATCTGTTTTTTATATAGTACAAATGCACCAGACTAGACCCTGACGGATAAGCAGTGGGGAGGCTGGTACACAGCACAGAGCCCTCTCAGGCACTTCCAGGTCGCTGACTTATACTGGCCCATTTACAGACTGAATCTATCTAATCCAATTAAAATCTCATCTCAGCTGTCAATACAAATGTAGCCTGTTTTATTTTAGTGTCTCATAGAATGTGCATTAATCTGGGCTTGTAGGCAAACCATACTTGCTGGGCAAATTCTGCATTCTGCCAGACCAATTTCTTTTCTAGGTTCTACCACTCCTAAAGCCTGTACTAATCTAACATTACCCACCTACACAGGAACTCCTATGGACACGTATAATCATCCTATCTGAGTGCTTTATAAACTGTAGTATATATGATGAATCTTCTGAAAAGTAGCACTTTACTCACTCAGCTGACTTCTCACGTAACGATGAGTAGGGAACTATCATTAAATACAGGAATAAGAATTTGATCCATTTTTATTTCAATGGCTTCATTTGTTTGAAATATATATGCCAGTTACAGGCTGTCAGCACATTGAATAAGTTATAGCATAGACTAATAACTCTCAAACTTCTAGGGCCAAAATTTTTTTGCAGATCGTCATGTAGACTTGTCATTAAGTGTTGCACCAAAAACATTATAAGTCTTGCTGTTTAATAGACTTCCATAGGACAACTGCAAGCTATTTTGCCATGGGGACATAGAAAAGAGATACTCACGAGGCACAAAGCAAAAACCTGAAAGCACCCTAAATATCACCACAGACTCTCAAACTCCTCATAGAGCTTGATACCCTTCTCAGTAAGCAAAAGCCCAGCAGCAAAATCAAACAAGTCTCTTGGTAGGACCCAAAAGTGAACAAGTTTAAGTTATAGGAAGCCAAATTCTAAAGCAAAGCACTTCTGTTGCTAACATCTTCAGGAAAGTTGGGTTTAATGTTTCAGTGGATCTTGATACTGGATAGAGGTGAACTTTCATTCAATAATTAAAGCCTTTTATGTGAAAACCAATTCTTAAGCAGCATCCAGAAATAAGCAGACAGCAGAGCAGATTACACTTTCTCTTGAGAGAGATCTGTCACCAAGCAGAACGCTCCACAGTCAATCAGTTGCATCTTCTAAAAGGAATTCAAATAGTCTCACACAGAATACAAACTAACTTAAATATAGACTGTGATTTTGTGAACCATCTCCCTAAGAGAAAATTCCCTATCTACGAGTTAGAAGCAAATAGACTCTTCCTTCTACTGCAAGCCTTATTTCTCCTGAAACAGCTGCAAGTTCTGCTGTATCCTTCCCACACACCTGTCACAGAACACTGCAAACGAAAAAAAGAATCTATAGGTTCTAGAGAAAACAGAAAGAACTAACAGAAAAGAAATCCATACCAATTTAAAATGTACACAGAGAGTTACTTTGGCCAAGGAAATCCTTAAGGCGCAAATTATTAGAGTGGCAGAGTATTTTGGAAAGGGCCACTCTCTACAGCTGCAGCTTATATACTTTCCTAGGATGTGCTTTTGACCACTGTTTGAAATAGGATCCCATACTAGGTAGTCAGACCATTGTTCTGAAAATATACCTGTCTATATTTTACTTACTATAGCTACTCATAGGTTCACCTCCAACTGCATACCCAAATTACATAGCCATCGTCATTGATACAGCACTGTGAAGGCATGCTAAAACAAGCAAAAACCTTTTAGTCTCATTTTTTTTCCTCCAATTCTTACTAAGTTCTTTTACTCCTTTCAACAGAGGAGTTCATTCACCCTCTAAAATATATCAATTTGCCAGCAGAAACTTACCACAAGTTCAGAGAACCTGGCATTGAGCTCCTCTGTTGGTGGTATTGGGACAGTAAAGTCAAGGAATTGGAGAGGGTTGTTGTCCTTGAGATTGATTTCAGGGAGGTCACTACCCCCAAAGCAACAAAGAAATCCCAGCGCATGACGATTCCTCTTCCTGGGGGCCATGATCATCATGTATGATGCTATCTTCTGATCATGTTCTGCAGGCAGAAGAAAAGAAGGGAGAAAAAAAGATAAGCAAGACTCCATTGCATAGGTACAGTTCTCTACAGTTACAATGGTCATCCATCGTCAGTGTAACAACAGAATGAGAATAGAAGGATTTGAGATACAAAGAGCAAAACAAGCATTCAAACTAGACAGGGTAGCCAAGCTTTAACATTCTTAAATGGCAACATAGGATCAACTTCTCCTAAAGTTTGTGAAAAGGTTTTACAAACTCAAAGTGTGACTTTCTAGCAGTTAGATTTATTAGTAATGATCAGCAGCCAATGCTGAATGCCAGTTTTGGCCTTTTGCTCACTACTACAGCAGAGGAATAAAAGTATATACTAGAGTATTTACCCAGAAGAAATAGAAGAATCCTCCAAAGATATATAATTTGATGAAGAAAAAAAAAAAAAAAAGCCAACTGCAACAATAACACAACAACAACAACAAAATTGCTTTTCTTCACCACTCTGGAGACAGACAGCCAAACATTCACTTATTCCTTTATGGCCAGGACTATTGCAGTAGGACCATTCAGTTTATCACGTTTTCAAGCACATGTAACTAGCTTGGGGTGCTTTATGTATCCAGTGGAGAAACTGTACAGTGCTAATGCATGCTTTCAAAATTACATTTGAGCTGCCAGATCCAATCTTGACAGGACCCAGACTTGAGTAGCTTTGGTATCAGGAGAGTAAAGGGAAGCAAAAGGAGGCTTGAAGGAGGAGTTGAAAAGTGACTGATTTCACCACACAACACCGTTTGTGAGCAGCCCATCCAAACAGGAAGCCTCCTGCCAGTAGTTTGAAAGGAGGGATCTGTGCAGCCCATAGAGAACTGCATATTTTGCCCTTTTAAGGGACTTGTTGTTTGACAGCTCAGGGGCTTATTTGTGTTATATTTTTTAAGGACTTCACTTTTGCACTTAATCTGCAGAATAAGCTATATCCTTAGAGAATAAATAATTAAAGGTTTTTGCAAAGTCCAGCTCCCTGGGCACTAAGCAGGGAAATGAGGAAGGTGGCAGGTGAACCGAACCACAGGATGCTGGATGCTGTAGCAGCAGCAACACAGCTGCGCTTTGTCATCAGAGCAGCTGCTGCCCTAACCTGCCCCACAATGCTTTGGCCTGTTTGCTTGCCAGAACAAGGCTGCTTTGAGCTCTCGCAGAGACTAAGTGGCTGTGCTAGAAAAAGCACCTTTAGGTCAGCAGTTACATAGTAGGACTTAACATAACTACATTCAGCCAGAAGTTCTCCAAATAAAACGTGAAGAAATCTGAGCATGCTTACTTAAGAAAAAAAAGAAAACAAACAAACAGACAAGCAAACAAAAAATAATCCCAAACCACTCAAACCTTCATCCTTGTGGCCCTATGGACTTGGCAGGACATACATGCCCTACTCTGGGCTGAAACTAACTCATTTTGTGCCTCCTTTTATGCACTCTCATGCAGCTGAAATCTGCATTACATGGTATCAAGCACTGTTCTCTGGCCTGCACTTTCCTTTGCTCTCCACGCCAGCACTGAAACAGGCAGTACGTCTCACCAGGACTCAATGAGAAGCATCATTCATACCAGCTTCAAAAGCACATCCATTAAATCGTTGGATTCTCACTAGGAGACGCCAAACGCCAGATAACTCTGGAACTTGCTCTTTGACTCTGATAGACTAAGAAAAAGCAAAGTGTCCTCAGTCCTAGCACAGGATTGTATACAACCTCCATTTTCTCTCAAAGGAACAGATTTAAGAGACTGAGTTCTTCAAAGATTTCCAAAATGAAACTCAGAAGAATTTGATCTTCTCCACTGTACTCCAACGCTGGGATTTTCCAGGTCCATTTCTAAGAGGCATGTGTGAAATTCATGCTGATACAGAGGAGTAACATGGCCCATCTGTACTGATACAACAATACAATTCTATATAGGTTAGGTATCTAGAAGAATTTGAAATACAAAGAATTGAGAACAGCAAGAAAGGAATCTAGCATAGCTCCTTTAGAAATGAGTCATTTAAAAAAATGAATTACTGAATATGAATTTCTCGGTGGGAGGACTGTCTTCCTCAACATTAACACTGCCAATCAGAAAATGCTGAAAAACATTTGCTTAAGTAACTGATTATGCTATTTAACATTAAGAAATAATTATGTTATTTACTGTTCTTGCTATTTAAGAACTAACTACATCTTCTTGATTTTTATTTGTGGGCACAGTTTTGAAGAAAATTAACATTTTCTAATAGCCTCCAAACAATTTTTTTTCCCTCTTTCTTTCATCTTTTCTTTTTCAAGAATCAAATCTGGGGAAGGAAAACTTACATCCAAAAGAAAAAAAAATGAAAAAGAAGAAGATGAATAAGAAGGGAAAAGCAACAGAAACAAACATCTTCAATTTCTCAGAGTAGTAAATGATAACCAAGCTATTATAGAAATTATTTTTTAAACTCGGAAAACTAATGGTAGTTTTTGTATTTTTCTTTCCCTATAGAAAGATCTATTAGCATTCAACTTTTTATAAATAAGGCAATTGTAAAAATGACACAAATATGTGTAATTATATATTTCTAAACACCTCCTGTGAGAATCAGTGGGAAATCTCTCTCTGGAAGGAATCCCACTATTAAACACAACAACTCTCTCCCAGAGCTCTTCTCGGTTGCACTGTCTTAGCCTTTTACACAACACAAAGAACTTGCTGTCATTTCAACAGCCCATCCTTGCCTCACAGTGAGCCCCCTCCTGCTTCCCAGCCTTATTTGTGGTTCGACTCAGGTCAGGAGTCACAGTCTGGAGCTTTGCCCAAGGTCTAATTATAACAACGTCCTCTTCCTCTGACAGGGTGTGCATCTTCATTTCTAAACCACTTGGCCCAGTGACCAAACATAATTAAGCTAATGCAATTTTTTCAAGTCTTATCTGAAGGGTTAGCCACATGGGATGGGATCTCTGCTGACTGCACGCAAGGATCCTCTTTCAATTGCAAGTTCTGAATTGTTTTTTCAGTCTCATTCCTTTCTTCATTTTCTCTTAAAAATTACATTTCCCATGCAAAAATATCCTTAGCAGGCAATGTTCAAAAAGGAATGACTGCTCTGCCAATATTTCTCCTGTACAGGAGAGCTGATTATCATAGCTTTTAGCTCACTTTCTTTTCCATTCTGCTCCACAGAGAAGGACACAACTACAACTAAGATAGAAAAAAAAAATGACTTATATCCACCATTTTGGGGAAAACAGAAAGAAAGAAAGAAAACTCTGTGGGTTAACTAAACATACACAGGTCTGCAAAACCAGTTTGCAACACAAGGCAGCATTACTAGAAACCACTGATTAGTCTCTTTCAGATCAACAGATTAAAAAAGTCAGTAATTGCAGGACAAGCTCTCATCTAGGTGGGAAGTACTGGACTGCATATATGCTACAGAATCACTGTCCCTACTGTCTTATTCTAACAGATGAGAGGAGAAAGAAAAAAAAAAGAAAAAAGAAAAAAGAAGAAAAAAAAACAACAAAAAAGCCCAATCACTTGTGTTTCCCCAGTAGATCTGTATATCTCTCCATATCAGGGTGAAATGTATAAATTTGATGCAATGTCACATGGAAAATAAAGATGAGGTAATTGGTGGTAACCAATATGGCTTCATTAAGGGTAGAGCATGCCTGACAAACTTGGTGGCTTTTTACAATGGAGTTACGGTGTCAGTGGATAAATTAAGAGCAACTGCTGTCACCTACCTGGACTTGCAAAGTGTTTGACACTCCCACACAACATCCTGATTGCCAAATTGGAGAAAAATGGATTTGATGGATGGGCCACTTGCTGGGTAAGGAATTGGCTGGATGGTTGAGCTCATAGAGTTGCAGTCAACAGCTCAATGTCCAAGTGGAGACTGATGATGAGGGGCATTCCTCAGGGAATTCTGCCACTCTATTCTGCTCTTGTGAAACCCAGCTTGGGTACTGCATCCAGTTCTTGAGCCCCCAGAACAAGAAGGACATGAGTTGCTGAAGCAGGTCCAGAGGAGGGCCACAAAGATAATAAGAGGGCTGGAGCACCTCCTCTACAAGGACAGGCTGAAAGAGTTGGGGCTCTTCAGCCTGGGTAAGAGAAGGCTCTCAGGAGACCTAACAGTGTCTTTCCAGTACCTGAAGGGGCCTACAGGAACGCTGAAGAGGAACTTTTTATACGGGCATGAAGCAACAGGACAAGGGGAAATAGCATTAGACTGAAAGAACGTAGATTTAGACTAGATATTAGGAAGAAATTCTTTACTGTGAAAGTGGTGAGACACTCGAACAGCTTGCCCAATGAGGTTGTGGATGCCCCTTGCCTGAAGGCATTCAAAGCCAGGCTGGGTGGAGCTTGGAGTAATCTGGTCTAGTGGGAAGTGTCCCTGCCTATAGCAGGGGCTTGGAACTATATGATCTTACAGGTCCCTTCCAACCCAAATCATTCAATGATTTTATGCAGTAGAAAGAAACCTGAATCTGAACTTGGAACAGAAATCAAAACCAACACTCCAAATCCAAATTAAATTTCTACATTACTCAACTATTTAATAAACCACCAGAACTTTGTGGTATTATAATAGCTACCCTCATCTTCACTTACTGGATGATGAAACCAAGAAAATAAGCATCATGCTCAAAATCATCAAAATGAACACATAGGGCAAAGCTAAACAGTTCTGCTCTCCTAATCCTATAGTCAGTTCCCTGGACCATACTGATTCTCCAGTACATGTACGGCAAAACTAATGAGCTTCATGGCATGTTTCAATTACCATGGGAATTGTCCATGCAAATCGTCATGCCTGTCACATGTAATGTGACAGATGTCATGTGCAATATAAGGCAATTGCAGCACTGAGGAGCAGTGGAGGGAAGAGTGTGCAAGCAACTCATTTGCTCCATCTGCAATATCAGCTCAGCTCCTTTCATTTGGTTTTCCATATGGAACATGGAGCTCCCTGGCTTCTAGGACACAAAACAGCAACAAAATAATTAACTGCTTAAAATCCACTAACTTAAAGCCATTCTTTCAAGAAGGAGGATAGTCCTTCCAGAGAAGCACAACTTGCATACTTCATTGAACAGGAAGGCATCAGACCCAAGCAAAATACATCAATTAATCACAGGAAAGAAAAACCTAGAAAGGAAGAGACACTTAGTGTAGCAGCAGCCACGAGCACGATCCTTGTGAGGCTTGGCCTTTGCTCAAGGTTTCCTTCAGAGGGCAGAGTATGGCTTGCCACTCACTGTTTTGAAGCCAGTTCATAGATTTCCCTCTAATAAAACACATTAAAACAAGGGTACAGATGTCAAGGTGGAATAAGAACTTTGCAAGCCAACCCAGGCATTCTACTCCACTCAGTTTCCCCCACTTGCCAGGCTGCCTCCTGGCACAAGCTCCCAGGCTGTTTCTCTCCATTTTTCTGCCACAATATCTCATCAAGATTGAGGTAGATGAAAATTTCAAAATATCCCATACTATACAAAATAACTACGTCTGTAAACATACTTAGTGTAATGTGCCTGTCTAAAATCTGTTTATTCTTTAGTTCTTAAAGGTCCTCAGGATGTGTTGTGTGACTAATGATCACTAATATTAGTCTGCTTATGCCCACAAATCCAATGGTACTTTACCTTTCACCTCTATCTGACTAACACGAAAAAAAAAAAGCTACAAAGAACTCTCTTTCCTGTCTGAAAGATTAGTTTGAGTCTCCCTCTGTGTTCTACTGGGAACAGGGCAGGATGAAACAAGCAAACAAACAAACAAAAAAACCCCCAACAAATACCAGCAGGTTCTTCATGTTCCTCCCAAACCATTTATCCACCTTCACAAAAAAAGACAGTTTTAAAAGAATACGATCAAATCAAGATTCAAAACCGAAAACAAGGACAGAAATGAAGGACTTAGCAAATATAATAAATTCACCTAGATATCTTTTTTATATCTTTACACATTTTCCATCGTTTAATCAAGTACAGATAAGTAATTCCCTATACCTGATTGAGGTGATTGAAAAATCCATTCCTTCTTTTCCCCAATGAGAAGTCATTTTCACAAATTTATTAGTTTATTTTATGTTTGATTCCACATGACATTTTCAAGGGTCAAAACCAACCTATTCCCTTAGATATCATGAGTCCGAACTAAAACTTTGCATCTAATTTAGATGCAAGTAAATCCATACATCTGTAGCATTTGAGAATGGTGATGTGACTCCACTGCACTCTAAGCTGCAGACCTGTCAACAAACAACTAAAATTAACAACTTAGGTGTTTATGCAGTATGCATATATTCTTCATCATCTCAGTGTCTAAGCATACAAGATATCTGGCTAAGAAGAGAGGCAGCAATGCCTGACTGAACAGTAACTTTGGAGGCAGAAATACATTTTATTTAGTGCTTATTATACCACAGGTTCCCATCTTAATTTATCAATTCCATACTTAGGGAAGCCCGAGTGCCTCACTCTTCCTGTGTGAACCCTTCTGCTATTTTCAGGTGGTGGATCCAATGGGACTGCATAACCCCATATACAAGCAACCTCTCTGGTTTGACTGCAACATTCTAGAGCCACAGTCTTCCTTTCCTTGTCTCTTCTCTGTTATTATTTCCAAAACTTTTAGCAGTGCAGTATTACAGTTTCAGGAGCATCTGCAGATACTTCCACTTCCTTCTGTCTTATACCAAAGTCTGGACTACTAACAAGACCAATTTTCCTGGCTGTCAGCTTTGTTGTTTTTTTTTTTTTTTTTCCATTTTTTTCCACCATTTCAATTGCAATACCCTTACTTTCTTTCATGACAACTTTCAGGCTTGGAATGACTTCTTGTACCCATTTCATTCACCTCAAATAGCAAAAAACCTCTCTCGGTTATTGTACAGTGTCAAGCAGAATTATAGTATTACATAAGGTGCAGGTGATAAAAAGCTTGTTTTCAGAACTTCCACAGAATATACTATAAAAGGCCATAAATTTCAAGACAGAGCTACAATCTGAAACACTTTCCTCAGCTTCTCTCACCCTCCTTCAGTGCTGGGTACAACAGTGATGCAATTGCAAGAAAAGGCAAGGGACCAATGCCTTAGAAAATGGAATGCAAGATGAGGAATATTTGAAATAACAAATTCATAGACTGAAAGTTAAATATACTGTGATGACAACAGGCAAGCAGACATATCCACTAGTGGTCAGAACCAGCACTGCTCCTTCAGTTCCAAGACAGAAGACTTATCTCCTCTACAGCAAGATGAACTTCTGTGTCTTTTTCAGATCTTATAAAATCAAATGCCTTTAATGTCATTGGTCTGAAACTGGCCCTAATGATTAATGGCTTCCAGTTCTATCCATAAGACCAGATCTCAGAGAACTTGACCTCAAGGTCAAGTTTCTGATCACTTCAAGGATAGATTGGTCTGGAGAATAAACTGTCCCACTCTATTCCAAAAGACCAGAAATACTACTAGGGTAGATTAGCATAAAAATTTGACTTAAGAAGTGGAAATCTCTGCAGTATTTCTATTGGGAAGATTGGGATTTAAGTCACGAGATCATCAGTTCAGAACTTCCCTGCAGCATTATGTTCCACTACCTTCAGAAGAAGGAACACACAAAATCCCATTAGTAAGAGTGTCCCTGTCTTGTTGCAGTCATTGTAATTTTTCCATTCTGTCATTGCCCAATTATTTCCAGACATGATGTAACTATTTTGCCAGGGGATTTGGGAGTCAAAATGTTGCTGTTGTTGTCATCATTATCCTGGGTGCCTGAATTTTCCAGACAAAATAAGCAGCTGAGGATATTAGAGTGCCTCTGTTGAGAGAGAAATGCCAGTATGCTCCAAGAAAAACAAACAAATGGTAAAGGTCCAATTACATCTTCCCAAACTTCAGCTCATTTCCATGTAAAATGTTGTTTTCTTTTCAGACAATTAGCAGAAGAATGTTTCATCCCTGGCCCGGTGTCATCACAGAGTACAAAAATTGATTTCCATTCTAACACTGGGTTCAGGGCCAGTACAGAACATCAAAGCTTGACTTGACTGGAAATATGCCTTGACTATAACCACTGGCAGCCAGCCACAGATGCAGGTGCACAAGTGCATTCTTCACTATTGACAGGCAAATCCATTATTTGCACTAGTGAATTTTTCCTCAAGTTTTCTTGCTGAAAAGAGCAACCAGGTATAACTAGGGAGAAATCCAACATAGACAACACATGGACTTCTACATGTTTTTCCTAGGTGGTGCAGAATCTCTTTAAAACTGCTGTTTAGCAATGCCACCTGCAAAAGGCAGCTTCCAGATCTGTTGCTTTCCTACTCAGTGCACCAGCCAAAGTAAAGTGCATTTCTGTTTGTCACTGCAAACGTATAATTAATGATGGTGGTTCTCGGCTCAGTTCCCTATACTGAAAAGCAGCTGATTGTGATGGTAGTTGAAAAGTTCCTTTAGTGATTCATTAAAAGAAAGAGACAGTCAGTAGATGCATCACAAAGGGAGCAGGTTTTGAGATTTTAATGTTCTCTCCATTTTAGAGATGCTTTCTCTAGGTCAAGGCACAAACAGCGTCAAAGCGTCACTGATTTTATATACCTGTTTTTTAAGCTATTCAGATTCCAGGGCTGTCAATTTGGCACCAAGAATAAATTCACTCTTGAAAATGAAATTAAGAAATGGTCACATACCGTATTTTATTTCAGCATTTTTATTTTTATTCGACATTCTGACAAGGGATAATCTGGGTTCAATGCCCTGAAACCTCAACATTACGCAAGTAGTTCTGGACTTCAATCCAGCAGCTTGGTGAAACTGTTGAACTTTTAACCTAACGTGTCTTCATGAAGAATGGATATTTGGAAAGAACTCTGCTTAAGGATTTGGAGATGTTTTCTGTGTGTATTTTTAAGTGGTATCCAGATAAAATATATTTTCTGGCTGCTGTAATATTTATAAAAAGAGAGTGTACACTAACAATGAAAGCTGGTTTCAGAGCTGTGACCTGCTGCTTTAGATTTCAGGGCTGGTGTTTTATGATCTTAGGGTGAAAAAGTTCATATCTACATTTAGATCAAATTCCATAGAGCTAGATCTCGGAATTACATAGGTAGTGATTTTGAGGGTCTGAAAGGAAACTGTTACCTAAAGCCAGCCACCTTACTTGTATAATCAGTGGGTGGTTTTGGCTAATTAGCGAGTTGCAAAGAGCACAGTAAAAGGAGAGGTAGAGCAGAGTGGGTGAAACTACTCTAAAATACCCACATGTGCTGATCTTCTCTATAGTGATGCACATCCTCAGACCATGTGGTCTGGAACATATGGTACATGAGGGACAGTGCACACCATGCCAGTGACTACCAACTCCATTCTTTTACTGTTCATGATTAGAAAGATTTTAAGTACTAAAGTAGGACTAGGGAAGACCTCCTAGAACTCTAACTGATCAACACCCCGTTCTTCCTCATGGGGGAATAATTTGCTTTATGGCTACAGAGAAGCTCCATACAGCAGATGTTTGGGTATTCATCTCTGGACCTCTAAGTAGCTATAGCAAGACAATAGACTACCCAAAGACAAGGCAGTATCTTTCAACTTCTGTGCCAAAACTCCCTGCATCTCACTGACAAACATTCAATTACAGTCCATAAAAAAACAGACTGCATTATAAAATTCCCTTGGCTCCCTAGCTAGGAAAAAAAGTGAACAAAAAGAAACAACCTGCTTCCAAACAGCCTCTTGATCTGAGTACTACATCCTCTGACATGATTTGAAAGGAAGGCTCACTGTATACAAACAGGACAGAATTCTACCCTCTATTAGCAAAGGAACATCTTCTTCATCCCCTTAGGTCAGCAAACATTACTATATCCAGCAGTGCACGACTTCGCAGAACACGTTCCAATATCACTACTTGTTATCTCTAGTTCTGTACAGCACTGATTTATTTGATAGATTGTACAGAATTTTATCCAAATCATTACCTAATGTATTTTGTTTTGTCTGATTCTTTGGAGACATATTTAAAACTTACTTAAACCAGTCATTTTTCTTGCATTTTACATCTTATCTTATGGACAGTAAACATACAAATAAAGACAGAGAACTGCCTCTTACAACTTTTCAGATTTTGGCTTTGGCTTCCCTTGCCATGCAGGGACACGTGTAAGATAAATGCATATTATGCAAAAATATCTTCCACTGCAAGAACAAATTAAATTGCTGTTTCTCCAACTTTTACTTGTTGTAGAGAAGAAATAGCAACCAGTAACAAAACCTTTCCAATAACATATAGTAGCATCAGCATTTGATTCTATTCTCCTACCTCAAACTCACACAGAAACACTCTGAACAAGGAAGGACTCTTAATCACATGGCACTTCATGCCTACCTCACAGCATAATCAATAGGACTGCAAAATGTCAGGAAAAAAAAAGCAAGGCCAACTACATATGTAGACTGGATAGCAAATCCAAGCAGAAATACCTTCTATGCAACTGAATAATTTGAATGCACGCTGCCAGTCTGTCACTAAATTTTAACTGCTGCATGTTGAACCAGTAGATTTTTTATGACAAGAACAGTAATGCTACTGAATCCTTACGTTTTATGCTTTAAAAAAAAAAATAAAAATTATAGCATGTTACAAGCAAAGGGTCCAATGCACTATAGTGGTGCTAGGCAATGATTAAAACAAAAGAAGTCGTACAAAGAAGCAGCTTGACCTCCAAATCTATAAAAAGAAGTTAAACTAGCAGATGTATAATGCAAACATTGAGCCCATACTACTGAAACACTCTTCAGGGTGACCTCTTCCCTAGTGCTTGTTCTGTCCATACCCTATCATCAGTCAAATGGAGCCTGTAAGAAGCATGGCTACTGCCCAGGAAATGTTCTTAGTACTGGGTTTACACTGTTATCAGCTATTAATCACAAAAAGCCCCACTGGGATAACCCTAGAATTAAACAAGTCAAACTAAGCAATACAAGTCTAGAGAGAGGAGTCAGTATGGGTAGTAGTTCTTAGGAACATCCTTTTTTTTTCCAAGAAAAAAATGTTCTTTAGACAGTAGAGTGTCCATGAGGTCTTAAAATATCCTGTTCATGCTGAGATTTCAAACACACACAAAAATTTTCTACATTTTTAAGAGGTCATGCACGATAAGGAAACAATTCATCTCCAGTGGGGCCTAGTAATAGCAGCACGAACTCTTCTTAATCTCCAAGGCACATTTCATACCCATATCAATATGTCAAGATACATTTCCAGTATGGAATGAAATGTTACTACAGTAAGAGTTTCTCCACTCTATTTGAATTGCATGGGCAACAGATCTCAATCATCAAATACGTGCATGATGACCACTAGGTCACATGCGTTCAGAAAGCTTCTCATAATGGAAGCGCCCTCCAGTGAGGTGATTTTCAGAGCAGTTCAGAGACCTCTGTTCAAAGAAGATGAAATATAACATTGCCTGAGTGGAAAAAAAAAAAAAGAAAGAAAGAAAAGAAAAATTAAGCTCTAGTACTGGGACTGGGCCCAGCTTTAGAAGCATTTTGTCACTTTCATTTAATAAAGAGAAACCAACATTGACAAAATCTTGGAAATTAGATCTCTTTGCAACCTTCAGCTGACCACTCTGAACCAAAGAAAGTATTTCTGAAAGCTAGAAGGAGTACCTCTAAGGACCAAAGTTTGAGACTGAGTTACTAAATAGCAAAGAGAATCCACTTATTGTGGGAAATGATGCAAAGGACAAGATTAAATGCCCCCCCCTTTTTTTTTTTTTTTTTTTTTCTGGTTAGACGGCTCCCATGCTTTGTGAGAATATGATAGCTATTTGTGTGCTGTGGAAGGACGTTGGTGTGAAGATAACTTCAGTGAGTCAACCAGACAATGGTTCAGTCAAAAAAATGAATTCATGCCTTTGTATTCAGTTCTTCAAGTATCTAGGCTGAGGTGACACCAGAAAAGATCTCCATGTAATTGGGTATTAAGTGTCTTATACTCCATAAAATGAATGACTTAAGGCCTTGGTTAAGGAATCCGAGAAAATATTTCTGGAGGTAAACTCAGAGGAGTGAGAAAAGGAATGAGAGAAGGAGCATTTCATACTTCTCTTCAGAAAAGTATCGGAAGGGATAATCAATATTTCGCTTGCCTTATCAAGGCAGTAATATCAGGATATACAAATTATTGAAATTAGGTTATAGAGACTGCAAGAAACTTTAATTCCTCCAGTGAGTAAAGAGCATACATTCTCCATATAGTTTCCTCTACAAATCTGCAACAGACTCCCATTAATGCTGATGAAAATGCATAACCTTATAGAACAAGACACTAGCTCTTCCAAACAGAACTCAGTTCATCTCAGTTCATTTCTGGTGAATTTCCTCAGTGAAATCATGGCAGGTAGGCATCTGAGATTTTTTTTTTTAAGTCCTAAAAATATTTTTTTTCCCATGTTCTGAAACGGCCTTTTGAGCTGACATTAGCAAAATCATAGTAGAGCATCCAAATAATCACTTCCTGACTCCTGGGGAATGTATTCCAAGCCATACACAAACTACAAGTAAGGATTGGTACTAATGCCTCTTTTTTAACTGCATTCATCCATGCAATTTCAGTCACTAAAAATGAAATCTAACAGTGCTAGCAGAGTTAGTAGAGAAACTTCCTTCTTTTAACAGTTGAGATTTTAAAAAAAGCAGACTATAACAGGCTGTAAAGGTGTTCCCCTCACCCCACTTCAACAAGTGAGCAACACAGTGAAGCAGAAACCTAAATCTAAACTTGAGGTAGTACTGCACACTGAAGCAAGAGTGTTCATGTGTGTGGCTAGTGTTGCACAGACCTCTTGCCAGGCTGAATGTATTCAAAAAGAGATTTCGTTTCCAGCCTTAATCCTAACTCCATGAAAGTCTGACCACAAACTCAAAAAAGCAACATATGCCATATGTCAGTATTAGTTTTATGCTTCAGCTACCCTTCCACCCTCCCCCTTAAACCATCTTTTCCCAAGAATACCTCTCACGCTGCTTATAAAAACTAAGTTACCTCAAATCAGAAAGATAGGGCAGAATCATCAATGCTTCTGACACCATAAGCAGAAGATGCTCTCACACTGCACAGAAAATCAAAGCATTCCTTTCCCTCTGGACCTTGAGGGACTTCCTCTGTCTTCAGCAGCTACTATCTGGATGTACACAGCCAGAGTGCAGAGTTGTGTATCATGGACTGCACTGCAACAAACCTAAGCCCTCTTCATCCTGTACTCCTATCCCCACCATCAGCAAAGACCTAGGTCCAGTTTGCTCACTGTTCCCCCCACTTCAAGAGGTTTTCAGTCACAGTGCAGCTGCACAGATAAGCAGCACTCGCACTCGAGAGAATGCTAACACGAGACATAATGGGGAAAGTGACATGAGATGCAGGCATTTTCCCCATTGACCGAAGAGCTTGAGTTGGGATACACCAAAGTGTTATGCATGCATCTTAGCTAGTTTTAAACAAATATTTTGTGTTCTCTTCTTACACCTGTTTGCAGTTTCCCTTCACTAGCTACCGAACTCACCAAACAAAATTACTCTCACCTGTCCACTGCATGTCAGACAACCCTATGGAAGTAAGCTAATGCCAACACAGTGGAACTAAGGAGCTGCTCAACAACCACTGTCAGACAGTTAATCCATAGTAAGAGTCTCTTGTTCTTGTCAGTTAAACTTCCACAAGTAACTTCTGAGTAAGCACATTCAAAAAAAAAAAAAAAAAAGATTTGGCTAGTACAACATATATTTTAAGCTCAGCTATTGACACTAAATTTTACTTTTCTTTCACTATTTAGTTCATATATCCTAGTTTATATCCTAGTTTTCAGTGCAAGCTATTGCCTCAGTTCAAATTTCAGACCCTCTTTCAAACTCTGTCACTGTAGCAAATATTCTACAGCACCTCCAGTTCTCTGTCCTGTCTACAGAAAGGATTTACAGCCCATTCAAAAGGATCTGCTAAAGGAATCCCTTTTCCCCTGTTTTCTTAGAACACTGAGAACATGGGATTTTTGCAGCATCTTTTTTTCTGTCTTCTTATGACCAAGGAATTAATTTAGGAAGAAGAATTAAAGACAGAGGACCTAAAACAAAGTTTTCCTATGGTCCTGATACGTATAATTCCCTGTCCTCATTCCCACCATTAGACCAATCCAAAAGCCCTTGATGTTTTGATACACGCACCAAAAGTAGCTGGAGATGTAAGTATGAAAAACATGTACAGTGCGTTTATTTTATGCCACTTTATTTTATGGCTCTTCTCCAGCATTTTTGATGCACAGTCTCACTAAGGTCATAGTGCTAAAACTTTCCCTAAACAAATCCCACTAAATTGTTCAGCCCTCTTCTACACCCTCTGTACCACCTGCTTCACAACAGGGAAGGAAAAAAGAAGAAAGAAAAGAAGAAAAAAAAAAAGGAAGAAAAAAAAAATCAGAGCAGAAAAAAAGAGCAATGGGTTCATAAATCCCCTGGTATTGCTTGGCCTGTACTGTGCTATGCCCTTTTTTCATCAATACTACTTTCCCAGAGAAAGTACACTTCATACACTTCGAAAGAGAATTTATTTTCTTTACAAACACTACTGTGTAAAAGTAAAAAACAAAACAAAACAAAATAAAAACACCCAAGCAAATCCCTACATTAACAAGACAGCTGAAAAATGTTAAGAGACAGAATAAATAATTCTTGGAAGAGTTAGAGATGAGGCAAGCTATGACACATCTTTCATTCAGAAGCTGATAAATGAGTTCTGAGCAACTAGAGAAAAAGAGACAAAAAATGTGACTACTACTGTAAGAAAAAGTGTAGTTTTGTTTTGAAAAGGGGATTAGAGGGCATTTAGAGGCAAGATGCCCCACCAAAGATCTTTTCCAAGTATGATCCAATTTCTTGGACCCAGAAGCAACATGACAAAAATATTCAAGATCCACTCTATGCACCTTGTGGAGCTCAGGAAAGGGAGAGTGTTAAGACGTGGCTCACAAGCTGAGTGTGATAAGCTGCTGCCTTTGAGGTGAGGCTGGGCTCAGCAGCTAGCCAGTTCTTAAAATGCTGCTAAATGGATATCAGAAGCCCAGAATAGAAGACGCAGGAAGGGCCTTCTCAAGGCTGTGTACTTCAAGACCCCTGCTCAGCCAGGGTTGTTTACAGCAGTTTGCCTGTGATCATGTCCAGGTGAGTTTAGAACATTTCCAAGGAGGGAAACTAAAAGCATTCTGCATAACCCTGTGCCAGTGTTCAACCACCTTCCCAGTTAAAAATAAGAAAATAAAAATGTACTTCTGTGTGCTCAAATGGACTTCCCTGCACCTTACTTCGTGCTCCCTTCTTCCTGCCCTTTCAACAAGCATCACTGAGAAATGTAAATCTTTCTTATGCAAAAGCTCAAGTTTCTCAAAATCCTCCCTAGCAGCAAAGCTCCTGCTCGACATAAACGTTTATGAGACTTACATCTGGATACAAATCTAGATTGGTTGCATAATATGAGAATACTACAGAAATTTTCTCTTGAGCCAACATCTACTAATGACAGAGAAGAAGCTGCAGAACAAAGATCCATGTATTGAAGAGATATGAAGAACTCCAGTACATGTCCCCAGAAATCAATCTTATTTTAAGCTTACTGACCACAAATATTCAAAGACAGAAGGTCAGTTAGTCAGAAGAAGACTCCTCATATCTGTAGAAGGTGAGTCTTCACAGATTGTTACTTCTCAAAGCCTTATTACAAGACTGTCATTAACATTAAAACTGATTTCCCAGAGGACTCCATACCAATAGAAGCAACCTTAAAGAAAAGTTCAACTGTTTTCAGTTCTAGTACCACCCACAGCATAGATAACATCCCTGCATTAATATAGACAGAGAAGATGACAAATACAATGGACTTGTATATCTGCTGGTTCTTGTATGAGGTAAGATGGGACTGTTTAAGGCACTCGCATGCTCCAATACAATCCCTAGGCATGCTAGTCTGCAGTCTCATTGTTCAGTGCTTGGGAATAAGTTTTTCTTCCTGTGTATGATCCAAACTGAATACTTGGGTTTGGATTTTAATTCTCCGGAAGCTTAGGGCTTTGCAGAACTGTTCCCTTTGCACCCCTCAGCTGCTTGTACTGAAGTCAGGACGTGTTTGACCACTGATTTCTGTGGGAAAAGGATGGAATTTGAGCTACAGCAGGACTTCTAACCACTACCATCTAATATTTGTCCTTCTGGAGCTTTTCAAGGCAAATGCTTACAAAGTGTCTGAATTTGGTTTTTAATACATAAAACTCAGAAAATCCAATCGCAGAGGTCAAGCCCAGTTCCTTGAGGCCTGGAAGCAAACTTTCTGGCACAATTTTTCCTGAGCCTGTTGTGTGGAAGATAAGGAATGTGAATGATTTCCTGCTAAGCAGCATGTAGCTCACCAAGCATGTGACAGTTTAGGTACTAGAGGCGGTCTCTACAGAAACCTGACTAGAGAGACCACGATGCTGAGCATGACAGCTTTCCAGTAGAAGAAGCTCATCTTCATGCCCTCACAGTCTCCAACTCTTTCTAGGTTCAACATTATCTTATCTGTGGCTTTCCCAAAGCATGCTTGAACACGCAATTCCTTCACTCAAACATGTCTCAAGGAAGGGGTATTACCTCCTACACCAATGCACCATTGCTGCGGGTAAAGCCATTCTCCAAGGGAATCAAACAGTCAATTATTTGCCTAAACATCATGTGCCAAGTGAACACATAATTGGTCCTGACTTGCCACCCTCCTTTACTACATGTTATCTTCCAGATATGCTTCAGAGAATGCCTTTGGGTGATGTCTTCATAAGCTTCAAAATCAGAAGTGCCTCCCCTAAAAACAGTTTGATTTTTATCTCTGAAGATTAAAAAAAAAAAAAAAAAAAAAAACAAGGAAAAGAAAAAGAAAGCACCCCTTACATTTGATCTTATCCTGAATGTGGGCTGTGCGCATCCCTGTGCCGGAAAAACAGGGTAGGCCCCTGAGGACTAAAACCTGGGTGTTCTCTCTTTTCAGGCAATCCTTTAGTATGCCACTGCTTGGTCTTTTCTGGATATTTGCCTGCTAAACAATATCCTGGAGAAATTATGCATAAGATGTTTTCCAGAAAAATTGCCCAACATCTTTTAGGGACAGGCTAATCACAAGGAGAAGATAAGTTTAGGCAGCCATGGGCAGGCTATCGTAGCCTCATGGAAATACTGCATGAATAGTAAGAGGGATTTGGCACAACATAATTCTAAATGTTTACCTGAAACCATGACTGCAAAGATGCAAAAGCCAGCCCGGTCTCTCCAAGTTATACACGGCCCTTAAGGGCATTCATTCAAAATGAGGATTAATTGAAGAGAACATCTCAGTCAGATGATTCTTTTTTCTGGTCAACTGTATGCTATAAAAGAAACTTTTTGCTGTTTAAAGGAAATGCAGGAAATCCTCTCTCTAAATGCACTGATCTTATCAGACTGCTCTTCAGCCTATCCTTCTTCAACCCTGCCACTTACAAGAGCAGGATTATATATATGATGAGTAAACACCACTTGTTGTGCTTGAAAAGACACACTTGAATTCCAATAATTAGAATTAACTTTAAGGAGAGTTTAGCTCTTGCCATCAACTTTTCATAAAGCTGTCCAGCTTCCATTTCAGCACAAAAAAAAAGGAGACATATTTCAAAAAAAGAAAGAAGGATTTTTAAATGGAAAAAGAACAGCCTTGAAAAAAATTAAAACATATTTGGAAAAAAAAAGGAAGTTATCTTAGAGCTCTGAACTCTATAGATGTCTTGAATTTGTTTTTTTATAATTGAAAAAAAACCAAATAACATTTCACCAATATCTCTTCTGCTATTACCAAACCCAAAAGGAATAAAAATAAATAATTTAGAAAAACTTAGTAGCGTTCATTTTGCATTTGGCAGCATGGGAAAAAAAAAAAAAGGAAGAAGGAAACAGTTACAAACAAACACGTTTCCAGTGTGATCTATCCCAAATTTTGAAATATCCAGTTTTTATAAGAATGTGGACACACTTGGGAAACTCTGTGTTTTCTTCAAAATTTGCCAATTTTGAGACCTTTTCATGAGAAAATCTCAATGGAAAAATGTATGAGACATACTGAGCTCTTTTGAAAGTCTAACCACCAATGTCAGTAAATGAGATGAATACACGTCATGATCTAGTCTATCTTCTCCGAATAGTCACTCGAAGAGCCAAGTAATTATCCTCTCCGACTTACATGGCCATTTCAAAACCTGTAGGCTATTACCAGCTGTGATCCTTCAGCAACAGTCATTTAGCTGCTGGTTTGGTCAAGAATACAGAGTTCTACTTTACCTCTGAGCTACCTGATCCACACTGAGCAAGCAGTAGAGATCTGCTGAGCTAGCTGCCTTGTGCTTCAACGTGCAGGAGAAAATTAACGGAAGATCACCACCTGACCTGTTGGGCAAGTGTCTGAGGCATGGATTGCAGCCTCATGCAGTGATAAAAATATAAAAGCAATGCAGGAGGATTTTTTCACATGTTAGCTAGTAACAAGTAAATATAAGCTGGCCGCATGAAGGATGTGAAAGAAGGCAGCATAAAAACTGTGACCCCAGGTTTATTTAGCTTCTACTGGCTTCAGTGAGACTTAGATTCACAAATGTTAAGGCAGTCTTATGAATAACAGAGCTGAAAGGGTTGCATCAATCAGCTAGTCTAACCTCATGCATAACTCATGCTGTAGGATTGCTATAAACTAATTCCTGTCTGAATTAGACAATAAATTCTAAATAGACATCTCATTTGATTTGAAGATTTCCAGCAATAGAAAATCTACCACAACCTTCAATAAACTGTATCTCACTTAAGGAACGTGTGTTTCATCTGCCAAGTTTCAATACCCTGAGCTTGGTTCTTGACTTGATTTTCCTACACTGAAGTATGCTATCACCAAATATTCTCTGCATAGCTAATTATAAATGGTGATTGGCAGATCACCTTTTAAGCACCTCTTTAAACAATTAACGGATAAGCTTTCCAGTCTCATCCCTCAATAGAGGGGATTAATCAATGTTATATTCTGTAACCTTCCACTTAACACTTCTGCAGCAATCTCTCTGTCACACATACAGCAGTCATTTGAAAATGGCTAGAGCTCTTGAATCAAAAATGTTATTCAAGGTTAAAGCAGAAGTAGTTATGTACCATGGCTTCCTGGCAAAACACAAGTATATCTCAATGCAGGTATGAAGAGAATAATGGTCTGCTTAAGCTCCTACAACAAGCAAGCAGCAGATACCAGAGTAATACCAATCAATTCTGATTTTAAATCCTCATCCTATTTCACAATGCCACCTTCTTGCATGACACAAAGCAGAAGCTATTTTAAAAAACAACAAAAATCCCACATCCTGGAATCTCTCCAAAATTATAGCACAGTTGCATCAGCATGCAACTGAAAATAATATCAAAAAAATCTTGGGATCTGCATAATAGTATCCTTCCTGATTATTTTGAGGCATAGAAAGCATACCAAGCAAATGAAAGACTTCGTCCTACAACAGGCCCACATTCTTGTTCTTCTGCAACTTCAGAGATGCTTGGAAAGACCAGTTTCAACAGCCTACTAAGGCTTTACTATCAGTTTGATTTCTAAGGACTAAGTCACCAACAAATTCTTTTAGTTCCAATTTTAAGCCTGTCCCACAAATTCCAGCTTGCTAATGTAAACACCATAAAGAAAAACAACTTTAAAAACAAAATATTTGAAAGTCAGTTTCCCTTCTTTACTAGCTGCCAAGAGCAGAGTTCAGGGCTCTGTGCTTCTTGAGTTGATGAAATCATTAACACCTACAGCAGCACAAGGAATGTAACTCTGCCCTCAGGACTTCGTCAGTAATAAGAAGCTGGTGTCAGTTGCACCTTTAGAAACAGCTCCAAGTAATAAAATTCCAATTTCAGATTCAGATAGAAACCTAGTGTAAACTGCATAGGAAAGTCACAATTCAGAGCACTCGGTTCAAAAGGCATCTATCAACACTAGCAATTTTGCCAGCAAGATGCTCTCAAAAGCAATCAGAGGATGCCTACACTAAAGTAAAGCCTTGCTGCGCAGTAATATCCAGAGGCATGCACCCAAGTTACTACAAAAAAACTGTGCACAGCATTCAGAGCAGAGAAAATTCAATTCATTTTCTCTTCAGCCAGCAGAATTGACAGTCTTTTCCTTGCTACAGACGCCAGACCAAGACTTAGAGAGATTTTGTGTGGCAACATCAGGCAGCAGTCAGCCAGTCTGGAAGCTACAGCCAGTGTGAATTACAGGGTCTGTATGCATTTAGCAATCTCCATAAAGGCCTCCCTTTATATTCATTACAACACAGTTCTGTCTTTGCTACTACAAGGGGGGCTACAGAGGAGGATTAGCAGCTGCTGCTGCTTGGAGGTAAGGCCTTCTGACAGGATAAAAGTGGAGTGCAACTCTTTCCAGAAATGTGAGCCTTGAGTGCCTCACACTGTTTGCTGTTAGCTTTATCATGGCTCATCTGTCTCTTCCCCAAACAGACACCATCTTACACAAGCTGGACATGCCCCTTTCCATCTCAGGGGAGAGGGAGTTGTAAATGGAAATTCAATTCTATCCTCATGCCATTAACTTATTTAGGGTTGCCTGAGAGAACTACAGTTGGCTTTCCTGTGCATCAAATTGCTTTAAACGATCACTTCTATGACTGCTACTTCCACTCCCTGTCCTCTGGGCTTCAGGTCTGGAGCAGAAGATGCTACCTGTCCCCCTCTGATACTTCCATGTTCCTTAACTGAATTCATTCCAGTATTTTAACTCACAAGTAAAAAGAAATGCCGCAGTAATAAGTTGACATTTATTCTGCATATATTTCAAGTGCAAGGCAAGCTCTTTCTCTTCAGCTTCCATCCTGCTAGGATGGGATGCTCAGAGCATCTTAACATGCTGAATGTCCTACAAGTTGCTGTGTATATTGTAGCTAGCACGGTGTTTTGTCCCTCTCTATAAGTCTACATCAGATACCCTTCTGGAACACACCTGCTCTGAAACGTGCTCTCATACACTGTGGGCATGCCAATCCTGCAGTAAAATTGTCTTATATCCTACCAATAACGCAAGAGTCCAGGATTCTCAGTCATTTCCTGTCCCTTGGATTAGCATCCAACGATGTCCTGTTTACATTTCAGGGTTGTGGTGGAAATAAACACCATAATGTCAGGACATTCCATCAGCAGGATTCCAGTGTAACCATGCTGGGCTCCAAGCAGGATGCTGAACCATTTATAGTCTTATTCTTTATCTCCTTGTCTCCTTCTTATAATTCCATTACCTAACTGAAATAGACTTCTAATGGCTTCATGCAAGTATTTAAGATACTGGAAGGATCATTACAAGTGTGAAGTTACTAAATCAAAAGAATCAGAAAGGAAGCACATAAACACAATAAGCAAGGAAGATGTACTGTATCACAAGGAGGAGATTATTTCTTTATTAAACAGAAGTTCAAAGCAACATCATAATCCCTTTCTCCACCCACATCAGGCAGATGTTGAAACTGAGAAACGGACAAAACAAAGCAATTTCCCAATTGAACTAAATTTCACTGTCAGCTATGGTAGAAGACTAAATGTAGGTCAAACGTTATTAGATCTCAATTCTTCCCCATTACATTTCACCTAGTTAAACAGCAATGCCTGAATAATCAGAAAAGATATCACAAATGCATCTTCTATTAAATCTCTGCCAAGAAAGCAGGTTATAAAATTTCCAGACTGAGTCTGTCAGTAAATAGGTTGTCCTGTAGTATGATAAAAACTCTTTATTTCTTATCCTAGCAACTTATAAGCAAATGATATGTTCTCCATTCCAATCAGAATAATAATTATAAATATTGTGAGTAGAGATCACTCAGGACACACAAACTGGATGGCTATCAAAGAGAGACTGAATGCTCTGAAAATGAGATTTTCTATGATACAACAGATCTCTTAGAGAAAGCAAGGGAAAGATACACCAAGCTTGCACACGATTTGTCCCAGTGCTAAAACATTATGCTGTACAACACTTTGTTGTGTGATGGTCCATCTAGACAACTTCTAGTGTTGCCATTTTAGGCATGGTAGACCTACAGTACAGGTATTGATCTTTGGAGGAATATAACTGGAAGCCAGAACACTGTGATGTTGCAATAAATGCTTGCACCTGGCATTGAATTGGCATGGAAATAGCTCCCTAGCGCTTGCATGAGGTTCCAAATGACTTGGAGATCCGTAAGATCTCCATGAGACCTTCCAGCTGCAAGTCAGGCTAGAGATGGCTGTCGTAATTTTGTACAATGCTTTAATCTTACAGATATTTACCTTACTAAGAGCTACTCTGTCTCAAGAGAGCCCTAGTGGCCATTTAGAAACTCCAGGAAGAATCATGAAAACTTCACTCCTAACTAAAGTAAGGGTGCAAGACCTGTGTACCAGGCTGCCAATGGTCTGCTTTCCCACTTCTACATGTCAGTGTCACCATTCACAAAGCAGATTAGTCTTGCCAAAAGGCCACATATGATAAAGGCAGCTTTGAGAATCTGTCTCACGTGCCAAAATGTCACACAGACCATTTTCTGTTTGGTGACATTTGTTCCAGAAGAACTGCATAGAAGTTTACTCCCCACTGCATTTAGACCATGAGGTAAGACTCACCTCTTTGTCCAAAATTTAGCATGATCTGTAGACTCAGAATCCCCTGGCACTTTTCCATGAACTGTATTTTTCTTTCTGCTTGTCCCTGAGGTTTACAAGCACATTGTTGGAGGGAGCAGTAGGGAGTACTGGTGCTTTTGCTCCCCCTATTTGGAAAGCCGTTGATTTAAACCATGTGCACACAGCAGAGTCTCTACAAAGACATTATAAATGCATGTAATGATGTGATGGCTGCTGGCAATCAATGAGAAAAAAAAACGGGGGAAGGGGAAGTTTACTGGGTCTTGGTCCAGCTCCTAATGGACAAGCTCCCACATCACCAAACTGAGCACTGCAGCTGCCACTACTCACACTGGTCAGCTGTCTCCCCAGCAGCCGAGAAGCGGACAGACAGAAGCTGCCTGAGCTGCTCCTTCCCGGTGTGCTTTCACAGAACTCCAGAGGGCACTGGCATGACAGGGCATGGGAAATTCGATTAATATCGCCATATTTTGCCTGCTATTTTAGCATCTTTACCAAATACTACACTAACTTTAAAAATAATCAGTGGGCTCATGTTAAAAATAAAGTGCAAGTTGGCTTCCATGAGAAAGCAACTGAGCCAATGCCATTTATAGTAATTCGATGTGTCACTGAATAGCATCATTTTTTATAAATACACTGAAGGCCGGACATGAAATAACTGGTTAACAGCTCCCTAATCACAAGGGCTTCCTCTGCTACACATTTTTCCTATTTATCCAATGGCTTCTGTTTTATATCTAGTTTGCTAATGGAAAGAGAGGAAGGGGGAGGGGGAAAATTGGCCTGAACTGATCCAGCAGATGCACAGAGCTGGGGCCTCAAACACTGGCTTCTTTTCTGCAGCCACCAAAGGGCGGTGGGGGAGAGACATTTCAGCAAAATTCTTTCTCTCCAGCAACTACCGCAGAAACACATTTCCCTCTGTTTGGAGCCGCTCGAAATAATTGCAGCTCAAATGCCAGAAGAATATTTTCTGCTTCCTGCATTCAGGAGGAGAAAGAGATGGGAAAATACTGAGGGAAGTTCCTAGTATGGTGGTCTCAAAACAGCAGTGGTAAGCTTTAAGGAAAAAAAAAGAAAGAATAAAGTGCGCTCTCATAAAGAAAGGAAAACAAAACTAGCCCCCAAATATTTGTTCCTTAATGATCTCAAAGTGTTTTAAAGCTACACATAGGAAATATTATTTTATGGGACAGTCCATCTTCTAGGCCACACAGACCATTCCAATTTTCAGAATAATTCTCTATTCCCAACTTCCCACAACTGCTAGGATTCCCTACATGAGCATGACTGCCTGCAGCATGGGTAGCTATCATCATTTCTGCATGCACTAAGATGAATAAACAAAACTTACCCAAGCATATTAACTCCTGTGCTGCACTATTTAGAAGGCAGGCTGCCAAAGCCCAATGGAGAAGATGAGAAAAGGAGTCTTGCTGAAGCACCTCAGCATAGGGCTATAACCGCCATCCATCCTGCCTCAACAGCAGCATGTCATGCAGCCCCATAGCATTGCTTCAGCTTCTCCCTGGCCCCCAGATGGCAGCTGGGCCATGGGGCTGCAAGGGAGCACATGCACATCTACAGCTGATGCCCTATCTTGTGTCATGTTGTAGGAGGAGAATGGGAGGAGGTTTCACGCTGTCATGAGACCATGCACGAGGACATGTATCAAGGGATTCAGCATCTCCTCAAGGCTGCATCTACCTTCACTGTCTGCTTTAATTTTAAGCTGCTCGATAAATACTCCACTTAATCTGCAGAGGTGGAGGAGGGGAGCACAGCACATGTAAGCAGAACGTGAATGAGAGTGTTATCCAAATTCAAGCCAGCAGAAGCAAGAAGCAAACTCCCTGCCTTGTCTTCTTTCATCCATTATGCCCTTAGCTATGTTTCACTGTCACCCTTATTTCTGCATTGCATGCCCCAAAAGGGGGCATGCAAATCTCCTATGCTAACCACACTGTAACTGTCTTCACAAGAAAACTGCACCTATGTTACTGAGTCCGCCACCCATATCAACATCATTTTCTGTGTTGACTTATACTCACTTCCCAGTAGAAAAAAATGTATGTCTGAAAGGGAAGAGACCAGTGACAAATATAGGAGGGTAACCAGCACTTAAATATTTTTATGTCTATATTCATCACACAGTGAGCATGTTTTAACATCTAACCTGAACCTCCAACTTTTTTAGGGTAACCTGTGCTTAAAGTACCTCCATACCTGAGTCAAACAGATTTGTCTTTGCGAATAGCATGAGTAGATGTGGTGAAAATTTAGGTATGTGTAAGAAAACATGGTCTCAGTCAGTTATATTCATCTGATAAGATTTGCCCCCCATTTATGAAGCAGGCAATTTGTGGCCAGGCTTTTTATTCCTGCCTAAGGAATACCAACATAGTATGAGACAAGCAAAATAGTCACATACTGTACGCAGTACAGAGCCTTTGCCACCAGTCGAGCAGGCAAAGAAGGAACAAAAAGAAAGCAAGAAGAAATTTTTACTGGAACTATGGACACATGCAAGTCAGGGATACCATAAGATCTGTTTCCATCTCTCTTCCTCTTGAGTCTCTCTCCTTTCGTAACTTGCACTCAAGGCACAGTGTTCACAGAAAACAGTAGGGTTTTTTTCATAAACAATGCAGTACTTCAAAGGGCAGTTCCTCACTTACTGAATAGTAAGGAGAAAACTCTGCTCATAGAAGTTAGTAGAGCTGGTCCAAACACACATACCTCACATGAAATCAAGAAAGATGATGGCCCAGCAGCAAACGCCTTAACGTGCTGAGTGGGATTACAAACCAGGGCCTGCTCTTTATATGGAAAAGCAGCAAGCAGACTGCCAAGACCCCTCTCTAAATACATTTCAAAGTGGGTTATTGTGAGGAGCGCGATCACTATGATCTCAGCTGCCAACAAGTACTTCTGTGGAAAGCAGTTTGGAAGCAGGAACTCATTCTCCCAACAGTTCAGGCTTTGACCCATATTCATGCTGTGCAGTTAATCTAAGTGGAATTAGTGCTGGTGAAAGGGGCCATATGGATGGCCCTTCAGACAGAAATCTTATTTACCCACAGAAATTCCGCTGTGACCAGCAACACTGTAAGATACATCTTACATGCATGTGCCAAAGCCACGTGTACTTCTCTCCAGCTCAAAACAACTAATCCTGGACTATCCAAACCCAATTCTGTAGGACTGCACGGAAAGATTTTGCAATTCCAAGGTTTGTACAAAGTAAACAGGAGAGAGACTCAAAGCATTTTTTGTACATTTTATACACATAGCATCTGTCATTCTTTTCTGATTTGTGCCATATTTCTATGGCTCTGAAAAGAGGACTAAGAACACATCTGTCAGCATTCCAGTCAAATTACAAAATAAACACATTGTGTTATAATGAAATGCATTTTGCCATACCTGCTGGATACTGTTTTATTCCCCCTCTTCGTAGGCTACAGCTCCTGAAGCTCCACCCCAGAACTGCTTACACGTCAAAACTTTCAGTTAATATGTCCTTTAGGTATCATGAGGATGAAAGCCACAGAAGAAACATAAAGCCAGCAAGGCAGAAGTTAAGCCTGGACTTAGATTCTACTTTTCCTGAAAAGTGAGGCTTATAACATAATTCCCCTATGACTTCAAAAGGCACATGGGCTGTGTCTACATGAAGTTTGGAGGAGTCCATGCATACTCCTCACGTGCAAGATGGCACCATCTCATACAATTGTCAGAAAAGCATCCCTTGTTAACATTCTTTAGTTAGTTTTATGAACTGAGATTTTGCAGAGGAAAAAAAAAATAAAAGCCCAAAACCAGCACTATTTGATGGTACATGAGTAGAGACAGTGACAAAGATGCCCATGCAATGACTAAGTAATCCAGAACATTTATCTCTCAGTTCTGTATGTGACTGAACAACTATTGTAGCCCAGGACCCTCTGATTTCTGAAAATGCAATGGCAGACGGTGTTAAAAAAAAAAAAAAAAAAAAAAAAAAAAAACTGCAGCTGGAGCTGGATTTAAGGCTCAGCAACTGTCAACAGTAACAACATTTAGTGCCCTTACATGTAATTCTCTGTTTCCAAATCAAAATAGTCCTTATTTAATAACTTTCTGGACACTCTAAGCAAGGCAATCTACAAATGCACTTTCAATGGATTCTCCTATCGGAATGGCAGTTAAAGTATTAAAGTACTTTGTTGCCTTTTAGCATCACATGCTTTCACGCAGACATCATGAAACTACCAGGCACAAAGCAAGCACATAAGGTTACCAGCAGAATAGTTACAGATTCAAACAGAAGCAGAAAGCCTCACTTTCCTGTACCTTCAATATCATCCCTCAGTACCATCTTTGCCTGATCAGAGGACGTCAGTTTTTCAAAAGAGCACGTGGAGAGAAGCAGAGGATTTTGAGTCTCTCACTTGAGTATGAAATGCTATGATATTTGGAAAGTCGTGGCAATATCAGATGAAGTCCCTGGTGACTGGAAAAAAAGTAACACCATACCCATTTTTAAAAAGGGTAAAAAGGATGACCCTGGGAAGGACTGACCTGTCAATCTCATCTCTGTGTTGGTGAAGGTCATGGAACAGATCCTCCTGGAAGCTGTGCTGAGACACACGAAAGACAGGGAGGTGATGCTGGAGAACCAGCACAGCTTCACCAAGGGCAAATCCTGCTTGACCAACCTAGTGGCCTTCAATGATGGTGCTGCTGCATCAGTGGACAAGGGAAGAGCCACTGATGTCATCTATCTCAACTTCAGTAAGACTTTTGACATGGTACCCCACAACATCCTTCTCTCCAAATTGGAAAGATATGGATTTGATGGGTGGATTATTCAATGGACAAAGAACTGGCTGTGGGATCAAGTCCAGAGAGTAGTAGTCAATGATTCATTGTCTGGATGGGGATCGTTGACAAGTGGTGTCCCCCAGGGGTCTATGCTGGGGCCAATACACTTTTAATATCTTCATCACTAATGCTGACAGTGGGGTCAGGTGCACCCTCAGCAAGTTTTCTAATGACATCAAGCTGTGGGGTGCAATTGACACACCAAAGGGATGAGATACCATCAAGAGGAAGCTAGACAGGCTTGAGCAGTGGGCCCAGGTAAACCTTGTAAGGTTCAACAAATTTAAATGCAAGATCTTGCACCTGGTCAAGGCAACCTCCATTACCAATACAAGCAGGGAGGGGAAAGGATTGAGCACACCCCTCCTGAGAAAGACCTTAGGTTAACAGTGGACGGCAAGCTGGACATGAGGCACTAATATGCCCTCGAAGCCCAGAAAGCCAAACGTATCCTGGGCTGCATCAAAAGAAGCATGGCCAGCAGGGAAAGGGAAGTGATCTTGCCCCTCTACTCTGCGCTGATGATGTCTCCCCTGGAGTATTGCATCCAGATGTGGAGTCCTCAGTACAGAATAGACACAGACCTGTTGGAACGCATTCAAAAGCGGGCCACAAAAATGATTCACGGAATGGAACACCTCCCCTATGAGGACAGACTGAGAGAACTGCGACCACTCAGCTTGGAGAGGAGATGCTCCAACGTGACCTGATAGCAGCCTTACAGTATCTAAAGGGGAGCTACAGGAAAGAAGAGGACAGGCTCTTTAGCAGAGTATGTGGTGAAAGAATAAGAGAGAATGGTTTCAAGATGAAAGAGGGTAGGTGTAGGTCAGATGTAAGAAAAAAAATCTTCGGTTGGTGAGGCACTGGAACAGTTTGCCCAGTGATGTGGATAATGCCCCATTCCCTGGAGATTTTAAAAGTGAGGCTGGATCAGGCTCTGGGCAACCTGATCTACCTGTGCGTGTCCCTGTTCATTGCAGAGGAACTGAACTAGATGGCTGTCAGAGGCCTCTTTCAACACTAAGGATTCTATGTTTATGTTTGTGTGCCATCACTCTATTGCACGTCTCTCAGCCAGACAACTCAGTCTTCACCTGGCCCTGGCTTTGGCAGTCAGAGGTCTGTATGTTCCAGGAGGTAAGCAGAAATGCCTTTTTCAGTAGGTCCGCTTCCAGCTCTGGGAAGAGACTGGCACAAGATTCACTCCCATCTTCCTAATGAACTTAGGGGTAAACTGCAGTTCAGTACTGAATGAAAAGCATATTACCGTGGAAACTAGAAGCAAGCATTTACCTTGGAGATGACCCCTCCATTCCACCAGAGCAGCATGTTAGAACAGTTCTGCACCAAGACAGCTTTCTTAGACAGGAAGTATTTGGGGAACTCAATAGTACTTGATTCAGTCTGAAATCCCACTTGACCAAGGTTCATGGAACAGCAGTCCTTTCCCTCTCCAAACAGTAAAATGGTGTTAACATCTTCTACATAAAAAGTGAACTCCAATCCTGCTTTTGCTTTTCAAGTTAGTACTGTTCCCATGAATTCTTCTGTATCAGATCCATAGCTTGTTGCAAGCTCCTTGGAACAGCGGCAGCTTCTGCTTTTGCTTCTCATTGGAGCTTAGTTCCGAAGAATAATAGTCAAACCTGCACTGGCAACATCTTTTGTGGCCAAGCAACTCACCCAGAGTAAGCATCAGGAATTCTCTGACCTTAAATACATTCTCCTAAGCTTTCTGAATTCTCAGAAAGTAAGTGAGCTTTCATTCACCTAAAAGCAATGAGTTTGCCTTTGAACCCACTGATTATGATCACATAGCAACACCTTCCCTAAATGTACCTAATACCAGACCACCCAGAATGGCATTATTGTGAACAGGAAGACAAATTCAATTCAGATGAAGTACCGGGCAACAAGTTCACCAATCCACACCAATACTGCTTCTTACTGATTGCAATACACACACAAGGATTTATGCAGTCCTCTGTTCCAAGAATCTAAACTCTGTAATACAGATGGCAGAAAAAAACTGAAGCACACAAAAATGGCTGTACCTCCTCCACCCCTTGATTAGGCCTAGGCAGAAGCCCATTTTCTCTCCTCAAGTCTTTTCTAAAGGACTACTGCAAGCGTTCTGAATTACGTTCAGGAGATGCTTTGTTTCATTGTCTTTTTATTGGATGCAAAAGCACAGCCTATGTTCCCCAGGACCCAACAGAAAGATACTACAATGTGATGAAGGTCAGAATGTACCATTATGACCACCAAACCTGACTACCTGCAGACTACAAACTGCAGGATCTTGTGCATGTACTTACATGCTCACTCTCTTCAGATCACCAGTAGATTATCAAATTGCATTTGTTCAAGTCTGGACAGCCACTATTCTCAAGCTCCACAAAGGAAATATTTAGGAATTCTGCTCAAGTACAGTTTTCCTTCCAGTGTAGTAAGTGTTTGAGATAAAGAAGACAGAAAACATCTACACTACCACAAAGCTAAGCAACAGCTACAATTTTGATGCCTCTGGACACATTTTTTGCTCAGATATAGAAGAACAAACATGTTTGCTATCAGCGGAATTTTCTTAGTATTTCCAAGGTGCCTTTGACTCCCAATGGGATGGCCATGTGAAAATGAACCAAGAATTTGATCCAAAACTGCTGACTATCACTAAGATTCAACTACCAGTTACAACAACTCTCACAAATTTTTTTTATGATGCTACTATTCTCCTCCCACCAACATTCAGACCAAATAGCTTCCCTGCTGATGTGCTAAGAAATGTTTTCCAGGCTGATATAACTGCTATTCAACATTCTTAGAAAGACACTTTCTCCACTTTACTGTTTGTATTCATCAGGATATAAATTTATCTCTGAATGCATCACCACTTTCTTGTCCTCAACATCACCTTTTTTTACTTAAAAAAGAAGAAAATAAAAAGTGAGATCTGAACTAAGTTAAATGGCTCCAGAACACAGGACAAGAAATACTATCTCTATCAATAAATATAACGTATAGGAATCTTAAACTGTGTAATTTATATGAGATTGAAATGATGGAACACGTTCAAGTTTAGCTCATCCTTTCCTCAGCCCAATATTTTTCTGTTTTCCTTGCCAAAGTCATTATTCCTCAAGATGAAAGTCAATCCGGGTTGAGAGCAGGGACAGTTACCCTTGTAACTGGCAAGCTACTCATGTGAGGAATGCAAGAGAATATGCATTGGCTGTCATTAGAGATGAGATTCCAGTTGAAATGATTGTTCAGTCCCTTTTGGCACAACAGTTGTTAAACTGCTACATTTTGCTACTGTAAGAGGACTTTCTAACCTTGCTGTTTCTGTACAGATTTAACATTGGCAGCAACTTCAATGGAAATCAATGTAACATCCTGAAATATGGGGCCCCGCCACAGTCAGAGGGAAAAGAAGGTACAGTGGAACCAGGGAGGGGTTAAAGAAAACACAGAGAAGAACATTGTACTTGGCTGTACACGTAACTTGTGAATATGTCTTGAGAAATGTCCTGGATTATCAACTGTAATAAAATCTCCCAATGAGGAAAACAGGGGTGTCCTAGAGAACTACGAGTTCTGGTTTTCTATGTTCACTTCACACGAGGTTTGAAAAATTCACTTTATAAAACAAGAAAGAAGGAAGGAAGGAAAGAAGGAAGGAAAGAAGGAAGGAAAGAAGGAAGGAAAGAAGGAAGGAAAGAAGGAAGGAAAGAAGGAAGGAAAGAAGGAAGGAAAGAAGGAAGGAAAGAAGGAAGGAAAGAAGGAAGGAAAGAAGGAAGGAAAGAAGGAAGGAAAGAAAATACAGCCATAGAAAGTTTAACTTTTCCAGCGCAGAGATAGATTTAAGCATTCTTCCTCTCAGGAGAAGGACTGCGAAGTAATGTTTCGGGTAGGGATGGGAGAGAAAGGACATAGAAACAAAGACAGATTTTTAATTAAGTTGGAGACTGAAATCCTAACTCTTATTTCAGGAAGCAGTAGTTCCTCCATGAAGAATATATTTGTAGGAAGGAGGGTGAAGTGGGGCTTAAATAAGGATCAAAGAACAAACTGTCCCTAAATTACACAGGTGTATGCTTGAGGTGGGTAGCTGGTCTTCAACCAAGAAGACTCAAGTGCGTGATCCCCTCTGTATCATCTGCAACAGAGAAAACCTTTATCCAATCTCAAAGCAAAATTTGGTATTCTATGGGCCAGAAACAGCTTTCTGCAAAATTGCAGCATTAATTACTTCCCCTGAGTTTGTGGAAGACTATCCATGTTTCCATATAAGTTCTCTGTTTCCTATTGAAACATAATGGCTTAGCAAATGAACATTTCCTCTACCACTCAGATTCCTTTGGGTAGGAACAAGTAACTAGCCAAGTTGCTCCCTTACATAAAGCCATAAAAGGCTATAAACTCATGTTGATATTCTAAGATTTCTGTACACCAGAAACACAGGACAACTATCTGCATGCACTTTGTTACAAAGCTACTTGCTGTTTTCTGTTTGTGTTTTTGAAGTACAGTTTTGTTTTCATATATGTCCCATACTGACAAGTTGGATATTACTTCAGCCTCCAAGTTCACACCCATTAAGGTTAGGCTGGAGTGTTTGCTATTATTTTCAAGTCTGAAAAATTACTCTTTCTAAACAGGGGAACCACTTTGAGTAATCCAGCAGTCTGTTCCAAATGCTGGATAAGGGGCTCAGCTCTTCTTATTTAGAGCGTTTTAGATTGTTTAAGTATGTGCAGGAACAAAACACAATAAAAAGAATTTTAAGAAAGGAAAATGCAAGCAACAAATCTTATCTTCCATCTTCATCATAAACACAGAAAGTTACCCATATGGCTCCCTGCAAAACACTTCCTGGAGGCACTGTGCTGTGTCACTAATGCACACATACAAGATGTACTGTACAGATACCAACTGGAGGTCACAAAATCCCAGTGCACAAAACAAAAATAAAAAACCCTCACATAGGAGATTCTTAGAAAGCCACGTTTCACAGTGCTGCAGTTGAGTAAGGACCTTTCAAAACAACAAAAACATCATAGTATGTTTAAGGTCCCAAACACACGATTCATGCTGAAAATTAAAGATGTCTGTTCCCATTGTACAAACAAAAACAGTTGTATGTATTTGTGGGTTTTTATAATGCCATGCATGCATAGCATTGCACTAGGAAACTTGCAGATATCTGATTGAGAGCATGAGCATTTGTTCATTTATTTCAGAACAAAAGTGTATGACTGCATGCCTCGTCACATACTCAAGCTTACATGTGTAGATCAGGGAGGATGAGGTTAGAAACAAGTACATACACATGCAATTCTTGCCTCTTCTTTTGTATACAAAATACAGATTTAGAGCCTGAGCACCATAACTTGGCAGTCAGAGAAGAGTGGTGTTTCTCATGTAGCAAATACCACCCAAGCTGCAGAAGTCATTTTTCTTCTTGCTCTTCCACTCCATGTACATGTTGGCACCTCACGCCGACATGAAGTCATAGTATATTCCAGGAACAGCTTTAGCTTTTTCTTTTCATTCTTGCTTAAAAAGAAATGCGAACAGCTACTCTGCCACCAATCTGAGATGTTCAAGGACCCTGAAACCACAAAACATGTCTTCTCCAATTTCCCAAAGCTGTGTCACAGGATCCATATCCTGTCCCGACAACTTCTAACCCACCAACAGAACGACAGGAGCCTGAGGCATTAAAACAACATTCAGCAGGCACCACTGGAATTTCAGACAGGGAATTAAAAGCTCTTTTGCTTTGTAGTAACAAGAAATTATTCCAGCTAACAAATATTCTTCAGCAGAAAGAGACAATGACTTTGTCGCCTCCATCAACTCTGAACTGCTAGAAGAAATCAGAACCTTACCACTAACTAACAGCGATACTTCCTTAACCCCTGACCCAGTGACCCCAATGCTAGTCTGACATGCTCTGAGGAAGCTGGAAAGGAAGGATTCTTTGAAGCCATGACTCCTATGTCAAACTAGTTGAAGGTTGACCGTTGTCCTTCAACCAGCATTGTTTCTAGCCACACAGTTTTGGTTGTTCAGTGTTATTTGGTTGGTTGGTTTGGGTTTTTTTGTGATTGGCTGTTCTTTTCTGTTTTGGTTGATTTTTGGCATCATTGTGGTAGTGGTGTGCTGTTACTGTTTTGGCTTAGACTGAAAGAAAGAAGAAACACTACGCACTGCACTAAACACTGAGAAACAAAATCCAACAAATACCTACTCCAGTCTTTCAAGTCTGCAGTCTGCTATTGGAAACCCTTACTCCAGAACCAGGGCTGAAATACTACCAAAATCCTTAGATAAAAGTGCAAACAGATGATAGATGTTATTCCTTAAGTACATCTAGCCAGATGCACGGAGAAGAAAAAGGACGCATTATCAAATGATTGAGAGCAACTCTATATATATGATGGTTTTATCAGATTTTCCAACTAACTGCAATTGGTCACAATCACACAAACAACACTTTGATTTGTTTTGTCTTCTAAGCAAAGCTCAGTTAAAGAACACAACTCCCTTTTATTCTGAAGTCTGTGGACTGCAAGGAATCCAGACAATTTTTCAAGCTCAGATGCCATAGGAGAAGGTTGAACGATCCCTGGGTCGCGCTATTTTTAATGTCTGTCTCCCTGCCCATGTCATCACTTCTCTGCCACTTCTACAGAGGATGGCAGTGCTGGAACAGCTTCATTGAAGAAGATATGAAAGCCATAGGAAGTATAATTAGTAGGTTCCTACTGCAAGATGTGTAAAGTCACAGACTTCCTTAGGACCTTCGTGTTTAGATGCTCAATGCAAAAGTGATGATCAATTTTGACCATTAGAGGTGAGTACTAAAAGAATCACAGACAACATCCATAAGCTTAAAGCTTTCTATGAAGGCATCAAATCTCAGGATCAAGGGAATGTTTTCAAACCAGCTAGTTGCCAAAGTATCCTTTTCTGTTTAGGGACTGAAACTGATGCACTTTCACACTGTTCAGTCATACACCATTCATTATCTTTGTCATCATGGCAGAGAAGGGAAAGGAGTAAAAGAGAAAAGGGGAAAAAAAAAAAAAAATCAGCATCTGACCATCCAGGAGTTTAAGCAAGATTTTGTCTTTTGAATGAGAAGGTTGTGAGGAAAGGGCTAATCCTGGACATATAATGATAGAATTTGACTCTGCTTTAGGTGTAGATGGACAAGCAAAAAGATATTGGATTCAGAAGAAAAGAATGTATCTAGAGACCCACTAGCAATTCTAAGAGTTAACGAGAATCAGAATTAAATAAAAACTAAAAGACCACTCAACTGACTCATTAAGGATTCATAAAGGGACTATTTATCAGGAAGAAGAGCAATATGACAAGGGGTAACAACTTTAAAAAAGGGTAGATTTAAATTGGATATTGGGAAGAAAGCCTTCACTATGAAGTTGGTGAAGTACTGGAACAGGTTGCCCAGAGAAGCTGTGGATGCTTGATCCCAAGAAGTGCTCAAGGCCAGGCTGGATGGGGCTTCAGGCAGCCTGGTCTAGAGCAATGTATCCCTGACTGTGACAGGGGGATTGGAAGTGAGTAACTGTTAAGGTACCTGCCAACCCAAGTCTATGATTCTGTAATTATCAATTCAGATTTTATCCTCTATCTGAATGTGATGCATTCTTTTTTTTTTTTTTTTCCTCCAGTGATTTGTTGGTTGGGTATTTTATACTGCTTCAGCTTTATCAGCATTTTCTTTTGCATTTTCTGTTCACGTGGAATTGTACCCATGTTACTATAATTTTTAATTGTACAACTGGAGCTGAATAAGCAGACTTATTAAGCTTTTTATATTTCGTATTTTGATTTCCAACTACTAGTCTTTAAATCTAGACCACTGATATTTATGCAAAACAGTCTTCTATGCTGCCAACCTCTACTGACTTACTTCTAAGCTTCCTTCATAGATTTCCTGGTTAACATTAACAATTGACCATAGTTCTTCATGTTTCTGAAATGTCAAGGTGCATAGAGGGTATGGATACACATAGGAATTGAGGTACAGAAAGAGGCTTTTTATGCAGTGTCAAAACAAGGAAATGTGAAGGCAGACCTCTGAGTATGATTAGTGTTAGTTTTTTTGTTTATTTTGGTGGTTTGGTTTTTTTTTTTGTTTTTTTTTTTTTTTAATTCACTTGCTATATGAGGAATAGTGGTTATTTCTAGCTTAATTAAAGGTCTGACTGTGGCACATGAAGCCATAGCCTGCTAACTTTAACTTCAGTTTCTTGAGTAACAGCATTGAGGAATCACAGCAGCCATTTGTTGAGACTGTCTAAACTCACTTAGCAATCAGGTTACTCACACAGGTGGCTAGTGTTCTCTAGTTCACAACACCACAGCTTCACTGCCACTGATTTCTGAGCTACCTAACTTAAAGTTAGCTCAAGTATGATCTGTGTACATCATCTGTTTACTACGCTCAACAGCAATGTAATACACTACATTGGTAAGTTGCTATTGCTTTCCCTAACTTCATTTTAGTGTTAGCTGATATGCATGTTAATAGTTAGAGACAGCAAGAGAGTATAAGGTATTAGTGGTATTATTATTATATAGTACTGTGTTAATAGTGACACAATTCATTTCTGTTGCTTCTTTAAGAAGCAACACTTAATTTCACAGAGAAGTGCTGTTGCACCAAATTATCTGCAACATAAACACTAATCTTATGCTTCCGTGTTTAGATCATCAAACCTTGTAAATTTATCAATGCAAGTGATGTTCTCTGTGGGACAGAGTACTAATGCTTCTCAGACATTGTATTACAAATGGTCTCAGAATCAAAAGTGCATACTAACAGATAAGTCTTTCTCAAAAGCTGATGTGGTATTTTCTTCCTATGCAAGAAAATCCATAGTATTTCTCTACGTGGAAGGTTAAAATAGGAGGCCTGAATGCACAAATAGATAAACCTAAGTAGGGCAATAGGTAATGAGGAAGAAAAAAATAAGAAAAGTAGGAATAGAAGACTAATCAAAGCTAAAAATGGAGAGGTCATATTTTAAGGCCCAATCTGAAGGTTAAGTGTGGAAAAGCAAAAAATCACAAGCCATTCAAGTTCAGTTTAAACATAGTCCCAAGAGAAAAACAGAGCACTTAAAGCAAAGAGTGAGACTAAAGACATAAGACAAACCATTAAGTCAGGATGGGAAGGATCAATCAGGAGCAGACAAAAATGAAGCTCAAGAGATAACAATCCAAGAAAGAAAAAAAAAAAGTACAGATGAATATGACAGAATTCAGATTTAATTCTGAGAATGCTGTGGAACTGCTTAGAAGGAGAGATCTCAAAAAGCCTTCCACCATTTGGCAAAGAATCTGATATCTATGACACTCAGCCCAGCCAAGAGCAGCTCAAGACAAAAATGCAATAGAGATAAGACAATGTCTGTGACATGAGAAGGGGAAAATATAGTTCAAGATTTTTTGAGGCAAGAGAGGTGAGGATGCTTCAAATAAAACTTAAGTCCACAGAAATTGAATGATCAAATTCAAAGGTCTGCCTGGACCACTTCTAGATACTCTGCATATCACTTCCATCAACTGGTCAGGTGAAAAATAAAAAAAAAAAAAAGAACAAGAAAATAGTAACACTGTTACGCAGGGAGATTCATGGAAACTTGTTTTATATATATATATTTATTTTTATATATATATTTATATCTATATCTATAGATACATAGATATAAGGATAACAAAAAACAAGAATAATATTTTAAGCACCTTTAAAGTTTTATTTGGGGCAGTTCAGATGCCTAAAGTTCTAGCTAAGGTGGACAGTGAAAGGTAGAAAAAACATAGTCCTGAACAGCATGATTTGGGGAGGTTTGGCAACTGTTCATTAACTTTGTATATCTCAACATCTGCATGTGTTTACATACACGTATGTATACCTGTGTATTCATCCATGGTAAAAGTGAGGAAGAGTGAAAATTTTCCATGAAGTGACTTTAATCTCCAAACAAACATATAATCTTACTGTTACATGTAGGGAGGGACTGGCATGGATGGATTTTATTCCTTCTATTTAGCAAAGGAGCTTTTAAAATCATTCACCATTTCTATCATTCTATTATATTCTTTTCATACGAAAGACTCTGAACAGTTCAGTTGATTAAGTCCACCAGTTTAAGCTTATCCGTTCTTACAGAGAAAGAGACAAACACATTGCTGAGACTGACAAGTTTGAAAGCAGACTTCCAAGTTTATGTAAGTACCACATGCATCTACCACACATAGGACCAAGATGACCAACCGACTTTGATATAAATCTAGTCCCAAAACAGATTACATAAGATTAAATCTCACTCACTGAGAAATGATTCTCAGAAAAGCCAAAGTAAGGATGCTGGCACCAAACCTGATGATGTCTGGATCTCAGAATAGTTAGGTGATTCACTGAAATTAAACAGCAAATCAGTCTTAGAATCACACGCACTCTTCCATACTACGCAAACAAGCACAGAAATTACATTTAACAACCCAAGAATGAATAGACAGTGCAGTAATGCATAGTTTCTTCTGCAAGCTGACTTGGAAAGGCGAGACTGGAGTACCATCATGATCTTGTCTGTGGAAGATAACGTGTTCATAATTAAATTATGATTATGTTAAAACAGGAAGGAAAGAAGAGGAGCTGCTTCGGGGGCTGTTCAAAGGAACGAGGAAGGAATTACTTTTTTTTTTTTTTTCCTTCCTACCTTACATTGGTCCTGGAGATCTCACTAAAAGAGGCACTTACTTATTTGTAAGAAAGAGTAAAGTACCGTAAACTTTCACTTTCCAGTTACAGAACACACCCAGAACTGGACAATGTTCAGGCAGGGTGGGAAGGGTATAGTTCATGTTGATAAAGAAAAACAAACAGTAAACACTGCCCAGAAAGTGACACTGCAGCCTGCCTCAGGAAAGCAGAACTCCATTTAAAACCACTTAAAAAGGACACTCTCTACAAATTAAGGCTTGGTAATGAGGAAAAAAAAAAAAAAAGATCAGAGGCAAAACTATTTGCTGATTATGAGAGAACTTAATTAAGTAAATTGCATCCATCTGCACAATGTTGAAATGGCAACGTTTGTTTCCAGAATTACCAATATTCTTACTTCACAGTAAACATAAAAATAATGTCTAGTCTAAAGTCAGTTTCATAACAATGTTTTCTATGTATAGCTTGAATCATTATCTCATGTATTAAGCAGACATCGCAAGCTTGCATTTCCACATATTTTCAAGCAAAAGCAAGGCATGAATGCCAGACTTGCATAATTGATTGAAAAGATGGTAATCTTGAAACAGATGAACTTCAATCTTACATAACAAAAAGTCAGTGGCAAAGCAGCAAATCATATCAGTAGAACCACATTTTGGCAAGCTTGGTTTGACCTATAATTATTTCTTTGCCCACCATTAACAGATGTAGTCCATATCCCATCAAACTGTAAAATTCAGTTGTGTTTTAGAGGAAAATCCTTATGTAGGACATGTTAAAGTATTGCATAAAATCTGCAAGGAGACTTTCCCTGCCTCCACATCTGATAATAGCTCTGTCCCAAACTCATTACTGAATACTGTCAATTCAGTCAAGGGAAACCCTGACTTTTACATGAGAAACACATTAAATGCCTCTGGTGTTGTTACCAGGAAGCATGACTGAACAGACCAGTCAGCTGCACACAAATCTTCCATGAATAAATATCAGACACAATGAGAAAAGAAAGCAAGAAGGGCATGGACAAGAACATCTAAGGAAAAGGCTCTTTTTCAGAACAGCGGGAGAGAATTCACTTGGAAACTAAATTTCAGGCTGCTAACATCATAGTGGGAAAAAAGTCACTCCAAAAAAACAATGCTACTAAAAACATCACATCACCAAAACTCCTTTTAATAATGAAACTCTCATAATACACATTTTCAACTACTTATGTAGGCCTTTAAGCTTCAAGCACTACATCTTGATATGGCGAATGAAGATGTTTGATAACAACCCACAAAGATCTTGTTCAGGCTACATCAAGGCAACACATCAAGAGGTTGATGGCCCAAAAATCTTCCATTATATGAGAACCTCATGAATTAAAATGTATGGATATTCTGGTCTGAGCAGAAAGCACTTTCTGCTCAAGTTGTTGATGAAATTGCCTATTGCAGTGATTTTGAAATCTCCCCTTTCCCTAGCATTAGTATTTTCATATGCCCAGGATACTTCAAGTATACCTTTTTTCCTGGAAATGCTTCCTTGCTGGAGAAAAGAATGTTGGTGTCTTCTTTTTGTTTTCTGCATGAGTAACAACCAAGAGCTGTGGACAAAGAACTAAGCTTCATATGCAAGTGAGTGTTACAGTAACATGCGCAGTGTATCAAAGATGTACATACTTACTGAGAAAGTAAAGAAAACACAGGAGGAATGCCCAGCATCAGGCCCTCAAAGTTTTAATCCACTCAAGTGTATTCAATAACACATCTGCCTGGGAGCATGGAAGGCAATAGCAGGGAATGGAATTTTCTCATCCCTGGAAGCTCAATCCATCAATTTGATTCCTTCTATGGACATTACACTTATTTCTGGCTTTGCCTGTCCTACGTGAACTCTGGGATTCTGCAGGGAGAAAGTACAACTAATCTTGACAAAGTAACTCTAATAAAAATCTCCAGCAAGGAATTCTCTTCTGAATTCTGTCACACATTTGCAATGAGGGAGCACACATACGGTATAGTACAAGGAATGTCACTTCTCTTCCATCTTAGGAGACATATATTCATATAGTGCAATCAAAGCATATCCTCCAATTCCAGAAACTGAAATATTTTTTAACTGGTCTGTTTTTTTGTATTAGCAGGATCGATCTTTACCTTTCAGATCTTATAAATGAAGAAAGAACTAACAAGAGACTGCCAGGGCTGCCAGGGTAGGCTGACTTCCAGAACAACTCCAGCTAACTCCATGCAGTCTATGCTGGCACTGACTGAAGCCGTATTTTACCTTAGATTCTTCCTGCTGGAGATCATTGAGATGGAAATGAAAAGAAAGACTGATTCTGCTTGTTAGTACATAATCAAACAAAGCCAACTTTAAATGTATTTGCTTATGGTCATCAGCATTTCAGGCAATGAGTGATAAGTTGTTTAAATGCTGAGGGAGAGGAACAGGAATTATTTAGAATTACTATTTGGTGAACAAGCCCCAAATGCTCTTTGGCACCAGACCTGCACACCATCATTCCAGGAGTATTCCAGAGCTATATTACTTGGTAAACTCCTGTCAAAGAGGGAATGCAAGTACAGCACAATGCAACAAGCTGCTGTAGCTGTGTGTGCATACCTCTGAACCACAGGAGTAGTAGAGACAATAAAACAGTGCCCTGTTTATAGAAGAAAATGGCTTGAGTATATTTAACCTAGCTGCAGTCCTGCTGAATTTTAAGAATATATTGCAACACCTTTTTTACTGGAACATGATTGCTCTACATAGAGCTGGGAGATAAATCTTTTTTCCTCTTTTTGAATCAGGAAAATTAATTCCTTCATTAATCAAACATAATTTCTCAACACAGGAAAAGACAAAATTCACTACTGTATTCAGAAGGGCTCAGAATCACCACATTCGCCTTACAACAATGGATACAAACCAAACGCCATTATTCTCCCACTTAGCTAGCATCTATCCTAACCCAGGGATCAGATACTATGTTTTGGCTCTCCCTCTGCTCCAGCCTTGGTCCTCGTGCCCAAAAATTACACCCTTAATCTCAGAAAGTTTGACTGAGATTGGTACTTTCCTGCAAAAAGTCCTGATTTTGATATGCACTCTTTGTTAAATAAAAAGCTATCTCTTATGAGACATCAAGCCCTAATCATATCATCTTAAAATCAGTAGCGTGCTAAATGGACTAAAAAAGTTTCTTCTATGGCGTTTTAGGGACTTAAAGGAACTTTATGAACAGTGCCACTAAGCACTCAGACAAGTTCCAAGCCCACTGCTCAGAAAGCAAGCTGCCTGGGAACATGACAAGGTCGTAGCAAACCATACTGAGTTCTCTCTCTCCTCCATGCCTGCCCCTCAACTGCAGCATAGCGTGGGATCCTGACAGCAGGAGGTTCCCACTATGGGCCTTTGGCTTCAGCTCTCTGTTGGGCCCAGGACTGCTCTTCTCAGGACTCCCGATGCACTCTGAAGAAGCAAGATTCCAGGCATTCATCTGGGGCTCTGGGAGTCGCTCGCCTCATTCCTTCTGAGGAAAACGGCTGGAAGTTTGCCCTCTAAATCTCATCTGTGGACTGCATTCCCTCTGAAAGTTTTATTAGCTTGCTCATTTTAAACTGAATTTTACAGAGGGTTGAGAGGGCTGGAATGGATGAAAGAACTGGATCAATACCTTTGCCTATCCCAGGATAAGGAAGATTCTCAGCCACAACTCACTCTTCATGAAGATCATATGAAAGCTCTTTTTAAAAACACAAAAAAAAATGCAGGTCACTTTCTCCTTCCTTCCATCTCATTCTCCTGATTCCAGAGTTAACATAAATTATCCTATTCTCTGCCTCTAGCAAAATGTGAGTGGTCACCTTTTTCTGCTTTTGTGTATCTGAGAGCTGACAAAAAAGACCAAAAAGCTCCCAGAACTGTAGAATTTGTCAAACCAAACTACAGCGACACTGATAATAATGAGAACAGCAAAAAGAAACAATATTTATTATATACATTTCTTAGGGAAAAAGATGGAGAGAAAGTTAAGAATGCTCAGATCACAGGAAGACTATAAAAAAAAAGAAAAAAAAGGAAGAGCTATTAGAGACCAACCTTGGCACAAAACCCAATGGGCATGAACTGGCCACGAACAAGTTTAATTTGGAAATCAGAAGCAGACTTCTAAACACCAGAGGAGTGAGGTTCTTGAATGGTTTCCCAGCAGGAAAAGAAAGAGCAAAAGCCATTTCATTTTGAGGCAGAGATTGAAAAATTTACAAAGGGAATCCCACAACACAGTTTTCTGCAATTACAGAAAGCCATACTCTATGATTTAGAAGATCTTTTTCAGTCTTGTATACCTCATCTTCAATTGAGTCAAGGCAGGAAAAATAATAGTAAAATAAAGAGAGGTGTTAAAATCAAACCAAAATATTATCAGGTCAGTTAGTACAAGGGTAAATGCATGGGCATTTTTGGAACTGAATTTATTCACCTCTTGGAATTTCAGTATTTTCAGGTAAAATTTTGGATCACAGGGGAAGACTGAATTAGAACTGAACTTCTGTATAACTATGATCACTTGCAAAGAACACCATGGATATGAAATGTTTCACCTATCTTGTAATCGTTATACTAGACTGCAAGAAGTTATCTTCACAGACCTATTTCCAGAGGTGACATCTGTCAAAGTAACCATTAAAGAGTGTAGAGTGAGAATCTTAGAACATTTAGGAAGAACCTTAGATAAACAAAGAAGCTGAGGGAGGTCATCCTGCTCCTATCCTCTGTGCTGTTGAGACCTCACCTGGAGTACTTTGTACAAGATGTGGCATCCTCAGTACAGTAGAGACACGAACCTGTTAGAGGGAGTTGAGAGGAGGGCCACAAATGTCATCCAAGGAATAAAACACCTCCCCTATGAGAACAGGCTGAGAAAGCTGAGAATTGGATCTGTTCAGCCTGGAGAAGAGAAGGCTCTGAGCAGACCTGAGAGCGGCCTTTCAGTATCTAAAGGGGGGGCTGTAACAAAGAATGGGGTAGACTCTTTAGGAGGGTTTGTTGTGGCAGGACAAGGGGAAATGGTTTCAAACTAAAAGACATTTCAATTGGATATAAAGAAAAAGGATTTGTTTGTTTACAGAAAGGGTGGTGAGGCATTGGAACAGACTGCCCAGAGACGTGGCAGATGCCCTGTCCTCAGAGACGATCAAGGGTCAGACTGAACTGGGCTCTGAGCACCCTGATCCAGCTTGTAGGTATCCCTGTTCATTGCAGGGGAGTTGGACAAGGTAGCCTTCAAGGATCCCTTCTAATTCAAACAATTCTATAAGTCACAGTTGGGAAACATGCAGATGGGTATAGAAATGATCATCTGTCTTATTCCAGACTTGCCTGAAATTTTGCTGGAAGGAGGGCTCTGAAACTATTAGAGAGAGTTAGCAGGGAGAAATCTTCACATTCTATTTCTAGATTGAAAAACCCAGGATAATATAGCTCTGTTCTACACATGGAAGAAACAACAGAGCACATAAAGCTGCAAAAGCATGAAAAATATCATATTGTAACATAAGAATTCACGTGTGAACTCCCCCACAACACATCAAACATGAGGTATTCACTGATTCCCACAAATGGAGTCAGTGTTGATCTATAAGCTGCAGCTCTGTATTACACATTTCAGTTTTATGCATTTAAGCCAGACAAACATTCCCAAGGGATTGAAAGAACCCGCTACAGTGAGTTGTGGTTCTATTTTGGATCATATCACAGCCTAACAAATCACAGTTTCAGACACTGGGATAAGGGGCTCAATAAACGAAGTAGCATGATAACTTCATGTATATCCCTTCCACACATATAGCCATGAGTAGAATCAAATCCACATAGTGCCTTCCAAACTGTACAACTCCAAAGCAGTGATCAGTCTCATAATGACATATATCCATTCAGCATTATTCATATAAGTGTATATTCTTATATAGACAGTTTACTACACATTGTCTTGCAGCAGTAGCTATCTAGCCCTGTCCACACATACCAAAACTGTTTATCAGATCTGATCTCTCATATTTAAGGAAGCAGAAAAGACCACAATGTTTTGTTGGTTTTTTTGGTGGTTTTTTTTTTTTTTTTTGTTTTGTTTTTTTTAATGCAGAAATTTATTCTGGTACTTTTGGTTTGTTCCAGTGGTTTTTCAGTTGTGATCCATACAAAGTAGTGCTCAAAAAAAAGAGCATCACTAGAACTATTTGGCAACTCAGTAGTTCCCTATGACTACAGGAAATTTGAGTGCTGAGAATGATGCCCTGGTCCATTGTTAGTCTAACATGTTTGAATCAGAGTGTTTTCTAAATTAAGTCCTTATAAAAATCAATAACTTCAAGGCTGGATTGGAAACTCAGCTATGATGCAAGTATCCTGTATCAGAGTTCCATCCTGGTGATCTTTGATTCCCAGAGAATTAAGTTTACAACATAACAGTGCATCTCACAGCAACCTGTGCAGACCAGCAAATCTTACTGAAGTACAGAAAGTCTTCTGTAAACACTGAATGAAGATGAGAGGCAAGACTTTAAAAGGACAGTTCAAACATTGCCAGGGTACAAGAATCTACATTTTCATAAAGACTTTTGCACATTGGGTGTGTGATTATTTATGTCATTTGGTTGCCTTCTCAAGCTGACAAGCTGAAAGTGGAACTCTGAGCTATTTGGACTGTCTGGGCCTTGGGACATGAAGAAGATCAAAGTGGCAAGCAGGAGCTCAAGTCTTCAAATCCTAGCAGTCACACTTCTTGTTCTCTCTATATTTATTGTTGTGCTCTAAGTTAAAGCCCTGCAGAAGTTGCCTTTTTCCATCTAGTTAAGGTGTATTTAAAGCATAAATGAAACAGACCAAAAGAACCTGGCTGGAGTACATTTTCATTTATTCATTTTAATTTCACCTATGAGGAATGCACAAGTCTATCACCTTAAGAGTGACATTGGATGGATAGCACAAGCATATTATTGACTGGAACGTAACATCACTAGAACTTCTTTGGGGGTATTTTCTTAAGAAGAAAAATGATTGAAATAAGTAAACCCCTGAACAGCTTCCAACCCAAACACTGTACAGTATTAGGTGATGAAAGACCAGTTAGGAAAATGAACAAAAAAAAATGGGATGTTGGAACTCCCTAGCCAAATTTCACTCTATAACCTGAGTACAGTGTAATTAAAAAATAAACAACACAAAGAACAAAAAAAAAAAAAAAAAACACAGCTTTCATTAAAAAACATATGCTTTTACAACCAAGAACTCTTTAGACAGAAATATTTTTCCTCTCCCTACACGTGCACCCCCCCCCCCCCCAAAGAGGATGATTAAAGGGCAATTAAATTCAAGGGGGAAAAAAAAGGGAACAAGATATATACACACATGAAAATATGTTTGTGTAATGTTTTCAAATAGTATCTTCTTTAATACAACATCCTGCCAAAAGTTTATTCTGTGGTAAAGTTATTACACATCCTTCTAGGTACTAGCACAACCTTTGTGCCGCTGTCACTTACAGTCCTTTTATCCCACCTTCAATCTGAAAGAAAACTATTAAAGCTCACATTCTTTGACTTCTAAATGATCTAAATGCAAAAGCCCACATGCAACTTTCCAAAGGGTCTCTGTGTCAGGCAAGGAACACAGAGCCTAAAAGCTCAGGATTCGTGTAATGCAAGCAGAATACTGAAAAACTGTATAAGATTACTGAATGATTCAGAGGGCTTGTAACATAATACAGTATGCCCTTCCACCAGGTCCCTAGCCTGAATCCATTCTTTACAGCAAACAAAAATCATTCCCATTTGACAGCTACTCTGGTGATATTAATTGATGGAGACTTTCCTAATAACTGAGCAAGTCTGCCATGGTTTTATTTGTCCCTTGAAACAAAAGGGATGGTTGCTAGTAATCTGACAATGCAGAGAAAGAAAAAAACAAAAGTTGAACAGAAAGATGTTGAACTTCAGTTTTGATCCTCTGTTGACCAAACCACAAAGCTAAAGAGCAGCATCAGGGAAGCCACAGTTCAAGGCATCACTTTGTTCTGCAACTGAACAAAGACACTGTAGCCTTCCAGGGCTGTCAGCTTAGCACCTTTCAGCACTACTAAATTATTAGTTTTTTCCTCCTTAAAATGAAAATAATAGAAGTTGAAATCATCAGTGAAGCCATCAAGACTTTTTGAATTAATCCTCCTTCTTACCGGGATCCACACTTAAGAGGTCAATACAGATGCCAAAAGATAATTATCCACAGCTCCCAGTGTACCCTTCTGTTAAGAAAATCCAGATTCCTGCTTTCTAGCACATACAAATTGGACACATTTCATTTACTCGCTGTTTATTTTACTAATGTATCAAATTGCCAGAAAAGTTTTGTTTACCTAGCAGTGGATAAAATTCATACTTTTGAATGTTTTCTTCCTAAATAAATTCATAAATAATCCCAATTTCGATGCAAACACTGAAGCTTTCATTTGGCTTGGTTCTGTTTCAACTACAATAAAATTAAGAAAGGAAAAAATACTCCTCTAAATCTCTCCTGTATCACTATGTTCTGTACCCAAAAATGTATAATGCACACACTGCTGTCAAAGACAGAAGCTAGCAATGCAAGAGCGAAGCACTGCTGTATGCATGCACATACATGGAAACACACACAGTATTTATAAAATTGCTGCTGTAAGGCATTTGGAGTTTATTTTTTTAATTAACTGAAAATGATAACATGGGAGCTTTTCATCTGGCATGAGCTTAGGTTTTATCAGCTGCTGAAAAAGATTCTCTTGGACAAATGAAATTGTAGTGTTTCTTCAAGTACTTTCTGTGGATTTCAGAATAAACAGAGCCTATATGATGATGCCAGCTAACAGACAGATGTAAATAAAGTTATAGGCTAGGATACATTTATAAAGAGGTTGCAGAACTGGACACATGGTTTGGGCAGTACATCATAGAGGCTAAACCACAGAATGCCCTGTTGCTGCTTTAACTCCAGCACAAATGAGAAGCACTAGGAAGGGCAGTTGCAAAGACTGCCTTTAGCCTCCCTGCTGCACATCAATATTGCATTATACACCACATGGTATAAAGGACAATTCATTAATTGCTGATCCTTCTGTCCATCCACATTTCAGCAATTCCCATTTAGATCAGTTTAAAACCTCCAAAAGAATAATTTGACAAGAAGATAAGCTGCAGTTCCCAAGCATAAAACAGACACTGTTTTATGCTGCTTTCACTGTTTTCAGTGAAGACACTGAAAAGCACAACACATGCTAAGTAACAGCATTGCCAGCTGCCACTTTGTCTTTTCTTCTCATATGGGACCTTTACAATCCATAGTCTTTTTAAATTATCTGATTATTAAAAAAAAAAAAGGAAGAAGGATCTCAGCAGTCCCTAGGAGTCTAGAAATTCATGACTCTTTTTCTCTACTTCATGCTGCAAAACACATCAACTTGATTCATTCTTTTGCTAAGCGCTCAGAAGATTATTTCACGGCTTTCAGGGCGTAACAAAGAGAAAAAAAAAAGAGATTTTGCCATTGCTTTGATTTACTGGTTGGCAAGGTCAGTACACTGTTTAAATGTGATTATTTAATGACATATTAGGTCACTACCATGTTTTTGCAAGCATAATTAAACTGGTAGAGAGACTAAAAGTTTTTGAAAGCTTTCTTGTTCATTGCATTTGACATTTAAGAAATAATCTCTCAATAACGGATTGTTGTGATTTAACCTAGCAGGCAGCTAAACACCACACAGCCATTCATTCAGCTCCCCCGCTCCAAGTGGGATTTTGGGAGAGAATCAACTACACAATTGCTTACCACTCACTGACTGATGCCCAGCCAGCCCCCAAGCAGCAGCCGCCCCTGTATCCCAGCCAAATTCCCCTGGTTTTATTGTTCAGAATGATACTGCATGGTATGGGACATCCCTGTGGCCACTTAGGGTCATCTGTGCAGGCTGTATTCCTCCCTATCTTCCTGGCTGGCAGGGTGGCACTAGTAGCAAAAAAGTCCTCAACTTAATATAAACACTGTTCAGCAACAACTAAAACATCAGTGTGTTACCAACATTGTTTTTCTCCTAAATCCAAAGCATGGTAGGCATTATTAAGAAAATTATCCCTATCTCAGTTGAAATCACAATACAGATTGAGATTGAAGAAGAATTTTTAAAAAAGAACTTTGGATCTACCAGGGAAAAAAAAAAAAAAAAGGCAAATCAAACAAAGGAAAAGGTAAGCTGAGTCATTAACAGTTTTAGATAGGAGATGATAGCCATACAGATGTGAAGATGAAAATTAATTCCTTAGAAAAAGCTCACGCTCACAAGCATCACAGATCTGATGGAGTCTGAAAGTCTAAGGGAAGACAGAATCACCCTTTGAGAAAGGATTTCACATTAAGCATCTTTAATTAGACTATGACAATGTGCTCAATGCTGAGTTAACAAGAACATGAAGATCAGCAAAACGATGACCAAAACTAGTAATATTAGAAAATGAACTGTCAGCAATTTGTTGACTAATCATGAGTCTTGCGCTGGCTAGACTAACTCAGCACTGTTACTGTCAACGTAAGCAAGTAGTAGACAAACACTCCAATGGCAGACAGAATTCATAGCACTGCCAACATCACAACAATCTACTGGTGGGCAAGAAGAGCAGTCTCTACCAAAGAAAAAAGCTATTAAAGGCATCTGTTTCTTTAATTTGGCATAGATATACATGTGGATTTTCATCACATTTTAAATCTTACAAATACATGTCAAATTAAGCTAATATTTGGAAGGCTCTAGCGGAGTTAATTGTATGACCCCAGCACCACCCTCTGACACTTACAGACTGGATTCTCAGGTGCAATGCAGGAACGTTACTCCCAAAGCAATACCACCTGTTTATTTCCACAGAAACTACAACAAACGCAAAAGGGACAATAACACTACTTGATAGAGCAAATTCTCAGCTAAAAATGCTACTTTTCAACAGTCACCACCATTAGCTATGCATTTTTACCAGCATGAAGAACCTGCATGCCGCTTGTAAACATTTGCACCAGTGGAAGTGACCCACTGTCACTCTCAACACTGCTGAAACATATCACTCACTGCCTCACTGGGCTCACATCCACTGTTTGGTCTCCAGAAATGTGCAGCAAGTGCCAACGAATGTCAATGGGTGCAATTTTTTCTGCATGGAGGAGCTCAACACCTTTGCTTCATACATACTTCCATCTCAGACAACATTCTGTCAGACTGCCAGGTGTCACACAGCAACAAAACATAATGGCGCATTGGTGGGAAGATCCAACCTCTCTGTCATACTACCAACATCCACCTCTGACATTATGGGCCAAGAGAATACATGAGGCATTACTTTTGTAGCAGACCTTGTAACACAAAGAAAAGCACTCGGGAGAAAAATAAAATACATCCTGAAGTGAAGTTTCAAAGAGCACAGTAAAAATGGAATGGTACCAGTCACATCAAACTGTCCATTCTGTGCATAAAATACAAATTTTAACAGGAAAGAATAGGCAAGTAGAAAAACTATACTTCAGAATGGAAATCAGTTCAAGGACGATACCAAACAGGCCATGCTGAACAACAGAACAGAGGGGAGATGCAGCTGATAAGACCTCAGCTGAACATCAATGACTGTGGAGATAACTTGCTTTCAATGAATAAAAAAGCCTCCTACCAAGAGAAACATCTGCTAGTGTCTAAGGTTTCTCAGAGCGCCTGACAGCTCTATCGGTATTCTCAGAAACCTTGCTCCACTGCCAAGGGGTGTGTCACGTCCTTCACAGTGGGAGGGGTACAGCTGACTAATCCCATCAAGTAGTCCTCTCGAAGGAATGCAAGAGAGAAAAGATTCCTCAGTACATCAGTCAGACATCTCACTAATTCCTGGTAGTTCAGAGACATCCTGAAAGAGAGAAATTTCTCCCTTGATCCAGTAAATCATTTCAAAGGGCCATTCATACCTGTAGTGAACAATGAAGAATATAATGTTTTTTTTTTTTTTCCTGTGATGAGCTACTAATACCACAAGGATACACTGCCTCAAAATAACTGTTTAACAGCCCTTTGCATATAAGGAAGTTGTCTTTTTTCACTCACTCCACTGATTCAGTTGATGTAGTAGCAGTCTAAGTTCTTCATTGAGGTGTAATGACTGGGAGTCTGAATGACTGGAATCCATGTGGTCATTTCAGTTCCTTTAATCTGCTTTGTTCAGCATGCTTTATATTAAGGACTCAAACCTGCAAATCTTTCCACTCCACTGCAAGCGATTGTTAAGTAACAGGAATAAAGCCAGACAGAAACATCTTGAGCCTTGAACGACAACCAAAGCCCCAGGTCATAACAGAAATGCCAAGTTCAAGTAGATGTTGCATGAGTCAGGAACTTGATAGCTCTGATCCTTCTCTATTCACAATAGAACTGCATTGGTTAAAACAATACCTGAATTCATTTTAAAGCCTTTTTTAAGGAGACCCAAATTTTTACTCCACAGAGCAGCACAGTATTATTATACTAACATCAGTATGCATATGCAAGTATCATACACAGAGATAAGGACAGTCTGTTACTGTATTCTCTAACTCTTCTCTATACGTAGCAAGGATATAGTGCAATTATCTTGCCTCCTGTCCTTGTAGCAGTACTGACAAATCTATGAAGAAGGCTGTATGTGAGCCTGAACATATGCTTTTACCTTTTCCAAACCACCTGGCACTACAAGGTTTAGCAATCAGGGTTTAGAAATCTTCATGTTCACCTTATAGATCTCTAACCACTGCAGTGCATTTATGCTGAATACAAAAGATGTTTCTATGTTAGATGGTTAGTTCATTGAATTGCTCAGGTTGGAAAAGACCTTTAAAGATCATCGAGTCCAACCGCAGCCTAACCATACTACCCTAACTCTAACAACCCTCCGCTAAATCACATCCCTGAGCACCACATCCAAATGGTTTTTAAACACATCCAGGGATGGTGACTCCCCACCTCCCTGGGGAGCCTATTCCAGTGCTTAACAACCCTTTCTGTAAAGAAGTGTTTCCTGATATCCAACCTAAACTTACCCTGGCACAACTTGAGGCCATTTCCCCTCATCCTGTCACCTGCCACCAGTGAGAAGAGACCAACCCCGCCCTCACTGTAAGCACCTTTCAGATATTGGAAGAGAGCAATAAGGTCTCCCCTCAGCCTCCTTTTCCCCAGACTAAACAGCACCAGTTCCTTCAGTCTCTCCTCATAGGGCATATTCTCCAAACCCTTCACAAGCCTTGTTGCCCTCCTCAGTCTGTTTGATTAACACTGAGTGTCACCACTTAAAACACAAGCAAAACGCAAGCTCTTAAGGGAACAAAGTAAAAATTCCGACTGCTCTGACAGGATGTTACACACTATCGTTCTGTTCATATGTGAACAATTTCTGTTTTAATTGGGTAAAACATCTCCCTCCTCGATTTTTCACCGGCCTCTACCAGCTTCTCGGCTGCTCAGGGAAGACCGTGCCAGACGCAGCAGCACCGCCCTCTGCCCAGCGCAAAGGAAATTGCATGTAATGTCTGCTCGTCAGAGCTGCCAATGGCTTTAGCTAAACTCAAACATACATATGCAGCAGTCGCTCAGCAGTACTTTTGCATGAAGGTTTCCCCTGATAACATAGTTTTAAAGAAGATTCTTATTCCTGCCAAACCCATCTGACTGCATTTAAAGCTGTTTAAGACGAGATTTGCTTTTACTCAAACGACAAATCACTTCAAGCTTCAAAAAAGTCTTTCTTTTCTTTTACTTTTTCCTTCAAATCTCCCTCTTTAGTCCTGTCCACGAGAAAAGCCAATTACAACTCTTAGGAACTTTCTGCCCCCACCTCTACACAAACACATGCTGCTTTCCCCATCCCGGCTCCTGCAGTGTAGCGTCTGTGCAAAAAGAGAGCTTCAAAACAGGAGCACAAACGCTGACAAACACTGAAAGAGTTTTTTACATTTTTATTTTGCCTCCATGTTTTCCCAGCTGCTCTGCTTAGAAGACAAGGGAAAAAGAAAAAGAAAAGAAAAAAAAAAAACTAAAGAAGCGGCCTGCGAAAAGCATTACAAACCAAGAGACTGGAAAACTACAGCCCGAGGTGGAGGATGTGCCTTTCGTTTAGACTTACCAATTTCATCCAGCCGTATATTTTCCTACTCGCTTTTTACAGCGGCTGAGCTCAGTGCTCAGGAACGTCCATCCCGCGGCAGAGCAGAGCGCAGCGCCGCTCTCTCTCCCCCTCGCTGAATACTGCCGAGTGAGCGGGGCTGGGGCTGTGCGAGCGCTTCTCCGACCCCAGCCGAGAAACTGCTTCCCATTCCCAGCCCAGCTCCAGCGCCGGGGCTCTGGGAGGCAGGGCCGGCCCCTGCTACCGTGCTGCACTTTCTTAAAGGGACAAGCTCCGGCCTGGCAAGCACGGCTCAACCTTCAGTCAAGACTTTCGGGTGTTGCGATTTGGTTGTGGTTCACGGGGTTATTTCCTCTACACCCCTCCGCAACGCGGGTGGGCGTTCCCAATCCCCAGAGCCGCAGAGGCTGTGTGTTTCTGCAGCCCGTGGGGAGCCCCGTGGGATGCAGTGCCTCCCTCCGACCCCACAGCTCGTTGCGCTGAGTGCCCCAGCGCTGGTATTGGCAATGCCTTCTAGCAGCTCAGATCGTTTGGATTGCACGGAGAGGATATGACTTAATTAAAAGCCTTAATTTCCCAGGTTTTTGGTTTTGTTGTTGTTTTTTTCTCTCAGTCGTTCTTTAGATAGCTTAAACCAGCCTGTTTTCTTCTTTCTGACTTCACTTTCAACTCCATGTTATATTAATAGCTAGATGAATACGGGGGAGCTGTCTGCCTCGTGTGTCTTGCTGTCTGCAGTGGGAGAAACCACATTCCCTGTTAAACAGTAACTCTGAGTTTCAGAGATAGTAACACCATCTGCAAAATCTCTCCCTCTCTCTCTTTGTAATTCATGGAAATAGATGGTTTGCTCTCTGTGAGCATGAGTCGTTTTTCATTACAATAACTGAACGCTCGTGATGACAACACAAATCAACACATATCACAAAGCAAAGTCATATATACACAAATGCGTGTATATATCATGGCACAAGCAGAGAAAGCAAGTTACACAGGAAAAATATCACCTTCAGATCAGCAGGCCAAAGCAAACAGTGTGGAGACAAATCAGCACTGTCTTCCCTTTTCTGTCCTGACATACACCAATGCACAACAGTCACAGGATGGGTGCTTGCTGCTATCAACCCAATGTGATTTCATTTCTTTGATTGTACAGTGAAACGAGGTGGATAAAAGCAGAGAATGCAGCCCTTTCAATACTAAAGCTCCTTCACAAACAGGCCCAGCAGGTATCCTCTAATTGTAGATACATATACATACATTTTATGATGTAAGCAAATTAGTCATTTAGCCAGGCTACCAAATTATAATAATCTTCAGCATTAATAACCTTATATCAAACTATGGGGACCCATCAATGTTCTTCTGACATGAGCTATACTATGCTCTTGCATTTCTCAACATAGAATCCAGGAAAGTTTTATATGATTTACACATGCAAATCAGATAAAATCAGCAGATGAAGTCTTATGGTTGCCAGAGCCCCCTTCCATTCATATGTTTCTATTGGTCTATTAATCTTTGATTTCCACTCGCATATCACACCTCACATCTGCCTGCTACTTCTTTCATCTCATCCTCCAAGTCCCTGCTCTTTTATTCCCTCTCTTCCCCTTTTGCATGGTTTTTACCTTTCCCTTTCCCTTGCCATCTCTGCTTGAATGGCTTGGTACCCCCCTTTTCCCCTCTATTCCCTCAGTTTCTCATTGGAAAAAGAGAGATGAGAGAGGCAGAAGTGGTTAACTGTTTCCTTCTCTCACTTTCCCCATATCCTCCACTTCCAGCAGACAAGGATATGGAGCCAGAGACTGTACCCAGCTCCAGAGACTAGCATGCAGCAGCAGGCCAAGGTAGAAAGGTTAGTTAGGCTCATATTACCAAAACAATTTCCCTCACCTTAGCACAGTCTGCCATTTATTATGACACAGCATAGCCAATGTAAATGGCCTTTGTCTTGCTCATTAGTTAAAAGTTAACAAAACTAACTCATTTTAAGGCAAAGCTCATGAACCAGCTGACGTCTCAGCTAAGGTTCATCTGATATGTTCAAAATAGGCAGAGCCTGCCTACAGGAAGGCGCAGTAAGGCACTGCAGCAGATGGGGATCTGAACAGCTAAGACCAATGATGGAAAGAAAATGGGTCTTGTGGGAAGCTAAAGTGGTGCTCCATCACTCTGCAAACACAAAACAAGAACGTGCAAAACACCAGAATGTACCCAGCAGGAAACAGCTTGTGTCATTGGGCCAGAATGATCAAATCACTATAAATGTGAAGATAAATTAAGAGTATCTGCTCTTCCTTACATATGTTGTTCCTTAGAGCTCTTACAAACCCTTGTGAAAGCCATCCCCCCTCTCACCACAGCATCTGGATGTTCCATTGACAGAGCATTGTCTAATGGTTACAGCACAACTCCTGGTTTCTATTACTGGCTGCAGGAGAAATGTGTGGTATATTAAACAAAATAAAGACACAGCATTCAAAATCTGCTGCACGCTTCGACATTTAGTCAGTAGTACATTAAACTAGATAAATCATTGATTCTTTCTGTGACTATTTCTCCAACAACAGAAAAGTACATTAGATTGGGTGTTATACAATTCAATGCTTGTATTAATAACAGCCTGGGATGAAAGCTGCCAGAGAAGTCAGCTTTTTATTAGTACATACTGAACTGCAGATACTTCCCTGAAAAGTGTTGCAGTTTGCAAAAAGGTTTGGTTCTGCAGAGTAATCCTCTTCCTTCAGAGGTGACCTTTGATAGAAACTGTTTTGGTGCGTTCAGCTTGTAGGATACAACAAAACCAGAAGCTACAAGAAAAAGTGATGTTTCTCTTTCTGAGCAGCGTATGACATAAGGTCTACACCTCAGGACTGTACAAATATACTTAAACAGGCAGCTCCTTTAGAATTTAGGAATAAGACCATCAAAGAGAATACCTGCTTCTTTCTAAAAACATTTTTAGACTCTAACCACCCCAAAACCTATAGTATTATCTATGTAATTCTAGAATAAACACCATGGGTGAAGTCTATGATGCCAACTGACAACATCAAATCAAAAACCTCCCCATATTTTCTTTTTTTTCTCATGATTTTCATTTTTCTCTCATGTGAAAGAAATCAGTCCCAAAATGCAGATATGCATGTCATCAAAGTCACATCTAATTGCTACAAAATGGAAGAAGCAAATGTGTCAAATATTTAGGTGCATTCAAACAAAGTCCTTTTAGGGTCCTACAAGGAGTGAATAGACAAGAGGAGAGGGACGTACAAACCAAAATTGGTTATGTGCTTTTCAAAAGCAGGTTTCTTATAGAATGTAGAAGCAAAAGCTTCTGTGAGATGCTGTTCCACCTCTGAAGATTCAAACTGTTTGTTTGATCCATTGTCAAAAGGACGTGGGTATATTAATCTAAAAACAAAAGTGCCCATTGTGAGCAGTGACCAAGTGCCAGGCTGCCTGCTCCATCTGACAATGGGTTTAAACACCATGGGTCTGTGAGCTAGGCAGCATTCCATGCCTGACACCACCACTCAGTGCAGATACAGAGTCAAAGTCTTCTGCTTTGTCACCACAGGCTAAAGAATTAGCAAGACTTTCATACCCTCCATACAGAAGTTGTTTCAGTGTGTTTCTCAGTCTCTGAAATACCACACAGTAACTAGAGCATCTCTTTAGTGTACCATGCAAAGCAATATTATGCAGAGTTTTTGTTTGTTTGTATGTTGGTTTAGTTTTTTGTGTGTTTTTTTTTGTTGTTGTTGTTCTGTTTTGTTTGTTTGTTTGGGTTTATTTGTTTGTTTTGGGGGGCAGTATTTCAGGCAGCTTTTACTTTGGTTGACTTCTGGTTAGCACAAAACCAGAGTGAAAAAGTAATGGCTATCTTCAAACTGTCCATTTCTTTGTGGATCAAGGTACATTAAGATTCTGATGCCAACTTAGAACGACCTTGAGGTTTTGTAAATGACAATTAGCTACTCATGGGTCTTGAAACAGCTTTTTAGCAGACAGAGAGCTTCAGTTAAACATCCTTTTCTTTACAATACTGGTGATGGAGCTATTACACCACTCCTATTCCACCTAGAAAACTCACTCCCTTCAAAAGTCTGTTCAAGGTTGTCAGTTCTGTGTGCTTCTGAGACCTTTCTAACATCTCGGTGAAGAAAAGCAGCTGGGACAAGTCCAGGCTCCACCTATGATGCCAAGCAGGGAACATTTGCTTACTGTGTATTCGTTGCAGAAGAGCTAGAAGGATTATTTACAGTCAGCATGGCTTGCTAAGCTCTGATTATTCAATATTCTCTGAAGTTTACATGCAAACTAATTGGAAGCACTGATCCCTTAGTAAGAAGCTGAAATCAATTAGGAAGCCAGCTGACCACATTTCAGCAATTAATTGTAAATGGCATTTAGTTTCAGTACTTTATGGCCAAGCTCTTTATTCTGGCCTTGGAGGCTCTGGGTGTTTATTTTTCCTGTACTGCACCAATGTTAACCCACACTGATTTTCCTGGACATAACTTCCATCACAGAGAATCTGCCCTAATGCGTGACGCACACTTTCCTGGAGAACACTTGGCTTTCTTTACAGGAATTCCTGTATGTTTAGGAGTCCTGGAAATGGGACAACGTTTTAAGGAAACGTGGCTCCTTACTTTTATGCGAAAGATGCTGAATTGCTCTCTTGGAAATCTGCTTGGCAGTAATGGATGAAGGCTAGGGAGAAGAAAGCTGTAAGCCATTTTTGTTGAACTTGTCAAGACAGTGCAATTCAGTGGGAATGCAGAGCACCCATGCTCTACTGGAGTGCTAAGAGGTACATCTGTGATTACCAGCATGACTGAGAGTTGCTCTGGAAGCAAAAAATACAGTTTTCTACGTGAAGTGGTTGACTGGGACATAAAGAGGGGCACACCCAGATTCTGCAATATTTAATTCCATCATTGGCAGCCTGAGTCAGAAGAAGACTTGGTATATGCCAAGAAAGCAGTACATATTTAAGTAGGTACTGATCCTGATTATTTTTAAGAGTTATGTATGCAAAGACCAAGTAATTGTTTGTTCCTGAATCCTTGCACGTGCTAGAAAAGAAACTGGCCACCTAGAGAGATCCCATGAAATTGTTTTTCTAAAAGACTAAAAAGATGTAAAATGCTAATGTTTAAAAATTATGTCAGGTAAACATATTTCTCTTTAATGCATATTCATACACAGCTAGGAAACTGAAGCTGTGAGCAAAAGATCATACTTTGTTTTAGGTAAAAGAATGTGAAGTTTAGCAAATGTAATTTTCATGCATCAGCTAGCTGTGTGGTCATCTGTGTTCTTCTTATTTAAGATACCATCAATGATCACACCTCTGAAAACAACTGTTGAAGGGGTACCACTCAATTTGGCAGAAATGTGATTGAGTTTGAGCTCTGGCAACTGTTCCACCAGTCCTTATACTTCATATAAATAATATACATCCACACAAAACATACACCACCTTAATTCAAAAGCATTTACACTTTCATTGCACTCATGTAAATAGTGCTGCAGATCGTGAGGACTGAGAACTAGCTCACATGACTTCACAATATTTGTGATGTACAGTGGAAATATCACAGAAAAAAAAGTATCACAAAAAAAAAGCTATTTTTTTTTTTACTCTGTGATTGCTGCAAGCACTATGAGAGAAACAGAAAGGACTCTTAAAACGATGAGGTGTAATTAGACTTCATGCACAAAGTGAATGCACAAGTTCTCTTTCACAGGCTGAAGCCCTGAAGGATTCTAAATTGCACAGAGGAGGAAACATTAGGTTTTCTTTTAACTGTGGCCATTCTGGAAGAATAAAGGACCGAATAAGGAAGGAAAGAGAAAAATTAGAGCATAAAATCAAGAACGTTACTAGATTATCATTTCCCATATGCTTCCAATTCAGATTATAATTCTAGTCAAATCCAAGTTATCAAACTGACCTTCAAACTGGATGACAGCAGTTGTACTAACACTTGTAACAAAGCTTGGATACAAGCTCTGTTCTAATTTGTTTAAATGGTGACTGGGTGGAAAGGAGTGGGACATTACAATTTCAAAGCCATTGGGAGTTACGTTTCTTCTAAACACACCTAGATTATCAGTAATTAGGCACGGTAAAGCCCCTTTTGCCATAACCTTGCTCTGTGTTGAAGAACACCTCACAACAGGTGGAATACTCCTTTTGCCTTTTGAATGTAGGTAACATCATGAAAGCTTAAGAAAATAAAAAGTGATAACTAAAATCCGTTTCCCAGGATTTTTAGGATTTCCTCTCCCATGCCCCACATGAAATTCAGAACTAACCTGGATGATGTTCGTAGTTTCTGATTTGCTCTTCTCTCAGTGTTAAGTTCTCTGTATTCAGGTCCTCATCATGTAGGAATAGCCCACCTTTAGATGATTTAGTAGAGCTGATGTGACAGTACAGATGGTTTTCTGGAGAAACAACTACAAATAAAGAATTCCTTTTAGCTTTCTAATATTTCAGTATTTCTGCGATTTTCAAAAGAAATTACAGAAGAAATCTGTACACAAGTTCTCCTGCGGCCTCTGTTAACTTCAGTGAAAGGCTGATCTTCCAGTATTTCGATTAAATCACTTTGAAACCAGAGGGATTCTAACCACATGCATGACACTAAGCATAAGAAGATGCAGGCAGTGGGTACTACTCGTGCATGTAAAGGCAAGGAAGAACTTAAATGCTTATTTGCCAAACACTCAATAGTGCTTGCAGTATACTGCATAATCCAATCCAGAGCAAGTATCTCACATGTACCATTATATCTTCAGCAACAATTGCATCTGCACTATGGAAAAATTGTTGATTGGTTGCTCTACCCATTAATTTTAAGTATGTGGAAATGATCATAGGTTATCATTGTTAGAGAAAAAAATATATTCTGTGACTAGTGTATACAAAGATGGTTTTCAGCTGATACAGAACAATTGGTTCTGAAATCTCTCTATCAGCTGCTCTAGAGAAACAACTTCCAGGATTTAGGGCAGATCTATTATGAATTATTTACTTCAATCAGTCAGTTAATTTTCTTGTAATTAGGTTGTTTTTGGTTGTTGCTTCTTTTGTCTGTTTGCTTCATTTTAATTAAAGACAAATGATTGTGCTCCAAGACATCCCACAAGTGCTGCTGTACTGCCATTTTAGGAAATACCATTAAAGCAACATTATCCTAGTTTTCTTCCCATGGCATTTAACTAAGCTGTTTTAAGATAAACGTTATTAAAATGATCAGTTCCTCTGTGAGTGCATTAAGGTTATCCATAGAAACGGTAGTCTTTTGTTGATAATAGAAACACAGGGCCTTGTTTTCACTTAATTAACCCCATTTTCCATTGAAGTAACAAAATCAGTTTTAACACAGATCTATCAACATTGGGCAAAATCAGGATTTATTTATTTCTATATATGCTATTTTATTTATTTACTTTCTGTGTGAATTGGATACTAATGAAAGACGTCACATAAAAAACTCCAGGGAGTGAAGGCTGATACTCAATCTTGAATTATAAATAGCACTTGAAGTCATTCTATCTACCCTCCAGAAACCTCAATCTTTGCCACAATTCCTCATTTTTGCCCTGAATAACTTATTTTAAGAGGATGTAAGATAACATAACCCAAATAGTGCTTAGCCCCAATAATTGTGCCACTTGTGACTACAGTTATTGAGATGTTTTGACTCAGTCATGAGGGAAAAAATAGAATCACGGAGTAGCTGAGGTTGAAGGAGACCTCTGGCATTATCTATTCCAATATGACAAATCAAAGAAGAGGCAATGACAGCAGGCTCCTTAGAACACTATACAGTTGGGTTTTGAGTATCTCCATGCATGAAGCCTTCACAACCTGTACGGGCAAACTATTCTAATATTTGATTGGCCTCACAGTAAGAAGTGTTGCTACTGATGTTTTTGTTTTGGTTTTGTTTGTTTTAATGTTTGAATACAGGGATTTCCTGTATTTCAGTGAGTTCATTAGCTCCTGTCCTGTCTCCAGGCTGAGAAGCGTCTGGTTACACTTTTGCTTCCAGCTATTTATACACCTCAAGTCTTTTCTTCTCCATGCTGAACAGTCCCATCTTTCTCAGTCTCTCCTCAAATGTTCCATCCTCTTAATCACCTTTGTGAACCTTTGTTGGACTCTTTTGTATTGAGGAGCCCAGAACTGGTTGCAACACTTCAGATTTGTCCCATTAAGGCTGAAGAAGGAAAGGATCACCTCCTCTGACTTGCTGACATTACTCTTCCTAATCCAGCCCTTTGATGAATTGCATGAGATACTTGTTGAGGTGGCTCTGAACAGCAGTAAAAGCATCTGATCTAAAAATCACTCATCTCAATTTTATGTTGTCTGCAAACTTGCTGAGGGTGATTGGTCTTGCCATCTAGGTCATTAATAAAGTTGTTAAAAAGTTCTGGACCCTAGCACTGGCCCAAGAATATATCATTAATGTGGTCTTCATTTGATCTTTTTGCTGTGAATAACAACATTTTGAGCCCAGAAGTTCAGCCTGGTATAAAGCAACCACACTGCCCAATTATCTAGCTCACACTGCTTCAGTTTCTCAACAAGGACTCTAGAGGGAGGTATCAATAGTGTTATACAGTCAAGACAAACAGTATCCACTTCTCTCTCCCTGTCTATAAAGCCAGTTTTCTCACTACAGAGGCTGTTAGAATGGTCAGGCATAATTTCTACTTATAAATCCATGCTGACTACCTCCATTCACCTTCTTGTCCTTCATTATGTTTGAAAATAGTTTCTAGGATCATTTAATCCATCACCTTCTCAGGGACTAAGGTGAGGCTGTGTACTCTGTAGTGCTCAAGATGCTTTTCCTTGTCCGTCTTGAAGATAAACGTAAGAGTTGCTTTTCTTCCACTTCTCGGGAATCTCACATAGTTACCTTGACCTTTTAAAGGTAACGAAGAGTTTCTTCATAGTGACATCAACCAGGTCCCTCAGCATTCATGGGTGTAATGCAGCAGGTCCCAGGGACTTCTGTATTTATAGTTTGTTAAAATGTTCCCTAATCTGATCCTCTTCCATTGAGGTTGAATGTTCCTTGCTGTGAACTTTGCAACTGGTCTCAGAGGCCTGAGATTTCTAAAGGCAAGAAATTTGCTCATTCATATAGGCCTCATCTCACCTTTCTTTCACCTCCTTCTCATTAGAACAGACTGTCCTCAAGCTTGGAGCAGGTGATCCTCAAAAAGCAACCAACTCTCCTGAAACTCTCTTCTCCCAAGGGCCATGTCTCATGGGATTCTTTAAGTCAAGACCAGATCTGCTGCTCTCCTGAAATTCAAGCTGAATTGTTGCTTTTCATCTTACTCCCTCTTCTCTGAATCCTGACCACTACCATCCCACAGTCACTGCAGCCAAGGCTACCCTCGACAATCACATCCCTGTCCCATTCTTCCTTGTTTGTAAATACCAGGTCCATTAGAGCATCTCCTGTCTTCAGCTCAGCTACTACCTGTGCTAGGAAGCTGTCATTAATAAACTCCAGAACCCTCTTGGATTACTTGTACCTTGCTATATTGCCTTTCCAGTAGATGTTAAGGTGGTTAAAATCCCCATGAGGATCTGTGTTTTTGACCATGTGACTCTTCCAGTTTCCTGAAAAAGGTCTTGTTTACTTGTTTTTCTGATTAGGTGGTCTGGAACAGACATTCACCACAGCATTGCTCTTGTTGTATTGACCACTAAGCCTGGCCCATGAGCTCACATCTGGTTCATCATCCATTCCTGTGATGAATTACTCTTAGGCAGATGCTAGCACAGACTAGAGAAACATTTCATACTAACATCAGTCTCTCCTGCTGCAGTTTTTTCTTCCTATGCTTCCAGTGAGCATTCATAAATGCAAAGATATCCCCTTCTGGGAGACCTCACAGACATTCAAAACAACACCACAGTTTAGGGTCAACCTAAATCAATCAGTTTTCTTGCAAGACAGTTTCTTCCTACTTTGCTGATGTTGATATTTCTTCCCTCACCTACAGTCTTGCTGCCTGGGATTCCATCACATTGATATATATTAGGCTACATTTTAGGATTTCTGACCTTTACACTCACAGAAAGAAGTTTCAATCAAACCTTCCTATCTGATTTATGCGGAGAAACCCTCATGTGAACCCAGGACCCTAGGTCACTCTGCATTCATCCCCTGTATTATAATTTCATGAGTCAGTCTATCTACATATTCCCTAAAGAGAAGCCCTCTCATGCAATTCACGAAGCATTAAATCTTACCCCTCAGTCTGAATGTAGGGTAGCTTATCCTATGACACTTAGAATTGTAACAATTTTTCATTCCAGTCCACTGAAACTGAATTTGAACAGCTCACCAAATCTCTATTTTGCAACATATAATAATTGTAAGCTGATTTATTAAGAAGATCCACTTATTTTTATAGCACTGCTTTTGCTATGACACACTGGCTATTTAATTTTACATTCTTTTGCAACAGTCAATGCCACAGCATCTCACTACCCAACCATGTCATCCTTACATATTTTTCAGAAGTCTTTTGTGCACGTTTTAGCCATGTCAATGTTGGCCACATAACTACATCCTATTCTGACCTGATATCATCTAAAAAAGGAAAAAACAAGGCAAACAACTACAAGAATCAACAAAGTTGTAAAAATTAAAAGCAAATAAGCATTTTATTTATTTTTAACTGGGATGAGTTAAAATCCCAGTAATGAGTAATGTGGTCATTCCACACTCACCGGAATAAAAACCTTATAGCACCTTACAGCTGTGTTCATTCATTCATTCACTCACTCACTCTTTCTTTGCCTCACAGCTCTGTAAAACTCATTCTGCATTTCAACAAGGAGAATCAAAATACTTCTTTTAGATTTTCAGCCAGTGGTATAGTCGCTGCTATTTCTATTAATTAACCTGGATGGCTGGAAGAACACGATTTTCTTTTTTTCTGAAGCCTGTCAATTCACAAGGAGACATTTCTTTTGAGATCAAAACTTTGTAGGTGGAGACACAGTTAAACACGAAGAAGTGAGGATACCAAGACTTTCTATCCACTTCTCCCCCTGATGCTACAGAAGAATTACATAGGGTCTTGGGGATAATTTTTCAAACAGGCAGAAAGAGTTTTCCTTAGAAAGTGTGTTGGTTTTTGTTCATTCCCAGCTGAATTGTGTAATGAATTCGAAAAGTTATGATTTTGAATGTGACATTGCAATGGAAAACTGACTGTAAAATAGAGCAGTGAAAATAATTGTACTGCATTGTACATCACCTTTTGTACTCAGCATGTGTTACTGAGGAGCATGCTGTCTGTACTCCTCAAAAAGCAGACAAACCTACTGCCTGGTCTTTTTATATTGCAGTGTTGTTCTTTCTTTTGCCTAACTTCCCAGTGAGTCAAATGAGAGAAATGTTCTTTGTTGTCTTCAGGTAGGCCTTGCTGTACCAGCAGAAGTACAGACTACTTGCTGTTTATATAGTGGTACTCACATACTACGTTTTCTGTCTTTTTCTGACTTGGCTTTCCTTTGTTCTTAAAACATTTGCATAGGAAAAAATAACTACTATTTTTTATCTTTAACATCACCAGCTTCTATCTTTCTTTTGATTATTGAAGTCAGAATCCTCTGCTGGTCACAACACTGTAAGGACCAGAGCATTCTAACTGGAAGTGTTACTCCCTGAAATGACCAGATTTCACACTTACCAGCAGCACTGCAGACCTTGTTCCAAGAACACCAGTATCTTCCAGAAAGCTTTGCCTTTTCAGTTTTCAGTACTGGTATGGTTTCTGGAAAGCAAATGCACTGTAGACCCCAGCTACTTTTTATTTTACCACTTACGTGCAAGTGATTTTATTTTTTTTTTCTGGTTAGAAAGTCATTGCAGCAAAACTCCTCCCAGTTCTACAACATATGTATAATACCTCATACAGCATTCTATCCATCCTGTCTTTCACATTACGTCTAATAAATAAAATGTCTCCAGCTCAAAGCATTTCCATTAATTCTGCAGTTCCTTCAAGAGTAAGCTGCAGGCCCAACCCCAAGTTACTGGAAAAATAGAAAAACCCTGGCACCGAGTCCCATCTTCCTGACACAGCACATAACATCTGACACGAACAAGCAACAGGCATGCTTCTGTGTAGTCCTCATTCATCTCAAAGTTTCTGCCTCAGCTGACACTGGGGCAGTGTACCCTAGGGCTCAAGAAGCATTGCCTGGCATGTTATCCATAGGCAGTCCTAAGTGATTTTCTCAAAACAGCTGGCGGAGACAGAACAGAGAAAGATTGGCTTAATGCCAAATTTCTTCACTTGATGCAAACATCAACCCCCTTGAGTACTAATGTGGCATTCCTCAGCACAGACACACTCTGCTTTTGAAATATTTACCTTTCCCTTATTTTATAACCTTAAGAAAATTTGGGGAATAATTCTTTTTTTTTTTTTTTTTTTGGTGTTCCTATGACGGCAGAAATGTATTTATAGCTAGGAACTGGAGGACAGTTCTCACGTGGCTGCTGAAAATTAAAACAGCATGCAGAGTTTTGTTTTGTTTTGCTTTTATGCCTTTGCACTACAATCTTTCCCAGCGTTCCCTAAACCCATGTTATTGTAACCAGAGCCACATTTTGCATTGCTACAATTGCAGGGTTATGTAAATTCCAAAGGCTTTAAAGGCAAGGGCCTGGAGATTCTGCTCTGAGCCATAGGGAGGTTGATGCAAATAGTTATGCCCAGAATCTAGGGAGAAGCAAAGGTATTCAAAAGCTACCAACAGATAGGAAATCGAAGTCTCAAGCTCAGCATGAACCTGATGTTTCTAGACCTTTTAGAACTTACTGTTTTCCCTCAAATTGATTGTTCTCTCATTTTCAGCATTGTGTTTTACTATGACAAAGAAATTTTTTTTTTTTTTTTTTTTGCCACTTCTGGAACTCTCTTATGTCCTCTCTCACTTTCCTGTGGTACACACCATTTTATCCAGGAGCATCAACAATAGAAAGTTCTACAGATACAAACTACTGCAGACTCAAGGAGCTATACTTACAGTTAAAAAGAGAATTACACACACACAAAAAAGAGAAAACGCAAAACACAGCAAAAGATCAAAGAGTTTGTACCTGACCACTGAGAAATGTACCTACTTTATAGAAAGCGGTGTGGGAAGAAGCGTGGTACATGTTGCACATCTGAGTACCTCTGAGTAACCAGGTTTTAATGCAGACTCTGGCTGTGCATTTCTGTGTGGGCATGGGCAAGCCAATTCTTGTTTCTGACTCTCTAAAAGAGGGATAATAGTGCCTGACTCAGAGTCAGTGTCAGATGCCTTTGTGTGAGCTCGTCTTAGGGCCTAGCGTTTAGACAACTCAGCTAAACGAGAAAAATATTTAGTCCACTTCTGCAGCCCTGCTTCTGTTTCAGTTCTTAAATCAACACTAGTCAAATTGTGACACCACATGAAAACCTAGCCTACATTAGTCCTGAAGTATGTGGAGGTTTCATACTGCTCAGTGCACCTGGATCACTAGAGTATGCTATAGAGAACTTAGGAATTCCTATACTTCTGCAAAGCTGTAGCCAGAACTCCCTAGCACATTCAGCTGACACATAAGGAAGGACGGTGCTGTGGCCCCGCTCCAACATACTGTTTTCTACAGCTTTTGAGTTTTCTAGACAACCTTGCTCTTAGTGCAGTGGATATGGAAAAGCAGGGCTTGCTGCATCCCTTGCATCACACAGGAACAACAGTTGGTAAGACCTCAGGAAAGTAACCAAGAAGCACTGCCTCACCCTACTGCCATGTAGGCTAGTGCCAAGCCAACATATGAAGGGACATTCCAAGTAATTCCCAAGCTGTGATATTTTAAAAGCAGTCATTACAGAGGAAAAGATGACCTCATCTGCAGATAATAGCCCCTACTCTGCTGGTAGTTACTGCTGCTGCACAGGTACTGATAGTCACTGTTATGAAAGCATAACTCTTTAAATCTTATTTAAGAAATACAAGACCCATGTGCACAGCTGAAAAGTCTCTATCAGTTTGTCATGTTCATTTATTTACTTGGAGCCAGGAAATGCTCCATAAAGCTCTGATCCTGGCTGTCACTGTGACCTTGGGCAAGTGACTGAATGCCTCTGCACCACCCACAAGTCCTTTTGAAGTCAGCTGATGATGTGGATACTGAAGAATTCTTAAAACCCAAGCTCTAGAGGTAAAAGCCAATGTCTGCTACAGCAGAGGTGTTCTGGGTCTCATCACAGATTATACAGAACTTGAAGATAAATACTGAAGGATCTACTGCTAAAGAATATTTACGTAAATGTGGTCCTGTAACTGGCCCAGTGTAACACAGTTCCCAGACACAGAGTGGTGGAGTCCAAGGGATCATTCTGAACCTTTTTTCTTTTTTTTTTTTTTTAAGGGGACAGTTAATGGCCTTAAGAGTCTGCAGGGGTCAGAAACAAGTAGGCAAAAAACAAATAGAAGACAGAAATTCTAGGCAGCTATATTAGATGGTTTCCCATTCACAGAGTGCCTCATGACAAGTATCTGAGAACCACACATTTTACTGTACAAAGTAAAGTACTGACCAAAATTGCTAATTCACTATGTAACTTGTAACTTAATACTCCAAACTCTTGAATCTCTACCTTAAAGATGACTAGTTTAGTGCTCTGTGGAACACAGCCAAGAAACTTTAATGCCATATTGATACCAAGTTCTTCAGATTTCAGTCTTGAACCTGCATCAAACTTCATAGGTGCATCTAAACAATCAGCACTGCTTCCTACAGACTCTAGTCTCTTGTCCAAGTATTAAGCAAGGTGAAGCTTGCTTAGCTTTTAGAACTTGAGAAATGTGCAGCCTGTAATTAATGGCCAAAGAGCAGAGCAGCTCTCATCTACAGCTCATTTGTTTGCCTGAGTAAACAAAGTCCTTCCTTCCCTTCCATGCTTGTGTATGCTCTGACAGATGCTACTTGGCTCAGCACAGTTAGCAGAGCAGGCAGGACAAGGGGCCACTTAGTCAGCTCTGTGACATCATTTGACAGCAGGAGACCTCCTGTAGCTGGCACAGTCCAAACAAAGCATAAAATCAAAAATACTAATAAACATAACCACGTAGACTCCTTGATACAGCAGACAGGCCTGATGAAATAGGAGTACAATGAAATCTTCCTACTGATACCTAATTGCAATAATAAAATGAAAGGTCTGTGTTGGCCCAGTGACTCAGTGAGAAGAGTCCTGGTTAGACACACTTTGGATTCTCAGGAGTATTATGTTCCACAGGTAACGAAAGAAGAACAAAAGGAAAGAACAGTTGTGAGTATACAGATAGGAGGCATATAGTGAGGAAAAAAGAAGTCAAACAAAAACATCATAAGCAGAAATGTTCTAATACTCTCTAATTATGTAACTCAGATGAGCTGCATATCATCCTCTAAAAAGCAGACTTCTCTTATCCTCCCGCCTTGCTGCAATCAGCTACACCCAAAAATATCTGGAGGGAAAATGACATCTGACACAGCCATGGTAAAAATGACCCAAACTAAGAAGTGGCAACTCTGAGGGTGTGGGAAAGTCTGCAAACAAATCACTGGGTGTGTCAGATATGCAGACGCTAATATAATGCAGTGATTACTGTGTCTTTCCTCAGTGAGTATGTAAAAGTCGGTGTTACAAGAAGCATACACACTGACCAATGAACAAACTCAAGCCTCAGTACATTTGCCTAGGAACTGTACAACAGAAGGTGAACCCAAAGGTTCACGTCATGAGACACTCAGAAAATAATCGGAGTCCAGGCAATAAACGAGTTCAGCATGGCATCTTCTGCCGCACAGGGATTATTTAAACTGCTTCTGAGTTCACAGAACTGGGGAAACTGCTTACTATTTGTTTGTTTATTTTAATTGGAGGGAGAGTTTCACTGTGTCTAGAGGGCTCATCATTTCCCATCCTTTCAGCATCACAAGATACAGAGCATATAACCCACAACGAATGGCATAATAAGGCCATAGAAACAAAGCTCCAAAACTTCAGTGAGAAATTCAGCTTTAAAAGTCCCAACTACAGAACTATAGGAGCTTATGGACTTAGTGTCACACAGTTTAAACAGGAAACCTAGAAAATACAACTCACGCAGTCATGCAGCCTGTTCCACTACAAACAAACAAGCAGGTAAATAAAGGTAGGTAGATAAAGAGTTACACATGGGAAAGCACATATCCTGACATAGGCAAACAGCCAACGGCAATTAATAGCAGTGGCCATCCTGCAGAAGCAAACTCCAGATTAAAATAGGGGTATTTTTCATTGAAATCTGAAAGTATTTCCCATTTCTCTGGTACTGCTGTCCTCAAGTCTGGGACCAAATTGTTAAGCGCCCTCTAGCTTCTTTGTGAATTAAGTTTATTCTTGAGAGAGCAAAAGAATTCACAGCAATCCCAGTGTCATTTCATCATAGCTCAGAGACATACTTCCTCAGCAAGCTATTTGGATCAAAGACTTTAGGCAACATCCCTGAAATAAAAGAGAAGGCAAAACACAGAGGAGGCTTTTTCACCATCTGCTTCCATTTTAATTTGCTGCACTCCCATATGTCACCACAGGCTGTAGGATGGTCAATTGGATTCTGTGTCATGTGCATTCATAGGACCACAAGGTCATCACGTCCTGTTTCCTACAGGCACAGACACCACATAACAGACATGCAGACCAGCAGACTCCACAGCACTTTTATCCCAGTAATGTCACATACTGACATAGGATTTTTCAAGTGAATAGTGAGAAGCAAAATTACATAAGTTTTATAGCCTAAAGTGAGACACCTATTTTCACTGAGCTTAAAGCAGCTGACAACAAGGCTGCATAGGAATTTCATTGTTTAAAGGCAAAGTATCACCTCTCTGATCTTTGACCTATGATGACAGTGATCATAATTTAGTCCATTCTGAATATTCACGCTGTCTGAATAAAAACACACACAGCTACAAATAATACTTCTTTATCTGAAAGCAAAAACAAGAAATACTGATGTGTATGTAATACGAGCCGTAGGTGAAGATTCAAGTCTTCAGGTATCTGTCAATACACTGTGCAAAAATAAAGGCTAGTAATTGAATAATTAACTCTGAAGTCCGATCAAGCAGCATTCTTAAACTGCTTTTTATGAAAAGTGCAGTGATACCATACAAAAATGTTAATACTTTATATTAGGTCACCTCCAGTTTGTATTTACAGCAGGCTTTTTCCTGGATAAAGCTCCCATTTCACAGTAGTTTAGCTACACCAACAGATGTGAAAATCAGATTGAGTATTATCCTCTGGAGATGTCCCAATAGATGTGAGCACACTAAACATCACCACTGTAAGTAAGCAGAGGATGAGGCAGTGAGGAGTCGCTAATTTTTGCCTCTGTTTGAACATAAAATCTGTCACAAAGGGCACAGTTGGACATTTATAGCTTAACACGTGTCCCCCAGCAGGTACATGAAACTATTCTAGATAAGCCCAGGCACAGCTGGAAAACAGTTCATGGGTCCCCCCAGGAAAATTTCACCTAGTCAGAAAATGCATCTGTTTTTCTCCCGATAACTTAATAATGGTGAGTGCCAAAGACTTAGAAACACTCACACAGACTGCCTGAATCCTGCTGATGATGAAAGACTAAGGTCAAGCTTTGTACTTCTGTCACTGGCAACATATTTTGGGGCCTCTACAACAGAGCCAGAGAAATTCACTCATTGGGATGCGTGACCCTTAGGGCAGTAAAAGTATGAAACAAGCAACGAGGGCAAGTTCATATCTCAGTAGGGCACAGTTGGAAGACAGTTCATATTGGCAGGGCCCTAGCGTGGTTATTGCTCTCTCCCTGTATAACAGTGAAGAAGGATGCTGACAGATCAGAGCACGGGCTAGAACAAAACCAACTGTCTCTCTGTGCACTCAGCTGTTAGAAACAGTTTAATTGGTTCCTGCTGTACATACGGCTGCAAAAGTAGCAAAGGACTAAAGTCTCCTCATGTTTGGTCAAGATCTTGCTTTCTTTCATCTGTTGTGCAGATGCTGATGGGGTCGCCTGCCTGGAGGGGGTCAGGATTCTGCCAAATGGATTTAAGCAGGGTACTCACAGTCCAGGCATCCCAACTTAATGGCCAGTGACTCAGTGAGAAAACCAAGACTGTCTGCACTAACTGATGGCCCCATTCCTGACAACATTTGTAAGGAAGAACAATATCCTGACAAACCCTATCTACAGTTTTGTGCTTCTTAATCAAACAAATAAACTCATTCCACCTAGTTAGGGCAAATCTCTTAGAAGTAATCACTACTGCAAATACATGAGTTTTGTCTCCTTAATGCAGGCAAAAATATTAAATGAAGGACAGAGAGGAAAAAAAGAACTGAGGATTACAACTAGATGCTTTGGGAAGCATAGAAATCAGGGAGTGAGAAACAAAGGGAGTAGTACACATCCTCCATAATAGGGTGATGGTATCCTGGGATACATTAAAAAAAGAACACGGCCAGCAGGTCGAGGGAGGTGATCTTCCCCCTCTACTCTGCCCTGGGAATGCCACATATAGAATATTATGCCCAATTCTGGGCTCCCCAGTGCAAAAAAAGACAGGGATCACCTGGAAGGAGCCCAGAGGGCCACAAAGATGATTAAGAGCCTGGAGCATCTCCCTTACAAAGAAAGGCTGAGTAACCTGTTAAGCGTGGGGAAAAAACATGACTGAGAGGGGAGCTGATTAATATTTGTAAATATCTAAAGGGAGGTGGGAGGCAAATGGGTGAGGTGAGGCTCTTCTTTGTGATGTGTAGTGATAGGACAAGAAGCAATGGCCTGAAACTTGAACACAGGAAGTTCCATAAAAACATGTGGAAGAACTTTATGGTAAGGGTGATGGAGCATCAAAACAGATTGTCCAGAGATGTTGTGGAGTCTCCTTCTATAGAGATATTTAAAATCTCTCAGGACACCTATCTGTGCAACCTATTGTAGGGTACCTGCTTTAGCAGGGAAGGTGATCTCAATGATCTCTTGAGATCCCTTCCAACCCCTGCAATTCTGCGATTCTGTGATAAATTTTCATTCCGGGAGAAGTATAACTTCTGTCAATATATGGCTTACCAACAAGGCAGGAGACAAAAGAAAAGATAAAGGCACTGTCATAAGTCAAACTCTGACCTACCTGCAATGAGAGTATCTATATGGTAGTACAGACTCCTGTCAAGTTGCAGGCATCTGAATAGGCAGTGCCTCAGTTTCATAGAGAGCTAAATCCATTAATAGCTCTAAAAATTTTCAAAGGAAAGTGCTGAATGCAAAGAATAAATTGCTAACATTATTAAACCTCTTTCCTGTGTCCTCACATAGCATTGTAGTGGAAGATTGCAGGCAAGAATACATTCTCTTGCTTTTACCCCTCATGGTTAAATAGGAAATTGCTGCACCTCTATAAGAAACAATTTGGCCAATGAGTATACCATACCCACTGCACTCAAGGGCTTGATCTTAAATCAATGGAAAGTAAAAGTGCTATGGCTGAAGATTTATTGACTACATATTTACAGAGAGGGATTAGACTGTTATAATGTTTCTAGGGAACAAAATAGCTTTGTGTTAGAGGGAAACCAAGTTACATCATGTTATACATTAGAAATGTCCAGGAAATTTCTACACATAAACAGATATATGCAATGATACATATAGACCTCTACAGTAGTTTCATTCCATCTTGAAAAGGTTGCTTTCTTTGACAAGGAAATTAGGAGAATTGGCAAGCTGATACAGAGCAACATGGAATTCCCACATATTTCTGTCACAGCTTTGAAAGAAAACAGATGACAGTGTAGGACCAAGAGCGTGCAAATAGATTAATGATTTTTCAAGACCAGCCTGAAACATCTAAAAATAACCTTCAACTTTTTTTAAAAAGCCCTGAGATTTCCTGGAAAATAGAAACACCCAAAATATTTGTTAATTATGAAAAAAACAGCAACAATCATGCAGTTGATGAGTACACTCTATGAAATGTAAAAATTTACAGAAATAGTTTAGCTCAAGAGAAAATGTGAAACATTTCTATAAATAACTGGAAGAGTGAATGAAAGAGCCAATGAAATCCTTTATGCAAAAAACTGGCAATGTCTGTAATCCAGTTTTGAACTGGGGACAGAGGGAGCTGACAGTCACTTTCTTTAACTGACAAGCAGATTGAGACAGTACTAAAAAATGAAGGTGTAATTTCTCCACAATCATCCTTGGCATTTAAAGGACTCAAATATTTGAACAAGTCTGTGAAGATTTATATGTACCTTTACAGTTTCCTCAGCCCAAATCTTAGGGAGATGATTGTTTCTCCCTCTTACAACAGCTGACACGTCAGAGGATCTTCAGTGTTGTGTCTCTTGGAGACCACAAGAATATAAAAATTGACTACAGCTAGTCAGATCCGATGTCCATCTAAACCTGTACTTTATCTCCAAATAACAGCCAGCTGCAAATGGTTAGGGAAAGCAAACAAAAACACCATATATAGTCTGATGCTATCCCTGCTCAGTCTTCTCAGTTGTTTAGGACTAGAAGATGGGAATACAGCCAGGTTATCATACTTAATAGCTACTAGTGGACACATTCCCTAAGATTTTTCATCTCTTCCCACAGCTTTGTCTTGGGAGAAGGGAGTATTACCACATGACATTAAAGCCTTAAAACGTAACGTTGCATGACTTCTTCACAATCAAACCCAACCCTGATGGTACTCATTGATAGAAATGTTCTTTTTCCCTATAGTGTGCATGCATTTGTGTATTAAATTTATGAAAACTCCCTGGGAACTCATTTTCTGGTCAGATCTTAAAAGGTGAAACTGGACTTGATTTTCTTCTAAAATGAATATTTTCCTACTGAGTACTGTGCAGATTCTCTTAAGACTTCGTGGCTCATTAATTCAATTTTTTTAAGCAAACAAAATACAGTGCCCCTCAAATCAGGTTTGTTTAGTACTTTGAATAATAAAAGCCATAAGAGTAAAAATGCTTCCTTGCTTATACCTTCTTAAAAAAAAAAAGTAATATACCAAATTAACAGAGGAGAGTCTTTGGGAATTACAGCTCAGTTTTGCCCATAGTTCAAGGAATAGCTGGGCTGGCACATACATTGCCTGCATTTAATTCATCTTGGGACACAATGAAGAGAAAAATACACTGAACAAAAACAAATGTGAACTTCAGAGCTCATAAGCAGAAATATCAACTGCAATGATTAATACTTTGTAGTAAGCAAAACTGGAAAGTGTGCAAGCACTTGTTATTACGGGAGGGAGCCTATTCCTCCCTTACTGCCAAGATTTTCCTAGTTCCTCAAGGTTAACTCTCTTTCCATTTTCCTGTAGTCTAAACACATCATTATGATCTCCAGCTCCCACTCCTTAAATTCCATTTTACCCATTCTTATCTACTTCCCTCTTTCCACCGTCAGCCTCTGTAATTTCTAAATCCAGAGAAACTTTATCATTTGTATAGATCTCCAGTACTCTCAGATTAAATTTTCTACCAAATCCAAAAAACATGAGTTTCTCCTGGTCAGATTTGTTATCCCATGTTGTTCCAAGTCTAGAAAACTCCTACCATTAGGAGATGCCATCTGACACCATAAAGATCATTGAAGAAACCAATACCTCAAGTGATAAAATACAAAACAAATTGAAAATGTAAATCTAACGTGTAACATGAAATCTGGGCAGCATATTAAGCACACAAAGCCTAAGGGAAATACTTTGTAGGAAAAAGCCTGTTTGACCATTATCAGGCTCAGTTTTAATACACAGCCCTAAAAATTCTTGAGACTGCACTGACAACAGCACTGCTTAGTGTGTGATGTATTCATGGTCAAGTGGCCATACAGTTCTAGCAAATCAAATCAAAGCACATCCCAAATATTCAAGAAAAATGGAATTTGAGCACAGGACTGACACACTAGAGCTCATGGGAGCTTCTGGCAACATGGGGCACGTTTCTCTGTGACTCTCACTGCTGTGAAACAGCAGTAACTTAGATGACTTTCATAGAGTTATAGTGCTGTAAAAAGCATGTGAGAAAAATCAAACCCACTATGTAGATTTGCCCAAGTCAGTCAGCTAGCATTTCAAAAGCAGCTTATAATTTTGGCTGTCTCAGTTTTCAAGTGTCTTAACAAGACACTAAAAATAAAGAGCCAAAATTACAGGTTACTTTGCACAACTTGGGCCTCAGTTTCTCTGGACCAAATTCTGATGCTATTTGAACTTACTTATAATTGAATCCTGGAATAAGACTCTTGAACAATACAGAATAACAGAAAACTTGCACAGGTACAAATGACAGCAGACTTGCACTGCATGTGCCTCAGGTCACTCACTACCAATTTGAAGACACCATGCCAAATCCTAAGTTGGAATACGTTCATCCTACGTGCATGGGGGACCCCATACCTATTTACATTGGCTGAGAACCCACCCTAATAATTCCCATTTAAGTAATTTACATGGTGCTATGAAATGTGATATCTACACAGAGCTTAGAAGATAACAAGTCCTCAGTCTGATACATGCAGGGTGGTAGTGGTGTTGTTACTTCTGTTTGATGAGTGGAACTGCAGAAATATGAGAAATTAATCACATCTAATGCATGCTAGTATATATTCCACAAATGCAACAATTTAAAGAAGTGTGATATAAGAAAGTATCTATTGCTGGTGAAAACAGAAAAGCCATTAGCGGCGGCAGCACCACCAGTCAACAACATAAAAAAATCCACAGGAACATACATGAAAATTCTTTTATCCAATGAAAATCAGAACAGCCAATTTTCTTTTAATTGTGGAATACGCTGTGCTTGCCTGGGGGCTGCAGGGGCAGGGAAGAGAGAAGGTCAGATCTCCATAGGATTGACCCAGGTTTGAAAATTCACAGCAATTAAAGCACTGAGAGCCAAACTATGCACACATCCTTCCCTTTAAGTGTCAGGAAATTCTGCCCCGATTGCTCAACAGTGAGGTCACATGGCTGGCTTGCAGTGACTACATGGGTTTCTGGAATTCCATTGGACCTTGGGGAATTTTATGGTAATGATGGAAGATAAAGCAAAATCAGAACAATCTGAGAGCTACCTCCAAGATGCTCTTCAGCTCTAGCTGTGTCTCTCTGCCGATAAAATACAGACAGTGCACACCATGTCTGGACTTGGTAAGAAATTTTTTTATGACTGATTCAAGATGAACTGAATGATCTCTCTTATACATGAGGAACACAACCAAAATAACCAACAGGAATAGCAGCAGACAAGTGATACAGTGTGGTAAGGCCACTAAGCTATCCAGAGAATTTGCTTACTCAGCTCTGTGAAACCATGAGACAGCACTTCAGAACACATAATATAGACCTTTAAAACCTCAGGGTTGCACTGTGATTGTCATAAACTGTAATACAGAACTGCTTTCTATTTTGCAAAACAAAACCGAAAAGACATCTGCTCTGTATGTATTGCATTTACATCACTTAGTTCTAGGGTCAGTGTCCACCAGTGAAAGAACTAACAATTCCCTGGCTGATACGACTACATCCAGACTCAAGTATACTGAGTGACAACCCATATATTCAGTGTTTTGTAACATGAATACATCTCCTGACAAATCAGTAGCTCCTCTCCCAGTCCTCTTCCTGCCTTCCCCTCAAAAGTAGCTTTCACTCTGAGCCACGACTAAGCCCACAAAGAACTTCCAAGCTCACAGACCCCTGCAGAGAGTGTCACTCCTTATTGGGATGGAAATGCAGACAGAAGGAACTCTAGAACAGAAAGGAACCAGTCAGCTTAATACACTCCACTTCTGGAATTTTCTCCTTAGTCCTACTTTCCTTCCTCTTAGCTTTCACCTGTTCTGTATATCTTAGTTTTATACGGGCCAATACACTTGAAACAGATCAACTGCTGAATCAAGAAGTGTCCTTCACTCACAGACACTTGCCTTGGCTGTGACAGCCCTTGAGCTTTTACTGGGGCAAAAAGTTTCATAAAAACCTACTACATTTGTGTTCCTTCACATTGCCAGCCAACATGATTAGGCTGTGGTGAAGAAAATAAAGCAGCTTCTGGAAAGGGAGGTGTTGTCCTACTGGAAGAAAATCTAATAAGAAGCAAACGGGGGAGAGGAAAAGAATTCTGAAGTGTCACACTAAGGCAACCCAAATCCCAGACCAAGTCTGGAGGCTTCACTTCCAAAGTATATCTCTGCAGAACCTATCTCTGAGAACACATGCTCTCTTACAGATTCTTTTTCTCCATCTCAGTCTAGCTTGTTTTGCATTGTACGGCATCCCTCAGTGGAGACTAGATGTGGAATATATCCTAGCATGGGCTTTCCCATCACATAAGCCAGCACAGTGGCTACCAACCACTCAGACATGGAAAGGGACAATCCTACAGTCACTTTCAGCACAGCTAATTAGTTCATTTGTCAGGGTGACTTCTGAGAAACTCCCTCCTCCTTACTTAATTCCCCCTGCAATCTATTCCAACCCCCTTAAGAGGAAAAGTATTTGCAGACTTATTCCATTACCAAAACAACTCAGCTTACAGAACAGCAACACGCAACAGCCTTTCTTGTGACTGCTTGTTGGCTGAAGCCAATTATTAGCAGCTCAGCACACTATATTGTGCAACTCACATAGCTCCTGCTTCTCAGTCCAGCACTGCGTTTATATTCAAGGGCGTCATCTCTCCTTCCAGCACCTGCACAGATCAAGCACACTCTAATTGGCAAAGAGCTTTTTAGAGTTACAAGTATTAGCTAAATTCACACAGGGGGTACAAAACTTTTCTGTTTATCTGAGGAAATGAGCTGGTTCTGTCAAGGGTCTAGATAGAAAAGATGCCACTGAGGAGGACAGATGCTTCACCTTATGGGCAGGGGAGTTAGAACTTGATGATCCCTAAGGTCCCCTCTATCCTAAGCCACTCTACAATTACAATTCTATGCTTCTGGGAACAGACCCCACCTCTCCCAGAGTGGGCAGCACCCAGGTGGGAAAGGGTGGGCAGGGAGGTAAGGTAAATCACATGAATCAAGCACAGAATTTTAGGTGCAAACGAATAAAACCTTCTCCCTATGGAGTAGGCTTAGGAATCTCTGAGCTGCTGAGTTATAAGACAAAAAAGTAAAATCAGAAAAAAAAAGTTACAAATTATTGGCTTTCCTTAGGACTTGCACTGTATGTTTATAGTAGTAACTCTGCAGATTTTTCACAGAATCACTCTAATTCCAGTAGCTGCCTCCTTCATATATGACTCAGTTACAGCTAGCTTCTGCATGTGAAAGATGCCTCTTTTATCTGCAGAAGCAGTGGGTTCTTTGGATCGCCCTTAGTATCCAGGCTCAAGGCGCTAAATTTGTCAGACTTAGCAAGCAATAATGCATACTCAGGTTAGTATCTATTATCATCAGAAGTCTGGCAAACACTAGTAGGACAAGGCTGCGTTGTCAAGAAGCCAGGAAACTTCCTGTCTCTCCCATAAGGAAAGAGGAACTGTTTGCTGCATAATCTGACAAGGGATTAAAGAGTTAAAAAAAAAACACAGCTCTTGCATTGTGAAATGGGCTGGCAGTTACCTGAGATTTTGCTGTCTTGCTACCAGAATACAAAGAAGCTACATTTTAGTTAATTTAGTAGCGTCCCAGAGATATGTTTTTCCTTCTCTCTTTCCTTCATTGTCCGTCCCCCCAGTTCATTTACAGACTCACACAATAACCTGCATGGTCAGCCCCTCTGCATACCTGTGAGAGAAGCAATCAAGCCAAACCTGAATCCTGTGTGTGCTGCCAGGCTGTCTTCAGGACCTCTTAGAGGAGAACAAAAACAAAACAAACAAACAAAAAAAAAAGCAAAGAAAAGAAGAAAAAAAGGCAGGCAGTACTGGCAGGGATTTGATCTTGAAAACAAGCAAAAATATGAGAAGAGTTGCTGCTGCAGCTGCACTTACACTGTACTGCCCGTCAGTCTGTGCAGTTCCTCCCCATTCTGCAGTCCTATAATCCACATAGAGAAACGCCTGTGCTGCTCCTCTCACTGGCTGTACTATTGCAGTAAGACTGGAACTGCTGCTGTTTTCAGTTTCAGACCAACCTCTCTCTCCAAACCCTCTGACGTCAGACAGCCTCCAAGAGATATTTATGGCATGAACAGTCTAAAAGTTTCTCTAGGTAGAGCCTGGACTGCTATTCTTCAGGATTTGTAATTTTTATACTTTTGGATAGAAAATCCCACCAAGGGGGGTCAGGGAGGAAATGGTGAGCAGCTATATAAGTGGTTGCATAAGTCCCTAGCAAAAGACAATCCCTGTACTTTTCTACCCATGGTATATTATACCCACACCCAGGATATAACTATCTGCCATGTAAGTCTCCTTTTGGAAAGTGGTATTTTCCAATCACAGCTGTGCCTTAACACTGTGTGCTTCAAGACTGGCAACAAGGCTTCCCTCTCACACCACAGCCCTTTGCTGTGTCCAGGCTTTGACTAGATTTAACTATAAGAGGAGTGAAACAGCCCTTTCAAGCATCCTGTCCACATCCTTTTTCAGTTTTGCACTAAACCCTTCCAGCTGGAATTTTTTCCAAGCATGTGGGCCAGCATCCCTCTTAACTTCAGAACACCTGGAAGTGTCTCATATTAGATAAAAAAACAGCTCCGAAAATTCATTTGATCTTTGATTTTTATCATGCTCTGCCTTTTTACAACTCTATTTCTGTTATTTTTTCGGTACAAATCACTAAACATGCAGTATGATATGTTTCACCTGCTGTGAAAGCCACTTACAGTGTAGAAGAGACGAGATGCTAGAGCAAAAACTGAATCAGAAGTATTAGCATTAATCTTAAGTAGGTTGAAGAGCAAAATTCTCTCAAGGTATAATCCTTTAGAGGCAAGCAGTGACAAATTTGGGTTGATAAGACCCTTTTGTTTTACATTTAGGAGCTGAGGTAAGCATCAGTAGTCTCATCTAAGATGAGAAAATCCTTTTCCAATTATAGGCAAATGTCTGTAAGAAGTTCAAAACTTATTCAACATTTTCTGGAGGAGCCTATAAACATGCTGCTACTATAAGCTTTTTTTTTTTTATATCCCATCATTTCCATTTGTAAACAATTATAAGTAGTATGTGTCTTAATACCACTTTGGAGATGTGAATGCTATTAAAAAATGTAAAACCAAAGCTCTTTTCTGTTTAACTTACTGGTAGAGTAAGGGCTGTATGAATTTGTTTTCCATGAGCACATGCTTGCTTCCTTCTGCTCTACCATCATAGCTTTTGGGCATGAGCCAGAACGCTTTCAAATCAGTAGAAATCATGTGATCAACTTTAAAGGCTTCAAATAAAGCCTGCTTTGATCATCTTTTGATGGCAGCTAGCCCCATGCTTTGCCCTATCATTCCTATGACCAAACCTTGAAAAGAAAATGACGTCTCCCTGAAAAGCTTCCCTTCTTTATACTTAAGATGGGTCTAAGAATCTCACAGATTCAGGAACAAGAAAACATTCCAAGAAGGAAAAGAAATGCTTTTATGTAATAGAAAAGAATCCAGCATGCAACCCAAGCATTGAACATGTAAATTTCTTTCCCCTTTAGCTACCAGATTTGCCACTTGTCTTCTTAAGATCAGCAATGGTAACTCAGGATGTGACTCCCTACTCTGCAATGCTGCATTCTACTCTTCTTGAAGATCAGCCCTATTCAGTTGCTGTTTGTTGGTAGCTTTTCCCATAACTCCTGCTTTTCTCTGTTGAATTTATAGGATTATAACCAACTTCATAGAGAGTTGAAAAGGAGGAACAGTGGAAATCCTGTATATTGCACAGATGTAAACCATTAATAACTGCAGCCTGTCTTACAGTGGGACCTAATCACAAGTGGCATTTCTTTATTTCAAAAGACCAAGATGTTAAGATATAAAAATGCTTTGCCTAGTTGTGATATGAACAAAAACAAGGAAAACTGTTCTGCCTCTTAAAATGTAGCTGCCTCACAGATACATTCATCCCAAGAACATTCATCCCTAGTCAGAAGTGCTACAGCATTCCATTTAGTGCAAAGTATGATAGTATCTCCATGAATCTGCTGTATTTTTTCTGGAAATAAAAAGAAGGTATATGCAGTTCTGTATAGTTACATACTCAAAACCTGTACCAAAAAAACCCCACGTAAGGCTTACATCCACAGGAGCCCTTTACAGAATACAACACCATATGAAGAGCACAAGGATCCCATTTGCAGACAATACCTCATTCTGTTGCCTATACAGGAGAACTTGGTTTTTTTCTAGTGGGCTGGGAGTTTACGTTCATGAGCACAATTTGTTCAATTTTAATCAAAATTTATTTAAAGCAGTACTTCTCCCAAATGATACAGGAGGCATGCAATTTTGGAGAGTGAAAAATAACTTTGCACACAGGATCACTACAAGCACAGGCACTACTTAACCCTAAAAAACAGAGAACAGAATGGGACCCTCTGCATCACTAGCACATGACTGACAAAACAAGAGTGTGTGTGTTCCTCAGATCCAAAACAGTCCGGTATATTCACAGCAGCAACTGTAACAGTATAGTTTTCACTCCCTTAGTGCTACATAATAATAAAATATATATACACCATATATACCATACATAAAATAATAAACCAAAGGAAATGAAACCATATTCAAATACCATTCTTCTTGCCATAGTGGAACAGACTATTCAGCTGTCCAGGCCTGTACATTGCCTCTCAAGCATTATTTAGATACCTGATGATTCAGTACATGAAGAATGGAAAACAATGCATCCAGACAGCTGTGGACTGTAGCATTACCTAAGAACCAGGGTGGTAAAGAAGAAATAGAAATATTTCCTCGAACCCCACAGTTGATCAGTTTACACCTTGAAGCATGAGGTTCATTCAGATGCTTCTTCTTGGTGTTTTTTTTTTTTTCCCCCTGACACAGCATTGTTTTGATTGTTGTTTCTGCATATATTTCAGTTTTTGGCAATCAGCCATTTTTTTTTCCAAGCCACTGAAGTCAGGAAATGCAAAGTTATGGCATACATTCAAAAGAATAGCACACACCAAAGAATGCAGAGAACTCTATCTTCGTCCTCAGATGCACACAGTCTTGGACATAGTTTTTGAATCCACCCAGTGATTTTCCTTTCATTTTGCATGACAGAATCCTATCCTCTGTGTACTTTGGCATCCAGATTTAATTCACTACTGCACTGACCAGAGTGAAACCATTTACAGATTTCCTAGATGTCTTCACTTCTAATGCATGAAACAGCCCCATGGTTTACCAGGTGCCAGTAACCAGGTTAAGCGTGGGAATGGGAAGCCGGTGTTGTGTTACAAACAGGTATGTGCCAGCAAGAAGGAACATTTTAAGACACTGCCACAGTTTGCTGTGTCCTGAGCAAGGGACTGTAATTGACAAATAAGGGGGAAGAAAACACACACTGGTGCTATACCATGCTACACACAAGATGTTCATACAGAGTCATACAAATGATATTAAGTGTCTGAGTACCATAATTAATTCATGACAATGTAAAAATCTGTACCCAGGGTATAGGAAGAAAGCACTTTATACTCTGATTCTTCCAGTATCAAAGTCACCAAAAGCAAGAATCTAGAATGAAGCTCACAAAACTAAAGGATACCTTCCAATTAAAAGTGGTGCAGTGTTAGAGCAATACTTACAAAACCAGCATCTCTGCAGCACACTGCAGACTGAACGAAGAAACTGAGTTATAGACAGAGTTCCTAAACTGAATTTAGCAACAGCCTTAACCTTGATGGAGAGTACTCACACATGGAAGTAGACAGAGGGCAGCACGTGCTGAGCACACACAGTCACTGCTGCCAGCAGAACAGGAGGCAGGAAAGAGCAAGCTCTGTCCCTCTCAGGGAGCTGTGGCTCAGCTCTGACTCCTTTGCTCCAGTCAAGTAGACCAAAGAGAATTGAGGAGGCCAGACTATTTGGACAGTTGTAAACTAGAATTTTTCTGCTGCTATACAATATCAGAATTAAACAAAAATTGCGTATTATATCACAGCCCAACTACCTATTCCCAGAGCTAATTCAGATTTATTTCATTTACCACCAAAAATTATATAGTGAATTTAGTTTAACCAAGGTCATTTGAGTGCTTTGTGGGCCAATAATCTCTTGGCTTCTTTTTCACACATACTGGGCTGAGCACTGTTGGAGCACAGATGCTTCAAAGAAGCAAAAGATGTATGATGAGCAGAAAAAACACACAGAGAGAATACAGCCACGCAGACAAAAGCATCACTAGTTAGTATTAACAACTATCACCATATGCTACAAAACATCAGGGGATTCTGGATGGGAAGGAGAGTTATACTACTGTGTGTATTGCATCAAAATTAAGTGCCTCGACTGGCATATTGCATTTCTTTTGTTTCTTAGAAATTCTCTCTTCTAGCAAATGATTTATATTTTAAAGATTCCAGGAAACCAAGAATGCCTATTAGACTAGCAATTATTCTGAGTCACTTCCTACACTGGCTTTAAATAACTTTTTAGAAAATCTCTTCCGTGGAGGTGGATGCAAGTACATCACTTGCCCACAGAGTCAAACTATCAAGCCTGGAAGTGGTAATGGAATTATAGCTAAGCACATTACATTTTTATTAACATTAGAAGAATACTAAGGCTGGGAGATCAAATGTTGGAAAGTGACAAATGTAAAAATTGAAAACAACACCACGAGAACTTACATAAAACACATTATGATATGGGTATGTTTATTCACTTCTGCTATGGTGGAATGTGGGATATGACAGGCTCCCTGCATTTTAAGTCAAGACATTCAGCTCAAGAGAATTCTATTTCTCCTTGCAGCTCTTGCTACAGCCATTGTGTGCCTAAAGCATGGGATGAAGCAAGTATCCGGAAAACGTGAGCAATGCAATCAAAGCTTGTGCTGTAACTTTGGCACAAGTTTAAATGCTTTGTTTTACCAATTCTTAACCTCTTTACTATTTTTCTTTCTATATCATTTGTTAATGAAAAATAAGTTACAAAATCTTTGCATCTGTAATCCTACTGATGACTTATGAGTATAACCTCTGGAATCACCCAACTACAGGAGTTTTGCTCTACTGATCACATGGCTACACTGCTCTCCTCTAGCAGAGTTGCCATTTCCTGTGATTCTACTTGACCACGACATACATAAACAGCAGCTGGGGCATTAAAACTTAAGTTCTTGGGTTCTGCTTCTGAAACACGGTACTGTCTTACGGACACAAGCACAAAGACTTGGCACACACTTCTTCAGACTGCTCAAGCCACAGATTTTATCATCAGGCAAGCCAAAAATGACCTTGTATAACCATGGTTACCTCACTCGCAGAAGGTGGAATTTAGACAACCTACCTACGGGATGTTGACTGTCATTAAGAAGTATCCCAATGACCTTTTAACACGTAAGAAATGAAACAAGCAAACAGAACAAAATGAAACTATATCATTTAAGTCTACTGTCTTTTTTGCTCTTTCTAAATACCAAGAATAAAGGCCCATTCTGCACCCATTTCAACAGACATATGTCCTGTTTTTGTTCAGGGCTCCAGAGCCATACACAGTACTGCAGGTGGAATCTCACAAGGGCAGAGTAGAGGGGGATGAACACCTCCCTCAGCATGCTGGTCACACCTCTTCTGATGCAGCCCAGCATACAGTTGGCTTTCTGGGTTGCAGGTAAATATTGCAGGCTCACATTGAGCTTCTCATCAACCAACACACCCAAGTCCTTTCCCTCACAACTGCTCTCGATACGTTCTCTACAGAGCCTGTAAAGAAAGCTATTAAACTTCTTTTTTCCCCCATTCCAGACAAGATAAAATCCAGTTTTGTAATTGAATTAATTTGAAGATAGAATACTTGTAAGAACTTTTTAAACCATCATGTAACAAGAAAAAGCTATACATCTTTGATTTGTCCTTCCCTTTGATTATTTCAAGCATAGAACTACATACAAGATTGGCTCTGAAAGTAATGCCTCCTATTTTATGATGCTGGCAGTATGGCAGTAGAGGTTGAACTTCCCCACAAATATTCCATCCTATTTTGTTGCCACACAACAGGTGGCAGCAGAGGAGCAGTCTGACAGAATGATCTGACACAGAAGTGTATATGAAGCAAAGGTGACATTGAATTCCTCCATGATGAAAAGTGGCACCCATTGACATTCACTGACACTTGCTGAATGTTTCTGGAGATCAAACAAGGGATGTGACAATGAGGTGGTGGGTGGTATGACTGTGGGTCAACTCCTCTGGTGCAGATTTTGAGGAGTATAGAATGCAAGCTCTTGTTCATTGCTGGTGAAAATGTATAGCTAATGACAACAACTATATTGAAAGATGGTGTTTTTTAGCTGGGAATTTGCTCTATTAAGTAGTGTTATTGTACTCTTTGTTGCAGTTTCCATGGAAATAAATAGGGGGCATTACTTTGGGAGCAACCTACATACATAACATAAAACCTTAAATGTGTCATCAGATAAAACCAATACCTGTTTAAATGAATAGAAAAACACAAGAAAGCTTGAAAAAAAATAACACAGGGCCAGGCAGTTTGCCTAAAGAGACTATATTCATTGCAAAGGGACTACTGAACAGCAAATCACAACTAACAAATTCGCAACTAAGCACTTCCACAGATTCTTGGCTTATTTGAAAATACAATATGAAGACACTTGCTTCCTCCACAGCTCTGAAACTGATGAGAACTGCTCCACATTGAGACAGTAACTGTCAAAAACAACGCAAGCATGCAGTAATGTTTGAAAGCAGTAGAAGGATCACAAGAACATGAGTTCCTTCACATAGAAATAAGCTCTCCCAGAATAATTAATTTATATGAGATTGGCCATGAGTAGCCTCAGAAAGTAGAGAATGTAAAAGCAACCTGAACGCAGGAGAATAAATAGGAATTGGTGAATGAAGTATTTTGTGAAACTGTAATGGCAGAGTAGCAGAAAGCTGTTAACCGAGGCAAAGATACATTTTTTGGCAACAAATTACTTGGCTTTTTTTTTTTTTAATCCACACTGGTGTTGTAAGTCTGATTTTGCTGATACGTGTAAATCTCTTTGAGATATTCCAATGTAATAACCGCATTAATATATATATTGTATAAAACAAAAGTTACAGTGCCAGAATATATACAATGAATCTATGGGAAATCATCATTCTTCCATGTTTCAGAAATTGTTTGACAGGTTTCTAAATTATATCTCTGGGAACTGGTCTGTCTTAAATGTGTTTATCCTTTGCCTTTTGTTAGCTCATGTTTGCATTTACTGTCTATTAATAATAGATGAAAAAACAGCCTAAGGTATTTGATTCTTTTATGAACTGTAGATAATTCCACATTTCAGTCCTACATAACATCAACAGCATAGGGAAAAATGGAATGTGGCAAGAAGCCCAGGAAAAGGCAAGTTGAGTTGGACTGGGAATTAGCTGGAAGGATAATAATCCTGCAAGCCAATATTCATTAAGTAATTTTATGTGCAGTGGAAGAAAATTATGATACACACTTGGCACCTGGAGACTTTCAAATATCAAGAAAAATATTTCAATAACTGTACAAATTAGTCAACAATTATGATACAAAATTATTTGGAAGGAGCCTCATGCCAACATAACTCAGCTTTACCCAGTGTTACCCTGAAACTCCAATAAGTAATGTAAAGAACTGCTTATCAGACAGCTTAGCTGTTTCCTGAGATGTTATATAATCCTTCCCAACATTTCTCTTTCTGCAGTCATCATTTGGTCTACTTCCAGATCACACTCACAACATAAGATTAAGCTTCTGGAGGTGCTTTAGCATACTCTAAGACATAAGGCCTACAAGGGCATGAGAAACATCACAACAGTAGGTAACACTACAGAGATACCTCACTTGATGGTGACAGATCCTTCTCTTTATGTCTGGATTTTGTTTATTAGCAAAAATTTACCTGAAAGTAGGCAGTAGACAGGGAAACAAAGGAGTTTTCTTCTCATGCAATATTTTTTCTTCATGCAGTTGAAGAGACTTCTCCTCTGTAAATATAAAACAAAACCAAAATTTTGCAGGGAGTTCTTACACATCTTATTAGGTCTATACATCTGGAAAGTAGACAAGCTTTTGGACTCAAACTGCTTACTATGTGATACCTTCCCAATTCAACTATAACATTTTATCTAATATAAACTTTTGCCTCTCATATTCCTATGCTATTATGGATACACTAACATTTTTTTCTTAGTTCACAAAGTAATAGTTTATTTTATGACAAAAACATTAACATTCTTGATCACCTTTTATAAAAGCAAGTTCTTATGTGTTACTGTAATGAATCTGTAATGAATATCCATGTTCTGAAGAAAATTTTGACAGACAGAACTTTCTCACAGAAACAGTCCAGTATATGAGTTGAACCATGTTTTCAAATCTAGTACTTGATGGCTATTATAAACAAACTTTGTATAGCTTTGGAAAAATCTGACTGCGGTGTGTACAAATCTCTGCCCTCTCCTGGAAGATGAAAAACAATGCAAATCCAAGCAACAATTACAAAACTCCTGATCTTCTCATGGTAAAAGAAACTTTTAGATTAATAACATACCATCAACAAATGCTACTGATATGTGTGTTGTCTATCGGACAAACTATCTCTACAATAATTAGGAAACTCACCTTCTGACATATAAATACCTCTGACATGCACTCATGTATCCATAGAGAGTGTTGTTGAATTTTTTGTCATAATCACCATGTGAAAGACAAAAAACAATTGTAATTTTTTGGACAGTGACTACAGTAAGACTCTAATTCAGTGAAGAAAGAAGAAAAGTGAAGCATAGCTATTAACTCAGAAAGCTAGGCTTTTTGGTTTATTCTATTTTCAATTTTAGCCAACTTACTTAACCTCAAAGATCTTCAGTCAGACAGGGAAAACAGGTAAGCACATCTTTCTGCTTCTGTATGTAATCTTAGAGTCCCACATTCAACCTGAATTTGAAGAGAATTTAATCCCAAATTGAAACTCACTTATTTGTTATATGCTTGGGGAGTTCAAATTGAAAGATGTTAGGTAAGTCTAAACAGCAACTAAATATGTGATCCATGGGCAAGATGTAGATATAAGAGCAACACTGGGTAAACAAACATGTTTTTATTGTAATGCATCACCTCAGACAGGAAGCCTGCTCCTTCACATTGGCAATAAAGGGTGTTTGCAGTCCCTGGATACCAACTCTTATCCACTTACAAGATTTCTCAATTGCAGACACAAAACATCAGTGTGTGACAAAATTACCCAGCCTTAAATGGATCTGGCATTGGAGGCTTGAATGAGCAATAGCAGTTGGCTTAATAAAAATAAAAAATAAAAAAGTGGACAAGAAAAAAGAATGAAGAAAAAAACCACTCTTTTCCCACCTTACTCAAAAATATAAAGAAAAAAGGAAAAGAAATAGAAAAAGTCGGGGGGAAAAAAAGGAAAAAGAAGGAAAGGGAAGACTACTGGGCATGATGTTGCAACATGCTGTTCTCTGTGTTCTCTGGTTTCAAACTAGTTCTTAGTTTTACACTGTTTTGTTGTGAGTCTTTCACAGGTTATATTCTTTGTTTTATTCTGTTTGTTTTTAAGCATAGATCCCATCTATTCACAGAATTATACAGAAGGAATACAGCATTAAAAACAAAGCTCTGGGAAAACCAGCAACTTTACAAGGAGTAGCAAACATGAACACAGCTGCACTGATTCATACATTGTTCTGTTCATCCCTTGTTTACATCAATATGCAAATACATGGAAATTGTAGTTGGAAGGTTAGTGGTGGTCTTTTAATGTATTTAGTAGCTTGGTATTGAGGGCACCATTTTTCTCTGATTTCATTTCAGTCTGTGCTCGCACAATGGGACACATTACTCGATTTTTCTATGTCATAATGTTCACCTCTAAGGAAACGGCGTGTACCATCTCTGCAGCTAAAACATGCTGATGTCTGAATTGCCTATATGTAGCATATCATAATATCCATGTTTAAGCATGAGAGTCAGTGTAAGCACTTATGCATGTTCATTAATGCAGCTTCAAGATGAATGTAACTGAGAAGTCTCAATTCCCTTAGTTTTTATTATGTTAAGATATTTAGACAACCTTCTCTTCTTGTACAACTCCTTCAATCAATCTGCAGGTACAAAAGCTTCATATCTGCTCACCTAACAGTTTTCTGTGACATGTACTTGTCATCCTATCTTAATTCATCTTCTCCTAAGATAAACAATTACCTTTCTGTATTTTTCCTCAGTTACTCTCCTCTATATCTCCATTCTCCCTTCACTGATCTCATGCTTCAGTCTTCCACCCAAACAAATGGGTAAAAATGGGTAAACCAAAACGCCCTCAAGTATTCCAATACATTTATTTCATTTTGTTGTCAAACTAATACTTTACTTTCCTGATTCCTTTCCATTTTTACATCCCCTAAAACACACAACCTATTTTCTTGTCTGGAGATTGCCTTTATATTTGCATACTAAAGCCTCCTTCAGTATTCCTCTCTACATCATATGCTTGATTTTCATTTAGTGATAATTGTGAAACCTCAGTGCCATGCCTTCATTTTACCTTTATCTTTCAGAAACACAAAATTGAGTTTTACTCTATGGTTGTAATCATCTTTCACCACATCCTCCCCCCACACTATTCACACATTCAGAACACTGTTGCAAAAACCATCCTTTGAGTTATCACAGATTATACTGATGGTGATTCCAGTAACTATCCCTTCTTCATTAAATTATTTTGCTTGTCTTTAAGATCTTTATCCATTCTGTCACTTAATTCACGACCAAGTGGTAGACAGGTTTCTGTGTTCAGTTGATAACATCACCTCCATGTTATACTTTCAAAAAAAATGTCCCTGCTTTTTGCTAGGCTAGTTTTCATATCTGAAAAAAGCAGCTCAAAGATTTGTACACTTGCACATCTTTCTTTAAATTTTCTTTATGATTAAAGAATGTACTGCCTGCATAAAAAAATATGTGAGTCAGCCTCTGACTACTGTCTTAATATTATCCATATTGTTTCCTTTCAATTAATTATTTTGCATTGCCTTCTGTCCTAAGCTTGGATAACAAGAGCTGTTTGGTGCAGGAATATTTCTTTATATTTCTCCTTCCTTTTTCTTTCTCTTTACTTCCTACCTTTCCTCTTTATTCTAAACTTACACAAACGCCCAGCAGAACTTCTAGTGCATGACTTTGACTTCTAAATTGTATTTTAAACAACAATTAATAACTGTTTCATAAGGTTCTGTTGAAGCTGATAGGATTGTAATCTACTTCAAACAAAAACATATATAAACCAATATTACAACTATAAAAGGATTTATAGTCCTAACTGTAACATAAGAATCTGCATTTCTCACCAGTCTTTAGATTAAAAAAGAACAACAAAAATCACACAGCCCTTTCTACTCAGTGTCACTTAGCCTTTTAACTGTCCCTTGGTCACAGATAGATCAATCAGTGGCATTAAGACAAAATAATAAGTTTAAGAAAAGCTCATAATACTAAAAAAAAAATTGTCCTGGGGGAGAGAAATTGTGCAGAAAATGCCTGCATTGCATCAGAGTTCTGCTAATGAGAGTGTTCTGATAATACTTACATTATTGCAGTCGGCATCAAAGGATGCAGTTTACTGTTCAGAAGGATAGATAAAAAACAGGAAGAAAAAAATCAGCTTGGATGAAATGGTTTGTTGACTACAACAGTCAGCACATCACAGTAGAATTTTGGTTTACACTAAAAAAAACCAAATACATACATGTATACATGTATATATAAAAGCCCTCAAGAGGATATTTTAAGATCTTCTGTCATGGCTGAGTCATGGCTGTCATCATTAAGACATACGTTCTTAGGAAACATTAATGTGTTTTGTGAGAATACCAGTACAGCTGTGAAATCTTAAAGTACTTGTATAATCAACAAATATACAGAGTGGTGTGGTTAGATCGGTATCCACAGACAGTATAGCTAGAAAAATTATAATTGGAAATAAATGAAAAATGCTCACTTGTGTTGTAGGCTCGCAGAAAATAATCCAAGAGGAGCGATCTCCAGGAAGAGATCCTTTCCCAGGGGCAGTCAGCCCTTAAGTAGGGTCTAGGAGAGGTGCAGCCAGGCTCCACCCCTTCCGGTCACACAGCTGAATTGCCTTCACCTGTGCTCCCACAGCTGACTCAGTGCTCACCTCAGGTGATCAATCAGAGATTCAGGCTGTGATTCAACAGTTCCCATACAGTACTTCACAAATCTAACTATACTGTGTATGAAGATGTAACACTGTTTCTAAGAAACAGGTTGTAACAGTAGCCTAAAAGAAACAGCCTTTCTGGAAGCACTGGACTACTGAAAGCGGAACAAGGCGATTTACAGGGAAGCATTAACAGTTTCAAGATGGAATACATAAGCAGAAAAAAAAATGGCTATAGCACTTGGGGATATCTGAGACATACATGTCTTAAAGAATAAAGTCCCTTTTTCTTATGCCACTCAGGTGTAGACATATATACATCTGTATTACCACATCTACACGTGAAGTCTGTACTGTTCCTGGCAGAGCTGATACAACGCACTCAGTTGATACTATACTTAAATTTAGGCCAAGTTTTAGATCTTAAATTCCGGTTATTTAAGAGAAAAATAAATGCTTTCTGGTCATGCAGAAGATACAAATTTGGCACTAATGTTTCCAGGAGTTGAATGATGAGACAAACTCAGACTTTGGCAAGAGTTTTGACTCTTCATCCATTCCAGCTGATCTATGGAAAGGTTTTAACGTTCTAGCTTCTAATCATTATCTCAGCCAAACAGCATAATAGTTGCCAAAAATAAGTCCGTGAAAAGCAAAACTTTGGAAAAAAAAAAAAAGAAAGGATTTAAAAGTTTGGGCTATAATAAAACTTACAAGTCTGTTTATTTGGAAGCACATTAAGTTGCTAGGTGACATAATGGAACACAAGTCCTTGAACTTCCAGCTCCAACGTATACTACGACCTGCATTATTTTTAATCAGAAGAAAACTACATATATGACTAGTTAGGATGCTGCAGCTATTAATTCAGAAAGCAATGGCTACACTTTTTAAAACACGCAACTGCCAGATCCTGTAACTCTAATCTTACATACAATTACACAATCGTTTCAAGCCTATAGGTTACAAATGGTCTATGATGCGCTTTCTCAACTACATTAATTGAAAAACGTTTTACATTTATCCCTGAGGTTTACCATAAATTCTTGGAGTAGCAGTTGATTTCCCAGAGAAGACAAAGCAAATCAAAAGGAAACCAAAGCTTTTCAGGCCTCCAGCATATGAGGCGATCACTAGACTAGTACAAGTCTGAAAGAGTTAGCTGTCATCTTGAGGATTCATCTTTAAAGGCTTCCTTCAAAGCTGTAGGAAATGAAAAAACAGTTCTTCCTGGTTCATAGTAAGAGGAAGATGTCCTACAATTCCCGCACCTTTGTAATCAGCTCTTCACTGTTAACTCTAATAATGAGCTCTTTTCCATATATTTGGAAAATTTTAAGAGCCAATTTAGCTCTTTAGCTAAGTCTCAACAGAAGATTCCTGTAATTGTAGGTTAAAAAAAAAAAGATACTGCTCATATTTGTCTCAAATCATTCTACTGGTTTCCACCTGGAGATTAGAAATCCATTCCTAAAGCAGCATAAAATTTCCTTTGCTGCAGCTGCTACATTGTTTCAAACTTTGGCCTTTAATTTCCCGCAGGACCTCCCTAAGAAAAGGGAAATGATGGTGAAGAGATTTATAAGCATTATATTCACTTTCTTACTATTTTCTGTATTGGACAAGCTGAAGTAGGCAAAGATGTTAGAGAGTGAGAAAATGACACTCAGTAACTTCAGAAGGGTTGATCACCCACAGGTAAAATGAAGATCTAAAGATGCATAGTAAGAGAAATAATCATTCAGTGGATGTAGAGGTATACAACTGCTGACTGATTTAATTAGAAGCAACGTACACCTTGTAGCTTTTTCAGTTGTGAAGTTGACTGAAGGTTCCCTACAGCATAAAAATTACAACTGCCTTACAAGCAAAACACCTTTTTTGTTTGTTTGTTTTTGCGAACTCCACAATATCCACCAACAGTGACTTTATACAGTAAGTAGATATACATTACTCCCAGATGTGGGGATATTAGCATGATTAAGATGTACTATTAAGATGTATTAAGGAGGCTAACCTCCATCAAGTGGCTTAGAAAACAAAAATACTCAAACTGTCCTAACTTGCTTATACCTAGTGTACTTCTAGAAAGACATTTCACTGATCTCAAAAAAAGATCTTCTGGAACAGAGGTTTTGATTTCACCTTCTGGGTCAAACCTCTGCTAATGTAAGTTAACAGAGTCATATAGTACTTTTTCCACGACCTGATTGCTTTCTTCAGTATCTGAAGGGGCCAATCAAACCCCTAAAACAATGTATTTTCTTCCAATTTAAATATAAATTATTTACATTTGTTCTTACGTCTACTTTAGAAGCTTCTTTTGTTTCCACGACAATTTCTCATAGTATACTTATACACAAACAAATATAGCTTGCTCTCTTTTTGCTAAATAAATCATCTCCTCTTGGTCTCTTCTCTTACAGAACGGTCTCCATCAGCATAATCATTACAATAACGCTTGTATTCAAACACTTGAAGGAATAAAAATAAGTATAAATGCACACAAAGCAATTGTGAGAGGGCATTCTTTCCTTTATAAGACAACATTCATTTTTCATTGAAGAATCATGGCTGCCTTTTTCCTATAGCAGCTGTCATCTTGACTTTCACAGCAACAAAATCTTCTTCTAACAATTTTAGCTGAATGGATTCCAGCTTGCAGCAGAATATATTGTTATTAGTCCTCAGGTGCACACTTGCTTGGCTTTGCAACTTTTTTTACACTTCTAAGTGTAAAATCTCTAATCCTCATGATTACTCATCTTTTCTAGATATCTTAGCTCCCTTATGACTCTCAATCCTGTTATCAGTGTTTACTTTTTGTGACAATACATTAAATATTACACCTCCTCGATGAAGTCCACTAATAATTTTCTTAAGTCAAATAAAACTCATTTTCTTAGCAAATCATAATAGATCAGCCTTTAACTGCTTTCTCATCTATCTTACATAATCCATATCTCCAATTTTCTGCATTCAATATACCATATACCACATTCAAGAAAAAAACCTGGATAATTTTGAAGCTCAAATTAAATGAAGCAACTTTTATATCACAGAAAGAACAGTAAACCTAGAGAGTGCTGATTCTGTGCTGGCTGCCACTGAGATAATATGCCATTATTGAAAGCAATATATTGAGGAGCACAACATAAAGAGGCACCCTACCATTTTCATAGGAGCAGCTTTGTAACAAAAGGCCTATTTTGAAAAGAGAATTGTGAGTCCTTTCTGTAATCTTTGTTCTCTTGGCACACAAGTGACTGTTCTGCAGGTGGCCCAGGATTCCTTCTTCACTTTCAAAAATTTAGCTTGTGTTTTTATGCTGGAACCAGCTTGAGTTAGAAAAGGCTCATTCACTTCTCCATTTAACTATACAATATCCAAATTGGTTTGCATAAAGCTAGTCTGGATGTCTCTGCACAGCACCACACGTTCCTCTAGTCAACAGCTCAGGCTTTGTATTAAAGGACACCTAAAGTCTTTGCAGATCAGACTTGGTCCTCAAAACAATATAGCCTCATTCACTTGACTTGGTCAGCTACTAAACACCAACAGACACAAACTGGCTTTTCACATAGCTAACTACAGCATTACTATGTCTGCTGTTCAGTCAATTCACAATCTAGCTAAACTGCTGTAACATGGTGGAAAACACAGCAATGATAGCAGAGCAGCAACAGCATGGCTACAACAAGTGAGGATTTGCTCAAACACAACAGCCACGGGCATGGAAATAAAGGAAAAAAGCTACTTACCTTCAAAAGGCCTCAAAAATACAGAGATCACCAGCAAAATACCCTCACCCCCATTGCCAACTCTTAAATGAGGTCTAAGATGGAGAGGATCCTGGCTCCACCCCTTCTTGTCACTCAGGTACATTGCACGCAGCTGGGCTCCCCTGGGTTGGTCCTGCCTTCCCATCACGTGCTCAATCACTGGTTCAAGCCATGACATAACACTTCTGCTACAGCTGCTAACATAGTTGACTATCCCACTTGTTACTTTCCAAGAACACTGCACTCTTTCTTGTCCATTGCAACACTAAATTAAATACATAAATGCAAAAACAGCTCCTGGACTTTCAACTAAACATATTAATTCTTTCAGAATTATGGTATTATATATATGGCATATATATATATATAATATAATATAATATATACATTATAATGCCATAGATACATGGCATTATAACATATGATATTATCACCTCTTTCCTCCCAGATCCCCTTTCCTTAGCCTGAATTCATCAGACCCTGTGGGTTCTGCTTCCCGCTCTGCTGCAGTAAGTTCCCTCTTGCACCTCTGCCCCATTAGTCACTCTTGAATTTCACCATCTTCAGGATCCCAATCTCTACTCACAAGGGACACTTTTTTTTTTTTTTTAAACAGTTTTGGAGCAGCATTGAGATGGTACTCAGTACTTTCTCCATTATCCCATTCTGACGTCTTGTTTTTTCTCTGCTCTCCATTTAATCACCAAGTAATATTTTCCATTTGTTTTCATTTTGACCCTTCTGACTTCTGTGCTTTCCTTCAACTGGCAATTAGTTCTTTCCTGTTTCATTCCCCAAAGGCACACTACTTGTTCCTTGGATGCTTTCTGAGATAGTTATTTACTCACATGGGACAGGAAACCTTTCCCCTAATGCTTTTTCTTATTTGGAATGGAAGCTTAACATTTTTCCCACATCTGAGTCAAAGAAATTTCTATCCCCTTCCATAATTAAGTCTCTGATCTTTCACTTAATTTTTATCAGTGGACTTGTAATCACTGCAATCCTTACTACTATGTCTCACCAAAACAGAATCATAGAATGGCTCAGGTTGGAAGGGAACCTTAAAGGACATTTAGCTCCAATCCCTGCTGTGGTTAGGGCCCCACCCAACCCAGCCTTGAGCACCTCCAAGGTTGGGGCACCCACAGCTTCTCTGGGCAGCTGTGCCAGGGCCTCACCACCCCCTGAGTAATTTCTTCCTAATATAAAACCTAAATTTCCCCTCTTTTAGCTTAAAGCCATTCTCCCCTGTCCTATCACTATCAGACCATGCAAGTTGATCCCCTTTCTTGTTTGTAAGCTCCCTTCAAATACTGGAAGACTGCAATGAGGTTTCCTTGGAGCCTTATCTTCTTCAGACTGAACAAGCCCAGCTCTCTCAGCCTTTTGTCACAGGAGAGGTGCTCCAGCCCTCCGATCATCCTCACAACCCTCCTCTCGACCTACTCCAGCAGCTCCACGTCCCTACTGTGCTGTGGGCCCCAGGCCTGGACATAACACTCCAGATAGGGTCTTATAGGGCAGAGTAGGGGGGCACCAACTTCTGTCTCCTGTTTAACTTTTTGCTAACCATTTCACAGAATAACCGCGTCCTACTATTACCTCTTCAAAAGTTATGCTCCCTCAACAAACCTGCAGCCTGTGTTTTTCTCCAGTGGAACCTTTAGTTCAAGTCTCTTTACACTAGATTAAAAGAACGAAAGTTTTCATCGCACGCGGATACATACGTGCTCCAAACGATCCCTCCAGACATGACGGCAGTCAGAGCACGCTCCTTACAGAGCTCCGCGGCTCGCCGCAGGGCAGGCTGGGTAGCGTTGCATGGTTACTGTTGCTACGCGGGCAACGCCGCGGCGGCCCCAGCAGCGATGGTGAAGGAAACCATCCGGGTGTACGCGCGCCTGAAGCCGCTGGGCAGGCGGCAGCAGGCGGGGGTAGGAAGGCAGCTCGGTGCTGGCGGGGGCCTAGTGAGGCGGGAGCGGGGTGGCCAGCTTAGAGCCACTGAGAAAAATTGAGGTGTTTGGCAGAATTTAGGCTGTTAACGGTTAAATATTGTTCTGAGCTTTGAGGGGTATTGCAGAGCTGCTCTTACTCCACTGTAATAGCAAGGAATAGTAAAAACGTTCCTGAATATCCCTCAGAAGTAGTGTGCTTAGATGCCTACCTTGCTGTGCTTTAACACCCATACCGTTACTGGTAAAGTTGTTGATTAAGCAAGTTGTGTCAGAGACTCTGCATTTCTATTTCAAATCTTACTGTAGTGTCTGTGACAACAAGCTGGCACCCCTATGTGCTTGTTTGGTGGAACAATAGCTGTAGAAAGACGTTCTTGAGTGTTCAGGGCTTTGAATTAGACAGAACTACTTTGCTCTGCTACATTATTCTGCTATACTCATTAACTACGCTGTATCTAAGGGCTGTGTGGTTCTGTTGCTAAACTTACTTTAACTCATATCCATGCTCATTAGATTTACTCAGTTGATGATGAGAAATCTGCATCCAGTCTGGAGATAATCGTGCCACGTGATTTAGCAGATGGGTTTGTCAACAATAAGCGAGAGAGCTACAAGTTCAAGTAAGTAAGAGCCTCATGTTTGTATAGTGACACGTCTGTAGAATCACAGAGGAGAAACCTATTCCTAACGTTAATGCGTGGTAGAGGTAGCTTTATATTCATACAGTTACTTTAACAAGAGCAGCACTTCAGCATATCATGTTCTGCAACTGAATGAGTTTGATAAACACAAAAGTTGATTCTGTTTGTTAGGTTGTTTACCTATCCATTGCATACCATTATGTATCCCCATCTTAATCTATCAAGTCTTCCACTCTTACAGCTTGTTTTGAATTTACTGAGGAGAAGTGAGCGCAGCACTGTGTTGTTTTCCTGTGACCTAATGACTTGGCATAGACTAACTGAAGTGCCTTTATGTAAAACACTGTTTAAAAACAATGTTTTCAACACAACCAGAACACAATTTTAAAAAGGATTGAAGGAAGCAGAACTATCACGGTAGATATATCACAGTAGAATGTGAATAATTTTTAGAAACTTAAAATAAGTACCGGTACTATCAAATTATTGTTTGTCTTTTTAAAAGATGTAGAGACAATATTTTAAAATTTTTGTGAATAATTCTAGATGTAGAACCACTTTTGAAAGAAGACATTCTTAGCATTAAAGGTTTTTTTTTTTAATATCAAATAAATTAAATTTTGTTGTTCTGTGCTATTAAAAAAGAGACACAGATGAACATCTGCAGTTTAGCCTGATGTCATTTTACATCAGCTAAGGAAATCTGTTGTGCTTGTGAAGTGAGGAGCTGCCTCCTTCAACTTGATTTTATGTAAAAATAGCTTAGGATGTAGATGCCCAATGAACTCTTTTATTCTGATTTAATCTATCATCTATTAAGAAGAATGTTGAGAAACACTATGACTTACTATACTTAAAGCAACAGAAAAATAATACCGTAGATTAAGCATTTCTTTTTCCTTTGTAAAACTTACAGTTGCATGCAATCTGTACCTCTTGGTCAACTTAAATATTATTCTCCTTTATTCTTACTTTCTTGTATGGGAGTCAAATACAATTCTTCAAATGACATTACTAATACAGTATTAGCAGAATAGAATGTACATTTTCTATATTGCATTTCTTTCAGATGTTGTATACCCTGCACATCCTTAGGGCTTTTCTATATACCCTGTGAGGTTCTATATTAATACACAGTTCCAGACAGGAGGAACAGCACAGCAGGGCATGAGCAATCCAAAAGTATTCTGAAGTATATTGATTCCTGAACTTCCTAAAACTTAGTTAAAGAGCCAATAAGGAGAGGAGGATCTGCTGCACCTCTGACTGATCACGGATTTGAAAGCTGGGGAAGCCTTGGCTGCAATGACTATGGAATCATAAAATTCAGAAACCTGAGAAAAGGGAACAAGGAAAAAGCAGGGTCGCAACCTTAGATTTCATGAGAGCAAATGTTGGCCTGTTCAGGGACCTGCTTGAAAAAAATCCCACAAAGACATAGCCCTAGACTGTTGGGAAGTCCAGGAGAGCTAGTTGTTTTTCCAAGGATCACCTCCTTCAAGCTCAAGAACAATCTGTCCTGATAAGAAATTAAGCATTGGCAGCAGGAGGCCTGCATGGTCAAGCAAGGAGCTCCTGACTATAGCCATCCTTAAAAAAGAACTGTATAAGAGGTGAGAGCAGGATCAGGTGACCCAGAAAGACTTAGGGATGGTGTTTGGAAAGGTTATATAAGTGCACAATGCACGGGACTGAAAATGGGCTGAGCTGCTGTGCCCAAAATATTATCAGCAAGAGTACAAAATCAATCTGGAGGCTATTCACTGGTTTTGTAACTAATATGGAACCCAGTTCTATCCAGCAACTTCACTAGTGACCTGGATGATGGGACCGAATTCACCCTCAGTAAATTTTGCAGCCAGCGGAGAACTGAAATGGGTGGTTGACATACCAGATGGCTGTTCTGCTACTCACAGAATCTGGAGAAATAAGCCAGTAGAAATCTCATGAAGTTCAACATAGCGAAATGTCAAATCCTGCTTGTAGAGAGGTAGAAACACATGCACCAGTACAGGATTGTGATTGACTGGCTAGAAACCAGGTTTGTAGAAAATTACCTGGAATACCGTGTCCACTTCTGAGCTGCAGTAAAGGGTCTGGGACATCTGACATATTAGGTGAGACTCAGAGTGCTAGGACTCTTTACAGAAAGAAGAGTCTGAAGCAGCTGTTTATGCTCCATATGTGGAAATAATCCAACCTGACAGGACAGAACCCTGCTTTAGCTGACTCTTCTTTGAGCAGGGGAATTGTAGGTGGTCCCTTCCAACTTCAAAGACTATGTGATTCTCTATTAAAACTGCCATTATTTTATATAGGAAAGATTGAGTTAAACATTTTCTTTTGATCATTACTGTGTGTGTGCAACAGAATGAAGGAACTGGTTATTAAAAAAAAAAAAAGAAAAAAAAGCACATCTATATTGGTAGGATACTGTATTTGGCTATAGAGTAATCTATTTATCCAGGTTTCAGCGTGGTGCCAGTTACAAACACTGATTCTCTTGGTAGATCTAAAATAAGGATTATTTTTCTCTAAGCCACATCATTTTATCAGAGGAATTTATTGTGAAGATTTCATCAATGCAGCTCTGTGTACAGACTATTTATATACAATAGTACAACAGCATGCTGTGGATAAGACTACAGGGAAAACATTGTACTAAGTTATGTAAGCCTAATGATGTAAACATTGACTATTATAAACACAAGTATGAATCAAGTAGTGTTTTAAGATTCTGAGCAATTATTATTTGCTTAATATTTTCAGATTTCAGAAAATTTTTGATCAAGAGGCAAAGCAAGATGTGGTTTTTGACAGCATTGCCAAACCAGTGGCAGAATGGTATGTTGTTCTCGAGAGTAATTGGGGTAACACAGGATCAAAAATAGATTTCATTGTATTACTTGGAGGAGAGTTGCCAAGTGTTTGTCTTGTTGTAAAAGTGTATTGATGTTTTGATTTTCTGAATACTGATATGTCTGAATCTGGTAGATATACAACAATCCCCTGTGAATTTTATTTATGGTATGGTTGTAACATTAACTCCTAAAATTACAGTGATACTGCAGTGATTTTTGTTGCATAGACATAGAAATCCATGCAGAGTTATTTTTTGTCTATAATATAAGCTCACTTCATTGCATTAGAAAAATATTTTCTACATAGTTTCATGAATTACAGAATCATTGAACGATTAGGATTGGAAGAAGACTTCTGGAGGTGAGCTCAAAAGTCATAAACATAAAGAATAAATAGGAAGATACTATTTTTGTTATTTTGTTAGGTTTGAGTTTTTTTGTTTGTTTGTTTGTTTTGTTTTTGGAGTTTTGGTAAGGTGTAAGCATCAGACCTTTCATTTATGGATTTTGTGGAGTGTTGTCCTTGTTTACTAATTTAAACACAGTCTTATGTGACCAATTTTTTATTCTGGCCTGGATATATTTGTGATGCGAGTGTGGGAAGCAGTAGTTTTGTTCACATGCAGACAAACATGCTTTATAGCTGCATTATCGCTAATGCGAGTGACTTAGAAAAAAAACTGTAGAATTTATATGCAGTGAAAAGACATCTACTTTTTGGATGTCAGCTTGAAACAACGTAGTTTACTATATTCCCTAATTTGAAAAATGGGAGAAGGAACAACTATAGATTTTGTAATTTAATAAGAAGTGAAAACTTCATTAAGCCTTCATCTGAAACAGCTATTAGTCATGTTTATTTTGACTTAAACTGAAGTTCAGAATTGTTCAAGAATGTTGATTATTATGGGTTGCAGTTTGATAGGTTTCATTCATAGTGTTTTTGTGAAACTTATCTTCTGCAGTGCTTATGGTGAAATTTTAAAAGTATTTAAGAATTTTAGTTAAAATAAGAAATTATATTTCAGCTTGCCTTTTTAGGAAAGCTCTTTTGAAATTTCAGTGGAAACTTGCACTCAGAAAGTTATGTGCACATTTGGACATCAATGTTATTTTTGAAATATGAGGCATTACCAAATTAGATTTGTTCCATAAATCTGGCAAAAGCATAAAGAAGAAATGTCATGCTGAGATACTTTGTTTATTTTAATTAAAAGGAACTTTAATCTGATCACCAGACGATAGAAGATACCTAAATACTATGCGTAAAGACAAATTCTCCCTGAGAAGTGCTTTTCTAGATCCTGCAAATTAAGTTCTTTCTTCTTTTCATCCATCATAAGTATCATGTCTGGGGGCTGTTTTTGCCAAGATTGTACTGATTTATTTATATATTTCTTTTTTGGTTTTATAAAATGACTGTGAACTACTGTTTTCTGAGATAGCGAGAAGGAAAGAGAAGGACTTCGGTAAAACATTTCAAGTCAGCAAGAACTGAGATGAGGAGATGGCTTACAAGATTTAAAGATCAAGATTTTTTCCACCTTCTTCATGTAGCAATTGGACAGATCAATACAATGGGAAAGGCATTAAAAAGGAAGTGTGATGATGAAAGGACTGGCACAATAGAGAGGTGCTACAAAGAAAGGGAAAGAAGATTGCTCACCCGTATCAGAAGATTCTAGGTTTGTAGGGGAAAGCTTCACCAAGGAGGGATCTCCAGGACCCTTCCCAAGTGGCAGTCAGCCCTTAAATGGTGTCTAAGAGAGGTGCAGCCAGGCTCCAACCCTTCCTAACACACAGCTGAATTGCCTTTACCTGTGCTCCCAGGGCTGACCCAGTCCTTTCCCCAGGTGGTCAATCAGTGGTTCAGGCCATGACTCAACACTTACCATACACTTCAGTAGTCCAGTATTTTCATAGCTAGAAAACCCACATTCACATTACTAGTCATTTAAAATGAAGCTTCAGAGCTCCAATTAAAATAACAATATGAATCTGAAATAAACTAGTGAAAGCAAAGTAAAAGCAAAATTTGTTTCTGATTCCTGGGCATTACTTTAATCTACAAATAGACACTCAAAGAATTTAGGCCTTATTTAGTACAGCCTTTCTGATTTAAGCCTTTAAACATTTTTTATCTCTTTACATTATGAACTTAGTAAAAACCTTTCACCTTAAACTTTTTCATTTTAAAACGAAACAATAATAAATATGGCAGATATCATAAATGCATCTTCAAAATCATTCTGAAGTGAAATATGTCTTGCAATAGAAATTATCAGAGCAAAGAAGCCTTTTTGCTTAAATTTCATATTCAGAGTTGCTGTAATGGCTTTTGGCTCTAGATTGACTTCATCCAGCAGCAATCAAGATGAGATTCCTGTATTTGTTTTTAATACCAGCTAATGTCAAAAGCTTGAGAATAAGGTCATGCTATTTCTTCAGATTATTTTCATTATTAATTGAAGTTCAGAGTAACAAAAAAGGAGCCAGAGTGTTCTGACTTCCCTGAGAAAGATTGTTGTACTGGTGTTTATAAAACACTATGTTTACATGGTGTAAACATCTAGCATGTTTTCATGGAATGGTAAAGATTTTTTTTAGAAATCCATTCCTCTGTTCATCATTTTTTGTGAATTATGTCTACTGCTAAAAAATTCTCTCTTAAAATCATAGAATAATCAAGTTGGAAAGGGTCTCTGCAAGTCATTTGGTCCAAGCTTCTGAGCAAAATGGGGATAATGTCAGAGTTTGAACAGGTTGCTCAAGCACAGTAGAGATTTGAAAATATCCAGAGATGGGGATCCCACTACTCATTGTGCACCAGTTCCAGGGCTTACCTGCTCTCACCATAAAGAACATTTTCCTCATATTTTGAACTACTTCTTTTGCAACTTGCGTCAACTGCCTTTTGTCCTAACACTTCTAGGAACAATCCATTATGTAACAGAAGGTGACAATTACATACACGTGTAGCCATCTCATCTCCAGGCTGACAGAAAACAACTCCTTTGGCTTCTCCATGCGTTAATGTTCTCTAGCTTGAACCAACTTGGTTTTGTTAGAATCACTCTTGCTTCTTTCTATTGTCTTTCTTGGACTGGGAAATCCAAATCTGAACACAGAACTCATTTTAGAGTTGATTTTTATTTATATATTTTAAAAGATCTTGTAGTTTGATGGTAACTCTTTTTGTTTGATTGAACAAAACTTGTCACAGAATCAGAGTGGTTTGGGTTGGAAGGGACCTTTAAGATCATCTAGCTCCAACCCTCCTGCTATAGACAAGGACACCTCCCTCTAGACCAGGTTGCTTAAAGTCCTATCCAGCCTGGTTTTGAATGCTTCCAGGGAGTTGGCATCCACATCCCATTGGCTCTGGGCAACCTGTTCCAGTGCCTCACCACCCTCATAGTAAAGAATTTCTTCCTAATGTCTAGTCCAAATTTACCCTCTGGAATTTTTAAACCATTTCCTCTCATCCTCTTATTACATGACCTTATAAAAAGTCCCTTCCCAGCTTTCTTGTAGGCCCCTTTCAAGTATTGGAAGGCTAATATAAAGTCTCCTCAGAGCCCTCTCTTCTCCAGGCTGAAGAGGAAAACAGTTGTTATACTTAGGCACAAACTATCCTTCAATCTCTTTAACAATAAGCATAGAAAGAAATGAAAAGCTCTTTGTTCATAAACTTTAAATAGAAAAAAAAATCATAGTGGTAAATTAAAACAAAATGTATCCAGAAAAACAAACCACAACAAAACAACCTCAGCCTGCTTTCAACCTCTGTCTACTATCATTGAGTTTTATACCACTCTAAGTCATCTCAGATAGTCATGAACAAAGTACTGAATGGTGTTTTTAACTATAGCAACCAATTATAAAATTTCTAGCTTCCCCTTGAGAAATTTCTCACTTGAGGAATGTTAACCAGTTGTAAACACAATAGATCAATCACTTTAAGCATAATTACTTGCATGAGTTATACTTTTGCATCACGCTTTTATTTAGGAATTGTGTGTCTTCCCACCATGAAGACTCTTGTGTAACAGCAATTGTCAGTATACAGCTCTGTAGCAGTCATTTATTTAAATAAGAGTCTACACTGATTTTTTTAATGAAATATTAGTTTTTCACTCCACATTTTTTTTTAATTGTCACTAATTATGAGTAGGTTAGAAAGTGCAAGTTAACTGTTAACAAAGTAAGAATATTTGAGGGAAAAAATGTCCTTGCTCCCTTTTAACTACATTCATAGATGTGTCCATACTAGAAAGTGCTGTAGCTGATAATTGATACAATTTTTCTGACAGATTTTGCTTAGTAACATAATCAGGAAAGAGACAAGGTCTTCTCTTAATATAACAATATTTTATTGAAGCCCCAAATCTAGTCTTCTTTTTAGATAATCATATGATCTAGTCCAATGCAAGATAGAAACTATTTTTAAAATACTTGCTTTTTCTTATATCTCTAGACCACCACAGTTGTAGGTATGGGTGTTACAGCATAATTTTAATTTTCTCTCTTCTTGGGTGACTAACAGTCAGTGCTTAGGGAAAAAAACAAACATGTAGATCTACTTAGACCTAGTATTCTGTTAGCTGCCAGTTAGTTGTAGTTTAGGGACTTTCTGATAGAAACTTAATTTCTCTGGGTTTAGACACCATCAGAGAACATTTTCAGGAATTAATCTAGTCTCTGCTGACCCCTGTGTGAACTTTTAGCATCCACAACATACACTGCAAGGAATTTCATAGTTAACACCATTTTGCATGAAGAATCATTTCCTCTTGCTTGTTTTGAACCTGCCGTTTGTGAACTTACTTTGATACCCTCTACCTTCTGACAGCTAATTACTGCATTCAGCATTCAGATATTGTGGTAGTGGGCATTATAAATTCCTAAGATAAATGAATGAGGTGTTTCCTAATAATGATTGTTTTGATTTTTAACATCTGGAATCTAATATATATATATATATATATATATATACACGCATATATATATATATATATATATTCTGTCTTGTGGGCGTTTTGGTCTTCGGGAGCAGATGTTGGTTGTAGTTCCTTTTAACATGTTTCTGTTTTTTTCTCTGTCATCCTACCATAATGGATTAAAATAAGCAATTTGGCATCTGCTCAAGACTTTAAATAATGATTTGGAGAACCATTGCATCTCTTGTGGCGCCAGACCAGCAGTTATCTATACGTGGTTCTTTTTATCTTATGCAAGGGTTGTTTGCCTCCTTTTATTTATAAATAAAATGCAGAAGAATTATTTATCATTTCTTTTTGTTTATGCAAAAGGAGTAGATCTTTAAGCATAGTAAATCAAATACAGAGTAGATTCTGCTTCTGATACATTTCATCATGAAAGTAATTCCTTCTTGATTATTTTATGCCTTTTCAGCATTTTTTATTATTCATATGTGTTCTTTGTACTTTCTTTATATACTTTGTCAGGAGATACTGGAATTTTGGTAGAGAAATTTCAAGTCTAGGGAAAGTTTTTTAAAAGATGGCTACTGAAATGAAAGACAAAATCTGGCCCCTCCTTAATCTGATTTCTTTATCATGTAGACTGTTGCTATTTCTGGTTTGGTGGGCCATGTGAATATTACAGTCAGTAACAGATTTCAAAGATGATTGGAGTTACAAATTATTTTACTCAATTTTTGTTTGTTTTCAGACAAATGAAAATTCAAAATAGTTATGTCCTCCATCATTTTTACCTCATTGTTTATAGCTAGTCAGAGTGAAGTACAGGATGTTAGAGCACTTAAAATACTAGTTTCAAGGTCAATACAGCTTACAACAATTAACAAGAAATTGATCTAGAAGTGTGGAGATAGATTTTTATCTTTTGAGACAGAGCTGTTCAAGGGAAACAAATACTAATCAAGTATGAATATCAATAGATATTTTAAACACAGTCTACACAAGATTTTACTTTTAATATCAAGGGAAAAATGAAGTTTTACATTTATATTTCAGACATCAGCTCAAAGATGTCTTACTTGGTAAAAATACAAGTCTCTCCTTAAAACAGTACAAGAAACTTCACTATCTATTAAAAAGAAAATAACTGCTGAATTATTCTGTCCAATTGCACCAACTTCTCATTGGTGGAATCCGGATTACCACAATTTGGGAGTATTTTTTTCTTTCTTTGTTTTAAAACCCCACTCTTCTAAAGGGAAATCAGGACTAAAAGTTAGGATCAAATATGTTCTATCATAAAATCAAAATTTTGTCACATCAGCCATGGCTTATGAAAATCACGTCTGCTGTAGTCTAATCCTACACATTTCCTGCTGAGTGTGCAGCTGAACTACTGTTCAGCCTACTACTGTACAGCCTGTCTCCTGTTCTGCTGTATAGTGGAAATCAGCTGAACATCAGTAGTGTGAGTCTGATGATTTATGGAGAAAAGCATTTTAGATAAGGTTTTGTTAGGTGCTTCAGCAAATGTGAGGTGTGAAAAAAGATGATCACATCTGAATGACATTTCAGGTTGTGTAAATTCTACTGAATATGAAATAAATATGTTGAATAGAAGACAGCTGCTATGTATTTAAGAATTACTTTTAACTCCACTTTGGCTCTATATAATGGTTATCATAGAAAACATGCTGTAGATATTAATTATCACTTTTTTTTTTTTAATTTTTCCTGTAGTGCTTTGGCAGGATATAATGGTACTATCTTTGCATATGGCCAGACAGGTAGTGGCAAAACATTTACAATCACAGGAGGAGCTGAACGTTACAGTGACCGAGGCATAATTCCCAGGACTCTGTCTTACATTTTTGATCAACTGCAGAAGGTATGGGAGACTGTTTTCTGCATCTGTTGGTTTTCTTTTTTAAATGACTGGTGTAAAAAATATTTAGCTATGTTTTGAAGGGCTATTTTTATAACACTGTTAAAAGAAGCCCTAAAATTAGTAATTCGGTAATGTTGAAGAAAACGTGTAACTTTTTGTGAAATCTTATACAGTAATGAGCTGCTACTAGTGTTGGTTACCTCTCTTGTTGCAGTAGAATGAAACAGTGGATATCAAAGGATTAAAAAAAAAAAACATGCTATTTTTCAGTTGTTGCTATACACATTCAGATCACATAATCATTTCTACTTGTCTTATCTTCACTGCTTCACCCTCTTTTTTTTTTCATTTTATGCATTGCATCACATGCATGTCATACAAAAACTGCTTTGACTCCTATGCAATGATAAACCAACAATATTGCATTAAAGAAGGACCTTCTTTTTTACTCTTCATAAGTTATATAATTTCTTTGTTCTTCAGTGATACTCAAAAAAATAGTACACTTCAGAAAACATTCAGCTATTAATTCAGCACATTGCATGTTTGTATTTTATGTAATTATTTGTTAACGATATTACTGACAGATCGCTAAATGCATTTCCTGTTATGAAAAAAATAATTTTCAAATCAATAATGCAGAATTTGAAAAGATATGTGTTCATTCTCCTTGTCTGCCCTTTTCTTTTTAACTCCAATTATAAGCTTATATGGAATGTTTTTATGTGTAGGTAATATTACTAACAAAAGTCTGATTGACTCAGCATGATTGAATTGAAAGTTGTCATATGTTGGGCCCATTTTTAAATTTAATTACATATGCATAACTTATGAACAAAGACAAAAAATCCTTTGATGTGCTTTTAAAACAGAATCAGAACCTAAAGACAAGTTAACAGTAGCTAGAAAAATACTTTGAAAAATAATAAATTATATTCTGAAAACTAATTTTGCATGTGTTTTATGCTAGAATTGTCAACTTCTAGTGGAGAAAGAGTCACTCCACCTGTGTAAATATGGGTTTGGCTTCACCAAAAAAATTCAGCTGTACTAAGTACAAGAAATATTTACAATTCATTCCCTGCTCCTTTTTTTCATCGTCTTACAATATTTCTGACTTTTATAGTCCTCTCCCAGTTATTTCTTATTTCTTTTCTTTTAATTGTTTTTAATACTCCACAGAAGATTTTCCTACCACCGTCAGATCTGTGAAACTGTTGTGAAATTATTGAATTTGACATAACTGCTAAGGTAAAACACATAACTGTAGTGTGGTAATTAAGCTAAACCTAGGAGCTATGAACTTACTTTTTGGTGAATCCATAAAAAAAATAAGTGTTTTGAACACTATTTCAACAACTCTAGTTCTAGCCCTGGAGAAGTTGGGAGGGGAAACAAAATACTCTCAAAACAGTTTTGTGCTTACACAAATCAAAAGCCCCTACAAAAATCTGAAGTGTCACTGTTGCATGCACAAATTAATTAAGCCAATTTAGAGACCATAGTAACCCACTAAATTTGAAATCTTGTACTCTTCTTCTTTGAAGAAAAATCCATGTTACCTTCTGTGCAGGAAAAACCATTGCACTTAGCGGAAGGAAAACATGGGAGGTGAAACCTGACCACAATTAAGCTTTAAGTCATTTCTGTGGCTCTGTAAATCCAGAAGAACAAGTGAAAGTTAATTTAAAAATTTCTTTATTTTATATACAGAAAACATGGCATCAAACAATGTTTGACAGAAGGTAATGCTATTTAAAATACTATAGAGTATACTCTGAAGTCTCAACAGTTAATGAAAAAAAACAAATAAGTACAAATAATTAATAAGAAAACTAGTCTTAAATCTCCCCTGAAATATTTCTTGTTATTCATTTACATTAATTTTTCTAATAACTAGAAGACAATTCCCAACCTCTATACTTCCAGAACAAAAATCCAAAAAATCTAATGGAATAGTGAGGTGATTTTTAAGTTCTTATTCTGAAATTTATGTTTGAAAGAATTGTATATTTGGTCTTCTGGCTGACCTTCAGCCTACAGGTTGGAAGGACAGCATAAGAAACATATCTATTTTTGTTATACACAAGGGAACTCTGAATATCCATAACTAGCCGATGGCATTCCAGATTCAAAAACCTTTTTCTGAAAGTATGTATGTGTTTCACTTATAACAAAAGTATTGTAGAATAGCTTCATTTTTTATGCAAAGAAATGAGTGAATAATTTAAAAGATCTGACATTAGTAAACACACTGATGATCATTCGTTATATTTAAAATACATTTTATTTTGTCCTTTGTAGCAGTGATAGCTTCTGCAAGCATAGGGTGCAATAGCAAAAAGAGGAAAAGATGAGATGAGTTTTCTATCTGGTGTAATATATGTGTTTTTTCTTCATTTACTACACCAAGCCTGTTAACTAATTTAAGATTAATCTTCACATTTTAAAAAAGCTATTTAATTAATCATTCAAGTATTATTTGAAGTTATCAGCAGTCTTTATACTGTAGATTTAAACTATATAATTCACTTAATATGGGGAATCAGTTGTTACAATTAAGGATATATTTCTCAGTCACACAAACATGTCTTGCTTGAGTAGCGGTTAAAAATGTTGAGTAGATACCCTTGGTTCTTTCAAAATACGGTTTCAGCAGGTACATCTATACAGCATATTACAAGTGCATAAAAGTTTGCTCTTCTGTGAATAGAAATGAAAGAACCATATGGTTATGTTGCCTTAGATCTTCAGCTACACTCACACGACCTCATGTGAGTAATTGCTTTTCTTGTAGAAAGGGAGGAGGGCGATCAGGAATTGCCAGCAATGCATAACGTCAACACAGCAACATCCTTGCCCAATGATGCTTACATAATTAACTATATACATAGGATGAAAAAAACCACTCCCCCCCCCTTTTTTTTTTTTCTTAATCTGAGTACATTCTTCTGAGAAAAATAAAAGTGTTTGTTTTCATTGTCAGGCTTTTTTTTATTAAAAGCAGGACTTAGTTGTGATTCTAGTGGTATTTTTCTGCCTATTTCCAGATCTTTGCACCTGCTTTGTACATTTTCTTTCAGTGTGCTTCTTGAAGAACTTCTCTTGGTGTTTTATATCTCAACACCTGCTTCTCTTAATACTTTTCCTTTGCTTCATTTATTTTTATCTATAACTGTGCTTTGGAAATTGCTGACATAGCAGAAAAGAGTCATCTGCTTCCTATTCTATATAGAATGGAACAGGAGAAAGTGAATTAAGGGACAAAAAAATATGACTGTTAAGACCTTAACTTGGACTGATACAGTGAAGTTTGAAACCAAGAAAACAAAACTGTACCATAAACAAAGGCAAATCAAACCCTGTTTTTAAATTGCAACTTATTTTTTTCTGAAATTCCGACTTGTAGATTGAGCAGTTCCTTAGTACATTTTCCCAACCATTTGTTTTGTATCTTTTTAACAAGTATCCCTTGAAAGACTGATCTGTCAATGTGGAGGAAAAAAAAAAGTCACATAGGAAATAAGTATTCAGTGAAAATAAAAGGTTTGTATTTCAAGATATTTTGTATAACAGCTGCTGAAGATTGGATTATAGAATTGTTACTGTTTGTCAAGATTCCTAGTTTTGCCCACTGAAAAGAAGTGACTACATTTCTTTTATTTTTGAAATCTTGGTCCATTATGCTGAGCTTTATACAGTTTGGATTTGGCTTTGGGGCAGAAGAAAATTTTGACTGCAAAAGCCAATTGCGTTAAGTTATACGCTGACAGTGTAGAAAGAAATGAGGAATACAGAGAACAGCTAGAATCATGTACAGTGTTTAAGAGTTGTTATAAAGAGAGTGGAAAGCAGTATGTCACTAAATGGTTGTAAGCGTCACTAAATGCTTTTATATGAAATAAATCTTTGGCATTTTTCTTTGTTTCTTTTAGTTTTTCTTAATCTTTTTGTCATAATATTAGGCTTTACCTCTACATTAACTTTTTTCATAGGATTAAAAAGTGGAATACAGCATGGTTCTGTAAGCTGTCTACTATGTTTCAAGTGCATACAAACTTTCCTAGGTATACGGAACCAATGAATACAAAAAGAAAAAACAAACTCAACTTTCTTCTAATCATGGGTATAGTGGAGTTCAGGGTGCTTTTATTTTCATATTTGTTTTAAATTTCTCCCTTTTTCTACTTTAGATTTTATGCATGTGGTCTCAGAGAACATAGAAGTATCCCTAACTGAAAATATAAGCTATACCCAAGAAAAGAAAGAGACAGAATGAGAGAGCAGCATAGAAGTTGTAGTGATAAATCTATCCTCTGGCCTAGCTGTCACTTGTATTTATAGCTCTTCCATCACCCCACTGTTTATTTGTTGTTTTATTATTTGTTTTTTCTTACCTAGGATAACAGCAAAGTCTATACAACTCATGTTTCATACTTAGAAATCTACAATGAATGTGGTTATGATCTGTTGGACCCAAGACATGAAGCTTCCAGATTAGAAGATTTGCCGTAAGTAACAAAAATACTAGAATAGACACAAAAAAACAGAAATCACTATCAGATACCATATATATGTAATGCTAGCATTTATTAATACTTGGACAAGGATAGTTTAAAAAAAAAAAGTATGTGGGTCACAACCATGCAAGTCCAGCAAGGTTAAAGACCTTGCACTTAACAGGAAATTCAAAACCTAATCTCTAAGTTTCTACTGAAAGAAGAGTTTATGGCCTGTGTTGCTCTTAAAATAACAAATGATAAATAGTTATAAGTGAGTCTGGAAACCATAAGTTTTCTCACTCAGTATGACAGCAGAAACGTGTAAATGGCAATTTCATCACTGCTGATAAAGTGTACCAAGAACTGCCAATGGACCAATATCAGAATATAACTGAATTTTCTGTCAAAATGCTAATTACATTAGTAACATATTAAACTCATCTTTAGTTTTTTTCCCCTCAAAATATGTTCTGGAATTACTACATATGATTCTAGAATTACTGTGAAAATTACTATAAAATGTACCTTAAGCTTACCATACAGTATGTGCTAACCAGGAACTATATCTACAAAATCTTTCACAATCAGCCTTTATAAGACAAATTAGTCTATAGATAAGGAAGGAAGACAACAAATTCAGAGTATGAGGCTGGACTACAAGTTGGTCTCACAGCATCGATTTCTTAATGTATAAAAATCAGACCAAACTCCATTTTTTTTAATGCAACATTGATAAAACCCTTTTTTTTTTATATCATGAAGGTATGAGCTGTTCTGAAAATGATGCCTCCTATTTTATTATGTTGGCCAATATTCCATTTTGTTGTCATGTGACAGATAAACATCAGAAAGCTAGTCTGAAAAATGACATGGACATGTGTATGAAACAGATGTGTCACTGAATTCCTCAGTGCAGGAAAATTGACACCCTTTGGCATCCATCAATGCTGAATGTTTATGGATGTTAAGCACAGTGAGGTTGCAGGTGGTGAGTGTCAGCAGCAGTGACAGTGATATGAAAGACAAGCCACATTTCAGATGGCCATGCACAGTTGTCACATCACAAAATGAAGAGTGTCTCAATTAGCTCATCCTCACAAATCAGCAGATTATGACCAGGAAGCCGCATGAGGAACTGAACATTAGCTTCAACACATTGGAAATTATATTGGCAATGTTGACAGATTGCAAAGTCTGTGTCAGGTGGGTGCCAAGAACACACACGGGAACAGAAAGAACACTACACAAGTGTGTCAGGGCTTATTGGACAAATATGAGGCTGAAAGTGACAGTTTCCTGGATCATACCATCATCAGTGATGAGACTTGGTGTCACCTCTATGAGCCAGAGTCAAAACAACAGTCCATGGAGCAGTAATACCTGAATTCCCTATCAAATAAGAACTTTAATACCCAACCCTCAGCTGTTAAAACGATGTATGCTGTCTTTTGGGATGGGAAAGGACTTATCCTTCTGGATTTCCTGGAACCCAGTTAAACCATCAACTCTGACAGCTACATCATGACTCTGGCTAAGCTGAAGGTTCAAACTTTCAAAGTCAGGCCAGAGGAGAAGAAAACCTTTATCTTGCAACACAATAATGCCAGACCCTATACCAGTTTGACTACCATGGACACACTACTAATCTTGGCTGGACTGTCCTAGTACAACCACTGTGTAGTCCAGGTTTGGTACTTCCTCAATTTTATCTGTTTGGGCTGATGAAGGATGGGCTGAATGGGCAACATTTTCCTAGCAACACCATCATCATAGCAGCTGTGAAAGTGGGTCACCTTCATCAAGTGTGGATATTTATGAGCATGGCATGCAGGCTCTTATTCATCACTGGTAAAAATACATAGTAATAGTGATGACTACATTGAAAATGTGTTTTTTGCATCTGAGAAGTTGTTCTGTCAAATAGTGTTATTCTGCTCTTTGTATTGATTTTAGCTTCCCTGGAAATAAATAGCAGGCATTGTTTTCAGAGTGACCTAATATATGGCTATTACCATTTCAGTACCTCAGTTGTCAAGAAGCATCCATTCTGCAATAAATATATACCTTCATCACTCATATTTAAGATTGTGTAAAATTATTCAGTTACTAAGACATTTTTGTTTATTTTTAAGATAATATTTTAGGGGTTAAACTTTTAGAAATAAGTTGTAATGGTCTGAAATAAAATGGGAGTAGAAATTGCGTCAAGTGTAATTACACGATCAGTTATATTTTAGTTGCTCAGACACATTCTTGCAAATGGCAAAGTAAATAGTAGTTACACAGACTTTAATATATTTTAAGTGGTTACTACCTGAGATGTATTTCATTTTTTAAATGAGAATTTTATGTATTTAAATCCTTTTAGGGTTTTACTGCTAGTAAGCAAAGTACAGAAGAATATAATTTATCCAGGTTTGTTTGAAAGCACATTTTTCATAAGCATATATATTCTAAAACTCTATTGCTTATTTTACTTTAAAAGAGTGATATTAAACAATTCCCTGTTAAATTTCACTGTGTATCATTAGGATTTAAGAACTATAAAAAGCCAAATGTTGTTTTTTCTGCGGCTTCATATTAGCAGCCTGTGCTGATATTCTCCCAACTGTGTAAGGAAAACAAGAAAAATACTGAAGAAATATATTATTTTAGAGGAGGAAACAAAAGATTAGTTAGTTCAGTACGCATGCAGACTGTTTTGGAGTGCTCTTGTTATCTACATTCTTGCAAAGACAGGATGGAAGCAATTTGCTTCAGAAGCAATTCTGCCTAGTGAGCTCTAGGTTAATGACTATATTCTTTATATTATTTGTCAGTTCAATGGAACATATAAACACAGTGATGACATTTGTGTAATAAAAGTTATCATCAATAAGTCTGTTGTGAAATTTTTATATTTGAAAAAAATCAAGGCATGAAAACAGCACTGATTTTTAAGATGTTGTGGAATTCTAAATTCATCTGGAATTCCAGATGAGAAGAGGCTTTCATTATGAAAAGTCACTATTTTTCTGGAAATACATTCCTGAAAAATGGGCGAATATAGACTGTGTGTACTTCTCTATGTATACATATTTAGATATGTATCCCACCTATTCATGTGGGTATTATGTACTTTCACTGGAAAGATGCTTTCTTTCTGCTTATTATTTTCCCTTGGAGCCACATAAACTTTGGATTCAGTCTAGTTTAAATGTACAATATTCATTATAGAAGCTCTTTGAAATTATGCTATGTAAGTCTGTATAATACAAATCTTTTCATGAGTTGCACTATAACAATATTGTAAGTTTACAAAAAGAAGGTATTAAATATGTCAGTCTCATCAATAATCTTTAATGCAATCATGTTTCTAGTAGGTACATAAACAAATTTGAGTTTTAAACCCCAGTAAACTTAGTTTTTACAGGAAAAATTTTTTCTAAGTGTTCAGTTGTAATGATTTTACATGTAGTCCATAGAAGTTACCTTTTGAAATACCCTAACACTTAACATACAATATTCCTTAGTTTGCAATTGTAACTTGTTTTTCTTGTACAAAGCTGTTTTTTTTTTTAAAGTTCTGAGACACTGTAGCTGAAACATAGTTTATTCACATGCAGCTTCATTGAACTGACTTATTAGAATGTAAAAATTTAATCCAGTATCAACATTTCCATTCCATGCTTATAGAAGGAAATAGGAATTAAAATTGTTTTCAAATATATAAAAGGCATGCAATTACTATTGTAGAATATAGCTGATGAAAGAGAAAAGAACTGACTGCCATCTCTTGTTTCTATAAATGATTTTCAGGACTGTTCAAATTAGGAAAACTTTTCTGAAGCTCTTCACTTGCTCTAAGATTTTAGAAGAGGCTGTGTCTTCTTCAGTTTCCTATTTATTGTGATTTAGTTTGATTTATGAAGCTCTATGATACTGAATCAAACCAATTTATCTTCAGTTATAACCCATTAGTATAAATTATTCCTAACTGGTTTGTATTATTCATTGAGAACTTGAAATTTTCCTGGCACTAAAAAAATAACACAAACGTAAAGGCTGAGATTGTAGAACTGTAAGTCATAGATTAAATCATATCAACCAAAAATTTACCACTTTTAACTGTGTACATTATGGCAGGTGACACACTTGCATGTGAAGACAAAAATTAATGCTGGCTTACCTTAAAATAACAGTCCGTCAGTCCATAATTGAGGAGCTGGCCCACAAGGGGAATGGACAGCAGTTAGTCTGAACTGTTTAGTCTAAACTGAAGTGTTTCCCCATTTGTGCATCAAAATGCTTCAAAAATCAGCTTTGATACAGAAATATATGACTTGGCATGATTTTAGTTAACTCAAAATGAAAAACAACAACAAGCAAACATCTGGCTAGTTTGCATTGTATCCTACTGAACCCTCTGAGAATCCATTCCTAGTTTATGCTTCAGAGAGATGAAAGTTTCTTAACTACATATCAATTTAACAGAATTCCATACAACAGAAAATATTTTAAGATATCATTGATATTTGAATAATTGGTTGATATTATGTGTCAGTAACATGCAGAACTGACACAATTCATGAGTTGGTGTAAAATATTTTCACTTACTCTAGATTAACATATTAAAAAACAACTTCAGATAATTTATACTCTATTTCTTCACTTGCCCCCAAGGGCCTACAGAGTTACTAAACTGCTGACAAATAAAGCTGAACCAGCAAATATGACAATCCTTATCCTGCTTAACAGAAAAAAAAAAAACACCAACACCACACAAAATCATAAAGGCTCAAGATAGTTTTCTACATACAAGTAAAATAGATAATTTCTACTAATCTCCTTTTTGATGCAAATTAACCTGTTGCTTGGCTCCAAACTCTAGATTCAACAATGTCAGACCTTCCCCACTTCAATGATTATTCCTTGTTCATTAACGGAAAAATAGCCACCCCCAATCAGTTATTCAAAGATTATGTTCTTTACAGTTCAAAAAAATTGCATTTTAAATGTGTAAAATATGTCAGTTCTCATTACATGTATGTAATTATGTATACGACATTATGTTGAATCATCTCAAAACCAGGAAGAAGGCAATGAATACTTTCTGAGGTGACTCATCTACATCCTCTGTAGAGTGAATTGAATTCAGATTACTGCTGTCCTGTTTCAGACTTTACTTTTAAATGAAATAGTTCAGCATTCGACAAATATTTTATTAGGAATGATATTATTGCAGTTGCCCATTAATTTTAACAGTTTTATTTCATTCATGCGTCAACTATTAATCTCATATCTCAGTTCTAACTTATTCTGCACTGGGCCAGAGGGAGGTGAGAAAGAGGCAGTATAGAGTTCTTTCGGCATCTCAGTAAGAAAGACGTGACAACATATAAGGTAATCACTTAAATAAGACAGAATAAGGAGAAGAATGTAGGCAGTGAGTTCATCCCTCCATATGCAGGGTGCCCTGAGTTTATGCAGCATCACATGAAACAGAATGGCTTTTCTCATAACACATTGCACAGAGCAGAGCTGATCCTCTGTGTGGAAAGAAGTTCTCCCTACTGGTCTCTTCAGCTGTTAACATTTATTATTGTCTGCATAGTCTCCTTCTCATGCTGAGGTAGTATCACTGTATTCTGCTAATAATAATTGTAAAGGTTATATATCCTTGTATATATCTTACTTATAGTATTATGGTTTATTATTTTTAGATGTTTATCAAGTGTTTGATAACATTTTAGACATCCTCAGTTTTAAGCCCCCAAAGACAAATATAAACATAGGAAACGTGTTTTTTAAATTGTCATTTGTTTTCCAAAATCTTTCAATGTTTTTTTGTTACACAAATTGATGAGATGCTATCAATTAACCAAAATAAGCTTTAACATCAATATTTACCAGTAACAGGAATTTTACAGATGAAAGTATTCCTCATGTGAGGCTCTCATGCATTAATGGCAGCTCAGCTGATGTAGGAAATATCCTGAGTTACTAATGGCATAAGAAATGCTGTTGACATCCTACAGGCTTCCTAATCTGCTACAGATTCCATCCATTAAGCCAAATGGAAAAGATTCTTTCTTTATAAGGAAAACAAGATCTTGTCTTTGCCTTCTTTCAGTCATAATGGATAACTTAACAGAGCTTTTCCACTACAAGATCCAAGTTAAGGCTATGAAATTTAAACATTTCATTAATTTACAGGAAGCTATATAAAATTTTATCATCACATTACACAATAACTTTATAGCACAATAAAATAAATCATTTTATTGTCATTTTGGAACTTGTCATTTTGAGACAGCTTTAACAGATGCTTCTTAAGATGTAAAAGTTTGGACTTCCATTTGGAAATCCTCCTAATAGCTAGAAGACTATTGTATAGGAAGTTGTCAATGGCTTGTGATGTTCCTACCATCTCCTTTTTATTTTAATAATCTTCCAAGGCTTTTTGTCCAAGCTAATATCTTGGTTGTTTGGAAGTTATTAGACAAACTGTAGCCTGATTAAAAGTTTTAGAACTATTCCAAATGTTTATATTAAAACAACACTGATTTCCTTTATTATAAAAAGAGAGAGATAATTCACACAATCCAATTTGAAAATATTAAAATTAATCAAAGCACGGTATTTTAATAGAAAAAAAAAAATATGGGCTTTAGTGTGTGATGCATGCACAGCCAGAGTTAGGGCAGACAACTTAGCTTTACCCAAATATTGATATACAAGAGCAGACCTATGCTCTCAGTGTTATGCTCTTAATTGATAAAGCGTATTTTCATGACTGTACTGGGGCTATCTTATCCTAGAGCATAAAAAATAAGGCTATAAGCATACAGGAATCATACTTGGAAAAACAATTGTTATATCTACTAGAGAAACAGTATATCTACTTTTATTCATGTTTTTCTTCCTGAAAATAGTACACGCATTACAATACATTCAGATTATTTATGTTATGCACTCCAATGTTTTGACCAAAGGATAAATGGCTTCTGTAATACTTAAGAATAATACTATGGAATACTACCTGGCTACATAATTTGTTTCTGCGAGGTTTATTAAAAAAAAAAAAAAATTAAATCAAACCTTTATGTTTTTGAAGCAGCTTGGAGTAATTAGAGTGCAAGAAACATCTAGAGATAAAAACTCAAGTCCTTTACTCCCTCTTGTGGTAAACCTCTAGGAATATTAAATATGTATGTATTTATATATTTAAGCACACATACAAACTATTGGCTTTCTGTTGTTTTTCCTTGATCATTGTTTTTATTGCATTTTTTTTTCTGCTGATAGAGATATGTATTATAAGGGAAGGAAAAAGGATTGCTCACCCATCTCTGAAGATCTAAGCTCCCAAGGGAAAACTCCACAATAAAGAGATCTCTCCCAAGTGGCATTCACCCCTTAAATGGGGCCTAAAAGAGGTGCAGCCAGGCTCCACCCCTTCTGGTCGTGCAGTTGAATTGCCTTCACCACTGCTACCAGGGCTGACTGGGTCCTTTCCCCAGGTGCTCAATTAGTGGCTTGGGCCGTGACTCAGCAGTTACTACATTTTTTACACGATTTTTGCTGTGTGAGCTTTCCAAATTCAGTAATGCAATTACTTGACTTCTATTTTGGATACTATAGACTGCACTAGCTTAGGAGACCCTAATGGGTACTCAGTAAAGCCATTGAAGTTTAACTCTCACTTACTTGATTAAAAGAAAAAATTATTATATTAAAAAGTCTATGTAGTAATGGAGAAAGAGTTTCAGGGATAGTAAGTAGCTTTCCTGGAGCATTTGCTATATAATAGAACCATTTGAGTTAGATGGGACCCTTAAAAGTCATTTAGTCCATCTCCCCTGCAATGAACAGGGATACCTACAGCTAGGTCAAGGTGCTCAAAGCTTGGCCCAGCTTGACCTTAAATGTCTCCAAGAACAGAGCATCTACCACATCTTTGTAATTAATGCCATTTCCATTTACTTTCCTTCTGAATTTTAAGGCTTGAAGAGGCACAGCTCACAAAATTTCTAACTTCAGAGGAAATAAATGAAAACATCCTGTTTTTATTTGTTTGTTCTTAGTGAAGAAAATAATCATTTACTTTTTTAATTAGCAGCATTTGAAGAATGAGAAGGGAAACAGTCTTGAAAAAATGCGAACTACTAGAATAATATTGGCTATACGTGTGGTTGTCCTGAAATATTCTGTACCTGTTTTTCATCATGATTATGTTACGTTTTATACATTATTAGTGCTTAATAACTGTGGCAATGGCAGACAGATGCTCCACTCGTTATTTGTTTGTGATGATTCGCCTAACATCTTGTTCTTGAGATTTCATTCTACCTTACAAAAAACAGTTCTGAAGTTTTCTCTAATAGGCACAACTTTCACATTTTTTTTTCCATATAGACGCTTATAATAAAGGAATAAATAAGAGAGGGCAGAATAAAATAAAAATAATTATTTCCTTTAACGTATGTCTTGAGCATTTTATATTTTCAGTGTTTTGGTTATTTTGAGTTCTTAGATGTTACCTTCTAGTGCAATCAAAACAAAAGTGTAGAACAAAGATAACTATACAGTAATTCTATTTTTCTGTCCTTTTTTTCCTCCCGTGTAGAAAAGTGACAATAATGGAAGACCCTGACCAGAACATTCACCTGAAAAACCTCTCCCTTCAGCAAGCAAGCAATGAAGAGGAAGCCCTAAACTTGCTCTTCTTGGGAGACACTAACAGAATGATTGCTGAGGTAAGAACTGCTACAAATCTTAATTGACACTACAAGAATTATAGCATATCTAAACATCTCCTCAAAAGATTCATATTTTTGAAGTCCTCAGAAATAACAGTGTAAATTCTTCCTTTGGGAGTGTATTTCTACAATGTAAATAAAAAAGCATTTCTCTGATTATAGCTTTCACTTTATTAAGAGCTTTGTTTTCCTTAGTGATTCTGAATGGCGGTCTTTGATTAAATAATTCACTGCAATTAAAATAAGCGAAACAAAAATGTGTTTTTTCATTTATAAAACATGGGCGGGTAGTGGCAATGCTAAGTGACAGCTTGAAGTAGTGATTGAGCACCTGGTGGGAAGGCAGGGCCAAGCCATGGAAGCTCAGGTGCGTGCAATGCCCCTGCGTGACTGGAAGGAGTGGAGCCATGCTCCACCCCTTCCCAGACCTCATTTAAGGGTTGGTAGTGGTGGCAATGGTGTCTTACTGGAAATCTCTGTATGAGTGTGGTCTTCTGAAGGTAAGCAACTGCTTTTCTTGAATTTCTGTGCCTATGGCTGTTATGTTTGAGTAAATCTGTATTTACTGCACTCTGTGACCTTGCTACTCTGTTTTTGTGCTGTGCTTTCTATTGTGTTACAGTACTATCAGTATGTGTTTACTGTGGTGCAGCTCATTGCATGTTAGAATCTGCTGGTTGTTGTTATTTTTTTTGTTCTCTCTCTGACAGAAGAAATATATAGTAAGTTAATGAGGGGAAAGAAATTTAAAACATGGGGTTGAGTAAGAAGCTCTCTGTTCTTGTTGGCTGCTAGTTCACACAATTGCACGAGTGAATGTATGTTTGAATGCAAGTTACAAATGGCAATAGGTTTTTTTTTTTCTTTAGAAATCTGAAAACCTGTGGATGCTACTGATAGAAAACTCAGTAATGTGAATGTCCTGGTTTAGCAACTGTTACGCTGTTTATGCTTTTGTTGCAGTTTGATTTACTATTATTATTATTTTTAACTACATACAGTGAAATTATCTTTGTTGTTATTTCATTCAGGGTGGTAACAGAAAAAAATGTTTAGCAGCATGCTGAAAGAATACTTTCTTGGAATAACTATTGCTTATTGTAGCAATATGTACTTAATTTTGTGTAAATGCTATTATGATTCTAAAAAATATTCTAATTAGGTGGGTTTCATTGTAGTGGTTTTACTTAAGTAGTTAAGTTGCTGTTGCTTTGCAACAGGTATGTTTTGGTTCAGTTCAGAGTTCTCTGAGGGGTGCTTCTCCCTAGATGTCAAAAAGCTTACCGCTTGTTATCATTTGGGCTGTCTGATTTTAGGTGAATGGAGTAACTTGTAATATGACTTAACAGAATAAGTGTTTTCAGAAATGAGAGATTAGTGATGTGATCTAGAAAAGAGGTTTATGACATCAACCATGAGTTCTCTAGAGATCCACTTTTTAAACCTTAATTGAATTGCGATAACACTTCCTGACCTCCAGAAAAGATGAAGATCCTATTTAACTGAGCTTTGAAAAACACAGGGTGAGTTAACTTAAATAGAAAAGTAAGTAAATGGAAAAGCTATGCTTTATCTCTCTCTCTCTTTTTTTTTTAATGGTGAGGAATTTAGGACTAAAATAACTGTTATGGATTGAGTAGGAAATCTGTGGTAGAATAGCAGTCTCTAAAATTGTGGTCTGATACCTTAGCCCTGAGCTAATTCTTCTTTGAGAAGTTGCTATACTGTTTTGAAAGCAACAATGACTGCTTAGAGTTTTGTGGCTGCATTTCTGCCCTTTTAATAACAAGAAAAAGTGATAATAATTTTAAAAATATTCTGCAGGCTATATTTATTCATTAAATATCTGAACCCAAGAGCAAACTTAAAATGGAGTACTTCTTACTCATACAAATTATATAGGTAATAAGGGGGGGGGGGGGAATGTTAATGTAGTCTAATTAGTGCCAAATTGTTATTTATAGCCCACTATGAGACCAATACCTTGTTCTAGTTTAGATGTGTGCTACAGGCTATGGAAACAGAGAAAAAAAGAAAAAAGAAACCTGAATGCATAAACACTTCTTAATATAAAAATCCAAATAGGAAATCTTTTTCTTATATCTTGTTGGGGGAAATGGGAAGAGAACAAACTCAGAAAACTGATTATTCTGCTGGCTGCTATTTCAACTGAGTAAGCTTGATTGTTCTTTCATTTGTTTGATTCCCATAAAATACAGTCTCTTGTAACACTTGGAGGTATAAGGATCTCAGCAATAATTTATTAAAAAATATGGATTTATTTATATTTCCACTTTTAAGTCAACTTCATGATTTAGATAGTTCAGATACAAGCAAATAAGGGATTCCAAAAGACAGTTTGTGTATATGACTCTGATGGTAGCAAATCCATCTTAAAAAGTTCAGTTTTCAGTAATGTTTGCAATCATTCATTTTATTTTTGTATATATACTATTAATATGCCTTCAGCTGAAATGCTCTTTTCTAATATCTTGAAACTGGAAGCTCTTGTTATCACTGTCCTATGCAGTAATATGCTGAACCTCTGTAATTTAATTATGTCCTAGTTTTTTTTAGTATTACTCTTAAGACAGCAGAATAAGGTAGAGACAGTAGCCTTCCAGGGGCACGTATCAATTTAAAAGCATTAAAATCTTTTTGTGAGATTGACGCTTCTGAATACCACAGTTGTGGGTATGTTTAGCATTTGTTTTTCCTCTAATGAAGAATCGTTTCATTTTATTGTGGAAGGAAATGTTTTACTCTATGGTTGTATAACTATAATACTCAATTGTTTCAATTTGGAAGACAGTGCATGCTGCACGGTATTTGTTCCATCATTTAAAATATTTAAAGTACTCATGGGATAAGCAGTAAGTTTTTGGCAGTGTCTAATTTTTTTTCTTTCTCCAAGAAAGAATGAAACTTTAAAACATTTAAAGATAGTTATGGAGACTGACTTGTGACCTGTGAATTGGACTCATCTCTTTAATTTTTACTGTCCATTAGTATTCTCAGGAGTATACTTAGGGAGCCACTGGCAGTGTTTGAATTCATTGCTTTTTAGAGGAAATATGAAAAACAGGATTTGAACACGTGAACAAACCAGATGTAGTGACACTTGGTAAAAAAAGTGCGTTATCCAAGTTAGAGCTTCATTCTAGAATGAATTAGAATTTTCTGCTTTCCAAAATTGCTCATTGGTATCAGTTGCTAAGTTATTTCTGTTCTTTCAGACTTGCTGTATAGCAATGTCAGTAGCAAATGGCATCACCATTTCAGCACAGGTGCTTTCATTTCAGTGGTAAAGCAATTACTTGTGTCATACATATTGCTTTGAGTAGTCTTTAAAATGCTTTGGGATTCATATGGATAAAAGACATTGTATAATGTAAAAAATACTCTCACTGGGAAATAACAATTACCTAAAGTTACCTCAGTTACCATGCTCTAAATAGGAAACCGCACTTGTTGCAGTTATGCAATGGTAAGACAGAGCATTGGTTTTCAAAATCAGGGGAGCCAGATAACATTTACTTTCTTTATATTTTCATAGCAATAAATTTGCAACTGTAACTATGCCAAGCATGCCTAGATACTCCCAAAATTCCCCTTCACTTGAACTGTATCAATTAAAAAGGGAACTAAAGTACTAAGATCCCCTGCATCTACCAAATATGAAGGCAGGAACTTCCTATTCTTGTATTTATTAATTCTTCTATATAATATGGGTCTATAGAAATCTGAAGGGTTAGGCAGATATACTCATTGCTTTCTAACACAAGACCCTCTGCTCCTTTCACCTTGCAATCTGTACTCTGCTATGAACTAACAGTGTAAACATTAGAATATTTTAAGGATGAATTTCAACCAGAAAAACAGGCAGCGTTAAGCTGCTTTATTATCAGCCTTGTAGTATACAGCAGCTATTTTCTTGACATCTGAACTGTGAAATATCTAATGCTGTCAGAATTCCTTTATTCAGCAATCCATCTGATAGTATCTAGAGACCAGAGAAAGTCCGTTTGATATCTGCTTTAGATGCTGTCAGTGCTCTTTTTACTAGCGCTTGTTTGAAAACTTGATGAAAAAGAGCACTGAGAAAAGGTAAGAACTTGTATCTTTTCACTGAGGCATTCTCTGAAGAAAATGGGACTATTTCCATAAACAGAGGAATCGGCCTTCTTTCATTTGTGCGTTGGTTATTCAGTAATTCACTCATACAAGAAAATATATTCTCTTCAATGTCTTAACAGTTTCTTTCAAAGAAGAAAGGATTCCACTGAAGCACTATTATGCAGCCCATCTTAGATAGTTTGTGATATGGGCTGAATGACTACATTTATACCTGTGAGATCTTTTTGTCTCAGCTGTCCTGAACTCTTCTGTGTTTTCTCCGAGAGTATTTGGCAGCCATAATCAATATATCCTTCCAGACCATAGCAGTTTATGCAGGTCTAATGCTTGTTTTCACACAGTCTGTAACACCTTTTTCTATTTAAGAAACTTTCTCCTTCTTAGGAACTCAGTCATTAAGAACCCTAACAAGGCCAGTAACCTCCAGGTTTCTTACTATTTTTTGTACGAAAAGCACTTGTAATACCAGCTTCAACAAACAAAATATTGGGAAATACATAAATTCTTGTAAGGTAGATAAAAATTTGAGTAAGATGGATTATTTGGGCAACACTTTCTGGACCTTTCATGCGATGTTATTGCTTGACAAGAAGCATCAATTTGGATGTTTCTGCAGTTTGGTTGTGCAGTAGGTTTTCATTTAATTAGAAACCACTTTTTTGTAACTGCTGTATGAATAGATGTAATGTATGGAAGTTATGTGACTTAAAACATTTCATTTAATTTCAACAGACCCAGGTATGCCCTGATCTTGTTGAAAAGACCACTAGGTTGCATGTCCTTGAAATCTGGCTTGTATTTATTTTTTCATCATCAAACCAAACGATGTTGCTTTATGAAAATGTGATCTTGGAAGATATGTTACTGAATTCCACAAACGGGCAGCAACAGATGACCTGGTATTAATTCCTTTGTATTTTTTACGGGTATCACAAAAAATCTGAAGTCTGCTTATGTGGTTTATGATGTCACAGAATTCATGGAAAAAATTATTTCTGTATAAGTAACTGCAGCTCATCTGTTATTCTATATATAGCCTTCACAATAGCAACCATCTGCTGAAAGCCAGTCCATTCTGCTCTCCTTTTTTTCCCTTCATCACATCAAATTAGCGTGAGTATGATTTCATACACATATGTTTGGAATACTGCTAAAAAAGCCAAAATGAACTCCAAAAGCCCCTGTAGGAACCTTTTAGTAAATTCTGAGACACTGTCCGGAAGATCTTGTTTGGTGGTGTTTTCAGTTTTCAAATTTCCTGAACAGCTGAATCATGATATTCAGAAATTGCATATGACTTTAAAAAAAAAAAAGTGACCTTAATTTGGGACTGAAAACATTGACATCTCTGTTGCTTTGTGCTTTTCATGTACTTGTATAGTGAAAGAGGAATTCCGTAAAGTATTGTTTCCTTCATGATTACACTGTGATAAAGCAGCAACAGTGTTTGCTCTGGTACTGCAAAGTATATACAAGAGGGATTTTTGAGGGCATGCAGCCCAATCTTTTTACTGAAATGCTCAGAGCACACCTGTGTCTGCTGAAATTGAATGAACTGTTATCTGTTTAAATTTGTACTCCCTTACACTTCCTGTGAGAGTTCTTCACATTTCCTTTGTATGAGAACAGCAAAGTGGAGATTGATACACATTTTTACAGTTTGTTTCTGTGTATTGACTAAAGCATGGTGCTACTCTGAAGAAGGACTGTACTGAAATAGTAGTTTAGAATTCTAGGCAATGACTTCGTAACTGGCTTCATTTTACATTTGGGAAAAAAAAAAATTGAAAAGAAAGCAATGGGATATCTAATGACCAATCCAGCAGAACCTACTCTTAATATTAAAAATCAAGTTGTGTTTTGCCATAGACAATAAATTCCTAATACTGCAAATCTTATACTGCACTAACATTTGGAATTCTGAAACTTGATGTCCAGAGCTGTTTTCCTTTTTCTTAACTTCATTTGCCTCTGCTGGGGTTAAACAGGTATTACTAAAAGTATATATTGAAATACATGAGTTTTTACTGCCCAGTCAAACTGAAGAATGCTCGTTCTGAAGTACGATGACTTCTGCTTCTTGCATGCTTTTAGCAGCTTTTTCTCATCTCTTGTGTTTCCAAAGCTAGTCTCATGTCTGGCTTACACTTGTCTGTACTGCAGTGTGACACATGCAATGACTGTAATGAAGAATGTCCTTAAATTTTAATTCTCCTGAGTTTTCAGAGCTGGAAAAATAAAATATCTAATCCTGCTTTGCAGAGCTGCAAATAGTAAAATCATAACTCTCATAGTAATGTAAGTAAAAATAGCTCTGATCATTCATGGAATCAGAATTAGTGTATAAACTTTATTTTAGCTATTCTTAGGAGTGCTTTCTTGCTTTTCAAACTTCAAGGACCTATACCTTTCCCAGTACCTGTTTGTTTTTGTTCCAATGCCACCACTTGCTGCCCCTTCATTTGTTTAGCATTGCCACTGAAGGCATTGTATCACGTAGCAGCACTCTGATACTCTATACAGGATTATGAAATGATCCTTAGAAATCTGGAAGTAGAGCCAGTGGTTTGCCTTTATTCTTATTCCAAAATTCCTTATCTGTATTAACTAAATGACCAAAACTTTTCTTGCTCTGAGTTTCACCCTGCTAGGAAATACAGCTAAGGCTATAACTTTATTACAGATGTTTAAGCTTGCAGCACTGGTAGAATTATTCCTGGTCACTACCTACTTCATACATGCTGTGCTGCCATTTTCAATTATTCTTGTAGAAATGTATGTCTACAATGTGATTGCATCAAGAAACTGATTCAGGTTAAGTGTCTGTGGTTTATAGGTGTTTACTCTTTTTTTTTTTTTTAACTGGATCAATTCCCAAAACCAGTTCAGTTATGCTGGCACCATTAAGGAGCAGAAAGCTGCACCAGGGCTGGAGGCAGGTGCTGGGAAATTGAGTTGGAGTTGATTTTAACCAAGAGGTATAGCTATTCATATTAGAAAAGTTCAGCTTGTAGTATTTCTGTTAAGATCTATTTTTATCAGATTAACAAAAAATCTTCAACATGTGTTGATGGCAGGCTATTTGAACATCTAGCATGCTTCATATCAAAGCAGAGTGGGGGGGGTTAATGTGTTGGCGTATGTATTCTGAATACCAAGATATGCCTGGAAAAATAGTTGCTCCAGTATAACAGAGAAATAACATACAGACGAGATTGAATTGTGGAGTTTAAACAGGACTCCCTACACACTTATTTAAATAACTGTAAGTTAAAATTTAGTTGTTAACTCAAAATAACATTATTTGTTTATGTTAATTTATTTTGTTACCTTTATTTTTTTTGCAAGTCAAATATTTATGCTATGATAATGTTTTGTGATTGCGGACTGATTTAGCAAAGGGTTGTTAGGATAGTATGGTTAGGTCATGGTTGGACTTGATGATCTTTAAGGTCTTTTCCAACCTGAGTGATTCTGTGATTCTATGTTCCTATACTTGTAACAGTTTATAAAAACATGATTTGTATGGCACACCTTTAATCTCAGTACATGTTCAAATATGCCATTTGCAAATCTGTTTGCTGTTTATAAAATGAGCATAATAAGATTTTTTTGTTTATTTCTAACAGCAGCTTGATGCAACTAAGAGTTTTTAGGTATTATTAAAAGAAAGATGCATGTGTGATGGCATCTGATCATTTGAAGTCTAAAGATGAATATGTGCATGTTGCTTTAAGTTTTCTGTTCCCCATTTCAAATATATTGGGAAACCACTAAAGAAAGCAAGGAGTGAGTGTCTAAAAAGTGACCAATAATTTCCACATCTCTAGCTAGAGAGGTAGGTCAGGTGCTATATAAATATATATTTGAAGGTTGAACTCGATGTACTCTAGAGGTTCCTTCCAGCCCCTATAATTCTGTGATTCTTTAATATAAGTATTCGAAGCTAAACCTTTTGTGAAAATTCAGTCATGCCATGTAAACTTGTAAGTTGGCCACGTTAATTTTTTTGAAAAAATAATGGAGAAAAAAAAAAACAGTTCAAATGAACTAGTTCTGGTGATGAGATTGAAAACCAGAAGCCAGGTTTTGTGCTAAGTCAGTAGAATGTGGAAAAGGTTTGTCTGCTTGGGAGGAGTATAGAAGTGAAGTGCACAGATATAACAAGGAAAGCTAAGGCCTGCTTGGAATCAAATCTGTCAAGGGTGATCAAGGGCAACAAGAAGGTGGTCTTTAGATATGCGAAGAACAAAAAGAAGACAAGGGAAAATGCTAATTTATGAATGGTAAGGAATTTTTCTGATCCTGAAAATTCCATAGAAAGGAGTTTTAACAAACAAGCTGAACTGTTTTCTGAATATCTCCAGTTGTGTTTATTATGCATTTTTGCTTTCAAAGAATATTTAACATTCAAACTTCTTTGAATGTAAGAAAACAGAACAAGGAGGGGAGGGAAGAAAAATTCACAATGATATCAGGGCAAAAGGTAACCTCTTGGTGATAATTCATTATTTAACTGCTCTCTGACTTATATGCCCTTTACTAGTAGTATTCCTCAGTATAGTGATGCCAGCTGCTTTGCTCATGTCCTCAGTGTTAGAATATCTCAAGAAACAACTGCTTGCTTGCAGTACAATCTGTCTCAACTAAAATTATCCAAGCACTTGACTGGAAAGTGAGTGTTGGGTAAATCCTTCTGGGTTCTTCTTGCAGGGTTCTTATAGGTGAAGTGGCTCATAAATTAGATAACTACAATTTCCTAATTTTAAAGGTATGAAAAGCAAAATGGATACACTAAATAAGCATTCAGTACTCTCAATTTTCTTTCATTGTAGACCCCAATGAATCAAGCCTCAACTCGATCTCACTGCATTTTCACTATTCACATCTCTAGTAAGGAACCTGGATCTCCAACTATCCGACATTCCAAGTTACACTTAGTAGACCTTGCGGGATCAGAGCGTGTTGCAAAGACTGGAGTTGGAGGTCATCTATTGACAGAAGCCAAATATATCAACTTATCATTACATTATTTAGAGCAGGTAAAGTTCAAACAGCATGAAGCTGTTTTCCTTTACAATGCTAGTGAACAATGTTCAGTGTGGTTTTTAATATTGGTTTCCATGTTCAATTGATCAATACTGTGTATTTGCTGCAGCTTTTTTAAAAAATGTTTGAGTTGATCATTCCTCATCTGAGATAAAAATATTTACATTTATCTAAATCTTAGTAATCAAAACACATGGCTATGTTAGCTATACAGGCAAGAACAGAGAATCTTGAGCACACTGCAAAACCTATAATAACCAATGGTAAGTCTCATTTTTTGCTTAATACTTTTCCTAAATATTTCAGTAAAGCTAAGCTATTTGTGAGTGATTGTAACTGCTCTCAGCTGTTATGCTTCATTTAAGGTGCAATTTTATGAAAAGTGATCATGTATTTGATAGCTTTCAGATTTAGCAGATTAATGAGGTTTTAAAGTGGTTTATTTCGCTCAGTCGAAATGGAACTCTGCCTTAAACTGTGATCATGTAAATAATCATATTACAGTTGCGATTCAGTAGTATTAAGGTCTGTTAAGATCAGACCTAACAGTATTAAAAATAATAATAACCTTTTTGTAACACAAGGATAACGAACATCCTTTTAAATGATGTCAGAATAAGGCAATTATTTGGTTACCACATCATCTTGGCTGTTAGATTCAGGTTGGTTCAGATGCTGGATAATGTACACTGGTCTCTGTCACTTGGTTAAAGAATATAATTTCCTTATCCTTTATATTTGTCCACCTTTCTTTTACAGATTTCTTGGCTGGATTGTGAAATTGATTTAGTGATTTAGGTGTGGTTTTACCTAAGGGACTTAATGCCATCGTCCCCTGAATTATGTGACTCTGGCATGTGACAGTGCAGTGGCTTCAGCATCATGAGAGATAGTTGTGTAGCTTTACAGGACAGTGTAGGGAAAGCTCAAATTCTTCCTGAGCTCCAGACTTCCTGCATGAACTTCAGCAAAAATTGAATTTCCTTGTAACATAGTTGCTGTTCTTAACAGAAATAAGATCTCTTCCCTCTGGCTCTTATCCCATCTTGCCAATTTGGACTGTAATCTCTGTATGGCAAAATAGCGTTTACCTATCAATGTATACTCTATATTAGTATAAGTTAATACAGTATATGTGTTAGTTTACAATATTGCTTACTATGTAAGATATAATATCTTTCTAATGAGCTGTAGTGCACACGATTTGAAAATTTGGATCCAGGAAAGTGTTCTCAGATTCCTTTACATGATAATTTTCTTATTATCATTGACTCCTCTGAGGGCTGCTGGCGTAAGATTTACAGCTATAAGAAATCTTAACTTTTTGAAGACTTCTAGATAAAGGAGCCAACCAAAATGTTAGTACTAAATTTTGTAGAACAACAATTTTCTTGTGTTGTATTAAAAAAAGGTGTGTGCATTTACTGAAGAAAAACCAACTCCTAGCCATTTACAATAGCTTGCACAACTCATGTAATTAGAGTTTTTAAGTACAGTGCTTGGACAGCTGTCAGTTCAAATCTTTTATATTTCAACAGATCATGGGGGTAATCTAGCTTTTTATTTAATGATAATTAGGTCCCCAAATGTAAACAACTGAGAATGTTAGGTTGTTATCATTTCCTTTTTGGCCAAGATGTATATACCAGACAGTGTTTTTGTTTTTTTTCTGGTGATACATTGTAATAATGCACTCTTATAATAGCATATGTACTTCTCAAGACATTTTCTTGGAAATCAGTGAATTGATCTCTCTAAGAATCATGTGCTTAAAGATTGTGTCATTCAAAAGCATGCTTCAGCCAATGTTAGGGAAGTTACTACATGAATACTTTTCATATTTTACTTAATTACTATGCTAGAAAAAGAGGCATTTGCAATAAGTTACTACATCTTAGGCAAGTCTGTTATTTTTGTCATCGTGTTCAGTTTCCACACTGCTGAGTGGCTGTAAAGCTAGGATGGAATAGCATTAACCATATTTGGTTTTTTGGTTCAGTGCCTGCAGAGATGCAGACACAATGAAGCTGAAGTGAAAGGTTGCTGAAAAACCTCTTTTATTGATATAACTGGGTGCATAGCTGTAACTTTTATTGTATTAGAAGTTTCAGTTGCTAAACAGATTGTTTTTTCTTATCTTTCTATATCAGTTATTAATAATTGAAATGCTTTTTCTGTTTCTGCTGTTGTTCCAGGTAATAATTGCGCTTGCTGAGAAAAACCGGTCCCACATTCCCTATCGAAACTCCATGATGACCTCAGTGTTAAGAGACAGCCTGGGAGGAAACTGCATGACCACAATGATAGCAACGCTCTCTTTAGACAAAAGAAACATAGAGGTTTGTTTGCTATTTCTATACATTTTTGAAAATCTTTTCAGTTAAGAAGAGATCCTAATCTTTTGACTTATATTACAGTTCACAATTCAAGTGTGTATACTTTCATCCTTACAAAAAAAAAGTTTAACACTATTTCCAGGAAATAATTCTGTCAGTGGAAATTTCAGTAATGTATAGACAAATCTATAAGATTTGTTATTCTCTAATCTTAAGTAATGTTAAGTCAAGAAGCAGCTGGAAAGGGCTTGCACCTAGTGAAGAACTTTTTTTAATTTACTGTTCTTTCTGAAGTTTTAATCCTTGTGTTATTAAAAGATACCTCCAAGGGATTTTTTTAAATGATGCATTGGTAAGACCTATAAGTATTGATCAGTATTTTGACCTCAAAAGCTGTGGTAAAACTCCTTTATTTTCTATGGAATCAAGACTTTATTAAGTCTGGTAGACAATTAGAAAAATTTATGAGGAAATGAGGGAACTGGATAGAATAATTCTTAGGATTTGGAGAAATTTTTCAAATACCTCTATAACTCTTCAACAGTTCCTTTTGCTGAAATTCTTACTGATGTATTCTTCTTTGTTTACCAAAATACATTGTGATATGCTTACTTAGAACACAGCTCAAAGCCATTTATAATGTAGTTACTTCCTGATATTTTTTCCCATAGTATCAAAGATTTCTTAAGGATGAACAAAAAGACATAACTAAAGTCTAGGATTGTTTCTTGAAATATAATAGAAAGTGCTACACCAAAACAGTGCTTCATCTACTTAAAGATACTTTTTTCTTTGGGAAATGGCTTTTGCTATTAAATGAATCAGAATGGTTAGACATGTAAACATGTAATTATGCAAGCATGGTGTCTCATTACAAATGCAACCAGAAAAGCTTAATGCTTTTTTTTTTCATTCTATGATATAGACAGCCTTTCATATGTTAGTTCATTAGGCGTATCTGTAGCATATTGCAGTATTTCTATTCTGGGAGTATTTAGGCATAGTAATTAGAGTCAGATAGTAATGCTTTTCATGTTCTTACTCTAACATATACCATCTACAGAATAAACCTTCTTCCTCAGTCCCCTCAAAAACAGATATTTACTCCCAGAATCTGATGTAAGTAATATTAGGGCAATTACTATGATATTAGATCAATTACTGAACTTAGAAAACATCAGAGTTGGGATAGCTGCATAACTTAATACCGAGTTATGTTTGGTCTTGTTTGTTTATCCATTGGAAATATATTTCATTTACAAAGGAAATAAAAAGCAAACTTGCCCCCAGGCATGAACTGAGGTTATATAGTAAAAGCAATTTTCTTACCTTTGTCTCTCAAGGTGAAAGTAATAAAGTAAAAAAAAAAAAAAAAATACACTGTAAGGGAGAACGTCAAGTAGAATGTTGTCCTGGAGAACCAGATTATATTCCTACTTGTACCCAAGAGTTTGTATGCTTCTTATGTTACTTACATGGAACTCTTTCTGCTAGTTTTGTGAAGTGCTTGAGTAAAAGTAATTTTTTTTAATTGCAGGTGTATTATTATAGCTATAACCGAAGTTGATTGGAAGCTCTGTTTTGACAAAAGTTCCTATGGTTATAATTATCAGAAAAAAACAGCAAAAATTGTAATTTTTATTTTTATTTTCCATGCTGTTGTATGTGATCATTCTACCTCCTTGCAGCAGAGCAATACCTGAAGTGTTAGCTGATTAATTTTGAGAAGCCTTCCAGTACTGTAATGATGAGTATGGTAGGAAAAAGGATTAGGAAATCAGTAGCTGTTGGCTTTCATTATCATTTTGATGGCATAGGATAAATAGACCATAAGCTGATCTGTTGAAAAACATTCATTTGATAATCTTTTCCCTTAAATTTTGTTATTTTGGAATATGAAACGTCAGATTCCTTTTGTGAAATGCACACAAAAGGAAACTTCATTCAATAATGACATCAGCAGTCTGCTATAGTTGCATGGTATTAGGATAACTGAGTTTTTTCTTTTTCTAGGAGTCTATATCAACTTGCAGATTTGCACAACGAGTTGCCCTTATTAAAAATGAAGCAGTTCTTAATGAAGAAATTGACCCCAAATTGGTGAGAAATGTATAGGGGCAGAGAGAAGGAGATTGCTTGGTTTTAGTGTTAATGATCAATACCAATCACTTTTTTTGTTGTGTTTTTTTTTTAGATGCAAGTTTCAGTCTTTTCTCTAAAACAACTACAATTTGTAGTTTTCCTTTTGGAGATAATTATAATTAAATTAACATAAAACCCCTAAAGGCTTTCTGAAAGAATGGTCACGTTATCTTTGTATTGCTTCTTTTAGGTTTGTAGTTACTAAATTGTAGCCACATGTAATTGATGTCCCTAGAATTCTTTAAAAATTTACCAAAATTACTTATCACTTGGTGATATTTTTTCCCTCTCCTTTACTTCAATTACAAACATGTTACTTTGGATTAGAGGCTTTAATGCATTAATTATTTTCCCAATAATGTTTTTCTATGTAATCAACCACTAAAATTTTCACAGAAGTATTGCTTGATTGAGTTAACTTGAAGACAGCTAGCAACATAAATATGAACATACAGGGCTGTACATTGCAGACACCCTTATTTTCTCATTTGAGGTTTGTGGCAGTTAGCCTCTCAAGGGTTTAGGAAGGGCAGAGAAGGACAGAGGAAGTAATTTACATTGATAAAGCACAAAGCATTGCCACAAAAAGTTTCTTCTTTTAGTATGTGTAACACATCTGTTTTATTTTTTTTCTCTTTAACATTTAGTAAGTCTTTCAAAGTATTTTATATGCTTCTAGCTTTTTATGTGTTGGATATGTTTGAAGATGCAGTAAAGCTTTTCATTAAAGATTATAAGACTTCACTAGATTATTTAATGTAATTTTCAGCGTTATGTGGAAAAAATATTTTTCTTTTAAGTATTAAATACATCTACTAAAGATTGGTCAATTCAGCATACTATGGCAGATAATGATATGCTATTTGATCAGCTGGGTTGCATGCTGTATACCAAATATGTTTTCTGACATGAGAAATCTGGGAGAGAGGGTACACTTGTCATTCCAAAGCTGAATATATAGACATAATGAAGAATTACAGATGCATTTCAGCATTCTCTCTCTCTCTCTGTGACAGAGATGTCAGATGAGAAATAAGTTCAGGGTTTGTTTGTTTAACTTTGCTTTCCAACAACAACAACAAAAAAAGGCAATAAACATATCTTTCCTTTCTGTGTCCTGTCCTTCTTTGCTTTGTAGTAGCAAATCATGAAAAACTGTCCTTTCATGGACACAGAAGCCTTTGAGTTGGAACACATGCAGGCTCCTGACCATTTACTACATCCTGTAGAGTTATATTCCACAAGCTTGGTATGTCTTACTCTGCTGGATCATTTAGCAAGTAAAGCACAAGTAGAGTCAGGAGGATTACAAATCCATCTGCTCTTGTGGAAAAGGCAGGGGAACATAGATACCTAGATTTTATGTGGCTATGTGCTCACAGTGGAATTTGCTGCACACCTTAACTACCTGTAGCGTATTCCCAGAGATCTTGTCCAAATGTCTGCTCAAGCAGGATGCTGTAGAGCTGGTTGCCCAGGACAATGTCCAGAAGTCTTTTGAATATCTCTGCACTCATATAATCTGAAAATTTTGTTGGACTTCTGACACATGAATCCTTAAAATAATCAGTCTTAAAGTAACCAAAAACTTGTTCATTCATGTTTTAGGCTCGCATATTGTCTCTGTTTTGTAGAATTTGACTTTAGAATGGTAATTATTTCCAAAATGTTTTCATATAGTTTTCTTTCGAAAAGTATAGTCTCCAGTAATAAGCTATTCAAATTTAAAGATCTTTTACAGTTCATGTCACTTCCTCCATTATTACTATTCATAATTCAATTCTCATTATGCTGATTTATAGTATTCTTTTGTAGTTAGCAGTTGATACTTTGTACAGGAAAATATGCTCTAATTATGTAAATAGCAGATTATTACATATAAGATTAAAATACTATTTTGGAATTCCTGATTCTAAAGGGAAGAGGAACATCACTTTTGGTGTATAGTTCTCTTTCTGACAGACATCAGTTCCATTTTAAGTGTGTTTTCATCACTAGTAGGCAAAACTGAATTTTTTGCTCTTTTTCCTCCTATGGCAAATTATTTTTTTCTGTACAGTCATATCTTCTAACATGAAGTTTACTGAGTCTGGATGACTTTCCTTGTTTTTTATAAATGGAAAAAGGAAAAAAAGTGTTTGGGTATATTTAAGGTGTTTCAGCTGTTCTTAAAGAGAAGAGAGATTACTTTGCTCCTCCTCTTTATTTCAAGTGAATATTCCCTAAACTCCACTGTCTAGTATAAAGATCATAACCTAGCTAATCACTTTTAGGTGATGCTTGTTATGTTTTGCTGTTTGTAGATGATTATTCAGCTGAAGAGGGAGATCCAAGAGTTGAAAGATGAGCTGGCACTGGTGACTGGCAAGCAAAGAACATCACAGCTTTCACAAGAAGACCTACTTCAGTAATGGCTTACATTGTTTTCATTTTCTTTTGTGGTGAAAGTTTTTGTCAGTTTCTTTGTTGGTATAAATATTTAAATTCATCTCAGAGTTTAAGTTCTTTGAGTACTCAAGTGAGTTTATGTGCAAAGTCAGAATGACAGTTTGCCATGAAAATCTGTATGAGGCTATTGTCTGTGCTTTCGCAGCCTCAGCTTTGAGGAATTGAAGTAAAGTAAACACAAGGAATTGGAATGCCTGTCAGATGCCAGGCAAAAAGTGTTGTATAGTAGTGTAGAGTAACAAAAATAATTTTTCTCAAAATTGGATATAAGATCTAAGTAAAATTAAAGAAGCATTCTTTGTACTAAGAACTATCCTATTGCAGTGTTAGACATATGTCAAGATAAAGCTTGCATTTCTAATAGAAAATTAATCAGTGCCCTAAAAGACAAATATTTAATTTTTTTTACTGAGTATGCTATTGATAATGCATGAGTGTTGTATTATCTTGAAGCTTTTTAGTAAAGGATCAGTATGGAGCATAAGAATTTGGTGTGCAATATAAAAAATTTAAGTAAATCACTCCAAAAATGTATTTATTTTCATGGGAACTACAACAGATATAAAGAGAATAAAGACATGACTTGATAGAACAAATTCTCAGCTACAAAACATTTTTATCAACATAGTCACTACAATTACCTATGAATTGTTACCACTGGACAAGAGCCTGCTGCACTCAAAAGTCTACACCAGTGGAGGTTGTCATTGCTAAAACAGCACCCGCTACCTCATTATGCTCATATCCACTGCTATGGAGATTAAATCTCCATAAACATTCATCAAGTGTTGATAAATGTCAAAATGTATCATTTTTCCATGTGGAGAAATTCAGTTCTGTGCCTGCTTCATACTCACTTCCATGTCAGATGCCATTTTGTCAGACTGCCCCTCTGCTGCCACCTGTTGCACAGCAAGAGAATATTGGTCTGAAGTTTCAAACTCTATTATTGTACCACCAACGACTGCCTCTGATGTTGGGTACAAACATAATAACACAGGAGGTATTACTTTCAGAGCAACTCTTAGGTATAAAAGTTCAAAAATAGCCACACTCAATTCCCAGTTTTGAAAAACTGATTGGTTCTGTGGGATGAATCTAATTAATACCTGTCCCTTGTTTGTATAAAGCAGTAATAACAGATTGGGGATTGTTTAGTTTGATGTAGAAACTGAAATCTTGATTGGTTTTAATTTCATCTGGAAGTGGTCCAGAAGAATACTACAGGCACTATCCAGGAGACGCTGGATACATGCAAAATTCTGCCTCATGGGAAGTTGTCATTCTTCAGTGATTTGATTGGTTTTAAATTGGAAATGAAATGATATCCTTGTCAGTAATGAGAAGATGGATAGCATTATACAAATATTTATTTTTAAAAATTGATCTGTTTTCAACATAGACAGTTACCAATATAATCTTCCAGCTAGGAAAGTCCACCCAGTTCCTTCTGGGTTAATGGTTGCAGTGTTTAGGTAGTACTGGATGTGACAAAATAAAGGCATAGAGAGGAAATAAGAGATATAATAAAGAACAGAGAAGTGGTTTTTCTTTCATCTTTCCCTTTCTTCCTTTCTCTTGTCTCCATTTTTTTTGTTTTTCATCTTTATATATATATATATATATATATATGTTTGGTTTTTTTTGGAAGAGATGAATTTGAAGAGTTGACTATTCAGTATGTATTTTTTTTTAAAAAAAAAAAAAAGGTTTCAGCCTGATGGCTGTGGTCAGTGGTACTGTGTCTAAGTGGAGGGCAGTGTGGCCAGTGTCAAGTAGTCTACCCCAGGAGTCTGTCCTGGGACCAGTAGTCATTAACATCTTTATTGCTGATCTGGATAGTGGAATTGAGTGTGCCCTTAGCAGGTTTGCTGATGACACTAAGCTGAGAGGTGCTGCTGAGACAACAGAAGAAAGAGATGCCATCTGAAGGGACCTGATCAAGCTTTGAAAAGTGAGCCTATGTGAACCTGATGAGATTCAACTAGGCTAAGTGCAAGGCATTGCACTTGGGTCGGGGCAATCTCAGGTATGTGTACAGATGGGGAGGAGAACTCATTCAGAGTAGCTCTGTGAAGGATTTGAGGGTTCTGGTGGATGAAAAGCTGAACGCGAGCCAGCAGTGTATGACCGCAGCCTGGAAGATGAACTGCATTCTGGGCTGTATCAGAACGGGGTGGCTAGAATGTGATTGTCTCCCTGCTCCTGTGAGGTTCTATCTGAATTGCTACCTCTAGGCCTAGCACCTTCAGCACAAGAAAGATGCAGAGCTGTTGGAGTGGGTCTGGAGGATGGCTATGAAGATTATCAGAGGGCTGGAGCACCTCTCCTACGAAGAAAGGCTAAGGGAGCTTGGGCTTGTTTAGCATGGGGAAGAGAAGTCTCTGGAGAGATGTCATTGCAACACCTTTCTGTAATTAAAGAAAGGTTATGAACTGGAGGGAGATGGACTTTTTACATAGGCCGGTAATGTTAGGAAAAGGGGAACAGTTTTAAACTAAGAGGAAAGATGTATGTTAAATGTTAGGAGGAAACTGTTTTACTTAAAAAGCAGTGAGGCACTGGCATAGGCTGCCCAGAGATGTTGTGGATGCCCTATTGCTGGAGATGCTCAAGGCCAGGTTGGATGGGGCCTGGGCAGCCTTATCTGGAGGGTGGCATCCCTGCCTATGGCAGGGGGACTGGTGCTAGGTGATCTTTGAGGTCTCTTCCACCCTAAGCCATTCATGATTCTGTAAAAAGATCTCTCCTTATTTCTATGTACATCTTGAGCTTGCTTTCATTTGGTGGCAATATCTGTGACCATACTAGCTTAGCTCTCTCTAGGCATCCTGTCACTATTGGTTTTGAGCATCTACAAATATCAACAGATAGCATTTAAGTTTTTGATCTCTGCTGGGAATCTTTCAATGCTTGATGTAAAAAAAGTATTATAATTCTGTTTGTGGAGACTGACTGTCTTGAGTTTGGAGCTACTTATTATCTGGAGACTTTGCACAAATTAAAGAATAAATAGAAAAATGAGTAGTACAAACAGACATATAGAGTTGGATAAGGGCTGATAAAGTCATTATTTACTGTTGCTGGAAAATATGCTGTGGTTTGCATCTAGTTTTTTATGTATAATGAAGCATAAATATTACTTAACAGTCTGATCTACATGGCAACTGTTATAACAAGCAGAAGAGGAAAAGGAATCTAATATAAGTGATAATGCAACATACTGTGCTGCACAAAGGCTGATGACGTAGTCTACCTAGACTTCAGCAAAACCTTCTCACTATCTCCCACAGTATTCTCCTGGAGAAGCTGGCAGCCCACAGTTTGAAGGGGTGCACTTTTTGTTGGGTAAAGAACTGTCTGGATGACTGGCCCCAGAGAGTGGTGGTCAACAGAGTTAAATCCAGCTGGTGACCAGTCATGAGTGGTGTTCCCAAGGGTTGCTATTGGTGCTTATTCTGTTTGATATCTTTATTGATGACCTGGATGAGCGCATTGAGTGCACCCTCAGGAAGTTTGCAGAGGGCACCAAGTTGGGAGGAAGTGTCAATCAACCTGGAGCTAGGAAGGCCCTGCAGAGGGATCTGGACAGGCCAGATTGCTAGGCTGAGGCCAATAGGAAGAAGATCAACAAGGCCGAATGCTGTGTCCTATGGTTTGGCTACAACCCCATGCAGTGCTACAGGCTTAGAGCAGGGTGGCTGGAAGACTATAGAAGGTGGCTGAGAAGGCCAATGGCATGCTGACAAAGTATATCAGAAGTATCATTTTAAACAAATTATCTAGTAAGGAGAAGTGTTACTAAATACTGTCTTATCAAAATCAGTTTTATTTTAAATATTTTACTCTGATTCTTCATTTCAGGGGAGGTTGACATCTAGAATTGCTCTGTGCCAATTTAGGTACTTATTCTTCGCTCCTTAATGCAGATGTTTAAAGGTACAGAACAGGTCAATGAAAAACTTCATGCACTAAGTACAAGTTCTTATCTCAGGCTTTTTAGTAGAAGGTAAATGCCAAAAGGAACCTAGATGTAATGACTGCTTATGTAGAACCCGTACTTGCAGTGGTTATGATAATATAGTGGTTATGATAGTAGGCTTTTGCTCCCTACAGCAAGTAAATGATTGTGACATAAATAAGTATTAATATTGTGTTAAACAGTATCTTATATTTTTCTTACACAGCTTCATTTCATTTGCTTACTTTAAGAGTATTCAAAATAGTCATTGAGCTTCTCATTGCAATTTAGATTGCTAGAATTATTCAGATATTATGTGAATAAGATATAGTTGGTTCTTTTTTTCTCACTTGATCCAAACAAGTGTCTCCAGGATTTTATTTTTTTTTAATTAATAGAAGGGGGGAAAAATTGTCAAATATACTTTCCCCCTAACCACTGCAGTGTCATGCTGTCGTCCGTTATGTTTAGTACAAATTGGAAAGCATGCTCTTGACTTCGACTGTGAATGCTATAACATAATACAACACAAGTGATCAGTCTTGTGAATAAAGCTGCAGCTGTCTAGAATTCTTACTTCAGAATTTTATGTAAAGTGGTAAGCACTTTATTATGTCATATTTTCTGTTTTACTATTTTATTTTCATAAACCTTAGACATGCGTAAATTCTGCTACTCTCATTTTGTTTATATGAAAAGCACAGCAAAAAAATGCAGCTCTGCTATGTAAATGGTTTAAAATGTAGTTCATGAAATGCTTCCAAAATGCTTGCTTTAAGTCACACAGTCTACTTCCTCAGCTGTGAAGGGCTGATCTCTTAAGTATTTCTTTAAGCTAGAGAATGAATTTAGCTTAGTTTAAAGGGGAAAACAAAACACTTTGCACTATTAAAGAAATTATATAATCACAGGCTTCTGTATTATAGTTTCGAACAGAGTGAAATGGCATTGAAGTTGTTTTATTTATATTTTTTTTTCATGAGAAGCATGCCAGAAGTAAAAGGGAGAGTCCTTTTTGTTGGAGTGATTTGGGATTTTTTGTTGTTGTTGTTGTTGTAAATGAGCTCACTAGCAATTTACAGTGTGTGCCCAGAAAGACAGGATTTCGAAGCAAAGCCCTGTGCTCCAGAGCACCCACGCTCCCGGAGCCTTTGCCAACTGGAATTCTCTGGTAACAGGGATGGAAGTCTTGGCTTAGCACTTCTATTTATTAATAACTTTACCTTATTTCTTTCAGATACATATGTTATAACTGAAGCTTCTATTTTTTACTTCAACAGTCATATAATGTTCATCCTACTCATTTCCTGGATTTCTCATTACTTCTGTCTTTTCTTTTTCCTGTTTCAACATTGTGACATCTGTATGCTATCATGGCATTAACAGTGTTGCACTATTCTACAATATACAGCTTTAACAGTTGTGCCTAAGCTGTTCAGCAAATGGTTCCATTTACAAAGCAGGGCAAATTTATATTATTTGTTGATGTCAATGTTCAATTTCTGTTGTAAGGTGGAAGAAATAGAAACATATTACCTTGCCTTTTGTCAACACAGCTTTGCAAACAGTGAGCAGAAGTTAGCAGGCTGACTGGCATATGCTGTGTTGGCAATATTCAAGAGAAGCTACTTTAACTGTAGAGTGGATTTAAAATGTCTCACAGCAATATTTAGTTTAGATGCCTAATTTAGAATCCTACTAAATCAATGTATTTCTCTAGAGGACGTTCTTTTTCTTATGTACTACACAATATTTGGTGTCAGCGTTAAAGGTTTCAGATTCCTGTAACAGCTACTTAATTGGGATAACTAAAGTGTGATTATCTTTATCTTACTACTTTGTTCAAACTGGTCACACTTTTGAAACAATCAAAAGACAATTTAAAGCCATTATCAAAGATTACAAAGTTTGTTTTCTCATGGGGGGGAAAAGAAAAGAAGAAGGAGGGAAGGAATGGAATGGGAAGGAAAGGGAAGGAGGTGACGCATTATGTTGTTTTCAAATGTTCAAAGGTATACCAGTCATCTAATGCAAGACAGTTTTCTCTTGCTGCTCTAGTGATTAGAATTATGGCCGCAAATGTTGTCAGGTAGTGAGTAGTGTTTCTATATGTATGTATTTATGTTCCATCTACCTGACATGTTTTGTCTCTGCAAAAACTCTGCATGCATAGCATTAGTTTAGGCATCTTTTTCCCTGCATGAATCAGTCTTGTTCATGTCATAGTCCTTTCCAAAACTCTTCTTAACTTACTCACGAGAAGATTTAGATCTGTATGGATTTCACCATTGGAATTGATGATTTTTATGTGTGGAAACTCTTCTCATGTATTTGTCATACTGTAGCTGTCTTATTTCAAAGCATCTCCATATGTAAGGAGGTAGCAAAAAATGTCTTGTTTTCTTTTGTTTTGTCTTCTTCACAGATACTTTGTTGTGGCTAATAAGAAGAAAATCCAATAGAAAGGTCAGCCTACCATCTATCTGACTGACTCTGCCACTTAGAATGGTTTCTGGGAGACAAGTGACAACTCAGAACCTAGCCTTTAGTTTCAGAAGCTTACCTAAAAATAAGTGGATATTCTGCCACTTGAAGCAATAAATTAAGTTGAACCCATAGTATTATCTCTTAAAATACACATATTTGTTTCCTAAATTGTAAGTAAATTTCATTAAGAAAGAATTCCTGAAGGATGGAAAATGATAGGAGAGAAACAAAGTTTATAATGCAAATGCTATCTCTGAGCTACAGTGTAGTATTTATTTACATTATTATGAAGAATGCTATTAAAAGGGAAATTATAAAGGCTTTAGGACTGATTCACAATCAGTAAACAGAGACCACTGTTAGTTTAACAAGTTTCCACTTCAGCTATTTATCACTGCTTTTCTTAGAGTGTTCATCCCTGCATCAGGGTAAGAACAGGCCTGTGTTTTCATATAGATCTTGGTACTGCTATTCAAACTCACCTGGATCAGTGCTGTAATATGTTTCTATTTGTATTGTATATATTTGCACAAGTATCAAAATGAGTTTTAAATTAATATCACTAATGATGGGTACTGTTCCCTTGACATTGACTTAGAAAACTAGTTACTTATTTTTGATGGGCAATTTTTACTCCTTTTTTCTTGCTGTATTTGGTTGGTTGTTGTTTTGTGTGTGTGTGTGTTTTAATTTTTTTTTCTGATGAGCACTGAGAATGAGTACTTTGTTTACTGTTTTTACAGAAAATGGGTCATTGTCTGATAGTTTTATGTTCTTCCTCCTTCAGGGAGTTTCAGTTGAGATTATTCTTCCTAATACAGCAGGGTTCTGGCACTAGGCTTTGGCACATTTTTGCTCCTAGTAGTGTAAGTTAGGCCTGTTGTTAGAGCAGAGCATAGCATTCCTAAAAGGAAAAATGGAATTGTTATTGTGATCCTTAGAAAATTAATTAAGAATGGAACAGCCTGCCTGCTAACAATATTAATTAAAAAAAAAAAAAAAGAGAGACTTTCTTAGTTTCAAATTTGTTTCTAAGTAGAAGCAAAGATTTTATTTCCCTTCTTTGGGCAGCTTCTTTCTTATTTCTGTTTTAAGAGGGCGTGTAAATATTAACCTATTATCTTTGACATAATGGTGGAAGCTTATCACTAGTGAATTTAAGAATTGATTACTCAGGGCTTTTTGAAAAGAAGCTATAATTAATGATTTTTCTAGGAAGCAGAGCATACCTAAGAACGTATCTGAGAGATCAGTGGAGTGGTGTCAGGGCCGAGCCAGAGGAAATCACCAAAAAGTATTTGATTTTCTGTGGTTTTTTTAGTTATTCTACTATCCCTGTGCTGAAAAAAACACCTTAAGAAAGGGTCGTTGTTATTTACCTCATGATTTCATATCATCTTCCTTCTGCCTCATATGCATGCCTCTAAACAGGCAAATAAAGCAAGATTTTGTAGGGAGTCCTCTGGGTAGGTGTTAGTGTTTTCTTGCTCCTCCTGAACATCTAAGCACAACTTTTTTCATGTCTGGGCTATTTTATGTGATTTTTCTAGTTTGGTACTTACAGTCATAATTCTTGAAACAGTTTTTGGTTGGACGAAAAAGGTTTAATATTCACTTATCTGCAATAGAACTAAAGACTAGAAGTTAGGTGACTATCTTTGAGTACAGTATGATTGGTAAGAAGAGAGTTATTCTCCACCTGTTGGAGGTAACTGAATTAAAGCCAAGAGTCTCTGTTTAACTTGTTGTGAAAAAGGTTTTCTTACCCTGCCTCTTTTAATAGGAGAATGACCACTGTCTGTTTGATGTTCTGACTAGAAGGAATGCGTTGGAATTGGAACTGTAGATGTAAAAATAGATATAAATATAAATTTCTGAAGTCTTTTACAACTTTACATGATTCTGTGGCCTAATTTTCATTTATTTCTATAAACAGTTTAAGAATATCCTGCTGTACAGAAAAGTATATGAATATCCTCTCACCTCCTCCCTTTTTTTTTTTTTTCCTGTTTGACTTGTCATGCTGAAAAATTCTTGTAGCAATAAGTAAGATTTTGGAACAAGTGATTTTATGTATGAAAGTTGATTGGCTCTTGTATCATAAAAGGAGATGGCTTTTTCTTTTACACAAATAACTGCACATTAAAAAATCTCAATGCTCAAAGCCTCTAAAAGTTAGGTTGCCATGTTTCCTGAAAGGACAGACTTTAGTTCATTTCAATTATGATATGGCAAAAGAACTGTAAGTTGAACAATAAATGAGATAACAAAAGATTTCTTCCTGAATGCCTTTAGTTCTAAAACTGTTAATTAACACACGTAAGTATGTTTTGGTATACTGTTACAGAATCTCCAGTATCAAAACCAGCTGTTAATATCAGCAATAAAAGGTACAACATAATGGCTTGAAAAAACTGAAAGAAAGGTAGCCTGCTAATGTCAGTCATCTTGGTAAATCAGAATTTGACACATTACTTTACAGACTTGACTACTTTTTGTGATTGTTGTCTCTTAAAAATGCTATGTCTTTTCAGGTTGGATGAGTTAATAGAAACATTTCTGGAAGACAGTGATCCTGAAAGCGCTTTGGATGTTGGAGCAGACATGCGCAAGATCAAGTACTGCTTCACTTATTTGAAGGTATTTCTTTTAAACATAGGTAGAAATACAGCTGGAACTGTATGTAAATAGAAGACATTCACAATTGAAAAGAATCAAAAGAGATGCAGGATAGTTGAGAGATATGAAAAATGGTAAAACAGTTAAACTGTGAATTGCATGAAGAACTAACAGGAATTTGGAATTTAACTGGAAAAATGCAGCAGGATTGTGTGAAAGGATTGCAACTTGTGGTAAATTGTAAGAGCGGACTGAAAGTTATTGGAATCAACCCACTGCAAGCTATTTGCAAGTGGATTGATGTGTCTGTGTATTCAGAGTGCTATGATACTTTTTATAAACTATGTCAAAAGAGATAAAAATAAGTTTAAAACACCATATCCTTGAATCTGTTGCGCAGTCTTAATAGTGTGAGCACTTCAGCTCTGAGGAAACAAGATACACTTAAAGTAGAAAGAACGGTGAAGTTAATAGAGAAATAAATAGAAGGCATTATACACTTTTTCTATGTTTTGGGATGTTGTTTTATAATATAACAACATATGCATTCCTGATTTAAATTTATGGTCTTTAAATAATTAGGTCTTATTTGCACTGTTAATATCGAAAACACCATGATGCTGCAGAACAGTGGAGTCACACTTAGATAGGATAACGTAAGTTCTACGCTTTGCAGTGAAGAACAACAAATACAACTCATTCCGTACATCTACTCATCCCAAACATTTGCATATAGTTTGATATAGTGGCATGATTTTATTCTCTCAACAGTCTATACAGACATTGTTTTGAACAAATTTTCCAGAGAGTGACAAGGGAAAGTAAATACGTAGCTGGAGGTAAAGTTATGAGAACAATTTTCTTTCCTTCTTTCTTTCTTCTGGTAGCTACGACAGAATCATTCAAAGATTTCTGATGAAAAGCTGCTCTCTCATCACATTTCTGAAGAAAAAGAGACTAGCAAAGAAGCAGAAAAAGAGGAATTAAAGAAAATGAAAGAACTTCTGCAGCAAAGAGACAATGAGATCAGTATCCTTTGCAGGGAAAAAATAATATTTGGGTTTCAGCTGATGTGGCTACAATGGTTTCTCTGTATGTGAGATAGGAGTTGGCTGCATGAAATGAATTTCTCTCTATTGACCCCACTGTGTTAAAGCAATTACTCAGCTTCCAAATTTTATGTGGCAGGACCCTTTCTTTGCACCTGCTTCTATTTCAGTTGTGGCCCAAACCAAAATCCTGGATTCAGGCACCACTTAGCTTTAGAACAGTCCAGCCAAGATCCAAAGACTGTGAATAAAGCCTTGCCTAAAAAACTCTCCTCAAGCAAATTAAACATTTTTGTAGAATGGGAAAATCTGATGCTATGTAAAGATCAATTTATTACCTTACAAAGAATAGAATTTCCTGTAAGTGTTATTTTTAGCCAAATGAAGTGCTGCTTTGGGGACTATTGGATTATGTACCTTTTGAATGAATATAAAACTTATACTCTTTACACACACACTTAAAATTTAAATTAAAGCTAAGGCTTTCTGCATATAAAAATATTAGACTACTTAAAAGATGTGCTTTTTCCATTTCAGTGCCTCACATCAGACACAAGTATGTAGGTTGCAGTGAAAGTTGTTATTCTTTTTATTCTTTTTATTGCCATGAGAACTATAACAAATACAAAGAGCACAATAGCACTACTTGATAGAGCAAATTCTCAGCTACAAAACAATATTTTTTTCCATCATAGTCACCACCCTTAGCTATGCATTTCTGTCAGTGATGTACAAGAACCTGCGTTCTGTTCTTTTAAAAATCTGCAGCAGTGGACTTGACCCACTGTCACCGTCAACACTGCTGAAATGCACCAAATAATGCCTCACTGTGCCCACATTCACTGTTTGGTCTCCATAAATGTTCAGTAAGTGCCAATGAATGTCAATAGGTGCCATTTTTTCCTCATGGAAGAATTCAGTCACACAGCTTTTCTTCATACGCACTCCTGTGTCAGATACCATTTTGTAAGACTGCCCATCTGCTGCCATCTGTTGCATGGCAACAAAATGTAACAGAATATTGGTGGGAAGGTTCAACTGCTACTGCCATACCACTGACATATATGCTTCTGATGTCAAGGGCTAACACCATATAATGGGAGGCATTACATTCAGTGCAGCTCTTGAGTGTATTTGATATACATGTTGTTTCCTGGAGTACAAGGAAGAAACTTGTGAAAATCCATGTAAGCCTTATATAAGAGGAATATAAGAACTCAGGTTTTGTGTGGAAAAACTAATTCACTGTTTGCAGCCTCTAAGCTACAGTCTATCATTGTTCAAAAATTAATAACATGACTTGTGTGATAGTGTAAAGTGTGAAAGCTTTTTAGTCAAGAAATGAGGTTTTCTTGACTGTTCTTCAAGCCTGAAGATATCATAATAAAACTCTGTACAGGATAGTTATTATTGTCACCCAGTTTTCTAATTAATCTTCCATAAAGGCTACTTAGGTTGTTGGCTGTTGATTTAGAAAATTAATTAGGATTAGAATTAATAACATATTAAAATAAATTCAACATGTCACAAGGAATCCTGTGGTTTTGGTTGAAGGCCTATAAAATTTTCACTGTAAGACCCATTTATGCTCCTAGCAAAATGCATCTATATCAAACATACTTTAAGTAAATACATAAGAATGCATTTTCAAATTGCTGTTCTGAATTTTAGTAAACTTTCTTGTTATGAAAAGTTTACAGACGTGATACACTTTTCAGGCTTCCAAATGTGAATTGTTTTCTTTAAGAAAAAAAAAAAAAAACTCAAAGATAAAGAAATATAATTGTTTTATTGAGAAGAGATCCTTAATTATTTCCTTAATATATCTTGCAGATATTCTAGTAAATATGCTAAAAAATGAGAGGAAGAAAGCACAAGATGCTCTTTTTCAGCTCAATGCTGCCTCTGCTGGTTCTACATCATTGAAGCAATCTCATTGTATAAATGTAGAAGAAAGTCAAAACCCATCTAGATTTTTCAGTGTAAAAGAAGCAAAAGATCTCAGCTCTTCAGTTCACAGGCTGCCTTTTCTTTCCAGAATGAAAGGTTAGTGTAAATTAAGTGAGTATTTATTGGGTTATTACAATATGATCTTCAGCATATTATTCAAATGCATAACAGAACAGGAATTTTTTATTTTCAGTAATAGTGGTGTTCTGCTAATTCTGTATATGCAAATGCAGGGATATAAATTTATAGTTCTCTCAAGGTAATAATGGCTTTAACAAACTGATGTGAATCTTCCGTTGTATAGTTCTCCAAAAAAGGAATACAAGTTATGTTTTAGAACTTTAAATCTTCAAGTAAATTTGTTCTTAGAAAAGGATTTTTTTAGCATAACTCATAAAAATTACTAGGAAAAAAACCTTTGTTTTCCCCAGAAAGTCTGGAAGTAATGACCTTTAGCAAAAAAATAAATCAAAACCAGAACAGCAGATATTGAAAGAAGTTTTGTGCAGGCATTATTAATTGCACAGTATACTAAAACATCAAAAAATACATTTTTCTTTTTTCTTTTTTTCATAATCTTACAACCTATGAGAGAAATCTTATTTTCAAATAGAATGAGGTTTCATTAATTATGCTTCCAGCTCTGAAATCAGATTAAAAACTTTCTGTAATTGTCATTAGGAGTTTTGTTTTATACTACACTATTTAGATGTCTGTTTTTTATTCAGCCTTTTCAATAAACTATTCTGATTTTTTCTTTTTAATAATTGAAATAAGTGATTAAATGAACTGAAGTCTTAGTTCCAGAAATGAAAGGTAGCTACATTTTTGTGCATTAATTCTATTGCAATTCTGCCTTTCTAGAGCAAGAACTTGGTATGTATGAAGAAATTCAAAATCTGCATTCTGTTGTATTTCAAAATAATAATTATATGCCATATGGTCCTATAAATCATATCCTTTCCAAAAAATTTTGAGCTGAACTGATAAATAATGTGTTCATTTAGGATAGCTAACACAGTACAGTTCGATGTACATTAGTGTCATTTGTCAGCAGATAAGTACTATTGGTATGTGTGTAACTGATAAAAGATTTTAATATAGTAATAAAGCCAGTTTGTTTGTTATTCAAACTATACTGTAACTGTTCTGTAAAATGTAATAGGTAAACATAACAAATTTTTCATTGAAAGAGAATTATTTTTTGCCATCTGGTTGGCAAGGAGGACCTACCACAATGACAAAGTATCTTCTTTAGCAAAAAGTAAATCTACCTGATTCCCACCCTGTTAGGATAATGAATATTTAGATGAGCATCAGTCTGGGCTGAGAAGGTAATATGTTCTGGGAGGAGACTTTTTGTGTACGATTAGATTACATATTCTGTGTTTTGAAAATACCTGTAAACTCATCCCCTTACTTCCAGTCTTTTTTTTCAATCAGCTTTGGGTCAGGTTCTGATACTGTGTCACATTCTATGTGGACATGAAAACAATGTATCTTCAACAATCACGATGGTAAATGTGAACAGAAAAACACTCCCATGGGTCATCTTACAGTTGATAAAAATGATAAAATAAAAAATTAAAAAATCAGCCATATTTCTGTGAGGGCTACAGATAAATAATAATTTATTTTTGGACTTTTGTAAATGGCCGTATATGTCTGCACAACTTTCAAGAGGCCTGATGCCGTGCTGCAAGTCTAGTCAGTAATGTTGGCAGCATTAGCACTTCCAATGTTCTATAATGTTCAGCTGTTATAATGGTAATGCTTTAAAAAAAGTATTTCTTAATGTTTACATGATTGTTTTCAAAGAATACTTTAGAGTAACAAAAGTAAAATAGTAAAATGTAAATGTAGTAGAAACCATGTAAATAGCATAACCCATTCAGCCTTGCCAGGATGCCTTAAACCCAAACTCTGGAGACCGATTGTCTTTGCAAGTGTATTACCAAGTTTCCATGCTCTCAGTCTTTTGTGTCTTTGAGAATGGCAGCATTTTCCCTAATGTATAAACAACTGTATTCTTCTCTCTTTTGTTTGATTTCTTAGAGTACTGAAAAAAACAAGCTTCAATGCATGTTCATGTTGAAAGTATTATGTTCATAATTTCTTGAAGAATAGTCAGAGGATTATTTTTTGAATCAGTTTGTAGTTTGAATAAGCACAAAAGGCTGTCAAAAAAAAAAAAAAAGAAAAGAAAAAGGAAAAAAAAAAAATGAGAAAAGGCTTGGGAGTCAAATTCAGTGAAAAGAAAGCCAGACTATGCCTTGCAGTCGATGATATGATGATTTAAAAAAAAAAAAAAAATAGTAATCATAGAATCATAGAATGCCTGAGGTTGGAAGAGACCTTAAAGACAATCTAGTTCTAGTTCCCCTGCAGTGGGTGGATACACCACCCTCTGCACAAAGCCCCACCTAACCTGGCCTTGAATGCATTCGAGGATGTGGTATCAACAACTTCCCTAGGCAACCTGTTTCAGTGCCTCACAACTTTCTGAGTAAATAATTTCCTCCTAACACCTAAAAATTTCCCCTCTTTTAGTTTAAAACCTGTTTTAGTTTAATTTTTATAACAGTACTATTGGATCAATATCATACAAAGAAATAAGACTTACCTCCTTGAAGCATCCTGTTTTATCTGTAGGCAAGTTACTATTTTGAGATCTTTAGCTGCAAAGCACTATAAAATCTCAAGTGGTTATTACTGTTTTTATTGCAAAATTTTGGCAGTGTAAAGATACAGTGGTGTAGTATCAGCCAAAAGCCCTCAGATGTATGTGCTAATGATTGAGAAGATATAACTTCTTCCTTTTGAGCTCAGACCTGGACATGTGTATGTGCTACAGACTTTATCAATCCAATACATTCTACCTAACAATTAAGCAAAGTATTTTGGAAAAACACCAGCTGATGAAAAGAACGTTGGTAACTTTCATGGCAAAATAAGTTATTTTAATTCTCTAATATCAACTAAATGCATATGCTTGGTTAAAATTTTCCTTTTGGCCTTCTGATTTCTGTATGGATTTGAGAAGTTGACTTTCTCATAGTTATTTCTAACAGATACAGAACTCCTATAGCGCTCAAATTGTTATCTGTTTGGTAAAGCTTGTGAAAGAATTAATAAAAAGTTTAGTATGAACCAACTTACAGAAGTATGAAATGCTGTTCTCAAGAGTTGGGGATTACTATAGGCCTCACCAGGTCTCATAACTAATTTTTCTATTACTGTCTTGTAAATAACTTAATGTCTTGTAACTTGTAACTAAATAACTTACTGTCTTGTAATGTAACTTAAAGAAATCTTAGAAAATTACACTGTCAACCCCAGAGGTTGTAAATATCTTGAATATCAGAAGTTGTAATGTCTTAAAAGATGAGGAAAAAAAAATACATTATTAGATTTCAGACCAGATAGTTTTGAAATATGAATAGGCAAAAGCATTCTTTATTGTTAATATTCTGAAAAAAATATATTCTTCTGCACACCAGATTTTCAGAAATAGCTAAAACCACTCATATAACCTGATTTTTTACAAGATTTTAAGGATGTATTTAACTTTAGCTATGTAAACACCATTAGATTTAACTATGTGCTTAATATTTGATAGAAACAGCAACTCAAAGAAAGCAAATTATGTTGGCCAGTTAGCATGGACTGTATAAGTAAGGGAGTTATTATGGAGGTTAACTAAAAAGTGTTAAGTGTTAAATATTGCAAGTATCTTTCTTTGCATCTCGGAGTTGGTTAAATGACAGTATCTTTACAAATTGTTAATTTCAAATCCACATAAAATGAATTACGACATGTAATAACTCTAGACAGGTTTTCATTGCCTAGTTTAATTTTTCCTTTGTTTTCCAATTGAATTGTTTAAAAAGCATCAGTGCTGTCACTAGGTTTTAGAGGTGGTTATTTGAAAGCTCAGAGAAAAGCATCTTAGACTATCATTGTATAGCTACTTTACATATTCATGACTTATTCTTCTGCATACTGTTTATGTATTTTTAACAAATTTTTTTATCTAAAAGTGATAATCTAAAAGCGAAATAGTTCAAAAGTCAGACAAAACTGGTGAATAAACACTTAAATTTCACCAGTATCCTAACATAAACATCTCTTAAACTATTTAATATTGCCACTTGTACTTAGGATAGTATGGTTAGGTTGAGGTTGGACTTGACAGTCTTGAAGATCTTTTCCAACCTGATCAATTCCATGATTCTATAATTTTTCTTTAAAATTGCTTACTAATTGAAGGGATGAATGAATGGACAGGAGATGTGTATCATGAGGTGCATGCACATGTGAAAGAAAAGAACTTAGTCTAAAAACAGAATACTTGAGAAATGAAAAAGGGAAAGGATGGAAATGAAGTCTTAAGAGTTCTGTTTATTTTGGTTTCTGTTTTATTCCAGTCCAGTGATAATTGAGGAGAATTCAGAACTAGAGCAGTTTATATCATGGATTTTTACAGTGGGTGCTTCATGTATTCTTTAGAATTATGTAATACTGCCTTGCTGCCACATAGCATATGAAACACTAGGCTAGAATAATCTATCTATTCCCTTATAGCAAAGACAGTGAGCTCTTTTTTTTTTAATTCAGCTCCTAAAACTTTTAATTTAGCCTCCTGCTTTTCTTATGCATCATTCTCCAATTTTGTTGGAAGAATTTACTTGATTTGATGTCATAATTCTATTCAGTGAATAGAATTTTTTCCTTATAACAAAATTTTTTATAACCTCAGAAATACATTAGCAGAAAGTAAACTATACTTTGTCAAGAAATTACCAGTATAAATGCATTATTTATGTAACACTGCTTATTCTTTAGTCGTTAAATAATAATCTAGACAGCACTGGTAAGTTCTCACCTTTGATACTCTGCTCTCTCTTTATGAAAACAACGTTATGTTTATGTACACGTAATGTTTGCACATAACGTAGGAACCAGCATATCAGCTCAAATTACTGCATTGCCAAGGCTTTTCTCCTGTGTTCTGCACAGACAGAAATGAATATTTCAAAAAGCTTAGATGATAACCAATCTTTGATGTTTGTCTTGACATTTCAACAAATAGAAGTTTGTGAGGTATAAGCTTCAAATTTCACATATTGCAAATCTCCAGATAATATTTATAATCCTGAAGCTATGCATTCTTTCAAAATTCATCTGAACTACATGCACACTACTTGTTATCTATACACATCAAGGATTTGTTTAAGATGTGGGAAAGAGCTTGGACTTGAGTCAAGGTAGAACTCGCAAGTAGAGCCTTTGATGTAATATTAAACCTATTGTTCAAAATGAGATCATGAGTAAATTATTATCAAAAATAAGGTTTGATACCAATAGGGAATCTAATAAGAATGACTGAAATTGTACATGTGCGTTGTTGTTTTGTTTCATCAGTTACATTATAGCCTGTATCAGGATGTTCTCCTGGGTGATTAGAGCAGAGGAATACAGAAGTGCAGCATCTTAGTAATGTCCTAGGTTTTGCTGATGACAGTAGGCTGCACAACACTTGAATTCTTCAGCTAAATGTTATACCAGTTTGCTTGCTGTTAGATTTGTTGTTCTTGGATCCCAAGAGTCTTCTTTTAGGAGGGTGTGGTAGGTATCATTGTCCTGTGATTTAGTAAGGCAGCAGCACAACACTGTTTAGATTGGAAGGTTGCCTGCTGCTGATATTTTGGTGAGCCAGCTCCTATCACTGAGGGCCTTTTACAGTTTGTATAAAACAATTAGCTTAGAATGAGCAGACCAGAGCTTTTTGTCTTAGTCAAAGTACTGTGAAAAAGGAAAACTTACTTTTCAGTACCCATTTTAATCACAGAACACTCTGAATTATAGATCCACAACTACGTGAGTGAGGATGCAGAACATTCTAATATACTCAGGAGTTGTGCTGGCTCACTGCTATTATTAACTGCATCATGCTATTTTTCACTCATCTGGAGAAAAAAAAAACATAAATGGCTGTGAATTTAATCTGTTTCAGATGAGCATTCTAGAAAATGTAAAGAGAAATGCACAATAGTGAGCCTTCAACGCTTTTATTTTTAATAGTTCACTTTATTGTAAAATCTATGCTGCAGATTTGTTGTTATTCATAATCTATAACTTGAAGAGATCTTATATTTAGGTTAGGCTTTCATATACATTGCTTATGGTCTTTCTCAGGGGATTGTGCCACTTTTACAAATAAGTAGTTTCAGGATAAATCAAAGTATGAATAATATTGATAAAACAAGAAAAAAATCAGAGTTCATCATATATGTTATTGGAGTGATAATCATTCTGTTGCATTTTTGACTTTTGTCATTTTGTATCACTTTTCTTGTGCAGGTAAGTCCTATTTTGAAATAGATCTCAGTCTTCTTTTTGCTTGTTACATAACTGCCAGTGGAAGAGACATATATCATTTTTCCTACTGCTGGATTTTTTTCTACTCAAATACAAACATTTTGGTTACCAGAAACCAGTGTTAATATTGTGACATTCAAAGAAATTGTAGTGATAGTTTCCAGTGGTTGTTTATGGTGATGAGCTTAAGAGGAATTGTTTTACACTTACAAAAGATTTTATTAGGATCATGTTTTGGCCATGTTTAGCCATTTCCTGTATCTTTAACTGAGTAGCTGTGAGGATATTTTAGAGTTTGATGGAGAAATTATCTGCTATGCAACTTGGTCAGAATTGAAGATTGCTTTTCACTTGGCAGTTTGCAAGCATGCACACAAAAAAGAACATTCCTCCTAAAGGGCTGACAAGTTAACTTTAAAATGAGAGGTGAGAGATGCTTTCTATAAACAGATGGTGATTATGAACAGTGGGACAGTAGTGATGATAACACACCAACTGTTCAGTTCTGAAATCTAAATATTTTCATCTTGTATTTAGACTTCTCAAAATATTTATCTTGGCTCTTTTATATATTTATGTAATAATCTGGGGGAAAAGCTTCCTTCTATTGTTGGAAAACCCACAGAAAACTCCCTACTGGAAAGGATTGACTGAGGTTTTTCATCATAATCTCTTCTATGTCCTTTGTTCAAAAAAAGGTTACAATCCACTAGAAAACTAAGTGTTTATTAAACACATACATATGTATTGGGATCATTTGTGGGTACTGCAGTGCTTTAGGCTATCTGGGGACAGATATCCTGGCCCTGCGCTCATGACTAAGTTTGTTTGTCACCAAAGAGATGTACCCATTTCAATGCTTTTTAGTCAGCAGAGGAGCTCACTGATGTACTTCAAAGGTTATTCAGGTTTATTCCTGATGTTTCTCATTCCTCAGAATAGAATACATCTCCTGTTACGAGACTAGATAAAAATACGTATTCCAATTCACTCTCAAGCTGAAATTATACCAGCTTGGATGTAAATGAATTTTTCATTGTTACTGATAAAGTGTTGAACAATTTTATGATGTTATATTTCTGACAAGTTTAACAAAGTTGTTTTCTGGTATTTTGAGTCACCAGATAAAACCATATATTGCTCCGATTCACAGAATCACAGAACTATAGGGCTTGGAAGGGACCTCTGGAGGTCATCTATCCAAACTTCCTGACAAAGCACGTTCCCTACAGAAGATTGCATAAGTGTTCAAGTGGGCTTTGAATATCTCGAGAGAAGGAGACTCCACAGCCTTCCTGGGCAGCCTGTTGCAATGCTCTCACACTCACAAAAAATTTTCTTCTCATGTTCAGATAGAACTTTCTGCGTTACAGTTTGTGCCCTATGCCCTTTATCCTGTCAGTGGGCACCACCGAAAACAATCTGGCTTCATCCACTTGACACTAGAAGGACCTAGATGTCCCGGTGGGCTATAGGTTGACCATGAACCAGCAATGTGACTTTGTAGCCAAGAAGAGCAATGGTAACCTGGGGTGCATTAAAAAGGAGTTTGATCAGCTGACTGAGGGAAGTTATTCTCCCCTTCCGTTCTGCTCTGGTGAGGCCACATCTGCAGTATTGTGTCCAGTTCCAGATTCCTCATTTCATGAAAGACAGGGAACTTCAAGATAGTGTTTTATTTCCCTTTTCAGTCTTGTAAGATGGACAAAAAGTAAAAGATTATTTTAACTACTTTCTAGAATAAAATTGCTTGCTTTAAAAGAGTGACAGAGCATTGCAACAGGCTGTCCAGAGAGGTGGTGGTGTTTCTAGAGATATCCACGTTTGGATGATTTCCTGTGAAATCTACTGTAGGGAACATGCTTCGGCAGAGGGGTTGAACTTGGTGATTTCCAGAGGTTTCTACCTCTGATTGCCTGTGATTATGTGATTCTGTGAAAAGTACATTTGATTGCATTAAACAGCAAGACTATCACACCATACTTTCCACTGTGTTAACACTGTGTGTTTATAGGACTCTTGACTAATTTGTGTTGTTTTTTCCTTTCCAAAATCTGTTCTTCTGATTGTACTTCCAAAAGATTTATTTTGTCTGAATCCACTGTGAGTTTTGCTTGAGCAAGGACTTTGAATTGAAATTGCTGAGATTACTGAGAAGTTAAAAATGAATGGATTAAGAAGTACAAATCTCTAGAAATGTCCTTGTAAACAACAACAGATAATTATTTTTTGTCACAAATAAATATAAATGTGTGCTTAAGATGTAAATTTACGTGAGCTCTTGCAGTTGGCATTTCATGCTAAAGTTCTGTGTTAGGATTTTTGTCCTCAACTGTTTATAAATATGGAGTTATTTTTAGGAGATGAAGCCCAGATTTTGCTTTTTTGGACCTTCATCTCCATTTGCAACATCAAAGGCAGATTTTGTGAGATGTAAGGATTTAATGAGAGTAGGGAGTACTTTCGTTGATTTCTTGGAAACAATGAAACTTTATTATCTTATACAGAAAGTGGTGTTATGTAAACCACTTACTACTATATGGCCGTCAAAAGCTTTTTCTTTCTCCACATTTATTTGGTTTTACAAAAGATTTCTGGCCTGTCTAAGATGCTCGGTGTGTCTTTCTCTCAGTTTCTCAGCTTGGAATTTCTTCTGATGTGGAACGTATGTTTGGAAGCTTGTTAAAGATGCTTTTGGCAGATTTTACAGCTTTCCTATCAGTCTGTTTAGATGGGGAAAGTTTCCAGTATTTTTATGCTAGTTGACTGTTCTCTTATCCACATTAGTTCACTGAAATGTAACGTAGTGTTCTCTGGAAATTCTCTGCTGTTTCAAATCTTTTCAACTTCCTGATTCATTAGCCACTTTGGCTGCCTGAAAGTGATCTTGGATTCTTCAGACTAACTCCTTAAAGTTGTTTTTACTTTCTGTAAAAACCAACCATCTTCAACTCTCGATATTTTAGAGGTAAAACATGCTTCTGAAAGTTTCTGCATACTTGAATTATGATTTAATTGCTTTATCTATTGACTGTAAAGTTTGGCAAATACATCTGTGAAATGTCTTCCATATTGTTATGATTAAGAACATCAAACTCAAGAAACTAGTGTTTTTTTTAATGGAGCCACTACATGCACATTTTCTATGCAAGTGGTTAATACAAAAGACTGGAAGTTCTTCCTTTGGGCTTAACCTTCAAATATTTCTATGCAGATGCAACTGATTCTGCTAAATAAAATTACATTTTGCCAGTGTATTTAATTTTAAAATGACTTTTCATGTTCTGGTTCAAACAGAAAAAGATATTGCTTTGTGAGACTAGTCTCAAGGTAGTTCAGTATCAGCTCAAATGAGAAATTATTCAAAATGCCTCACAAAGCATCACTTTTTTTCCCATTATTTGTAATGAATTTGACAGGCTAAGGTAAGATTCAGACAAATCTTTTAGGCCAGTTTTATGTTTGCATAATTGCATAATTTTTCCATTGAAGTTGGTGGAACCAGGGTGACTTTTTCCCTCAGTAAGGCTCTTAACATTTTGGAGGTTTTACTGAGTAAATAGAACACTGTCTAGATCAATTATCTCCAATACCTTTTGTTCTATCCCTTGGAATTTTAACTCTGGAACACCTGTTTTGTAACTGTTTTGTTCATTTTTAGCCACTTTGCTGTAAGATCAGAAATATACTTTGAAAAGAAAAATGTCATGTCAGCAGGGGAGTAATATCACATTCAGATTAATTTGAGGAAGTTTGGAACATTGACTAAGGTGTGAAAGAAGAGAATAAACGTTTGGAGATGAGCTACACATTTAGAGCTTAAGTGATATGTGCTTTTCTGTCAGATTACGCAGTAATTTTCATAGTTAGCACTCAAATGTCTGGTAAAATCTCTTACTGATTTTCACTGCAGAGCCTCTGTTAGAAACCTATAGCTGAGATACTCTGCTATGGTAATCTACTGAGCTGTACTGAAAACAGTCAATCTTAATCTTTCCCAGGGTCGCGTAGGAGCTGATCTAACTCTACTGTGAATTAAAGCAAATCTGAAAGTTGTATTGGCTATGTAGAGTTATAGAAAGAACTAAAATGGTTCTTTGAGAACCTTTGTAAAAGCAAGTATAAATGATTATGGTCACTCTCCTGTAACTGAAGTTTTATCTTAGGTTTAACAGTTATCACTGTTCTTCTTCAAACTATGTACCTGACTGATATACTGAAAGATGGTACCTAACCATAACAAAGCTCTAAGACATCTACTTTTTTTTATTGTACTACAGTGCTTATGATTTATTTTCTCTCTCAGGCTAATTTTTCACATTTTCCTTGTAAAAATGACTTACAGTAGTGAACCATTTGGTAACTGTTCAGCAAGGCATTTGTTAAAAGATGGTTTGTTTTTTCCCTATCATTTTCATTTTTCAATGATACTATGCAAAATATTTATGCAAAGTGAAGCCCTTATCTGATTTCCAGTTGGAAATATTGGGCCTGTATTCAAATTAAGATAAATTTCATTTTTTACTGTATATTCTAATGTCTGATTGTAATGTCAATAATTTTCTGTTGTAAGTTTCAGCTTTACTTTATTGCATTTTGTGTGTAATAATTTTGAGGCTTTTTGACTTGGTCACCTCCTGGCCACTGAGCTACTGCTACCTCGATGGTGCTGAACTTGATTACTCTTGCAGTCTTAATGGTTTTAGTATTTATTGTCATTCCGTAATTCCTTCAAAGAGTGGACAGCTCTTTGAAAAACTGTATTTAGAAGTTCAACTCTAAGCAAAATTAACATAGGAAAGACATCTGTAAACCTGATGCTGTTCATATTGGATACCATGTTTGATACCTTCTGTGCTTCGTTTTCTTATACTTGTTTCACTGCAACTCCTTTTTTCCTTTCTACATTTTAGACCTTCTGGTACCTTCAGTTAAAAGTCTTTAAGAATGGAACTCAAAACAAACTTTCATACAAATCTGAATTGGGAGGTTAACTTCTTTTTGTATTTATAATATATATTTGCATGCTATTTTAGGAAGAAATTGACTGTCTTTTGTTTATTCCTCAATAGAAACCAAACTGGTTTTTGCATTTATTTTGTCTAAGTATAGAGAGTAGAAGTGTACAGCCTGGTTTATTACAGCAGCAGTTTGAAATTAAGTCTCAAGTTTTAATAATTTTCATTATAGAAGGGACAGCTGACTTCTTGGCATCTTTTACAATAAATATGTAGATGTAACTTATGCTTTTCTTAAATACAAATTTTTCAGATTTTTCACTGAAAATCTGAAGCATTTCTGTTATCTTTTTGTCTTATCACCTTGTATAACTTGCTATACTTTTCTTTTGTGTAAGAATTTCTAAACCTTTTTTTATTGAAAGTACTGTATAGAGAAAGCTACAGAGAATTGTTTTGTTTTTTTTTGTCTGAAGTCCTTTTCATTTTTGACTTCTAAATTGCTGAAAACACTTGCTTGTCCTGTGAAACTTGTATTCCTCAAAGAAAGAAAATATCATAGCAGTACTTCGAAATACAACCAGGACATGCATATTTAAAGAATGCGTTCCTGTGCCACTGCCAAAACTGATAGAAGTAGCTTTTACTGGGCATAAAAATGCTGGAAATACCTACCTCAGTTGCAACGTCAGATTCTTCACAGAAAGGTATAAAAACCCACACAGAGACTGTTGTGCAATAACTTCTGGGTCCATCTGTTTTCTTGCTGGTATCTAATATCTGGTGTTTAATTAAAGTGCTAAAATCAAGACAAAATATTCTTTCCAAATTTTAGTTGCACTTATACTAATGATACTTCTATGTATGTGCATTACCGATTTCCTTCTCAAGAACCATGTGCATATTTAATATTATAACTACTTTCTTATTTAAAGCTGAAGATTTTACACACTTTTTTTTCTGGGCACTACAGCTTCTACCAGGTCAGGGCCTGATCTACAAAACATCCACCTAGCCTCAAGAGGATAGCACCAGCTGTCTTTAATTCCTTCTACTGTAGGGGCCTAGAGTTTGGGGCATATTCTACAAAGCTAAAACTGTTAAACGGAAACAGGATGAGCATGTAGAACAGGTCCAAGTCAGCTACAAGACTGATTGCATCCTTGCATGGCCAACCAGGATTGATTTATTTGTTGGGATTCCCTAAAGCACTAATGGTATTTGTTTCTCTGAGGAAATGCATATAAGCATTGTTATTTCCCTATGATGTCAGTTGAACCTAATCACATATTGAACGTTCGTTAGTGTTTTCAAACTTTGTGAATTAGAAATTTGATGTTTTTATCCTTATTGTTTCAAGAGTCAAAGTTAAGAGAAAAGAATCCCTTTCTCATTTCTTATTTCCTTCATGAATCGTTGAAGGATGCCCTCATATTGATATAAGGTATGCCTTTGAGTGAACTCACAATTAAATAAAGCTGGATGTAAACATTTAGGGTCATCTTTAGAGTAAAAATAACCCTGATACCAGTTTCTAAACTTTCTGAAAACTTACACAATGGATTTCATTTATGACTGTATATTAGAATATGATCAGTTTGATTTTGATTAGAATTTTTGCCATATGGCTCTTTGAGGTTGGTATTGAAATATCCACTTCAGCATGGATAATTCTTATGCAGCATTATAGGAATAACTAGAAAAATTACCAAGAGTTTACTGTGCCACTTTTGATGAGGAAAATTTCTTGTAGTTTATAATACAGCTGTAATTTTTTAGCCTGTAATGTCATCTGAGTACATACTACAAATAAGTATGTTTTCATATGTGACTGGCAAGTACTATGTATACAGTGGATTGCTTTGCTTTATTTTCCAAATGAAGGATTTTACTGTAGTGCTTCATGAATTTGCTGCCCTGTATTTGATTCCTGCTGTATGATCTGTGTGGTTACAGCTTGAAAACGTTTAGAAACAAAATCTAGTGTAAAAAGTAGCTGCTTGCCTGTTAAACACAAGTGATCATTGCATATGTGATGACACAGTTTTACAGTATCCCTTCTTTACAGATATTTCTGAAATGAATCTCTTAGCCTAGAAATAAATTAGTCTTTAGGGACCTGCCTCTTAAGGAAACTCTGCCAAGAAAAAGCATCTATTACAAAAGGGAAGATCTGTGGTCAGCCCATTGCTTGAGAGGAGTCTTCTCTGCTGGCCTCCCCACGTAGTGACTCAGAGTACTGTGGTGTTGGCTTTCTACACTGTTCCAAATCTGCTTTTCGCTAGATCTTGAAAGGAAGTAACTGACTGAAGAGTGCCAACTGCGATATTTGTGTGTTAATACAGTAAATCTTGTTAGCCGTTCTTAGTATTATCATTGAATTTATATTTAAGTGAGAGAAACTTGGGTAAATTGGGTCCTGTCTTGAGTCTTTTAAGTAAAGTAACTTTAATGTTGAGATTTAAATTCTTATGATAATATCTAAAGTAGTGAGAGGGTTTCAAAAAAGGAAGGAGAAGTAGTAAAAAGAGAATTGAAGGTCTGGGATGTATAGGACTTGGTTTAGATCTCTTTGTCCTTTTCAATCCAAGTTATGTGTGACTTAGGATGTGTTCCTAGTGAATCTGAGAATGAAACAAAGAGCAAGAGAAACTGAATTCCTAGAGAGGAAGGAAGCAAGACTTACTATGGAACAAAGTGTGAAATGATTTAATGGAAATTGACTAGCAAGAGATGGTAATGTGTTTTGAAACGACACGTACAATTAAAATAAAAAAAGTAGTTGAGAAGTAACCTCTTCCCTCCTTTAATTTAACTGTTGAACACCAGGCTGGAACCTAAAGGTCACATAAAAGCTCTGACACATTTTAGATTTTATGGAACTTTTTTAAATTAGGGGAGCTGGAGGAAGAAGAGATGCAATTTAAACTGCTGTATATCTAATTGTAGTCCCTTAAGGAAATTTTTAGTCAGGGATTGTATAAGAAGGGTGTCCAAACTTTTTGCTCGCTTGGCTGCATTGAATGAATAGAAATTGTCTTGGACCACATATAAAATATGATATATTTAATGTACATAAGTAACAAAGCTTTTTGTGTGTGTGTGTATATATGTATGTAATACATTCAAAAGAGGGCCTAAAATGAATAAAACTATCGGGTAGGACATGTAAAGCCTGGTTAACAGAATGCAACAGCCAAAATTTTCCTATAATCATCCTTTTCCATCTGCTACTGAATCAGATGTTAATAATATCAATGCTAAATACAACAGTGATTGTGTTAACCATGTTCCAATCAGTGAGCTCTTTGAAGATTTCAAGTCAGTTATTCTTTACACTCCATTCACATGCTAGGCAGTACAGAGAGCAAAGGGGGAGATAGCAAAATACCAAAATGGAGTAATATCTGATAGCAGATCATCGATGGAATAGTCTGTTTGTTTGTTGGAACCTGTTTGTTTTTCCTGACATATGTAAAATTGAATTTATTATTACTGGACTGTACTGCTTTGAGCACTCAGATATGTAACACTGGCATACCATTCTGGGGCTAAATTGAGTTTTTGTGTGGCTGAATGGAATGCCCATCTTGGTTGGATTGAAAAATGTCATAAGGCTTTTTTTACCCAAGCATTTCTGCCAAATGCGTACAGGAAGTGGCTTTGGCAGTTGTATCCAAACAAGTAACTTCATTTCCTGGAATCTGCTTTTTTTGCAAAATGTAGACTTTAAGAAAAGAGGGATGTTAAGAGACAGAGAAAAGATCACTAAAAGTTTCAGAAAATTAAATTGCCCAGATTATTAAACTCATTTTTTTCTATGTCTAGTCAGAAAAACATCATGTAACTTAACATTTTCAAATTGATAGTTTCTTCACATAATACTATTAAAAAAGTCTGAGTACAGCTGCATTTAGTGCTTATTGGTAAGGCAATCATAAAGTAGTTACCATACAAGAGAGTACGCTGTATGACCACACAGGTTATAGATGCCTATTTCCTACTGGAGGTTTAGTAAAACTTGGATTTATTATGTAAAACCCAGAAAAATTGAAAGTGAATAAATGTTGTCAGATATAGTTTTCAGTCTAAAAGGAGATATGAATTGACGTAACATTGTAAACAATAAGCTAAAAATATCAAAATTTTATCTGTCTAGGCAGGTACTATTTATTTCTTATTCTACAGCAAATTCATTTTTCTAGTCTACCTTGCTGATTTTGAATAATGTGTTATTTTTTTTCCTTCTTGTTGCCCCTACTGTCTCCAGGCTAATACCCCCTGAGTATTTCAGTAAAAATTACTGCAATCTTCCTTATAGCTCTGGATAACTGCCTATAACATAAGCAAAGCCTCCATGTTCTTATGCTCATAATCGTAAAATCAAATCATAGAATTTTTTCGGATGTTTGAAAAGCAGTAGTTCAATTGTTGGTTTGTATCAAATGATTTTTAAATCATTTTAGCAAATTAGGAGCTATTTCAAAAATGTTAAATATATTGTTTATGTATGTTAAAATATGCAGTAGCAAAGAGTCATACTGTAATGCATCAGATAGGAATCTTGAAAAATTACCATTTTCTTAGAAATAATATTGCAAAATTCTATAGTTTAGAGAGGAAAGTAAATATTCGTGACTCAGAAGAAATTTTAATGTCAGAGAAAACAAAATATACAAGTTGTGGAGAATTAATGGTATACCTTTTACTAATTTATTCAGTTGGGTATTAATAGACAGTATATGAAACAACTTGGTAAAACTGTTGATTTACATATAATGTTTTCAAATAATTAGAAATTGCTTCTAATGAGTGTAGGCACAATGAAAAAAATACTTTTAAATGGTTCAGTGCAATAATTAAGATGAGCAAAGATGGTCATTGTGTACACCTTTCTGAGTGTCTATACATATTGAGTCATAATTGGTGGGAACTGTAACTTTGGCGGGAGATTTTCCTTCCCATTCTCCTTTTTCATGTTTCTTTCAATATTTTATTCTTACTGCAACCACCTGTTGTTTATTTTATTTCTCCTATCATCTTATAGTATTCATTTTTTCTATAAGTATTCTATTGTCTCGTTTAAATGTCAGACAGTTGTCTTGTTTGCAGTTGTTTTCACTGAGTACTTGTACCACTCTTGTTGTTTCTAAATAGATTGCACTTCTTACTAAGAATATTTCCTAAATAATGTATAAACTTCTGTTAACAATTGGCATAGTATGTTTCTGATTTCTTTCTGAATATATGGGATAAATATATTGTCTGAGTAAGATTTTTAGCTGATTTGGAATTTTCTTTTTGTTTATCGTTGTTTTTTGTTGTGTTCACTATTGTTTGCATGCTTCTGCTGAGGTATGGATCTAAATTAATAATAAAAAAAAATCAGCTTTCCATTACATTATGGAGGCAATATATTGCATTGAATATGATCCCAGACTGAGATACAGGGCAACTGTTTTTTATTTGTCTTTACTATTTTGTAAGATTGTGAACTTAAGGAAGTGATCTCACCTCTCTGAACCAGTTTCCTCAACTGTAAAATAAGTTAGAGTAGCTTATCTTTCAAGATCCCTTTGAGATATCATGTTGAAAGGCTATCTGTAAGTGCAAAATCTTGTTTTTCTAAAATCAAGGAGAAGATTGAATGATTAGTTAAAGTAAGAGTGAATTAGAAGCAGAGACCAATACGAAGCTTTGGAAGCCTTTATTCTGTAACATATTTGTTCTTGAAATTATTTCTATTTGTTGGTAGCTAAATTGTTTGGGAAGTTTTGTGGAAAATCTAGATAATGTTGACTGCTTAAATTTCTATGTCATCATAGATGAGGAGTTCTGGTTATAATATGACTGTTATTTATTGTAACTTCCAAGAGTAAGCTACAGAAAATGTATTTCATACACTGATATTGCTACTTGCTGAGTAAAAGAAGAGTTGAGTACTCAGCATGAACTGGGAAAGTTCATCTTAGTAGAATTATTATATTTTTTTATTCCATGTATGTCAGCTTTAGCTCTGGAAAGAAATATTTCTAAATATTTGAGAAATTTCCTTTAATCTTTCACTGTACAGAAAAAAATAGACAACAATTTTAAATGCTAGCAACTATTCAGAAACAGAATGTGAATGTTTAAGTTTTTTATTACATGTGTTAGGTCTATTTTACAGAGTGGAATACTGAAAGAAAAACATAGGCAAGTTTATTTCATTAAGTAAAGCCTAATATGAGTGTGATCTTGGCTCTAAGGTACGTGACATTTAATACTGAAGTAAGCTTGTGACATGGAATTTCCATAATATGTTGTCTCATTTTGATCTTAAGGAAAGTAAGTTTAAAACTGCTGAAAAACATAATGTACTTGGCATTCATGAAGAATTAGGAAACTTTCTAATGATAGATTTGCAGAACACAGATCTGCAAGCGGCAAAAAACACTCTTAATTCTCTCTTGACATAAGTAGATTTGAGCTACCGAGTGTAGCAGTGTGAAAATTTTCCTTTGATCCTTAACTGTATATTCATCATATAGTTCAAGTGGTTCGAAATGTTCATTAAAAAGTAATTGCATTCATGCAATGTGTAACATCACTCAAATACTAAGATATAGTGTTTTTTTTTTGAAGTGAAGCCCCCTAATAGGGCTATTGACACTATTTAAATTTTCAGAAAACCTATGTATTACTTTGAGTCAGTGAGAGACAACAGGTGAATCCTAATGTGAGCAACTAGCTTTGTCACTGATATCACTGGGACAAGAATGTCCTCTGTTTTGATTAAGCTAGCTTTTAGAAACACAGAAATTAAAGGCAAGTATTAGATGCATGAGAACCCAGAAGATTACTTGACTTTTCATCTCAGTTTGTTAAACATCATAAGGATAATCATATTTTTGCTTTTTTCTCTTTGTATGCTGTGGAGACTGTAGCAAGAATAACTAAAGTTAAAAATAAGTATGAGCAGGATCTGTAGAGAACTTTTTTCAGTGATGGTATGAAATGTATTGGAAATTATAGTGCCATTGTATATATTTTTTTTACGTAAAAAATATTTTTAAAATAATGAAGGCTACCTTGTAATATTTAAAGAATCTGGTTTCTTCAGTGTTTAGTTTAAGAAGAAGAAAGGCAAGGTGCATCTCCATTCTTACCCATATGTGTATGTACGTATGACAGCTGTCTCTCTGCAAAGTATTCCTATTAGTGTATCTGAGGAAAAAGAAAATGCCAGTGCAATTTCATTTGCAGATTAAGGAATGTAGCTTTGAAATCACCTCTGGAACTGTGTAATTAAATAGCATAGATACCCATCTAATAGTAGGTGATCTGTAACCACTACAGTTTTTCATGGTCTTGTGGAATGTAAAACATTAAATACTTTTTATACAGCAGTCATACATTAACAGGACAAAAACTGAAATGGTCAAGAAATTGCTAACGATGCACTAATAGGTTTCTGGAAAACAAATATTCTGTGAATTATTATAAGCAAATAAATGTTGCTAAATCATAGGCTTTATTTTACCACACTGCAGTATCAAATTGTTCCTCGACTTATATTTCATCGGGAAGGGTTGCTGAACACAGAGGAGGAACAATTATTTTGCTGAATGTGGATATTTATTGTTACGACAGCAAAACTTGCTGCTAATAGGCTAGACTACACCAACCCATAAGTACAGGGAAGAAAGCACTTCCTGCCTTTGGGGTCAATTTATGATGGAAACTTCATTAAAAGTTGAATTAATGGCATTGTGGTGAGGTTTCAGGAATAGTGATCATACTGGTTGAGAAATTTAGCTTTCATGTGTTATATTACATCTTCATTTTAAGCTTTAGAGAGTTGTATACACTGCTTTTACTTATCATATGCGTTGTTAAAATCCTATTCGTTATTTTTTATGAATGTTTCTCAGTTTTCTATGATAACTGCCTTGTGCCCACGGGTATTTACTTGAATTCCAAAAATATTTGTATAATATTCATGAAATTACTCAAGCATTTTTTTTTTTCAGTCAATCTACAGATATTATAAAGGCATAAGTGCTACCACATATTACTTATAGCCTAGAGCTAAGGAAGTTTAGAGGTCATGTAATTTTGTGCTTATGCATAGCCTCAAATTCACAAAGTTTAAAGAGGCATTTAGGTGATATGTAGGATTGGATGGCAACCCAGTTGATTCTGGTAACATCTTAGTGTAACTTCTTTCCATCCTTCACTCAAACACGCAAGTGTTTAGTTTCTTTTTTTAATGAACTCAGTTTTTGACCTATCATGAAGCAAGAAGTTACGTGTGTTGAGTATTCTATGCATTATGTATTACATTAAGAAAATACTACTTCTGCATTTAGGTTTCTGCAATAGTGCTGTGGCTTTAGAGTGATTCTTTTTAATCTCTGCTTCAATATTGCCTGAACAAAGATGCTGTCATACCAGAGGTACCTAAAGAGAGGTATCAGTGCAAACAGCTAGATGATAGCATCTTTGCTGTCACGTTAGGAACTTAGAAGTACATTAACAGTTATCCTGTAAAAATAGTTAACTGTTCATTTATGTAACCAGAAAAAATATTACTTTACTAAGGCCTAAAATATCATAGAAACATAAAAATAATAATAATAAAAAAATAAATTAAAAAAAAACCACCTATCACTCTCTTAAATAGAATAGTTATTAACTTATTAACTGGTAAAAATATCATAAAATATACAAAAACTAAGTGCAACAAACAGTCATCTTTCCTGTCTATGCAAATTCCGGCCTGTACTCTATTCTTTTCCAAAACCCACCATCTTGTTCAGAAGGCAGCTAACTCTGGTAATGCTAGCAATGGATAAAGGGAAATTCTAAAGTCTATCATGCTTAAAACAATTCTTATATCAGATCCTTTGCATTTGTGCAATTCTGCTTCTGACCATGGAATTCCAATAGTTGGTGGACTGTACAAATATTTCTGAAGCATTTATTTCATGAAAGTGCTTTAGACAATATTTCAGTCTGATGTATTTTTCGTTGTTGTTGTTGCCAGTTACTGTATTTGTGACAAAAGCAGTTTTTTTCCATACAATGTATGTGATTCTTTTTCTGCACCTATTGGCATATTAGCAGAATCTTACATCTTTGTATTTTAATACAAAATACAGTATATAGATTTTTCAAGTTGCCTGTGAACTTTTATGTAAAGAATGACACAGCTCTGTCTTAGAATTTCTTGAGTCAGAGCCATATTGAAAGAATGGCAAAAGCGTACAGCTGGAGTTTATTTCTGTTGCATGCAGTCCAATTTGTCTTGCATATGGCTCCTACTCACAGCCTTCCTTGAAGTTTAAGACGCATCCCTATTTCCATGTGAAGTCACTGTCCCTGGCTGTTGTTACTTACCCAACCTACTGCTTCTGCTCCATTCGCCTCTCTGAGTTTTACTAGATTCACAAAAAATTGCTATCTAAAATGAGTTTTGACTAAGAACAGTTAGCGTGCACATATATTAACAATTTTGCTAGCCAGCGTGGCAAAGGAGTGGAGATAAGTAGCAGGAAAGTTTTATCTGAACCTTTTCTTCTGTGAAACTACAACAGTAAAATTCTTCAGTAAATATGTGATATACATCTAAGGTTGGAGTTCCCATGTGGCAAGGGTATTCTTCTACATTAAAAATTTTTGGCTTGTCAAAGCCAGTAATATACTCTTCATTTGCTTGGAATAGTTTTCTATATAGCCTATAGCCTCAGTTACGTAAGATTGGCAGAACTGTGATTTTTAAATAGATGTCTACCTGTTTTATGTATCATTATGGTAAAAATTTGATGCCTGACAATATGTAATAGTCTCAAAGTCTGAAAGTAAAGGACTTTTATGTTATGTTTTTGTTTGGCAGTGAATTACATCAATATATATATATATTTTTTTTTGGCAGAACACATTTAAATGTGAAAGTGAGAGTTTACTTACTGGTGCATTATCCAGTAGACCTTACTTTTTTTTTTTTTTTTATCCCACCAGCATAGCTGCTTTGTCTTTGGCATAATTTTTATTGTAGAGCCATGTTCATGCTTTCCTACTGGTATACTTCAAATAGCAAGGGTAATAAAGACTAAACCAAACCAAGGAAGAAAATTGTTCACGAGATTGTTGTAATTCCAAAAATGTGCATCTTTTTTTCTACAAAAATATAGTTTTTACTTGTCTTCTGTTTCCCAAGTCAGCAAGAGAGCAAAAAAAGAAAGAAGTGGTGCCAGTATGTGCTAAGAATGGGTTAAGGATTAAAGATAATGCATTTATTTAACATATGCTGGGCATTCTATGCCAGTTTTTTACAAAGAAGATATAAATAAAGGTAATGTAAGAATATTTAATTGTAATTCAAATAAAGTGATGAAAAATATTATCTTCAATGGGAAAGTAACATTTAGACCATCTACTCTGAAAGGCAGTGTCCATCGTGTAACACTGAAAGAATAAGGCATGTGGCTCTCAAGTGAAACTGTTAACAGTATGATGACACTGTGACCAACGAATACAGTGTGTGTCTTACCCTTTTTCAAAAAGTCAAAAAGTAAAGTTGGACAACAATATCTTAGTTAATCCACTCTTGAACTATGTGCCCTCCTAAACAGTGGTCTTGGGACAGAATACAAAGGAAAACACGATCAAGTGGTAAGTTGAAAAAAATATTTTATAAACTCTTTTCCCAAAGATAGAGTTTAGCTAACTAACACAAATGCTTGCTCAAGAGTTATGCAGCTAGATCTGTCTAGATTTAAGCCAAATATTTGATATATTGCTGCATGACGTACTTTAATTAAGCATGATCATGCTGGTGGTATTAAAACAATTCCTAATCAGATAAAGAATTAGGGATGAAGAAAAAGAATGTCACAATCTGTTGTGGGTGGGGAAAACTATTTCTTCAGAATTGGTCTGGAGAGAAGTCATGTTTTTTGTTGTAAACACTGAGCTTAGCTCAAGAATAAGATGTTTACTTATAAAATTTGTGTTTTAATATTGGGGAATTTGTTATTAAAGGCAAAAAGAGACTTTTAAAGAAAGTGGAAATGTTTTAAAATGGAAAGATAAAACCTTACCTTTTTTTAAATGAAAGTTGCATGGAAATATGAATTATGTAACCATTTGGAGTAAATACCAAACAGAGAGAGATTATATTTGGTAATTGATAGTCTTAGTTATAAAATATCAAATCAATGTGATGTGGGAATAAATATTCTGAAAAAAGTTAGGATTGTAACCATCAAAGGTAGGAAATTTGAAAGCAACTTTGTAAGCAGTATAGTGGAATTGAGAAATGAATATTTTGTATTATAAGACTGTTAAAAAAATCACAAGATAGGAAAGAAATGATCTTATAAGTTAGCCTGTGGGTATCAGTGTTTTAGGTAGCAATTTGTTGACTTTGTGATAATATTGACAATTGCAATTAGTTTTTCTTAATTATGATTTTTGCACTGATCTTTGCCTGCTTGATTTGTTGGAATATTTGGCAAAGTATACTATTCTGGTATTTTATGAGAAGCAAATATTTTGCCTTTCTAGTGTACCAAACTCAAACGTATGGACGTTTAAAAAAAAGAAAAAAATGCCAAGTTGGCTTTTTTTTCTCAAGGATCAAGACATTTTTGTTTTTGAACAGAAAAAGACATTTGTTTCTGGTCTATATATCTACTACCTAGCATGTTTTGTGGCTGCAGAACATGAATGATCACCTAATCACAGAATGATTAGGTTTGGAAGGAACCTTCAGATATAATCTTGCCTAACCCCACTACTCAAGCAAATCCACCTGGAGTAGGCTGCCCAAGACCATATCCAGGTGACTTTTGAATATCAGCCAGGAGAGAGATTCCACAACCTCTCTAGGCAACGTGTGCCAGTGCTCAGTCACTCACGTACAAAAAATGTTTCTTGATGTTCAGAGGGAACCTTCTGTGTTCCTGTTTGTGATCATTGCCTTTTGACCTAGGACTGGGCAACAGTGAAGAAAGCATGGCTACACCTCAGACAGTTGGACTACATGATCTTGCAGGTCCTTTCCAACCCTGTTATTCTATGATTCTATGATTCACCTTTATTACATCCTCACTTGAGACTTCTATGTATATTGATGAGGTCCCTGAGCCTTCCCTTTTCTAGGCTAAACAGTCCCAGCTCTCTCAATCTTTTTACACAGGAGAAGTTCTCAAATCACTTTATTAACTTTGTGGCCCTTCGTTGGACTCTCTCCAGTTTGTCCATGCCTCTGGTATATGGGAGCCCAGGACTGGACACAGTACTCCAGAGCAACATAAGATTAGCACTTACATGTTTATTATTCAGTTCATTTAAAATCAACAGGAATATCCAGTGCCACTGGAGACATCTAATTGCTTCACTATTGAGAGGTAAAAGAATTTTAATTAAAAACAAAGGGGAGATGCCTCATTCTTTGCTTCTTCCTAGAAAAATGAAATTACTGAGGATGGAAATGATTAATTATTCTTTTAAAAAAAAAAGTTTTCAGTTGGAAAGGATTTGATATTAGGTACATTTTGATATATTAAAAATGTGATGAGCTGTTTGTTTTTTATCACATGGATTGTTACTACTTAAAATCCCTTCTATTTTGATTAATTTTGTAGTATTTCTATGGAGTCCAGATTTCTCTTATTGCAATGAGTGATTACTAATGGCTGTAACTCAAAACCATGTGAACTTAACTGAACTTTCTAAGGCATTTAAAGAATGTTCAAGTTAAAATTAATCTTTCTGCTGAAGGAATCTGTTTCTAAAAGCTTTAGTTTTAGGCTATTAAAAGTATATATGTATAATGTATTGCATAATTTTGTTCTTAAAATTTTAATATGTGTGCTATTTATCATTATTGTCAGCAAAAATCCAGAGCTATTTGCTCTGCTTTATCCTATTATTTAGTGACTAGTATGATTTTGGTTAAACTATTTAAAAATGATTAATGGTATTCATCAGAGTGCTCTTTTAAAAATGCAAATTATAGTTTTACTTAAACTTCCTTGAACTTCTGGACTGCTAACTGTGATTCAGATAGTAAATACAATTTTGTTTGGTAAGACTGGATTACAAAAAATGTATATAGCATGCACAATCTTTCTTTCTTTTTTTCCCCCTCCTTGTACAAAGATTTAGTGTTTCCTTTAAAATAGATATTTTTTTCTTCAAAATAGGATGGATCCATACAATTTTTTTAAAAATAATTTTAAAGCTTTGAACAACTGAGGAAAGCCCAAAAGAATGGTTAGCTGTTGATGTGTGTAATTTCTGGGTCCATAGTAATCACCTCATTTTCTACTTTGATTACCATTTCATAGCCATTACAAATAAAAGTGGAGATAGATATCTATAATATAGATATAAAAAGTACTGGTACTAACTACCACCAGTAACTTAGAGACAAATCCAGATATAGACTCATTAAAAGGAACCCCTTCTATAACTCAAGAGGTACAAAGTGCTTATTTCTGTAGAGAATTCAACAAATTACTGTCAAGATTGGTGTTAAATAATATGCAAACACCTGAGAAAAGCTCAGGTGTCATCTAAATTTTTTGTTACACGTGCAAAAGACTACTTGACTACACTACAACCTACCTCACTATCTGCTCATCCAGCAGAATGTCACATGCCTAGAAGCCTTCAATTTTGAGAAGGCTAGCTAAACCTTATGAAGGATCAATTCTGAGTATATTTACAGTACAACTAATACCTATTAGCTGCACTGACTTTTATTTAACACATCAGCAATGGCATGTGAAAGAAGGGATGCTGTCTGTAATGTAATGGTTACAGCAAGGAGGAAGATGTTTCCTCAGCAGCTGAGTGTTTGAAATTTAGTGTGGTCATTATATTATTGTATATATATACAATTATATACTTAACTTTTGAAATCTGGATTTAGGTATAAAAGAGACTGACGTTCATTCTCAGGGGCAAACTCCAATAAAGCTTCAACAGAAGAAGAATCAAAGTTAATTCTTCTACGAAGAAGTTTCACTCATCTTAATTTTTAATTTTCAGATGCCAGAAAAAAATAAGAAATGAGATTGGTAAAGCTTTTTCATCTTTGACATAGGTAGATAAACTGAATTTAGAATTTGTTATCTAGAATGTTGAGAATGGTAAAAAGACATACAGTAGTCTCTGTCATGGTTACTTCTCCTAATTCTCTCATACACTATTTTTTTGGCACTAAAACGTTCCTGCTGAGATGAACAGACAAATAGACAAACAAAAAAACTTGTTATGAAACAGCTCCTCCAGTCCTTCAGTTTAATAATCTGAATTTTTAAGATAGCTCCAAATTGGTAGGAATTGACAGCACACCAAATACAGACAATTTTTTCTTGTCTACCACAGATGTAGAAGCATATGGACTTCAGATCTTAACAAAGAATAAAACTAAAATGTAATATGGAATTAAAAATACAGTATGTTTCCAAAACCAGATAGATGGAAAACAAGTCACCATTCCTCTGCTGAACTGTTCTGAAAATGAAATACTCCTTTTTTTTTGTGGTTTATGGTGTTACCGGCAAGCCTGGTGGGTCAGCCAGTTCTTGAGGCACCAAAAATACACTTTGTGCCTACAAGTTGTGCCTAACAAAAATCTTCACTTGGATTTAGTCCAAGCTGTCATGATTCCATTGATGTAGGTTGTCATTTGGTAGAACTCTTAAAATATCTTTCTCCCACAGTTCAGTCATTTTTCTAAACTTATAAAATATACAATGAAAAGGAAAATTTGAACGTAGTGTCTGCCACTCAAAACAGCCTGGAATACGTAGATGAGACAAATTTTATTGAGAACAATCTATTTTTTAAAAAACATTTGTGTAGTTGAAAAAGACAGACAAGCTTTTGAAAAAAATGAAAGCATTTTCAGGTCTAAAATAGGAGCAGAAAACATTATTACTAGTACAATTTAAATTGAATTGACATACAATAACTTATATGAAGAACCAAGTTGAGATCTTTGAAAAAAATATAAAAGTAAATTTAAAAGCAAAGATCAGTATCACAGCATTCTAACACATTGGAATAACGTATTGGCCCTGTCTTTTATTTAGTAAAATTTTTGCAAAACCCTATCAACTGCCAAAGAGAGCGGGCTTAGATTTTGATGAAGAGAGAAAAAAACACAGTCTATTGATAATGTTCAGTTTTTGCTGTAAACAGAGCAACATAGCATAAGATGTATGTCATTTTTTTTATGAGAAGCTACCTAAAATGTGTGATTCCAGCTTAGACAAAAGTGAACCTTATTTATTCAAATGTGGCAGCACCATTGGGTGGGTCTCTTAAAGTTTCTGTGGGTTTGACTTCATATTTTCCACCCCCTAAACTTCTGCCAAGCCTACCATGCTTCATTTCTGCTTTCTCTTTATACCTACTAATTAAGGACTTCCAATGTGCATATGTATTATACAATCAGATATGATCTCACAGGCAGCTTGAAAGTAAAAGGTTGTAAATAGCTGAAAAATTTGTCTCTTTTGAAATGTACAAGCTATTATATATGAAGTGCTGGAAAAATATTTATTTAGTAATGTTGGTATCAGAACATGAAAACTTGATTTTTCATGAGTGAGTACGTGTCTTTGTTCCTTTCTGCTGATATCTGCAAACATTTTGTTCATGCTAACTTAGACCCTGATTCTCAGTATCTGCACACTCACAGCAACTCTGCTCTGATTTTTGAATCTGATAATCCTACTGTCCATTTTAAAGAAAATTCAAAAATATAACTAAGTAACACAAAGTAGGCATGCTGTACATCTTCAAACTTGAAACCATTCCATGTCATCTGTGAAATTATTAGAATCCATAAATGGAAAAAAAATAGACCAAAATGGTCTTGCTAAACTGTTTCTAATGCATATTAGAAAAGAAATATTCTGTCAGATGAAGTCGTGGACAGTTAAGTTATTACTAACAATTTTCCTTTATCCTGTAATTCTCACTAGTATTGTGCTTTGAATTTGTCTGTCATCTGCCATTTAAGATCAAGTGGCTTTTGTTGCAAAAGTAGGCCTATCTAAATATACAGTGGGTTAATATGAAAAATATTTTTCTTACCTAAGTTGTTATCTGTTATCTGAGATCTCTTATAGCAACGAAACTGAAAAATCAGCATGATTGGTTTCAGCAGTCATATGCCTTTTAGAATTGTGGTGGTGGTGGTGTTCTTGGTGAAGTTTAAAATAATAAATTTCATCTTTTAAGTTTATACTCAGTTTATCCTTTATTTATATATATTTCATATTTAATATATAAAATATATTTAATGTCTAATATAAATATATTTAATATACTATATTAATATATTTAATATATATTATATATATTTAAATATTTATCCCAATTTGTGATCACATAGCTGCTAAGAATAACTATTACAGTAGATATAGTACTTTGTGTCCAAAATAGCTCTGAATAAGTTTGTCCTGCTGTTATGCATTTACGCTGTCTCATTTAGGGGTTACTGCTATCTAGAAGATATGTACAGAACTATTTTGTATATAACTTTTTGTCTTGATCATCATTTATGTGGATAAAAAGCCTAAGTAAATAAGTATGTAATAATTAACTCAAGCTATAATGAGTTAATTGCTCCATGAAATTTTTCATTTGTGCATTGCAGTCCAACTTGCTGAATCAGTGTGCAATATCACATATCAAAACTCAAAAAGTGTTCATTTTACCCTCTTCTCCCCTGTAAGCAAACAAAAGAAACTCCAGAGAAAGAGAAAGTTAATTATGCCACAGTCTTATTTAATTTACTGCCTTAGTTTATTGAGTCTAAATATTCTGTTTTTCATTTGAGGCTTTTAACTGTCCAAAGACTGTTTTGCAGTTTTGTTCTGCAGGGGAACCATGAGCAACATTCTTTAGAGTCTTTCCCATTTTTGAAGTACAGCCTAATGAAGATATTCATATATAATGTCTACACTCATCGTGACAAATTTAGCTGAGCTCTAGAGCAGGAAAGTATTTGTTGTATATCTTATTGGTGTCTGTATGATTTGATTTGAAAGTGCCCACTTTGATTTGAAAGTGCCCACGGTTCCTTTGCTCATATTTGATCATACGCCAAAACAAATAAAAGAAAGGACGGGTTGACATTGGAACACTTTTCATAAGAATGAAAACTCACAAGTTGCACCAACTGCCATCCAGAAGTTCCTCACCCAGCTCTCCGATGAGAGCTCTCCTTGAGCCAACAGGACATCTTGCTCTTCTTGATTTCAGTAGAAAAGCTAGATAGACAGAGCACTTAGTAGAAACAGAAATACAAAGTCTGCCATTGTGAAAGTGTAATTTCTGCAGAACAGATATGTGGGCAGAAAAATGGACAGATGCTTTTATCATCAGAATACATAGTCTGTGAAGAGTCAGAACTGCTATACCCAAGAGTTTGTTTTTGTCAACAGACAGTTTTAATATTCCTCCCTCAGAAGAGCTGAAATTGCATCTTCAATTCTTCAGTTCCAAAGAGTTGTTTCCAATTCTTTTTGCAAGTTAAACTGACAGCCTGTGTCATGCGAGCTGCTTGAATTCCGTAAACTTCCATACTAGGACCAAAATCTGGCTACACGTTGGAGTTATGAGGGAAACACTGATTCTTATTTCTGACAGATTGTGGTATTTTCTGACACAAACAGTAGCATGAAACTGATACCTTCTGAGCCATTTTCCAGATTTAACTAAAGAACAATGTAAGTATTTTCAGTGGATTTTACACATTAAAGTTTATGAAGCTCTTCTGACTCTGAGAAATAAATTATTTTTCAACAACCAACCACCACCAACAAAAAGAATTGGCCAGACCTAATAGTGCCATTCCTAGTGTGGATGCCCATGAAACCTTTATGGAAAAAAATGTCACTAGAATACAGTCTTGAAAAATTGTCTATTATTTGTAATGTAGGATAACTAAAACAGGATCCAATAGTATTTGTGGTTGTTGGATACCTTTAAAAATCAGCATCATCTCTTAAATGCATATGAACATGTCTGATACTCATGGAAACAAAATAATTCAGTTTTTTACCTTTGTGCTCTTACCTACATGGATTATTCCTTTAGTAATACCAGTGGATAGTATTTAACATTAAAATACTATTGAGATTCATATTTTTTTCTCCCGGCATTCAAGATTCCAGTGCCACACTATGCCTTATGTATTTTCCATTTAGAGTTTAAGAGGCATAAAGTGTTGTTTTGAATAGCTGTAAATAGCATCTAGTATATAACGATGTAAAATAAATTACTTTAGTAATACAATAAGTTGTGTGATATTTGCCAGGGGCTTTGCTGACATGTAGGCTGTTAACTACCTTAGGTGTATTTCTGAGCTATGGAATACCTTTGATCTTTTTATGGCACCTTAAAAATTAATCAGGCACCTCCAAGAGAACTACTATATTTTTTCTCAGTTTATTTTGAATTATTATAAATTACAAGAGTTCAGTCCATTAATGAATACTACAATACACTTTCTATTTCTCAGTTATTACTGTCTTGTTGCTGTAGGTCAGAACTTGTTAGCAGTCACTGTGATACTCCTTTATGACTTTTTGAACTCAGTGGGATAATTTTAATTTGCAGATTTTTCTGGAGGAATCTTTTGCACTGCAACTTTCTGTTTCATATGCAGACTGGTGCAGTGCACTGGACACAGAACTGAAATGAAACCTTCAAAGATTAAACATTCAACATTATTAAACATTCAAATACAGAATGTGGATCAAACATGACTTTTTCCCAATCTGAACTCAAATTTGAGTTTGAATGTGAATTATGAATTTGCTGTAAATTTCACACTGTGAACTGAACACATTTCTGAATATTTGAACATTAAAACCGACTTACACAACTTAACAAGTTTAAAAAAAAAAAATTAGTACAAAAGTTATCAGTTTTTAACACAACATTGTCAACTGGGATTTCACAAATTTTATTGCAAGAAAACTGCAGTTTTTTTCTAACCATCCAAATGATGTTGGTAATGATTATTCCAATTTGCATTGTAATGGCTTGATGACATTTCATTGCTCTTGCCCATAGTATGTGAAGATTATTCCTTAAATAAGAATTTTGAAACATTTACTTTGTAATAACATGCTACAATATTGAATTTGTTTGGCTTGTACAAGAAAAGAAATTGTTTTCTACAAGACTAAGTGTTTTAGCTGAACTGTTTGAGAACCTTGCCAACAGTGTGCTATCATCAGTGTTTTCTCAATTATTTTACTCTTAAAATTATTGTATGTAATGCAGTAAATATATCAGTTTGCAGCTAGAGAAAAACTATTTAATAAAATTATGTCATTTGAGGAAGTGTAAATGTCATAATTGAAAATTCACCAAGCACACAGAATCTTTGTTACTGAATATATCACCACTCCATCAAGCTTCCAATGTTTCTTGCAATGTTTTTCTAGTATTAACATTGCTGTCTTCCCTTATTTTAATTCTAACTTTCTCCATTATTTCTTACAGGCTGCAATATACATTCTGTATCTGTTTTATGCTCATGTTAGTCTGAGGTACAAACTTAATGCTTCTTTCAAGCTGTTAAGATACTGTTTTCAGAATGTGATTGTTTACTGTTCCATTTAGTTCTGTATTTTTTTTATTTCCCCCTCCCAAGAGTTCTAGAGGTCTATTCTTATGTGTTTTGTTAAGCTGTATAATTCTGCTGCCTCTTAATATAACGGTGGAAAACTATTATCAGATTACCATTAATTGTGGTTAACAGACTTCTGGCTGGATGAGGCTGTAAGCATTATAATAGTTTTTGTCTTCCAAACCTAGTTCTACTGCTTATTCAAAGGTAAAACATTGTCAAAAGGGTTAAATACTTCATGTTGTGTATTACATATGAGAAAGTGTGATTCACTGTTTATTTTAAGCTCAGATGTGAACTTCATTACGGTTTTCTGCACTTAATGCAACCTTTTCCTGGAGAGAAAAAAAAAAAGCAATTTCAGAGGGTCAGTTCAGGTTGCATATTAAAATTAGTGTCAATGATGGGATGAATGTACTATAAAATTCTGCTTGCAAAGCTGACTCTTTTCTTCAATGCAGACATGAAACATGAACATTATATTCTCAGGTCATCACTGAAGAAAAAATATATATTTTCCTAAACCCTTTTACTCTTTTGGATCACTCAGTGGCAAAAGTGTACTGTATCTTTGATTTTCTTCTTCAGAAAGAGTGGAGCATTTTTACATGCTTTGCCATTCAAACATTCCTTGTGGTTCTATTTTCAACTCAAAATTTTTTAGATTAGTAACAGATGTGCTGATTATTTCAACTGAAACAGAGTGGAAGTTTTTCTACTATACTTTGAATAGTTTTAAAACAACTTTTACTGATTATTGAACCCTGAATGCTAGCTTGTGTTACCAGCCCTCAGTGTAAACAATATCTTATACCACAAAAATTTCACTGAAGTTGGGGGAAGAAATCCTAAAATGATAAGCATCACGAGGTGCAGCAAAACATAGTCCTGAATTACTTTAAAATGCCGTTTTTTCATGCAAACTGATCAGGACCCCAACAAGGTGTAGCATTCTAGAATTGCACCAAAACTTTTAGGTATGCTTTGTTAATATGCATCATCCCCACTTACATCAAAATTGTAAAGTACATAGGCAGGAAAATAGTTTGCAAGCTTTGTAGGTTGTTGGTAATGGTGGTTCATTGGCACAAATCATATAGAAAATTCTTGCACAGCAAAACTCCCAATAAACCTTATTATGAACCTTAGTACTCTTGTGTGCAACAGATTTCATTTCCCCTTTGATAGAGGGAACGGATGCTATCTGGAGGGATAGCAGCTCTCAGGAGAAGGATTTGGGAATGTTGGTTGATTCAACCACCATGAGCCAGCAATGTGTGCTTGCAGCCCAGAAGGTCAACTGTATCCTGGGTTGCATCAAGAGAAGTGTGACCAGTAGGTCAAGGGAGGTGATTCTACCCCTCTATTCTGCTCTCGCGGGACCTCACATGGGTTACTGCATCCAGTTTTGGAACCCCCAACACAGGAAGGACATGAAGTTGTTGGAGCAGGTCCAGAGGAGAGCCATGAAGATGATCAGAGGGCTGGAGCACCTCCCCTATGAGAACAGGCTGAGAGAGCTGGAGCTCTTCAGCATAGAGAAGAGAAGGATCTGAGGAGACCTTATAGCATCCTTCCACTACCTGAAGGGGACCTTTAGGAAAGCTGGGGAGAGACTTTTTATAAGAGCAGATAGCAACAGGATGAGGGGAAATGGCTTTAAACTGGAAGAGGGTAGATTTAGACTAGATATTATGGAGAAATTCTTTACTGTAAAGGTGATGAGACACTAGATCTGGTTGCCCAGCAAGGTTCTGGATGTTCCCCATCCCGGAAGCATTCAAGACTAGGCTGGATGGGACTGTGATCTACCTGGTCTAGAGGGAGGTGTCCCTACCTGCAGCAGGAGGCTTGGAAATAGATGATCTTACAGGTCCCTTCTAACCCAAAACATGCTATGATAACTCTGAAGCAGGAAGACAGGCTTTGCTTCTTTATTTATTTATTTATTTTACTGATGTGCATAACTTCTTATTTGGATTTGTAGATCATTCAGCAATGACAGCTGGTAAATAACGCAGACCAGAATACTTTCCTGTAGTATTTTGAAAAAAGATTTGAAGGCCAAATATGTTTTGACTTTCTGGTGCCAAAAGCAAATAAATCCAATATTGAAAGTCTATGTGACAGAAATCAGCTGTTTTTGTAGGTACCATACCTGATTCACTAGAAGGGGATAACATTCACTGAGGAATATGAAACACATGTAACTAAAAGTATCCCTAGTTTTTCTCTTCCTAGAGTACTGAAAATATTCAAGTCAAGTTTTGGGGTAAATATGATAAAAGGGTGAAAGAAATACTGAGGCAAAGTGCAGCTTGATGTTGTGAAAATCCTTCTAATATTCTTATACTTCAGAATATTTTCAATATTTTAAAATTTCACACATTAGTTTTATTTATCAAAAAATTTAAGTTGACTTTATACAAAGTCAACTTTATACAGAATTTATTCAACACAAGCTTTCAGACTTTGTTTCTCTAAAGTGAAACTGAATTAACTTGCCAGACAAAAAACTTGTCAGTTCTTTTGTGAAAAATTCTTTCCTGTAGATGGGCAACAGAGCATAGTCTGCCAGCTTCTTTAAGATGCTTTGGCTGATTTGTCTAAAATGGGATTAAAGAAATGTGAAATGTCTGCCTCTTATTCACTCTGAAGCAGTTCCTGTTTTTTTTCTTGAGACAGAAGGGAAGATGTCACTTGGATGTCAGGAGGCTTTTGAAGTTTTCAAGCAGGACCATGCTGATAGTATAACCATTGAGGACAACAAACAGCTTCTAAAACAGAGGTGAGTATCCCAGTAAGGTACAGCTGGAGAAAGGCATCTCAGAGATCATTATGAACCTGGATAAGACTGCATAGTTTTAGATCGGGTGTCCTATGCTTCTACTGAGAATTTGGTGCAGAAACTTAGCCTTTTCTTACAGGGAGGTTTCTTATTTGGAGGTCACCGAGTGGTGACAGAATGAAAGTCTGAAGAGAATATGAAAATGGCATTAGTGGTCTCAGTGAGTCTGTCCTCTGGTTTTATTCATCTTATCTTTGTAGCCCTATTAAGCAATGTGGTAAATGGCGTTCATAATCACGAATTATTTAGAGGAAGCTAGATTCATGTGACTAAATTGATTACTGTAATTTCCATTGTCAAAAATGCTTTACTGGCTTCAGCACTGAATTGGACAGTAAAGCAGGAGATGTTTAACAGATGCTTTGGTCTGTTGCTCCTAACTTGCTTGCCAAGTGATTTTAGGTTCTCTCTTCCAGTTTTGCACTCTAAAACAGAAATAATACTTTATCCTTCCACATTTGTTGTTAAAGCTAGAAAAGCACTTCAAAATCTTCTGAAGATGGTGAAGAATGGTGAGACGAGTGAGAATGGTGAAATCTTAACATAAATTTTCATGTAGCAGATTTTACACGTCTCAAAAAATCAACTATCAAGACTTGTTCTTGTTGTCTGTATAACAGTACTATTTCACTGTCAGTTTTGTAATTAATCTTCCATGCTCTGTAAGAGAAATATGACATTTGTAGCTTAGGCGTGCCAAAAGCAGATCTCTCAGTGTGCCCTTCTAATCTGATCAGGCTTTATCTAATTTCTTTTATGTTTTTTTTTCTTGATGTTTTTTTCCTCTTTTTTTTCCCCCTTGAATCTCCTTCTCAATGTTTCATCTGCTTTCTTCTGTTTCACTAATAGAGCAATTTTCCTACTTAACATGCATGAAATACATTGTTTTCAGGGTCACTGAATCAAATATTCATTTATTTCCTCAAAACTCAGGCAATAAATGATCTCCTCCATGTCTTTGCAGCTTACTCATTATCTTGCTGCTTACCATTTTTGTGAACTGGTTAATTTTCTATCCAGGTCTATCACTTGCAGCCACAGGTGCATAATTGACAAAGTATTAGATGCACATAAAATGTTATGCATGTAAATCGGGCATCTAGTAACGTCTTCCATCTGATCAATAGATGATGCCACATATATCTTGCACTGCAGTAATTTCTGTTACTGCTGTCTATTAAGAGAACATTTCATGGTTACAACAAGATTGTGAGAGCACAGCAGCTCTGAACCATGTCCTGAATTTCTTCTGGTTAATCAGAATTCTACCACGTTTTCTCTGATAGTTATTACTATGAAGAAAACCAGTGTATACTTTTGGTTTCAGAAAATGTAATAGAAATGTGTAGAACCCACAGACTTTGACACCAGATTTTCTTTCCCTAAAAGACAAAGAGATTCAGACTCATGCCTTGGGTAGCCCCTCTCTAATTTGCCGCAGCTGGTTGATGAAATTGGTGCTAATGTGAAGGCTGATACTTAGAAACAAGAAAAAGTTCTCCCATGTCATTTGCAGTAGATTTTAGTGAGATATTTGTAGCTCCAAGTATACTGAGTTCATTAAAATGGATTTATATGAAGTCCAGTCTGTAATTTGGAATGCAGCCTCTGAACCACCAATTGCACAAAAACTGGGTTACCCAGCCAGTGTTCCAATTGCACAGGAAGACGTGTGTGGACACCAGATGTTTAAAGGTTACCATAACTTCCCTTTACATAGAGATTTCTCATTTTAATGTTTTTGTTTATAGTTACATAACCGCTTTTGTCATACCAAGAACAGTATTTGGTTCAGAAAGTACATCTTTTTAGCTGTAATACTTTTTCCTCTGGGTATTTTGGGTAGATTTGCTTTGGCTATTAATAATACTGTTCTTGTATTAATTGAATGGTGATTTGTCAGTGGGTGTAGTTCAAAGTTTGACAGCAAAAGTCGCAACTATTTCTCAGGCTGTGAAATTATCGATATATATGAATTGTCTATTCTCCCTCCTTGTAGATCTTCAAAAGTTGCCTGGACATGGTCCTGGGCAACCTGCTCTAGATGTTCCTACTTGAACAGGGGTTGGAGCAGATAACCATCAGAGGTCCCTTCCAATGTCAGTCATGCTTTGATTCTGTGTGTATGCATGTACTGCGTATGTGTATATATTCTTTAACTGCATATTTATAAGCCATGAAATGTAATCATTTGATTAAATCAAATACTGAAAAATATCTATCTTGCCATAAAAAAAAAAAAAACCCTAGAAAATCACATGTATAAAAGCAATACTGTTTCAAACATATAACTTTTCACCTACTGCTTCAGAGATCTTTACAGGGAATGTAACACAGTAACTCACTACCATGCCTGGATTTAAAAAAAAAAAAAAAACAAACAAACAAACAAAAAAAAAAACTTAGTTAAAAATCATTTCACTTTGAAGCTCGTTTAGTGACTTCCTGTCTGAGTGAAAGACAATAGATTGAGACTGCCATTAATACAATTGCCTATGGGAAATACTAGAAGAGCGGCCTTGTAAGACAGAAAAAGTGATCTATAACTTAGTTTACAGTTAATAGGAACAACTCTTTCTATTTTACTTCTGTATAACAACTGCAGTGCTGCTTAGATATCTATGCTTATGCCCAGACAAAATGAGACTGCTGAAATTTGAACATTCTACACCTGACTTTCAGAGGACTTAATAATGTCGTTACTCAGTACAGTCATGTTCTCTTTAGTGTTGCTTCCTCTAAGGAGGAGAAAATCTGTCTCATTTTCTCATGCAATAAAGCTAGAAGTCTTCCCAATTAAGCCACTCCAGTGCAATATTGTATATTGCACAAAGCCTTTTAAATTCCATCCTAGTCAGTATTTCCAGTAGTAAAATTGTACTAAGCTCCCAGATGTAATGTAAATCTCGTTTCCACTTTGATGTTCTCTATTAATTTTTTCCACTTGCCTCTTTCCTTGCTTTCTGTGTCTCAGCTGCTTAGCAGCTAACTTGTTTTTTTTTCAGTAGCTTGGTAGCTATGCATGAGCTTCATGGAAAGGATGAGTTTCACTTGTTACTCAATTTCTAATTAGAAATGAATGAATGTTTGTATACTTCACTAAATATCTCTGCTGTCTCATTTGAATTTGTCTTCTTTTACGTTGTAAGTTAGAGATCTGTTTTTTAAAATGTTAAATTTCTAATTACTGACCTTTGTTTGAAGAGTTAAACCTTTGCAAAATTTTTGCTCCATGACAATTCCCTATTCATGTAGGATACTCACAGACTCTTTTGAGCTAACAGTGTTCACTCATTTTTATTCATACCAATATGAACTTCATGAGAGATTTTTTTCTTAGAGGTGTATCAAAAGTAGTCCTTTTTTTTTTTTTTTTTCAATAAGAGAATCAATTTTTATGTCTTCATCTTGCTTATTTCGTTTGACTGTGATTCACTGCCCCAGATGATGTTGGTCTTCCATAGACTAATGCCAAGTTTTAGATTAAGCTATAGTGCCAGTTTATAAACTCTGGTGTTTGAGAAACAGATGCACATTCAGCTATTCCTGTTTTCAAGCCAACTAGCTACAAATACAAGCTAGACAGACAGCTGGCTTCAACTTGTCCAACTGAATCTTATCTGTGAACATGAATCAGAATCCACAGGACTTTTGACTCAATAGTTAATTAATGAGGTTAATATTTGGCCTATGGACACTGGAGGGAAGAAAGAGAGGCACTTTTGTTTGTTCCCTTTAGACCTTTACACAATCTTCTGTACTCGCTTGGGTATTCTAAGTCTGAACTAGTTTTAATGGTTATATAAAAGTCTCACAGATACTTCAAAGGCTTCTGCTTTCCTTATGCAAGATATAATAAGTGCTGAAGAATACTCCAGCTGGAGCTATTTAGCTGTGTTAAATTCAGCCTTGAAAATAAGTGTTCAGATACGAATGTGGTTGCCTGAAATTCCAGCTCTTTCCAGTTTCACTTGGGAAATGAACTAATTGAGAAAAGGCAGTTTTCCAAGACCCGCTTCCCAGTTGGATATTCATATCTATTGACTATGTTTTGCCATTATTTGAGTGAGACAGAAATACAATTTGTGGATCTCCTCAGTTCTTTTGTTAGACCAAGACTCATCCAGGTCAGTCGCAGGCTTACTGAGAAATTGTGTATTGCAGTTCAACAGGGTTTGACATTCAACAGGGTTTGATTTGCGGAGATGAAAATAACAGTTCAGGCTTCCACATCAAGCCTGATATCGCATTACAAAGGTCACAGTGTAGTACATTGTCCTTCTACATTTTAAACTTCTACTATTTCAACTGTTACAATGAATTAACAGCTTTAATCCTCACAGCAGAATACATTTAGCGTGTGAATGCCTGATATAGATACCATTTTTCCTTAACAGCTTTATGTAGTACTGAGTTAAATAAGTCTAGTAGAGTAATTATGCCAAGAACTGTTGCAAAATATCAGAAAGCTGCTAGGGAAAAAAGCATAAAAGGGTAAGGCATCACGTTCTAATAGGCTATAGAGAATGTAGAGAATATAAGTTCATTTGTAAGGCTCTGCCTTTTAATGAAAGATGTAGATGTCAAAAACTTATTAAAGAGCAAGACATACATACAGTGAGCAGAATGCTTTATGACACTGAAGTGAGCATTACTTCAACATCGTGCTACAAGCTAAACAGAAAATCCTGATCATTAGAATAATTAATGTGCCATGTGAAGACTTAATGATCTGAATATAATCAGGATGTTGTCAGTGAATTATTTCAGACATATAACTGCTGGAAATTGTGCACAGTACTGTTTAATAACAAGACACAAGCACGGTCTTGGGACCCTGAGAACTTGCAGTATCACCAAACTGAGGTGGGCAACTCACTTTGTCAATATGTATGAGGGCTGCTCTGGAAGAAATGCCTTGTGAACTTTGATGGGGATCCAGCAATGGACGTGAGCACAGTGGGTGCTGCTTTTCAAAAGTGAAGACAGCGACAGTGGGTCACCACTGGTGTACATACTTATGAGTGCAGCATACAGGCTCTTGTTCATCACTGGCAAAAATGCATAGCTGCAATGGTGACTGTGTTCAAAAATAGTGTTTTGTAGCTGAGAATTTGCACTATCAAATAGTGTTATTGCGCTCTTTCTATCTGTTGTTTCCATGGAAATAAATAGGAGATATTACTTTCAGAGTGACCTACATATACGGTTTAAATTACTTCACTCTTAACAATTTGGGAAGTATGTCTGTGCTGTTATTCATAATATTTTGCGCAGAAATGCAATTTTTTTACATTCATTAAGTCACTTAATCTCTCAGCATCTCAGCTTGTCCTTCTTTAAGATTTCTATAACAATACCCAGGGATGTTTTGAGGGCTGTTTCACTGACATTATTCAGTGCTTTGGAAATCTGAGCTTGTAAAAAGTGATCATCACATTACCTCTTATCAAGGATGATCTCAGATGAACATTTTTCTCTCTATGAATAATTTTCTACTTAAATTCAATCAGTCATGGAAGAAAAAAAAATTAGAAAGAAAAGCATATGAAAGTTATTTGCAGCATCAAAAGAAGGGGACTAAAGAATGAAAATGGATCTTTGCAGGAGAAATGTAGTTACCACTACTAGACTTGTCCAGGCTGCTACATTTAACATCACTAGTTTTGTAGAAAGGATCAAGTGATGTTTATTTGCCACAAGTGGTTTTCTTTTACATGCACACACTAAAGGAATATGTGAGATTAGTTCAGTAGACACTCTGACAGAAGAACCAACTACAGAATCACCAGCAACAGGTGCTGCTGCATGCTGAGCTTCCTTTGGTCTCTCCTCCAAGAAATGACTAACTTCATTTTTCCTGTCAAAATACTGCGCCAAGATGGAAAGGCCTCATTTTATGCTGGGACGATAGAAATGTGGTATATTAAGTAAAACAAATCTTGCATATTACAAAAGGCAATTTGAAATTTTCTTGAAGGAAAACACAAAATTTAGTCTGTTCCTATCCTTTATTTACATTCCTCTACGATGAAATATACCAGAGGAAATTTCACATTAAAAAAAAAAAAAAAAAGGCTCATTTCCAGATTTAATTTGAGCTCCAGTTATCTGAATACTAGAAAAAGGGATTTTCCAAAGCCAGATTTATTGGTTTGTTTCCATCCTTCTTACTTGGGCTGTTGTTTGCTTGATATTTGTATATCTTAATTTAGCTAGATTTAGCTTGTATCAATATTGGACTGCTAGGTATAGATACAATTCAAATATTTGCTGTCATACAAGGACTGGCTGTAGAACAGAATAATATAGCTTATTCACACCTTATTTTTCTGTTTGAGAGGTTTCTTAATGACTGAGACATGCACATTCACATAGCACAGATGGTGATTGTCAACAATATGCATATTATAGGTTTGAATGTTTGATTTCCTAGTAAGCAGAAGTTCAAATATTTTGATTTTGAATCACTTTGAATTTTTTTTCTTTCTGTGTTCTCTTTCTTTATAGCTGTATGTTATTAAAAAAATTGCAATAAACTTATCATATTAAGATTAATATAGCATAATTTATTGTGATAAATTACTATTTATATATTTAAAGAAAGTCTTTAGATTGAAATAACTTTTATAGTCATACAAACTTACTTTTCTTTCTAGCATGTCTATTAGTTGTATTTGGTCTTTTAGACCAAACTCTTTTAGGATGGAAAATATTTTCTAGCCTGTTCTACTTACAAAACAAAACAAAGACCTGAAGAATTGAGTACTCTATGGTAAACAAAGGTTTTAACTAGTTGTACTTTTTGTATCGTTGCATTAACAGGTTTGCTGAAGCTAAATGTCTTGGAGAAAAAATAAATGAAGTGAGAAATAGAATAAGTGAGTACATTTCAGTTTCATTTTACATGTATAGCTGATGAAATCACAGCATTCAGAGGATATTTAATTTCTAAAATAGGTGAATCAATATATTACTAAGATTTACAAAGAGATTAATTGTTAACTTATGTTATCAGTAATAATTTTATGTACCAATTTTAATCTGAGTAATGTGAAAATATGATTATTGCAAATAACATGATTATTGCAAATAATGTGAAAAACAGATCTGTTCTTTACTTGATAGGAAGTCTTAAATATAGCAAAGGGAGAAGTTAAGATACATTGGATTTTCTGAATTTCCTTGTGGGATAACAGGGTCCAAAAAAACATTGTTCCAAGTTGTGATATCAGTGGATGAAGGACGGTATTTTATCTGTGATTTCATATAGCTTTTGTTGGAAGCTTTCATTGTTTAATTACTCCTCTGCACTTCCTTCATACAGATTAATTGGAATGATTAAGAGGAGTCCTGCAGCTTAGTGAGGGAATTCTTCATTTTTTATTTTAGGGTGCCAGCAACATGTATTTGGCTTCCAATTTCAAATTATTCAAAGACAAAAATCACCTAGAGATATATTGAATGCAAGCTAGGTCTTATCTAATCCTCCTTCCAGCCCTTGATATCTTCCTAGGTAATTTCTGAGGTCTGTTGAGGTCTGTGACCTCCTTCCTCACAGTTGGCTATCCAGGCTCTATATCAGATGTGAAACATAGTTTTTGTCTTTGGAGATCAGGTCTATGTCATTTTGTATGTAGACATTCAGGTGTACCAGGTCTCTTCGAGATTCAAATACAGACTGTGAGGAACTAATTTTACAGGCAATTTGGCATCAAGGTGTGGCTCCCAGTTTCTATCTCCTTCCTCTGCAGGTGGTATCAGCAGACATGGGCAATAAAGGCATCATCATCACTTCTTGTCTCATAATAGCATTTGATTGCTGGAAAAGGACAAACATCTCCAAGCCTTTTTGATGATTGCTCTGTACTTTCACCATAGCCATGATTATATTCTCCATGGCATTGAATGGTAACTACTTCCAGATTCTGGTCCAAGTCATCTTTAGGTACATCACAGTGCCTGCTTGGAAATGCTACACAGTGTATTTAAAATTATGTGAGCTATGTGGAAAATTTCAGCCATGATGCCACCGTTTGTTCAAACCTCTGCACAAGGATGATTTGAAGGGATGCAGAACCAGAGACATCCATTGCTGAGCCAGTGTTCCGAACACTGGGTTGTTTCTACAAGACACAGCACATCTGATGAATCTTCAGATCAGGATACAAACTCTTCTTTTCCTCTCCTTCCATCCTGAAGTCCATACTGTCCTGATTTAATTCTTTCTCCTGGATTTACTCATATGTGATAGGAAGCCCAAATGAATTCTTGGCATATATTGAGGTAGAGCCAAAGTCAGCACTGGGTGTCAAAATTCTTTCTCTTGCTGAAGATGAAGTCCATTTTAGAGCAAGCATAGAGAACACCAGCAATAAGCAGTCACACACTAGCACATAATTCTCAGTGCTAGAGGCTGTGATAGTGATGCTTGAGGATAGGAGCCTAGCAGCCACCTTACTTGCACCTTGTATTTAAGTAGTCTCCTTTTTTCTTTTTTCTTTCTTTTTTTTTTTTAATTTTGGCTGTAAAATGGAAAATGTCCTTTCATTTAGTTCATGTTGTAATCTTTCTGTATAAGCAGCAGATTCCATCCGCTATATGCAGATTCCATATGGATATGCTGATCTCTGCAGATTATTTCGTGCTTTGTGGATTGTTTTAAAGCACCCGTGTTTGAGGTTTGAGAGTGATCACATCATACAATCTTTCCTTGAATTCTTTCTGTGTAAGGTTATGCTGCATGAAAAATTAGCACTCTGGTAAATATACATAGTGTATTTTATTCAGCTGTTCTCTTCTCCCGTCCAGCCTGCTTTTAATCACAACAGTAAATAAATCTGCCTATTAGCACCAATCTAAAAGTTATTAAACCTTTGCATCAAGAACAACACTTTCTGGCTTACTCAGCTTACCAAATGCGATTGCTCTGGTTAACATAGTTTAGCAGCCTGAAAAAACATTCATTTGTCATGTTCATAGTATGCATAACATTAAAGATACTAAGTAAGGCTATTAATCTGCCACATTTTTACTGAAAATATGGCAGGAAAAATAAGAGTCTTCTGCAGCCTGCAACTAGATCTTTCATTTACTTGTATTGTTATTTTGGTTTCCTTAAGCATTCCTGTCTGCCTTGTGCACAATCAAGAACAGATCCCATCAATATCAGTTTCTTCTATTTCTAAGCTATATTTAATAGTATAAAACTATGCACCACAGAGGTCATAAAGCACATTTCATGCAGTCTGATTACATTCTGAGATAGTGACAGCAGTTGGCTGTAACTTGTGTGTCATAAATATCCTTTCATTCTGACTGGAAATTTAAGTGTTTTTCAGTACACAGAATAATTTAACCACTTCTCAGTTACATTAGCATTTCAAAAACACGTCAGGAAGCTAAAGCTGGAAAAAGGAATCTGGAATAAGATTTTCGTGGTAGGCTTTTGCTGATGTTATTGCTTACATAAAAAGATTAAGGAAAACACAGTCTAGATGCAAGCTGGATGTTAAGTGTAGAGTGACTGTAACATAAGAAATGAGACACTGTGGCTAGCATGCCCCTTTGCTACTATACCGCATGTTCCTGGATTCTGCTTCCTTTTATGTTTAACAGCGCTGTGGTGAATGTGAATGTTTTAACATTATTTTTATGTAGAACAATATGTGTCTCTCAGATTTTTCATCATGATTACCTTTCATCATGACTTAGAAATAATAAGAAGAATTTTCTTGTAGGATGAAAGTTTTATTCGTCTAATATTCAAATAAAAAGATATCTAAATAGGTAGAGAGGAAAAATAGATAGGAATAGTAAGGGGAAAGTTTTTCTAGCCCAGGTAATTTTAGTGATCCGTTTTAGTTGCACATTGTCAGACGAAAGTTTTTAGGCACAAACAAGGGAGCAGAGGGTTTTGATGCAAGGATTGAGGAGCAAGAGAATGAGCACTTCTTTTTCAAGGTCAGTATGTATCAGTGGCAAGGGCTTCTTTATAAGTTTAGTCTTTTACATTCAACAATTCTACTCATTATGAATAAAGTTGACAGTTCAGTTTATAATGTAAAGCAAAATGTCAGAAAGTCAGAAACTCCCTCTGAGGTAAAATAAATTTTATTCATGTTTAGATGAACAAGTTCATGTTTGCACAAAATCTAAGCTTTCAGATGAAATTTGACGTACCTAGCTTGTGTAAATTAATTTATGCTAATTAATAAATTCTAAGCAACTTTGGAAATGCTGCCTCTGTCTAATCACTACAAAGCTCTCATTCAGCGCAGGCACAGGCATCATCCATCGCTGTATAGGAGAGTTTCCAGACTGCTGGAGATGTTGATAAACAGAATGTAAATGCCAAAAAATGACAATACCAAAAAATGCATGTCTGCATTCCAGTTTATTCAGGTCCTTGTTGTTCATGAATAACATCATGGAATGCATGGGCAGTACTTGAGAAGAAAGTGATGTAGAGATACAGCATCACCTTGTCAAGGTTAGCAGGAGTTTTATTTTTAGGACACAGTTATCAACAAGAGCTTTTTGTATCATTACCAAGAGCACTGTTGATACTAAGGAGAAAAAGTCAACAACTGAACAAACTGCTAAGTATTAAATACCAACAAAAAGCCCCAAGTGCTGCTATATAGATCATACAACAAAGAAGAACTGGGGGCATTAAACATACTGTTTTCAGTGTAGGTTAAAATGATACATCCATTCAGAATCTAGTGACTAAAAATATTGCTCATACACAGGAATGTGCTACACATTAGTTGCATTTAGGATTAGTAAACATTTCCAATTCATCTCTGTAAATGTCTATTTTGGAGTATTTATACCACTATTAGGGTTAGTTTTTTTCCTAAGGAAAAAAATAAGTGTACTAAATGGTATTTAATGCCCAAAGGAAAGCAGCTGTTGTTTTTTGTCTGTCCAGAAATCAGCTAATGTTGTTATTGAAGCTGAGAGAGAAAGGGCAAACTCATGTGGGAGTAATAACAGTGTGAGGAAACAGGCACTGTTGGAATTAGAAAGGGTAGGTGGGTGGATTATGTGCACATGATGTTGACGATGCAGCTATGCCCACAGGAATGCTGAGATGTTGCACTGCTCTCCCTCATTTCAAGCTTTGAATTTAGTGTGCAAGACCATAGGATACTAAAACCGATGACAGTGTACAGTGAAGTAATGTTCTCGTACTACAAAGCAAGATTATTTATGGGTCTTTATCTGATTTGCTTGCAAATTGCTAAGAAAAAAATTGTCCTTATATGTCACAGTTCATGGAGTGCTACACTGAAATGGTGAGGATTAGGGGAGAGTGTGAGGACAAGATGTAACAGTGCTCAACTGATTCTGATTCACTGTCATACATTGCACTGTTTTCTTTGTGAATGTGAAGTAAATATAAAGCCTGTTAAGAACCTAAATAATGTAGATCTTGTATTTATGATCACCTTTTCCCTATGTGCAAGACTCTCTCCATGTATACATGAAAAGTAGCAGTAAGAAACAAGGAATGGGGCAACTAAGAAGGGAGAAAAAATGCTTCCTTGTAACAGTAGTAAGAGTTTAGTGTATACGATAATGATTTTATTTTAATTTCATTTAAAATTTATTTAAAATTTGTTTTAATTTTAATTTAAGATGAGCAGACAAGTTGTAGAAGTTGAGAATTAAAATGATAGTATAAAAGATGGCTACTGATGGCTAGACTTTGATTTGAAAAATATATGTAATCTCTGTTTACAGCTGCTACTTCTGTTTTATCATTTCTATTTTCTGGTCTGCATTTTTTTTCTGTCTGAATACTTCTAGGTATTCTTGTCTGACAGCACTCTGTTGACTATCTTGTCTATCTTAAAGTTTTATCTTCACGTGTAGGCATAAATTACTTTTAGGAAGGAGAATCTATTGCTTAAGAATTAGAATTTCAAGGATGATTCTAGGAATACTGTGCATATTTTAGGCCATGCTTATATGGATTGAAAGAGTTGAGGGAAGTAATGAATTACTAAAAATCATATTTTTAATTTCTGCTGAATAAACATATGTACTTAGGAAGGGTATAATTCTTCTGTTGAAGAAAAATCCGTTCTTTACATGGAAGCTAAGTTAACTGAATATGTCATGATAATTTGCTATACAAAACCAAGCTCCTTCAAAATCAACATGGTACTTTCTTAAAGCTCTATACTGTAAGTAGCATTTTCTATTAATTTTATATTAATATAAATGTTCTAAGTGGAGACACATTTATTCACTGGAGGTATTTTCAGCCAGGAATGAAGTGAGGCTCTAATAATGCATTCCATCCATCAGTGTAACACTTTGAAATACTTATCTTTTTGTGGAAATTAACACTGAGACTTCAGAGCTGTTATTTAGTGTAATACACTATTCTAGTTTAATTCCAGAAAGTATCAAGTGCTTACACAGTTTTGTATCAGATGTGCACACACAGTGAATTTCACTGGAAATGACTATGGCAGATAAAAAATAGCAGAGCTGGGTTTTTAAGGAACTGACTAGCTCCAAGAAAAAATAAAGAAAACATATAAAGGTTACATTCCACAAGCAAATCTGGTTCAAATGAGATGCAAACAGCACATAAGTGAATGAATTCAGTATGAAGATTGAATGAACAGATAACACAATGGTATCATTCCATTCTATTCATTCTTTAGGTGGCTTGGTATGAATTGCTATTCTTAGCCGAGACCTTAAAAGTCTGTGTAACTTGAAATCTTGAACTTCTTACTGAAGAAAAACTTCAGCTGAGGTTAGTTTGTGTTGTACTAGAGTAAAGGTTGAAAAGAAAATTCAGAAAAGACTTCTGCATTTTGCTTTGTGGATGTTTTGGGTTTTTTGGGGTTTTTTTTTTTTTTTTTTGGATGGTTGGTTAGTTTTCTTGATTGATATAGGACAATCTGAATTAGATATAGTTGTAATATAAAAAGTAAAATAAAATCGTAATGCATATGTCATCCTTATATTATGAAATATATAGCAGTATATTGAACTTCACTCACAATTTCACCACTAAGGCTGCTCATCATTGTGCTGGTCTTGAGAACAGTCCATCACTGTGTACTCAGCCAGTCACATTGGGTCTGCCCTATATTTAAGAGTTACAGTGAGGATCACTACTACAGTACGGTACTATTTCTATTCTTTGTGAATTACAAATATCTGAAGGAAAAAGTTATACGCCTGTTAATTGTTCTTTAAGGCATGTCACAATTTGTCCTGTTTCACCTGCCAAAGTTTCTGAGGGATTCTCAGTTTTTCTGAGACTGAGAAGAGAAAAAAATTGTACATGTGCTGTATAAGTTGGCCAAGGTAAGATATGAAATGAAAGCACGTGAATGTGGAGAGTACCTCTCTCTCTCTCTCAAAAAAAAAAAAAAAAAAAAAAAAGAGTAATAATAATAAAAAAAGAACAGCTGTAAGTACGTAGCCATTTTTCTGTTTCTAGTTTTTTTGTTTCCTTTGTTTATCTTTTCATTTTGTTTCTCATGAAGACAATTTGTCCTCTTGCACTAGAGTAGGGCTCTTATAATCCAGTGTTAGTGGAAAGAATTGACCCATTCTCTGGTACGTTTTTAAGTGATGTCTTTGACCCCCATCGTGTTTATCACAAGCATCTGTCATACTGAATAATTTAAATGAATGGTTAAATAACACCAAGCTGTGGGATGCAGTAGACACATCAGAGGGACAAGACGCCATCCAGAGGGACCCAGACAGGCTTGAGCAGTGGGCCCAGGTGAATCTCATGAGGTTCAACAAATGCAAGTGCAAGGTCTTGCACCTGGATTGAGGCAACCTCCATTACCAAGACAAACTGGAGGATGAAAGGATTGAGCACAGCCCTGCCAAAAAAGACCTGGGGGTACTGGTGGATGGTAAGCTGAACATGAGCCAGCAACAGGCTCTCACAGCCCAGAAAGCCCACCATATCCTGGGCTGCATTAAAAGAAGCACAGCCAGCAGGTCGAGGGAGGTGATCCTGCCCTTCTACTCTGTGCTGATGAGGCCTTACCTGGAGTACTGCATCCACATGTGGAGTCCTCAGTACAGGAGAGACACAGAACTGTTGGAGCGCATCCACAGAAGGACCACAGAAATGATCCATGGAATGGAACACCTCTCCTATGAGGCTGAGAGAGCTGGGGCTGTTCAGCCTGGAGAAGAGAAGGCTGCAAAGTGACCTGATAGCAGCTTTTCAGTATCTAAAGGTGAGCTGCTGGAAAGAAGGGGACAGACTCTCTAGCAGGATCTGTGGTGACAGAACAAGGGGAAATGGTTTCAAGCTTGAAGAGGGTAGTATTTAGGTTAGATATAAGGAAAAAATCTTTTACAGTCAGGGTGGTGAGGCACTGGAACACATTGCCCAGTGATGTATTTGATGCTCCATCCCTGGAGACTTTCAGCATGAGGCTGGACCAGGACCTGGGCAACCTGATATAGCCATGATGCCCCTGTTCACTGCAGGGGAGTTGGACTAGATGGCCTTCAGAGGTCCCTTCCAACTCTAAGGATTCTAAGTGAGACTATTCACAGAGGATATTGAGAAATTAGGAGTAGCTGGTCTCAAGAGTCTAAGCTTCTTTGCAGATGCCTAAGGAGGAATGGTGACTGTGAGTGAAAAAAGATGAAGATGTTGAGTGAATCTGTGGTTTCACAAAGCTAAGCAGAAAAAATGATATAATCTATCTAAAAAAATAGATAAAAGAATAGGAGACCTAAACATAGATTTATTTAACAAAGTTCGAACATACATCAGTGTCTTGTGCAATGTCCAAACACAAGGATTTTCAGTGGGCTGGAGTAAATTTCCATTTGATAAAAGGTGTAGCTCATTAGGTAATCAGTATGTAAAAATACATATGGCAGGAGGTATTGTAGCAACAGAGAAAAACAAAGTAGTTTAAATAATAAAATCTAATTTCCTGACATCCTAAATCTTCAGATTAGTGCGGTTGGTATTCAGGAATGATCCAACAGGTACAACAAGGTCTTTCAAAAGTTTTGCTTTATTTTATGGACAAGTTTCACCGTACAGAAGTACTGTCTACTTAACATTGAACATTATGCAGCATTCTGCGTCAATACAGAATAACTTGTCTGATGAGGAAGACAAATTGCATTTTATGTTCTTCTTTGCTTAGAGTCCATTCCTGACATAGAGAAGCTTCCTGGGGATCAAGCATTAACAGGCTTGTCAGTGCTTGATATTAAAACTAAGAGTGACAGGTTTTTCTCCAGAGAAATCTGAGCAGTGCAGTGAATCTAACATGCTTGGGAAATAATGGATATGTGCAATATGGGAATTGTACAGCACATACGATGCAGCCCATCCAGCACCTCTTCTAGGTACAAAGTAATTGTGTGTGCCCAGCTAACTTCTATAAAGACAGCTCAGTGTTATGCTGTATGGATGGTGGTCATGTGTCCAGGATTTTTGGCTTCCTTGAAGCAACTGCACCAGCTGGACTGTTAAGTACCTTAGAAATTCTGGACAAACAGCCAAGTTAGTGATCTAGAACAAGCTGAGACAGTAGTTTACCATAAGAAGTAGTAGATTTAGAAATATGTATCAGTGGAGAAGACAGCTCTCTGAAAAATGAGATTGTCTATGTGCTGCTTCACCACTTCTCTTCCAGCACTGGGATATATATGGAAAAACACAGCCTCAGTACAATTAGTCTTCATGGATTTTGTCTCTTATGGGAAGCTGTCTGCATCTTGCAAATATCCTCTACCACTTAGCAGAGTCCATCCTGATCTCAGGACACAGACGTTGTGTCAGAAAAAGGAACACCAGCAGGATTTCTAGCATACTGAATCTCAAGTGAATCTTTGCTGTTAGCTGCTGGAGGATGTCAGTTCTGGCTAACGCAAGGAAGCACATTAACTCAGAAAAATCTGTGGCCATCTGTGAGGAAAAGAAAAAAAAAAGAAAAAAAAAGAGAGAGAAAACAAGCCATAGGGACAAACAGTCCCCCAGCTGTAATTTCCCAACTGGGATATTATTCAAGGTGGCCCAGTGCCTAAGAAGCCCCAGCCTGTTTCTGATCTCCAGGTCAGTTTCAAAGTAGTTTTGTAATAAACCAGGCGTGTTTACGTGCCCACCAAAAATAGCAGTAGCTGTTAAAGCTGAAGCCATTCGGCATGGTTGACACAGTCTTAAGATTCTTTCTCCTTAATTTCTTGGCCCAATTGTTTTGCAACATAATGCTGAAAAAACATATTTCCTATGTGTGTTTGTTTTGGATAAATATCTGATCATCATGCCGTTATGACTGCATTTCGGAATCTATTTCTTAAATGTTATATTTTGGTTTTTGGAAATGTGGAATTAAAAACACAGAAAGACAGCTGAGTTTCTGCAGATTTTATTTCTTAACCACCTTGTCACCATCTGCAGTTTGTTCTTTGTTAGAAATGTGATTTACTTAGCTTTACAGGACACAACTTATTTTTCCATTTGGTTACAGCTCCTTCCATTTCAATTTATTTCCTTCTCTCCATAATGAAATATCACTTTCCCCTCAGTTCCACTAAGGTTCTTTTTCTACTGACGTCTAACTCTCTTCAGGCATGATTCCTATGGCTCAGTTTAGCCAGTGTCCTGTAGAGCACAGTATATAAACTTTGTGATCGCTCAAAGTGTCATTCATTTAATCATCTTTCTCAAGGTGCTTTACAGGCAGAAGAAGCGTCATGCATTTCACACAGGCCTGGCAGATGATTACAAAATGTTAGCTCATTGCTAACATCTTGTGAAAGACTCCAAGCTGTGATTAGAGTCTCCATAACCTATTTTCTTGTTCTAGGATCAGCCCTGTATATAATATAAAATGATGACTGGCAGGAATATGTTTTTCTTTCTCAATATCAACTTGTTGGAAGGTTCAAAGGTTCACATTAATACATATTTTTATTTACAGTGTTCATGCTGAATCAGAGTAGTAAATTAATTAACTGATTTGTTTCAATTTTTGTGACAGTTTGGATTAGAATCTCAAGCGAAGTCACTGAAAAGTAGCGTAGGAGCAGGGCTCGCGTTGTGTTAGAGTAGTATGGTTGCTTGTTTGATGTAATTCTTAATACCTATGAATAAGAAATGAATAATGAAGTAATACCTTTAGCTGAATAACAATCACTAGAAAACTTGTAGTAAAATGCATGAGCAAGGAGGAAAATCAGGCAAGAATACAAATTCTATGATAGTTGCTTGTGAAGTATTACTGTGTCTTTCTGTAAACTGGAGAGACAGCCCATCTTTGTTAATACTTAGTGTAGGCAGTGTAAACATCATAAGTCTAGGTCTTGTCTCACTTCAGAAGTACTCCTAGGCTGATGGCAACTAGAGCAGAACTGTCTGTGCTGCTACTGCTCCAGTGGGTTGTGTAAATGTCAGGAGCAATAGAAGGAACAGTGTTTTAGAATCACAGAATGGCCTGGGTTGGAAAGGACCATAATGATCATCTAGTTTCAAACCCCCTTGCTATGTGCAAGGTCGCCAACCACTAGACCAGGCTGCCCAGAGCCACATCCACTCTGGCCTTGAATGCCTGCAGGGATTGGGCATCTGCATCCTCCTTGGCAACCTGTTCCAGTGTGACACCATTGTGTCTTGTGTGACCAGTGTGACATGTCATTGCTATGTGTTTGTTAGTCCTTCATTAGAACGGGATTTGTCTTGTTGTGTCGAATCTGAGACTGAAAAGAGAATCAAGAAGCCCTAGCAGCTTTCTGGCAGCCTTACTGATTTCCTGCTTATCCCAGGAAGAAAAGGTTAGAGGATAGCATCTTCAGTAACATAAAATTGTCCCTGCAGCAATACTCAGGAAATTTAAAAAATAAACTTATTTTGGAAGGTACAAGTATTTTGGTTTCAGGGGGCAATGCATATGTTTATGCCAATGCTAAATATTGTCCATTGTTTCAGCATAGCTTACATATGTGTGTTTTTACTTTCAGACAATAGGCAATGCTCTTGGGTGACAGTGCATAGGCTGAATATGTGCTTAGAACAAGAAAACATGATTTGTCAAATGACTCATTTAAAAAATACCAAAATGAATGAATTCATTTGAACAGCTCTGTTATGCTCCCCTGATGTGCTATTCTTTAAACAGAGGAACCTTATTAGTGTAAGTGACTCCAGGCCTAAGACATTAATGTTTTCTTTGGATCTATGCTGGAATCTACATATGTAGGAAACATTTTCATTTTCTAATTATTACAAATGATGTTCTGTTCTTTAGAAACAGAAGTGTTTTCAGGGGAAAAAATTATGCTCAGGAAGAACCTAAGTAAACACTTTTTACTTAGAGTTTTTGCTAGAATAACTAAAACCAAATGGACCGAGCTCATCGGATTTAATCAAGTTATGAACTGCCGTGACTATAAACTTGGAAAAGTACCTTCAGTAACAGATTTTCTTCCTGTAGTCTGTCTACAGACTGAAAACTCTTAGTATAGCTAGAATGTTGCTCTGTGTTTTTCTACTTTGTTAGGCTGATATGCTCTGATGAGGTCAGTTGAATTTGCTCTTTAAGAGAGAAGTCAGATAATATTCTTAAAACAATAACATAGTGATAAATATATCTATATTATTTTTATGCAGAATTGCCTTTGATCATGTTTTTATTTAGTATTGAGTGTATTGAGACTTTAGGAGTGAGGAGTCAAGATCTCAAAGTCTGGAGATAGTAAATCCATTAACTTATTCATAGATGCACTGTTGAAGAATTATGCCTCTTCACGAGCACTGAAGGCAAAAGTATTATTTCATAGGATCTTGTGATTTGTTTACACATCTGGCCAGCATTGATGCAGCCTTGCAGTATATGTGCACATACATATGTGTACTGAAATATAGTAGCTATTTTTTCCCCAATCAACATACTTTTTAATCATGTAGCACTAATGATGTAATCACAGCTGGCTGTGAATGTTGCAGGAGTACAATCAACAGTGCATAGTTGTATTTTATGATGTTCTCATGCATTTTTGTTAAGGCTTGAGGAAAGACTTATTTTCAGAGCTGTTGATCTCACTGTGCAAGTTATATAGTCAGGTTGCAATTTAAATTGCTGAGCAATTCAAAAGAAGGCTTGGGCCCATCCAAAACACTGATAGAAATATAGTGCATCTTTATAGGAAGCTATTTAAGGTTTTACTGGGATGTTAATATGCATCTAAAACAAGCAAACAAAATAGTAGCTGCTAATGGGCTTGGGATAATTATCACAAGTTACAAGCAAGAAAAAAAGAAGTCACACACCCATTCTCACTCTGATCTTATCCCCATCACCTTAAAAACCTGATTTCTTCAAAACATGGCAGCATATCTAAGCAGCTCCACTGCCATATTTTTCATATATATATTTTATTTTAAATCTGCTGTTGTATCTACTGTGTTCCTATTTTAATTTTTTTCCTGATGTGTAATTGTCAGAAAACCTGCTGTGGGTAAAATATCTTTCCTTTGAATGTGCTTGTTCATGCTCTAGGTTCTATTATTTATTTTAGATTTCTTAAACGTGACCATTTGGAGAGGAGGGAAGAGCTGTATGCAAAGTTGCTCCTCTGACATTATTTTCTTCGTTCTTTATTTTCACACTATTTTATTAGTAATAATCAACAGATAAACTGTATTTAGTCATATAAATGAACATCCAAAGCACTAACTGCACAGATTATACTTTCTTGTCCATATGACATTGCTTTTCAGCGATGCTTCCTTGGGCTAGCTTAATATTGAGTTAATGAACAAATAAATAACCAACAGAGCAAGAGTTTCCAGATGTGCTCCATTTCTAACTACTTTCCAGCACATGGAAGGAAGATAGATATGCAGAATATTTATTAACTTTGAACAGCATCTAGAAACAGTCTTAGGTATCCAAGGTATAGCTTAAAGGAAATTTAGGCAACTAGATTCAGGAGAGCTATCCAGAAAATCAGAACAGTTTTAGTCTACTTTAATTCCTGAAATGCAGCAAACTGCCCTTGCTATTGCATACAGAAGTACTACTTTCATGGCTGAGCTGACCGTTCAACAACCTATCTTCTACCCACTGAGAATCCGGAAATTATTTGTCCTTCTACTGAAGTGTCCTGGAGAGTACTTCTTGATAAACATCCATGCTTAGTTTAAAATGCTTGGCAGCACTGAGTTTGACTTAAAAAATAAAAATAAAAAAAACACATGGGTAGTGACAGCCAACTTTGGGATGATAGTATAAAGTTCTGAGTATTTGTTTTTAAATTCACAAAGCATCCAAGTTCTGAATTCCACTTTCAAGATGTTGAGCTGCATTCCAGAGCATTTAGTGTTTGTTGTTGGTTAGCATAGATATCCCAGTATTGTGTATGCAAACTGTTACAAATTTATGTGCACTAGCCGCTTCCCATATTACTTCCTGTAGAGAAGAATTCTCTGACTTTGGGTAAATGGGCATTGTGGTACATTATATCAGTCCCCAAACTGACATGACTTGGATAACACCTCAGCAATTCAGGCCTAAAGAGCCAAAGGCAACCTGCAGTAAAAGGAAGAGAAAGGTCAAAAAAATGCTATGATCAGGAAAAAAACTGAACACAGTTTCTGAACAGTTTTGCTGTATAACACTACCAAACTATTTTTTTGTATGTACCAACCAGGAGGTAAAAAAAGGCTGCCAGAAAAGAAAAACCTGTCTGATAAAGGGCGTTATGGAAATGCAGACCAAATAATGAACAGCTACAGAAGTGATAATCAGTGAGAAAGTGGTAGGCACTCATCTTAGTTAAGAAAAATAAATATGACATAATTTAGCCAAAACTAACAAAAATACGCAAGAAATGGAGAGAGCAGGGAGTTATTACAGAGGGTTGAATTGAATACATAGAAATGAGAACAGAATATAGAGGACCATTGAGTAGCTTAAGAAACAATCAGTGAATTCAAGTGCAGAGTTATCCTACAATATGTGACAGAGAAGGCTGTCTTATGAGATTTCTGTTTATAAGTTTAATCGTGCTTGAAGGAAATTGAAGTGTTGACATACACTGTTACTTTCTCCGCTGAGTACTGCAAGGAAAAGAATATATCCCATATTCTACATCGTAGTCAAACATATACATTTGAGTCTGTGATATGTAAATCTGAAAGAATTAGAGTGCATTAGGAAAAGTGTACATTTCCAAATGTATTTGTTCATATGCTGGGTGTAGACTGTGGTTTGAAACCACAGGTTCGATGTGAAAGTCAGAGTTGAGCATCCAACTCTCAGCCTGTTGTCTTTTCGGGGTTCTCTGACTGATGAGTTCTACAAGATATCATCAGCTACCTTGCTGGCATTTCACAAGTTCCAATTAACTTGAAAATGTTGAAAATTGCCGATAAATATATTTTTGTGCTGAGGTGCTGGACTGTGCTAGAATAGCCACGACACAGGCAGCTACTTGCTTCTACCTGCTCTTCTGTGGGGGCAGAAACCTTTGACAGCAAATGTGGAGAGGAGGGGAAGGGAGGTAGGGAAGGAGAAAGGGGAGCCAGTTAAATCTTAGATTGCTACAGATGTTTCTTCAGTGAACAAAAGGCAGAAATCCACTACAACAGGTAATACTTACAATATATTACTCATGTATTATCGCTTATATGCTTTAAATGTTTATGAAGTCTGTGTTTTGTACCTTGAAAAATATCTTGGCTATAATCAGGAGACTCTGAGTGTTGCAGTTGTGATTCTCCTTTTTTGATGCCTCAGAGAACTTTCTGAAAGCTGGGACTTGTCTCTTTACATGGGAATTTGGCCAGCCTCAAGCTCAGTTGAAAGTAATTCCCTTCAAGACTTAAGGAAGTTATGTTATAGAAGTTATGAGTACTCTGCCTCCAAAACCTGCCTTACTAATGCTAAATATGAGCTTCAATATTGCTTATTCAGCAAGACTCCTTCTCTTCCTCAGATGGATGCACGCAACTTTATAAATCAAATGCAGTCAATCCAGTGGTGTAGTAGATTTTCATAGCTGGCTAACAGCTGAGTCCAACTGCATATACTGGGGCATTGCATTGCAAACAGTGAAGCTGCTTACTTCCTCAGGCCAAGAGACAGTGCAGCACTTGTTTATATCTTTTGGCTTATTTTATCCTGATGATGTCTGAATCACTTAGAAATTTGTGGGTCTGTGCAAGCTATCCAGGTGTCATTTGAAAAGGGCAGATAAGTTTGTCAGAAAATTAAATCCCATTGCATTCCAGCTTGTCCTCAGGCATCAGGGGGTCTGGGGCTGAGCTTATATTCTGGGTGATGCCCAATTTAACACAATAAATCTTGTCACATTCAAATTATGGCTCAGGAAAACAAGATAGTGTATTAGTTCCAATATCATCAAGTCCCCAACCCTGCAGGATGATCATGAGGTCTGCCCATGGGAACTCCACCCTACTCCGCACTCTGTTGTGTTGTTTTTTTTTTTTCTCAGGGTCAGTATAGCAGTCTCCCCTGGTGATTGCTAACAGCTAAGATCTCAAGTCACGTTACTTAGGGAACTGTCATGGAATAGATTATCCACCATACTCCACTCTGGAGTATGTCCACCTTTAAAGAGGTAGACATCTCAATAGGTAAATATTCCACGTAATCCACCCTGAGACTATAGTCACTCAAACTTCACAATATTTAGAAGGAACTGGGGCGGTCACAAGCCATCTGTTAGGAACAGAGCTCAAGAGGCTCTCAGGCTGTTTGCTATTTATTGGATGAGATGATTGACATGTAGTTACAGTATTTAGCAGAATCGTCAGTCCTGAGCAAGACCTTAAGATTAACAGCCTGGCCAAAGGAGGAGGTTGGACAAGAGGGAGCATACCATCGCACCAGGATAGCCACTAGACAGAGAAAGAGAAATGCTCTCTTTATCAGTCTAATTACACTAGAGCAACATGCGGAAAATCTCAAAACATTCCTCTGTCAGCATGGTTTTGTCATGGGTGAAAGTTGTCTTAGAATTTCAGCTAGCAAGTCAGCTGTAGCTCAGTTCTGCACTATGCCTTGAAAACATAACCTCAGTTGGATTAAGCAGTTGTGATCTTTGGAGACTATAAACATAGATCTAATGTTTAGACCATATAGCATTATTAAAAACTCAACATGCCCTGGAGGGTGAGTTCCAGGAATGGGAGGTTTCCCAGAGACTTAAGAGGAGGTTCTGTTAGATATTTTAAGTTAAAACAAAAAGGTTTAAAGATGAAAAAAGAAAGAGATGCAGTCTCCACTCTAAGGTGTGAAGATTTCAGGATCTAGAAGATGGGATGACTTCAACTAAACATAGACTGGAAAATGAGGTAAAAAAAACAGCAAAATGTTAAGAAATAACAATAGATGAGAGATTACTTACTAAGGCTCAAGCCTGTCAAATATAAAGTCAAAAAATACCCTGCGTAAAGACAAGGGTCAATCCACAATATTAACTGCAAATATTCTCAAAGAGAGGTAGTTCAGGATGTATGTGTACTCCTAGCTTGTCCAGTATTCTTTAAGTTGGCTGCCTTTGAAGTCTTAGAATAGTATTATATGGAACATCTGATTAAACATATGAGAAGTTTTAAAACCTGTATTGTGGACTCAAGTGAAGCCAGAAGAATGTACTCTTTTAAATCAATATTTTTTTAAATTGCAACATATTCATTTTTGTATTGGCTTGAAATGTATAGAGTATTGTCAAAGCATTCACTGTCTGAAATAAATTGGAAGATAATTCTTGATCCTGGAAATAGTCTGGGGTAACACAAAGAAAAAAGTTACGGGAGAGCTTCTCTATTCAAGTTATTGATTCTGATACTTAGTATAATTGGATATTTCTCTGCTTTATATCGTTCCTAATTAGACTTCTCTATTCCACTTTGTCTTCTCCGTTTTACCTCTTTGCTTTTGTCTCTTGTCACAAAGCTGAAGTTCTATGTTACCAGTTCATCTCTTTTCCATACCTTGGGATGGTACATGTGTCCAGAAACACAATCCAAAACCAACAGATTTATCACAGCCTAAATGACAGCTGGCTGCATGCTGAGTAAATTCTTAAATTCACAAAAACTACATTTTTGGCAAAACATGCGAAGTTGAAGCATTGAACATTTTATTGGGATTGTTACCTCCAAATGAAGAATGACTCCACTGGAAAAAACTATATACATATATATATATATATATACTTAGTATTAACTTCAGACATCCTTTTAGCTTCTTGTTTGGTGAAACTTCAGAAAACATAATTAACCATATGTTGAGAGACATTTGCCAAGTCTTAAATTCAATTTTTGCAGAAGATATTTAAGCACTACGTTGTCCACAAATTTACACTGTTGGAATCAGAATAATTTTTTTTAAATGAGAGTGTTATTCTTCATATTTATTTGGGTAAATATTTGTATTTATAAAGGTTGTAGAACTGGCAGTACTAAAGACTGAAATCTTCCATTTGTTTACACGGGAAGATCTTTGCAGGCAAAAGGATTTGAATCATCCCCTAATTGTGTCACTTATGAACTTCAAACTTTGCATTGGAATGATGGTGTTCTCATAGAAAGAAAAGTAGAGCAGGTCAGGAACATTCATTCTTCCCCACAAATATTTGTAGTGAAAACAGAGCAAGATTACTCTAATCAAAAACATAGACAGAAAACGTTAACCTTTTGTCAAAAATAAGAGTTTCTATGTGAAAACTAGAGGGCTTTTTTTTTTTTTTTTTCCCAAAGAAAATCTAAATAAACAGTAACATTTCAAATTAGATTAAAATGAACTGAAAGATTAAATTGTACCTGCCTAAGTAGCAGTATGGAATTATGGTCAGGTGCTTTGTGGTACCTTCTCATCTTCTGAATGGGATTTCTGTTAGGGCTATTTTTCCCAAAATAGAATAATTGTTTCTCCTCAAGAAGTTTTCTGTGAAATGAGTTCAGTTTATGCTGCCCAGAGTAAGAAGTTCAGCTTATTTGAATCAGATAAATGTCATCTTTCTATTCCTACAGAACAAAAAGAAAGCCATCTTGCTATAAGAATGGTGAGATTGGATTTTTATTTTCCTAGCCAAAGAACTTCTCTTTGGGTCCCCTCTGATTTTAGATTGTCTGGTTCCAACTTCTCATTTGTTCATCAGATTTAAGGACAAGATGTCTTCCAGTGTTATGGTCGCTGTCATGGATGGAGCAGAAGTGTATGAAGGCTAGAAGAAAAGGAGGGAGATGCGTTTGGGGCATTACATGCTGTTGGCTGGCAATAATAGCTTGCAGTAAAATTAGGGTTCCTGCAACCTCTGTGCTGTCTGTCCCAGCTGTACTGGTAAATTATATGTAATTAAAAGTGAAGCCTCTTGGCTGTTATAATTTTAAAAACATCTCTTATATTCTTCTATTTCCACATATTTGTATTGACGGTGTTAAAATCACATATTGACATGATAGAGAACTTCACGTATAAGTCATTTTCAGCTGGCTTTTCATGAATAGCATATTTAAACTATTTATAACTCCTTTTTAATAACTCCTATTTTATAACTCTTTTTTTTTTTTTAATGTCAGTGACAATGGATTTTGCAGCTCACTATGCATGAGAAAGGGATGTTTTAAGCTGTTATATAAAGATACTTGTGTCATAGGTGAATATATGGCTTTTTGAGGAACCTAAGCTGAGATCAATCCATTGAGATGAATCAGAAGATTGCTACAAATTGGTTCATAACTGTCTCATGGTTCAATGTAGAGTAACATTGCTGTGGATATTAATATCCAGGATTACAAAAAAACAATTTGAGGGGAAAAAAATGGTATATTTAATGTCTTTTCACCGAGTATTGACTTCAACTGAGTTGCTCTATAAATCTTTCAAAGCACAAATTCCATAAGTTTGGATCTTTCAAATAGGCTTGATCTGTAAAAATGTGATCCAGTTTTGTGGGTTTTTTAATTTATTTCTAATATTTTGTTTGTTTGTGATAGTTTTAAATGGGGAATAATTCTCTGGTTTGAGCAGAAATAATTGAAAAGAATATAACTTAATGTGCAGCAAAGTGGAAATGTACAATATCAGTTTTATAGACAGAGAAGGTAGGGTTTTAATGGTTTTGTTTTTGTATTTTTTGTGTTGTATTTTTTTCATAAGACATTCATAACAACATGACTTAGTTGTTACATTGTTATGTATTGAATATAGTACCTATTCCACAATGCTTCTAAACACCAAAGAAATATTCTCTTATTTCTCTGACATTAATTAGTCATAATTCTTTAGTATTTATACAGCAGTTTGATCCTTGTGACCTGTGAATCTAAATAGTTTTTTTTTCATTTTCCATTTAAACATTTGACAGCTTTTAATAACTTAATTTGTTCTGAAAATATTTTTACTTCAGAATACATACTAATGTGATATAAATAGTAATCAATCTGGAGAAAAAATGTGAATCCTACAAGCATTTTTTTTCTTTTTTTCTTTTTTTTTTTTCTATCCCTAGTATCCAGATGCACAGATTAGTAGAGACAGTGAACAAGTCTCAAAAATTTGAGAGATATAATTCATCCTCGCTCAGAACACAAACACTGCTGAAATTGCACATTTGGGGGTTATGTTTTTCCTTTATCGGTTCCATTAATATCAGTGAATAATGGCTTCCCATGTGGTAATCTAATTATGGTTTGAAATAACTAGTGAACTGGACCACTGTCATAGATCAAGGAGAAAATTAATTGTAGAAGGGTAAAGGTGAATTGTATGGGGCATGAGATCCTAACTGGGAATAATGAGATAATGAAATTAAGTCGAGTTTCAATTGAATGGTAGTGACATCTGCACAGTGAGTTCTGTTGAGTAGTGGAACTTGCAGAAGCTCTAGCACATGGGATATTTAAAACTGAGTTGGACAAACATGAAGAAAAAAACACTGTAGAGAACCAATTTTTCACTGGCAACGAGGTGGACTGGATGATCTAATATCTTATTTCCACTCTTAGCGTCTACAAGTCTGTTTGAAAAAATACTTGGAATTCTGTATGTTTTCTAGCCTCACTTGGACTTCTTTTGTATCTAGCAGCAGGAGCTCATTATCCTGTGAATGTGTTTGACAGTAAATAGCTTCATTTTCAGTCTTTCTTATTGTACAAAGCTAAATTTTAGGATATGCGGGGCTAAATTTTGGCCCTAATTTTGAATACCTGCCTACTTGCAACAGCAAAGGGAGATCAGAAAATTACTTGTCCTGTGGATCACAAGATCCTTAAACTGGCCAACTGCATGTGAAATTTCTGATGGTGGGAAATAAGCAATGACTTCATTATTTTTTTTTTACATTTTAAAACCAACTGATTTGCATTTTGTTTCTTTTGCAGACCATCTGAAAGGAGAGATAACACAGAGACATATTCGAAGAGCTGCTCTAGGTAAGACAGAAACACTTAGAAGCAATTATCTCCCAGGGCTTAATCTGTTTGTTGAGCAGGTTGTATTTTTTCAGCGGTTCATGCCATATTTCTATATTCCATAACATAAAGGACACAGACTTTTTGAATTTTGCCAGAGATTTGGCTCAAAAGGCATCTGATTTTATGTATGGTGAGGGGAATTATGCAAAAGTTTATTTATTTCATATTGGATTTGCTATCACTTTTTGGTTTTTGTTTTTGTTTTGCTTTAATTGTAAAAACAGTCTTTTTAGGTTGATCAACACAGGAACAGAGAGGTCTAAGATCATAGAATGATAGAATGGCTTGGGGTGGAAGGAACATCAAGGGTCATCAATTTCCAACCCCCCTGCCACAGACAGGATATTTGCATTTAAATTTTTTTGTGCTTTCTAATGATTCTTTGTTTCCCACTGGTACATATTGATTTGTCCTGAAGCTGAGCTTCTAGTTAGGCATGTTGCCACAATCAATCTAAGATCCTTTTAAACTTTCTTCATTCCAATTGGTACTGAAAGCATATACTGGTCATTTCTTTCACATCCAGTTACAGAAGTTGAGAAGTTATTCCTTGCAGCTTCTGTTGACACAGCTGTGAAGCTAAAAATGTCTATGTAAGTTGTTCACATATGTGTAAAGTTATCCAAATTTGGCTTAAGATGCTTTTAGGTGGACTCCATGGATTTTGTACTGAAAACAGCCTAGTATTGACTGTATGAGAATTCCACTTTTGAGACAGTAAGCTAAAGAAAAATGTGACCAAATTCTGCTGGGGCCAATAACAAGTTAAGCCCACCCCACCTAGATCCTGGGCTCACTTTTTAAGCTTGTCTAGGTCTCTCTGAATGGCATCCCATCCTCAAGGTCTTATATGTATTGCATACTAATTTCTTAATATATAGGTATTTGTGTTGCAAATGCTATTTTCATTAACCATCTAAGCTGGTTTTCATAAAATAGGTAAACATAATTTTTTCATGTCCTTAGGAAATGGCAGAGTAGTGATCTTACCAGCTATTCACGTTGTAAATATTCTCTTATATTCTCCTAGTATATTCCACAAAGGTGCGGGCAACCCATGTGCTTTTTGCATTTGTTTTGAGCATTTACCATCACAAAGTCTGGACTGCACTAAGTATTTTCCATACTTTTGTTTCTCCTTAATTAGTCATTCTTTTAAATATTCTGGAAACAGTGACAGCATTTATTATATGAGATGGGGAAATATTGTCTGCCTTTTGGACGAATGTTTCTCCAAGGAGTAACAGGTGTCAAGTCTCCCAGAGACTTTCTTGATGACTAGAAAGTGATCAAGATATTTTTAAATAAAAGCTGCCTGGTAAAAAGGATCATTGAGAGTCTGATGAAATTCTAAAATGAAATAAAACACACCATTGTTTCAATTAGGAGCCAAGTAAACATCTTCCAGCTGCCTTTTTTTTTTTCTTTTTTTTTTTTTCCTTAACTTAGATCATCTTATGGTTAAAACTCTGTAAGAAGCTATTCTACTTGGTTTTGGAAGAGTGTAGATCTGTTTCCCCTATGGCTATGTTTAAGATGTGAATTTTTCATTCACAAAAGGATAACTCCGCTACTTAGCCCATTGTTCTTAGCTCTTTCTTATAAAACACCATATGCTGGGAGTTAACAAAGGATGAAAATGGATAGGAGGTTTTGTTGGAGGCAGGGATGTGCTCCATGTTTTTTATTACAAAACCAGAAACATTGAATAATCTATGCAAAATTACAAATATTCACTCTCAGTGTCACTTTACTCTTCATTAAGTATTAGGATTACCTATTAGGTAAATAACTTATTTTATTCACTAAGATCTTTCAGAGTAATATTCAGTCTGAAATGGCGGGAAATGGTATGACTGAGTTGAAAATTATACTTTTTTCTCACTTCTTTCCTATTCTTTCTTCTGCTCTTTATTTCCTTTTCCACTTTCTCATTGATTTCCACTTTCTCTTTTCCTGGTTCCTCCTGCCTTCATTTTTATCTCATTCTTCCATTCCTCTCAATTTCTATTTTCCTTTAACGTTTTCTCTCCACAATATCATTTACTTCTGAATTTTCTCTCTTTAGGGACTTGTATGATTCTTCCCTCTATCTTTTCACTTCCTTCTGCATGGTTAACTGCATTTTTGAGCAGCATTTGAAATTAAATAATTTGTACAGAACTGAAGTATTGACTGAGCAAAAATACTGGATCACCAGCATGCTTCTGGGTAGAAAAGATGGCAGAAAATGTCAGAAAGAAAAACATCCCCTCGATTTGCAATGTTATAGAATGTAGACGCATATTTTATAGGAAGTCATTATCCTAAGATGCTTTGAACTAGCATTTCAGTAAAATGCTATTCTGGTTTTACTTCAATTAAACGTGATTTCAAATAGACAATTAGGCTAATGTAATATTGTTCACCAGCAGTGGGAAAAGCACGAATCCTAAACTGGAGTCATCTGTTGACCCAGGAAAACCTTTGGTATATTGTACTGGGAAGATACTCATATGAGAATGCAGTCATCCTGGTAGAGCCAAACACAGTTTTTGTCTATTAAACTGCATCTCAAATGGAGGCATCTATTGGGTAAACACAAGTTAGGATCTTTCATAACAAGCACCCAACTGATATGCCCATATCAACAGAAATGTTTTGCGAATCTGCAAATCCCACAGCTGTTGTGTCAGCTTCACACAGATCCTGCAAACTTCATACAGAGAAATTTCAGGAATCTGAAACACTTGCTGAATCAAGGTGAAGTGATGCAGCATCTTTAGCACAACATGCCTCTCTTTCTGTGCAATGTCATTGTTTCTTGTACATCTGTCCAGAAAAATTAAATCTAACATGAGTAAAGATGGCAAATGTAGATCTGCAGAAGGAATCTGCATTTTTTGTAAGAATTTCAGCATAAACGCATGGTTTTATCAACAGTTTACTTGGCAAAAAGTTTTATCAAGTTTTGTAACTTCACTTTTAGAAGTAAGATTTCGTATTTCTTCTGATTTTCAAAAATATGATACCAAGTTCTTTTCAGACAAAACTGCCTTTGGAAAAAAAAAAAAAAAAAATCAAAAGCCCTATTCCTCATGAAAAATAGTGACTGGGTGTGTCAAAAATAACAGGTGTGTTTCAATCCCAGAAAAATGTATACCAGTATTTGATTTGTTATAGAGTTGTAAATGCCTGAGAGCAAGGATCTGGGGATCTGTTGTTTTTACATTCAGATTTGTAACACACATTTGTTTCAAGCAAAAGTAGGGACCTTTCTCTTGATCTTTGGTCCCTCAATAGCCTTTTCTATATAATCTTTTCCTACATTTTTGAAGCTACATACCTCTTCTTAGGATGTTAGCATTAGTTTATGCTGCTGTTCCTGCATGTTATGTGCATCTCTGCGTTGTGCTTCATTTTGCTTCCTCACCTTTCTCTGGTTAGAATTGAAAGAACAGCATTATTATTATTATTATTATAGGTTGGACTAGATGATTTTTCGAGGTCCCTTCCAATCCCTGACATTCTGTGATTCTGTGATTATCAGTAGAATAATTAGTACTAGGAACTGCTGCTCCCATTTCTCCCAAATGAGTTCCAGTCCATGCCTCTAGAAAGGTTGTGTCACCATGGTTTTTATCTCAAGTATATAAGGGATGCTTGGGAATTGTATGAAATGTCTCTCTGCAATCAAAGCACAGCATCCTGCAGACAACAGAAAACATTAACAAGGCTAATAATTAATAACTGTCATGAATTCAACTTTTGTAATTTCTGTGAATGGAAGTCACAGAGAACTTCCAAACTGCTGGTTTGTGTCAGAGTTAATCTCTTATTTCAATAAACCCATATCTAAATAAAATGAGCTCAATTTCTTTCACTGCTTTACATCTTGTAACTGAAAAACCATTAAACTTTCTTCACGTGAACCAGTAGAATCTTGATCTGTACTAATGTCATGAAATAAGGAGAGATCAGTGGTTTTAATCACAAAATGACAGGAGCTGAGAAAAGTGGCAGTCTGTGTTTTCCTACACAACTCTGACAAAATCCATGGAGAATAGATGATCTGCTTTAAAGCCATCATTCCTGGCCCTCAAAAATGATAACATGTATAGGCTAAAAAAAGACATTTGGAGAAATAATCAGTTTGTCTGAGCTCCAGAATATTAAGGGTTTTGCTTTGTGATAGGAGATAGAAAAGAAACATGTCTCCAGTACAACTAGGTATCCAGAGGTGCTTCCTAAAGCCATGCAAATTGATTCATGTATTTTCTGTCCATAAAATATGCTATTTTAGGAGGGGGAAAAAAAGCAATGCAGTCAGTTCGCAACAGCCTCAGAATAAGGGATACATTTCTCTTAGAAATTCACTATTTTTTATATGTGTAATATGTCAGTGTGTTGTGTTTTTCATTCATTTCTGCTTGAAATCTCAAGCAACAGCAGTGCTTTTGTAAAAGTTCGCTGCTCCCGTGCATGCAGGGCATGGATTTTATTCCTACTATGACCTCTAGTGGTCCCAAGGCCATTCTTTTTAGAGATGGATTTTGTTCTTCTCTTTCTACACCAAAGGAAAGCAATCAGTGATGCTTTGCATTCAGGTTTATTTTAAGAACTCTGATACTGACAGAAAAATGATAAAATGATGTTTCTTAAAAACGATGAGTTTTAACTATTACTTATATGAATATATATATAGCAAAATAGGCTGAAAAGTCAGAAATCATTGCCTTTTTGCCTTTTTAGAAAGATTTACTCTGACAGTGATAAATACATTCTTGAATTTGCTTTTTGTAATAATTTTAACACATGAAATGCTTTTAGGAAGGTTCACCAAATCATTTTTCAGGCAAATATTTATAATACTGATGAGCAAAGAATTTTGAATGCATGTATAAGTCATTACATGGGATATTTTAAAAAGATTAGAAGATCTCTGTAGCTTCTTCTCATTGCAGTGTAATTAAATCATTGCAGTTATTCCAGATTTGTTCCACAGGAAAACAGCATAAAACAGCATAGACTTTGGCCTCAGGTAACTGTGAAGTTACACACTGTAACTTTACTCTCTTAGTTTCACATGCTTTTTTAGGCTTAGAATTAGTGCTGCCCAAGGCTAAAACTCTGAATTCTTGCAGAGATTTTGTATTTCTGTATGTACCAAATTCTTCTGTAAAGATTATTGCAGTCAGGATAAAAGAAATAGGATTTTGAGATAGTGGTGAGACAAGGAGCAAAACTTTCCTTGCTGTAGTACCTGTGGACTGTTGTCAGCTGTGTTTTGGGTTTTTCCCTGTATTGTGCAGGAATGAATTTTAAAACTCTAGGAGAGTATTATAGTAAGAAGACTCTTCTTAAACCTGGCCTTTCAGGCCTCAAGCTCAACCAGACTTCTCTTTCTCTGGGCTTCTCTTCATATTTTTTAAAGGTATTCTGTAGTTTCGTTTGTTTCTGTGTATTTCTGGCACCCTTTCTAACAGATTTTACTAGATTCAGTGCTAAACTCTAGAGACAGCTATGAGTTTCCTTCTTTCATCATATCCTCAAGAGTGAGAGCATTACATCTTCAAAGGAAATCTTTCAAGAATGTTATTCTGCATTGCCAGAGAAAAGTCTGAGATTATTTATGTGTTTCTATTAAGCTTCCCATATGATCTACTCATCTTCAGCTTATCAGATCTCAAAAAAAAAAAAAAAAAAAAAAAAAAAAAAGTAAAATACATATTTGGATCAAATTATATTTCTATTAGGAATCTGAACTTGTACCACAGAAATTTGGTTCTCAGTTGTATTGACACAGGCTTTAGCAATTCCCGATTGTTAGGACAGCTTGCAGTCTGTAAACTTTCTTGCAACTAATGTTTCTTCAACAGCCCTAGCAAGTTCAGTGCGAATAGCGTTATTACTTAGGTTGTTCTGAAAGTTATTCCTCCTATTCATTTCCATGAAAACTACGGCATACACAAAGTACAAGAAAACAATTTCGCAGAGCAAATTCTCAGCTACAAAACACTATTTCTCAACACAGTCACCACCAATAGTAATGCATTTTCACACCAGAGATGAACAAGAGCCTGTGTGCTGCAGTCATAAACATCTGTACCAGTGGAGGTGTCCCACTGTTGCCACTGCTGGAAAACACCATCTTCCACCTCATTGTGTTCACACCCACTATTTGGTCTCCATAAATGTTCAGCAAGCATTGATGAACATCAGTGGGTTCCACTTTTTCCTCATGGAGGAGTTCAATTCCACCCCTTCGTTTCAAACTTCAATGTCAGAAGCAACTGTGTCAGACTACCCTTCTACTGCCATCTGTTGCATAGCAATAAAATGTAATGGAATATTGGCAGGAAGTTTCAGCCTCAGCTTCCATACCACCAACATCCACCTCTGATGTTGCAGGCCAATACAATAAAATAGGAGGAATTACTTTCAGAGCAGCCCCCATACTTAGAGACATCCTCAAGTGAGTAGTATGAAAATAGAATCTGTAGATAAAGCTCTTAGTTCTCTATTTTGGTCTACTAAAATTAAAGTATTAGGAAGAATATGATGTGTTGATAGTTATGCATTAAGAGAAGTCCTCAGAGAGATTTGCAGGATTTCCCTGCTCAGAGTTTTGCAAGACATGATAGGCAATCAATCTGATTTAGTTTTCACCTAACTTTGAGGAGGTAGCCTCCCAAAGTACCAGAGTGATCTGGTAATTCTAACATATAATTTGAAGCAGTAAGATAAAGGATAAGAAAATTTTATACACACAGTCTACTATGCTTAAGCCAATCTGCTTTGGCTCCAGTGCAGTTCAGTAGCTTCTCCCATTTGCATCTAAAAAGATGGTAGAACATCTAAGAGTAACTTTAAGTTTTAGGCACAAACTTCTTCCTTCTCATTCCAGATTTGCACAAATATGCACATACATGTGGGTATGTTGGTCAGCAGGCTAGTTCCCTATCGATAAAATTTGAACTGTGAGACCTCTTTGTCCATGTAACAAACAAAAGTTCTTTAATCTAAAGAATTATAGACAATAAGTGAAGCTCTTTTGACATCTGTATTTCCCTTGAATTTTTTTCAAGATAAAGGTAAAATCTAGACCAGCAATTTGTATAAGGTAAAGCACAGGATGAGTTAATGTGTAATAGCAGGTTTAATGTGGAATTTGATGTTTCAGAACAAGCAGCAGATCTGATGCAAAACTTCTTCCATTTTTCATTTTGCTGTAATGATCAGAAGAAATTAATTCACTACTTTGCCCAAAATTTTTCACAGGGTAATATCAGACGAAAATAATGATTTGGAACAAGTGGTTACTGTTAATTTCCCATGAATGTGCAGAGGCTGAATAAACTTTTCCAGTTAAGAATCTTGTGGATGAATAGCAATTGTTTGAGGTTGTCAGGATTATCTCTTCTCATAGCTGGCAACTACCAGGATATTTTAATTGAGCTTAACATCCTTTTCTTCATGGGACATAGTAAAGATCTGTTTAAATGATGAGAGATGTGTAAATATCTCTTTACTACTTCTTGCACCTTCTTGAGTTGATAAGCAAACACAGAGATCCTCACTGTTTGGCTCCTGCAGCTGATGGGCACATACTAGCAAAAGTGTGGCACTTAGAGTGGGGTATGAAGGTGACCAGCATAGACAGAAGATCCTGAAAACACATTCCAGTCCCCCAAACCACTCAAGTTGAGTATGGTTACATTAGTGGTGGTATATTCCTAATATCTCAGCTTCATGATAAGCAGTCACATTCAGAAGCATTTTCCACCCTTTTCTTTCAAGAAGTGTAGCAAAACAGCAGAGATGTTTTTTTTTTTGTTGTTGTTTGTTTTGTTTGTTTTTCATGAAAGCTCTTGAATGTTGTAGAAATGAATGTTAATGAAGTCTCAAAACTGATGGGCAATAAATCACACCACTTCTTAGGATGTAGGGAAATATCAGGTACGTACGTGTCTAATATTATGAACAAGATAAGTGACGCAATTAATAATCTTATGTAATCTAAAGGCAAAATGCCTTTAGTAAATGTAAGCAAGAATCTGAGTTAGTAGGTGCTTCCTGAATATGACGCAGTGCATTACTCTTCCACCACATCAAGTGGCATGTATGAAACACACTAAACTTCTTTTTTTATTCACGGTGAAGTTCAATTGTATATTTGAAAAACAACAGAGAACTTCTAGCCACAATGGTTTCATAAGAAACTTTCATGGCTTGAGTGCAGCTGAGGAGAAGGCAACACCTCCTTGTTTCATGTGCTGTGTGTATTTTAAGGAGCACATACATAGATGACTAGTAGCAAAGAAGAGAGTTAAGGAAATTGGAATGTGAATCTGTATTTAGCCAAAACAGCTCCCAGAGAGTGGAAAAAACATCTTCACTTTTCAGGTGTGCTCTGAGAGTCTTTTGACTTTGAGTGAATATTAAGCCAGTAGGACAGTAAGCAATACACCTAGAGTACCTAGAGAAGAAGCATAGTGATGGGCACTTTTGCTAAACTCAGTGCTTAAAATAAAGTATCAACAGAATACAGATGCCTTCAACCCCCTACACATGCACATTTATAAAAAACTGAAAATTAGACAGTTTTCTTCAGTGTATACTTAGAATCACAGAACCATAGATTATCCTGAGTTGGAAGGGACCTGGAAGGATGGTGGAGTCCAACCCCTGGCTACGCACAGCACCACCCAAAATTCAAACCCTTTCTCTGAGAGCATTGTCCAAATGTTTATTGAATTGTGCCAGCTTGAGGCTGTCCCCACTGCCCTGAGCAGCCTGTTCCATGCCCACCACCTTCTGGTGCAGAACCATTCCCAAACCCACAGCTGCTCCTCCCCTGACACAGCTCCCTCGGGCCCTGTCGCTGTTGCACATAGCAGAGCTCAGCGCTGCCCCTCCGCTCCCTGTGAGGAGCTGTAGTTGCCATGACGGCTCCCCTCAGCTCCCCTGCTCTGGGCTGAGCAAATCAAGGGACCACAGATGCTCCTCATACACCTTGCCCTCCACACCCTTCACCATTTTTCCAGCCTTTCTTTGGACACTCCCTAATTCTTAGGGCCACCTGGCTGAAATTTTTAAAAGTCTCTTATGTTAGGATTAACAGTAAAGTGCTCTAAAACCCACAGCAGAAACTATTCCAGAAATGAGGGTATCGTCTCACGGGTTTCCCTGTGCATCCCCATCTTTGCTTCATGTAAGGTACACAGTGTAGTGACTGGTGGCAAAGACAGGTTGCCATGGCCTAGAGGAGGAATAAGAAAAAAGAACATGAAAATTCCTTGCAAGATGATCCTGAATAGCAACTGAAGGGTAGCTCTTTTTGAAAAAGCCAAAATAACAAAGTATGATACAGTTCGAAAGCACTAAAGCCTGAGCTTGCCAAAAGCTGCAAAGCTGATAAATAAAGCAGTAAAAATACTAACTGGATACTGAAGTCGATTCTAAATTTTGTTACTTCAAGTGACTATAAATTTAAGGAGATAAACACAAGACTATTCAGTGAAAAAATGAAAATCTTTCACTGCAAAAGTACAGCTGGAGGGCAGGGCACAATGTTATTTGAGGCACAAGGACAATAAATCCCTAGGAGTTTGACTTCCAGGATATACTCAAGTTGGGAAATATATGAGTGCCCCTGAGAGTATAAAGTTTAGGGTCACAGAGAGTTTTCTTGCAAAATTTTTTGACTGTAGACAAGAATCTGTCAGAGTATTTCAAGTTGTTGCCTGCTTTCAGTAAACTGTGCTGATTATACTTGGTATCTCATGCTGGAAATTGTGTTTTTTATCCATGTTTTCCACAGTGTTTTGAAACAGTGAGGTTGTTAACAGGTGCTTTAGTTTCTTTTTGGTACTGCGTGATTTGGTCACGTGGAAAGTATTGGAAAATTGACTACTTCCTTTGCTCCAAAATTGGGCCTCTCATTACACTAAAAGTATTATAACTTTAAATGCCTCTTACAATCCACTTTATGAACAAAATATGCAATGAATTGTTGTCTCACACAAGGTTCACCTGGATCTGAAACCTGAACAAAATGATTTGATATTTCAATGCCTTTTTCTGTAGGGGGAGATACATACAATGGAAAACAAACTCTTTTGAGGAAGTAAAGTATGAGGTAAAAATAAACTCTTCTTAGATATCTTAAATTTGTAATCAAGCACTGTGCTTTGTGCTTCATACTGACTACTCACTGAGTTGTCTCTTATGTTATTTTAAATATCTGAGCCTGCCTGCTTAGGAATGATAGTGTTAGATGTCAGATACAGAGCACAGACTGAAACAGTAACCTCTGCCTTAGCTTCTTAGCTTGAGCTGTAGCTGAAATTGCAGGGGGGAAGAGAGGACTGCAGTGTGTCAGCAGCAGGAGCCCAGGGGCTCCAGTGCTTTCTTCTTCTGGTGGGGTCTGCATCAGCTTGCAGTGTACACATCTCTTTCCATTGTGTATGTACACAAAAGTTTTTGCAGCTCACCTTGCCTACAGCTGTGTTTTTTGTTTTCATCACCAGCATATTCTTAGAGGGAATGTGCATAGCTATTTTCAGGATTGAGAGTGCTGAGGCTTTGCGTCACAGAGATACTCTGTGTTTATTAACATCTTTATTATTACTTCTGCAGATAATTTATAACAAAACAATCCCTTCTGCAGTGTATAGTCAGCAGCAAAGCATTTTTCTTTGTGTTTTTATGTATGCGAGCAAATTCTGCCTGAGGCTGTCATTTGAGAGCTAGTACAAACATGTTTTTCCAAGTATTAGATATCCAAATAAATCAGGAAAGGAAAGCCACAATATTATGATCCTGCATCTCTTTGTAGTGACTAGCAGAACTTGGTAATATTTTCATGTAGGCAAGTTCTCCCTTCAGAAACAGCATTAACATTTTAAGTTGTTTCTGTTTTCTACTCTACTTCCCTTCATTCTCAGGACTAGAGCTTCCACTCTTTGTGGACAGGCGTGCTCAGGAGAGTCTCCCTTTCACTGCTGCTAAGGAGAGCTCAAGCTCAGCCTCCCTGGCTTTGCAGTGGGAATTTGGGTTTGGGATACTCATATGAGCATGGTTCACCTGGGATGCAGTAACATCCTAAACCTTTTTTTTTTTCATGAAAGTACATTTCTGTCAAGACTGGATGCTGTGTGTTCATGAAGAGGAGAACAAAGTTCAGCTCTCAGGAGCTGAAACTCCTGAAACTGAGAAATTGTCTATCCTTATCCTTGTCTATCCTATGAGCATCCTGCATAGTGCTGCACTTTGTCACATTATGCCTTCCTCCTGAGGAGGAAATCTGACAAACTAGAAACTACTGATCCCCTGAAATCATTGGTAGGCTTGATGCTTTCCTTGCAGCATCTGACACGATTATTAAAGCCTTCCCATTTCCAATCATGTTCAGTTTTGCTGTATTATATAACACTGCTGTTCTAGCATCTTCTCTGCCATGTTGTTTGCATCTCTTGACTTGCATACTCATTTCAACACTCCAAGTAGCTTATTTTCAAGAGGGTACTCTCTCCACCACAAATGTTATCTCCCTGTCCTTTTGTAGTCTGCACACCTAATGAAGCCTTTAGATGTATGAAATGAGAAGTGTGCATGGGCTTTGTCCATCTTGGCTGTCTGTATTAACATGCTTGATCTAAGCACTGTAAAAGAAATAAAACTCTTTACAGTTTCATTTGTAGTAGGCTACAGGGTGCTACAATGAAAGATTAATGGCTGTAGCTGGCGTGCTGACAGCCTGAAAAGGGTCACTGCTGCCCTCTTGTTCCAGACGGATTCCATTCCTCAGAGAAAGGCTGCAGTCCTTAGGCCTAATGACAGGTTGATGTAGAATTTATTTTCTTGGCAGAAATAGTGATTCGGATGTAAACTTGTGTGTATCGTACAGCAAATCTTTTGTTTCTTTTCAGTTTTCTTCAGTTAAAAAGGTTAAATTTGTTCTGTTGGGAATCTTAAACTGTTCTCGTACATTCTAGGAATAGAAACTGTGGTAAGACTAATAGGCAACTATATATTTCCTTTGTTGAAATGAACCTACTTCACTCAACCCATGATGGAAAGGCTGTTGTGCTGTTTCTCAGAAGAAGCATGTCATGTATTGCATGCTAACTAGCTTTGTTATAGTACAGGAAAATCCGGAGCTGCTTTCTTAGGTTAACTTGGGCTAAACTCTGTTTGAGTATTTTCACAGTTCTTCTCTACCTTGAAAAAATTTCTCAAACATATTTTCACAGCCTTTTCCATATGCATACAATCTGTCCAAACCCATTGCTGATCACAGTTACTTTCTGTGTTCTATTTTAATCTTCTTTCTGTTACTCTGTTTCCAGGCACCAGCACAGCTACCATTGGATCTTCTTGTCTTTGTAGCCAAAACGGACATTGAAAGCATTTGGTGGTGTTGTATGAAATGAACTGGCAAAGAATCATTTTTATCCATATCTAAAATAAATACTCCAGGAAATTCAAAACAACTTCATTTAAATCACTATATTTATTGAATCTCCCTAATATTAGTTAAGGCCTAAATATAGAATTCGAAAAAAAAGATTTCCAGAAGAGAAAAACTGCTATAGACCTCCATTTCCTTACCTACCCCTTAAAAACAGCTTGTACTCTAATTAAAAGTTGCTTCTTTAGAAATAAGATGGTCATCTCTTATATCTGGTCATTCCTCCTACAGCTGTTTCCAGTCCTTCTGAAGTGCTAGATGCTCTTGATCCAGTAGAAGCGAAACTTCGAACTCAAATTGAAGAAGAGAAAAAAAGGTATAATTTCTGCCTCAAATCATGCTCCAGAGGATAGATTATATCATATTACAATTCTACACATGGTTAACCTCAGGGTTTTCTCTGACATTTAAAAAAATGTCAGTCTTGTGGTTTGCTGATAGTTTTAGAATTTGTATATAAGCTGTTGGTTTGTCTGTAAGACACCACAGTAAGCAAATGGGGAAAATCTATGCTAGGTCCAATGGTCAAGAATAAATAAAAACTTAATATCCCCCTTGAGGATTAATGTTAGAAATTTGTTCTTTGAATCCAAATGTACCATGGACCTTCTTTGTTGATTCATGAATGTCATGCCTTCCTTGACCTAAGGGAAACTTTTAGGCTATGTAGGACTGAGTAGTTATAAATAATATGTAGAATATGCATTGGTTAGCCAATCTTTCTGTTTGCTGTACTGTAGCTTTAGCCAGGAAGACAGAAGAAAATAGATGCAAGGATATCACATCTATGTAATTTGCTAGACATTTGTATTATCTGTAGCCTATGAAGTAAATTCTGACTGTTTCAAACTACAGTTATTTCTGACTACACATTAGATTTCATTTGGAAGGACAATCAATGCATATCTTGACATAATCACACCTGTATTTAAATCAATACTGGCTGCACTTGAATTTCACTATTATTTTAGTAAAAATTTAGTTTTCCAGGATAGGTTTCTTGACTCTACTCTCTTGTGAAGCTGTCATAAAATATGAGAGATCTCTTCTCACCACCACTCTGTCCATCGTCACCACTCCATCTCTGGTTATTAAATATTCTTTTTATTTTAAACCTGTACCCATTCTAGGTAGAATTAAACTTTATTCAGAGATGTATTGTAAGGTCCTTACTACTCTTTCTTCTTCTCACATTAGTTATAAAACAATGTTCAATCGCTTGAAAGGACTGAAGGTAGAGATTGAACACCTGCAGCTTCTCATGGAAAAAGCCAAGATGAAGCTGCAAAAAGACTTTGAAGTCTGGTGGACTGAAGGAGGAACAAATCTACAGGTATACAATTACTGTGAATTTCTTCCATTTTTAAGTAAATTTAAAATCTTCAGTAATTTCATAAACACATGATTAATTGACAAGACGGATAGGAGTATGAAGAATGGGATTTGGGTCCTGATTCACTGCTGCTCATTCCAATGTAAATCAGGCAAAGCTAATGTGAATTATGTTTTATGAAGCTAATACAAATAAAGTGAAACCCTTGCTTTCTGCTTTATTTTCTGTTTTGACTTCCTCCCACACAAATTGAAGGAAAGCCAAGAACAGTCCCAAAAATTCTAAAGACTCTGATGGAACATAAAATGAATAGAGGCAACTGGAAAAAAATAATCTTTCTCACTGCTTGCTAAACTATGATTTCATCATGTTTATGACGTGTATATTAGAAAATGGCAGTTAAAGCTGTAATATGGACAAAACCCAACAAATGTAATTTGTTTTTTAGCAATGTTTCAAAGCCTCTTGTAATTTTTCAGCTTTCTTAAGCTCCCAAAGGGTCGCTGACTCTCACCAAAGAGCATGTGTCCCCTTGTTCTCCAGCTGAGTCCAACCACTACCATCCTTGCCTGTTTAAGAACTCACTGGAAACAAAGTGTTCTACTTTAAACACTTTGTAAAGATGAGCTAAAGAGATGTCATTTTAAGCAGATTATGTGAAGTTCATAAGGCAGTGAGACAGCTACATGGTTTCACAAACACAGGGGACGGTACAAAAGGTCTGGAAGGGAAACAACTGAAATAACAACGTAGCTTTCTTATGAGTTCCCCTTTTGACACTTCATTTTTATGGCTTCCAAGCAGTGACATGGCATCCTGTAGCACAGCACAGCTGTGAGATGCATATCAGCCTAGTGGAAAAGACTGCTAAGTGCAGTCTGTACGTATCACTTACTGTTAACTACAAGATTAGCTTTAGTCTTTGGAGAAAATTTGTTATAAATGAGACAGAAGTTTTTAGTCAGTATTTTGTTTAATTCCTGTGAGTATGAATTTAAACCATATTTTAAAGAAAATAGTCTAATATAAGAGATTTAACATGAGGAGCTTATGTATTCATAAAAGACCATGAAATTAGCTTAAATTCAAGTTATCATTACAAAATACTTTTCAAATTAAAATCCCTAACTTATGGCAAAGATGATAATGTTTTAGTTAACTTCCTGTCTAAAAATTTAGACTTTTAAAATCACTGCAAATAATAATCTTGAATCCACTGCAGCACATTTAAGAGGAGAGGTCCGGGATTCAGTCTCTCATGATTCACCAGTAGGAGATTTTAAAAAATGGGGAAAAAATATAGAAAGGGATTGATATCTTGGATCTTGACCTATCTATACATCTGAGCTCCCTAAGTGAAATGTGCTGTTACATATTAAAACCTTGTAACATGAGCTTAAATATCTTTGACTCAATCCTGAACACTTTTCTCATTGTTCAGAAGTGTTTGTCCAAGTGAAGAAAATACTGTGTGATTCAGATTGTTTTTCAAATGAGTCATTGACCTACCTCATTATAGCTGAGACCTGTAGGCCAATTTTAAGTGCTTAAAAAAAAAAATCCCATTCTACTACATAATTTTATTTTTCAATCTAGACCCAGCAAGAAAAGACAGTGTTGGTTAGCTCACTGAATACCACGATGGTTTATCCTCAGTTTGTCAAATCTTCACAAGATCTATCGGCTAACAGGTAAATTGATTGTTTTTCTCTTCCTTACTTAGTTGTAAGAAAATGCAAGATTATTAGAACTGTGGTACCCCAGAAAATTCAGTAAACATCACACTCAAAAACTGCATTTCTAGTTACAAGAAAAATGACTGTGTAGAAAACAAGTTCTTATAATTCAGTTGTTTTGTAGTCCTATTGAAAGTATCTCATTGTAAATCAGTCCTTTTGACTCGCTAGTTTTGGTACCATGGAAACCTATCACTAGGAATCCCATGACCGATAGCTAAGAAAAGCAAGCCTGTTATCACTCAATTTTGCTATTCAAGGATATTATATCTTCTTTGGAATGAAGTCAGGAGGCTGCAAATCAAAACAGATTTTAAAATGATTGAATGTATAGCATAGATTTCCTGTTGAAAAATTGTCCTGGTGCTATACTCGTGCAGCATATTGTTCCACAGATATTGCGGATATTGTATGTGATATGGTAAGGCACTCATGTGCCCTCCACATTACAACAAAGTAATGATCTGAGTTATTTCATCAGTGGTCACTTCTAATTTCAAGATATCTAATTCAGATTTAAAGTAACAGATATTTCATGGCCTTCAAGTAAGGTAGAGTGCTGGAAAATGCATACCACCAGAATAGGCAGGTTTCTGTATTCATTGTCAATAAATGGAGATGTTCTCTCTCCCTCCTCCTCCCTACTTCCCTTCTTCTCATTATACAGTTAATCTTTCTCTGATGAGTAGCTTGGTCTATATTTTTATAACAGTAGTCAGCTTAAATGATGTTTTCTGCTTTGTAGTAAAACGTAATATATCCTACATGCCATGAAATACTGGATTTGCTTAGAGAAGTAAAAAAAAAAAAAAAAAAAAAAAAAAAATTCTAATTTTCAGTAGTAAACTCTTGTGTATCTACAGTAAATTCCCCACAATGAGAGCAGAGAGAGAATGAAACTCATAATCCCCATAGCAGTGTCTAAGAAGGCATTTTCAGAATGATGAAAACCAACACTAGTCTTCTCTACTTTGCTCCAATTCTCATCCTGTGTACTCTAAAGACTTAGGTACTGTTCACTTTGCAAATAGGTGGCATGATTTAAGACCTAATTTGAGATGTTGACTTTAGACCAAATGTTACCAGTCCCACAGAAAAGCTGTCAGCACAGAATGCAAAAACATTTTCAGTCTAGCTCAATGCAAAGCCAGTCAACTTAGTTCAAACCATCCATGACTGTCATTGAAATACTCTTTTTAACCTTGTACTGAACTAAGCTAGGGACCATCTACACAACTTCTTCACCTCATTGTTCATGTGAATTCTTCTCATTAATGTACAGTGATATCTTCTGTAGTTTAAACTAGAGCTAAAAATAGCATACAATAAGGCCCAAGAAGCTTTTCAATGCAATGGGAGACCGCCCTCCATAAGTAGTAGTTTCCACTTCCTACATCCCTGCTCCTTCTCATAAGCAAATCTGCATATTTTGGTTCCTTTATAATTTTCTTATAGATTTTTCCTTCAAATACCTTTACAGCATGTACCAGAGAACAGGTCTCAGAAAATGATATTTAGTATTTGGAATAGAACATAGGAAAGTGTTTGATCACTATAAATTGCTGAGCTTATTCTGGTGGCCTGTGTTGCCCTACATGGTCTCTCAGAAAAACTAGTATGCTTTTTATAATGTGGAGTTCCTCTGTGTGTAAGTAATGGACATTTTGACCGAGATTAACTGACTGATCCTTTCACTGGTATCACAGACCCAGAGCATTCATATTCTCAAACTTAAATTATAGAACAAATTGGGAGTATATAGTTTTGTTTTCTCATATCTACTACGTATCAGTGTTCTTGCAATTGTGGTTTGAAGTTAACTGTTCTTTCCTACACAGGGTTTCAGAGAGCTGATCTTGTATTAGCTGTTCAAACATATTTTACACAGATACATTTCCGATGTGATGTCTACAGAATTGGAAACACTATTTCTGCTTTTTGTGAGGCAGAGATGCAGACTTAACATCCCACTATGCATGAAACTTTACTTTTCCTCCTATCTGAGGCAATAACATTTTAAAGTAGAACTTTCCGATTTCACAGTCTTTAAGAATATAAAACTGTAAAATCTTTATTCCCAAGGATTTATTTGACCCCAGTTGATGCAGGATCTTTACTTACCTGTTCCCATGACTGTGTAGGATGAGTATAGTCTACAATTTCTCCTCTCTTTTACATGGTCCCAAGAAACAAATGACTCTTTGTTTCTAATTCAACTCAAAATCAAGAATCTGTTTCTGAAATGATATTGCTGTGTTCACCTATCAGAACAGTTAAATGGTAAGAAAAGCAGAAACTATCAAATTATATACAACATAATGTAGTATAAATAAAACATATTTTCAGGAAGGAATTTTGTTCACAGGTATATTCAGTAGATTAAAGGTATAAAACTTAGGGAGCTGCATGTCAGAAATCTAGGACTGCTGTTGACAAAATAACTCTGCAATACAACTGTTCAGACAAAATCCTTAGTGTGAATGGATATAAATACAGACTTCAGAATTAGAAACAATACTTGTAAATTGTCTATGTCAGTGCCTCAAGGATACAAGCATACTACATAATCTTTCTTGAGATTTATTTGTTTGAACAAAATGTTTTTATCACCTTCTAGTGAATAATTCATGACACACCTTAGTTATATTACTAAAGATAGTTAAACTTTGGGAAGGGAATGTGATAGCCTCAAATTATATTTTATATTAAATCAATTCATAGTTAAAATAACAGTGAAAGGAAACTAGGAATCCTTGGGAGGTTTAGGAAGGATAAACACATATAAAGGGCACTAAATGCATGGCCAAACAACTTTTTTTCAATGGAAACAAAAAAAAAAGTTTGTTAAATGTCAAATTAGTCTATGTTTTAAAGGAGTTAAACAGTGAGCATTTCTGTCTTAGTAAGCTGTGAAAGCCATTGGTTTGATACTGCTACCAGAGTAAGAAGCAAAACTTGACTAAGTTCAGTGATCAAAATGCTGAGGTGTGACATAAGGATTATCAGTGCAGAAGAAAGGTAATCTATTGAACAAGTTAATCCTTTTACTGAAATATACTTCATAGCTGAAATCAATGGTTTGTGTAATGCAAAGGCTGACAGATTCATTTTCATTAACCCAATGCCAATTGTATTTATCTTTGCATTATCCTTCACGTGAGGATTGTAGAGATATTGAATCTCATCTTTTCTGAAGATATTACTTAAAACAAAAAACAACTGTGCAAAGTGGGTAAAGAATGGTCCACCTGTACATTCCACTGTACGATCTAATCACCGATCCCAGAGTCACAGTACTAAGAGAAAGGATGAGGAATGTAAGATAACCATCAAGAAATTATTCTCTTCAAAAGGTATACCTAATATAATCCCTCAAATTTGAAATAGAATATCCTACTCTACAACAAAGCTGTGGATTGAACTGCAAATCATATGATATATAAGTTTATGCCTCCTAGTGGGCTCCTGTCAAGTCTGAAAAAGTCTCAGACATTCTTCTTACATGTTGGCTTTCATTTAGGATGTTCATCACATCCTTGCCTATTCAAGTTCACAAAACCACAGAATGACCCAGGTTAGAAGGGATTTCAAGGATCATGAATCTCCAACTGGCCACAGGCAGGGCCACCAACCTCCACATTTAATACTAGACCAGGCTGCCCAGGGCTCCATCCAACCTACTTCTCTCACTGAAAGTTTGATTTCACTAATGTTGAGTTGTTCTTGTATTTCCATTGAATCAAACAAACGTTGGATGCATACTGAAATCTAAAAATTTTGGATTTTTTCCTTTAGTCAGGAGGAATCAATTCCTTTGCAGTTTACTTATTTCTTTCCTAACCTCAGACACTCCCTCTTAATGGATCTCATTTGTCCTGTTCGAGCAAACCACACAGCGTGTTCAATATCAGACTCTATGTCTCCCCAGCTTCTTTGAAATTTTTCTGTCACTTTAGTCTGCTTAGATTTTCAGACAACTCTTCACATTCTATGAAGACCTTTAGCATCGGTTGTTTTAGTATTGATTGTCTTGGATTACAAAATTTATTCCCTATACTAGGGTTATGTGAAACAAAGGAAACATTTACATTTTTTGCAATGTTTTCTGTCTTGATTGTTTTTCATTTCTGCCAATTTTCTGCAGCATTACATGATGATACAATATAATCTGAGAATAACATGTCTGATTAATGATGTTTCAAAGCTTTACAAATGTTTGTAACAATTTAACTTGAACAATTTATCTAGGAATTTGCTAGTGAAGCCAAATTTATTTTGCAACTAAACACAAAAATGTTCAGATTTTAGGCAGCTTGAATCTTTCTGAATATATTTTGTCTGCCTTTAAATAGAACATCTGTTCCTTCTACTTTTAAGGTTCAGATGTCTGGAGAACTGAAGCAGATTTGTTTTTAACAATGTAGAGGTTGCGTGCCTTTGGATGTTACACACATTCTCCGCTCTTTTGTCAGTACCACACATGCAAATCAAGCATTCATGCAACAATGCTCATCATCTTTCCAGTTTTTCTACATCAAGGACTAGGTGGAGCTGATCAGCTCTTGGGTTCTCACAGCAAGGGAGACGCTGCAACAACAGTGTGTACATCTCTCAAGCTGCTGCCCCATGCCTGACCCAGACATACATTCCACAACAGATGATGCAAAAAGAGAAAGCAAGTCACCCACTGGGTAAAAACTCCTGCTACTATGTTCAAGAAAGAACTGAGAAATCTGAAGTTGACAGGCTGTTTGTAATTGCCAGGAAAAAAAAAAAAAAAAAAAAAAAAAAGCAGGAATTTTACAGAAAATGTCAGGAAATTGAAAAGAAAAATAGTTGGATAGATTCAGAATGAAAATTGAAATTACATATTATCCAAAGAACCTGAATAGTCTTAGATCTTAGTTGCTGAATAGAGAGACTGGACTTCTATAAGTCATACATCCGCCTAAATCCAAAACTGTGAGCCAGGAGTGCCAACTAACATAATACAAAAATATTGATTAGATGGTACCTCTAGAGATATCTAGATGAACCTCTTGGTAGAGGAAGGACTATCATCACACTAAATCATGTCACCTATGGTTTTGTCTTGCTTTGTCAAGCACCTGAATTCAGAAAGAGATGAATGTTTCTAAAAGTTGAGTCACCTCTCTTTAAAGATTTTCTTAGCTTCCTTAGTTTCACCTCTTTGCTAGTGAAAAGTATTTACTCACTTCAAGCACTGTGTTCAGTTTTGGGCCCTTCACTACAAGAAAGACATTGAGAGCCTGGAGCATGTTCAGAGAAGGGCAGTGAAGCTGTGAGGGGTCTGGAGCACAAGTCTTATGGGGAGCAGCTGAGGGAACTGGGATTATTTACTCTGGGGATGAGGAGGCTCAGGAGTGATCTTATTTCTCCCTACAACTACCTGAAGGGAGGTTGTGGTAAAGTGGGAGTTGGCCTCTCCTCCCATGTAACTAGTGATAGGACTAGAGGGAATGGCCTCAAGTTGCACCAGGGGAGATTCAGGTCAGACTTGAGGAAATAATTCTTCTCCAAGAGTGTGATCAGACACTGAAATGGGCTGTCCACAGAAGTGGTGGAGTCACCATCACCATTGGTGTTCAAGAAATGTTTAGATGTTGTACTGAGGGACATGATCTAGTGGGAAATATTGGTGATAGCTGGACGTTTGGATTGGATGATCTTAGGGGTCTTTTCCAACCTTGATGATTCTGTGATTCTTTGATTCTAAGAAAAAGCTAGAAAAGTAGTTTTCATGCAAGGACTTCAACACTTAAGTCCCATGAGATGCCAACCTTCAGGCTTAACACACAGAGTGGGGAATCATTGCCCCCATCACCTACCATGTCATAATATTTTTCTATCAAATCTGAAGTAGAATTAGCAAAATTTCCCCTTTTCTCATCACTAGAAAAGCAACTAAAACTCAAGTTAAACAGAAGGGTCCTGGCTTCTGGGAACAGACTAAGAGAAATATGGACACCCTAAATGTTAAAGAATCTGAGAATACTAAACACTGCACAAGGAAATTACATTCATTCATCCCTTTTTGATGCAACATATCTTGCAATACCATGGAAAAATAACCATAGCTTCAACACAAAGGATGCAGGTTATCTCCATACAGACCATCTCTCTAATTGAGGAATTTTAATGATTTCAGAGATATGTAAATAAGACTTAGAGTTCTACCAAGATGAAAGACTCATTTGTTACATTAGTACTCTAATTGTTAATCACTTTCATGGAAGTAACACCTCAAGTCATTACAAAGCTTCTTTAACTTGCAAACAAGCATGTCTGGCTGTAATGTCTTTCAGACAGAGTAGCAGTTTAAGGCCTTGTTTTATTACTGAACACAGCCATAATTTCCTGGTTTGGGGTTTCACCTCACTCAATTTAAGTTGGTTTGTTTTAAATATCACCTTCTTGATGTTCTCAGTTCTCCCAGATCACTTTAAAGCCAATTTTGGTCTATTGCCCCAGATCCAGGAGACTACTTGAAAATGAGATCCTTCAAAGTCAATTCCTTGTTGCACCTATAGTATCTGTTATTTTGGAAGCAAAAGATAGTACTGTGTGTCTGTTTTATTTTAAATTGGTCTGAATCTACGTCCCTTTTTAAAAGTGGACTTTAACAATTTTGGAGAGTAATTTTCATTGAAATACGGTGAGAAGCATGATTTCAAATATGAACTACTGCACATAAAATTACTTATACCAGCTGTCTCACAGTATTTATAAATGTACACATTCTGATTGTGGCAAGTAAAATGCAAAAAATCTTATGGCAGTGACAAACAATCCCATTAAGTCATGGTACCTTACATTTGTTTCAGGTTAAGAATGCAGTCATGAATGTCTGTTATGATTCAGTTGATGTGTTGTGATTTATTAAACCACAGTTATATGACTTGGATAGCTTGGTATCTTGGGGCACAGACACAGAGTTCTTGTAGAAAATAGAATTTAAGCCCCTAGACCACTTCATTTTTAATAACTGCCAAATCAGTGGTATTTGGGGGGGGGGGGGGGGGGGGGGGGAGGGGAAATACTAAAACAGAACTTCAATCTAGAGCTCCCAGATATTGTTATACCACATAGCAGGTAATATCATCACACATCCTTTATTGTTCTTGTAATACATACCCATAGTAAAGTATGGAGTATTATTAACATTAAGGGAACAATATATTTTGCAAAAAATGAACCTGGAACAGTATAATACTCTGACATTTTAGTGATAAATTTCTTTCTTTTTTCAAGTTCTCTGTCAGAAATATCGTTATCATCCTCCTGCAATGAAGTATTGCAGAGTTGGAAAAGCAAGAACTTGCTGATTCTGCCATCTAGTGGAAAAATCTTAAAACTGAGTCATTCCATCTTTTGACTCTGATAAAGAATGGCAACAGATGCAGCAGCAGGCACAAAAACCTAGAGAGAGAGAGAGCAGGGTGTCCCAAGACATCCTCTGGTACAAATCTGCTTTCCTCATTGTGGGACTCCTTTATAATTGTATCTATAGACACAGGAATGCATAACAGCCATTTGCAATGTATTTGGCTCTCATCAAGTCACATTCCAAGGATTTCACTGAGTTTTATTCAATCACTGTTTTCAGTAATAATTTTGCCTGAACAAAGAAATAATGAAAAATTTTCTAAAGCCTCACTTGGATAATTGTCAGTTTGGGAACTAAATATATCTCTACAAACTGTTCATGAGGTTTGTCAAAGCACTTTGCAAGCCCTGCTTAGAAGGCAGATCCTAAGAACATAATCTTTATGAGCTTGCTTGTTTGTTCCTAAGTAGCCACATTCTCTACATCAACTTCATCATCATGTGGCTTCAACTAAAAAGAGTCTTTCTTCCCATAAACAACAAGTGCTTTATATGTGTGTGTGTATATATATATATATTTAAATAACTTCTTTCTACTTACTTAGTGTGTACTAACATTTCCTCTACAAGGTTTATATTCTTGCCTTCATTTCTTCTCCCACTCCAGTTTTTCAGAGACTGCAAGAGCCAATTCCAATGAAGATCCATCTGGGAAGAACAGTTCAATTGTTTTTAATAACCTAACTACAAAAATAAGGTAAGAAACCTACCTAGGCTAATGAGAGGAGAATACAAGCCAGTAATGTAACACCTGGATAACCCTCTATTGGTATCTTTATAAACAGTTTCTTTAAAATCAAAGAGAGAAAGAGGGGAAGGGGAGGGGAGGGGAGAATAGCAGGTTTCACTCAGAATTCGTCAACATCACAAGCTTTGAACGAGTACTTTCATTATCACTTGGAAGGAGGTGGCCTCAGGCTTTCTTTCACATGAGCTCATGATTTCTCACGACTGTTTCTGCTTTTGCAAGAGAAAGGGACTCTGAAACTGTAGATAAAATAATTTGAAAGAGAGATCTGAGTGTGTAACTATCACAGACTGTTAAGTTCTGGGTAGAGATTTTTTATTGTTGTGATTTTGTCCTCATGACACTGATGTAAAATTTTAGACAAGATTTCTTGTGCTGCCTTGAAATATTTTGAGTTTCCCTCCTTCAAATCATTAGGGTAAAACAAAACAACAGCGGTCTGAGTTTGTCAGGCTTAGCAAATGTTATATGCCATGTTTTTTCAAATGAGGTACTGCCTTGTGAAAATTAGCTTAGCAGGTTAGCAGAAACTACTATTTTGTTTTGTGTTTTTTGATGGCTTCTCATTTTTTTCCATAAGTTTTCATTTCCCACCAAAACGTCATGCCAAGGCAGTATACTCCGAGAGGTTACATTCTCATTGTGCTCAGTACTTCTGGCTATTAAGGGCCTTAGGAAAATATGGTTAAGCTACTGTTTTTCAAGCTGCTGAAGTGAGAACAAGCTGCAAGTTTTTTTCTTTCATATTCCAAAGTAGAACGTATCTAGAACAGCAAATACATATGTATACATATAGCGTATTTTTTTTATATTATTGCTAATCAGATGAAGATCAATAAGAATGAACCTTTGATGGTATTTTGAGTTCTCCTTTTAAGTTACATATGAAATATTTTATTGAGTTCATATAATAATTTCTATATTTTTTTCCATTTTTATTCACTAATTTTGCAACAGAGGACTTAATTAGTAGCACAAAGACAAGGATGCCAGACTTGTTTTATGGTAGGCGCAATTACTTTTTAGTGCAGCAGATGGTAAAGAACAGCAGAAATAACAGTAATGACAAAGATAAAATACGTGAAAATAATTTTTATCCCTTCAGTACCACTTGTGCTTCCATATTGTAATTTTTATCACTCCATTTCTGATTTTTACATTAATGCTTAATCGTTATGTAAGACTAACGACACAAATCCTTAGCTGATGAGAATAACTTTCTTGTACTACATCATTGTATACCACCGGTGTGCCTACCAAAAAGCAGATGTAAATTAAGGACTTAACTGTGTAGAAACGACATCTCAGTCTGGACAGGAGACTCACTAGCACAAAATAGTTGCTTCTGTCAGCAGATTTCATGAATATCATGTGACTGTTTACTTCTGTGTTCAAATGAAAATTTAATTCCCTCATAGTAGGCAAAAATACTGATGATCTGTTCAAATAAATAGCTGCTTTTTTTTTTTTTTTTTCCAAAAGCAAACAAGCACCATGGCATGGTCATATCCATAATTTCTTTAATAGAGTCACCATACAAAGCTTTTCCACTTGGTGGTAAGCCTTTGATTGAGCAGTAAAATATTTTTAACCCTTTGTGAAAGGTTTTATAACTATTCAGCTTGTAGTTCCACCAAACTAAAAAGCTATTGGCTATTAGGAGTCTACATTAAGACATCCTCAGCTTAATTCTACTCTTAACAGTGCAATTTCTAACAATGTATCTGGACAACAAAGCCCTCCATTTGAAGGAGAGAGGAGGTAAAGTAATAGAAAAATGACTTTATTCAGTTTGGTCCACAAATATGCTTTCTCATTTCAGGACCTCACCAAGTTCAAGTACGTCTATTCCTCTGACTGGAGACAGCCAGACTGATGCTGACATCCTAGCTTTCATTAAAGCAAGACAGAGCATTCTGCAAAAGAAAGGTAAATCCTCAAAATAATAATAATAATAATAATAATGAAAGATCCCCAAAAATCTCCAGTATCTGAAGGCCTAAATAGCTTTAGTCTACACTTACACAGTGACACAAGTGAGAACTGATGCTAGCAAAATTTGTATTACATTATGTTTTCAGCCATTCTAAACACTTGAGGTTCTTTGCGTGTAATTATTTTAGTAGCTTAATCCTCCAATATAAAACTATGTAGGCTGTCTTCTTTTCCGAACCAGCATGCATGTTTATGCAATAGGCACAATCTACTATACTTTTTAAAAAAAAAATGCATTTGAACATGATTCCTTAGTAATTTAAATACTTTTCAAATCTTTGTTTACTATCTCGCCTAGTTTTCAACTGGTACAAATTTAATTGTAATAATTACCACCAAATAAAGGTTGTGCAAATGATGACATTTCAACCTACCTCATCAAGTAAACTGGCTGCTGTATCTAATGGAGTATGCCTGTAGCAGGCATTTCATTATATCAAGGGCTAATAAAATTTTCTATGACTATTTACTAACAAATCAGTTACTGAGAGCAATCATAGGTAGGCAATAAAGTTAGTTCATCCTACCGGGTAGATAAGTAAATTTGGCAGGAAGCAGAAAGCACTAAATACACAACAGTAGCATTGCAAAGTCACTCAGGAGTAATTCATCATGATAAAGAAAAACAATCTGCAAGGTTTTCTCCTTCTTTATTTTCTTTTTTCTTTTTTTTTAATAATAGTTTTTAGTGGCAGCTAGCAATTAGACAGAAAAATGAAAGCAATAATGGTTACTGAAGCAATAACTTTCCATCAGCACTTGAGCGCTGATGACAGCATTATTCAGCAAGCTATCAGCACCTGGCAGATGGTGTTAGCACTGTCACAAAGTGGGGTTTTGTTATCACTCTGCTTATCAGAAAACTGTCAGGTAAACACACAGTGGCTGAAAAAAGCAGTCCCTTTACATTCATTCAAAGCAAATACTCAACACACTCAGGCTTTGGGTTCCGTTTTGTCTTTATTTAGAAAAGCTGTTGTCAAGTTTCTTCTGCAAATGAAATTAAGTTGAATTTATAGGCTGTTCACTATAAGGAGGTTAGAGATAAGTATCTTACAACAAACATTTCAGGCCTTTAGAGTGTCCAGAACTGATCAGTTTTGTGTACGGTAATCTATCAAACGCATCTTATCCCGTGATCATCTGTCTCCCAATCATACCATGTCAGGGACATCTCTCTCAAATGCCTTTTCCATCCTGCATGCTTTTCAGCAACAGTCAATTACCTAGCATCATACATCAGTTTCAGAAGGGACAAGGTATTATCAACTTCACCAACTGTCAGGCTTAAAGTTATGAAAAGTATTCTTGCAGACAGTCAAAACTTTTACAGTCCTGTTGAAGTTCAGTTAGACAAGATGGGCTGCATCCCCATCAACAGCCCAAAATAACTGACAGTGAACAGACCAACATTTGTGCAGTGCTTATTCTGATCATTCTGTCAGCACAGGACTGATTGGCTCAACCAGTCACTATGCAAGCAGAAAAGAGTAAAGAGGCTTCATAACTGTGACCTGCATATTGAAAACATGTGGGACTTGATGTGTCATAGATAGGAGACAGCTCAGCAACAAGCTGTGAGAAGGATTTGGAGTTAACCTGGCAGGTGAAAGAAGGCTTCACTTCCTTGGTTGCTTGCAAGTAGAGGGAAAACCTCCCAGATCTGAAAGATGGAACCACTGATAGCAGGAAAATTTGATGAAACAAAGTTTGTTCTGGTTTATCAAGGTAAACAGACCAGGACTGCTAAGGAAATACTTCGCCCTTCAGCACAATAGTGGTACATGAGGACATTTATGAGATGCTGTGGTAGCTTTTCTAACTGGAAGAAAATAGGCTGAGGCAGTGCTTCCACTGCTCCTATCTGTGATAGTGATGTGTGTTCTCATTTTCATGTACAGCATGGCACAAGAAATGCAGTAAAGAACAGGACTGGGTAGAGTCCCCTAGGTTTCAGGCTGCTCACCACTTTCTCCTCTAATCTTGCATGAAATTCAAGGTACTGCAGGTTTCACATGAACTGTATTTCATCACTAGACTTCTCACTTCTTTGCAAGCAAGCTTCTGAGATTGTATCAATGCATCGTTGCCTCAGTTATTTTTTCTATCCATCATTTCACTCTTCTTTGATTTGTTTCTAAACTAAAAGAAGGGAAGCATAGTAACTGTTGTAGGGTTGTGCATCATTGACTATAAGGAATTTCCAGTAACAGTTACCTCCAAAGCAAATGAGAACTGGAAGGAAGTTTTGTAAAGAATAGTTTATAAAGATCAAGTACAGATAAGTAGAAAGGGTAGAAGAAGAAGAGTGAATACCTCAGGAATAAAAAAAATTTATAATCAATGTCACACAGAAATTTTTTGTCAATTAATCTCAAACTTCCACTAGGTGGAACAGAGAGAAACGACTGCCAAAGCCTTTAAGTTGAATCACAGCTTCGTGTGTAAGCTGTGTGCCAGTTCCCAGTCCAGTGCTCATTTGTCTTCCCCCTCACCCCCCCCCCACCCCCCACAACTCTCTCTTTCCTTTGTTGTTTCCTTTATTGATCCTGAGTCTTTCAAACTGTTGTACTGGTATCTTAGAAGCAAACTGAGGGCCCCACTTTACATTAGCTGAAAAAGAAAAATGAAATAAAAGAGTATTAATATGTGCTGAAGCCAGTAGAATGGAAAATAAGTATGATAAACAGAAAGCATAAGAATGCTTGATATCCTTAGTGACAGTAACATGGGTGAAATAGTGAGAGATCTCAGGGAAGATTTGCCCAGTTTCTGTAGGTTGTTACTATTTGTTTTCTAAGCAGAGATGAATTAAAGCAGATATATCCTCAGAGTATTGCTGAGATTGTCAAAGCACTGTAACAACTAAGTTGAAAATCTTTTACGAAGTACTCTGCAAACATGCACTTTTGTTGCCTTCTTCAGTCTTAAGGAAAATTAATGAAAATACAGAAAACTAATCTTTTTCATCTTAGAAGTTTTAAAGTATCTTAATTTTCCTCTACTTTGTGTATGTGAAATTATTTTTTAAACTGATGAGATATTCTAAAACACAGCCTAGTATATTTTTTATCTCCTTTCAGGCCTGGGAAACAAATGAAGTTCTTGTGGCAGTCCATTATTTCCCTTTAGAAACTGTTACAGACTTTCTTCTTTACCTTCCTCTTCTGAGAAGAAACGGCTGCTTTGGATGTACCGATTTAAGTACAATGATATAACAGTGACTTGTGTTTGACAGCAAAAATCCATTTCTTCAGGGGATTATATCTAAATATTTGTGTTCAGTTTCAGCAGCTTACATTAAAACTAAGCAAAACTAACACAAATAATCACAATTTTGCCAAATATATTTGTTTATTGGGAATTTATTGTCAGTTTCCTAGATGTAAAATTTATTTAATGTATTAATGTTCTTCTACATCTTTAATCTGGGGAATACATATTGCTACTGATTGAATGTTCTTTTCCTCTTTTGGTATGTATATACTGGAAACTTGCAAAGAAATCAGGTGAAATTGACTGGTTTTATTTGCATGGATATGCATAAAGCGTTATAAATTTCATCTATTTGGCATCTAGGGATGTCTGAAAAAAAGTTTTCCAGGTTAAAAAATGTTACAAAAATAATTTGAAATCTTTTGCTGATTCTAATTATTCCCAATGTGTAAAAATTTTAATACCTGATTATTAAAATATGGATATTGTACTGTAGTATGAAACTTAATTTTTATTGGAAATAACCTCCACAATTCAATATTTCCGGAACTATTTCATTTGAAACACACCAGCAGCCACCTCACTGTGCTCACATCCACTATTTGGTCTCCAGAAATGTTCAGCAAGCATTGATGAATGTCAGTGGGTGCCATTTTTTCCACAGTGAGGAATTCAGTGACACACCTTTGCTTCATACACACTTCCGTATCAGATGCCATTGTGTCAAACTGCCCCTCTACTGCCATCTGTCACACAGCAACGCCACGTAATGGAGTATTGGTGGGAAGGTTCAACCTCTGTTGCTGTACTGCCAACATCCGCCTCTAATATCATGGGCCAACAAATCAATATATCTTCTCCTAATATTTTTTTCTGTTTTGCTTCCTGTACTGTTTGCTCAGTGATAAGGCAACCTTTATCTGAAAATGAAAACGTTCCATGTTTTCACCTATGTGAGCATAAAGTAGTAAATGAAAATTATTGGCTTCAATCTGGAGTGAGAAAAAAATGAGAAATAGAAACTTGCCAAATGGCAGTGTCATTCCTGAAGAAATGCACTCAGTTTCTGCTATCCATATTTAACATTGTTCTAAATAATTTCCTTAACTCTGTCGTAAGGAGCAAGGCAAGTTCAAAACAATTCAGTATTTCCATGTACAAGTTGTTCAGGCTGTAATGCATAACCTGAAGAAGAAATAAGTCCCTGGATCTTTGCATCCTGTTTGTCATCTAGTTCTGTTCAGAGAGGTTTCTTCCAGAAGAAACAGTCCTGAAATTCATTCTTCATCAGAAGTATGAAGACAACAGGGTCAGCCAAGGTATCATTAAACCACTGAATTACTTACTTTACAAAACAGCTTGTTTGTGTCTCTGTAAATTATTCTCCTTCTTATCACAGTGGTATATTTTCTAGCCTTTGAAACAAAGTGAGCTCTGTTAGGCCCATTTATATTCATTATCTGTTCATGTTTAGGAATTTTGGGGGACTGTAACAACAATAGGTGAAGTAACTGGAGAACCCTCAGTCCTTTGATTTGCCACATGTAATCCACATAAGGTGATTCATGACCTTGATTGTAGGCCAGGGTGTCATTTTGGTCCTTTCCAGGTGGCTCAGATTTTTTTCTGGAGAAAATCTACTGTATCAGTCATGTATTACAACAGCACTGAGGGAGGAGATCATAACTAAAGGAATGAACAAGGAGATCATGTTCAGATCTGTATTCAAAATACCTTTTGTGAGAATTCATTCCTTGGATTTGAAACTAAATGCACTCTTGTTTTGACGTTGGCAGGGAGCACAGGAACTATAGGGCCTTTGTGTCAATTTCCAAGTTTAGATACTATTAAGAGTAGTTATTTTCCTTCGGGATTTTTTATTTCTAAAGTTTGTGGACTCAGGTTTTATTTATTTTCTTAATCAGAGGAACATTAAAAGAACAATAAAAGAAGATAGATCAGACACTGAGCTTTGTCATTCCATCATTAAAAGGGTCGTGCTAGCACTGTTATTTTGGCATATAGTATATAATGTTTTTTACCTCATAGCTAGATTTCATTTCCAATGTTGTAACACAATCTGAGCTCACTCTTCCAGATCTGGAATTCACTCTGAAATCATGAGTGTTCTTCATTCCAAATTTATGCATTTGATTTTCCTTTTATATGTGTGATTTTCCTTTTATAAATTGTGAACTACTGACTTACCAATGTAGTAACTCAACACAAGGGAAAAAGATCCCTTTCCAAACAGAGTACTGATGAGTTCTATAATTTAAATCTGAAGACACACACTTCTTTAGCTTTTATGGGAGAGCAAGTATGGCAGCATCAGCAACTTGCAGACTGTTCCTTCCACATTTACAGAACACACTATTCTGTTCACCTGTATGGAAATGTGCAAGTCTGTGAAAATGTTTTCTTAAATACATGCTCCATGATTCTGCCTCTACACTTATCTGTAAGGTCACTCACCTATGAAGTGTTCATCCCTAACTGTTTATCTACTCTTCAGTTTCTTGTGCAAATGTAGTTGATTTATTTGTTTGCTTCTGTCTGCAGAAACACAGCTTTCTACATCGTCCCCAGGACATATCACATATTCCATGTGTCTCCCAAAGTTCTCTCCAGCTTTTCATTTCCCATTAATTGATTTTGGTTGCTTTTTTTTTTTTTTTTTTAAATGCTTTTCAAGTAATAGTCATTGTAAAGATCATAACACCTCTGAAAGGTATTTAGAAATCATTTCACTCAGCCAACCAAATAGGATACATTGCTGAAGTTACAATAGTTTAAGTAGGAATACCTGAAGTATAGTAGTAAGCACAACCTGACAATTTTAGTGTCTCAGCTTTCTAAACCTTCAGAAAAATATAATCCTACATTTAAGTCTAAATTGACACTTTTTCCTTAAGGCACAAGAATTCAAGCTTCTAAGTTCAGTGGCTAGAATGCCTTGTTGAACCGAACAGAAAGAACAGAAGGGAACACAGAGAAGATTCAGTGTTTTATTTGTTCATTAGTAACTTAATAGTTTAGTACTTCTAGAAATATACTTCAACTGTGGGAATCTGTTTCAGACCAGCTATGTGCATACGTTTGCATCCATTCCAGAAAACCAGAAGGCATTCTCTTGGACTGGTAGAAGTGGGTCTTATAAACTGTAACACAGCAAATATCTGGATCTCTCAACAGAGAGTCCTGCTAGTATTACGGGCTGTTGTGCAACATCTCAGGCTCACCTACCCATAATATTTCTCAAGGAATGGAACAACAAGTTGTATCTTTTTATTTTGGAGGACAGTACATAGTTCTTGCTGGATACTCGTAAAGTAATTGTCAGTCACCCTCAGTGCCAGCTATGAGAAGGTCTTCCACCAGTAATAAACAGATTGGACATCTCTGTTGCTTCGAAGCAGTTTGGTTCATAATGTTAGTCCATATCAATGTAGCTTCTAGTTACTACATTTCATTTCATCTAAGAAAAGCCATGCAAAGCACCACGGCTTTGAGTCTTTGTGTATTGTACATCTATTCTAACTTCTTTCTGTTCTCTAGTCACAGCAACAGAATGGTCCTGGACAAATTAAAAGATCTTCTGGGAGTTGCCCACCATACCCTTCACTGTCCACAGTGACAAGAGGCCTTCTGTTGCCCATCAGTCTTTCTCTTTGGGGTGGGATGTGGCCAGAAATTCAGTTCAAATAGAAGCTGCAGGGAATTTCCAAGGTATGGATAAGAAGAGAAACATTCTTTTCAGTCGTTTTCTCTGAGCATTATGTCTTGTTCAAAGGCAGGTAAAAAAACAATCCTGAATACAAAGGAAGGATATCTGTATTCAGAACATTTTAATGAGAAGGGAGCTTTACAGAATTGCAGTCCTAGCCACATGGCCTTCTCATTGTGCATATATGTGTGTGTGTTTTCTTTCAGAAGCAGTCTGGCACAGATGACTCTAGCTTTAAGGGTCTTCCTACAAAAAATATGCTAGCCCAGCTAATTTGCAGAGCATGATAATCTTTAAAGCTCCCTTAAGTGAGCCTCTGGTACTTTTTTAGCTAATGATTAACTTGAGCCCCTTCCCCCCTTTCACATGTGGATAAAAAAGGGAAATATAGAGACTGAAAGCAGCAGGCATGAGTAGTTCCTTCCCTAACTCCATGGACTAAGAGGTGTTCAGGTGTGGAATCATCTGACAAAGAGTTCAGAACTATCAGGCAAAGCAGTGAGGGAGCTGATCTTTTTAGGGTAAAAAAGAGAAACTGTTTTGTGACCAGGCTGAATTCAGGATGTTTATGAGCTTTATCACCCTACTTTCACTGGTACCAGCAATGTTTGTGTGGTACAGACGGCAGCTATTCAATGTTCCATTTATTCAGCTTCATAGTCTTCTTAGTTCTGGAGATTCTGATGTAACTGGAGAGTTTATAGTGATTTCTTGTACAGAGGTCTAGTGTTTAGAGTAAGGCTTTACTTATCAGTACTTTTAGAGTCTCTTCATGGCTCTACATTCATATCACCCTGGGTAAGTCATTAAACCAGTTTTATTTCAGCCTCCCAGTCTGGAAGACAATATCTATCATAGAGGGCTTGTGTCCAGCTTCATTTGTTTGATTGAGATCTTTGGATAAAATTGTTTTCATAAGAGGAATGCTATGATTCACATATTTATTAAGTCATAAATATTCTCTATTCTGGATAGAGAAAAGATGAGGAAGGATAAAATTTGCCTGTTAGTCTAATTTTTTACGGGCATGTTACCCATATTTTCTGTTAAAACTATCTCCAGCACAGTAGCTGGGAACACTGGTGAATGATTTCTGAGTGCCCAGGGTAGTACATATCTTGTGAGCATAACCTAGTAAGTACTGAGCAGGGACTGGCAGCAGCAGCATGCCCTTCCTCACAGCACCCAACTGGCAGATCAGCTGGACTCCACTGCTGGTGCTAGGGTATCTCTTTTACCTCCTCCTGGGTGCTATGGTGTTCCAGCTGCTGGAGAAGCAGGCAGAAACCCACTCTCGGGACCAGTTCCACTTGGAGAAGCTCAAGTTCCTGCAGAACTACAGATGCTTGGACAGGCAAGCCCTGGAGCAGTTCATACAGGTAAGAGGAGCAGGCTTCCATTATTTTGGCTCAAGCATTATTTTTGTTAGAAGCAATGTTACTATTGTGGCCAAGCATATCATAAATTGATCTGCTGTCCACAATGTTAAAGGACTAACTGTACAGCAGAAAGGCAATGCTTTCTCAAGCCCTTTCGTGTATCACTTTATTTTAGCCTATTCATGAACACCCAAAAAATGAAAAAGTGTTGATGCACCTTCGTGCTACCTTACAATAATTCCAACTTCATGGTTTGTGACTCCCTCATTAAGTATTGCAATGGAATTTTGCATGGAGAGAAAAACATCACAAAAACTAGATTGTCCTTCTAAGGCACTTCAGCCCAAACCTATGCAAATTGTGCCCTTTCTTTCTTCTGGAGATTGTCTATTGCCCATGAATGTATCCACCAGAAGCTGTATAATTTGTCATTTAAAGCAAGTACTAAAGAGCTCTTAGCTCTTATTCAGTATGGGTTGTCAGTTAATAACATCTACAATTACATTTTAATCTGTCTCTCAAAACAGGCTGGAGATGGATTGCAAGTCCTTACTTGGTATTATTATGAACAAATTCATTCTAGCATTATAAGAATTGCACAAAAATTCCTTGAATTATCACTTTATTCAGGGTTGGAATTTCTCCAGACACGGAGCTCAGTGCCTGCATGGTTTGAACTCTTACTATCAGGTCATTACAATCGACAGAAATACTTAACAGTGCAAGATTACTGAGGATTTCCACGAAGACACATGCTTTAGATCAATAAAAAACCTAGATTGTATAAATCGGTTTGAGGAAACGGTGAACTTCCAGTCAAAAAGGGATCAGAAGGTAACTGAACTCTGTGTACAAGGACAATGATCTGATGACTAATACTATGACATATTTCTTATGGAATATTTGACTTTGTCCAAAGAAGGACTAGAGTTTTCAAGAGCTTACATGCCTGAAAACATGCCTGTTTCTTTCCATCTACATCAGTTGTTGGTGTTACCTGCCTTTCCCTTCTCTCTGTGGTAATGACAGTAAAGAGGAAGACCGAATCTCACTCTAAACCACACTTGCATGCTTTATAGAATTAAAAGGCTGTTAAATCTCTGGTACTCTAGAAACCTTAGGGAGGATTCACAGATGTCCAGATTCTCTTTCCTCCAGTGGAGCTTCCTTTGCATTTCCAGGCCACTCAGACTATGGCATTTTGCTCTGTCTCAGCTGAATCAGATACACTTCACTTGTCAGCTGTTCCAGACAAAACCAGCTGAGGGCACCAAATTATCATACACAGTGCAACAAGCTTTAGTGTATTCAGCACTTAACCTTCAAGGTAATTGTGGAGGTGCCCTCTCAATGTCATTTAGGAAAGTTGTCCAGCTCCTCCTAATAGTATGGAATAGAATTCCTTCAAGATTACATCTCTAACTAATGCAGGGGATCAATCATTTGACTGTACATTTTAACTGCATGGTTAAGGAGACCTGCCTACCATGACAGAGGTTCCAGCCTAAAAAGTGAGTGTTCATGCTGTGGTGAGACATTTGGCAAAGATATGAAGTTTGTAATGTGGACTTTAAAAGTGATATCTAGGAAAAAAAGAGGTTCTTGAAATTCCAGCCCCTGAACAGACGGCAGCCTGTTTAATTCAGAGATATCCTCAGGGAGAACAAGAGAACACATTATTCATTAAGACAGCTAATAAGATGTTTGATACACAACCAGGAGCTGGATCTCTTTTGCACATAGCAGTTTGATTATCTGTTAAGAGCTATCTGGAACAGCTAATCTCCAGACCACGAGAATCTTGATATTGACTAAAAATTGCTGGGAACTCATAGCCAAAAAGAGTAATTCATCCTCGCTAGTATTTACATGGACAAAACTGAAACAAGCATGCTCCTCATACCCTTTGCCACTGGTACAAACACATATTTACACATGCCCAAACTTACATTTGGAATAAGATGACTACACCAGGGAAGGAAAAGAGCTATATGTATTTTTTAAGGCATAACTTCACTTTATATTCCAAGTTTGATGACCCTGGGGACTCCCTTCATTCCTCTCCCCTTAGCCTTCGTGTAGTTATGGAACTGATTCTGCTTCAGTGGCCAGTGGTGATAAGAGTTCAAGTTCCTGGCCAGCTCTACTGCAGAGTTTTGCCACATCAGCATAAGACCTCTCTCAGGTCATTTTACTTAAGCTCTGCCCTGTTATCTGCACTATTTACTGCTCTGCTTGCTTAAGATGGAAAGTAATATCTACTTATCTGCTGTATTTTTTTCTTACATTTTTCCTGTTGATGTGTAATGTGTGGCTCATCTTTGCTCCCTTGACCTCTTCTACCTCAGGTCCTCATGGAAGCATGGGAAAAAGGGGTCAACCCAGAACGAAACTCTACGAATCCCAGCAACTGGGACTTCAGCAATTCTTTCTTTTTTGCAGGAACTGTTGTCACTACTATAGGTGAGATAATCTCTTTCCTTATAAATTGGGGTTTCCTCCGGCTGTCCTGCAAATCCCTGAGAAAAATAAAATGACTGTACTGAATACACCTACAAGATGATCTTAATTACTCGGGGTTATATTTTCTCACGTATTTCAGACAATACCTATTCTTGTGTATCCATCATATCAGATCTGCAAAAATGGCCAAGTGCCTCTTTGACATATGTGATATGACTGTGTACATGCACAGCAAATCCTGAGGTCTCTTTGAAGTACTCAGTTACATTCACTATAAAATCAGACTTGTGGAAAATCATGCTATTTGTTCAGAATGGCATTTTCCACATTAAATGTTCTCTTAGCAATAGTGAATACGCAGAGCTCTATCATAAGATATAGCAATTTATAGGCAGAATTCATTGTGCGAAATCATAGGCCTGCGTGTCCTTCAGGCTTAATGGAAGTGGGCTTCCAAGCCCAAGAAATGATGGCCTGCAGATTAACCATGAAACCTTTTCTTGTAGCTCTCTTTTTCTTCTGTTCCAGGCTATGGTAACCGGTCCCCCAGCACAGTGGCAGGACAAGTCTTCTGTGTGTTTTATGCCTTATTCGGAGTGCCACTCAACTTGGCCTTCCTTAACCAGTTGGGTAAAGGCCTCAATGCTCATCTGATTACTCTAGAAAGATGGGTGCAAAAGCCAGGCCATGACCAGGTACAGCATGCATCTATCATTTCTTCCCCACTAATAGAAACTATTTTCTCAGGGAGGTAGTGCAGCTGCTAGTCTGGATTTCCTTGAGTGTGTTTACATCTTTTTGAAATACAGCAATTATATTGCCCTCTATATCAGAAAATCAATATGCTATATTTATCTATGATAGCTTTATAGTAATCTGCTTTTTCCCGAGGGACTCCCAATTTGCATTTTTAAATGCTGATTCAGCAGAACTGTTAAGCAAGCATAGCCTCAATTTTGAGCAGGGTCTTTAAGTTCTGGTGACTTTAGCAGAGTATACTCACGTACACACACTGCTGAATCAAGCTCTTATTATCTAGCCTATGCTAGTATCTACCCCAGAATCTAGGTCTATATTATGCAAAGACAACTTATTTTTATTGGCCTGCTAATCTGGCTTGAATTACCCTCCCTGATTGTGCCAGTAATTTAGTACTTCCTTCCTTTTTCTTTTTTTTCTTTCTTTCTTTTTTTTTTTTTTTTTTTAATGTAAATAAGCCATCCTTCTCTGTAGTTACAGTTTGTTAGTGAGTGAATTAGTCCAGATGTACTGGAATAAGGGAAACACTGATAATGTGAAATATGTGAAGGTCGTTTGTAACAAAGTTAGTGCACGCTTCTGAGTGAGAGGTTCGGTGTATTGACCCCTTTAGATACTGAAAAGGGAGATATGGTTAGATATTTTGAAACATTTCAGCTTTGTCTCATGTGTCTTTTTTTTCTCTTTCTCATTTGTAAAAATCACTGAATTACTGCATTCTTTACCTACACAGGGAAAGATTTTCTGATGAAGATATATAAGTACCATTAAATGCAGCTAATTTATATAAGCAAAACATTTCTTAACTGCCTTATCTATGTCTGTTTCTCAGCTACATGCAGCTCTTTCAGCACAAGGGTTTTCATGCTAGTATAGCTGGATCTTTCCTGAGATTTTCAATGCAATTTAGGGATGTAATTTTTTCTTTTTCATAACTTCAATTATCACTCGATTTTTGACAGAACTCCTATGACCGGGTGAAGCTTTGGAGCTTTATCTGCTTCTTCACCCTGAAAAGCTACCAGGAAACCATTTCACCTCCTTTTAAACACAATTTAATCCTGCTTTTGGAAATCAAAATCAATTCTTCATTCCTGACTTACTCTCCTCTACCGTGTATGTTGCTACTAGAAAGTTCTTAAAAGCCAGAACAGTATGTAACACTGTGAATTTCAGAGCTTTGTGCAATCTTCATTATCTAATTGAGTGCAATTACACTTCTGGAATAAGCTAAATTTGAACAGAAATCAATTACATCATGTTGATAAGTAATTTTCAAAATGCTTTGCAAGTGAAGTTAAATGATTGCCACGAGTTTGCATCAGACTATGCAGCACTGGTCAAAAGTTCACCAGAGCCACAACTGTGTTCCCTGGTAACCCACGAGTTCCTGATCCTCACTCCTTAGATCAAACCACCAGGCCATTCCCCTGTCCGTGACCCATCCACAGACATTCCGTGTATCTATCTGGTGCAGCCACATATGTTGTAACTTAGCAGGCCTTAACGTCTCCCAAAAGACACACGTTTGTAATGAGAGACACAGATCTACTCTGTGCTGACAGAAAACAGCCCTGCTCTGAATGCTTCTAATTTTAAAATAAAAGCAGGCAAACTGACTTCATTCAAATTTCATCCAAACATATTTTTGGCTGAGCTCTTGCAAGCCACTTTATAAATCTTTGGAAGCAGTCACAGCAAAGAGAACCCCAATTTGTTCTTGCCAATCTTTGTGTCATGAGCTTGGTGCTATTCCTGAAAGACTGGATCCAAGTGCTTACAAGAGCATCTCCATTTAAATAGAAAAAGTGAACATTTCATTCCTATGGTTGCTATAGTAATTTTGAAAATATGACTCAAGTGTACTTCAAAACTCATTGCAAAAAGCTTTAAAACATCTTTCTTTTTTTCCCACTTTTGAGATATATATATTTTCAATTCATGATCCAGTATCTATGTAAAGGATAAACAGCAAGGTCAGCTTGTAGTTCACGGAAGCGTTGGTTTATCCTTCTCTTTTTGGACACAGCTCCCAGCAGGAGTAGGTTTATGCTTTAAGAGCAAAACAGACCCAGTAATTTTCACTAGACAGATGCTTACTGCTGTTTTGCTGATATCTTCCTTTTATCTTTCAGGTGGTTCAGAGACTGGCAGTGGCTGTCTTCCTGACTGCAGGGACCTTGCTTTTTCTAGTGTTCCCACCACTGGTTTTCTGTTATGTAGAGGGCTGGAGCTATGGAGAAGGCTTTTACTTCACCTTCATCACCCTGAGCACCATTGGCTTTGGGGACTATGTAGTAGGTAATAATGAGGATAAACATGGTTAAATTTTATCTTTTTGCCCACATTCTCTCCTCACTGGGAGGAGCTTTGTTGATATTAGGTATTCTGGTGAAAGCCTAAGTACAGAGAGCATAGATAAGTATTCCCCTATAAATACAGTATGAGAGAGAGAGAGCGCTGATAATAATGAGGTAATACGTGGCATGGACATTTTTTTCTCTCGAGCAGCTAAGCTGAAAGTCACCATATTCATGTGATGTATGACACTGAATACTCATTCAACAGTGATTATACCTAAGTTTGTATGAATGTGATCCATGGGTGACAGGTGGAATATAAATGAAATCTCTGAAGTCTTTGAGACGTCCCCTCCTAACAGTTATTTGTTTCAGCAAGTGCCTACCATTCCCAATACAAAAACCTGTAAAACATGAAACTCTCAGTACTGACAGTGGGAAGAAAATTACGAACAAGCCCTGGAGGACTGTGAAAATACATGAAAATACATGAACCCTTGAAAGAGTGTATAGTCTTCGAAGATCTAGGCTGAAACTTAGCAATAGAGATATATGAGGTATCTTTCCATGCACGAAATGGATGGCTGTGATGCTGTCCTGTGTCCATATCAGCTGCACCAATTGAACAATTTGTATATATACCAAACCAGGGGTTAAGATTTCCATAAGCACTTAATTAAAATGGCTGCACATTCCAAAAAGTATACTCCGAGTGATTTTGAATGCTGGCTAATCAAGTATGTCACAATACAAAAAGTAATGAGTATATCACTGTGGTAGTAAAGCATATATTTTAAAATCAGATGAGATCTCGTGTGGGTTGCTTGAGTAAAATTTGGCTAATGTATATTGAGCAGTAGATTTCTAGGATGATTTTTGTTCATCAGCAATTGGAAACACTCAGCTTTGTTCTGTCCTGATTAACTTTAGATTTTTCTCTTTTTATTATATAGCCTTAGCTCCAGAGATTTTATTCCAACCGTTCAAAGCTAAACCTGAGATTTGGAACAAGAGGAAAAAAATAATAATAATGCCCATAAATTACACGAACTTGTTAAGCTTACACATTTGTGTGGGGAAGGGGAGGTTATGACTGTGTGTGTTGTCTGTCAGGCCAAAGCAGTCAAGATTAACACGTGAGGTTTCCTGGATTTTTCAGGTGCAAACCCCAACAAGCACTATATCCCACTCTACAGAAGCCTAACTGCAATTTGGATTGTTTTTGGCTTGGCCTGGCTGGCCTTGGTCTTCAACGTTGGAGCTGATTTGATGGAAAAATTCCTTCAGCTCAAATGGCACAAGCCTGACTTAAGCTTGTCAGAAGGAGCCCCAACCAAACTGGAAGATGAACCCGAGCAGCCCAGGATTCACATACCTACCTGAGCAAGGTACACAGAGAGCAGTCTTGAGGGAGCACCTTTAATCTGCATCTCATACTAAGCAAGCTCTGTGGATGAAGGATAAAACTACATGTCGCAGACAGTTTCCGGAGCAAGAAACCTTTACACACACTGTCAAGGCATCAGCCAATTAAGACCTCCAGAGAAGTAGCGTGCATAGTAAAGCAACTGTCGCAGATTCATTTTGTACTTCTCACCTAACAAAGGCAACTTCCCTCAAAGTAATCAATTACTGTCCTTTCCCATTTTGTATTGGAATCCTGTTCTTTTGGTCATTCATATTCAAAAAATCCAAGGTGAGTGCCTCCCAGCTCCCACAAGAAGTGCTATCACTAAGAATCACCAATGGATAAAGTCGTGTTCAGAAGTCCTCTTTCATTTCTGGTTGGAAAATGAAGATAACCCCAGAGATAACAATGGCAATGACCATCTGTTTAATGGCATCCACTCAGTTAAGATTTGTTTGATATCATCTAGAAGTAGAGGCTTTCATGTAAAAAGGTAACATTTCTTTCGTTCCTGAGCTAACGTGCTTCTCTCTTAAATTGTGTAGAACTTTTGTGTCTACCCAGCACCGTCTGAACTGTTACACTTCCATTTAGAACTAAATGACAGGTCAGAGCAGGTCCTTACCACAGTTCATTTCACAGCCACCTGAAAACAACACGTTAAGCTAAATCTCATTGCAAGCAAACTTCCTTATTTCCAGTCAGATCACTATTATTACAGTCTGGCATTTGCTTGGACTGGTTCAGAGAAGAATTATCATGCATTGTATAGTACTGATGCTGTGCATTTACCTCTAAAGAAGTCTGATAGGCTCTTGTGCTAAATCTGATCCTCGGCCATTCGTGTGGCACTGGCAGTGGAACAGAGAGATTGGTTCTATCAATTATCGTAAGCCAAAAGTAACAGCAGCCATCTCCAAAGAGACAGAAGAGCCACAGAATTTTACCCAGGCAGCTCGTAGCAGGCTTGCCACTGGGATATGAAACTGTAGTCATGCTTCATATTAAGTAAGCTGTGGAAACTTGATTAAGCAATTATGTATTCACTCTGAGCGTCACACCAGATTGTTTGTAATCATCACTAACATCTTCTGTGGATATGCTTGTAATAACATACACGCTGCTATTTGTTCAGTGTGACTTATTAACCAGCAACTAATCCACTTAAAACTCATGTTAAGTGGAACTTTAATGTAAAGTGTGACTGAAATATGACTGGGCATGCAGACTAGCCCCAAGGTAGTCCCAAGGTAACAGGCTACAGAAATATCAGATGTCAACATTTCAGCAGATACTTTATATTTCATTTTAGGGAAGTGTCCACAAAACATGTAGATACTTGTGTGTAGGTTACAAATCTCACATACTTGCTGTCCTAGACTTTCACTCTGAGGAGAGTCCAGCAGGCTCTTGCATCTGGCTCGGTGCTTGTTTGCTTTCTTTTTGCAGTGCTAATTACTAACTCCTGCCCAGTGCAGTTTGGCTGTCAAATCTGAAATGCCAGCATGTAAGAATGCCATCTTTAGCTTATTCAATTCATTTGAAAACTGAGCTCTCAAATGCTTATTCATCTGAGATTTCCTTCACATCTTACGACTACTTACTTCACAGATTTTATCTTAGTCTCTGCACTGATCTTCCTCAACAGTTCCCATAAATTTGCACAACAGTTTTCTTTGTAGCCTGGTAGCAGACAGCTCTGTCCTGTCTGGCTTTTTGTATCTTCACAAATCTCCTGAGAAACATACTTTCTCAGTATTCTCTCTTCTTAGGCATAATGTTAGCACTTGATAGCATCATCACCATCGCTATACTCTGTAACTCTCTTGTGCCATAAGACACTTCTGGTCCACTTGTGTGAAAGACAAAGCTAAATTCTGCTGACCTTCATATCCGGTCAGTTTCATTCACCTCTCCTTTTTCCATGCCACCTTGCTTTATCTAATCACAGCCAGTCATAAAACATGCGGTAGTCTAAAGGTGATGATATAAACTGTTTTATAACATGTTGCATGCCATAAAAAGTGATAATGGGGTTTATCAGGGAAAAAAAGCATGTGTGGACTACTTACTGGCAAAGAGTTTGTTAAAACCTTTCTTACGTGACATCCAACAGCAGAGAGTTTGAGCTCATTTTACCTCACCCCCCCATATTGCTCCTATACTTCGTACTGGTTTTGCAAAGTAGCAGCACGATGAAACTACCTTCTGAAATTTTTTGCTTCTACTGCTTTTGGCAAGGCTGAGAGTAGCTATAGTAGTTCACGAGCTGCCTGCCAGAAGACTCAATAAAACCAAAAACCCACCAGAAAAAAAAGAAAAAAAAAAAAGTAGAATACGGCCACAGTGGGAAAATAAAAAAAAAAAAAGAGAGGGAAGATAATGCGTTAGGCAAGTGACAAAAGTTTCTTGCATGCTGTCAATTTTTCAAGATCCTGAGATCCTAGAGGTCATGCACATCCATAATCGTGCTTCTTTGTGATACACACTGGAAGCTTTAGCCCAGTTTTTTTGTACGGATGGATCAAGTACCCATCTTCTAACAAAAAGGGATGGTCTACAAGCATCATCTGAACTGCTAAGAGAAATAATCTGTGGAAGAACTGTATGGTCATGAGGGCTTACCAAGAGACAGAGGAGTGCACAACAGGACTCTTGCTCCTTTAACAACCCACTTTACCCGTGGTGCAGCCCTGCACAGAATGGAGCTTCCACAACCAGCTACAAGATGCTCAGCTCAACTGCATGGGCACCGTCATTTCTGAAGCCCTGAAGTCTGTGACAGAAGCAGTGCCCACATCCCATTGGTGAAGTGGAGGAGCAGCACACTGTACTAAGCAACTATCCTTTAACCCCACTCAACAAGCCCTTCCTCGTCCACCAATGTGTTGGAACCTTCCAGACAGCATCAAATCATCATCTGCAGATATTTGAGCCAGTCTCTTCACAAAATAGAAGGCTAGCACATATGTATCCCTTCCAAAGGTATGTAGATAGAGGTATGTAGTGCCCCCTATTTATTTCCATGAAAACTAGTTGATAGAGCAAGTTCTCAGTTACAAAACATAGTCACCACCAATAGCTATGCATTTTCACCAGCAACGAACAAGAACCTGCATGCTGCATTCATAAACATCCATGCCAGTGGAGGTGACCACTGCTGAAATGCACCACCCACTGCCTCACTACGCTCACATCCTCTGTTTGGTCTCCAGAAATGTTCATTAAGCATCAGGAGATACCAATGCGTGTCATTTTTTCCACTGTGAGGAATTCAGACATACCTTTGTTCCATACGCACTTCCATGTCAGATGCCATTGTGTCAGACTGTGCCTCTGCTGCCATCTGTCATGCAGCAACAACACGTAATGGAGTATTGGTGGGAAGGTTCAACTTTTCCTGCCATATTACCAACATCTGTCTCTGACGTTGTGGGCCAATACAAAAACATAGGAGGCATTACGTTTGAAGCAACCCCCGTACAGTACATTTACTAATTGCAAAGTGACATTCCTGAGAATACTCATGAAAATTAACCAAACATTTTGTCAAAATGTTATGTGATTCTTCCAAGATATATAGTGAATTTTAACCTCTTCCTCCCCAAATTACTTCTAGCAAGCACATGCCTGATGCCCTGGGTTTTCATGCAGTCCTGTAGCTGCAAGCCCTGAGCCTCACCTGTAATTTGTTTTACATTGTTTGTGTGTAAGCATTAGTCAGTTATGTTCTACGCAGTAGTGTGCTTTATAAAAACTGATTTTAATGTGTTTATTGTGTAAAAATACAGCTCTATTTCTGTATCTTGAATGAAAGAAAACTGTATCTACTTTTCAGTTTCTTTACATCTTTCTCTGGTGTATTATTTGTGGGAATTTTTTTTTTCAGTTTACTCATCATTCAGTAATGAAGACATTGGAAAGGCAGAATGAAGCATCAAGAATTTTGGTTTTTTCCTTATTTGTTTTTAGACTGTGTTGATGACATAACCTAAGCAGGAATTGGTATATCTTACAGTGTTTTAGCAGTGAAACTTTGCCAGTCTTACGCTGGCATAACCTTGGAAGTGCAATTCTGAATCTTGTCAGAAAGACCGTGGGCTTATGAAAGACAGCCCAAAGCATCCCCCAGAAAACATCAGCACATTAGCAGAGCTGTCCGAGTGCTGCAACATGTTTGAGCACTGCCTGGGATTGTTCAGTCCAGAGAAGAGGAGGCTCAGGGGAGACCTTATCTCTTTCTACAACTGCCTGAAAGGGGGTTGTAGCAAGGGGGGGATCAGCCTCTTAGGTAACAGTGATAGGATGAGAGGTAATGACCTTAAGCTGTGCTGAGAAAGTTCAGGCTGGATATTAGGAAAAACTTATTCTTCAAAATTGGTGAGGCAGTGGCACGGGCTGCCCAGGGAGGTGGTGCAGTCACCATCCCTGGAAGTGTTCAAGAGCCGTGTGGATGTGGCACTGAGGGATGTGGGCAGTGGGCATGGTGGGGTGAGCTGAAGGCTGGACGAGATGATCTGAGAAGGTCTTTTCCAACCGTAATGATTCTGTGTTTTTATGAAGCACTACCATGGCAATAAGATCATGGAGCAGAAATTTCCTGCTCGGAAATTTAGCGGTTTTATTCTTTCTTTTTTTTTCATTTTCCGCAATAAAATATGCGAATTACAAACTTTCTGTACACCCAAGATGATTTGGTTGGTTGTCACTATGTGTGCAAGAACCCAGTGGTTCATTTGATGCTGTCCTGTACAAGAAAATAAGGGCTTAAACGGGGAGTATCTGCACGAAGGTGCTCAAAGGAAAGCAGTGAAAGGACTATTGCACGAGTTCCTTCCTCTCCTGTTCACCTTTACATCCGATCTACACCGGTTCGTTTCCAATGGCTTATACGAAGGAGTCGTTATCCACTGCAGCTGTGCCGAAGGATGAGAGCAGACCTGCAGTCGGCCGTACTGAAGCGGCTCAGCTACCGGCGGCAGAACCTGAGCAGGAGCATCCCTCGCGGCTCCGTGCGGCTCCGTGCGGCGCCGGGGCGAGGGCGGGGGCCGGGGAGGGGCCGGTCGGGCTCTGCCTCCTTCCGCTCCGGCTTCTTCTGCCCCGCGGGCGACGACAGCGGCAGTCATGGGGGTGGCTGTGGGGCGGCGGAGGCGCTGGGGCGTGCCGGTGCTGCTGCTGGCTTACCTAGGTTACGTGGGGCTGGGGGCCGGCGTGCTGCAGGCGCTGGAAAGGCCGGCCGAGGTGCGGGCGGCTCGGCGGCTCCTCCAGCAGCGCTGGGAGCTGCTCGCCAACCACACCTGCCTGCAGGGGCCCGCCCTGCAGAGGCTCATCCAGGTGAGCTCCGGGCTGTCCGAGCATCCGCTCGTATAAGGGCTTCTCCCCGTCGCCGCTGTCCTCGCAGGAGTTGCGGCGTTTGCTGGTTTGTAGGTGGTGGGTCCTGCGGTGGGTACGTGGGGTGAATGGCAGGAAGTTCTGGGTTGCTGTTGAATTAGTCATGTATGAATTGTATGTAGCTTCTGGCATCTTGCAAGGGAGAAATTCCAATGGCTTTGGCGTGGTATGTTTAATTCGTTGTTATAATTAGTTCTGGGGTTGTTTTTTATTTATTTATTTATTTGTTTGTTCTTATTTTCTGTTCCTTAATTAAGGGGAAATGGAAAAATCCTGATAAGGATCCTCCTGAGTCACATTTAAAAAGTTTCTGAGAACATGTGCAGGGCGGCTGTAGCACATAAAGGTGGACTGAATGCAATCTCAGTGAAGTTCAAGTAGCTATGTTGTATGATGCAGAAATGCACAAGATGCGATTGATGTTTTTTTGCTGCCTTCTATATACAAGATTGAAGAGTGCTAAACATTTATACAAACCATTCCCATTTTGGAGGTGCTGGTGGTTGATTGTGTACTGTTTATTCTGGTCTCTGTCTACCTCAGATAGGTGCTGTGGGGGGAAAAGATGAGGAGGAGGGTGTAAGCAGTGCTTGCTGGTGGCTGGAAACATCGTGGCTGTTCACCAGAGCTCAAAGGACCTAAAATATAATTATTTACACTTTTCCCCCCTCTTCCCCCAGCAGACAAATAAAAAATAATAGAAAGCCATCCAATAGATAACTTTGTTGGGAGTTTCACTAATGCCCCAGCAGACAAAACTGTGCTGATACCTATGTCTCCTCCCTTGACTTTCTGGGCAGCAAATTCTCTCAAGCAGTCAGTAGTAAAGTGAAGATGATATATGAAGTTGCTCCCCTGAAAGCTACCATGGTCTCTACTCCTATTGTTTGTATTTTGTATTGTGTGCTGTGTACAGCCCCAAGTGTGGGATGTAAATAGTCTTTTGAAATGACTTGTCAGAAGGAAGTGATAAATACATTAGAGCAGACTAGCCTGGCGTTCCATAGAGGTGGCTGGAAGTTGAGTTTAATTCAGTGCTGGCACACGGAGCAGTAAGTATGGGCCTGCTCTGGGACCATCACGGGCTTCCCTTGGTGAACGACAGCAACATGGTGATGGCAGTGAGGAGAAGGCAACTACAACTGAATAGGCAGCAAAGTCCTTTTAATGGCATTCTCATGGGTGTTTCCCTGCAAGATGACCCCTACTAATTCTTGGTACTGTCTGACAGTCACATGAGAAGGAGTCATCCCTTTAGATGATCTATTACTTTAACGTGTCAAGTCAGTATTTAATTATGACCTGAGCAATCTGGATGAGGAAGATAAAAGGGAGTTTGGTTTTATTTTAGCATTTACGCATGCCTTCATGCTTTGAGAAACCATACCCTATTTGAATGGCTTCATGTGTTATTTTTAATAACTTTCACAGTGAGAGACTAATCTTAAACAGATAATCCACAGGATTGCCTATTTTCCTGCACTCTCTTCTAATTTTCTGTGTGGCACTGCTTATTTATTTTAAGTGCGCTCAAAAAAATGAGATTCTGTGTGTGTGTGTGCAGTGAATTGCTTAATACAGAGTTTAATACAGACAACGTCATTACTAAACCCTCTTCAGATAACAAATGTGTATTCTAGGTACACTGTTGATTATTTGCCAATAAAGAAGGCATATAAAGAGTTTGGAAGCAAAAAGCACTGAATAAAACTTAATAATAATGGACTGCCTGTAATGTCAAAGCAATTTTCCTTCAGCCTCCTGGATAATTCTGAAATCTAGGTTTACTTTAAAGTGCATAGGAGCCAATATAGAATAAAATCCCAGTTTGCCAAAGCTGTGTGCAAATACCATTTTACAACTTGTTTATCGCTTAGTTCCTAGTTACCATCCACAATTGGCGATCCACTCTTCCAGCCCTTGCATAGACAGAGAGCTTCTGCTTTGGGGAGCTGACAGGAGAGCGTGCTAAGAAGATGGGCAGGAGGAAAGGTGAAGGCAATCAAACCATGCGGTGAGAGCTAGACAGTGGGTTCTTGTCCTGTGACTTCTATGACTCACATCTTTCTGGGTCAGAAGCAATTTCCTAGTTAGGAAAACAAAAGACGGGAAGAGTTGGAGATAGCAGATCAACAACAAACAGAAGGAAAGTGTGTTAGCTCAGTGTGTGACTTCTGTAGTGGTGGGTCCCTGCTTCCCACAGCTGTTTTTCTGGCTGGCTCTTCCCCTGCTGGATTCTATAGTTCTGCATTTTTCTAAATAACAGAGGGTAGCACATGTATAGGCTTCATATATAACCACACAAAAATGCATGCTTGTGTGTTTGTGTGTGTGTATGAGGAAGACTGATCTGCACTTTTCTTGGCTTTCATTATTTATAGCTAGAACAGAGTAAGGAACAACTGCTGTGCACCCAGTAACATAACTTCTGCTCAGGGAAGATGTGTTGGCGTTTATTGACCTGTCTGTCCCTTGGCCACTTTTGTGACACTTAAATGAAGTCTGTACTATGAACGCTTGTTCACCAAGAACAAGATGAGGAGCAAACAGCTCCTGAGAAGCCACTAGGCAACATATAGAGTGGGTGGTATCTGGTGTGTAATAAATATGATGATCTTTGCTTTAAAGCTTGAGGTCACATCAAAGGAAGCTCTGAATTTTGCAGAAAGTGGAAACTGGTGCCATGTGGCAGATTTCAGGTGATTACTGTTCTTCACTGTACTGAGGGTAACTGGACTCCATTGGGAGGGGGGGAAAGTACCTAAGAGTCTCGGTCCAGGCAAAAGTGATGTTAGTTCCAGATGTGAGAACCCTTCCAGAAGTGTCCAGTGAGTGAAGCTGCACACAAAGAAGGCACTTTCTTTATGGTCATATCTCTTGGAGGTGAGGTGTGTGGGATAGGTCCTAGACACACAACCAGCTCGATGCACTTGGAGCCATAGAATCAAGATTGGAAAAGACCTCTAGGATTATCCAGTCCAACTGCACAACCACCACCACCATGCGCACTAACTATGTCTCTCAGTGCCACATTCATGTGTTTCTTGAACATCTCTCCTTGGAGGAGCTTGGAAAAGAAAAGGCTCCTGGAAGACCTCATTGTGGCCTTCCAGTACTTGAAGGGAGCATATAAACAAGAGGGGCAACAGCTGTTTACAAGGGTGGATAGTGATAGAACAAGGGGGAATGGTTTTAAACTGAGACAGGAGGTTTAGGTTAGATATTAGGAGGAAGTTTTTCACACAGAGGGTAGTGACACACTGGAACAGGTTGCCCAAGGAGGCTGTGGATGCCCCATCCCTGGAGGCATTCAAGGCCAGGCTGGATGTGGCTCTGGGCAGCCTGGTCTGGTGGTTGGCGACCCTGCACATAGCAGCGGGATTGAAACTCTGTGATCATTATGGTCCTTTTCAACCCAGGCCATTCTATGATTCTATAATGAATCCATCACCACTTCTAGAATGTAAGTCCATGTTTTACTGCCTGGGTGAAGAATAAGTAGCTCTGCTGCAGCGGAGCGGTCATCCAAACTTCGTGTTTTTGTCAGTGGTTACAGATACAGATTTAGCTACAGTTGCTCTGCTTTTCAGTATTTCCTTATTTAGAAGATTGTCTGGACTTGCAATGCTGCATTTTCTGTGTTGGGCTGATACCTTGATGTCATTTTTATGCAATCTTTTTGTTGTTGTTGTTCTATAACTCAATCACTTAACACAGCTGTTTCCTATATTTATTACATTGTTCTATTTGCTTTCTATCATAGATGTAAAAAGTTACTTCAACTATGTCATTTACATAAACTGGGAAAAAGAAAATCAAAGATGAGCTTAAGAAAAATAAATATTTTTTCATCTAGCAAGATTTAAGGTGTAGTGTAAAGGACCTAATTCTAAAGGGCAGGCCATGAACTTAAAGCCTTTAGGTGGGTATAGATATTGTTATCTCTAGAGCCACCAGGTTAATGACTACAAGAGCAGTAGTACCCATGTGACTGAAAGATACTCATCAATACTTTGGATTGCACTGACATTAAACAGGCAGAGATTTTTCCAGCTGTCAGGAAATACAGCCCTGCAAATGCAGTTTAATGAAGTCATCTTGCCCACAGGTGATGCAGAAGTAGTTGACTTTTAAGGGGTGAGCATCAGAGATACCTGTTGGTGCTAAGAGACTTAATGCAACAGCATTGGCTCTTAGTGTTATGGAGCAGTGATATCTGTATAGGACCCACTTCAGTCAGAATATCCATCAACACAGGTGAAATAGAGTTGATCAGCTATAATTGCTGTTTCTGACATATTATCAAAATGTATTACACTTGAGTTAAATTATAGCCAGCACGCTTTTCCCCAGATCCATATCTGAGAGAAATGAACATACCCATGGTTCTTCTTAATTAACTGAGAGAATGTTAAGGTACTTAAGTTACTGAGAGAATGTGCAGACCCAGCTGCAAAAGCAGAAGTGCTTTTGCTGATAGAGCTCGTTTAGTTCAGCAGAACTAACACCAATTACATACACGAGCAAAACTGTGTGTATTTCTTTGGGATTTTTGTTGTTGTGTTGTTTGTTTGGGGGGAGTAATTATTTGATCAGATTTCAGGTTATCTGAAAGACATGAATTTAAGAAAACTCTGAAATCCAGCATCCATAATGAATCTTGTGTCTACTCTTCTTTTAGTCTGTATTCAAGTAAGCTTCTGCTCTGGGAAAGGACAGGGAATCAGAGTTCATGCCTGGGAATGGTGTAATCCATAATCTTTTACTAAATTATTTCAAAGTTAACTGACCCTTGTCCTCACAATCTGAGATCAAGATTAATATTGTTTTCTTCTGATTGCAGCTAGAATTTTATGAAATGTGAATGGGTGTTTATGGAGAAACATTACATAGAATTTCCAGAGCACAAAGATTGTGAGATTATATTTCATCATTGCTCTGAATGATAGTTTGGTGCCTCGGAAACACCTTCTTTACCTCATCGATAAACTGTGAAGGTGAGGAACTGTTTGCATTGTTTCAGACAGATTTCGAGAGGCCTTATGATCCATGGAGAAGCTGGTTTGTATGAATGTGTAAGCTTCAGCTAGGCTTGGACTAGCACTTTCTTGCACTGTATCTCATTTGCTGTGAACTCTGGCCAAAATGCCGTAGTTCAGAATCACAAGGGCAACTGCAGTGACTGGAACTGTGGTTTATGAAAGGATCATTCTCCTGGCTCCTTTCACAGTACTCTCCTTCAGTAAAAAGTGGTTTGTCTCTATTATCCTGAAATAAGAGACAATTAGAGCATGATTCAGGAGAAGCCAGGAATTCTTGTAGATATGCTTGGAATGGTCTTGATCTTCTGAGGCTTCATGTTAGAATCATAGAATCCTTAGTGTTGGAAGGAACCTTTAAAGATAATCTGGTTCAACTCCCCCGCAATGAACAGGGGTACTTACAGCTCCATCAGGTGCTCAGAGTCCTGTCCAGCCTGACCTTGAATGTCTCCAGGGATAGGGTATCCACCTCTGGGCAACCTGTGTCTTTGCCTCACCATCCTCACTGTAAAAGAATTTTTCCTTATATCCAACTGAAGTTTACCTTGAAATCATTTTTCTTGTACTATCACCATGTTCCCCTGTATTACTTTATATCTTGATATTATAATGGAGGCAGATAAGTTCAAATCTACTTAATTATTTATACAAACTTGATTTGCTTGTTCTAAACTTTGTGCTTGTTTATTGTTATTGTTGTTTTTCTGTGTAAGAGTGAGAAGTGTAGTTTTCCAGTGAAAGTAGAGATTGCAAGAAAGTTTACATATACACATGCACACATTTCTTGTTGGTTTTAAATGCCTTTTCTGAAAGCTGTACCCAAGTTCACCTGCAGTTGTGACTTGGCACAGAGCTGAAGGATGCAGTTTTCAATTGGTGTTAAGGAGAGCAGGGTAAATAATGTTTCTCCCTTTGGCAGCATTTGGTGATCATAAACCAAGCAGCAGCCATAAGCTGCTGCTGGCAGTAGAGGGGCCAACCTATGATATGAGACTTTAGAAAAGAGAAGTACATTAGCTGAGAAAGCTGGGAGTTGCCCAGAACTGATAACACAGCACACACTGTGAGTGGGGGGGGAGACAACTCAATATGCAGCTGAAAGTAAGAGTGACTTTACAGCAAATGGAAAAAGAATAAACCTACATTTCTCAAGGGAAGAAAAAGATATAACACAGACGTATCAAATGAGAAGCGAACTCTATAGACTGTGTGCATTAACCTTCTGGAGGTACTTAAATAGGCTGTCTCATTCCTCACTTTCTTCCTTTATTTTTTCTTTAAGAGCAGAAGAGGTCTTTTAGAAGTGTAAATGAGACAGATGGTTTAATTTTTGCTATTGCTGTAGCTAAATTGGGTTTGTTGAGACAAAGCTGTGTGGAATGGTTTCACAGGTGGAGTGAGACATTCACTGTCAGACACTTGTGGAAGTACAGCCCCAGAGCTGAATTGGGCTGAAAGGCAGTCAGGCTGCAGCAGTGGTTTTATTTTTATTTGTGTTTATTTAACTGCAATAAGGAAATTTGAACACTCAATTGTATTGAGATACTCCTTTAGGAAGAACCAGCAATGATTATTCTAATTGACAGTAGAGAGAAAGAAAGAAGGTTATTGCCATAAGAAAATAAGTTTGCTTTGTGGTAGAAATCCATAGCTTCCTCATGAAGTTCTAAGTAAGCCTGGATTAAAGGAAGGAATTTTCTGCAGAAGGACACACAAAAATAGGCTCTGATTTGCACTGGGATATAATGATCAACCTAACAAAAAGCATGAATTTGCAATCATTAGTTTATTATGTTTGTAAGTAAAAACTTCAGAGCTGAGTGAAACCAAGCAGGAGACTGAATGTAAGTGTTCTAAACCATGTTTTATCACAGAGTTAGTCAGGCAGACACCTGCATTTAAACAGACTACTGTGAATGGAAGACGTGCTGTTTTTTTTTCTAACCATCAACTATGATAAGATTTAATGATGGAATTAGTCTTTGCATGGTGCTTGCAAGAAAGAGCAGCCTCACTGATGAGAAAATGTGGCAGCTTCCAAATGAATTTATTGACCCATGAAGCCCTGTTAATCTAGAATATCCTAATTTAAAGATCCTACAGCAATTAGCTCCATAGAGACTTCTATAGAAGGCTCAAAATGATACATGCATTCTTACCTGAATATTGGCAGTTGTCTCTGTGACCCATAAATTATTATTTTAGAAGGGAAAATAAGTACAGAGAAGTAAAATTCCTATGTTATTTAGCTTTTCTGTCAGTAGAAACCGAAGCAGAACTGAGCTCTGAGAGTGGGTTTTTTTTCCTAATTTAACCACCTGCTGCTTCCTTCTTGTACTTCTGAATTAGACATGTGACATTTCAAGTTCTCAAAATAGCAAGTCCGGATTTCACAAGTTCAATACTGTGGTTGAGCAGTTGGTAGTATTAACTGATGTGTTAGATCAGACAGATATCCACTTCTTAAAAACTGGATTTGGGACTGTACCTTGGAATGCATCAGGTCTCAGAAGACATGACATAAATTATCAACCTAATTAAGAGAAAACAGAAAAGACTTAGGATTACACACACACACACACACACACACACACACACACACAATCGGTGTAAAGCAAAGTGAAAAATGTCTGTAGTTCTCAAAGCCATACTAAAGGAACCAAGCAGACATGACCTTATAGTTTCAGTTCTTTAGTAAGTTTTAAACCCATCAACCAGTACTTCTGTTTTTTGTTTGATTTATTTTTATATACATAAATATATTATATAAAAATATTATATTATAATAAAATATTATTAATAATATTAATAACATTAATATAATATTATAGTAAAATATTATTATTATACAATATATATAATTATATATATATATATATATATATATATATATATATATATATATATATATATATATATATATATATAAACAGCCAATTAGGCAACTGAATCCTCTTTGGTTTTCCTAATGAAAAATTACTGATTTCTTTCTGTTGCTATTATATATATAAAACAAATAAAAATCAGAGAGGATTCAGTTGCCTAACTGGTTGTTTATTAGCTGGATTTCTCCAATTATTCTATCAAAATGATAAACCACTTATAATTTTTCCTTATGAAAAGAGCACTAACCAAAAGCAGTTGTCTAGAGAAGCATATTAAGTTATGGTAAGTATGCATTTTTCATCCTCCAGGAGTTTGTAGTCCAATGACTTAGTGTGCCAGAAGTAATATCTGCATATTAACATCCATTTATGGATTTCTTTCATGAATCTAGGAAGTCAAGCTCCATCACTTGCACTTCTACTGTTCTCAGAAAAAATTAATCTTTAATTTTTTATCATTGTTGCTGTGCTTCTGAGGTTGATTACAAGTCTGTATCCTTATTTCTACCCTCTAAGAATCCTTCACTTAAAGGGTCACATCAGTAGCTCCTTCTTTCTAAGAGTGATGAACTAAAGGTTTCTCCCTGGAGTGACGGTTTATTCAAGTGGGTTTGATTTGTGTGAGTATTCAGACATCCCCATATCAGACTGTGATAGGCACAGTGATTCTCACAGCTAATCATGTTATCTGGGTGTTTGATAGCAAGATCTAACAGGGAAAGACAAAAGATGTAGCTGGATGCTTACAGCTGAAAGCGCTCTTGAAGACCTCCTGTAAATATGTGCAGTGCCTCAATTGGACACTTCTGGGATTGATCCCAGAAGCAGCAGGCTCAGTGCTTCCTCTTTGTGAGTGAATGAGTTGTGTTACCTTCCTGTTGAGATGAGTGTGGGAACATGGTGCCATTCAGTGCAAGCACTTGAGCCTGCCTGCAGCCTCTTAAGCTCTGTGTTTCATGGTAGCAGCATCACCTCAGGGGAAGTTAACACAATGACCTGGAGATGCTTCCTCATTACAAAACACTGCAGTCAGGAAACATGGCCCCCAAGAGTATAAAATAACTCTTCAAATATGTCGAGGGAGACATTGGAATCTTCAGTGGGTGACAAATCTCTTGTTTACTCCCCACATGCACCCTCTACCCGTAAAACTAGGGTGTAAATTTGAATATAAAAGGCCTGTTATTCTCTCACATTTTTCTTGTGTAGCTTGTAATCTCAGGAGCCCTACATATTTTGTCTTGAAGACACATATTCCAGCATATGGCTGCTGGAATACCAACAGTCCTGCTCTCAGATAAATTTTTACAATAAACTCATGCACACACACACCAAAAAGCCTGATGCATACATAATTTCCATTCTCCTGCCTGATCTCCTACTGATACGAACTCAGCAATTGACACCATTACACAATGTCAAGTTTTTAAAGCCATAAGCTTTAGAACTAGAGAGGTTAGTAAGAAACTGTGGCCAAATCGTCCCAAAGAAACAGAAGTTTCTTCACACAGAAGGTGGAAATCAGCAGTGGATGTTCTTGTAGGACATCATATCGCAGGAAGTGGCAAGCCACAGGAACCAAGGCATTAAATGCTTGATTTCACATCATTGCATCACTTCAGTTCTCTATGATTTGGGAACGAGAAGCTGAACAGTTGTAATCATCCATGATCTTGGAGCTGTTCCTTGCTTTTAGTGTGAGAATTGGTAACTCTGCAGAGAAAGAGATAATGGTCCATGTAAAGATGTTGATTGGTTCTCTGTAAAATGTTTTGAATTCATAGCCATATATAATTTCACAAATCGCTTATAGCATAGTATGCCTTCGCCAGTAAAAAAACAAAGTTTCTGTGCTTTCCAGGCTAGAGGCACTGGTTTTCTGGATGGGTGTATAAACTACAACTTTATAAAGCTAATGTCTGATGCAAATCTAACCTGAGAATGATTCCTTTTATTGCCATCGATGGAGGCTTTATCAGCAGTTTTAGAGGTGGCATAGGCATAGTGTTATTGGAAATCTGCTTGTCTTCCTCAGAAGTGATGAATTCAATCTACTCTTGACTACACTTTGCATTCAAGGATAATCAGCTCTCAAGTATTTTTTTTGGTCAGTGGGTGTGAAATGCTTAGTGTACATGCTGTGACTAATATTGTTTTCTTCACAACTCAGTTGAATATCTTTGACTTTATTGGCATGAGAAAGCATAATTAGATGTGGGCACTGCTAAAGTGTCTGATACCTTGTTTACCATAATTCTGTACATTTCACCATAGTGGAATTTGAGTCTTTCCCCGGTGGATTAAAGAAAATTGGGCATCATGCTATTCTAGTCCAAATCTAATTTATTCATGCTTAAAGCCCTGGGGTAGGGACAAGTTGTCCAAAACTAGTAGGCTGATGATTTTGTATTGTTTCCATGTCACACACTACATCACATATATCCCTCTGCAGTGTAGGCAAATGTTCTAGTATGTATCGTTTGTGTGCATATTTCTTTACTGCTCTGGGGATTCTGCCATCAGAACATCCTATGTAGAAACAGCTTGTTTTCCTATGAATATGCTGTAGGGCAATCAATAACGCTCTGATTGGGCTTTCTGTAGGCATTTCTTGCCCTCTGGTCTCTTCCACGATTACCTATATGATATACCACGTGCAACTTCCTGCTCTTCTGTAGATGGTATTTTCTTACAAACAGTACATTGTGTTTTGGCTTTCCTGACCTCTCAGATCTTTGGTCTCTGATGCACAGGATATCCTCTATTAAAAGGGAAATGTTACGGTTCAAAGTAGTCGTAGTTTGTGACTTTACCAGCCAGCACTAGAAATGCCAGTCACATGAATTTGCAATAAGGGAGTCCGTGGGATCTCATGTTATTGTTTCTTTGCAGGGTATCATCGAAGCCTACAAGAGTGGTGTAACCCTCCAGGGAAACACCACTAGCCTGGGCAGGTGGGACTTCAGTGGATCTTTCTTCTTCTCCATCTCTGCAATAACAACCATTGGTAAGAGTTCCCTGCTGATTGAGTGGCCTTATAGGTGGGAGAGAGGCAAGAATGAGGACACGTACTATTAGACACTGTTCAGCTGTGAGGGACTCCATGTTACTGGTCTATATCATAGCACTAAATGGCTTCTCGGTGGATAAGTACATAAGAATCTATCCCAAGAAACAAGAAATGCTTTGTCAGTGCCACTGTAATGACAATCTCCATCTAGATGCAAGGATAATTAGCTCAGTGCATACCTCTATTAAGTTCCTCAGGATTTTTTTTGACTGCAAAGTAGTATTGCTTCAAGGTGCTACAATATCTATACTCCCTATATCTCGGAATGGCAGGGATCTCAGGAGGTCACCCAGCTCAGCCCTGCTCAAGCAGGGACGCACAGAGCAGGCTGCCCAGGGGCATGCCCAGGCAGCTCCTGAAGGTCTTCAAGGAGGAGACTTCACAACCTCTACAACCTCTTTCCGTATATTTTCTCATCTCTTTCTTCAGCTTAGTTCTGTCTGAGCGGTACAAGGTGAATTGGGCGCTGAAGTGAGCTTTTCTTGTCACAAAGAGAGAGAGAAGTATTTTTGAAAAGCTTTTATTCTACTTGCACTGGATGAGAGCCTGTGTGTTTGGGTGAAAGTCCTACAGTTGGATAAATGAAACACTTCAGTTAAGTTCCAGCAAATGAGTAATGCAAAGCCATGAAGGAATGATGGAAATGGGAGGGAAGAGAATGCAAACAATAAAGTGGATTTATGCACAGCGTAACTTAATGCAGATACCATTAATTATTGTCAGTGCATATCCCCAGGCCCCCAGACCATTAATAACTTGCCCTGACATCTTTTGTCACTACGTAACTCAATATTATAAAAACTAGGGGGAAGGGGGGAGGAGAATGTGGTGTGGGGAGAGAGTCATTGAACATATGCTAAAAAAAAAACAAACAAACAAAACCTCATGGATCTCTTGAGTTGCATCACATCTGTCAGCTCTCCTCAGTTTCAAATGCATTTTAGACCCAGAATTTTCTTTGTGCACCCAGGTGGAGCTTTGTTTTGAATTTTCTCTGACAATTCTTGAAGATGCATTGATTTCAGAACATTAAGCCTCAAAGCAAAAGCTGAGACGGAGGAGGTCATGGGTTCTTTTTGTTTTGTCTTCACTTAAAATTCCTGTGAACTAATTCCTGTCCAAGCCTCACCTTGACCCTTTCTTGTGCGACCTGCTGTGGGGTATCTGCTTTGGCAGGAAGATGGAACTCGATGATCTCCGGAGGTCCCTTCCAACCCCTACAATCCTGTCATTCTCCTATCTGCTCTTTTGCACGTGTTTTGTTCTCCGTGATGCCTTACCACCAGGTACGGGCTGCACCAGATGATGGCAGTGGTGCGTCGGCAAACGGGGCTGCGGCTTTCCAGTGCAAAGCCCGTGCATTTCGTTCCAAGCCTCTGACGTTCGGAGCTGCTTTGCTCCATCCTTAATCCCGATTCGTTTCTAAACTGTCAGAATTACTCTGTTTTACCACGACCAATTTAAGTTAACCACAGTCCAGGAGAATCAAATTGGTTATGTTCAGATGTAAGGGCTTTTTGTGATGTTGGCTGAGATCTAGACTAAACACCTGCTTATATTTTACTGATGTAAATCTGTGTTTTTTTAGGGGACTTGCTAATGACTTTGTGATTGCTCAAGTCACATCTATAAAGAGAACCTGGAACTGCTAGGCCTTGGATTTTGTTGTTTAGGCTGTTGATTGACAATATGTTAGTACATTAACAACATAGGTGATGGTATGATGTAGAAGTGAAAAGCACAGCCCCTGAGAGCTTCACCTCAGGTCTAACTTAACCATCTACTTTGCTTATGCAAGTTTTTGAGGCAGTCACTAGTGTAACCTTATTGATCTGAACATCACTGCCTGGCGTAAGTGACTGTCCTTCCCAAAGAACTCAGTGAAATTCAGAGTTCTGATGCTCAGTAGGAAGCTCCATATGGAAGCCACGGCACGGCTCTATTTCAAGCTCTTTGCCCACTTCAGAAGGCTTGCTGTGTTTCTATGAAATCCTCACCCGAACTTCTCTCTCAGCTACAGGAAGGGATGTTAGCTTCATCCGCATTCATGCTGGCTGGGGGACATTAGCTGCTTTCCTCACTGACACAGTTGATACCCTTATCACTCATGATGCAGTCTCTTCTATGCTGCCCCCTTGTTCCACTTAAATCAGTTTTATCCTCTTAAATCTATTTCCGGTAGTGATTAAAAGTTGTCTATAAATTTTGCTTAGAAAAAAATGTAAGACTGTAACGTGCAGGCTGGACATGCTTGGTACTCTAATTCTGAAGGTTCAAAGAAGAGATGTATGTACCAAAAGTTGTCGTTTAAAGAAGGGCTCCTAAGTCCAGGTAATTATTGGTCAATCTCAAAGACTGAATGGAACTGCAATTAACTGACATCTTTGCCTATGGCAGGGAGTTGGAATTAGGTAATATGTAAGGCCTCCTGAAACTTAAGCTGTTCTATGATTGTGATTTTTCATCAGATGGGATTGACAGTCCTGGCCTTCTGTCAATTCCTTCTCCTCACTGTTTTGATATTCTTCATTGCTTCCTTCATTGCTGTATTTACATGTTATGTTGTCCCAAGTACCATGTTATCTCATTTTCTGTAGGAGATTTTTCTCTTTATCCTGAAGAATAATCTTGAGAGTAGAGCTGAAAGTGATTAAGGAAAGAGAAGCTAATTTTCTGTTGGTTTTAACTCTCAAACATCTTTATCCTCTGTTTGCTCTCTTCCTAGTTAGCTTGGACTACCAGGACACAGAGGTCAAAGCAGGTTCAGAGTAGGGCACAAGATTAAAGTTCAACACCACTGGGTGATGAGATGATTGTTGTTGTTAGATGGAAGGAAAAGGATTTGAGATTGAGGTTGTTTGTGCTTGCTTAAAAGAAGGAAGAATATTTTTCTCTCGCAGCCCAAGTATCTTCCGTTATCTTAGGTGCGTGGATGCTGTTACCTAGAGCTGTGTCCTTATTTCCTGACAGCACAGCAAGTACTCATTTGTGTGAATTTAAGCATGAAATAAAGTAGTAAAAGCAAGTAAAACATCTCACAATATGAATAAACAACAACAAAACAGTGATGATAGCTCTTAGCAGCAGCCCTCCAAAGGAGCTAGCAAAGAGGCAAGCAGAATGTTGGTGAGTGTCAGGTGGAGTTTCATATACTTTGTAGGATAATTAGTATTTTGGCACAAATTATTCCTATGGGGGAAAAACAGTCAAATCAGGGCTAGAAAGTCCTGGTGCTCCTGGCAATGCAGGGTTTTAGACTGATGAGTTTGTCTCTAAAACTTTAATCCTCTGTAGTGCTGCCCAGTATGTGATGGAGCTCCTGTGTACTGGCTTCTGCCCATTGCTGTATGGTGATGCTCAGGGAAATCCAGTTAAAACACTTTGATATCTCTAAGTATTTAAAACATGGAATAATAGGCCAGGGTCACTTTCACATTTTGATCCTCTGGTTTGTTCAGGGGAGTTCTCTGCTCAAGAACACTGCGCCTTCAATGCACTGATTTTATTTTATTTTATTTTTTCCCCTGCCCTGTGACATCCAGTAGAGCTGCTGTACAGGCTTATCCAAGTAGGACTCAACAGTCCATGGAAGGTCACCAGGGGATTAGGGAGATGGTGTTCTTGCTAACCTTCTCTGAGCTGTTGCCTGAGTTCAGAGAGCATATTCAGTCTGCTTTCCTGTCATGTGCCATCTTGTCCTGACTAAGTATATTGTACAGCCTACTGTGAGGTATACGGTATACACACAGTATAGAAGAAGGCTCCAGTACTCATCCTGATCTTTCACAGAGGGTTTTAAGTCATAAACGCGAGGAGTTTGCGACCAAATGTTGCTGTTGCCTGTAACACCATGGAACCAAAACTGATGAATAATTTGACTCAAATATGTTTTTAATCTATGAATATTAGTAATTGATCTCTACTTCATCACAGCACCAGCTAAAATGAATAGTGAGGGCTATCTCCCCTATAACCACTAAATACCAGAATCTATATGAGGTCCTCCATATTAGATGCAGTTCCTGAGATTCTAGGCCACCACTGCCACCTTCTCTACCTATACTGAATTTAAATAATCTCTTTTTTTTTTTTCCCCTCAATGCAGCATATGAATTTGTCACGAACAAAACTTTCATTTAGCCTGAATGAAAATATTCAAGTCACATCTAAGAAGCATGAGGAAAACTTTATATCTTCAGGGAAGTGTTAGAGGAGGAGCTGGCAGTGTACTTCTTGCCAAGAGCTCATTGGTTTGAGTGCTCACTGAGTGTAGTAGAGCAATGTGAAGTTTCTTCCTGTATCTAGAGATCTACCTAACTGCCAAACAAAACATATTTCTCAAAGCAATTAAATGTGTAATGCAAAGTAGTGTAACTATAGCAGTGGCATCCCTTGCAGGACTGCCCAGCAGGCCTGTGGATCAGACATTTGTTGTAAGGCAGGGTGCTTGGCTTCCAGGCTTTTCTGAGTGTTTGAGTATCCAAAGAAAAATACTGACAACAGGTGAGGCTGAGAGCCCTTCCCTGTTCCCACACAAGAACACTTTTTAACCTTGGGATTATGATGCTCCAGAATCTCCCAAAAATATTTGAATGCTCAAACTAAAAGTTACTGGTTGGAGAAGTGACTCTTCCGCTGGCAGTTTTTATGAAAATGTATTTCTGTATTTTCCCTCAACTGAAATTTGGTGAGTTTGCAGATGTCTCTCAACTCACAGAGGATGCTTTCACTCCCTCCCTTCCCTCCTCCCATTCTAAGTGCTTTTTGCTTAAGATAATAATACAGCTGAGCTGTGGGAACCGGGTCCAAACAAGCCATCCACTGTCAGTAGCAGGAAGTAGCAGTTGCATTGGCCAAATTGGGGGCACTGTTGTTGGGATACTGTCATGTGAGTGAAGAGAGAGGTTTTTACTAATTCTCTATTAATCACACCTCAGTATCCTCCTCTTAACAAGTCTCAAACCCTCTGAATCCCTTATGGAACTAAATATGTATGAGTCCACAGGGCTGGATGACATGCATCCCAGGATCCTAAAGGAGCTGGCTGATGTGGTTGCTGAGCTCCTGTCTATCATATTTGAAAAGTTGTGTCTGTCAGGCGGAGTCCTTAGGGACTGGAAAAAGAGAAATATCACTCCCATTTACAGGTAAGGGAGGAAGAAGGACCCAGGGAAGTACAGGCCAGTGAGCTTCACCTCTGTGCCTGGGAAGATCATGGAACAGATCCTCCTGGAAGACATGTTAAGGCATGTATGAGATGAGCAGGTGATCCAAGACAACCAGCACAGCTTTGCTAAGGAAAGGTTGTACCTGACCAATCTGGTGGCTTTCTATGAGGGTGTGACAGCATTAGTGGATGATGGGAAGGCAACTGATGTCATCTACCTGGACTAATGCAAAGCCTTTTACATGGGCTCCCACCACATTCTTATCTCTAAATTGGAGAGAGATGGTTTTGAAGGGTAGGCTATTTGGCAGATAAGGAATTGATGGGAAGGTCACAGACAGAGCATTGTGGTCACTGGCTCTATGTCCAGGTGAAGGATGGTAACGGAGTCCATCTTGAGTCTGGTACTCTTTCCCATCTTTATCAAAGACATAAAAGATGGGAGCTGGGCATGTTCAGCCTGGAAAAAAGAAAGCTGCAGGGATACCTCATTGCAACATTGAGGGAAATCAACTTTTTACACAGATAGATAGTGATAGGGCAAGGGGGAGCGGTTTTAAACTAAAGGAAGGGAGATTTAGTTTAGATCACCAGGGAGAAGTTTGTTACTGAGAGAGTGATGAGATGCTGGAACAGGTTGCCCAGAGAGCTGGTGGATGCCCCATCCCTAAAGGTATTTAATGCCAGGTTGTATGGGGCCCTGGGCAACCTGGTCTAGTACCAGATCTGGAGGTTTGTGACCCTGCCTGTGGCAGGGAGGTTGGAACTTGATGATTCTTGAGATCCCTTCCAACCAAAGCCATTCAGTGATTCTACGTATGGGAATGTAGGGGAAAATTAAGCTGAAGTATATACGATGACATGAATACCTATTTTCCTAGGCCAAAGGCAAGGGTAGATCATTAGCCAGATATAAATTGCTTGCTATTTTACATAGTCTAAATTTTCGTGTGCTGCTCAATCAAACCCTATATCCTGTATAAAAAGCTAATGGAATATGGCATTTCTGATATATTTGCAGCAGTTACTCACTAAATCTTTGAGAAATTCTTGAGCCACTGAGCCCAAGGGTGCCAGGTGAATCAAATACAAAGCAGGTCTGGTGTTGTCCTAGACTTCTCAATACACATTGGACCTTCGGATGTCACTGAATGTGCTGTTCTAAATTAAATGAATTGTACAGCCTAACTTGAGATGCTGTCCATTCATCAGCATGGTGTGGGATCTCTAAAATCCTGAAGGTGGCTGTGCTTCACTGAGAGACATGACAGGAACTGTTTTTCCTCTTTTTTCCACTCCTACAGAGATTAGATAGCTTGGAAAGCTATGGTTTAAAAAAAAAAAAAAAAACTGTCCAAGCCTTTACACAGCCTTTGTTAAGTTGATATGGTAGGGAAAGAAGAAAAAGAAACTGAATCTGTGGAATATCTGGCCATAGTGTATGTGGCTTGTATTTAGACTTACAGTAAACATATCCCAGCTCTGTACCATGGCTCTAGATGCATCTGGAAATCACCTTAAATAGAATGAAAGAGGAAAAATTGGAACAAATCCACTGAGATGTGGCGCAGTCAGTGTGCCACAAGTCACGAACATTGCTCAAATTCACTCGCATAGTAACATGTAACAGATTTATTTGCCTGCATGTCTATCATTTATCACACCTGGCAGTCTAGAAATGGTGAAAGCCAGCAGAAGTGGCTCAGTAATTACATATAGTGGAGGGGAAAAGTATATAAGCTTGTAGAGTTGCTCATAAGTGAAGAACACTGTATTGGAGTTAAGGCTGCTCTACAGTCTTAATTTAGCTCCTTTGTTTGTATTTCAAAACAAACCTTATTTATGTAACAGCATCCCATTCTTTCCCAGGGGCTCTGCACCTTCCCAGGCACAGACTGTTGGAGCCATTGCTTTGGAGATGCATTATGTGTTAACATGTATGTTAAAACCAGGGTCCCATAATCATTCAAACCTAAAAGCATTAGATGTGAAGCCATGTGAGGATGTATTCATGGCAAAAATAAAAGTTCGGTCTTGTATATAGAGATACACAAACTATTAATGAGCAACGGTGATTCGGTAATCTAATGAAGGCTGTATATCTCTAAGTAGCTAAGTCAGTGTTGAAGCTTGCATCACATGCTAGTCCTTCCTCTGTATTAAAAACACTCTGAAAGAAAGTGAAGTTAGATTTGATTTTCTTGTGGCATAAAACACTTGAAGTTACATAAGTGTAGGTTTGCAAGTTTACAGGATATTTTAAAAATCAAGTATGGAGAAAAAACAAATGTTGCAGCAGCATTGTTGAAAACATGACAATCTGAGCCATGATACAAGCAAAGCTCTGCTTGCTGGGCAGCATCCTTTTTAGACCAATTGATGCTTTAAAAAAAAAAAAAAAAGGTGGAGGGGCAAAGTTTCAAACATGCTTCTTTCTTCTTTATGTTTGAAATTGAAGAATTTTACTTGGGTTAAATATAATTTTTTAAAATGTATTGACTTGTGGCAAACAACTTGACAATAAGAAGTATTTGATGCTTGTGGCAGTGGTAAGTTCACTAGTCCAGTGGGACAAAGGTAATATTACTAAAACACTATTGTTTTGATTCAGAGACCTTCTGACAGCCATGCAAGATCACTTACCAGCAAACTTGATGCCAACAATGATTGAATTCAATTGGAAAACTGAACTAAACGGATGTTTTGCATTTACGTCAAATTCTAGCCAGGGCAGTGGGCAGGGAAGAGGAAATTCACTGGTAAATGGGAAAGGAACTAAGTAAAGTTGGCAGGGGAAGAAATGTTATTTTCCAACCTACAATAGGATATGACAAACAATAGATGTAGTTTACAGTTATTTATAAAAACAAAACAAAAATCCTTTTGGAGCAGTAACCTTCTCTAACTTTAGTAGAAGATGGAGGTTCACTCTTCTAGAGGAGGGGAGCAAGCAAGAATGTTTCAGTTTTAACACTTGATTCCTCCCTGTCCAGGCTATGGGAACCTAAGCCCCAGCACTGTGGCTGGTCGAATTTTCTGCATCTTCTTTGCCCTTTTTGGGATCCCCTTGAACCTTGTCCTCCTGAATGAAATTGGGCAGCTGATGTTGTTGGGGGTTCAGCGTAGTGCCCATCACCTAGAAGAGATGTTTCACTGGAAGGTAAGCAACGGGGCTAGGCATACTGCCTAGCCATACTCCCCGTAAGTTCGGGGAGAGAAAGAACACTGTCTGGTATTTTGGATCCTCTGACTAACAAGGACGTACCTTTTTGGCCAAAAATGCAATAATGCTCAGGAATAACGGGAAATGAATAAATTTGGTTATGACAGCCCTATGAGATGTCAGATAAGGTCATTTATTAGTTGATGCAACTTCTGTGATTAATGGCTTCCCTTCCAGCAAGAGAATTGCCTGAGCCTTAGAGCCATGAACAATCTTAAGATAGCTAGTTTGCTTATCAGTCTTGGTTGGATTTACTTATTTAAGTTACATGGTAGCATTTGTGAAATAAGCTCTAAAATGGCATGATTTTTGGACTCAAGAAAAAGGACCAATTTGTGTTGACTGAGAGAGCCACACTGTTTATTTTAGTGGAGTGCTGTGAATGTTTGTGTTCTTATGGAGCTTGATATCACCTTCAACTAGATAATGAGCTTTACTTTCCATGACACCTTTCCTGCGAGTCTTTGTATTGTTACTGTTGTTTTGTTTTACTAGATAAAAGCTGCTCTACTGATGAAGACTTGTGCACTAGTAACAGGGTTGTTATTGTTCCTCCTGCTACCTCCCTTGTTGTTCTCTAACAAAGAAGGATGGACTTATGAAGAGAGTTTCTACTATTCCTTCATTACTCTCAGCACTATAGGATTTGGAGATTATGTGATTGGTGAGTAGTTCAAATGTAATTTCTTTTACCTACTCAACATCAAAGCCAGAAGTGCAGCATATCAAGTTCTCACTTTGACAGTCTTACACCACCAGCAATCCACAGGTATGATGACAAAACTATTGTAGTAGGTGCTGGATAGATTGGAGAAGACACTATTTCTGAGATAGGAATGCCATGTGTGGAAGAACAAAGCAATCATTTCTGTGTCAATGAGTAATCTTTCAACATTCAGGTGATCTATCTGTTGAGTGAGTGCAACACTAGACTGGAGAGCTGTTTTTAATCGCAGCAGTTGCTGATGATACACTTGGTGCACACCACTGCACTATCAATGTTTAGTTTTAAAGATGTTACTCTGCATTACCATTAACACAGTGAGCATTTCTCAGCTGAAACCCCAGATAAAACTTCCTAGAAGCAACTTTGGTCACTTAGGCATAGACTATCAGGCACCAAGCACCATCTAGTTTTGATTGCCAAAGCATTTTATCAGAGGAAATGGGTTTGGACCTATGCCTGATGAACTTGCTGAAACACAAGACACACCTTTTTGATGAAGACATTAACAGTAAATCGATTATAGAAACACATGCACCCTTGAATATCTGAAAGACAGACCAAAACATCTTAATAATAATTCTTTATTTTTATCTCTTTGTAGTGCTTGCTTGATGCTTGAACAACTTAAAGGATAGGACTGGTCATTAATGCATCGAAGTCCTGACTAGAGCTTGTCCAGACACACTTAAACTAGCTTGAATCAAGTTAGTTTGGGCAAGGGCATCCAGATGGAGCTTAACAAAAGCTAGTCACTTCAACATTCTATAGATGTTTCTGAACTCTGCAGCAGCAAATTTCACTCAGTTCCTGACTGAAGCTCCTCTTTAGTACACTCACTTCCAGACATGCCTTCACCTATGCGGTACCTTTGTACTACCGTAAATATGTTGGTTCATATGGGAATAAGTGAGTAGATGTCAGTGACCTGTAGTATGTAAAGACCAGACAATTTTGGCCTTACAGTCTTGCGTTTGTGGTTTATGACTCAACATAAAACTAAGTGAAGCCAGGGCATGCATTCATGCTTTATTTTGTGACTGTCACACTGTCTCCCCAATTAGTGTGATCCCTGGCACTGGTCTGGACCAGGTACAATTTGGGGAGTATCACATGTTGGAAGTAATGCCCACTGTCCCCTTTTGACACAACTGCTCTGTCTTCAGTGAAATATAAGCCAGACAATAGCACTTCAGTTTGAAGTTATAAAACTGGCTATAGAACACACTATCTGGTAATACTGATGTAGCTTCTCCTACTGGCTCTGAAATTTGATAATTTACACACAGTAAGCCCTTCTATTAGAAGCATCTTACTGTGTAGGTCCTAAACTGCTTTTCAGCTTCTCCTCCCCAAGACTGTACATATCAGATGATCTTCTAGGAAGACTCAAATAGTCATTTTCTCTTATTTTCACTTATTATTTAGAAGGTAACAAACTTTATACCTTTCAAACCTGGCATTGGTGAAAGGTGTTTGTTTGCAGGTCGAGTATAATACTCTCTATGGCACATGTTCACCTTGTTATAGCAAGCCAGCCCACAGAGCAGTTAGGACACAGGTGATTGGTAAAGCCCAAGCATTTTTCTTTTACTAGTGATAATCTCAAAATGCCTTGCAGTCCCATTATATTGCAAATAAAATAGAAATAAAATATTACATATTATAAACTATATGACAACACAAAATCAATGGATGCAATGTAGTTCCACTAACCAGTTACTACTTCCATAATCTTGTAGACTCTAATTGTGGTCCTTAAAGTGTATGGGACTCACTAGTCTTTGCACGCAGTGACAGCATAGAATGAGTACATACAACTGGTCACAGATGACAAATACCTAAATACCTGCCTCTGTGGATGTCCCTTATCAGCCTAGCCCTATGTGTAAGTTTCACCGGGACTTGGTTACAGGGCGTGAGCTTCAGGCTTACAGAGGCACAGTGTCATATATGTTACCTCCTCACACCCTGTCCCCAGAAAATTATATGCTCTACAGTATCTGTCATCCTGCAGGTATTCACTTACAAAGTTACAAACTTTCTTACAGCAAGGAAAATAAATAATGAGACCTGAGAAGAAGTAGAGTCCATGCAGAGACTGCTGCAGCTGGTTTGTATCTTGTAACTCTTGAGGTTTTTAATGGTATCCCAGCCTGCTCTACAAATACAGCCCAGTCACTTCATAAGAATAAGCTCATTACTTTATTTTGCCTGTACTATTATTTTTAGTATTGCTATAGACAGCATCTTAGCCTATAGAAGCCTCTTAGCACTAAACACTGTGGGAATGCAAACCAAAATGTGACTCTGCTCCAAAGGGATCACTGTCTATTTAACTGAGCAATCAGAAAACATGAACGGATAACATAATATAAAGCTGTCTTTAAAGAGAGCTTACAAGCAGGAGGTGGATCCAATTTTTTACAGTCTGATAGTGACAGGACAAAGGGGAATGGCTTTAAACTAAAAGAGGGGAGATTTAGGTTAGATGTCAGGAATTATGTTGTTAGGAATAAATTCTTTACTCAGAAGGTGGTGAGACACAGACTGCCTGAAGGGGTTGTGGATGTCCTGTCTCTGGGGTTATTCAAAGCCAGGTTAGATGGGGCCCTGGGCATCCTGATCTGGTGGATGGCAGCCCTACCCATGACAGGGAGTTGGAAGTGGATGATCTATAAGGTCCCCTCCAACTTAAGCCATTCTATGATTCTAAGGCTTGGCTGTAGTTAGAAGTTTTTGGACTGCTTTGTGTCCCTTCCCTCACTTATGCCAGGCTCTGCTTGCAGGAAACCCCTGTTACAGACTAATACAATATTGTAAAGCTGAGTGAGTGATGAATGAAAAAAAAAAAAAAAAACCTGTACTCAAATGTGAACAGTTTAATTTACGAACAGCTCTGATTCTGGGTTTATTTTTTCATGATTAATCTTAATAGTTCTTAGTCCTACACAGGTAGGAATTGCTAATATTAGGTCATATTTATCTCCTTTCTCTCTGCTTTACATGAAATGCCTTCTTTGAGGTAGTCTTCACTCAATGTTTAAATGTTTGTGATGATTCTTTTGTAGGGATGAACCCAGACCGCACCTATCCAAGCTGGTACAAGAATGTAATCTCCCTTTGGATCCTCTTCGGGATGGCCTGGCTTGCACTGATTATCAAATGTTGCATCAACTTACTGGAGAGCTCCAGTGACTTCTGTCAGTGCAACAGGAAGAGCATAGAGTTGTCAGAAGACGAAATGGATGATGGCAAAAAGAGTATGACAGGACTTCACAATGTGGAGAGCTGCAATGACAAAGACACAAAAGCAGGAGGACCAGGTGGATATCACACCCACACAACTTCTACAGAAGCACTTTAGAGGAGAAACATACCTTTGGTGTCTCTCATGTTCCAGTACACCAGAGATCACTGCTTAGAAATGTGGGAATGGAGCTGCCCTGACATTCACTCTGGGATGCAAAACTGCTCGTTGAGTATGAAATGCTTCTATTCTGAATTGAAAATGGCAGCAAAATATTTCATTTGTAGCACTACCAGGAATTACCAAGAAGACTCTTGATCAACCAAAAGCAGATTTTCAGAGGTAATACCTACATTCCCACCTCAATATGAGATAAACCTTGATATCTGCACCCAGCGCTGCCCACTGTCTTTTTCTTTGCAAATAAATATGTGGTATTTTGCAAATACCACTACTAGAAAAGGAAGCATAATTTAATACAGGAAGCAAATTGTATGTTGCCAAAAGGCTCAGTGGAAAAATATTCTTTTAAACAAGCTGGCAGTGACTATAAATGAGCTCCATCACCTATGTGTTTGTGCTTGCCAAAGGTGGTAATGTATTTCAGCTATCTGATCATTTGTATGTGAGTAGCAGTGAGGCAGAGATCGTTGAGGTGCCTAATAGAAATTGAATGTTTGGTTTTGTTAAGGAAACTTCTACATCAGAGGTCCACTAGTGTTAAAAAAGATAGTAGGCAGTTGGTTTTTTTATTTATTCCAAAACTTATGCAGGGTCATCCTTTAAGTATTATGTAGACTAGATATCACTGAAATGCAACAGTTCATTTGGATACATTTTTTTTCTTTTTCACATTTTGGAAGCTGGGAAAGGAAGACTAGAGGCAAAAGAGCTGCTTTAATAAAGAGACAAATTTAAATGCCTTCAACGCTGATCAGGAGAGATGCTGTTAGCATGAGCTTCACAAGGCATAAATAAATACTGTATTTGCTTGTTTAAGTCTTTTTTATAAGCACAACTGCAGTTTGATCTGTAATACAAAACCTGATCATTTGGCACTTCTGTCTATCATGAATTGAAAATTCTTAAAAATTTCCTTAAGTTCTCAGAAATCTTTTGAAAAATTATGCCATTTAAAAAGGCCCAACAGAATCTAACTCCTGCTGCCGTTTGTATACCAACATCTATATTGTTTTCTTATTCCTGTTGTGGCATTGGCATCCTAGAGCAAATAGCACAACCAACTTTGAAGGCTTGACTGTAGGAGTAAGCCAGAAGAAAGCGTTTGCGTGAGCCTGAGCTTCTGCATTGGTCCTAGATCTTTACACAGAGAGAAGAAAGTGGGCAGAAAGCATAAGCTGTTGGAGCATGATGCCTATGAATTAGCAATATACATACCTGGGCTTCCAGCAATGCAGTGAGTGAAAATTTTGGTCTTTGGGAAGACAAGTTCTGGAAAACATATCATGAAAAAAATAGTTTCCCGAGTAGGCCAGTCTGAGCTTCAGTATATTGTGGAATTGATTGTAAAAGAAAATGCAAGAAAGGAATCTGCAGGATCAAATTAAGACTGTCAGCCTTTATGTTGTCACCTTTTGGCCGACTCTGTACTGTTAAATGGTCTCTCAAGTACTTTTTCAATAGACAGCAAGAGGTAAGAAAGGGAGCGAGTGGACATCTCAAGTTGTATTTGGGGAATTGATGCAAAATAAATAAAACTGATTTTTTTTTAAAAAAATATTGGGTAATTCCTTAACAGCCTTCTGCAAAATCTTTTCTGTTCTCCCATGTTTGTTCTCCTGTGTTTTGTTTTGTTTATTTTCACTGTTGGATGTACAATTTAGTTTTTAATGATGTTCATAATGGGCTAGCCCACAGTAAGGCTAAAATACAGTTTTTAAACCTAAGTGAAACACAGTTCTAGAACATATTATGTGATACTCTTTTGCATCACCTTCCAGGTGCAAAACTCAGCAAATATTGCAGTGTCATAAAAGCCAGATGTCCAGGGGATAATAGGAGTTTCTGCTGGTGAGGATGAGAATCGCTTTGCTAAATCTATTTAAGGTTTAATTTGAAATGTCACAACTCTGGGGATTTTTACCAACTCTGCTCTTGCATAAGAAGGCTTAGCTTGAAAAGAGTTTCCTCTATTCAATTTGAATGTCTATTATATTAATCCCATGTATTTCAAAACTACTGTGTGTTTGTAGTTTGTGAGTGAGGTGTTCATAAGTTCTCTAGAGATTTGGGCACCCCATACATACTGAAGTATAAACAGCTGCATGCCTTAGGACAGCTAGGAGGAACTTCAGGAGTAGCCCTGAAAAAGGAAAAAAACAATAATTCTTCATAGATCTTAGTGCTTCCACTGTATGTCAGGGTTCATCAACATACCTAAGCATGGGGCTAGGTCTCAAAATGATTCAATATCTGTACCAGTAAACCTTACTGATTCACTTCCTTCCTCAGCTGTGCTGATCTATTGCCCAACAGCTTCCCCACAAGCGTAGTTCTGCCACAGGACTTTCCAATACAGCATACCTAGTGGGAGGAGGCTTATCTGAACTGCTAATTGATCTTCCAGAGTTGCAAGCTGCCTGCTTGTGTCCTGGACCACCTAAAAATATGAAATAAATTGGCCAAATACCACCCTGCCTGAGTTCTCTGATGGCCCATTAGCATGTCATTTATAAGTAACCTTTTATTGAGTGTTAATCAGCTGGATTATTCTCTCTCATTCCCCGCAAACTGCTGTGCCTCTCCCCTTTCTGTTCTTTATGAAGCTGTGCTGTGGTTAAATGACATGGATGAATTTGTTCCCAGAGGCATGAGGAGAAAATGGAATTTTGCAACATCACAAAAACATCATCACCGATGTGTCTTCTCTACCGAAATATGAAAGGTTATCTACTCAAGGGTAAAATAAAGAAAACAAAAGCATGGTGCTGTTATCATTCTTGTCATGGTGAACTTTCAGTCTCCTGTAATCTCCACTGGAAAATTACAGATGCTTCTTGATTATTATTTTTATAACAAGTCTTCCTGTTCAAATAAAAGTGTAGTTTCCATTAGTGATTTCAGACTAGACTTTCACTTTTACTGTTATTCACAAGTGAATTCTTCCCTGTTATTCTGTGTTTTTCTTGTAGAAGAAGAGGGGCTGGAAACAAATGTTTTTGTTAGTAATAGTAGTTGTAAATATTCATGTAACATCAATATCCAAAGCCTTTTTCACAATCACGTAGAGCATAATACCCTTCTGACCTTTGTACAATTTCCCAGGAAATGAACACCTTAAAGAAACATCTTCAGCTCCCCACTCAAAGAACAAATCCTGGTTTCAGCCTCTCTTTTTCATGCTGGCTCTTTCAGTCAGTCCAAATGAGATGTTTACCGTTGGGGAGAGTTATGGCCAGAAATATGTACTAAGGTTTTAAAGCAACATAGTACAGACTGATCAGAACTGTGTTTCTAATAATCTGTTTGACTACAGTATTTTTTTTTTTTATGTTAAGATCCTTTTTTTTTATGTTAAGAAGAAAAAACATAAAGAAGACTTTTTTTTTTTATGTTAATCTCTGGGTTAAAAAAAAAAATCCAGGATGTTATTTTTCTCCCCACTGTGGGCTGAGGAGATCTTATCTTACAATTTATATCTTATCTTACAGCTGATATCCAGCTCAGGTTAGAGCTATGACTGTCTACTCTGAAAAAGAAAAGGCTCAGGGACGTCTAATCAATGTCTACATGTTTCAGAAGAGAAGGTACAAAGCAAATGGAGCCAAGCACTTTTCAAAGGTGCCTGGTGCCAGGACAAGTGGCAATGGGCACAAACTGGAATGTAGGAAGTGCAAACTGCACTTTTTTACTGAGAGTTATCAAGCATTGGCATAGGTTGTGGAGTCTCCTTTCTTGGAGATGCTCAAAGGTCATATAGATGTGGTCTTGGACAACTGACTGTTGTGACCCTGCTTGAGCAGGAGTTGGACCAGATGAGCTCCAGAAGTTCCTCCACTCCGTTCATAGTCCGTGACTGTTACTGGTTTGCAGTATCTCTTTAAACATACAGCTTGCACTCACAGTAGAGTGAGCATTTGGTTTATTCTATGTATAAATATTCTGGCTGATAGAAGGGGGGAATGCAAAGAAAAACATCTTTTTCAATACACTCATGTTGTGGCTTGGAGAACCACGTGCTTGGTAGTATCTCTCCTTGTAGTAATCTTGGCTGTGTGAGGTGTATGGCTCCAAATCTAGTGCCAGAAAATAAGGTTATTTTGCATGATTTCTTCTTCAGCCTTCTTTCTAGTCTTATTTCTGCCTAATTGCTCTAGCTCCTGAGTGAGTTCCATCACCATTCCTGGGCTAAAATCAGCCCTGCTCCTCTTGCTTTTCTTCTATGTCCTCAGAATCTTCTCTTGTGCTACATCAAAGGAAGTATGTCCTGTGGAGTCCTCTTCTGTGCTATATCATGACCAGCATAGTATTAAAGGCAAAGAGAAGGAGAGAAGCAGAGGATCTGCAGGATTTCCTGCTCCAACTCTCTTAATGAAATTAACTTTGGGATCCTGACTCTGGAGAGTGTTGAGATCTCCCCATTTTCTGCAAGAGCTTTGAGCTACTGCTCTTCTCCATGAGAGGAGTCAAACAGCCTCAGATATCCTTGTTTTAAAGTCTTCATAATTTGCTGGAAAGCTAAAGCTTTTTGTGTCAGATACCTCCAAGCTCCCTTAGTCTGTGGAAAACCTGAAAGAATTAGCAATACTTAAAGGCTTCAGTTAAAGTCTGAAGGAAGTCTGTGGTAATGGATTCATACATTTGTCTTCCTTCTGAGACAGCATTAGTTATAGTAATCCAGGAAGTACTGTACTGCAAGCAGTGACCTGGGGAACTGAGCAAGAACCAGTTCCCTGGGGACCTCTCTGGAAATCCAGCATCTCTGGATGTTTTAGCTGGTTTTTTGGTTGTTGCTTTTCAGGGTTTTTTTTTGTCCATGATACTGTTACCTCTTGCATTCAAAATTGAATTTTTCAGCTGAATAGCAATATAAAGGCACGAGTATCGAATGTGTGAACTAAGACTTTGGAAAATTTGTGACCTATCACAGAATTTCTTGGCCCCACATCAAAGGTGAGTACCTTCTGAGTAGCTAGTAGCAATTTTGAAGGTCTTTAGCCCTTTAATAGGGGTTGAGGCACCTGTGGACAGGTTGCCACTGGAGGGCCCTAAGGTTGCCAGCTGTAATACTGTGCAGAACTGTGGAGTGTAGCTGAGCTCTGCTGCATTCAGTTCAGTTATATTAGACATGAATGATCTGTTTTAAAGAGTGAAGTTCTACATACAGATGGAACAACGGTGGAATGTCATTACACAAATAAATGAAGCACAGGAAGAGAAGTCAAGCTGTGCAGTCTCTGGGTAGGTGAGCAGGTTTTGCACCTATAATCTTCCACACTGCTTGCTTCGCAGTGAGAGGGAGCTGTCAGGGACTGCCAATAGGAGCTGTGCCCCCCAGCCTTGCCCTCCCTTATCATATTTCTAAGCAAAACCAGCTGATTAAGCAGGGTCTGGTGTGACTGACCTGACATCTAGTTTCAGATCTGCTCAGAATGGGATCATTTGTTGATTCATGCTCAGTAACAAACACAGGCGCTAGCTTTCAAGTCTGCAGCCCCAGACCCCTTTGCTTAGATGGGCACTGGTTTTGTTTAGCGGTTTGCTAATTCTGTGGGTCACAGTACTTTTAATCTGAACAATGAGAGATGTTGAAACTGCATACATGGAGATGCACACAGTAAGGTAGGAACAGATTTATCAATGCAGTCAGTTACGTGTATGGGAAACAGTGAAGCTGGGTGAGGGCAATATATGATCATATTGTAGGAACATGCTGCTGGACTAATTCAAACCTTATCTGCACAAGGAAGTATTTGCCTGTTCACTTCAATTGGTATCGTTATACCAGGAAACCCTCCTATCAAGTATAATGCTCATACTACTTTTCCCAGGGAAATACAGGCTTATCTTGTTGGAATAACTCCTGCGTTCACCCTCTGCACCAGCATAGTTAGGCTGGCAAAACTTGGCAAGAGGACTAAATTCTCTCCTCAGCCTTTTATTTCTATAACTCAGCTTTGACACTCTTAAGGCAGAATTAATGTTCCCTATCCTGTAGCTCCCAGAAATACTGGCAGAAGTCACTGCTTAAGATTTGTACAATTTTTTCAGAAATAAGACTGCATAGATCACACAAGGCAACTCCAGCTTTGCCTTATCTATCTCTGAAATGTTTCTTTCTGTTCTCCTACTTTTCTTTTAAATGCTTCGTTTAACTTGAAAGGGCTTTGTAATGTTGCAGATTTATTTATGTTAATGATCAGGCAAAGAATTTGTCTCACCTGATATTATGCATCTATATATAATTTGATCAAAAGCACATCAAGGGTGTGATTCATCCAACCCATTTTAAGATAAGACAAATTTCACCTGAACAATGTATATAACTTTCAGGCATTTCTATAGGCAGCCTTGGCATCGTGCACTTTTAAGTGGATGAGTCACATTGTAGAGGTCTTTACTCGCCCTGCATTTAAGCCACCAGTTATTCTTCTTCCATGTTGATGGAAATAGTGCAATCACTTTTGCTTTTATTTTAGGTCACTTTCACATTTTGATTTTCAGGCACTTGGCAGCTGTGTGATGTTTGATTTGCAAACACTCTCAGAGAAAGGCTCAGTCCAAGCCAATCATTTTCTTTAAAAAAAAAATATTGACTCAAACTTTTTTTTTTTTGCCTTTATCTTTTTATTTCTTTTTTTTTTTTACCTACTTTTCCACTCCAAAATGTAAGCTCTGAGCTCAAACTACTTATCCCTATATCTTTATATGTTTGAAAATCTCCTCTTTCCACACTTCACATGGGAACTTTATGTGGTTCTGTGCCTGGTTTTGTTGGAGGTGGAAGTTTTCTAAAACACTTCTTTAACGAGGCAATCATTTGGGAAGCTGGAAAAGGCATGATCATGTCTATGCCGTGCAATACAGGCCTATGGACTAAAGCTGACCTTTTCCTTCCCAGGCTGCCATGCCTGTATCATGCACATAAACACTTAGGAGAAACTAGATTTGGCTTAAGAGCAGGAGGGCTGCTTCTTCCTGTTTACTCTGCACTCTGGCTATCATGCTTGGGCTGCTAGCTGCAATACTGCTGGTTTAGGCAACTTTGCACCCAGGATGCACTGTGTGATGCAGACACTCTAGCATGCGTCACTTGAAACTGCTGTGACCCCCATTCATTAGCATGCAATGGAGAGTTCTGTTCTTAAGAGCCTTCATGTGCATCTAATACTCTTTAAGAGGTACCACAAGGAGGGTTTAAAGCCAGCACTGACTGAATTGATTAAAAAAGCCACATGTCACTTCAATCGCTTTCCCACTGAGAAGTTCCCAGTTAAATTGTGGCTATCTCAGAGGATATTTGCTGACCCAATCTGCATACTTCCCCCTCCCACATAAAATCTAGAGATTAAGATAATGGAAGGACACTAAATACACATCAGATTCCTGATGGGATAACCGAGCAGATTATGAGTATCTTCAGATGATGTAAACTTGTACAGTCTTATGACAGCCAAGAATGTAGACTTACAATCACATTTTCAATTGAATTGGAAGTGAACTCATGAATGTACAAGATTTAGATATCAGGGAAGTCACAGCTGTTGTCTTTCTCAAGCAGGAGTCTGGGTAGGAGCTCTGGGCTCCTCCCATGTAAGACCCAAATCAAGAATAGTGTTGGCTTACATGTTCCTGGTGGAGGAGGGACACATCTGTTTTCCACTCGCGTGCATGTTTTCTTCTCCCTTGTGGATGCAGCTGCCACAGCCCTTGAAGCAAAATAAGCCCCATGTGACACAAAGCAGGCACCAGATCTGGAGAAAACCACCTACCTGTTTGAAATAGTTCAGTAGCTCCTTGCTGGCTTTGTTCAAGGAATGTGTCACATAGCATGTGTGCATTTTTATTTGCACCATATAACCTAAATCACAAGGGTGATTGTAGGCAGCCCATGAGCCGGTTTCAACCCACTGATAAATCCATCTGCACTCTGAGTAGTTTCTCTTTATTTTAATCATTTTTTTTAAAAAAAGGTGTATTTATCTATATTTTTAAAAATGTGTTTATCATTTATATGTATTCAAATATTGAAAAATATGTATTTATTTATAATACAGTATCCAGCTGTTAAAAAACAGACAAAACTGATTTATAATTTTAGTTTTCCCAGTCATTCTGAAGACAGAGATACAAGTTACAAGAATACATCTGTTTTGATTCTTTCCTGGTTTTCAATGTTCCATGTAGAGACCAATGAAAGGTTTTACTTTCCAGAATCTTTTGAGCCTGGATTTGTCCTGCATAGGATAATCAAGACATAGTAAGAGTCATAGTAATTTTAGCACCACCAAGGTTGAAGGAAACAGGTGAGAAGCAATCATCTTGGAGATAACACCATCAGACACACACACAAAAAAAAGAAAATAGCATCATCTGTGGGGACTGTTGTTTTTTTTCTTTTCTTTTTTAAATAGATGCATTAAATGCTTTAGTCTCTTCTGTTTGTTTGTTTGTTTCAGCTAAAAGGTTTTCCATCTTTAAAGATAATTTTCTTCACAGTGTTTGAGGTTACAGAACTCAATACATTGGGCTGGTCTGTCACTGCACTAAACTATCAATAATAACAACAGAACACTGTAATTCATGGAAAGTGCCAATTTAATTGGAAATACCAAATTTTCCATTTCCTGTATCTGTGAAATGTGATTTTAAATATAAATGAGAGTCATACTCAAGGGGATGATCTAGATTGATTCGTTTAAATTAACATCGCCATCTGAGTGAATGCTCTTGTGCCATTTTCTAAGTGATTTCTAAGTGATTTAAGGTGGATTGGTAGGGGAGCAGATGGATGAATGAGCAAGCTAACAGGTGAGACCTGAGCATAATGGAAAGGTCAGGGTTGCCTTACCAGAGGAGAGCACGAAAGGAGCAAGCTGCTGGATGAGTATACCCTCACTGGACAGCATTCACTGGAGATACTAGTGATTGCTTGCAGTGTTGTGATGTGGATACTAAAAATCTGTAGCAAAATGCATGGATGGCAATTAAACCATGATGGTAATGACATTTTTAGATCCAACTCCTTTCTTTTTATCAGCCCATGAAAAGACAACAGATCCTTCTGGAGCTTGAAAACAGTTCCTGTCTTCTGAGATATTGGCTAGTAGAACTGCTGAAGGCTCCTTCTTGACACCTCTGCTTCCAGGGCCTCTCCCTCAGGGCAGAGCAGGTATTACAAAGCCCACACTTGACATCTCAGCATCTATTGTTTTCCCAACCAAGGATGCTTTGTGTAGCCGGAGTCGGGTGATTGATATTCAGTGAGGCAAGTAATGCCAGTGGCAAAATGCATTAAAGTTGATGAGGCAGTGGTGAAACCTAGTGCACCTTGACTTCTTGTATGGTTTATAAAGTGAGTGCAGGGTGTGTGGCACACACTTTATACAGCTTCCAGCAATGTAGATTATCCAGGTTGTAAAAAACATAGGCTTCCTTTGAATGGCTTCCATGCAACAGCCATAAACATAGGCCTCTTTCCACACCACTCCATTTATTGTGGTCAGGTTCAGGCCTGCTGTTTTCCCACTGCTTATTGTTACTGGTTTCAAAGGTGCTAAAACAAGGACAAAACATGCTGTTATTTGCAGCACACTTTAAATACAGCTTCCTTTTTCTTCTTTTTATACATAATCTTCAACAGTCTTGCAACAGAAAAGTTACTTTATCCAGGCTTTCCCTGTCTCTCTTTTTTTTTTTTTTTTTTTTAGGAAATTTAGGAATTTTCTGATTTTCTGGGAGGAGGGAGGTGCTTCTGATGATACCAGATAGATATTTGAAACTTTCTAAAGAGGGAGACACATGTAATAGAAACAACAACCTTCCCTTGGAAAGAATAGAGTATTGTCTGTCATTAATCAACATAGAATCACAGGAACACTGAGTTGTTAAAGTTGGGAAAGACCTCTAAGATCATGTAGTTCAATCATGGACCCATCCCCACCATGCTCACAAAGCCATGTCCCTAAGTGCCACATCTGCACATTACGCGAACACCTCCAGCGACAGTGACTCCACTACTTCCCTGGGCATCCCGTTCCAGTGCCTCACTATTCTTTCTGAGAAGGAATTTTTCCTAATACCCAACCTGAACCTCTTCTGGTGCAATTTAAGGCCATTAGCTCTCATCTGATCACAGCTACATGGGAGACAAGGCCAACCCTCACCAGGCAGTTGTAGAGAGCAATAAGGTCTCCCCTGAGCACCTTCTTGTTCAAAGTGAACAGCCCCAGTTCCCTCAGTCACTCCCCATAAGATTTGCACTCCTGATCCTTCACAGCTTTGTTTTCCTTCTCTGGATACACTCCAGGGCCTCACTGTCTTTCTTGCAATGGGACGCCCAGAACTGAATATAGTATTCAAGGTGTGGTACTCACTAGTGCCAAGTACAGAGGGACAACCATCTCCCTGCTCCAGCTGACTGCATTATTTCTGATACAAGCTAGTGCACCACTGGCCTTCTTGGCCATCTGAGCACTTTACTGGCTCATGTTCAGGCAGCTGTTGACTAATACACCCAGATGCTCCATGCAGCTTTCCATGAATATAGAATTATTTGATAAAGTACTGTTTATACTAAAGCAGTCTTAGTATAAGACTATACTAAAGAATGTCTTAGATGGCTTGTGACTATATATGAATAAAAGGAGTAAGGGCACTCCACTCAAAATGACTATCAAGGGTCATGTAAGACTCCTATATGACCCCCCACAAGTGCAGATAGCCAGGGGAAGTAGCCAAAAGGGGATGGAATATCATGATTGCTTAATCTGATGAATATGTCAGTAGTAGGTGTTTCTTCTACATGAGATAGGTAAAGTATAAGTAAATTCATTCCATAGATATTGTGAAGAAACTTGCATTGTTGTGCTTGATTTTTGGAAAATTCCACTGGCACAGAGACATGAATAAAAAGCAGTAACCCTCCAGAATGTGTGGGAATTCTCTCATTGCACACCGAGTAACCTCATGGGCTCCAGTGAGAGTCCAGAACTTTACAAGCTCTGTTGTTGTTCTTAGGCAAGTCATATGTACCAAGTATTCGAGTTTATTACCTTTAGGTGATCTGTGAAATCTGGGTTATTTGGACCCTTTTGTTGTTACAGAGCTGCCCTCAAGAACTGGCTGTATGAAGGTTTTTATTACAATGTTGTTCATGAACACTGATTTACCCATGGGTTAGTTTATAACTCCCGGGTCACCCATGAGTGCTCACACATGCTCACAAACACAAAGCAGCTATCAGTTTGGAACATACTTTTCTGCTGTAGAAGCATGCGTGCCTATTTGTGAAAGTCTAGCAAAAAAAAAATCTACATTCATACACCCTGTCCCAGCTTCTTTGCCTGCATTACTTGAAGCAGAACGTACCTTCTGGTAACTTCAAAGGCAAGCTGCAGGAGGGTGCAAACCAGTGAAGTGGGTGGTTGACTGGTAGTGTAGAGGTCTGGATTCTGTTCTCCATTTTTCAGTTTGACCTTCTGCCTGACCCTGGGACCTCTCTTTGTCCATCTTGTCTATTCACATTGATGGCTTTCACTCACTGCCTGTTGCTGGATGTAAGTACTCAGTTAATAGAATCACAGTTTCAGAGCATGTCTACGCTGCAGTCTTAAATCGTACTCCTGCCTTTGCATTTGTTTAAATCCCCTGCCGGGCGTGCAAAAATCTCACTTGCATGGTTTGGATTAAGAGATAAAGCTCGAGCTATTCCCGGTTGCTAATCGGTGAATTCCTGAGAATGGCTTTTGTTGTGCATTCTTCGGTTGACAAAAGCCATCCGTGACCGGTGATTTGAATCTCTTTTCTAGTCGAGGCAGTAGAGAAGCTACTTTTCTTAAAACTCCAATAATATTTAAGATAATAAGATTCATCGCTCTCTGTAACGTTATGCTGCTTTTTATCGATGAGTAATGTTAAGAATTTCACATCCACAAATTAACAATTCTACTTCCCCCTAATTCCTCAGCTGGTGTAAGAAGTCACTCACTTTGCCTGTTCCAAAGCTGGCTCAGCCGATGCCAATTTTGCTAATGAGTTGAGAGGTAGGAACACCCACCTGAAACCCTTTATCTGGCCACAAACGTTGCTGTTTCCTGACACCATTAAGTAGGCACTTCAGAAATTCAAGATATCAATCTAACCAGTGATGTGTTCTGTCCATGAAACAAACATCAGTTATTTAACACAGTGAATGAATCACTCTTTTCAAAGTCATTTGCCCCTGGATTATAATTTAACCCTTATCTGGAGCATGAACCAGGAACGCAACTGATGACCAACGTTAAAGAAAGTAAGTGTTGTTTCCTCATTCCTCCTAAGTTGCTATGGTAAAAACTGATGTTGTAGATTTTGTTCAGTTTGTATTCTCGTGAACTCCCTCTTCTGCTACAAACCAGAGACTGCGTGCTGTCGTTAGAAATTACGTAAACTGAGAACGATCCCTTCCACAGAACAGGGTGGAGAGCACAAACCCTTAAATTAACAGGTAGTTGGCTCTTGAATGGTGGGTTCCCAAGTCATGTTAGCTAGAGCTCTCCCTATATCAGTGAGATTAGGACTGGGGCTGTTATTTCTCGACTTTGTCTAGGTCACAGGCTCTTTTATGACTATGGTAATTAAGCCTCGAATTAGTTCTCTGGATTGTTTCTCACCGCGGTTTTGCACTGAGCCTGAGATGTTTGTTAAGCTAATTTTCAAGGTGCTGAAAATTCATTATATTTCTTTATTGTACCTGCTGTAAGTACACATTACTTCCTGAGAGACTGGCTGATAATAAGTGACCTGAAGAAGGCCACAAATTCAACGCCACAGGTAGGAGTAAAACTCAGGATTCCTGTTTCTATGGTATCTTTGCAATTCTTAGAATGTTTTGCCATTATCTTCTCTGTTATAACTCCATAATTTAAGTTCTACATTCATTTTTCATGCTGCAGTGAAAAGCTATGGCAACTTTTTTTTTTTTTTTCAAGTATGCAAGGTCTCCTTTTATTCTGTTTTGTATGTTAGATCAATTCCAATATCCAAATAATCTGGTCATGGGAAAAATCTCTTATTAACTTCAAACTAGACCTAGCTGATTAGATTTTTAGTTATGACTAAGTCAATGCAAACTAAACTATAACCAGGTGATGTTACAGACACCTGGCAACAGGAGTCACATGGGTGAGATTTGCCAACTAATGTAGACTCCTATTTCTGAACAAGTTCTTGTGATAGTTAATGGAGAGGAAAAGGAAGACAAGGCTAGGACATGATGCATTTCATTCCTAGACTGCTGATGAAAAGACCGCAGATAGAACTCACTTTAAAACTATCTATTTCCATTAGCTATGAAGTAATCTTAGCATGACTACCTCAGATAGCAATTCACATGATAAACATCCAAAGTTGAAGAAGATCCTACACAAAAGGTGAGTACATGTGTGGAGGTCACGCTGTGTGTATATAGTCTATATTACGGTCTATAGTGTCAGAGCCCACAGTTTAGAAGAAATGATGTTTACAGGACTGTAGATATTCCCCACTTGCATGATCACAGCCAGAAGCTCTAGTGCCCGTGGGAAGCTTGCATTTGCCAATAACAAGGTTTGCAAGATACCTGTCAGGAGAGCAAGGTATGGCGTAGACTGAAGAAGCTCTGGCTATTCACCAAAAAAGTTAATTGAAGAACAAAGGTTAGCAGCATATGGTGATGCAGAATCTCACCGAAGTCCTTTAGTCAAACTTGGCATGTTTACAGGATTGATGCACTCAGTCTGTAAATGCATCTATGTCAGTGGTGAGGAAAGCCTTGTGAGCACTTGCATATGCAAGAACATGATTTTTTTTTTCTCCCATAGACAAGTTTCATTTGCTGACCACAGAATGAGCTAGTCTTATTCCAAAGGTGATGGAATTACCTGAGTTGTAATTGAAGTCCTGTTGATTCTTCCATTCCAGCTATTTCCATCTGTCTCCTCTGTACTCTCTTTCAGCCTCTGCTCCAAATAGCATTTTGTCCATCCTAAAATAAATCATTGGTTAGCAAATACTTACTCTAGAAGGAAGCTGCTGGACTTTTACCCTGGAGAACAGAAAGCCCCACCTGTAGTCACCATAGCTATCACAGACAGCAATAGCTGTTAACATTGCGAAGCTAGATATCTGCTACTGCAGCTAGCTTGTGCTGAGCTCTTTAACACTGATGATACCCAAACTAATACCTGCCAATGCTCATGCTAATAAGTCTGAAGTTAGTTTGAGCACTGCTACATGGGTTTCTGCAACCACAGCTCAGGTACTTGCTAAGGTTCCTGCCCATATGTTTTCAGGTATTGTAAGTACTGACTTGTTCTAGTCAAATAGCATCAGGTGAAGGCAAAGGAACAAAACAAGCTCTACTCATGAAGCATGGTTCTGCTACTAAAACTGCATTGGTGAGATGTCAGCTGGCATGGCTGCCTGGTTCAGGGACTGCTGTTCTTGAGGCCTTGCCTAGGCAGAGGTCTAGGGCTGAGATCTGGCAATCATCTGTAGTTCTTCAGCAATCTAAATAATCTTGGGAAATATCTTAATTACCAGTATGATCTGATTTCCTCTGATCATCTAGAGCACCTTTTATATATACCCATATCAGGACAAGAGTAGTTAACAGACTAGAAAAGGTCTAAGCCAATAGTTACCAAATTATGGATTTGTGGGCTAAGCTGTGAAAATGAGACTTGTGACAGGATCCATCACACAACCAGAGGAGCTGAGTATCTGCTGCAGCTACTCTCATGGTGAAAAAGGGACATGGCAGTGAGCCCACAATGTGGCTTGTGAGCCAGCTACAGAACATGCATTGGGATCCCAACCAGCAGTTTTGGATCTCACTTTGGAACACCTACACAGTGATTGGTATGAGGAGCTTGGACCCCACACTCCAATTTTAGCTCTGTTCTATAAATCTTAATTAAACAAAGGAAAAAGAAATGGGACGGGAAAAAAAAAGCAGCATATCAAAACCCACATGTATTCCATAAGAACCATTACTTTAGTGAGGGTCTATTAATGCTATTAGAGACTTCCTGAAAGTGCAGAGATTTGTCTGTTAACAATAACTTTATGAAATGTTCATTATCACCACCTACCTACCAAGAGAGCTAGCAATTTCACGGTCTTTATTCTTAGCTGCACATTATACCTTCTTAACAACATTTCAAAAATAACCGCAGGAAGAACTGAATCACACATAATTTGAACAATTAGAAGTGACAAGTTGTTTTCTCATCTAGTAAAATATGTCCATTTGGCATACTTTGCTGTCTAGCAGAGTTCTTTTATTCACACCACTCTCAGTCTCTAAGGAAGACAAGCTATTATGACTCTATGGAAGAAATGGACATCTCTGCTTTCAACAAAATTAATATATTGAACACACAACAGTCATTATATAGAACCTGAATTTATTATCATGAAGCAAACCTGAGAAACTGAAGATACGAGGCTTAGCCAGGAGAGTTCCTGTGAAAGACCTCTCTCCTTGGTTCACAAAGTTAGCCAGACAAAACGAACCAGCTCTCCTGCTTGAAGCCTCTCCTACTTATGAACTGGACCTAGTAACAATGTTTGTTTCTCTCACTCTTCACCTATTGAACATTTAGGCACTTTGAGTAGAACGCTCCATGTCAGAGATCGCAGAGACAAAACAGAGTCCCTGAGTTGCAGATATTATGTAGACTTACACCAGTCAGATGTTTTTTCTTTCCATCTATGAACAGTCAAGTTCAAGTTTCTTGCTGACTACCTTGCTAGATCCACTACATAAGCTGAAAGCAAGTTGGACCTACAAAGCCTTTGTGAAGCCGGACTCCTGTGAGCCTTCTCCCTGAGGAACTACCATACTTAAGATTCTATACTGTTTTTAGAAATGAACTAGTGCCTCATTTGTGAAGGTACATATGTGCCTGAAAAGGCACCTAAGTGGTTAGTAAATAGATACTAAAGGACTTTGGAAATAACTTCTATTGAATCAAATATCAGCCAGATCATGGAACGTTTTGAGAAATCCTAGATGTAGATTTCAGTAGCTGCATAAATTTACTTTCTTGGCTTTCATTATCCCAACGATGAAATAGAAGCTATCAGTATAGTCTGTTTCCTTGGGGATCACACGATTTTGCTAGAATATAAACAGGACCGGAGTATGAGCGTAGCTAAAGAAACACAAGAAGATCTGGGGGTGTCGAGAACATCCTGGTTTCTTATATGTCTCTTGTCATAGGGAAAAGAGGAGGTGGTGAGTTGGAGCATTTCTTTTTACAAAACTTTTTTTCCTAATTCTTACATGCTAGTAGCTTCCTGCTTTCACCCATCACCTTTGCTCTGCTCCTCCCACCTACCACATACTCATCCCATCCTCTTGGATGGTAATGGAAGTTAATTATGCAGTAAGAGACAGTATGGCTCCTTTCTTCTAATTCTCTGGGCACTGGCACGGTGCTTGTAATTACCATATCATCTTCAAATTGCATGCTGGGTTATTTTAGGAGGTGAAAAAATGTTGTTTATTTGATACCAGCAAATCCCATTCTTTTCTGCTTGATCCAAATCTTTTTTTTTCCCCCACATTTTCCAATTTTCTAGAAGCAAATCAAACAAGCTGTTATTGCGTTCTATTGTAGCAGAAGAGCAGCATGTAATTCCTGAGAATGTTGTGATATTTTATGGTCCCCTTCTGTCCCTTGAGATAAAGTAATCCCTTGTGAAAAATCTGATCCTATTATGCTGGAAACCTAAGCTCAGAAGAAATCAATAAGTATCAACTTGCTGATGTGTCAAATCAGGATAAAGAACATAAAAAATACATATATTCATTTCCATCGTCCCAAAGGGAGAAAGCTTTGTGCGCTGTTGTGCTTCCTTGCATGAAATGTAGTGGCTATAGAGGATCTGCCTGGTAACCAGAGTTTCTCCCTTTCCACAGATTGTTTATCTTATTAATCATAATTCTTCACAGAGGAAATCTTTGGTCAGTAGTCTAACAAGTAATCTTGTTAGTACTTTGATTCTGTAATGTAATATAGTTGCACCCATGGAACACCAATGCTCCTTCATGTTCATAAGAGGCAATGGGTATTGATAAACCAAATAGTTTTCTAGATCAGACTGAAGAGAATTAATGCCAACAAATGTAATTTGTCCCCTCAGCAGCAAGTGTTCTTTTGGTGTTGTTATTAAACAGGATTCTAGTCTATTTAAGTTATGCAAAAAAACCTCAATGTATTTAGATGTTTGTGAATTTGAATTGGTGTTAGATTACATATGTGGATTGGGAAGGGTGGGATGAGAGTTTACAAGCTTTGCAGCCAGAAGGAATTGGATGCAGGAATAGGAAATTAAAGGAGGTTACATGACGTTACCTGCTGTTGTGACATGCCAGAGATTTGGAAAATAATCCTTTGTAAAGCAGTGAGATTCTCGGTCTAGTCACTGGGTGCACATAAAAAGCAACCTTATTTTGGGCAGGCACAGTCACTAGATGTGCCTACCCACTGTTTTTTAAGGAATGATCAAGACAATTTAATATTATCCTTCTGGATAATAGTAGCCTTCTTGCCTTCTCTTTTCTTGAGGCAAGTCATAATTTACATTTATACCAACAGTGGTCACTACAGCCCTCAGGCAGCTGAATTACAACTCCAACAAACACATAAGGCATTAAGTAAAAGCTACACCCCTTCTCTACCGCGTATATTCTGAGAATGGTTTAAATTTCTAACACTCCCTATGGATTTTCCCTATATCAGATTTCTAGTTTGGAAAGCCTACATAAGACTGTGAATTTTGTCTATCACTTATATTGTTGTAAATGACTTACATTTTTGTGGGATAACCTAAAAATCAAAAGACATGATACAAATTAACTCTGATTCAGTCCTTACTGAATCCTAGAAACTTTTGCTGGTGGATGTCATCTTCACTTCCTGATTCCCATGGCGTTGCTGCAGTACAGCTAAAGCTGCATTAAGAACATCATAAAATAGGAGGCATTACTTTTGGAGTACCCCTTAAGTGTGCATGTAAGTGAATTTTTTAAAAATGGTAAATATTTACCATTAGGTGAGGAATAATCTGACTGGAAACAACCTAGTAAGAGATTACTTGGGTCCTTATCTATCTTTTTCTGCAGATGTTCACATTCACAGCCTCCTGCATTCTTTTCTGTCACTAAAACTTTTATTGAGGTAATGTTAGAAGCAGGCCAGATATTCAAAAGTGAAAAGTTATTTCAGGATTTGGATACTCAAAAGCCTTCCTTGGAGAAAGTATTACCAGTTCAGAACAATCCAAACATAGAAGGTGAAAGTTCTGTGTGTGAATTTCCTTGAAAAGGGAAAGTAGAGAGAAAGCTGTGCTGCTTGGGGCAGGAGACCTAGTAATGGGACACAGGAAAGGCTGCAGATCTCAGTTCCTCCTTTTTCTCAGTCTTTACTGCCAAAGTCTGTACGCCTCGTGCTAAAGGTAGAGGAAGATTAAGTCAGAGACTGCGTAAAGAAATGCATCAGCATGGGACATGTTCAAGTCCTTGGAACATAATGGCATGGATCCAAGGGTTACGAGGGATCTGGCTGATATCATTGCAAGGCTACGTTTTATCATATTTGAAAGATTATGTCAATTGGATGAGGTCCCCAATGACAAAAAGAAAGGCAAATGTCACACCCACCTCCAAGAAAGGCAAGAAAGTGGACTTTTCTTAGCGAGAACCTTGTCAGCAGAACAAGTTATTCTATTTAGTATTCATTAGACTGCATTCGGGGAACTGTTAGGGGAGAGTGTCCAGCAGAGCAATGGAAAGACAATTGAGGCTGGGGCATTTGATGTGTGAGGAAATATTGAGACAAATGTTGATTGAAAAGAGAATGGGAAGGAGAAAACTAACTTTCCCTACAGAGAAGGGTTCTATAGGGTAGACAGATTTTTCTCCCAGATTTACTGGGTAGGGTTTAAGAGGAAACGGACAGTCTACAGTAAGGCAAGCTCTGACTGACTATAAGGAAAGAAAACTCAGTGGTGAAGGTGACTGTGTGCTGGACCAGGGGCCCAGAAGCATTGAAATTTCAGCCCTGGGAGATTTTCAAAACTTATCTGAGAAAGAACTTGAGTAGCCTCACCCAGCCTTGAAGCTTTCCCTGCTACAAGAGGTCGTCAGGTCAGGTAGCCTCTGGGTGCCATGCAGCTTGATTTAATCTGTGATTCTGTAACTGTTCAACTTTTAATGGGCTCATACCCACGTGTGTTTTCAGAGAGTAAAAAAGAATAGTTGGGAAAGTATCCTTAACCATTAAGTATGGTTCCCTTTGCCATATTAAATCAAACAAGAAAATTAAAACACTTAATACTTAAAGAGACCAGTCTTTATTTTGTGCTCAGCTTACTATTGTTTAGAGGATTATGATTCTACGTGAAGAACTCTCATAGTATCACTTAACATGAAAATATTTTGTGAGGCACCTTTTGGCTTTTTAGCAATAGACTAAGTTTATTTATGACTGGAACTTCTCCCACTGTGCCTGAGTGCTTTCAAATGTACAGAAGTCCGAAGTAAAGCTGGTGATGGCTCAGTGAGGAGATCATGATTTCTGTTGTGTGGAATGCAGTATCATTAGACACATCTGTGTGCTGGCCTTCAGCTGGGATCTTCTTTTCCTGCAACTCCAACATTACACTGAATCTTCAGTCAAAGCTGTTCACTTTTAACTCCAGAACTAACAAGTGTCCAAAACTTCCAAATCCACATGAAAGATGTGAACCTCTAAGGATTTTTCTGACATCTTCTTTTGATGCTGGAGCTCATTTGTTTTAGAATTTTTCCATTATGGCAGTGAATATGCTAAGGAGAATGAAATCAACACAAGAGACAAACAAAGTTATTGATTAAAACCACTACTCCCTAATGTATCACAGTATGGATATTTACCAGCAAGCGTAATTTTACTAATATATTGAGGCCAGTACCAGTCTACAGCAAAGTCTGATAGGAAAACCATCTGGTTGCACATCTCCATGACTTTCATGCAGCAGAGTAATTTCTCCACTTTCAAATTTCTGTTCTGCAAGTATCTGTAGGGACATCTTGCATGCACTCACCACCCACACAAATGCATACATATGCACAGCATAAAGTAATCCATTAATGGTTGCTATCCATATGTTGCTTGGTCTCATATTCACATTCACAGGTTTTCAAGCTGAGCTGACCAGCCTAGCTAACTCAGTAACTCGTGTTATTCCCAAGGGTTTTGAATGCTGTGTCACTCTTGGCTTGCACAGTAAAGGCCTTAGAGCACCCTTCTCTGATGGGGCGTATCTGAGTGATGAGCCGGGATGGGTCTGTCTCCCGTACCTGCAGAGTTGTGCCACAGAGGCCTTGAAACAGCCTTAGTTTCTCAATACTACTGAGCACCTTCCTGCTTATGAGGCTGTTTCCTCCCAAATTCATGTTTGCTGTTTGCCAAATCCAAATTCAGACCTCCTTGAGCAGTCTTAGCTTGCATGGCTTCCAATGAAAACAGTTACTTCCAAATTAAGTCATTATTTTCTATCACATGAAGGGCTGCTCCCATGCTCTTCCCTCACGCACACCCTAACCCATTCTTTGATTCATCCTGCTTCACCAGTGTGTCTATTGCTATGATGTCTTGTACTCCACCTTATACTAACACCCACAAAGCCTGCCCTGGTCTTGGACTCCAGGAAAGCCCTTTCAGCAGCCTCACGGAGTAGTACTGAATCATCTCTCTGTTAAAAAGTTAGTTCAATTTTTTTCTTCTTATTATCTCTTGGTCCAGCTACAGACTTTTTTTTTTTGTACACAAAGCTGCCAAGTCCCAGCTGTCTTACATAAGAGCAGCTGCTGAGGACTTTGTCCTTAGCTGGCTGGCAGCGCAATGCTAGATCCCAGTTTTCTCCCCTCCTGGCTGCAGCATAACTTTGATTACACAGACCCTTGAACCTGTGAAGGGTCATGGCAGTGAGCTCTCTGCTTTGGCATTTGGCATCATCACTTTGGCATTTTTGGGTCATCAAAATTTTGGTGACATCATTGTCATTCACCTGATCTGGGGTTAGCCTGCAGCCCCAAGAAGAAAGCCCTTAAAGGGGGATCTTTGCACAGGGGTACTTCTGCCAACAAGACAGTTCTTCAGTTTTAGGACAGAGGCTCCATTCTGTAATTACCTTTATACTATAAAACAAGCTATCAGTTCACTTGCAATATCCTCAGCATCTCTGATGGTCAACTTGGTACTGCATGTTCTGTAGCTTACAAATTCCCATTCTGGGAACGGTTGTTGTAAGGTTGTTGTTTTTTTTCTTAGTGGTTTTGTTGTGGGACTATTTTTTGTTGTTGTTGTTTATTTGGTTTTTTTTGCCTCTTATGTATAGAAAATATGTGCCTTGCTTATTCTTCCCTCCCCTACACATCTTATTCATGCTACTCCTTGGCATTTATCAGTATCAAGCCCATATCATCCTGTGCATTACCAGACAACAGCTTCTATACATGGAAGCCTGAGTGCAAGTCCCACCTATGTTTGTGAGTGCTGGAGCTTTGGCTGACAGCCTGCTAGCTCTGCACTGCATGTGGCAATATCTTTAGCCCTATGCTTCCTTTTCAGCCAGAGGGGTGAATGATTCTCTCTCCTACACTACTGTACAGTTTAATTAAAAAAAAAAAAGTAAGACGCCAGCCTACATAGCTGAGGGCACAGATATAGAAAGCAACATTAAAAGCAAATACTAATGTGTTAAAAATCAGAAGAAATAACTTATGCAGCATATTTTTTTTGTGTGTGTTTTCAATGGAATTGTCACTCTGGGATCCCTTACAGGCTGAACATTTGTTATTTGATTACTGTAAGGGTTGTCTGTGCAAAAATCTACTATTTCATTATCAACTTAATTACACAGTGTGGTAACTGCTCATGTTCTGTGCAGACATCCTTGAGATGTAACAAGGCCACAACCAAAGAGCTGTGCTGGACATTCTGTGCCTGTATTCCTTTCACAAACCTGTGAGCACTTGTGCTCATAGTGAACTTTTGTTTCATAAAAATATCTTCAGATTATCTTAAAAAAACAAAAACAAAAAAGCAGAAAACAAAAAACACAGCAGCATCAGATCTTGTGCATCATTCTGCTAAACTCTCCCCCGTTTTCTTATCATTATTTGCTGTTCTTGTACCACTGTGGGCACTCTTTGTAACAGTCTCTTCTCAAGCACTCACACTGCACGCTAGCACTGTCAGCAAGTCGCCTTAACCCAACAGAGTCCACAGCCTTGCGGGGATCCAAATGTAATATGCATGCATCATCTGTCAGGACTGGAGTGCTAGTAACAGACGGGTCCTTTGAGCACCTCCATGATATGTTCCTTCTTAGGCACCATGCTATAGAAATTCCTTTTAGCATTAAGTAGGAATGAAGCTGTTAGTCTGCATAGAACCAAGCAGAACTCAGAAGAAATTGCTTGAGAGGAAAGGAGGAAGAAGAAAATGAAATGGGAGCCATTAAGGTGTGAGATGACAATGGCCCAGAGGAGAACTTCAGCTGCATAGGTGAAGATGAGGGAACTGGGCTTGTTTAGTTTGGAGAAGAGAAGGCTCTGGGAAGACCTCATTGTGGCCTTCTAGTATTTGAAGGGAGTGTATAAACAGGAGGGGGAATGGCTGTTTATGAGAGTGGATAGTGATAGGACAAAGGGGAATGGTTTTAAACTGAGACAGAGGAGGTTTAGGTTAGATATTAGGAAGAAGTTTTTCACACAGAGGGTAGTGTCACTGGAACAGGTTGCCCAAGGAGGTTGTGGTTGCCTCATCCCTGGAGGCATTCAAGGCCAGGCTGGATGTGGCTCTGGGCAGCCTGGTCTGGTGGTTGGCAACCCTGCACATAGCAGGGGGTTTGAAACTAGATGATTGTTGTGATCCTTTCCAACCCAGGCCATTCTATGATTCTATAATAAGATGTTTGTGTGAAGCTGCAAGATATAGGCTCAACTGGCTTAGGAAGATAAATAATCCCATTGAATGTGATGTCCAGGTCTATGTGAGAAAAAGATATTGTAAGAAATTAAGGCAAAAGATCTAATATAATAGTTACAATTAAATAAGTCTAAAACAGTGGCTGAACAAGCAGAAGAGAAGTTTGAAAAGAAGAGAAAGTGATGGGAATGCAATAGCTTTTAAAGTCCTCTACCCTCTGGTGATCACTTCCAGGTAGGCAATGAGTGTCTGTAGCAGCTTTGCACAGTGATTCAATGGCTCATGTCTCTGGGATAAATCTGGATGTAATTCAGAACTAAGTAAAAAGGAATGATCATAGAATCATGGAATCGTTTGAGTTGGAAAGGATTCTTAAAGGCCATCTGGTCCAACTCCCCTGCAATGAACAGGGACACCTACAACTACTCAGGGTGCTCAGAACCCTGTCCAACCTGGCCTTGAGTGTTGCTGTGGACATGGCATCCACCCATCCTCTCTGGGCAACCTGTTCCAGTGTCTCACCACTCTTGCTGTAAAATCTTTTTCTTTATATGGAACCTAAATCACCCCTTTTATAGTTTGAAATAATTTTCCCTTGTCCTGTCAAACTGGTTGTTGCTTTTGTGCTTATGCTTTTGTGTGTAGATCTGCCTTTTCTTACCCACTTGTACCTAAAAAAAAAAAAAAAAGGCTAACCAATGTTAGAGGACGTTTCTACACTTCTGCATGAAGGATTCCTACAAACTGACTGGCTGCTTCTGGGTCCAGACCAATGCCCACAGAGGATGTTCTCTCTGCCAATTTGTTTGCAATGCCAGCGGTGCTGTATGCATTTGCTCTAGCTCACTCTTCAACCAGATAAATTGAAAGCCAGCGATTGAATAGAAACATCTCTAGCTGGCTTGCTGTGCTTTTATGTCTTCTGGGCCATTGACTAGTTGCAGCAAGGTGCAGGTGTGTGTTCCTTCCATAGGCATACTCCAGTCTGGTGTGCAAGTTCCTGATCAAGTGATGCAGAGCACAAAGGCAACTCTTGTACACCCTTTTTCACCAGTTTCCACATGCATTTGACCACGTATCTGCATAAAACTGCCTTGAGGTAAGAACTGGCACCTGGAACGTACCTATTTATCTACTGACTGTCTCAAGCAGCAGAGAATGTGCCTATCTCAATATCCTTTCCAAAGATCTGTTGCCACAGTTTTTCTCCCATCATAGCACTTCACATCCATATTTTGTGGCTATTGAATAGTAGGCTAATTGGAAGGGAAATAACTGTTGTTGTTTAAAACTTTACCTCTGAAGATTGTGCTTTCCTATTTAGAGTTAAAACTTTTACTATAAGTTGAAGCTTTAGTAATGGGATGTTTGGGGTCCACCATCAATCTCAGACCATCACACTCCTTTTTCTGAAAGCCTCTATGAACATTACTTCTGGAATTTTCTCAGGACATGACTACATAGTTGTTTTTGTTGATTCACACTACTGTGATGCACTTTCCAGCACATTACATGTTTGTAGTTAAAAGGATGGATGATTTTGATTTCATGTCCCAGTGTGCAAGTCTGAAGGGACTTCTCTATAACTGGTATAACAACCCTCACAAAAATCAATGGGACTTTCATTACTTGTAAGAAGCATCCCCTTTCTTTTGCCCCCAAGCAACAGATGTCTTAATGCAGAATGGTGTTACGATACAGGCTTACAATCAGCAGTTAGAGAGTCAAGTCACATCACAGGAAAGCTCTGTCATGAGGCTGCCTTTGAGAGGCAGCCAGCAGAATTTGGCTCCCGCTTCCTCTGAATTCTGTTATCAGCAAATCTGGCATTGTAGACACTACAGTCTTTTAGAACTTTTGAGCTTGCTTGAACTTAGTCACTGATTTCGTGGCCGCCTCCTCATAGCAGCTCTTCCTATGAACTGGAAAATTGCAGAAGTGCTATTGCTCCGGTTTTGTATGGGAAGAGGAAGCTCTGAGGCAAACGTCTGCCCAAGGCCACACATCAGTGTAGGGACTGAAACTGCTCAACTTACTAGTTAATACTTAACATGGCTCACACCAGATACCTGTAGACTCCACAGTAGATGCTAGAGGACCCTGCTCCCACAGCACTGTACAGAAGCACCCCTCTGTTCCCATATCTGTTTTGGGGTAGAAATAAGAAGGTTTTGGTGTTCTTTCCTATGGTCACACAGAAAATAGGAAGAAGAGGGGCTAGTGCATGCTCAAGCTTTACCATGCTTAAGGATCTAGGACACAGCTGGTGTGTGCCCTAGGAATATAAACATGTTTTCCAGAAGTGGAGGAGTAGATTAAGGTGCTGTGTGACATAATTGTCTGCAGCCTGTGCTGTTGCATCTTCCCACTGCTGCTTTGTCCTGCCCCTGACAAGGGTGCACCAGTTGTGCCGATACAACTACTCGAGTGGCCACTCCGGAACCAGATTGAAATATTCCCTCCCGAACACGATTTTCTTTTTGTTATTTTCTCTCTCAAGTGGTTGCGCAAAGTTGTTTTCACTGCAGCTGCACAGCTGGATGGGTAGCGTGCCACTGGATGGGGTGTAAATGAGCAAAGAAATCCATGGGGAGGGAGTGGTTTGTAAGGAGAGGAAGGAGATGATGCTTTAAACCAGAATAGCTGTGAAACTCTTTGTAATGTAAAACTGCAGCCGAAGTTAGTTAACTCATCTCCTTGGGCCTTCTCTGTTGTCACTTAAGGAGAGATAATCTCTTTCAAAGTGATGGAGAGCAGGAGTACTTTGCTCTCAACACTGATTATAGAGAGACTTTCTGGGGGTGAAGTGCTAAACCTTACATGACACGAATACCCACAGAGCAAGAAGTGACTTGAAGCCAAATTTCCACCATTTGAGGCACTTGTCCTCATACTAAGGAAATAACTTTCATTCTTGTGCCAAGAGCTTGCCAAAACAGCTGAACCACACTCCCGAGCACAGAATGTTTTTGCATCTCAGATCAGCCAACAAACTTGAAACCAAATAGCTATCATGATCAGCTCTGACAATCCTTGTTCCATTTCTTTTTTTTTTCCCCAGAAATATACAATTTTATAAACGACACAAGGTTTAAAATAGGCACCTATCTCTGTACCTACCTTCAAAAAAAAAAAAAATCAGACAATCCTTAAAGTCTGTCTTGATGTAGTTTTTCTTCCCTTTGGTGAGATTTTCTTAGTCTGTGAGCCACACTTCATCTTTAAGATGCTACAAGCTATAGTTTGCCTACCCATTTCCTGCTCTGTCCTGAATATTGCTGCAAAATAGTCCTTCGTTAATTTAGGTGCAAATTGAAAAGTGTGAGCTAAAGTGGAGTAGAAAGTGCACTCTGCCATCTTCTAGCTTAACTGAAACAATGGGGCTGCAGTTTCCTGATACCAGGGCAATAGCGTGTTCTGTGCTCTGCAGGGCTTTGTGGCAGTGCGTGTTTGATGCAGATGAGTTGCAAGGACCGGATGCAACTTCTAGCTGATTGTTTGAGGAGAGCAGGTCTCGCCTGCTGAGCTACTGTTTGAAGATATTTTTTAACAACTTTGAGCCAGCAAAGACAGTAAGTTCAAAGCCTCTTGTCCTGAGACAATGGTTTTCCAATGCATGACTATGCACCCTGAAAGTGGAATTCCAATCTCAAGAAAACCCAATCTGAGAAATGTCTGCCAGTAAAGCAGGCATTCCATATTTTCTGTTATGAGACACTCTGATCCAGCCATGTCAGAATGTGCAGTGTCCTTTTATATACTTTTAAAAAGGGCCATCTGGCCGTTCTGACCACAGAGCTGTCAGCAGCCATCATCCAAACAAAGTGATTTTGCTTGTTTATTGCTGTGACTTTGTGGCTTGTTTTGCTTCGTCCATTTGTTTTCATTGTGAATTGCAGACCAAAGAAACTCGCCATACTGTAGGTCCAATTTCTGACATTTTTTTAGCTGATAAACATGCAAGTCAACACACACACTGCACAAGAACTGGTTATGGTATAATCAGACTTCAGATTTATTTTAGCTGTTTTCCAAAGCTGTTCTATAGATGCATATTTCACCATGGCTTGACTAAGATATAAGTACCTGGCTAAAAGGTACTTTATAAAAATTTAGGTGAAGTTATGTCACAGCAATATCAAGAACTAATCAGATCCCACAAGAAGATACAGTTATATGACATGCGTGAAAATTAAAGGGTTTCCTCTCTTTAAATTATTGTGTTGGTATTACATGTAGTTCTGGTTTATATCTAAATTCTGTGGCATACATCCAGTGTAAATATGATGTAAGCCAACGTCAGAATGTCCTTATGCAGAATTGCACTGTTTAACTAAATCTGTATAGTATCTACTGTTTGTTGAATTGATATACCTTTCTATTTGGAGCTGCCTATTCTCTTCCACTGTCGCACTCGGATAAGTTTAATTAACTTTTCTTTTGTTCTTCTTCAGCCCTTACTTAATGAAACCCTCCACACAACAAACCTATGAGCTAAGATGTTCGTCTTTTAATGAAGTACAAGATTATCCTTAGCCTGGAAATGGAGTTGAGGCTATTTATATTCAAACAAAAAGAAGTAATTAACAGTATGTCACAGTTCTTTGACAAGTCGTCCTCTTTCTTACAAATTGGTACTTGCTGACAAAATGACCATTAACAATTTCCTTCTTCCCCTTCCTCTTGCGCATGGAAGAAACAGGAGTGCAGAGTGAGGCTGTCATTGAGCAGTCTAAGAGCTTTGGCTTCAGGTGAAGGGGGCCCTGTGGTGGTGTGAGGAGCCATATCCCCACATATCCACAGTCTGATCCCTCATGTATGTGGTTCATGAGGTCTTGCCATGAGCTACTTAAAGTTGAGTTGTAAATAGGTGTTTTTCTCCTGCCCCCCCTCCCCCCCCCCCCCCCCGGCCTCCGGAAGAGCTATTTTTATTGAGGTTCATGTCAGTGTTGTGGTGACAACAGCACAAAGGGCTAGTATGAAGGAGCTCCTGGAGATGGATGGGATAGGGGACAGATGGTTCATTGCTAGAATCCCCATGTCATGGCTGTGCAGCCTGAGTAGAGAGTGCTGATAAACCAACACCCATTTCTAGCTGAGGGTGAGGTCTGGCGGGGTCAGTGTTGAATTGCTGACTAGTGGTGCTGACTCAGGAGAGATAAGGGGAAGATGTGGGCTATTCCTGTGATAGTGAGGTGATCTACCAGGCAAAGGTCCCGAAGGAAAAAGTGACTTGTGTTTGAAGGGCTGTACCATGATACAGTTGTGTTACCAAAACACAAGCAGCAGAATGTCATTTTATCAAACAGCTGTAAGCAGAGAATAAGATAGGAGATGGGAAACAGTATATTTTTCTCTAATTCTACTCATACTTCAGGAGGGTAAACTAGCTCCTGAAGATTGAAATGTAATAGTTTGGCTTTTCCATTTCAGAACTTTCCCTGTCTCTATCATTTGGCTGGGAGCAGTCCCTACCTTCTACTGACAACCCCTAATTTGGCCAGCTGGCCATTGACATGCACTGTTACTCCTAGCAGTGCCAGCACTAGAAAAACCAAATGCCACCAGCATGAAAATAGAGTATATTAATTACCAAATGTGAGGTCTAGAAGAAACTTTCCCTCAGTTCAGCCTGCCAGTAACTATTTTCTGCATCCATCCATCCAGTCTCTGTAACATAGGGCCACACTCCTAAATCTTCAGTGTTTTTTTTTTTTTTATCTAATACATACTTTCTAGAGCAATTAATGCAGGGCATTAGTAACATCCTTTGATTCCCTGATGTCTTCCTATGGCACAGTTTTTGTTGTGACCTTCCCCTACAGAAGTTTGTTGTGAGATGTGATTGGGAGGTCCATGGTAGAGTGTGGCACAAATGGCTTCTGGAGTCTTGGAGGAGAGCTGTCTTACAGGGTTTCCTGCAATTGTAGAAACACTGAACTGAGGTTGTCAGCTATTAACCAGACTTTCTTTTTTGCTTTTATTGTTTTTTCATGTGAAAGGGAATGATAGAGCATTTCAGTATTTCCCCTTCCAGTTTCTCTCTTCCAATCACACAATCCTACCCTTTCACAGGCACAGCTATGAGGAATATCTTAGGTCACTGAAACGTTATTGCTGCTTTATGTTTCAGAGTGACAAAGAACCTTTTATAATCAGTAGTATTTCCTGTCTACAATGATCCTTTTCTTCAGAACCTCCATTAAAATCCACTGGCACTTGTATAAATCACTGTGAAACTCTCCCTTCCACACTTCAATGTTCTGATAGTAGGACCCACATGACTGGCTCATGGGTTGGTGTACTGAGCACTTTACCTCCCCCACCACTGCTTTTCCGTAATCATTCACTTGTGGTTTGGAGTAAAACACTCTCCACCTGTCCTACAACAAACATCACTGTTAGCCTTTCCATGTCTCTCCAAAACTGAATCTTCTGATAATATTGATGAAAATGAAGCACAGTTTCAGTTCAGTGCAAATATCCACACATCTGCTATCCTCATGATCTCTCCTGGCTGCCAGATCCAAACCAGAAGCTGTGCAATCATGTTAGCACAGTGCTGCGCTCGAATGAGAAGCCACACTGAGGCAGAGGCTCTGAGCTCAGATATAAGTGCTGCTCTAAGGCTGTTGCTTCTGTACCAGAACTGGCTTATGCTCAGGTAGCCTGGAGAGCAAACAGACCTGCCTTGGGACTTCCTGCACCCATCTGTTTAGAGCCACCCTCATCAGTGCTGGCAGGGAAAGGTCAAATTACAAAGCAGAATGGGCATTCACTTTGTGGCCTCTACTGTCCAGCTGCCCTGATGATAAGAGCAACTTCCAGACTCATGTCCCCCAGTCCGATGCAAGCAGAGAGCAGAGCAAAAAAAGGCACATTACTTCAGAGCACTACAACCTGACAAAAATAAATCTGTTCTATACCTATATGGTGTAGAAAGGAATACAGTACAAACAAGAGAAGAAATACAGTCTAGCAGTGGATCTTGTCCTAAAGCTAAACACTGAAGTCAGATCAGCCCTGCTAAAAATGTCCAGTCTTCAAATGCATTAATTGCTGTAGTGCACTTAAGCAGCAAACTTTTTCTGTGGATCTAGGATCAATACATGAGCTTTATCCTTTACCTGTGCATTTTGGCAGTGGTTGGAGCATCAGTGGTGAAATACTTGCTTACTTAGGTGGAAAATTATTAGCATAGTTTTCTTGTTACCTAACAGCAGTCTAAATTCCTGTAAGGGATAAAGGAAGAAGATCATCTTCATTCTTTCCAGCTGCACCAAATAAACAGCATTCCTCTTCCATGTTTGTTATTGCTTAGAGAACAGGCAGAGACCCATTTCTTTTGCTAGCTCTGATGCTCATGAAAACTGGAAAGTCTAGGGACACTCCCTGCAGTTGCCTTCAGCCAGCAAAGGGTTAATTGTAATTGCCCCTCCACTTAGCACTCAAGAGAAGAATGATAAAGCTTTGTCTGTACTCTAGAAAAAAAAAAAATCTCAACAGCATAACAAGAGTTGCTTTGAGGAAAAGTAAGTTCAATGAGTAAAAGCTTCTTGGTTCTAGGGAGTTTTGTGGAATTTTGCTGTATTTGAACAATTAAAGCAAGCAACCTTTCTGCATACTTTATCATAAGTATAATGATATGGATTGAAAGTGCTGCAGAGTTCATTTTGGCTAGAGAAGCAATGTAATATACATTAGTGTCAGGCATTTTTATCTAGGGCTTCTACTGATACGAACATTTGTCTGGTTAAAAAACAAGACCTTGAAACTCTGATCAATATACATATAATCTGTCCAGAGGGGACCAATATTTGTAAACTTGAACCTAGAAATTTGCTAGCATGATCCACACTGATGTAGTTTTGTTTTTATACTTGCACAAGCCATTGGTAATTAGAATGCGTAAATTGCCTTAAGGACAACATCTGATGAGCAAAGCCCTTAGATTGAAATCCAGGACTGAGTTAAATTACAAGAGTGCAGTCAGGTGCTCTGGCTTTGGATATCTAGGCTTTACCTTCTGTTAATTACAAATTTATGGAAACAAACACTGAACTGAAATCAACACAAATGGCTTTGTTTCCTTACAAATGATTCCTTATAGATGTAATAATCTGAAGTGAATCCAAATCATCTCTGTATTTGCTTGTCCAGATGAGTGAAGATACACTCCACTATCCCTCCTGTCATTTTGGCTCATCATTTCTTTGAGCCTTTTTGAAGTGGTAATGCTCCTCTGGGGCCTGTGTCTTCAGAAGCCAAAGCACTGTACAAACACCAATAACTTAACTCCTAACACTCCAGACGGCCAAGAGAAGATAATCAGAGTCTGTTTCATAGGTTTTAGCTATACGGGACCAACTGGGATAAGATGAGTGTTGAGCTGAAGAGAAGAGGTGGGGAGAATTTTCATCTCCTACTAAAGCGTTATCTGTCAAATACAGCTGTTCTCAAATTTTCCAGTGAATAGCTCACTTTTTCCTTTCTTTCTGTCAGAATTGCTTTATTCTTTCTGCAGTCATATAACATTTCTATGGTGTACTTTTGAGGACCAATATAGGGAAGACATTTTATACATTTTCGCTAGGGACCGTTAAAAAAAACTTCTGTGATTTAGAAGGTGACAGGAACATATAAAAGTTGAACCAAGTTAGGTTACTTTGGCTGCTTATGGTCTTATACTGTAAAAGCAGACTTGGGTAGTAAAGGAAAAATGTCCTTTGGCTTTGCATTTTGAACTGCAATTGATTTTGTCCTTGAATACAATCATACTAGGTTAACTGTATCAACAATCTTCTTAATGGGAGACTTATCTTCAGGTTGTAAATTAATTACTTGAATTAAATAAACCAGATAACCCAAAGAATTTCTTTTTCCTGCTTTTTCTTAGTCTGTTTTAACCACATCTGTACCAGTATAGATGTGACTTTTATCCTTCATTCTTCGGCATTTGCATCCTTTCTATTTTGTTTCTAATGAAAATTCTCACCAGGAGATTCATGTGGGGTAAAACAAAGTCGATTTGCAGTAAATATCAGATATGTAAATATGTACATATATACCCCACATATATAACTTGAAAATGCAACTTCCCCTTCCCAAAATAATGGCTGACCCCAGGGATTGAAATAAAAACTTACCAAACAATTGCAAGGCTTCAGTAAAACTAGTTAGAAAAGTTGTAGCCAGGTACCTGTAAAACACACTTCAGCTGGGGATTACAGAGTAATGGTCATTGTACACCAGAGCTGGATCACAGTGGGGACTACATTAGCATCACTTCATCTCATCACTGGGCACAGAGTGACTTTCCCAGTGGCATGCACTCTTGGAGAGATGGGGGAAAGAATAAAGTGAGATGCTGGAAATACAAATCTTGGGTTAAAGCTAAGCAATGCAGCCTACATGCTCTGAATGTTTGCTGCCTTATTGCCATCCCTCCAAAAAAAAAATCAGTGTGGTTTGTTAATAGATGGGTCACCATGTCTTTGAAGGACAGTTCTACTGCTATATCCTCGCTAGGAGGTGGTATGGTACATGGATATCCTATGCCCTAGAAAAATAAAGCCCAAAAGACACTTCTAAATCAGGCAGAAGGTGAAACTCATTTAAATCTCCTTTGCCACTGAAAGTAGAAGGCTCCTACATCTGCCCCCACCCATTGGGCAGACATGGGAACTGCCCCTGCTCAGAGTTTGTTCTACAGAAAAAAAAAAGGTTTTGTTTCTTTCTAGATCAGCCCAGCTGACTGCATGCATATGTAAGGACTGACAGCAGTGCGCTGAAAGGGACAGAAATGCAAGAAGTGCAGTATTAAATCAAATAAAGTTAAGCTGGAAGGATAATTTAGGTTATTAAATAATAATGATCAGTGGATGAATACGAACAAATTCCTTTCTGTTCATGACAACTATCAAGCAGAAAGACAAAAATGTGTCAGATGGTATTTACATCACTGAATTGTTTCAGTTCTAGTTAAGAGTCTGCTCATACACGGAGCAAGAGAGGAGTGATAAGACACATTAACCCTTGAATTAGTGAACACAATGTTTCAATTTTAGTTTGGTTGGAGCAGAAACAGAAATGCTTCAGCTGCCATACTTTTTTGAACACAGCCCAAGCTGTTGGCGGTAACAAAGCATGAAAAAAAAGGTTCCAATTGATTTGGAGCATATGGCAAAACTCTTTGTCAAGGAAAAGGATGGAAAAAGTTGTTTTGCTTGCTGGAAGAAAAATAAATGAGAAGACCAAAGCAATTCAATCTGCTGAGTGTGAAATGCATTAGGAGGATAGGAGTGTTGCACAGCTGAACGCTGAGCTGTCGCTGCCAGACACTTTGCTGCTGGCTCTGCATCTCAGGGCTCTGAAGAAGGCCTGGCAGCAGCTCCAGCCCCAACTCAGCTGCAGCCACCACTCCAGGCCTGGGATAGGTGCGTTCTGTTCCAGCATAGCTGAGGGAGGCTTTGTAGGTGTTTTGAAACAGAAGAAAAAGCAGCTTTTAAAGTATTTTGAAAGGCAAATGCAGGGATGTACTGATACTTAGATACAAATGGTATTCACATTTAGAAACTGCACATCTGTAGTAAAAAATACAAAGTTTTTCCCATATTCCCAGACTCCTTCATCACTGATACCACCTCTGCCGTTGCAGACTTCTTAGCAATTCTCCTTCCCACTCACTGCCAGCAGTTCAGATATCAAGTTGACCTTGGTACAAAATGAGGACTTACTTTGCTAATCCTATTTACTAGAGAATACCTAGTTTAATCTTAGGCTCTGTCTTGCTTCTAGGGAAAGAAGATAATTGCCCTCCTTTCTCCTTTTTGGAAGAGAAGGAATTGAAACTTAACTAAAACTGAAGTTTTCTGTAAGGCTTTCTAAAACTACTACATGCAATTTATGCTACTATTAAGAAACTGCTGTGCTTTGTGAGGCAAGTTATAATTTGTTAGCAAGTGAAGCCAGACACAGAAATCACTGCAGAAGCCAAAGAAAAGCTACCAATTTTATTGCTCCTGATGGGCTTCTTTGAACTCAATAGGAATGAACAGAGACCATAGTTATTCTTTAAAGAGAGAGACTTTGTGATCTTTGACCAAACGTGTTAGGAATGGAAAGCGCACTGGTCATGTTCCTTCTGCCCTTTGTTCAGTTAAAAATACACATATATATATGTGTATGTATACGTATATATATATACACACACATCTCTCTATACAATAGATATAGTTAATAATAATAGATATAATAGATGTTGTTTATATAGCTAATAACAAAATAGATATAATTAATTTGTATATCTTTGCATTTGCATTTGGTAATTCACAGAGAAAGCATTGATCCAAGTGCCATGAATGGTAGGTCATAGCTTGGAAATCAGTGTACGGCCTGGTATAGTAGCATAGGAGAAAATCTGGAAGAGAGATGTCGGCTACAACAGAGCTTATGAATGGATACCATTGTGAGACATTAGGAAGCCTAAATTTATTCTCTTTTCTCTTGTTCCTGAAGATTTTGAGTTCCAGCCACTGTGCTGGAAAATTATTTCTGTGGATATCTTGCTGCCTCAATCTCTTTACTCACTTTGCTCATAAAAGGCTTGGATTTAAATCTTTGCTGCTGGGAAGTATTAGACACTTTTGAGGAATCCATGTTTATAAATTAAAAGATAATGACAGCAGAAGAGATTTCAACAATTCCTTTCTTTAACTTCTGCAAAATCCAGCTAAAGAATTACATCTTAGTTCAACCAATTTATTTCCTACTTAAGCTTACACTGTTCTTTCTGTACTGTAGTAAAACAAGATGCTGGCACACAGCTTCTGAAAAGAGAAGTTTAAATCTTTCCAGGGCAGATCCGTAATTGGTAGTGAATTATTTCTGCAGGACTTTACCTCTGCAGCTTAGCTCAGGAACAAAGAGGAAAAGGGATATTATAATGAAAAGCAGCCAAAATGCTGACTTATTTTTTTTTCACTTTTTATTTTTTTTTCCCAGTTCAAATGTAAAAGAAGAAATTTACATCAATTCAATTTTCAGAAAAGTAATCATGCCTGTACCTTTGCCTGATATCTAGATACACACCAAAATCTCAGATAAAAAGCTTACAGCAACCAGTCTCTAATTGTGCCCCAGTTACCATGAAAAGAGCTAGGAAATCAGGTTTTCAGTTCTGGTTCTGGCTGTAGGGTTGTTAAAATGAAGTTCATAATGAACTGTTATGATATTAAAATGTATTTTACATAGTTAATATACAATTAGAACTCAATCATTTTGAAGTATGTCAGTCACTGACTAACTCTATGCAGTTCTTTAAAATGTGATTCTACTTTGAAACATGATGAATAGGAAAGAAGTCATAAATGCTGATAAATCTGCAGTGTGGTCAATGTCACCTCGGATGGTCCTAGCGCCAACTGTGTTGTGTTTGTTGTTTCTTTGTTGTGTTGAAGAAGAAATGGGCAAAAAAACTGAACAAAGTTGTGAGTATGCCCACGTGTTGCTTATCTAATAAGACATTGCATTTGTCTCATCCTTTTCTTCAGATAAGTTTGTATTTAGACAAATAGGACTAACATACTTTGTGGCTCTGAGATGCACCTTCAGTGGCTGAAGATATAAACACAGGGTTCTGCTTCCTCAAGCTCACCCTGGGAGGCTGGCAAGGGATTTTGACAAGGATGCTCATTAGTAGCAGACCAGAAAAGATGTAGGAAGAGAACTTTGTTTTTGGTTTTTTTTCTAACTTCAAGCATACATTTTCTGAAAAGGTGTTCAGCTTACGTCAATAGCAATTTCCATATGATTATCTTAGTTTTCCTCCTGCTTTTCATTAGGTACTCAAAACAGCTGGAAATCAAATATCAGCTCCTGAATATTTTATGCTCATATGAAGAAGCGAAATATCAGGATAACAGATTGACAGGGGCATTGCCGTCATCTGGCAGATTTAGCTTAAAAAAGACACTGCTGGTTAGTGCCCTTTAACGGTACACACTTCTCAACGTTACCCACACATTTGACAGATAGAAATAAATAGAAGCCATTTCTAAACTTAGTTGATATCTTAATTGTTTAAGAGACTGACATCTACTTTAGTAAATAACCAATGTGACCACAAGAAAAACATCATTGCTGTTTGCATTTATGTATTTATAGAGCACATACCTCAGAGGTATGCAAATATTTGGTTGCATCACATTGCCTATAAATTCATTTATAACTTCCATTGTTCATTACACAGCCTGAGCTCTGGTAGATAATCCAGCTGAGCAAACTGTCCTGAGCACAGTGACTCATAAGAAAGAGGCCTTCAGCAAGCAGCCAGGTGATGGAAAGGCAGATGCCGTGCAAGAGGCTATTTTTATTGTTCTGAACAGTTGGTTTCACTTATAATTTCTTTAGCTCACAGAGCTTCCAAAGTGCTCACTGACATAATACAGAGGAAACTCAAACTACCATTCACGCTGTTTAATTACTTCTAAACCAGAGTGAAGTCTAAATTAGTGAAGGACTGTAATTATGAGTGGTACATGCCATCTTTTACATTTACAAGACTTCTAAAGTGTGAAAACCATCCAAATATTTTATATATACATATGTATATATAAAAGATTATGCTTACTTTTAAGAAACAGATGATTAAGCACTCAATTCCAGGCAACAGTACTGATAAATGGTTTGGCTTAGATGTACTGGAGAATAGGGATTAGAGATAATATGTTTTTATACATTTAAAAAAAAAATAAATAATAAGGCAGGAAAAGAATCTTTCTGACCTCAAAACATATTATTTGACATTAATGTGAACTTCTAGTTCTCATTAGAGTAATCTCCAATTACTCTAATCTTTATACCACATGGATTTAGCTTTGATGATTTAGCATCAACTTTCTGCCTCGTTTTAGTACATATAGAGTGGGAGGCATAATCCATGGCCAGCTCTCACCTCAGGAAGTTCATAAATTCATTGACAGATCTTATGTGCAAAGAAAGCAAGCATCATTCATGCAAAGTTAAAGATGTCCATTGATATTTCATGCCCCTCAAGCACACTTCAGGTCTAAATCTTCTAGCTATTTTCCCTGCATGTGGTGTGATTAACCAGAAGGTTTTGTCACAGCCCTTCAACAGAGTTGTGACGTGTTAGAAACTTCTTCAGATGGACCATTCCTGTCTGGGAGTGGGGGCGAAAATTCCTTGACAGGATCCTTGCTTGATCAAAAGGAGGCTTAGTGTGTCTTCAGGAGGTCCAAAACATCTTGGTGGTATAATGATGTCAACAACTAGCTGGTAGCTGTCTGTGCATGACAAGTTTAATGACAGGTGAGTGTAGGGTTAGATTGTGTCAAGTGCATAAAGACAGACTACAAAAAAAGAGGCGAAGGCCTTATCAAATGTAAGAGATCTGGTGTTCCTGGGGCGAGGAGCGCCAGGAATTTGGCTGCAGGGTGAGTGCAACCACATCCCCCTGCACAGTTCAAAGGCATCCAAGGGGAATGGGAGCTATTTGCGTGGCAGGGGCTGTACAGGCCAGATTGCCTGAACATGCACTTCCATTCTTCATTTTTAGTTTTCATAAGCAGGGATTTTTTTCTGAGTTAAACACTTTCTAAAAAGGCACGAGGCATCATCAGATAATCATAGCTATGCTCCAAGAAAATTCTTTGAAGCTGGTTCCTACTTTTATTGCTTTTCTCCAGGCAGTAAGAGAAACGCAATTGACAGAGGTTAGAGATCCATGAGGCAGCTGTAGATATCACAGTTTTACAATGGAGATGCCATGGCAACTAGTTAAATATAAAGGAAGCTATTTGATCTCCAAGTGATTCTTTTGTTATTTACTCGAGTGGGGGGCTGACGTCTTTGGAGTTGCTAGTATTGCTTCCCTTACATGTTGGCTGGGATAACTATTGTATGACTTGGAAACTTCGAGCTACACCCTTTAGCTAAGCCTGCTCAAACATACTCCTACTTCAAATAGGGTTAAACTGATGACTGTAGGTTTCCCAGATCTACTGTTTATGTCTGGGTTTCAGGGTTCTTGTCAGGAACAGGCAGAACTAACCAGGGTTTCCACCTGGGTATGTATCAAACAAGCCTGGGCTGTCTACCAGTAGTTCGGGTGAGGAATTCAAGTCTGAACATTTTAGAGAACAGGCCAACCCATGATATTCCCATATACTTAATCCTAGACTGCTCTTTCATCATGCATTTCCTTAATGCCTTTCAAGCACCCTAACGCTTTCTGTTACTTTGTACACATAAATGTTTCTAAATAATAGATTTTTCCTATGTGATCCCATCCTTCTGTACTGGCTAGAATTAGACTGCATGCAAAATCAGATTGCACAGCATAGCACACCTCTTTTGGATGTATTACAGGAATTTTCCCTTGTGTATTTTCCACTGGGCACTCAGCATACTGCTGCTCTACTGCTGCTGTAATAACAAGATTGAGCACCTTATTTTGACAGGACATCAGTGCTAAGTGTTCTAATTTTGTGGTGGCAGAAAGGTAGGATATATTTAAGACATGTCATAAATAAGGTGATTATTAAATACACTGCTTCAAAAGAGCTTAAATGAAATGACAACACAGACTTACTTTTACATAACAAAAGGATAAATAATATTTGAGGATCACTTAAGACCAACTTCAGAGTAAGAGGTGATGCGGGGCCTTACTAGATCAAGCAGTTAATTTTTTCAGTGACCTTTACCCAGCTGAATCTTCGAAGAGAATACTTGATTGTGCCAAGGTTCATTAAAGTTAGTTAATTATCTTCTAGTATGTTTGCCGCATATGATAAGCATGTGAATTTAAGACAGCCTTATAAAGTAGATGACTGCAGTTTCTGTACTTTCCTCTAAATGAAGAGCAAGGGCCAGCCAGTAGTCTGCATGCTGCAAATGGAAGTCTCTGCTGATCTCACCTTTGTGTTTTCTTTTCCACCACCCCCATGAAACACCTCCCCTTCTCCCTACTTACTAAGACTGTAGTTTCTCCTTCCAGACCTCACCCAGAATCTTGTTTCTGTCACGTTATCTACCAAATGCAAGCTTTTAAAATGGAAGAAAAGTACTTACATATTCACATTCTCTAGTAGATGAAAAGAAATCACCTTTGTCCTAGCTCTCCCCTCCTTCCATTTACTTTATTTCTTTCACTGATTGTCTGAGGTCTAATATTTAGGCTATAAACCCTTTTAGACACATGGCTGCACTTGACCTGTTCTGATAAACATCAACGCATGTACTGATTGATGAGGGTTATTTCTAATAATGAACAAACAATGAAATTGCTCTTGCACCTTAGTGTTAAGAGACTTGGAATCATGGTCTTGATAAGGGTGGAAAATAAACACTCATGGAGATCCTAATATTTTGCTGATCAACATTTTCACATTGCATGTGAAATGGTTATACCTAGTTTCTGCTCCAGAGACAGGACATGGAGGTAACATAAGGGTGTTAGGTCTTCATATGAAAACTACAGTTCTGACTCACATGTTGTTACTGGGACATGGAGAGCAGCAGATGATGAAGACAGTCAGAAAGGAAAGGGTCAGATGGGCACAGTTCTAGAGTGGGGATCCTTATCCTCTACAAAACTCAAAGAATCTACTCATGATTTTGCCAAGTTTCCAGAAGCAGATAGCTACTGCAGCATGATAATGCTTAAAAAAATTAAGAAGTCTCTTACAAGGTGAGGCCTGTTCGCAGTAATTTCTCCCTGTTCACGTGAGTAGTTAATAACTTGAATTATAATTACTCAGACTACTGCTTTCTGCCTTTGACCTTTGTCTTCATCCTTCTCCATGCTTCACATTTCATCCTCACAGCATGTTTGTAGGACATGCCAGTAGTTTTCCTCCCTTTGAAGAAGAGCTGAGGCATCAAGACATGATTTGCCTATCAGTAGCTTTACTGTGTAGGAAGTAAAAAGGAATTAAGGTCTTCTGAGTCCCTGATCACAAGTCTAGCCTCTTCTTCCACAGCTACCTTTTGCTTCTCCTGATGATCAAGGTGCTACATCCTCTCTCTGTACTAAAGTACTTTCAAGATGAACTAAATAAAAGCAGGATTTTAGATCTAAGGACTAAGAGAAGTTTTGTAGTTTAATTCAGCTATAGATGTAAGTGCTTTTGTGGGACAAAACCTGAAGCTGATTCTTGACATTCAACAGCTCAGTCATGCACTTGAGCACAGAAAGATGAGGAAAAAGACCAGTCTGTTCCAGCAGATACCTCTTGCACAGTCACTTTTTGCCCTCTTCAGCCTTGGGGCCATTGAACTCAGGGACCCATTTCTGCAGGACCGCCAGCTGGTAGGCACAGAACATTCCTGGCAGATGCCTCCAGCCCTCCTTTTGAGAACTAGCACCACAAAACTCAAGTGGCCATGAAGGACATGATAAGAGGAACTCAGTACACAGCAATGCATTTGCAGGTTTGAGAAAGAGGGAAGAAATGTGTGTCTCCTAGGTTAGATATTTTGGTTGGATAGTTATTTTCCACACAGAGCCATGTGGACACATTAAATTGCTGTACTGTTTCCCATTATTTAACATAGATGTGCCTTAAGAGACACAAAATTAGAATGTGCCTTGCAGAACCCAAAGTGCAGACATAATCATTCTAATGGAACAAGTGTATTTACAGGGATCTGAGAGTGTCTTTCCTCAAAAGTACTGTATACTTCAGCTAGAAGAAATCCAATCTTTATTAAGTGCACTTCTCTGAGAAACAGGGAGTAGAAAATTTGCAGATATTCTGCACTGTTCCAGACTTGTATAGAGATTGATTACAATTGTATCTTGTAGTTGCATGTTAGAAATGGCATATTCTTGTCTGTGCTACTTAAGTCCTGTGTATTTTATCACTACCCACGCATGCAGTGATTTTCAACAACTAGGAAACTTTATCACATTTGAATCAATCTGTTAGTGATCTTCCACAAAATGAACTCAAACATCAAGCCTCAGACTCTACATATGATGTAAGAAAATACCTTTGCTATATACATAACCCAAGATTACAGTTGGCTCACACAAATAACAGGATGATAAATTTCTTCTTGCCCCTTTGGACATTAGGAATGGTGTGGCTGGAATTGCATTTAGTAATTGTATTTTCTTGTTGCCCAGCTACAATGAAAGTCCTGTCCTTGAGTTCACCTTCAAAAATGCACACCTATTTTTGGGGGCTTCCAAAAGTAATTGCACTTCAGATTTAGCATGACTATTTGGTAGCATAACTATGAGTTAGTGGAAGCAGGGAATGAGATCGTGTCATTGGGCAGGGTAAGGAAGGTTACCACATGGCATAGGATGTTCTATTGATAGTCAATGAACTGATGAAAAAGCTTGAGATCCAATGTTCAAATTCACATATTTTGTAGGGTCTAGTCCAAGCATATATTTTTTTGAAACATTGGTAAATGAGTAGAAATAAATATCAATCTCAGATAGATACACACACCACTGAAACAGGAGCAGTTTATTTTTCTTTTCACAAAACATTTTTCTTTTCTGCAATACTTCTACATAGCATACCTAAATAGAAGTTCTTATTAAAAAAGGAAAAAAAAAGTCAAACGATGCACTGCTGTCATAAAATTTCATGCATAAAGATGTCCTGAATATTTGGCACACTTGGTGTCCAGCTATGAACCTATTAGTTTAGGCATCTTTTTTTTAAAAGCAAGTGAAGATTTTCTTTGTATGTGTACGCAGCTTGAATGCTTATTGCATAGCATGAAGTTGAAAGGGCAATGACAGCAAAGTTAAGGCAGTGGCTTGGGTATCAGATCTAGTTTCTGTGTCTGGCACTGCCAAGCCTTCTTTAAATGAGTTGCATCATTTTTCTGCTTCATTCTTTCCCATCTGCAGAACAAGGAAAACAAATTTCAGTTTACATTGGTGTTATGAAGATTAATTCATTACTGCCTCTAAACAAGATCAACAAGCTGATAAAAGGTGCAAGAAGAATGCAAAGCATTTCCATTCGACAACAGTGAAAATGGGAATACTGTCAAGGTCTGCCTTGGCTAAAATGAAAGCTCTTATATCAACTGCAGATCCTCTGGGAACTGCCTGGTCTTTGCTTATTTGGTATGACTTTTAAAATCTGATCAGAGCAGGAATAATATTTATCACTTGTAAGGAGTTTCTTTAAATCTAAATTTTCTATTTCTCAGTGACACAGAGCAATCTAGTATCTAGTTTGTCATGGCTGTATTTGAGCAGCAATAAAATGTCTCATTTCTGCTATATATTCCTGCTGGCTTCTGTTAGTAAAAGTACATCAAGGTACTCAAGGGCTCACAAGTCAAGGTCACGCGGTCAATCAGTTCATTGGCCCCTTTTATTTCTTACTGAAAGTCCCATAAAGCTCTTCTGAGAGCCATTAGGTCTTTTTGAGAAGGAAATCATCATAAAAAGAACATTTAGGGAATAGACCTCAGCGAAGCAAATCAGAAGAGAAGCTTTATATCCAATACTCACCACAGTGAGTGTCAACACAGGACACAAGTGCACAAACCAAGGGTTAGTGATAATAAAGGGTTTGTTTCACAGAAATAAAATATCAAACTCTTGGACTGTAACTTCCGTCGTCTATGCTTCAGACAAATGTGAATCTTGGTGTACTTCTGATCCATATCAAACATACCCTGTATAAGGGCTGTAAATATATCAAATGCTTCTTTTCCTCCCTTGTATTTGCAAGAACATAAATTTAAAGGCAAAATTTCTGACGTGTTCTAGTCCTGTGGGTAAAAGCAATAGTGGGTAATGAGAGTATGAACAAAAGTATTCCCTTACTCAGTGAAGTGCCATTAGCAAGGTAGGCTTCTGTCTATTATCAGATAGCCTTTCAAGCTCTACAGCAATCCTACTTTACTGATCAGTCCTTCAACACCATGAACTGTATTTCCAGAGTAAATTCCCTTTTGGCATTCACAACATTTTTTAACAATTCCAGGCCTCAGGCAACAAAGGCTGTTTGAACACCTCAGAGAGAACTGCCTTTTGAGCTGGTCACATTTTTTCCATCAGAACACATTTTCTAAAAAATAAGTCTCTCTCACTCTTTTTTCTTGGTTTTGTTGTTGTTTTTTGGAAACATAATGATACTTGCAAGGCTTTTGTCAGAAGTCAGGCAAGTCACCTAACTAACGGTGTAACCACCTGGTGGAGTCTCATTCTAGACAGCTTCTTTGAGAGCTGGCCAACTTCTTGGTTTCCTTGCTTGTAGCTGAGCAGGTATTTTGGCTGATCAATGCAGTGGTTTGTTTCCATTTGCTAGAAACTGTGGGTACTTTCATTTTGTTCTAAGTGTTATGTTAGCAACTTGGAATTATACGGAAAGCAGAAGATGGTGTGGTTGTTTTTGTGTTTAGTTGGTTGTTTTTTTTTTTTCCTTTTCTGTTTGTTTTTCCAGCCATTACTGATCACTTGGAACATGAAGCACATGGTAGTGTTCTGATTCTAAAGCTGTTGCATCCCAATAGAAAGGTCTAGATATCAGTTTTGATCAGAGTTTGTCTTTCAGCCTGTGCCTAAGGATGGTGACAGTAGACTGCAGACATTTCCAGTGTGGTCTAAAATACAACTTCTTTTTTGATTTTGGGGAAAGTAAAAAAAAAAAAAGATGATAGCCACTGTGTGCCCCCCTTTTACCTCCTTAACTTGTGATCTGTCATCATATCTTAAAAAGACTCCTGGATTAGGTTCTTGAAGTAAGGAAGTATTAGATTTTTTTCCTCATAACTACTACATGTGAATGCATGTGATGACCTTGTCTGTTTTTTGTCTACGTAACAAAACATCAGTGCCCCAAAGGCACTGGTCATTCATCTACTTATGCCAGCACTCTTGACACTATTTTAATTTCTTCCAGGAAGTCTGTTTGTGCATCAGCAGCAACACATGAGACAGCGTGCCTTCTTAGATCTTTTTCCAGTGACCCCTTAAAAATTTCCCCTACTCATCTTCTCCAAACAGTTTCTTCAATCTGAGCTTAGCTAATTGACAATCGCATTAATAAGGAACACAGAGATGTTATATTTCAGAGAGTAGGATCACTGCATTTCCTGCAAACTTGTGGGGTTTTTTTTATTTTTTTATTTTTTTTTAGAAGATATGACTGTGAAAAAATGGCTAGTATCAGTCAGTTTAATACAAATCTTACATTCAGTTTGTCTTCCTTGGCCCAGGAATATACTTTATATATAATTCATGTAATGGTCAGACTTTCATGCAGGTTATCGTATAATGTACACACTCGATGCAGTTAAAACAAAAACTTTTTTACTACAATCCTCCTCCTTGGGTCCTCTGAGCTTTCTTATTCCAGAAAATGTGTCTGGCAGGCACTCTTTCCCCAAGAGTTTGCAAAGAAATTACTGGAGCCAGACAAACATTCAGTAAAGCGTGTTTGGAATACTTAAACTAATATTATTTACAAATTTGGTTTGAAATCATTAGATACGTTGGCCAGAACCCGATCCTCCTCCTCTTTTGCCACAAAGATAAAGAAGAATGTAACAAATATTGCATTTATCTGACAGCTTGGAATTAGAACATTTACCCAGGCTCCGAGAAACTTAGGATTAGCACAACTCCATTTTGCATAAAGTGTTTAAATATTACAAAAGGAAGGCCACAAAAAAGTGCTCAGAAATGTACTTCTACCTGGTGCAAGATAAACTTCTTAGTAGGCTGAAGCTCCCATCTTTGCTCCTTCAAGTGCATCAGTGTGTAATGAGAGCTACTTTTTAACCATGTGTACTGACTAGTCCACTCTTCTGGGAGGTGAGCAATGGAGATCAAGGACAGTGTTCAATATGGATCACATATGTTCTGTGTAAGTGGAACTGCTCTTAAGATAGCGAATAAAGGGGCAACAGTTTCCCCAGCAGTAATTCTGAGAAGCATTCCCTTTCTCCATATTTCTGCTTCTGTAGAAATTCTTCAAATGAAATGTTTTGTGTCAGTTGGAAGATGACATTAAAACAATTACTGATTTTTGTTTGGCAAGAAGATTCAAAATCTGTTTGACCCCAGCTGAATTTCCCCCTGTATTTTTATTTAACTGCCAAGCCACAAAATGAATTATTTGAATATTCATCTAGTAAATGTCTGATTGAACTGTTCAAGAAAAAAAATACTGAAAAAAAACACACTGTTTATCTGTGTTTCTGTGAGTAGACCCTCGTTGCCAAATATTTTTAATGACTTACCTTCACTTTGGTTCCCACATTCCCACATTCTTACATCCCTGTAAGTTTTCAAGGACAACCAAAATATCCAAACAATGCTTGTCCTTTTCTTATGGGATTTCCTTTCTCATGTGGTACCCTCACAAGACTTAGGGAACAGTCTGTGTCACTCTGGATGTTTTTAAAAACAGTATTCTCTCGTTATATTTCTTGCACAGCTGAGGAGCCAGATATATGCTATCACTTACTTTTGTAAATACAGAGAATGAGACATATATAGCAAGACTGCTGGCTTGAGCCAAGCCAGGCAAATCCCAAAGAAGCAGTAAGTGTGTATAATCAGATGTTCTCTCATCTTCAGTAAATGTAAGAAGTTATCAGCTCTCAAAGACTAATTCCAGCCCACTTCAGCTACGATTCAGTAGCTGAATGCAGGCATAGAAGAAGTCACAGCAGTACAAACTAAGCCAAGACATTTAAACATCTTCTAGAAGGGGTCTAGAGAATTCTGCACTCAAATAATTCCATGTTGGTTTTTTTTTTCGGCTGAAGGGGCAGCAAGCTTTGGGGTTGTAGTTGGAAGCTGAGCAGTGCAACTGTTCTATGAATTTACATACCCCAGTGTTTTGGCGTTGCCAAACATGCAGCATGAATTGTTATGGTAATGTTATAAGACACGCTACCTGAGAACTGTCGCAACAGCTCTAACAATCCAATAACTGCAAGATAAGTAGGTAAATCAAGCTTACATTGGAATTATATCTACTTCCTCAAACCTCTAGTGCTCTACCTGAATTGCAAAGCTAACCATCTGTCCAATCCCTTTGTTTAAAAGACTGTCCTCTGGAGTTGTTCCGGATAGTTACACAGACTAACAGAGCAGATGGTTTTAGATAAACATCCACCCAAGTGGTTAACGTGCTAATCAAACCAGTAGAGCTAACAATCATGTGCCTGCATCTTTTCCCATCCACAGTGGCCAGAGGTCTGTTCTTAAGAGTTGTGCAACTTCTACTGTGCCCAAAACAGGTACCAACATAACCTCTGGTTTAGCAAGTAATTTAAATACGTTTAAATATCACTGCAAGAAACAGATTTGAACTTTGAATGAAGAGCCTTGTTCAATTAGAAGAACAAAGGAGTTTCTGTAAGAAATCCGATTGAACATTCAGCTAGTCCAAGCCCACCTGAGACAGTGGTCAGATCAGTAGCTTACAATGCAAGCAGAAGATTGAAGTAGGTAGATGGAAATCCATCTGCTCCGGAGTGGCTTAAATTCTGGAGTATAAGATCAAAGACACTCTTGTGCTTTTAGTGCTCTTAGCCTCCTTTTTCCAAATAACTTGCTCATTACACATACCTTTCTCCTGTACAATTCATGTGCCTTCAATCTGCAAAAATAGCAGTCCTTCCAATCTCTCTAGTTGTGACAGGTTTTGATCCTTTTTATCATGCTCTTCTGCACTGGGACAACCTGCTTGATGCATGGCACAATAGAGTGCCTCCTTATTTTGGGTTCCTGCTAGTAGGCAGAGAGGACAGGTAGAGAGGTGAAATTTCCTGGCTTCTTTTTGGCACCACGTGCAAGCTTTGACCCTGAAAACAGATACTGAAAGAGTTTTTGAGTGAAGTGTTCATTAGTGGCAGATGTAACTTGAAGGGTGCAGGGCCCCTGGGAAATGAATTAGGTTTGACTTCTCTGATATAACAATTAAAACTGAAGACAGGTCAACTCAATTAGCGTGTGCAGTTTCAGTTCATTTTTCATTGTATTCCCTCCTTCTTCCTTGTGCTGGAATTAACATTTATATGTCTCTATTAGGATCTGGCTTGTGAGATGATCTGTTTCAAAGATTTTTATTTATTTATTTATTTATTTATTTAGTAACTGCCAGTGCTGCTCACATGCCTATAGACTGCATCATTTTCCAGTGATACTTGCTGCACATGAATACTGCGTATGTTTAGAATTCACCAGCCACAGAAGGATGCGTCTCTCATTTGTCCTACTCAACTGTGGGAAGATTTCACCTTCTCAGATTTGTTGTTCTGTTTAGAGGTACATCTAATTAATTTTCTCTTAGAAAATGATTAGAGTTGCACTGCTTCTGCAGAGCAAACTCTTAAAGCCCAAATCAGACCATACTTTTGTCGAGAGGCCACTAGAGTGGGAGAAGGAACAAACATATTTATAATAAGCATTTTATTCATCAGAATAATGTTAACAGACAAATTACCATAACCCGACTGAACCAGCTCAGCTCTCCTGCAAGTTAAAATCCAGATTGTATTGGGAGTGTTTGTTTTGTAATTTTTAAAATAAATTAAGAAATCAATGGTGTATTCATAGCACGCAGCAGAGCAAGTAGTCAATTTAGATGGACAGCCCCAGACCCATTAATGTTGGCACTAAAGTGAATGCACTTCTGGCTGGTATCAATATTAATCCTAACTGGGTAAACATAGATTTGCCTGAGTCACAAACTTGAGCTGTATCAGTTGCCATGCTTTAATCTACTAGTTTCAGGAATGTGTTTTCTGCACTAGATCCATCTGGAAATTACAGCAAGACAGACTGCTTGTCAGTATCTTCTTTGGGCTTGTTTTCAGTGCTATTTCTATCTTTATGTTTTAAACCTTGGGTTAACTGATGTACATCAAGTATCCTAAGATAAAAGGAAAGGTAAAGAATACCTGCAGTCACAAGAACTGTGGCAGCGGGACAGGGGAGTGATACAGGATGTGGGGTAAGACCTTAGTGCACTAGAACTTTATAATTTTAGGAAAAACTGGAAGCTTTCTACTTTGTCATCTCATTCATGCCTGCATGTATGCTGAGCAAATGAGACTGGGAAGTAAAGATTGTACAGTGTGCACAAGAACAAGCAAATTTTTTTATTCATGACTTTAGAGGCCAGACTTCTCTAATTTTAACTGTAAAAAAAAAAAGTCAGTACCGTACCTTTCAGAGTTTCACACAGTAGTCTTTGTTTTCAGCTCCATTAGGAGGTGGTCATTTTATTTGTATGTTTGGCTATTTTATTGTATGAAGGTCCTTGCTATTGCCAGAGTGGTTTGTTGTTATTAATATTTTTAAGGCAGTGTACTGGGGAGGAACATTGGCTGGAGCAGCGTTGCCAGCTGTCCCAGAGCTTTGAACAGAATCCCAAAGCTATGCTGTGCATATATAAAAGGCTGGTGTGATCAGGCCATTGGGTCCATCAGCAAGCTCCAACACACGTGGCCATGTTCCACCAGCAAGACACAAAATGACGATATCTTGTAAGTGTTTTAAGCACATATTTGGTTATTATTCTGTTTGAATAATCCTCTGTCTCTTGGCAAATTCGTGACTTTCAGAAATCTAGGATTAATACTAAAATGTTTGCTACTCATAAGGCAAGGTTTTAAAGTTTAGGTGAGAATGTATGATGACAATGTACCCTTGTGTCTGAGATTTTGAACTGATACTATCATGTCCAAGTGAGGTAGAAATGAAAGTATTAAATCTCTGTGGTTACATTAAATTAATCAAATAAACATGTAAGGCAGGAAAGCCAAGTTTTGCTGACTAAGCTGCTTTAAGCCATTTTGCTTTCTTAGTGTACTAACACTGTCAGAAGACATCTCTGAATTCCTCACTTTTCCCAAGTCTCCACATTAAAGGATAGATAGAACAGCTGACTTTTCAGCATGTGTGTTTGCAGATCTTTCTTTGACTTCAATGTCACTTTGCATGACATCATTCACTCTTCCACGCCCTGCTTTTTGCCCTTAACAAGAGATGCAAATACCAGATAAATGACAGAGTAAGAACTTGTGATCACCACTGGCTTTCATGTTCGGACACTGTTATTAAAAGAGACCTCAGAACTCTTCAGGCATGGAAAATGTATAGTATGCATAGAGTTCAGGGCTTTATGTACATCTTATGCCTGGAGACCTGACATTGTCTTAATAATCAAGTTTTTGTCGCTTCTGGCTGTGAAGGCAACATCGACATGGTCACTACTCCTAACCTGCAGCTGGGCAAGTTTAAACAGTCATAGCCAGAAGTGTGAATTCTCTCTCTGATCTCTCTGAACAGTTAATTGTTTATCCTCAATTAAATATTTGCTTTGGACATGTTTTCTAGTCTAGGGCTCAATGCTGCACAATGCAGGTGCAGACTCTTTCCATTTTAAGTTTGCAACAGTGTTTTCTAGATAAGCATGAGTTTTAGTGGCTTACAAGTAGACTGAGGTCACTAGACATGCAAGCTATTTATAAAAAGAGAGTATTAGGCTTCTAAATCCCTGAGGTACATTTGAAGACTTAAATTCTTTTCAGAAAAGAAAATGATTAAACATAACACACCCTGATGTGTAAGAAGTTAAGAGCAGCTTTAAGGATTTGGCTGAAGCCACTAGGTAATTAACTGAGGCTAAATCAATATAGAGAATGCTATGTCCACTCAGATTACATCAGTTTAACACCAATTTCTATGCTAACACAATACTTATTTGCCTAAACCTCTATAGCTGTGCGTAGCTTTACCTAAGGAAGTGCTCTGAGAAGTGAGAACACTTCTTTCAGTGACATCAAGCCATAGATTGTCATAGCTATAATGTCATACTGCACCCCAAACTGAACTATTAGAGTTAGAACAAAAGGAACACTTAGAATCTGATTTTTGTGAACATTAGTTGCCAAATTATTTGTGCTGTTTTGGAAACCAAGATTACTTTTGGACACAGATCACAAATGCCTTATTGAAATGAGAGCTCAGTGTTAAATCTGTTTGCTTTGCCAGACTTCAACTCTATTTCACGTGGTTTTGGGGAGGGAGCTTGGATATGCCTAGATAATTTCAATAGCATACACAGACTGTCTACAAATCCTGAGCATTTGCCACTTGAAACATAGGTGACATCTACACCTATAGTTTATAGCTAAGTGGTCTTGGATGATTTCTTTGATCAAATTTCTTTCTATCATAGCTTAGCTGAGAAGTGGCAGCAACAACTTGCCCTGATAACCACATATTTGAGTCCACTGGCACACCATCTGGGCTAAAAGATGAAAAAATTGCACTTTAGTTTTCATTGAGGTGGTTTCTCTGCATCCAGGAACAAATCTTTAGTCTTTTTGTTATATTCACATAGTTTGTCCCAGTATATTCATTTAATGCTGCTACTTCTTGGAGATCACCCAGAAACTTTTTTTGCAAGAAAGGGGGATTATCAAAAATTAAAGGTAGCCTTCAGAAAGATTCTCATCTTTCTCTTCCTTTGATGTCTGGGTAGATAAAATTATCTTTTAGGTATTGATTATGCTCTTCCCTTCAGTATCAGGTCATCTCCCCAAGATTTTATGTTTAATACATACATATTATTTTCCTTTCCATGGTTCTTGTTATCCATCTGTCCTTGGACCATTGACTTCCCAGTACAGGGGTACTCCTTAATTCTGTCTAATGTCCCCCAGAAGGGGATACTGTAATACAGCTTCTGCTTTACATGTATGGTATCATCTAATGTATTTTCTGTTTTAAATAAATATATAAATAAATAACTCTCACAATCATTGTACTGAATCATCGGTTTCTTGAGCCCAAGAATATACAGTCTAAAAGAAGAACTTAGAAAAGCATGTAAGGATTCATTAAGTCATTGGCTTCTGACTCAACGGAAGCCTAATCTAAATTCCTATGCAGTAAAGCACTTAATCTGAAATTAACGCAGGGTTTTGAAATTTTTTTTTAATTAGAAAGCACTTAAATCAAATTATGCTCATAATAGAACTGAATTACAATTCTGCATTCACTAGGATTGCCAGTTGGGTATAAAAGAAATCATAAAAAGGTTATTTGGGACATGTTCTCACCTAGAAATTGTACTGCTCCTACTTTCTAAACTGTGGATGAAATTATATGGGTTGTGAAGCATTTATATCAAAGTATTTCAATGCCATAGGAAAAGCAGAACATAGTATTTGTTTGTTTGTTTGTTTGTTTTTCTTTTTTTCAGTTGCATTCTTCCTGTAGATTTCAGGTATGTAGTTGTACTGGTACACGTCATGCCTCTGACCAAAAGATCATACTAACACTAAGTAGTCTGCACTGGACATGACAAAGTAATGAATAACTTCATCTGTCAAAGACATCATGAGGTTATGAAGGTAGTGCTGAATGGAAAAATACCTGCTCTGCCTATAAAGAACATTCCTATGTACTTAGTAAACCAAAGGGCTCCCAGAGGTTTAAATAATAAAAATAAATAAATAAAATAAATATAATAAATAAATAAAATAAAAATAAAATAAATAAGTAGATAGTAAAGACAGAAGTAAGAGAATCAAATAAGGTATAGATTTACAGCATTATCAATATCATCAGTACCTTTCATGTTCTGGTTTCTGTTTCCATCCACGTAAAGCAAATGGCGTAAATATTATACTGTAGCCAAATAAAGGAAACAAGAGCACACCATTAGGAAGCAGCAGTACAACACAGCAAGTTCCTATGATAAAGTTATATTCCAGCAGTACTTAAAAACAATGGCGGCTAGCAGCAGCCAAAAAGGACAGAGAGCAGAGTAACTTTTCCACAATAACCAATGGGTAGGATTAATATTCTTTTTGATACTTCCTTATTTAGGGTTGAAAATTTCAAGTGAAGTAGCAAATTATGACCTTAAAGTGATATAAAAAAGGAAAAAACAGTTTTCTAGTTTTTGGAAGGTTCTGGATCTGAGTGGAATTGTCAACATAAATTTTTTAAGACTGATTTAGCTACAGGCTTCTTCATTGATCTTTGATGTTTTATGGAGACCTTTTTCTTTTTCTGTTTATTTGAATTACTCTCATCAGTATTCGATTAAATAACAGAAGGGAATGGAGGAAAAAAGAGACATATTGTCTTTAACAAAGACTAAATCTTCCTAGGGCATTAGAATTAGAAATTAGGAAACCAGAAACTGAGTTCCAAGAGGCAGAAAGAGTCCCTATCATGTCAGTTAATCTGAGTTCATTTCCCTAGTTGGTTTATGTGGTATACCATGTGTCTGCTCACTATTATAATACTGTTCTCTAAATTTTATCATTCTTAAATTTCTGTTGCTATTGAGAGCAAAATAAAAAAAAAAAAAAAAAAAAAGGGATGGGAAAAAAAAAGAAATAGAGGGAGATTCCATGAATTTGAGGTTATACTTTAGCTCTTTTTTCTAAAAGGAACGAGTACTGAAATCTTTTTGTGCTTATGATTGAATGTCTTCCTATAGGTCTTCTTTTCCCCTAGCATTTGCTGATAATCTTTGAGATTAAGATTTTAAAAGTCATGTGATAATAGAATTTGAAGAAAATACATTTCCCTTAATCCAAAATCAGATCAATACTTGGTAGATGCCACTGGAGAATTAGTCAAGTAGTTCGATCAACTACTAACATTTTATTTTGACTAATGCTCTTTTATCTGACAGGTAAAATTTAAATATGTAAACCCACAAGCCTGTAACAAAAGCCCATGCCTACAGACATATAGACAAACAACATCCACAGCTCATAGAAGGAGCTCTGTGGCACCTAAGAGGAATTTGAAAAGCCTAGCTGAGCCTTTACTGGTACCCAAATTTCAATCTGGTTACTAAATGTGAAAGGTGACTTCTAAAAATACCTTTCTTGGAGTTCTCAGCCATGCAAAAACTGCAAATCACACTGGAGAACTGCTCTGTAAACGGGAATTGCAATTTGAGCATCTGACTATAGGAAAGATATTTCTGTTTTCATGAGACATCAATGACAGTTGAATTCTTTAAGGCTAAGTGAATTGCTGTCTGTGGTAACCACCCAATTTTACTCTGGCCCAACCATACAAAAATACTTTCATTTGTGATTACGCTACAGCAACTGATAGTACTGACAGAGACTTGGCAGTTTCAAACCTTAAGACACACATTTGGCTGCAAAACTCAGAATACTGTGTTTGTCTGTTCTCTAAAAAAAGTCATTTAAAAAATTGATGCCAGAAACTCAGCACTCATGCAAACTTTTGCTAACACATGTGCCATTAAGTGGTCAGTGGAACTAGTAACACATTTCCTTTCTAAGCACTGACAATCCTAAATGTGAATAGTGCATTTTGTAACCTGAACATTTGTATTTTTAAAAAATAGAGTAAAAGAGCAATGATGCAAATTAAATGCAAACACTTGAAGTATGAAATCAACCGTTCCCACAAGCCAGAAGAGTTTGAAACAAATTGCTAGTCTTGCTGTCCCACCCAATTTCCCAAACAGGACAAGCAAAGACTGCCTTATGCATATCTCCACTGTTCTGTTCTTAATTGGCTAAGCACTGTTACAGGTATGGAAGTAAAGTGAGCACAGCCAACTAAAATTTGTGCTTGTGTAAACACATTGGCTTGTAATTTAATGTGATAAAATTTTGTCAGGTGAAATGAATGTAATAGAAGACTTTTCAGATTCCCCTCTTAACTCTCCACAACAAACGTGCATTCATCAGTGAATACAAAATTCATTTATATATGTTAATTGTATAACTGATTGAACAGTTACTAGATTCATGATCTCAGGTAGGGTATATTATAATATATACCTCAAATAGTGTGAATGCAACATAGGTGTTCTGCTGAGTTTATGAATAATATATCTCAGGGGTGAGCTATGAAAGGCGGAAAATAGTCTGTCGAGAATGTAGTAAACTTGATTAGTTTGAGTCTAAACTTTTGAGTAGCCTTTGAACCTAGGCCAAAAAAGTTTCAAGAACCTTCCCTAAGAGAAGTGCCCTGAGCTTTGACTGCAGGTTCAAGATCAGCGACTCTTCCGCATCAAATTAGCACACTATAGAAGTGTGCTGAATGTGTAAAGTATGCAGAAACAAGTGTGTTCAAGTACTTTACTATATGCACTACCTTCAGGCAGTATTGTATATTTATATTTAGGACATTACCCTGACTGAGGAGGCAATGTATGGCAGGATTTTTAGTTTCTCAGTTCCATTGCTTTTTTATTCTATTCAATTCTGACAAATCAAATTCTTTCTTTTTTTACACGTCCACGGACCGCACACTTCTTCTTAAGAGATCGTAAAGAGTCCATCCCTATCATCCTTATGTGATGAAAGGACAAATCTATTTTTTTTAAAGTGTTGTTTCTCCTCAGATGCTGGACCTTGAGAGGGGAATGTACCTTCAGAAGTGACCAGCGCCCTTCAAATTCTTATCTAAAGGAATCCCAATGGAAACCTTGGAGCTCTTACAAAACTTTGGACTGCCCGTTAACTTATCAGATTTACAAGGACATTAGTCTTTGGCTATCAAACCCTCTCTGAGCCACCAACTGTCCTCTCACATTCTCCTTTCTTTTAACAGTAGAGGTAAACACTCATTTAGTTTGCTTTGTGCTATTTGGCTCTAGTAAAAAAAAAAAAGAAAAAAGTTAATAATAAATGCTGGTAAAATCTTAGCTCAGTGTTACCCATGAAACCCTCCCATCAACAGCTGATTATGTCAAGTTACAGGGTCACTAGCATCTGACAACAAATATCTGGATCTAGCCTCAATTGCGTAGGGAAACTAAGAGCATCTTTCTCAGAATGGCTTGCTAACATTTCCCTGATACGTCAGTCAGAGCTTTTAATCGTCACTCATCTCTTAACATCTCCCTAGTTACAAAGTTCTTTTTATTATTTTTTCCCATAAGAAAAGATCCTACAATTCCTATATGAAAGGTTCTTGTGGCAAGACAGAAACTGAAGTAACTTCTCTCAAGTCAGAATTCAGAGGCTTACTATGAAATTTCTTTTCAAATTATTTTTCAATCATGTGTCATTGTGCAATCTTTTACATGTATATGATTACAAACATCCAACAATTGGAAAAATTAAAAGGGATGGCTTGACAGACACAGTCTATTCTAAAATCTAAGCAGCAACTGTAAATGAGTTCAGAACTATTCCTAGAGCATGATAATACAACCTGGGCTTCTCTGGGGGAGGCATTAATATCACCCTGAGTGAATCTGATGAGCGTTCAAAAAGAAGGCAACTAATAATCTAAAAAAAGAAATTGTGTAAAGCCATGACAATATGTAACCTGACATCATGCTGATGAGGTAAGTTAGTGAGAATGATAGTGACAGAGAACACTGCTCAGCAGGAACAAGAGGTGAAACACCCATGCTCCAGTCCTAATGGATCCCTGGCTTTTTTCTCAGAGTCCTTCTGTTACCTCCCTTTTCCTTGCCACTTTGGTTGTATTGATTTTTTTTCTTTCTCCAAATCTTTTTATCAAGGATAATTCACACGACCATATCAGAACCACCTGGGAAAATACACGCCCACAGCACAAAGCTGTAGTTAGTGCTAAGTAATTTTTATAAATTAATTTAGAATCATTAGAGAAAGAGTTATAAAGGTACAAAAGCCTTGCATTTATATTATTATATACCTTCAAAGAATTTCTTATTATATATTTTTTGGCAAATTCTACTCTATTTGCAACTCAGAGCAAAGCAGAATTTTTTTTCAGTCCATCATCATTTTGTACTCCTTTTGGTCTGCTGAAATACTTTCTGTCTGCAGCTGAAGAGTTCCTGACAACTGCACCCTATTTTAACCTCTTTAACATGAGTGCTTGGGTTTATGACATAGTTATATGTACGAATGTGCAGAGCTATGTAGTTAAAGCTCACAAGTACTTGTCTGGGGCTTTCTTAACCATAATATTTAAAGTGTTGTAAGTTATAACATTATTAACAGTATTCACAACACATTTTTCTACATTTCTACACATAGGAGTTGAACTTGATGATCATTGTGGGTCCCTTCCAACTTAGAACATCCTACTGTTACATAATTTCTACCTTGAGTGATATCTTGCTTACATAATTCTTTGATAAATAGTCCATAACAGAGCCTAAGTCAGTTGAAAACAGAAGTGGGTCTGCTTTAGAATTCCATTTCTGAATGTACCTGGATTCAAGCAAGTTCAAAGCTAGATGAGGGGCAATGAAATTCAGCCCTTTCTTAAGTTATTTTTCTGACTTCAGCTGTTCCTTTAATTTTTTTGTGGCACACATTACTCCTCGCCTTGGATATCTGCACCCACTTCTCTGAAAAATTTCAAACTGAAGCTGAGGCTGGGAGGGCATCCCGTAAGCAGAAACTGAGCTGTTGGTTCCTCTTTCTCTCTAGTGGATGAAGCACCATTCATTTCACCACCTTTTTTTTCTTTGGCTGGCTCCAACAGATTTCCTCTTCCTTTCCACTCTTCTGCAATTGCTGACATCTTTTTGAGAGCACATAGAGTCACAGTTTTTTTTGTCTGAACCTGAAGAGAAGGGCTCTTCAGTACTTTGGCTCTGCCACACAGGAATCCAAAGAGTGCCTGTATTCGCTGAGTATATATATTTTTTCTTCCTCAATGTACAATGATCCCTTGACAATTTCAGTGTTTTTCTAAGGAAATGGCAAGAATACTCGCTGTGAGGAAGTCACAGTGAACTTAGTAATCTTTACAGTAACGGCTTCTCATGAAGACACTTCTCTTTTCTAGCACAGACTAGCCTGTCAGCAATATGACACAAGATACAGCATAGGCAGGGGATTAGAGAAGGCTTTGTGTTGATCTGGTAATAAGAAACTGAATGCTGAGAGGTTACAGCCATTTGGCAAGCAAAATAACATCCAAAACATGGTTCAGTCAAGGGCAAATGAAATTTCTATGTTTTTTAAAGGAACTGACAACCTCGGACATTATTTCTATGGTTTTGACATGAATGACTTGATCTCTTGGTAGATGCCAGCAGGTGATTCATGTGAAATTTGCTCTTCTGCTTCTCCTCTGCCATACTCATTCTTTCTGGTGGTACCCCACTGGGTAGGACAAGCCTAGGGGTGAGGCAGGTGGAGGAGACCTCGCCAGGGCTCATCCTCAAAGCAGCCCTGCTAAGCAGCACACATCTGCCAGCAGCGTGGCTTGTGCATCTCCTCCATGCATGATCTAACATGTTCAGTGCCAGATCCCATATAGGAGCAGACATGCGGGCATGCATTCTCAAGTGATGACTCCCTCCAACCTCCTCCCTGCTCACGTGATGCAATTATTGGGGCGTCTCACAGTTTCAGACTTTTGACAGTTCAGAGGCCTGCAAAGGGCCGAACCAGATTTGTTTTGCATCAAGGACAAAATGTGTATGAGAAGACAGTATGACACCTGTCTGTCTATAAGGCCTGGAGGATTTTAGAGTTATGGAAGGCTTGTACCCATCTCTATACAAACAGAGTTCCTTCCAATAAAGAAAATAAGTTCCTCTGTGGACTAGAAGAACTAAAAAACAAACAAACAAAAAAAAAAAGAAAAAAAAAGAAGAAGAATTATAGGCAATTTGTTTTTTTAGATGCTTGTTTTTTTGCTGAGGCACTATTTTTGGAGAAATAAATTTGGTTCAGCAAGTGCACTCGGGTGTCTTGCGCCACGTCACTGCAGTCATTGTACTATCTGAACCTTTTCGTGGCAGGTTGGAAAGAGAAAACAATGCACCATGCCAGGCACTAAAAATGATAGATGTTCTGTTAGTTATTGCTTCACATAGCAAACTCTCAAGGAAGAACATTTCTGAATAGAAACTGCAGTGTCCAAGCAAGAGCAATGTATGGAGGTGAACCACTCAAACAAGACAGAGGAGTGATGTAAAAATTTTTCCCTACTGTAGTAGTTGCAATTTCCATTCTTTGTCTTCATAGTTCAATAAACACAAGTACTTCATAGTTCACTAGGCATGAGGATACTTTCCAACAAGAAGAAAAAATAAAGATCTCTGCTCTCTCAGAATAATTCTTAATAATAATTCTTAATGAAAATCCTCCTGTGTGCAGAAGTGTAATTCAAGAGTTATTTGTTACCTACAGCCAAACTGAGGATTAAATAGGACTCAAGTACTGTATAAATTGTATCCTGGCCCTGCACATAGCGATGAACTTCACTTGGTATTGTGCCTTGCACAACCTGGCAGTGAGAACGGACATACAATCTTTATCCTATATATCTGTCTCCACTATCTTCTCTGTTGTCCCAGCAAGTGTTCAGATTACAGCAGAGGCAGTTTATCCAGCTAGTAGATGAGCTGGCTGTAGAACTGCCCACAGGCAGGATATGGTGAGAAGAAATCTGTACCGGAAGTTCCATACCAACACAAGGAAGAACTTATTTACTGTCATAGTGACGAAGCACAGGAAGAGGCTGCCAGAGAGGTTGTGGAGATATTCAAGACCTGCCTGGAAGCCTACCTGTGTGACCTGCTGTAGGGAACCTGCTCTAGCAGGGGGGGTGGACTCAATGATCTCTAGAGGTCCCTTCCAATTCCTACAATTCCATGATTTTGTGAAAAAAAATATGAGAAACTTTCAGAGATCAAGAGGAATGAGTTGTGTCTTCAGTCTCACCCTTGAAGTACAATACACCTCTATAGTTTGTAGGACTGTAGAGGACTTTATAGCTCAGCTTTACAAATGTGTTTGTTTCAGCTGATGGTTTTGCACTTTGCAGGTTGTCTGTGTCAGTTTCAGTAGTTTTTTGCAGGTTCTTTAAAAGACAACTTGTGAGTTCTGGTATATTGCCTGGAAGAAGTCTCCCACATGTGAGATAATAGTATTATGGAAAGATATGACCTCTTGTGTCCTGCATTCCTGTTCATGTGTAACCTTCCACTCTCATATCATTGGGATAATTTTAAGAAATGCAAGTGTTCTGGGAGCAGGAAGAGTTCTACTGACTTTTTTTTTTTCCTCTGAGACTACACAGTGTTTGCCTTTCTGTGGAGCTCAACTTAAAAGTTGAATCAGGTGTGCTGGAATCTCTTATCCTATTCAGTCTGTTTAAAAATAGGCATAAATGGTGTAAAGAGACTGACCAAAAAAGGCAGAGAACTGGATATGCAGCTTTCAAGCAAGTTCAGCTGAATAGTCATTCTTTCCATTGTTATTTGAATGCTCTCATTACTGCATGGAACGGTATATTCTTTGGAAAAGGAGTGCATATGGGGGAACAGATTGGACAGTGTTATAGTCTAAAATTATTTGCTATTCACTCTACAAGGTACAACTGAAAACATAATTCAATGCAGTGACTGACTGAAGGGTGCATACTACTTCTGTATACATTGGCAAACTATCAAGCTGCTCGTGTGAGCTCTTGCTTACCCCTGCACAACCCTTCCTGTAGGCTCCAGTGCCATCCTTCGCAGCCTGCAGTAGCACACTTTCCACTCTGCCTTGCCAATTAAGGACTGTACTGGCTTTTCCTACCTTTCTCTGTTAGAAATGTTAGGTATCAAAATCTTCTCTTTGCCTATGAGTCTCAGTAATGTCATTTTCACACTGATCTGTTAAGGATAACAGATTTTCACACATTATCATGATAATGGGCATTCAAACATTCCAGTTTTTATCTTTCCACATTACTCTCCAAGTAGATTTTGATGTGAACATTGCAGCATGCCCTGTAAGCCATGTAACTATAAAGAAGGGCTACAGAATTTAATCTCTGTAGATTTAATATAAGGCATCTGAACACTCCACTAGAGAGCTTCAAAATACTTCCCACTGCTGAGAACAATTATTTGTTAGTTAATGTATAATTGTGTAACTAGGGCCTTTCCCAGCATTACAGGGAAATTTGAGAAGCAGGTCTTCAGCTGATATATACGGGTTTAATGATCTTGTCCCAAGTGCTTGTAAAATGCTGTTGAGACAAGCCCAAAACTAAATGAGGCCTTGTTTAATAAGCAAGGCTGTTGTATTTGCACTAGGCAGCCCAGCAGAGGAAAGGCATTTCTGACAGTTCTTTTATTCAACCAACTGAGGCATTGCATGTTTGTTATGTTTTAATAGCTCTGTGTCAATTATCAGTTCCTTTGGTCAGAATGAAAGTTGTATTGCCATCTGTTTATAATAGACACAAACTGAAATAACATACAACACAGTTAACGTCAACTATCAGGTTCTGGCCACTTCTGTTTAGTGAAAGCAGCACAGTTTCTTCGCTGCAGAAAGCTAACGATGTGTTTTCAGTAAGGTAGAGGCAGCAGTCGCGTGGTCTGTTGTACAGGTAGTACAGTAACTTCAGCAAGGCAGCCCAAACCTGTCCACATGCTTGTGACACGATGCTAGTAATGCAAGTCTGAAAGCTTTAGACTACATTTAGACTTACCTTGGAAGCAGCATTGGTGCTGTAGTTTCTGCATGACACATTTCTGTACTCAAATATGGGCTGCTATAATCAGATTTCCCCTGTGAAAATTAAGCGCTTCAGGCTTCTTGATACATTGCCGGTGCAACCTTCATTTGGGCAAAATGCACTGCTCCTCCTTCCCTGTGAAAATTTCATCACTAAAGATGATGATGCAAATTGTTTTATAGAATCACAGACACACCTTCTATTAACTCTCATTGTCACTGAATTGCAAAATATTGGCAGGGAGTGAAGCAAGGGGAGAAGCTAAGGCAGACTGAAGGGGCAACCTGAGGAATCTTTATTATTGCAAGGCTTCCCTGTTAGCGTGAGTTCTTGAGCAAAGACTACTAACCTGTGCAAGTATTTGTAGATTTGTCCCATTGTTCTTATGGCTCAATAGTTCAAAAAAAAAAAAAAAAAAAAAAAAAAAAAAAAGTTAACACTTGCTAGGAATGCATTGAATTTTCTGTTCTGACTGAAGTAGTGCCATCTACACCCATCTCCTTACTGACTCAGCCTTTTTAAATAACTGAATAGCACCACGTAGTTTTTATTTCTTCCTCTTCTGTTATTCTGCTTCTCTATCCAGCAAAATAAATAATTAATATACAGAGGAAATGAGTTACGAAATCTCTAACAGCCTGCTAACCATTAGGTTCTATAACCCTTGTTGGGAATGCAATACACACGGGAGACTTCCGTCTGGCCCAGATGGTCCTCTTAAGTTAAAGAAGCAGATATGGGTGTTTCTCCCCATTTGGATGCCCTTACAGAGAACCACCTTGTTTCATCTTGATGGGGTCACAGTCTCTTTCAGCACCACTCTCTTCTCCACCTTCCCCACCAACTTCCATAAAGATTTTCACAAACTTAGCAGATTCTCAGGTTGCCTATTCGCACTCTCTCTCCCTACCCTCAACTCTAATTCCTGTAGAGTCTCTACAACTCTAATTCCTGCACCCTCTCCCACATCCCATTGCTCCTGTTTTTGTTCTGATTTGAGTCACCAGGAATTCCCCATGAGCTCCTGAAGGGAACACTGCTGTCACACAACACCAGTGTGGCCAGCTTTAATTTGCTCCCATTCTTTCCACTGCTTTCCCAGTTTCCTTGGACTTTGTCCTGCTCCGAGACCAACAAGTCACTGGACAGAAAGAACAGAGTAGTGCTAAACTGCTACAAAATGAGGAAAACCTCCAGTGTCTAACTTCCTTTACCACTTCATTATCTTGTAATTGACTACGATCCCCAACATACATTCCTGCAAAGCCACTAAGAGGCAAGAGCATGACACTCACCTTAATACCGGGCCCACAGTAATTTAGAGCTTGCAGGCAGCTTTTATGCTTACAGAACTAACAACAATCTGGTTGTAGACTAAAGCACTAGAATCAGGTGGAGGTTACTCTGTTGTTCTAATTCAGGCATTCTTGTGCTATGTTGCCTCCCTAGAGTCATCTCTGCTGGTGACCTACATTTCTTGCTACTTCTGCACTAGGTCTTTATGCCATCGGAAGGCAACAAACACTGAAATTCAAATTCCCTCCAAACACTCTTTATATCTCTCCTGGTAATGGTCTGGGAGGGTATAACAGTAAGTTAAACAACTTGTAAGCACTTCTTATGCAGGACAGCTGTATGTCTCAGCCTTTGCTGTCTTCTTTTTTCCACACATAATAGAGGAAGGATCACAAAGAGGTTGCAGAAGTAGACTATGGCTTCTTCTCAAAGGAAGAAGTACATGCCTGGAGACAGCATGGGTCATTACACTTCTTTCATTCCAGAATATCATGCACAAAAGCAACTAATGTCCATACAGAAAAAAATCTCAAATATATACTTATTTAACAGTACACAACTGACCCTCTCGCTTGTTCATTCAAAGGCTGTTGTTTTGGTTTTTTTTTTTTCCCCAACTAATACCTAGACTAACCTAACAAGATGTTGCTGCAGGATTTGGACCAACAGCATAAATTGTAAGAATGTGCTCCTTTCAATGCTTTTGGGATGTTTACCTGTTTTTATTTGTTATCTCCAAGAGGGATAAAAAAAGAAAAGCCGTCAACCACTCTTCTTCTGCTAAAATTCATGTGGTAACATTGTTTCTATAATAGGAAGAAGTAGGTGGGAACAGCTTATTAAACTGAGTTGTAAGGTAGACAAACAAAACATGAGGTAGGCATGGAAGGGAGCCCGATGTGGATGTGGAAACTGCCTGGTGCCATACAAGGGCTCCCATTGCACACAGACGTGCTGCTACACAACCCCGCTTGGAGACAGGGGGAGGCTGGCAGCTCCTTGAATTCTCTTCTCTGGTCTTACTGTCACCTTCTCCATTGCACTGGAGAAGCTTTTTTGCGCTGTGACACAAGACTGATGCAAGTTAATTTAAACTGGTTTGGCATGCAAATTTCAGTGAAATGTGCAGGCATTCAAACGTATTACTGTACACAAATAGGATTTAACTCTTTTTTAATCACACCAGAATAAGACTCAGCAGCAATGTTTTACATAACAACGTAACAGATTGTTGGATTATTCACTGATTCTGTTGCCATGGTGCTCAAACAGCCTCCAGCACACCATCTAGAATACTAATGTGCTGCAGGTATCATGAAGATAAACCCAGTTCAGGGCCAATATTGTCCAAGCTGTGTTTTTTGGGGCAGCTGTATTCTGAACTGCCCTGATCACATGCACAAGTGTCAAAGTCAAGGTCTATCATAAGTACTCAGTACTACCAGCATTCAGCTGCAAGATTCAGGTCATGGTGAAGTAAAAAGTGAAGGCTAGAGTCTTTCTTTATAAAATACTTTGAAGGAAATAGGGTTTCATCATTCAGTTTCAAAGACCCCATGACTGTTGTGGATGGCTGAAAAACATGGCAGTCAAGAAAATACAAAAAAAAATAATGTTGAACTATCTCGACTTTCTGATGAAGTCATTTATTTTGAGCACTGTGGATACCTCTGCAAAAAAAAAACAGACGGTCCAAATGTGTATATTTTATTGAACACATTATGGCTATTCTACACAGGTATTGTACTCATCACCAGTTATTCATTAAGCGGTATGACTAACATCTGTCATGTGGTGTTTGTTCACTCATTATCTGACCATGGGTGAAGAAGTCTGTTGCAGTGGTATGTGCGTTATTTTGGTAAAGCTTTTATTCTGTTTCTGATTTAGAACATGTTACTATACGTTCATGGTATAACACACATGGACACAAAATGTGTTATGTATAAATATTTAGGCCAAAAGGTGTGAATGAGCACATGGAAAAAATCTGAACTTTCTACAAATGTCTCATATAAAGTTCTTCATCATCTGCAGACCAGCCTTACCCTTTCTGTGCACAAATGACTTTTCCAAAGAAGGAGAACTTCTAGTCAAGATAGTACACACCTCAGCTTACTTAAAACTATGGCTAGATTTATAATGCTTGAAAACAATATTGAAGGTGTCCAAGCTGTGATAGATAAAGAAAACAGAATGATGTAGAATTGACAGGTATCATACAGAACAGAGCAATCGACCAGCCAAAAATAAACTTCCAAGTGAAAAATAGCACAGTCTTGAAGAGGCCTAACTGTTTTCCCTTGTCATACTCTGTTCAGTATGCAGTCTTTGCCATTACATGGCAGGTTTCCTTCACCCAAATGATGTCTTTTATTATTTGCTCCATCTAAAATATTTTCTGACATTTATTCATTTCAGGCTGTTCTAGGAAACATCTGTACAGCAAATGTGTCTCAGACATACAGCTTGGATGAAAGAGATTTCCTTTTGGACTGGACAGCCTGAATAATGACCTCTGCAAATAAAACAAATGATTGATACTTGTGGTATTACTCACCACAGTACTATCTGCTGTTTCTCCCCTGGTTTTTTAATGAGATTTAAAAGCCTTGAAGTGAATAACCCCAGCCTTTTCATTAATTTAGCTAGCATGAAAAGCTGTGGGGCCTATGTGGCAGGTGCTGTGGGTTAACAATAGGGGTACTGTTTAATCCAAGGGAAACAGAGTTTAAAATGGCCATGAATAAAAGAATATGGGACATTTTATGAGGTCAGGAGAAGCATTTTAAATCAGGAGGTGCAAAGAGAGACCAGCTACAGAAACATTCTTTCTTGCCACACTCACTTGGACATGAAAAAACGCCTTATAATTTGCTCTGCAGAAGATAAAGAAATCGAAGTGGAATATGTAAATACAAGAAGTTTGTTGGTACTCAGAGGATTGCTTCTAACTTGCAGGAGTAGTTGGCTACTGTTCATCGGGGAAGAGGCTATTCTTCTAGATGATATTCCTTACCCGGCTTATCTCTTTGAAATTCTGAGAAACAGGAGACAGTCTAGCAAGTGTAATAGCATTTCAACATAGTATGTGATTTGCAGGTTTGTTTGTTTTCAAATACTGTCTGACTCAGTTACTGAGAGCACTAATTAAGCAATCAGTGATTGAGAGTTTAGAGCAGAGAGCAGAAACGTTGAATCAAAATCGCAAACAAACTTTCTATAAAATACCTGAAAGCGGTTTTGTTCTCATCCACGTTATACAATTGCAGTAGGTCCAGGGTCATTTGTGCCACTCCTCATCCCTTTAGGATAGAGTTTCAATGGTATAAATGGGCCTTTAGAGACTCAGAGACAGATGGAGAAGAGTACAGTTTCAAAACTGAATTAAATACCTTCCAGTTATGAAGCACAGCTGTTCAGGGTCAGGAACACACAAGTGTAACAGTGCTATAACGTGTCAGACTACTGTTCCTGCTGTTGGAATATCCTAACCATTTGCAGGTGATTCAGAAGAAGGTGTGGGAACACCAGAAGGAGAATTATATTATAGTTTGGACTATTGGAAAGCTCTTGCTGTGAGCTTTCACATACCTTACAATTTTTTACTTTAAATCATTAAGTAACACAATGATGGATGCTCATGTTATGCATTTATATGGCCAATGGTTTTTCAAGTCTTGCAAAGGTCTTGGACCAAGTGATAGCACATGGGAATAATTTTCACACAGTAACCATGAACCCCTTTTTTTATTTTTTTGTGATTAAGAGTTCCGCCTTCCAACTTCATGAAACATCCCCTGTTTTTGCTTAAAAATAAATTACTTTAGTTCCCCTATACCATTATTTTAAAGATGTTTATAAGGTCATCTTCTACTTCATCTCTCCTCTAGGACATAATTGCCATTTGAATGTTTTACTGCTACAGTTCAGCACTCCTTTTGTCTTCTTAATGTTGCCTTTTCATAACTGGGGAATCCCATGCAAACACAGCAATGCTGATCACGTAACATGCTTGTGGATTTTGTGGTTTCTCCAATCCTGCTTTTAGGCTGCCAGGAGCCTCTTGCAGATGTATTTTCACAAAGCACTATACAAGCTAGTAGGCAGTAATTTTTATGGGCCACGTAAATTTCTGTGGGTAGTCTCACAGGAGTATCCATTTGGCATGAGTCAAAGTTTTAGAGATAGATGTCTATGGATACCTCCCAACTGGGCAGTTCCTTTGCTGTCCACATGCTCTCCTTTTACTTTTCTCGTACTTCGTGTATTTTCTCCTTGTTTCCTTCCTCTTCCCAGTTCTCTGTTCTCTCTTCTCCTATTTCAGTCAGGTCCATGTGAGAAATTTCAGCTGGCTTTTGGAGTGTAAACTCCAGCTGACATACCTAAGCATCCCGAAGTCCTATGGACACCTCAATTTATTTATTTGTTTGCTTGTTTGTATTATTATTTTCTTCCTGTCTAGGGGGAAAGAGACTCGAGGAGTCAAAACCCTTTGCCATGTCATGTAACAACACACTGCTATATTCTGTCACTGACTTGCTATTTCAGGACAAGAAGGGTGCCACAAAGATGATCAAAGGGCTAGAATGCCTCTCCTATGAAGAAAGGTTGAGGGAGCTGGACTTGCTTAGCTTGGGGAAGAGATGGATGTGGAGAGACCTCATTGTGGCAGGAGGGGGACTAACTTTTTACATGGTCTGATACTGATATGACAAGGGGAAATGGCTTTAAACTAAAAGAGGGGAGATTTAGGTGAGATAATAAATTATTTACTCAGAAGGTGGTGAGGTGCTGGCGCAGGTTGCTAAGAGAAGCTGTGAATGGCGCATCCCTGGAGGTGTCAAGGCCAGGTCGGGTGGGGCCCTGGGCAGCCTGAGCTGGTGGGTGGCAACCCTGCCCATGGCACGGGGTTGGAACTGTGGGGGCTTTGAGTTCCCTTCCAAGCTAAGCCATTCTGTGGTTCTTTCCCCCACTTTTTAAATCCCATTTCCAAACCCATTCACAAAAAACACCTTCCATGTGACCATGGAGACTGTGAGTAGTGCCCGAGAATGATTCCACCAGTGGAGAAAGCTGGTGAACTTTACCATCAAAGGGTTTGAACAACTTGCACAGAATCATAGAATCATTTGACTTGAATGGGACCCTTTCTAAAGACCATCTGGTCCAACTCCTCTGCAATGAACAGGGATAGCTACAGCTAGATCAGGTGCTCAGAGCCCCATCCAGCCTGGTCTTGAGCGCCTCCAGGGATGGGACATCCTACTCTCTGGGTAGGTTGTTCCAGTGCCTCACCACCCTTATTGTAAAAAACTTTTTCATTAAATTCGGTCTACATCCTCCCCTCTTTTAGTTTGAAACCATTTCCCCTTGTCCTATCTCAGCAGGCTCTGCTAAAGAGTCCCCTTCTTTCTAAAAGGCCCCCTTTAGACACTGAAAGGTTGCTATCAGGTCTTTCCAGTTAGCTAGGGAGGCACTTGCTAGGGTCTCGCCCTAGTTGCCAAACTGACAGCCCCCATACACGGGAACGGGCAGGTAGGTATGAATTATTGAGTGTACAAACAGGCACAAAGGAAGAGATGCTGTTCCTGCTTTGAAAGGTCTCTAGTGCCCTGGGTCACTGTCAGACTGAAGCCTGCCTGCTGCCCCTTCCATCCTCCTCAGAGCTCCCGACGACTTTCCTCCAGCACTTTGTCAGAGGTCTCGTTTCACGACCTCCGAGCATTGGTACGAGCCCCCAAACAATAATAAAAACACGTCGCGGAGGAATATCGTCTCTTCTTCCCTCGAAGAATGGAAAAGCGCCCAGAGCAGCGCAGCCACAGGGCCTCACCTCGGCGGCCCCCCACGCCCTCTCCCAACAGCCGCGGGGGAGGGGAAGGGAGGGGAGGTCGCACGTCCCCCTCCCCCCCTGGCGGGCCCCAGCGGCCGCCCCTCACCGGGGCCGCGGGGCGGGGAGCCCCTCGCGGTGGGGCCGGCGGCACCTCGGGGCGCACCGGTGGCGGCCGCCTCGCATGCGCGCGGCTGGGCGGGCGGCGGGGGAGGGAGCGGGAGGGCACCAAATTCAAATCGTTGCTGGGAAGGGAGGGGAAAATACACGGGGGAAGGAGGCAAGCCGGGGGAACGGAGAGGAGCGGAGGAGGAGAGAGGGAGGAGGAGAGTGGGAGGGGAGTGTGGAAGGCTCTAAGGCAAAGCGGCAGAGGCCGGAGAGGAGGCACGGCGGACGGCGGGGAAGGCAGAGGTGTCGGGAAAGACAGGGCGGCTTCGGGCACCCTCGGCCGCAGCGCGGGGCAGCCGCCCGCCCATCCGCCCTCCCCGCCCGCGCGCCGCGGCACCATGGTGGACAGGGGCCCCTTGCTGACCTCGGCCATCATCTTCTACCTGTCCATCGGGGCGGCGATCTTCGAGGTACTGGAGGAGCCTCACTGGCGCTCGGCTACCGACGACTACAAACGGCAGAAGACGGAGCTACTGAAGCAGTTCCCCTGCCTGGGCCAGGAGGGGCTGGACAAGATCCTGCAGGTACGGCGGGGACGGGGGTGCCGGGCAGGGCGGCAGGTGCCGCGGGCGCCCGGGGCGGAACGCAGCGGGGCAGCTCTGGGCTGCCCGCGGGGAGCCGGCGGCCGTCCCCTCCTCGCAAAGCCCAGCGGGTCCCTGAAACTGTCCCGGGAGCGCGGGGAATGCTCTCCGCCCGCCCTCACTACTTAATGGCAGAGCGATTAGGTAGGTCCGCGCTCCTCATCCCCGCGATAAGAGAGCGTGGGGTGCATCGGGGTGGGCGCTCCTCGCCCGTGGGGATGAGGAGGTGGCCGAGTGGGTGCTCCCGCTCCTGCCCGGCGCCTTGGTCGTGAGTGCAGCTCTTGTTTCAGCACCCGGGGTGGTTTCTCCTTCCTCAATGGACGTTGTGTGTGAGGAAGGGAAGGTGAAGCCAAGTCTTGATCCTCTTCTGTTTGGTCTGGATTCGTATTTATTTTTATTCTCTCTTTTTTTTTTTCTTTTTTTTTTTTTTTTTTTCGTAGTGAATGCTCTCGTTGTGAGGAAAACGTGTGGGGGTCTGAGCGGAGGTCCGAGAGGTCAGTCAGGCTGCGAGCCTGAAGGAGAGGTGCAGGCAGGTCAGAAATGAATGCCTTGCACGCAGGGATGCTCGCAGTCCTTGCCCAGAGATTCCACTTTAGGCAACTTTTTTCACAGCCATAAAGAGCTGATAATTGTCTCATTTCCTATCTGGCAGAATGCCTCTTCAAAACTAATTGTTAATCGATATCGTGTAGTAAGTGCCGGAGTAGTATAAACTTATTGCCTTTTGATGGATGTGGTGTCAATTGAAACATGGTGGCAAGCAGTGATAAGCCATGGGAAGCAGGCTGCCCTGCTTGGGGATGGGGATCTAGTGGTGAAAAAGAGTCTCTCAGGACTTTATTTCAGTAATGTTTTTATTGACTAGATCTTATGGTCATTGTGCTTTGGACTTTTTTTCCCCTTAATTTTATTCTTAAAGTTTACTAGAAGTCTACTAAAATACTAGGAAAAAGACTCATTCATTCTGTTGGCATAATCAGTTCTTTGAAGAGATATGGTTCTTGATGCTACAAGTTTGTGATTTAACATTTCTTCCTTCAACTGGTGACTGCTTTGTGTCTGCTTCAGATAGAGCTTTCTGTTGGTAGTGTCCTTATGTTTCTGTCTAAGTGTTTTCTGTTAAATACAGTTTAGTAGTATACAGTGAAGCAGTGAATGGGGGCTTGAAATTGTGGAGGGATGCTGCAAAATGCAAGACACACATGTTTTGCTGCACTAGAATCTATCTGAAATCTTACTCTAGGTTATTCATTCCCAGGAGAAAAACCTCATCTGGATTGGGGTGTGCCTGAAGACTACCATGTTTAACTTGCTGCTGATACAAGTCAGAATCTAGACTTGGGCTCAGTTTAGGATAAAATTCACGCTGGTATGAGGGAATTATTTAGCTGGTGTTTTTCTGTGACCCTTAAATACAGTTAATCCTGAAGCAGCAGAAAGGTTTTTTCTAAAGCAAGAAATGACTAGGAAAAAAAATTCTAGGGCAGTTCATTGGGATGGACCATATGAGATGGCGTGCTGTAGAGCGTGGATGGGCACAGAGTTGATGAGAAGAAAAGAAGTATAAGGCAAACTATCGGCAGATCAAAGCAATTGGTTTGAGTACCTCTGCACACCACAAAGTGGAGGAGGGACTTCCCTCTTCAGTGTGTTGGCTCCTGGTGATGTTCTTGTATTCCTGTTTTGCGTCTGTAGTACTTCCAATTATACCTTACTTTCCATGTCCGATCTTGCTGGTCTGATGATCCCTTGTAGATATTCTGCTGTCATCTTAAGCCCAGTTTAGCTAAAGTACGAATTTTTGTTTGCTCTTGTACTCTTACTGGTGACTGGAAACTTCACTATTTGCTTTATTCTGCATTTGTACTTTTGATGGAAGGAGAGAAGTAGCATTTCCTCCAGAGGAGGGTGACAGGGTAAAATTTAGTCCAGCTGAAACTAAGAAGGGGAAAATAAATGAGAAGTCATAGAAAGTAATAATGGTTTCATCTTGAATAAGTTGTAAAGTATACTGCAAATAATATTTGTAATGGTCATTTGTTGACAGCTATCCACGCTTTTTCTGTTGGGTTTTGATGATTCTTTAAAACATTACAAATCTCTGTTTTCTTTTGCCAAATTCTGGTCATCTTGCACTCATACAAAGCCTCCAAATGTAGTATCTTACTATTCAGCATTGCTGACTTTAAAACATGCATTTTTTTCTTTATCCACACTTTTCTTTTGCTCCTCTAAGTCACTTCCATGGACTCCCTGAACAAGTTCTTAGGATTTTGCATGACTTGACTTATTTCCCAGCTTTTGTTTTCAGTTTCACGACCTTCAGTTCATCTTAGAGCGTTTTCTCTCACTCTGCTTGTGGTCCCCACTGATGCTCATGTGACTCTTCAGAGCCACACAGAGCTCTTCTAGTTACTTCTCTGATATTCTCTTTGATATCTGCATTTAAAACACACAGGATAAGGTTTTTCAGCAAATATTACCAGATATAAAAAGTTAAATGGATGGTAAAGTGCAAAGATGCCAAGAAATATTTTAAGTTGAACTAACAATACCAATTTTGTTTGCAGAAGCAAGCTGAAAGGTGTCAAGGACTGACTTATTCAGAGACAGATCTCTCTGCTGCCCTTGTTCCCCACTCAGGTTAGCTTGTGTGTTCACCTCAGCCTAATGTTAGCTGTAAGTACAATGGAAGTTCTGTATGGAATGGATGCAAAGTTAAATGTGTAGGGTGATCTTAACTGTTTTTAAAAAACAGCACAGATTCTCAATCATATAGAGACTGGTATGTTTGTACCTACAATTTGAGTGATTCTTGAGGGGGCTGTATTATGTCAAGTACTCTCTAGGGCTTGTATTCTGTAATAGAAGATTTCACAACACCTGATTACTGTAGAAATACACTGCAATAAACTTTATTGAAATACACAACAAACACTTTCACAAATCTTGTAAGATGAGTGTTTTAGGATAGCTAGAAGGTCTTTCTTCCCTAATCCTAAATACCTAAGAATAAGCTTAAAAACAGCACCTAGCAGTCTTATGTGAAGAATCCATTTGCTGTCAAGTATTGTAGGTGCCATGAAAGTATTTCCTAAACTCTTATTAGAGTAATGCTACTTAGACCCTTATATTTTAAGTGTTTGACTCTGGACTGTGTGTAGGCTGCTGTATAGAACTCTATGGCTTTGCCTTGCACTGCTGCTATGGCTCAGAGTCCTGGGACTCTTTAGGAGGAATAAGAGAGAGAAGGCTGTGAGATCCACAGTGATGACACCTTCTTTTACCCTGCTGTACAAATGAGTTTTGGACACACAGAAGGAAATGAAGAGTAATGCGATTGTTTCCCTCTTCTCTAGTTCCTTACTTTTACTCTTTATTGCTCCATCCCGATTGTGAAACATCAGCTTAATGATAAAGAAGCTATTCATGCAAGGAGGAGCTCTGTTGACCCTCATACCACTATTTATATGAGCAAAGGTTTGCAACACTGAACTACATCTTGTTTACTAAGAAATCTGTTTCACTGGCCCACCGTAGTCATCAAGGAATTAAATGCTTCCCACTGATAAACCTCAAGGCTAGTGAAAAGAAAGGGAATAATGTAAAAATAAGTGAAAATGGTTACTTTCAAAACAAAGTAATAAAATGAGAAGAGAAACTAGCTAACTTCAGGAAAAGCAGGCAAACTTAGAAGAGCAAATAATTGAGGTCTTTATTTGAAAAGCATGCAGGACTGTAAACTGGCCTGACAAAGAGCTTTAGAAACTTGAATGTTTAGACTTAGAGCCCAATGCTGTGAACAAATATTTAGAAGATTCTTAAGGAGAGCTTCAGCTAGGATATACTTGGCACACAGGAGGATTATTCTAAAGGAAATAACCTCAAGTGGCTTAATAGTAGTTTCTCCTCTGACTTTTTTTTTTTTTTTTCCCCCCAAGCCAGGATGTCTTCTCCATTTGCAAATACTGACAGGTGCACTTCGGAATTGGAATTTTCTAAAACCTTGCGTTAAGTTTTAAGTGCTTTTCATAAGTTCAACATACAATTAAGAGACTGTACCTTTTCCTTGTTAGTAGAGTCAGTTGCTCACCAACATAAAGTTAGTATAGACTATTTTTTTGTCCCAATAATCTTTACTTTCCAATGCTCTTGAGGAGGTGAATGAATGCAGTATGGAAGGTTCTAGACCACTGAGGCTTGTTTGGTAGTCTGTTTACTTCCTGATTCCTTCTACCTAACATACTGAAGGTAGAGGAGACTTAATTGGACACTGAATTCCATAGCTTAAATGCCAGACAGTCTGTCCTTTTGCGTGATCTGAAGAACGTAAAAATGAGCAACAACCAGACAAGTTCAAAGCAAATGATTAACAGCGAAGATATTAACAGCAATACCTAATACCTCCCACCTAATAATTTGACAGCTCACATAAGGCTTATGCCTGAGAAATAGGTATTGCTAGATGTTTTCAAATGTGTAACTTTAGTTAATTACTCTCTTTCAGTGGGGACGAATGGAGATTAAAATGTAGGACCGCTGTCCACAGTGCCTCTGTGGCATCTCAGCCTATGAGTGACAGATACTGCTATGGCAGCGTTAGAAGAGGAAAACTGAGGACAGGCAGTGCTGCTTTATACCATAGCTTTTGTCTGTGTGCACCTTCATGCAAAGTCATATGTAACCAAACATACTTTCTTGTCGCATTTTTGTCTGTCCCTCCCCCCCCCCTTTTCCCTGTTTAACCATTACATTGTTTAAACTTTCTTGGAACATAGTTAAACAAAGCTGATACTGCATACGCAGCAACTCTCAGCTGATGGAGCAATAGTCATCGATCAGAAGTTCTAATTCTTCTGCTATGGACTTAATCCTTGAGCACTTGCAGTATATTGTCTTGTTATTTTGGGGACAGAATGTTTCTACTGCCTGACATGTTACTTTCTGCTATTAGGTGTGTTTTCAGGCAAGCTCTGCTCCAGAGATAATGGTGTATGCAAGTAGACCTGCAGATTATCAACAGCCTGTGTCTTAAAAGATCACGAAACCCCTGCTTTGCTGCTTACTGTATATATTGTAATTGCAAGACACATTCTGTAGCCAGAGAAAATAGAGTTTAATTACGACGTTGTGTAGATTTCCATTTTAAAACAAATTGTTGTTTTTCTTATTAATATTAATTAAACACAATGAATTGTTTTGGATAGCATTGACCTTTAAAGCAATCACATTTCATACTGGTACTGTGAATAGATGTTAACGTGTTAACTTGCAAACAGAAGCAAACTGGATTGCAAGTGGCAGTCAATAGTTTGATTAGCAGGGAAGTTATATCCAGAAATGTGGACATTCATATCTTATTTTTATCTTAACTGTGTTCTGTGTCCAGATCTCATGATAGCTATCTTGAAAGCAGAATAGTATTGTGATACTGTTTCCCAGACTGAAAATGAATTTTTTCTTTTTCAGGTTCCCTTAACAATGGCTTTAAAGAAAAATACTTTTTTTTTTTTTTGAGACAAAGTTTGTCATAAGTTCCATTCGTATATTTGTCTAGTAGTAAACTGGCATTACAGTCTTATTGGGGCTGATGAAACATGATAATATCTATATATTTTTCAATCCACTGGGATAATCTTTTTGTTCTCATCATATTCTCCTGTTAAAACTGGGAACAAAGTGCTCTAAAACTATGTCTACATTAGTAGGTAGTGCAGGCCAATAGGAATAGACCTAGAGAACAAAATTGCTGGTGTTAAGGATGTGGTGATCACTGTATTTGCAGGAATTTTTACTTTGTGCTGACTCTCATGTGATCCTGTGGATTTAATGCCCACGAGCAAGAAGCTCCTGTGTTAGATTTCTTCATTGAAGAGATCTTCAGGTTTAGCTTAGTCCCAAATGAGTTCAGTTCATAAGCTGAGTCTGCTTGTGAAACAAGACACATTAATAGGGAACAACTGGGAGAGTTGGACTTTAGTGTACTCTTCATCTAAATTAAAATGCCACTATGCTAGCATCGTGATGTTGTGTATGTTGCTACAAATATCCCCAGGATAGTTATACTTAAAGTCAGATTAAAATCCTGAAATATAGCATGCAGTATGTACTCCTCATCTTTACTAGCTCTTTTTGTTGGAGAGATGGCAAAAATTTGAAGTCATAACTGTTGTCCTTTGTGTTTTGTCTTCTGATTTGGGTTTCTCAACAGATGAATGTAGTATTATGGTATATTTTTTCCAAAACACAGAACTCTTTAGCATGGAATCTCAGACTTGCAGTTTGTGTTCTGTTTCCATCCTTCTTACTTTATCACATCTCTGTATTAGAAGCCTTAGATATTACAGTAATAATTATATACTTACCGACATTTTAATTGTAGGCAGGACAGATCCCTCCTAGGCATGGCTTACCCTAGCAGCTCTATTTACAGTCAAATCAGTAAGGAAATTACCTTTTGTTCTAGTGTTATGTGAATTCCTGTGGATCAAAGGAACTATTGGGTGTGAAGTAGCTTCTGAAATGTGTTAGGCTTCAACTTCATACACCTGTTTTCTTAAGAGGAAGAAACATGAGTGCTGAAAAGGGATTAAGAAACTAGTAATAAGTATTATAGTATATTATAGCCTCTGCTGAGACTGAAGTTACGTTCCTTTTCTACTGTGTGCATCTTCAGTGCTTCTCATGATTGACTTGTTTCTAACTCCTATTATGGGATTGGTTGTTGCTGTTGCCCGTGTGTGGGACTACATTTCTGCCTTAGCCAAATGGTAGAAGCAGACTGATTGAGCAAACTGACAAATAGTAAATTGACTTCCTGTGCGTGCCAGCATCTTGCAAATGTTGTGTAAGCAAGTTCCAGCTGCTCAGAAACAAAACCTGTGTGACACTTCCAGGTTGCAGCATGTATGAAAAGTCTCAGCTGAACCTATCGTGAGTGTCTGAATTCTGATCCTTCTTAGCATCAAGGATGTCAATTCCTTAACGTTAGTTTGGATTCTAGAGTAGGGCTTGAGGTTGTCAGATGATGCTGGCTATCAAGTGATGTAGCTAACAGAACTTGAAAATAATATTGCAAAGGGCTGTCAAAGTCCTGAGGTGGAAAGCATAGTCATCTGGTTTGGTTTTGTTGTTGTTTTAGGGTTGTTTGATTGGTTGGTTTATTTGTTTTGGTGGCTTGGCTAGAATGTCAGATTCAGTGATGACTTCTGTGCATAACTTCTAGTACTCATATTGCTGCTCCTCTTTTCTTCTCCCAAACTACTCAAAGGGAGTAGGAAAGTCTTTGAAGGAAAGTCACTCAAGAATCTTGTGTGGTCTCCTACCAGAGAAACAGCAGCTCTAAGTATGTTTTCTCTGGCCTTTTGAGAGAAGTGAGGCTGATGAGTCTCCTCCAGGCACCCAAGGAACAGAGGAGGTATTTGGAGCCAAGCAGCTGCATAAGGAAATGGGATATAATCAAATTTAGTTTCTTCTGTAGCAGTCTGGCTGCAACATTCTACTACAGATGCAGCTGTTACAGTTTTTGATAAGTACCTTTACAGACCGTAATGCAAATATGCTAAAATCAAGTTAAATAGTTGGACTACGATAACTTGCCAGGTAAGTTAGAATTTCAACCTTCAGGCCTGTGTAAGTGGTGTGTACGTGACTACAGAATCATAGAGGGCAATTCTGTAATCAAAGTTTGCCTTGTTGGCACAAGGGTTTTTGAAGGGCATTGGAGTTCATGTTTAGAAAATCACTCTCCCATTGATATCAGTGCAGTCTGAAAGCTTTGTTGAGTGGTTACTGTCAGTTTGCCCTTTTAGAATAATACTCTGTGTTTCCAACTTTTTCCCCCCGGAATTTTGAGGTGGAGTGCAAGAGAAGGATAAGGAAAAATTTTGAAATTACTCCTAATCACAGCAGCATGGCAGTAGTAAATTTTATTGTGTTGCCATGTAACTTGCTGTGGCAGCACTAGTATCTTAGCTGGCTGTAGCTCTAGTATGATCACAGTTTTTTTTATTAAGAAGTTGGTACATAGTCTTTGCAAGGTCTTAAAGCTATCAGCTTGAGTGGTGAAATGAACATAGATATGTTACATTTAAGGAGTAAAATAAAGAGATAATTCACACTTCAAGAGTGCTGTGGCTTTATTTGGATGGATTTTAAGAATGCTTCTTCGGCTCTACTACAGTATGGACAGTTGATAGTTTGGACAGATGTCCCCTCAGCTGTGGTTTTCTTTCCTACTGAGAATAGTTTCTCACTAGTTGTTGAATAGATTCTTACAGCTGAATTCTGTGTATCTTTCTTGTGAAAACTGTCTCACTTATTTGAGGTAACTGAAGATTTTCTGTAGTTTTGATGACTTTCTGAGTATTTTGGATGCCGGGCAGCTTTTATGCTGTTGGTTTCTCTACTCAGCAAAGTGCAAGAGCTTCCTCTGTCTCCAGCTTCTAAGGAAAAGGTAATAGATGCCTGCTAAACAGTTAGAGATGACAGCTGCAGGAAATCAAAGATAGGAAAGAAAGTAGTGTAATGAACAGAAGGCAGCAACGATAGTGCTTCTGCCAGCTGAGCCTTCTTCCTGTAATACAGTAGCAAGATGATAGCAGGGAGTTTTGGCTTTCCTGCCACCCCAGGAGTGGGGCAGTTAAGAAGTGGCAGGGCACAGACTGTTAATTACCTCCGATGTGTCAATGCTGTGTCTTATTTTTTTGCCTTCAATGACAGTGTGTTTCATGTTAAATGCTTAGGAGTGACCTGCAAATATACGGGAAGTTTTTGAATCTGGAAGTGTGCAGTTTGGTAGTTTTTATAATGGGGGGAGTGGTGGGTGTGAGGAAGGGTTGAAATTATGCCAAATAAAATGGGTTGTTCTATGCAGTAATTCCACTGAAGCTGAGTGACTGATGAGTCAAGCTTGCTATAATGTAAAATACAGTTACTGAAGTAGGTGTCCTTATGCATTCCAAAGTCACTGGTACCTTGTGTAGCTAGAATATTTGAAGTTGGGCTTTGTTGACTCCCTTACCCCCTTGATTCTCTTGAATCATATGGAATAATTTTCTCTGTGTTTTCAGTGGAAAAATTCCCATTTCTGTAATTGTTAAAGCATTTCCGTTCTTCCTTTTTCATATCAGTAGTAAGATGCAGAACAACATCATAATGACATCAGACGTGGCAAACATCCTTATCACAGTTAATGAACTCGTATGAGGATGTCATTGCAAAATCTAAACAAAGGTAGTTTGATATTCAAGTGACTGAGTGGAAAAACTGTAAAATCAGCAATAGAAAAGATTTGCCCTGCTGAAGCTCATTCTGAAGACTAATTACTCAATGAGCAGGTCACTGTTATTACAGCAAAAACAGTTCTAGGGCAAACTTGAAAGCTAAACTCAAGCTGTGAAACAAGTTTGCTTAAAGTTTTTTCAGTTGAATAACCTTTCTTGTTTGTTTATTCAAAACACTTTCTACAGGATATATGTAGTGTTTTTTGTTTGTTTTTGAACCAACATTTTTTGCTCAGGGACTAAATGTGATAGAACTTCAGTGATCTTTTTTTAATAATATTTTCAGTTCTATATCTGCTCTTTTTTGTTGTTTTTGTTTATGGTTCCAGTTACAGATTGGAAGCTTTTATGGGAAGAAGACCTCTTCTGTGTATGTGGTAATGTAAGGCTGAACATAACAAAATAGCAGAAGATTGTTCTAGTGTGTGTCCTTTTTAATGTTATACTGTTCATGCAGTATTGGGTTTAGTTATGTCAGCATACATACAGTGTTTAAGAAATATTATAATGCATAGGCAACTCTTAGCAGCAAATTAATGTTATTACTGTTCAAATTCAAGCTCTTACCACATGGAACAAGATATAGGAGGGAAGTGATGCTATTACAGATCTGAGTATGTCTAGTTAAGGCTGTTCCTCTGCACAGTTAACTAAATTACTGATCACACTTCTTCATATCCTGCCATAACCGTGTTGGCACATCTCTCTATTTATATTTGAAAATATTTGTCCAGAGTAGCTTCTTCTGCTAAATGCTAGGTTAGCTCAGGGATGATTTTTGAGGGGATTTGTAGTACGTAACATAATACTGTTTCAAGTTTAGCCATGGATAAAGCTAAACAGATCATAAGAGAAGTTTCAAAACAAACAGTGTTTCTTGGCAGTTTTCTTCCCCTTGCTACTTCTCTTAATATAAACCCATCACCTTGCTATTCTTACAAAACATCCTGTCCAAGTTGTTGTTGGAAGCCTGCATTGCCTTGCCTCCTCCTCCTTCAGTCTGATGGAAAATACAGAGAGAGCAGTGTGGTGAGGTTATCTGAAGTTTTTGGTTGACTGGTTGGCTAAAAATACCCTGGAAACTTGTTTGTTTGTTTGGCTTAAGAGGGTGAGTTAGTAAAGGCTCTGCCCCAAGGATTTAATAGCTTACAGTGTTACATAGTTCAGAAGTCTGCTTGATTAATAATGTAATTGTACTTAGAGCTCTGCTCCACCCAAGTCATGATCACTTTTAGTTTTGTTTCATTGAGTTGATGCTGTTGAGAGAAATAAGATTTTTATTCCATTGTGTATGAGCTCACTTAAGTGTCAGACCAGTAGCAACTGTTTTATTGACTTTTTTTTAGCTTCTTTTTCTTTAAGACAGGCTGTTAAATAGGAGATGCATGATGCTTCCACCATTCCAGCAGCACCTTTTAGTTTCTTCTTCAGAGAAGCAAGACCTGTAATTTGCATTAAAATTTGGGGATGAAATCCAAAAGCCTGTAATATTTTATTCCTAGCTATGAAGAACACTTTAGAATCTGTGAGATTTTTAATCAGATGCATGGTTTTATGCGTGGGTATCAATGGTAGGAACATAATCAGCTTCTTAACGCAATATTATTTTGTGCTGTAGTTCCTTCAATTAGTTGAAAGTTTTCTTTAGACTTCTGTAAGCAAAGTTGTCCAGCTTGGATCACCTGTCAGTTTTCATGTCCTAATGAAAACATGATGGAGATGAAGCCTCACTCTAAATTTTACTTCCCCTTTTACTTTTCTTGCATAGTATCAAAGCTTTCCTATTTAAATATTTCAGCTTGTACCATTTTATAGATGGGTGGAATTCAGCAAAGATTGATTAGGTTGATGATTGTTTGTACTGAGGGGGAAGCAACATTACCAAGATATGATCCAGCCTCTCCCCATATGGTAAATTAAACTCAGTAAACTTTTTTTAACTGACTTCAGGATTATTGTTTTGGTTTAATTTAAATCTACATAAATCAATTTCAGCTAAACAAAAATGCATTATTCTGAAAAGGCTGTGTGTGTTAGCATCTGTGTATGCAATTGGTGACAACCCTGTTGGCAATTCACCACCACATTTACTTGAGACCAGTTCTAACCCTGTTTTACACAGGTCACCAACTGGTGTGAGGGCTTGATTAAACTTGACTCTTCTGTTTCCATTTTCTTATCTGTAAAATGGGGACTGCAGCATTCTCCAAAGCCCTTGTAAAGGGGAGTTGGCTACATTAGTTACCATGTATGTATTCAGATAGGCAGGAAGTCTAATCTACTGTTAGTGCTTTCCAGCTTCTTAATTCAGCTGATGCAATGTAAGAGTTTAAATACCTTTTTTTTTTTTTTTGACAAGGAATTGGTTGGAAAATTCTCAAAGTTAAGCTGTACTAATGAAAGCTATGAAATCCTCTGATATGTTTTAATTCTGAATGAGAATAATCATCTGAGGCTGAGGAAAAGTTGTGGCGCTTAGCATCTGCAGAACAGCTGCAGTTCTCATGCAGCAGTAACCTTTAGTTAATTTGTCTTCAAAACATGTCCATGTGGAACTTGAGAAAGTGAAGAGGAAACAGTTCTATAATTGTAATAATTGCAAAATCAAGGGATTGCTGGTAAAGTAATGAATATGCTTTACATCAAAATAGTTTATTAACTAGTTAATTAAACTGGAATTTAACTCTGAATTTAAGTGTTGGAAAAATCCATATGTAATGTCAAACTTTGTAGTCATGATCCGTCAAAGAAGCCAATTACCTTTTCAAACTGTTGGTGTTTAAATCCATTGCATATCAGTGAAAAAGGGGAAAAACAAAAGTTAAGCAGCGCTTAGTTAATACAAGTATAGGAACTGCAAGTATCACAAATAGGTAAGCTTCAGCATTCAGTTCTGTAGTCGTTCCTCTTAACTTTGCTGAATTATGAGTTTCACTTATTATTTAACTCTGCAGAATGCCACGAAAGGAAATAACCTTCTTGATCTCTTTCCATTAATATCCCTCACATTGTTTGTCCTATGAATTATGACTTATAGGAAAATTAACTGTCCATGCTGTACATCATACACAAGCAGGTCTTACACAGTGTGTGCTGTAAAAATATTGACATGCCTCCAAGAGGTTAATATCCCTACAAATTAGAACTTTTTTTCCAGAGGAAACAGTAAGACCTATTAGTACTGTGGAATGGAAGTAGAGCTCCATTTATTAAAATCTTTTTTTCTTTTCTTTTTTTTTTTTTTTTTTACAGGCTAAGTGTCTGTGTATCGATAGGACTTAGCTCTGTATTTTATCCTAAAATACAAAATGTTACGAAAATAGCGTGTTTATTGCAGGGGAATTAATTCTCTCCCTCATTACAGTACTTTGCCCAAAGTTGCCATCTTTTCACAACTGTGCAGGGAGGTAACTAATCAAGAGTACTGCTGCCTAGTTGTTATGGCAAAAAGAAGGGTTACAGCAGGACAGCAACATCAGAGCGGAAAGACCTGCGTATGACTTCTGCATATGAAGGCTGTCTTTTCTACCAGTTCCACTGGGCTGGCAAATGAAATCATTTGGACTACTTAAGTTACAACAATCTGAGTTCCTACAGTGCTGTGATTGAGAGTGTTTGGTGTTGAGGGAGAACTTAAATTGTTCACCTGTAACTGTTCAATTTTCCCTCCCCCCCCCCCCCAAAATAAATCAATAAATAATAATCAAACATCACCTTGTTGCAGCTTACAACTGCCTGGTTTCTAACCAAGCAGTGGCTTTAAGTTCTTCTGTGCTTTCTTAGAGACTTGATCGCATGATTTAACTTACAAATGAAAATTGCTAGTGTACATATGAGAGACTTTACTGTTACACACTTAAGGCACAGGAAGAGCAACAAATAATTCCAAAGACCTGACTACTCACAGCTTTTCTGTAAAGTCACATAAGCAATGCTTGTTTGGCCTCACTCCCCTAATGAAGGAGGGGCTTGCATTTCAGTGCAGTCTTGTTTGGGCTGAACTTCCTTTTGTGGCCTCATTATGAGTTTACTGAGTGAAAACTAAAGCCTGAGACTTGGCATTCCTTTCAGTAGAGGTAGTTTGGGAATATAGTTGGGAGTTTCCATGAGCATAGGGCAACAGAACGCAGAAGTTGTTGCAGACTGTGAAATATATAACCGTTATCCAAATCAACGGTAGGCCAAGTATGACAGGTTACCGCAAACACATGTTCACAAAATGAAGATTTCTTAGAAAATGCTTATGTCTTTTGACTGAAAATTTCTCAAGGCGTCTATTTTCTTTAAATAATATGTTGTAAAGTAGTGACTTATAAATGAAAGTTGCAATGGTAAATGAAACTATTGCTTTGCTTTTTTATAAAACAAAAGGATGAAGACCTACGCTTCTTCCCACTTCTTTTTCTCCTCTGAGTTGTGTAGTATTTCCACTGCAGCTCTTGATTACAGTTCTGTTTCCTTTATCAGCTGGAGTATTTTCATGCAAAATGTGCTTAATCTGAAGAGAACAGCTCTTGTGTTATGTCTGATAGCAGTAGACCAAACAGCCAACTGTAAACCTTCAGCAAAGCAGCGCTTTGTACAAGTAATGAGTGCAAATTATATCTACAAAATCAGTAAATTTAACATGTACATCTAAAATGTAGTTGTAAGATGAGGCTTTGCAAAAGCAGGAGGGTGTTGTTTCCATCTTGTAGGACCACTAGTATACCCACTTCAGGAAATGACACCCGCTTGATGATATTTGGACCATATTTTAAGGGTGTTGTTTTTTTTTTCTTACACTATTAGATGTCTTCCTCAAAAAATATAAATTACGTTAGTGCTGCTAGTTTTGTTATTCTGTTCATCACTGCGGTTGTTTCTTTCCAAGTAACTTGTTTTAGTCTGCAGCTTTTATCTGCCTGCTCTGCCCCATGCCAATGAACAGTGCTAGAGAATTCTGGCATGCTTTTGAATGGTGCTACAGAAAACACTGAAATTGTTTACTCTTTTTCATAACCTCTGTCTGAAGTACTCTTTATCTTTCTTACTAAGAAGAAATTGCTGTAGAACAATACTCTACCTAATGCATTAGAATTGTAATGAGGATTTCAGATCTGAAATCTTACCATAACACCATATCATAGAAATATTTTAATCAAACTTAACCGATCACTGTTAAGCTGGAGCTTGATGTAGATGGGGAGTTTTATCTATGCTGCCATGCTTAATGGGTTGATTGAAAACTATTCCTTAGGTTGAGAATTTGTTTTGATCTACAGTTAAATTTTGTTTGTGCTCAGTTTGTTCTTATACCAACGCTGTTTTTTTCATTTAAATGGCTTTTGATTTGTTGTCTTCTATTCCTGATTTAGTTTCTGTTTTTGATTTAGTACAAAATACAGCACTGCTGTCCCTTCTCAGCCCTTATTTTTTAGCAGTCCAAATTGCTTTGGCTAGCCCTTAAGACTCCCCTCATTCCTCTAGTCCCTGTATGCTTCTGTTCCCATTTCTTTAAGGTGGATGGCTAGAAGACTGCAAATGATGCCAGATGAGTTTCACCAATGCTTTGTAGAATGACAGCAATACATCAGTGAAAAGGATTTCAAGCATCCAGCTCTTTCTTGTTTTGTTTTTTATTGATGTGCTTCTGTTGTTGAGAAGTCTAAAATGTTTGGTTGGATGCCTGTGATATAATGAAAAGCATGTATTTCTTCTGCATTTGCTATTCATGGTTTCAATAGCACTGCGTATGTCAGGGAGTGGGAGTGGGAGAGACAGAATAAATTGTGATGGCTGCCTAGAACATCTTAAATATAGCCTTTAAAATACCACATTTTTTAACTTTGCTCTTCGTTCAGGTATTTTGTTCTTGAAACTAAAGCAATAATACAATTTACAGTTGGTCAGAATTGTTTGCAGGCCTGTCAAATCAGCTTTGCAAGAAATGTTTGAAAAATGTTTATGTATTGAAGGCATGACAAAATCTATGAGGTCTCCTGATTTTCCGTGTGTCCGAATCCATGGGAAATATGAATTAATGGTCTTATGTCATCTTGACTAATGACTGAAATGATGCCAGTAAACGACTCTAGAGGCAGCATCCAGTTTGACAGTTGACTGTTCCATCATTACTTCTATGCTTAAAGCACTGCTGGGATTTATCATAGCCCATGTGCTATCTGTATGAGACCTTATCTTCTGTGAATCAAATTGATGACAAAACCTATATTGCTTTCAAGGGCAGTAAAATACAACTGGAAGATACAGAATTATTTGAACATTCCTCTTTAGGTTAATTGAAGGAGTGACTGTCTATAGTGTAGACTGGAAAAGGAAGTTATGCCAACTAGGTAGATGTTAAGCTGCATTTTGCCAGACTACTGTCTTTTGTGGGATGCTATAATTCAACTAAACCAGATGATTTTTCCAATGGTTCTTTTCTAGAGGCAAGTTATTATACTGCATATGTTTTTGTTGTTATATCAACACCCTTTCCTGGAACTACTAGTTTTCTTTTCCAGGTATTGCAGGAGTTGGGAAGCCAGGAGGGTTAAGCAGTACATTTGTTCCCCACTCACTTGTTTGTCCCACAAGAGACAATTCTCTTATGGTAGTCGCGATTATTTCCCGGAATGTTTTCCATTTCTTTTAAAACTCTTAATGCTGGTTCCCCATGCCAACAGATAAAAAATTAAAACAAGAGTTCACTTGCATCTTGTGAAGCATTCTGTCCTCGGGCAAGCTCTCTCAGTTACGTTTATTACTGAGCTGTAACTTTCCATGCAAAGCTGAAAATATCAATATTCTATGAAGCTTGTGTTACCCTAGTGAGAATAACGAGGCGATGGTGCTAGTTGCTGAGGTGGAAGTGAAAGCTCATATTTGACCAGCTATATAAGGCTGACTGAGCAGGTAATTTTGTAGTACATTACAGGAACACTTAAATTCTTTCTCTGTGTAGAAGCAAACACAAAGACTGGAGGTAAGTAGAGTAGAATTCATTGCAGAGTTCAGCATTTACGTCTCTGTTAAGTACTGAAATTGTCAGTGCATGAGCATCTGGCTTTAATTTACAGGTGGGCAGGAGGAGAGGAGGAGAGAGGAGTACTGAGTATATCTAATGCAAGCACTGTCAAAATGCCCAAGATTTCTCATGTTTGCTGTATTCTGTGAATTTCATCCTGGTCTTGCTTTGTCTAATTTTGATTGTCTTTTCAAGTAGGGAGTTACTGGCACAATTGCTTACCTTCCCTATACCCAAACAAAAACATGGAATTAATTTCACTGTAGCTTCAAATTGTTTCCAGTGGACTGTGTCCTGAGGCCTCTGGACTCATAAATATTAGCTGCAATTGAATTTTTTTATGAGTCTTTCAGGTTTAAGCAAGTACAAAGGTAGTTCTTATGTCTTCTCTAAATTCTTGATTTATTGCATGGCCTTCTAATAACAAGCTGATATCAGGCTAAATCATATATTTTCTAATCTTACATGTGAAAATCTTTTCCCACCTTCTTGTGTTTGGCTGATTAGACCTATTTTGGTTAATAAGTTGAGATAGTGCTTGAAGAGTATGACTTGATTGACTCATACTGTGCAGAACAACTCCTTGCCTTTTTAAAGAATAGCTTAATCTGGTTAAATTGCAAGCTAACAAGAAGAAAACAAATGAGTGCTTTGAAGAATGCAATAACAAGTGTTCCTGTCTGTGACGAATAAGCATTCTCTATCCTGGTTCTTTTTGCCAGCTAAGTAGGATGTGAAGTAAAATGCTTGCACCTGCAGTACTGTCTTCAGTGAGAAATGTCCTTTGCAGCCTAAGCAAGTGATTTCCTCTCTTCTCCAACTTGTCAGTGTTTTGTATTAAGAAATCTTGATGATTGGTCCCCATTACATATATTAGATTGTTTTATGACTTTTTTATTTCTGTAATTTTATGATTTATTTTATTTCTGTACTTGCAGAAAGTTAAACAAAATCCAGTACCCACATGTAAGTTTGTGTTTTGTTCCTTTTGAGACTCAATTTACCTAAGAACTTCCTTCATTGTTTAACATGCATAACTGATGGTGTGTTTAAAGTAATGATGCCAACAGGGGAGGAATAGCTTCCATCAGTACTTGGGGAGGAGAGTGAGGACAACTCCTTTTTATTTAGCAGAATAATTGGAAAGAAGGTCCCTTCTGCAAGGGCAGAAAGGCTATTTAGGATATTAGCCTAATAAAGGTAGGCACCTGTAACATTATTATCTCTTAAGCTTTATTTATGATTGTGTTGCATACAAGGACAGGCGCTTTTGAAAAACTCCACACCCTATATTGTTGAAAATTCCCAGTCTGTATGCAGTGCTGTTCTATCAGTAGCAAGAATGTTCATTTTTAAATCCTTTCTATGCATACAAGTTATTCTGGGACTGGGTATTGTGAATTTTAAAAAGAACAGATAACCCATTGTAATTTCAGGTGCAAATAGGAATAAATTGGCTTATCCAATGAACTGTCTCTTTCTCATAGTCATCTTAATGTACTTTGTTCAGCAACCTTGGTTTGCTTTGAGATATTTCTGTATTCTTCCTCAGTTCTGAACACCTAAATAAACCTCACGTTAAGCTTCCTGAGAACTACAATGAATAGCAATATTTTCTAAGAGAAAAAATATGTAATTAGATTGGAGTGCTTTCTGGTCTTCAAGTCCAGTCATGTCTCTGGAGGACATACACAGGGTTTCCCTATAGCAATGCAGTCCCATAGATGAGAGTATTTTCCCTCTTCTAAAGACCATTTCTGTTTTGTATTATCTTGTATTCTTAACTGCGTTGAGCACCACAGTCTTCAAGTGCTCTCACTGGACAGCCTGTTCTGCTTACTTGGCTAATCAGTAAATGTAAGGGAATCAACTACTCTAATCTGTGGCCAACTTTGTGACGTGAACTTAATTACTCTCGTTGGAATTTGTCTGATTTCAAAGTCCAGCTCATGACAATATAGCCCACTCTGTTCTTTTTCCATCTAATAAAATAATCAGCAAGTCTGATTAAAAACAAAACAAAAAGCAATTAGGCACACAAAGCTCCAGAAACAGGAGTTTCCCCAGTATGCATTTATTTCTTCAAGAAAATCAGTAAAGAGTTATGACAAAACAAACTCATTAGTAAATCAAGAGGGCCCTCTGGGTGTGTTGTATTCTAAATGAACAGACGCAAACACCGTTCATTTTGCTGTTTTGTTACGTAACAAAACTATGCAAAATGAAGACCAGGCATGTATTTACATGCGTTCTTTAAATATCAGGCTTAGAAGTAGGGACAGCACTGTACAAAGTGGCGTGTGCTGGAGGCTCTATTAGGTAAGAAAATATATGCTTAGATGGAAGTCCAAGTTGCTGACAGACCAAAGTTAAGCATAATGAAGGGAAAGAAATAACAACTGTAGAGTGTCTTGGATCTGCAATTAATATGTACATTGGGAAGCACTGTTGCATTAATAGCACGAAACACTGAGGAGCTACCTGTGTAAATGAAGAATCAACAAGATTAGTTAAACTTTTTTCAAGGAGCAAATTTGCTCTTGTTTTACAATCATTTTGGCTAAAATGTGGTATCTACAGTACATTTGACCTATATGTGTACCTTTCTGTTTTGTATGCTAAGATATCAGTGGATCATTTAAATTCACCTTTAGTAAATGTAAATAACAAGGCAATTATAAAAGTTAAAAAAAAAAAAAATCCACTGATATATTGAAGTGGGTAAGAAGAGCTAAGGAGCGCTTATAGTTTATGGAAAATTGAGAATATAGCATTGTTATGCTGTGCCAGTAGAGTGTGAAAACCCTATCTTGTTTGGGATTAAATTTTGGCATTGCTGGAAAGAAAACCCTCCACAGAAGTATGTAAACTCATATTTTGCCAGGATTTTTTTTTCCCAAGTTGTAAGTTTCAGAAGTTTGCCATTTGATGGGAACTGTATTATAAGATTAACTGTTGATTTAAAAATGAAAAAAAAAAAAGTTTTTACTTGCAGTAACACTTAATAAAGCATTTTTAAAGGCAGTTTATGACAGCAAGGGGCAAAACTGTGTCTCATGCTATTTGTAGTTGCTCTACATAGGAATGTAAACACTGGGACTAACACTTGCTTTCCAGGGTTTGATTTTGGCTATGAATTCAGCTAGAACAAAAACAATAAGGAAGGAATCCTGTGTGTCAGTATTGATCTCTTTAGTTTTCAGGTAATGTTAATGTACGTGGCTGCTTAGGTTTATTATTTACATCTGTCAACACCAAATGTCAGAGTTGTGGTTTTCATTCTTCTAGAAGTAAGCTGACATTATTTCTCAATTACTACTTCTGATTTCTTGACCAAATTTCAATTTTTGTTTTATGATAGATGACTGTTGCTAAAACTTGCTGTTTGAGTCTTACATTCATTAAAATAGACTACGCAAATGCTATGATTTGCATGAGATCAGAGAACCTGGCAACTCTTAGTAGGAAGAAGTGCCATGCACAGCAGTTGAATTAACTGAGGATTCACATGTATATGCTCAGTTCATCCAGACTTGGGCTTGTGTAGTTATCTGATGTTCTCTTTAATAAACATGGAATTCTTCTTGTTTGATTCATTCTCACCATCCTTTTCTGATGCAGGTGCTGCTGACTCATATCCTGCACCTTCTAACTCTACTCTCTGCATAGGTCAGTAAAGGACAGTAAAACTTTCACAGGTTAGCAAGACACAAGGGTGTTGCCTGTTAGATCGAGACAATATGGTTCACTTGTCTTATTTTTCTTTCTACAAAAAAGGTCGCAAACCATTCCCCACAGAAGTGAAGTAGGAAATCCAGGGCTCAGCTAAAAGTCTTCTTTTCACATCTGGCATGGTTCTTGTCCTGACAAACATAAAATTCATACTGCAGATGCAGATAATGCTGAGAAGGAAATGAAAGGTCAACCATCCCAAGCCCTACTGGTGAGCATAGTCCTGAAAGACTGTCAAGTGGCTAAGGCAGCCTGAAAGGCTTGTTCACGTGGACCTATATGTTGGCCCTGGTCATGTGCCAGCTTGTTTTGGTCTGCTGGGAACTAGTTCAAGTGAGCTATCAAGATAAGCCTGTCATTACAGTATTGGTAGGGGTGGAATAAATGGATGGCAGAAGCCAGAAGTCCGTGCTTTTCTGGTGACTTAAAGCTATTCTCTAGGGGGGAACATTTACAGCTGTAATTTGCTGCATACACCTGATCTGAGTGGGTTACATACAGAATGCGCCAAATGCCGAATAGCTGGCAGAAATATTCCTGTCCAAACACAGTGCTGCTGCTTTGTATTCTGGACAATGCGCTTTGGTTCCCTCAAAGGATTTCTTCTGTCTTCCAGAATTGATGAGCTTTGATTTCACTGTACACAACAGCCCTCCTAAAGATCAGAATAGCTGCCATTTGTGGTACTTAGATCTGGTTGCTTAACCTCATGATTCTTCTCTGATCTTTCTGCAGCTCTGCCATGTCATTAATAGGTTAATATGAAGATTTTGGAGAACTTGAACTGAAAATTTTCATAAATCATTACTTGTATATATCCAGACATGAAAAATGACTGAGGAAAAATGCTGCTCTGAATTGTACACGTTGGTAAAACCATTAGTTGCATAGTTGGCTTCACTTTCCCTTTCCTTACCCAAACCTCTTGCTGCCAAGACACTTTACTAAGGAAACTATTTTCTCTGATGTGCAACATCCTCCATTCAATCAGGATACATCAGGATGGGGGAGGAGGGAAGTGGAGGCAGTTGGATTAAATCTATTTCCTTTTTTCTTCTTTCTTTTCCCCACTTCTTTAACTAACGTAGCTTAAAATAACAGGTTGTGACATTTTTTGTTTTAAAACAATAATTTAAAAAATCTTTGCTGGTTGCTGAAAAACTGGAGCCATGAACTAGAGCTATAGATAAGAAGCGATAGCTGCCAGTTGGGGCATATTCCTGGTTTGGCTCTTAACATACTAATTTTGATCTAGCTGTAAATTACTTACAAATTCAGGCTTTGCTCTTGAAATAGCTTCTGCTGCTTTTAATATGCAAGCATGTGTCCAAGTGCAACATGCCAACAGAGCAGGACGTTTCTGTCCATGATGACTGTATTGTCTGTCTAAGCAAGGAGTCCAAGGAAGTTCTGTCAATCTAGCTGTGACCACACACAAATGTTTCCTTTTTTCTTGAAAAGGAATGACAGAGAGCACTTCTTTTCTCTATTTACATGTAATCCTAAAACAATATTATCTACATCAGCTAGATCTTGTAATATAGATCTGTCTTGACTCATTTTTTATTATTGTTATTGCAAAGATAAGCATTAACAATTAAATATGTTTTGATTGCATAAAATCTGATTACTCTAAACAGCTGACTGCTACTGTAACTTTATAGCTGAAGCTACATAACTGCAAAAACCACAGGGGACAAGTGGAAAGGATATACATTTTGCTTGGCATGGATGTATTCATCTATTTTTGAGAGATCCAAAGCCCTTTCTTTATTTTGCAAGCCATGAAAAATGTCCATACAACTACTTGTACCACTTTACCTATTTGTTTTCAGGTGCTGGAGGTAATCGTGACAAATTATTTTGTCTATGTATACTGTGAATGTCACTCATACTTCTGAAAATTCAAGCCTCTCCATTGGTATCACCTGGCATTTGAATGGACTTCTTGGAGGTTGATGGATGATCAGTCTCCTTATAAATTCTGGTTTGTTTATTGGAGTTGTGTCTTTACACTTCATTGCACGTTTCAGATCCTCCTTTGCAAAGGCTTTACCAGCACAGAAGTTTTCTGGTTTATTTTTTTGTTTGTTTGTTTTCTTTAAACAAAATAAAACCCACGACCAGAGTTGCTGCGCATTCTGTTTTGGGAATCACAACGCAGCTGTAGACTTCTCTAACTTTGATTGCTAATCCCTGGAAAGTCGTGAGTCAACTTGATCATTAGGGAGTCTGTAAAAATGTGAAGTGTTCATAGAGCTCAGATAGCTGGCCATCTCTGTCCCAAAATGCTTACAGGCTGGATGTGAAGGGCAGCTTATCATTCCAGCAGCTTTTTCCCTTGAGACTGAGCCCTCTTCACAATTCTAGACCTTAAGCACCGGCAGATCTTAAAGTAGCTGTACATACGTAGTTGGAAACTGAGCTCATGATCTGAAGGTGGAGTAACACAATGAGATAATGGTCCAGTGACAATGGAAACAGATACCTCAGTGTGTCTCTTATGAGGTCAATTGCTCTGTGAGAAAACAATAATAAAATCCAAGTGAACTAATAGCATAGAAAGTAACTGGAGAAATTGTGTTTGATATAACATATTTTGGAGTTCTGCTGGATAGTGGAAGACGTCAAGGCCTCTTTTGATAGGTCTATCTGGTGTTTTGAATGTTTTTTGGGGACTTTCAGGTAATTCGTTTGCAAACCCCAGGAATTAATGAAGCTACTTTAGTCTCTGCTAGCTGAATTCTTTTGATCTCTAGTAGCTGACTCAAATATTTTTGGAAGAGGGTGGCTCACTTTTTCTGCTCTCAAACAAGTCTGTTTTAGGACTATTTCTTCAGCACTGCTTTCTTATGATGAATGATTTCATAAGTGAGAATTCTTTCTGCATCCTTTTCTGTCCAGAGCCTGCTGGCTACGGAAAGACTGCAGGCAGCCTTACATACACCTTCGGTTTACTAGCAGAAAGGTCCAATTCTGTACCTTCATTCACCTTCAATGCTCATCCTTTTATCTTCTATAATAGCTTGTATGTTGAAAGTGCATTTTTAATTAAATTGTTTGCATTTTGTATGTGTACAGTATGTTCACTTTGAGGGCATTTTTATTACAGTAGAGGAGTGGTGAAATGTAATAAGTCTCAAGAATAATTAAAACCTGTGTTAACTTGTGTATGTTTCTAGTAGCAATTGAACTTTGTGTTGAGTCTCTTCTGGGTCCAAGATTAGATCTTAATCAAGTAGGAAGGAAGTAAGGGGCAAATAAAGGAAGGGTTGTTTGTACATACCTGTATAAATTCTTACCAGTTTAAGGCAAATCTCACCTGTTATGTTAAAAGGTATTTAGCTTAAGAAAGTTTCTGTGTTCAATGCTTATCAAAGGAGAGAGATGAGAAGTGGAATAATATTCTAAATCAGCTGTTCGAGCTTTTTTACCTCTCTGTACATGGATGTAACCTTAGAGTACTGGTTTGGCCACCTTGGTTTACACTGAAGGGAAAAAAGCAGAGCAACCTGGGAGGGCTTTAACAGCAGCACAGCGTGGCAGAGGGAAGATGTAAATAACCTGGGATTTTTCAAGAGAGTGTGATAAACTGATGTTCTCAGTTCAGGGAGCAAGAATGCCTAAATCCAAATGATGTGAGATATTGATTTAAGTTTTGAGTTTCTGTACTAAATCATCAGGTTCTTGTATCAGAGAATTTTGTATAGTCAAGTCCTAGAAAGCCAAGGGAGGCTACGTCTTCCAAGTCCCTTCTTAGAAAAGGCAAAGGCAGTTAATAATTTTTCAGCACCTGAAGACATGAACGCATGTCAAAAAACCACCCCTGCTAAACCTGTGAAAATGCCAATAACATCACTTTCTTCCCCAAAACATTGTAAACAAATGCTTTGTAGGTACAAAGATGAGATGAAAAAGGGCTGAATTCGAAGACAGAATGCTCTTGCATGAAATACTTTGGAAAAGTGTTAATTTGTCTTTCTTCACTGAAAAATGCAGTTTTACATTGACTTATAGATGGTCTGACTTTGCCAAGGACAGCAGATGAGATAGCATTAATTACACAGTCTTTGTGAAGGATTCTATCACATGATGTTCATACCCAAGTCTCATGGAACTTAGGTAACAGTTTTGAAAAGGGTAGTAGTTCTGAAGATGTCTTGAATATTAAGCCAAATTCAGGGACTATGCTAAATGTTAAATGCCAGATCAGTCTGGAGGATTGTTGAGTTTCTGGAAGAGATCCATTTGGGTTAAACTAGAGCTAATCTCTAGTTAAAGCCCATATTTAAATGTCATAGTATTACATCTTGCTAGCTGAAGCTAATTTTTAATATTACATAGGATTATAGTTAGTAAATATACTGGGCTGGCCTTCACAAAAAAAAACCAAGGACTTATGTGATCATTCTTCAAGTACAAATGAAGGGAAAAAACCTCTGAGGGACAGATACATTTCTGCTTCAGGCTGCCACGATTTCCCAAGAATGACTGTAAAGAGTTGATTATTGTTTGTTTGTTTTTCAGGTTGTATCAAATGCTGCTGATCAGGGAGTTGCCATCACTGGGAACAACACTTTCAACAACTGGAACTGGCCTAATGCTGTGATCTTTGCTGCTACTGTAATCACTACAATCGGTAAGTATCAACTTTCCTAACTGTTTTCCTTATACTCCAGTGTGTTCATATTCTTCCATTTCTGTGTCAAGCTAGTCTCTGAATAAACTTGATATGGCTGGAATTGTATAGAGTACATGTGTTCATAGGCAGGTTTGTAGAAGAAAAATGTTTCTTGGCACTTGTGCTTTTTCTGTAGCCATGAGTAGTCTCTCTAATAAGAAAGATTCGAGAGCTGTTGGGGTTGACTAGCATCATTCCAGTTTCATTTATTCATGTTTAAAGTAACAAATCAGAAAATTCCTAAACAAAACCATTATAAAGCTTTCTATGAACTCAAAGCACATACATCTAAGATTTTTGTGTAACTATCCTGTTGCTCACATGAATCTTCACATGCTTCTGAATTAGCAATATTCTTTTCTTTCAGAACAATCTAGACTGTTTTTAATCCACTTCTTAAAGGAAGCTAGGAACAAGGAGTGTGTCTTGTGCTTATAAAATCCTCTGCATTTGACATACAGATTTTCAGAGCTGAAAATCATCTGCCATCTGCTTCTACAGAAATTTTTTTTTGCTAGAAGTTATTGCTGTACCCTGCCAACACCTACAATGTTAAAAGAAATAATAATAATAAAAAAATCCAGGAATGCAAATGAACCAGAAAGAGAAGTCTGGAGGTTCATGTAAATGGAAGTCTTACTACTTGGTTCTATATAGTACTGTTTTAATTCATTACTTGAAGTTCTCATACCCAGCTTATAACTTAACTTATGACGCAACGCTGAAGTCAGGAGCACACCTAAACAAGAAAAGTCTGGCAGAAGTTTGTAAACTAGGTTCCTGATTTTAGAGCCTGAGTTTGAACAAAATTCAGTTGAACTACTTTGCAGTGTCACAACACACCTCTCACTTAAAACTCTTACCTTGGGAAGACACCAAGCCACAATGTAAATGTGCAAAATGGATCTTTCATATGAAAGCTTACTTCAGGATGAATTTCATTTCATAATGTTGATTCAAACTCAACCTTAAGTGCTGCTTAAGGTTGGGAAATCTTATTAGAGGTTTTGGGATGAGTTTTTTCTCATGTTTATCTCATGTTGTCAAGAAAAAGATGCATGCTATCCAGGGAGCACTTAAAATGTAGTACTTCTCTCAGCCTGCTCTAATGGAATACACATTTTCTGGAGTAATGTTGGAAGGCATCCAAATTCAGAAAATCAGCAGCTGGAGTAGACTAATGTTCTTATAGATTATGAAGTAAGGAGCATCTGATACAGCAGGAGCCCACGCAGTGTTGTTTAATGTATAGGTAGAATTGCCTTGAATTCTCTGCGACAAGAACAGACTGTGCACATACTTATCTCTTTCAGGTTACGGAAATGTTTCTCCAAAGACACCCTCTGGGCGTCTCTTTTGCATATTTTATGGGCTCTTTGGAGTTCCTCTGTGCTTGACATGGATCAGTGCTCTGGGGAAGTTCTTTGGAGGACGTGCCAAGAGGCTAGGCCAGTTTCTGACAAAAAGAGGAGTAAGCCTGGTAAGATCCTCTGCTTGTTTATCTTCCTGCTGTTTATTTTTGATGCACAAATCAAGCTTACGCTTCTTAATTTACCTGTTCTTGTGGTGATGCTGACACCGTTACAAATATGAATTTCCCAAATGTTGTTGTGTAGAAATAATTGAAGAGGGCTAGATCCTATATGTTAATTCTGCCAGAACTTTTAGTAAATGATATCTTGCAGAAACATTTAATATTAAATATAAGTACTATAACTTCTATGAAGACATGCATTTCCCTACACGAGAAACCTATAGAATCGATGTGGATGAGGCTTTAGTTTCACAAACGTTCCTTGCAAGCTCCTGTAGCATGGAAATAAGCTGTCCTGCTTTGCTTCTACCTTTGTTTTTTATGCTAGCATGAGCATTTTATTGAACCAACTGAAAAACATTTTGTTCTCAATTACTGTTTTTTTCTTTTTTTTCCATGTTAGATGAGTTTTATTTCTAATAACTGCACAGAAATGGGAAGGAATGCAAAAACTGAGCTTCTGGAGGAGGGTGGGATTGGTTTAGGCCTTAGTTTCAGAAACAGCTAGAATTTGCTAGGTTTAGCACCTGAGAAAGTACTGAGTGTGATGGTGAAGTGAATGTATGTACCCAGCTTTGTGAAGCAGGCTTTGTGCAGAGGTTAAATGAGTGGCAAATGGTAGGAAGTGTAAATAGGAGACAAGCAGCACAAACAGTTCTGATCTTCTATATGCACTGTTGTAGGACATAGTTGTGTTCACAGCAGTGGGTGACCTTTAGTGATGGCTTATAAACTTTTAGCACAAAATCTGAAATGGCTGGTACTGTTGTATGATGCTCAGTGCCATGAATGGAAAATTAGATTTGTTTCCATGACTTTTCCCTCTTTCTTTACAGAGGAAAGCACAAATTACATGCACAGCTATTTTCATTGTTTGGGGTGTCTTGGTCCATCTGGTTATTCCTCCTTTCGTCTTTATGGTGACTGAAGGATGGGATTACATTGAAGGTCTCTATTACTCGTTCATTACTATCACTACCATAGGATTTGGAGATTTTGTTGCTGGTAAGTAACTGTATTTCATGTACTGTTTCACTACGTGCACAGTGTGGCAACTCTGCTTCTAAACTCAAATTCTAAAAAGCTTTTCAGAACATTTTTTTTTCTGAATAAAAGATTCAATAAAAACTAAGTACTGCTCCAACTGGGTCTTCCATCTTGGCTTAGATACATAAAGCCTTTATTGGACTCAGTCTGGAGCCAGGCTCTGGAGTTTGTAGGCCTCTCAGCTTCCCAAGATTCTTATTTCAGGCATGGAGCTTTCCCATCTACTACAATAGTTAAGCACCTTTAAAGGGGGCACATCAGTGTTAAGTGATAATCTCTGGGCAGCTGTCTAGAACTAGTCAAACAGGAAATGCTGAACATAATTATGTCTACTTCCTAAAACCTGTCTACTGCACTGTCTTGGGCTTTGGAGGTGGTCCTTGGGAAGTGGAATTCTGAGGCTAATACTTTTCTCAAGCAAAGTACCTATATCTGTATATTTTAATATCTGGGGGAATACTTATAATTTTCCAAACATGAGGAGTATGTGCTGCCATTTGACATTATAGTCCAGTGATCATAATACATGCAGCTAAGAAGTGGAAGACCTAGAATCAACTTTGTCAGAGGGTTTCAGATCCCTGCTTACCACCTTTCAAAGCAGTGTTTAAAGAACTAGGTTCTGCTAGAGTGGAATGGAGCAGTTCTCAGGGTAATAACTGAGATGCAAATCCACTTCTAATATTCTTGTTTAATTCTTTATAGGTGTAAATCCAGATGCAAACTATCATGCCCTTTACAGATACTTTGTGGAGTTGTGGATCTATCTGGGACTAGCCTGGCTTTCACTTTTTGTCAACTGGAAGGTCAGTATGTTTGTAGAAGTCCACAAAGCAATCAAGAAACGGAGAAAAAAAAGAAAAGAGTCATTTGACAGCCATCCTCGGTCTAAGAAACCCCTTCAAATGGGTGCCTCAAAGGATGTGAACATTTTCAGCTTCCTTTCAAAAAAGGAAGAGACCTACAATGATCTGATTAAGCAAATTGGAAAGAAGGCCCTGAAGACAAACAACGACAAGATGATTAAAGTAGAAAATACCAAACAAAATATGCAGAATGCCATTAAAGATGCTCAGGTGACTTACACAAAGTCAGAGGCATTTGAGTATGATGAGTCTTCCCTGGACATTCAAAATGATCATGTTTTGAGACATCTGCATGATAAACGTATTGGAGACAGTCCTATTGAAGGAACCATGTTTGTAAACCAGCTAGACAGGATAAGTGAAGAAGAAGGTGAAGTATGGGATTCCAGAGACTATCGACCCTTAATATTTGAGAATGCCAATATAACATTTGTAAATGAGGATGATGATGAAGAGGAAGATATTTCAGATGATGAGGAAACTTCAAAATCCTCTATGGATGATAATACTGTAGAGGAACCTGACACTGCAAAAAACCTAGTAAAATTCTCATCGTCTGATGAATCTACCTTTACCAACAATGAGCTAGAACTTTCTGTGCCTTATGAACAACTGATGAATGAATATAATACAGTAAGCAATGTGAAGGCTGCAACGTGAAGTGAGCTTGGTAGTGGTTTTCTGAGAATGATCAATGCATATCAAAGAAATTAACAGAGCAAGGAGAAAAGCATGTTTTTGCAGCTTCTCCTATCTCTTTGAAAGCAAAAGCAAGTCCCAAACTAATAACCTCTAGTGTCTTTTTCCCTGTCTTAAGTTGGTTTATGAGCCCATACGCTATGTTTATCTGAAAAGACTTGTAAAATACCAGTTGAATTAGGAGTCCTACTCCTTCTTGGAATGTTATGGTTCTCAAACAAAGTAGACAAAAAAAGACTAGTTAATACACTGGACCTGCTCTGCGTTTATGCATTTCATTGAGGAATTAGTTTGGGAGTATAACTACACAGTTGCAGAGAGATTGTTTCAGGCATCAAATGTGCTCGGTTACTCCACTAGCCCTTCACCTCTGAAAACCTGGTTTTAAGTAACGCTTTGATCAGAAATGGAACCAAGAGATTTGCTTTTTAAAAAAGCTACTCATTGTTACCACAAAAAAAAATGGCGAAACCACAAGTGGTTCTTGATGAGAAACTTTAAATGGAACACTAGAGACAAACAGATCTGAGCTGAGGTGTGCTGGCAGACTGAGGAGGAAGCTTTAAAACATCTGTCTAGAATATGTCTGTGCTTGCCAAATTGTAATTTTGTGAATAAAATATTAATATTTAAAATTCCATGGAATGGATTGAGAAGGAGCTCTCTAACAAGGAAGAAATATCTGGGATGAAGCTTACCAGTTGGGCTGCTAAACTGCAACTCAGCCCCAGAACTGTTGAAGAGTAAGGAGACTGGAGGACCTACTGATCAAAGCATGTAGGAGCACAAACAAAATGCAACTTTTTAATGTTGAAAGTGTCCTTCCACTGTCCATTTCCTAGAGAAAATACTTGAATGAACTTTGTACAGTATCTATGTGCAGTTGAAGTTTTAGTGATGCTGTTCATCTGAGGGTAACAAATTGCCTTTGGAGACATAGATATTCTCCAAACGCCCTAATGCCTGTCAGAATAGACTTGTAGCACTACTGCTGATGTGTGCAGTGTGTTAGTCAGTATTGTTATTTGGTGTTCCTCCCAGCCTTGGTACTTCAGACTAGACTTGAATGAGAGATGATTTTTGAAACAGTTGATTATAATTTGCTTATTTAATTTGTTTTAAAGCTTGACCTATGTGCATATGCAATGGTTATTCTATCCTACTTTCAAGAATGCTGAACAATGTCAAATCTTGTGCAAAACTGTGATATGATCAAGTGATTTAAGGACTTAAGTCACTTTTTAAAAGGGACTTTGGCTCTAAACTCCTGAAAGTATTTGGGTTGGAAATGGGCTTCTAATTGAGAAGGAGTTCTCTCTTTTAATAATGTTTAAGCCCAAATTATTTTGGCTACAAAGAAAATTATACTATGGTTTTTATTTTTCTTTCTTTTTCTGTACCATGCATTAACCCTGACAGGTCTCACAATCGTGGTTCTTGATTATGTGCTGGCAAAAAGAACTGGCTATGGTTATATCTGATATACTTGGAACAGAAAATAGCCAAGGCCTTTGAACCTTAATATGTCTAGTTCTGTTGTTCTGTATATTTCACTGTATTTATGTCATTGCTGTATGTCCTAAAGTTTTCAAAGTTCAGTGAACAGTTAGAGGTTGTCTCATTCTCATTTTCAGTGTAATGCTGGCAGACTTGCTAGCTTTGTAAGAAGAGCTTACAGAATCTTGCAGTGCTGATCTTTAATTATTAGACTTTTCTAATAACTGCAGATATTGGCTGCAGCTTCAATTGCTGGACTGTCCTTTGGAAACTGGCACTCTGGATATCCTGTTGACAAGAAGTTTAGAAGTCATGACTGTGAAACAAGGGACTGTCTTAATTCTTTTCTTTTCAGAATCTTCCATGTATATGAGATTTCTCAAATACAGAGTGAACTGTCTTACTGACAAAAATGTGGAATTGGTGTAATTGGAGTCAGTTGTTAATGTGTATTTGATTGGTGAAGGGAGATTGTAATTTCAAATCCAACTGTGTTATGTTATTGCCATTTGGAACAGGAGTGGCTGGATGAATTTGACTTGTGCTATAAAGAAGATTCTGATTTAATTCTAATTGACTCCCCCACCACATACACACCTCTGCATTGTTTTTAAATGACTCCAAGCCCTCCTTCAACTTCTTTTATATCTGAAGGAGCGTGGTTGACAGCTGTACCTTGTAGCTGTAAGAAATGTGAGATAAGAAGGCATACCTGGTACAGCAGCAAGTCTAGCCTTTTTTCTCATTTTCTTTCCTTTTCTTTTCTTTTTTTTTTCTTTTGAGAAAATGAGAAAGCACTCCATATAGCTTTTTTGTTCTCCAATTTGTCTTCCATTACTGATGCAAAGATCGAAGTTTTAGCAACAATTAGTAAGCTCACGACAGTAAGGAGAGAATAACCTTGCTGAAATTGTATGAAATGGAAAAGCATAGTCAAGGTTTGATCTTCATTTCAAGAAAGTGAATAAATTTCTGTTTAATACAGAAATAATACAACCCAGATATTTGGCTGGGCTTTGTCTGGGAGGGATGTTGCACACTGGAACACAGACTCTCCATTCTCTGTTGCAAAGTGCTGCACTTGTGTGCCAGAGCTGAGAATGGTTGGTATCTGTTTCATATTATCAAGTTAGATGTGGCTCTTTGGCCTTTCCAAGTGTAGTCAACGTAGACTGTGAGTGTGTGTGTATAGTGGGATTTAAAGTAATGGTTTAAATTTATTTTAAAAAGAACAAAATTCCCACTTTTTTGGGGAAACATGATCACACCTCACAAAACTGTTCTCAAGACATCCCATCACGTGCCTTAATGCAGTCCTACTACTGGGAGAAAGGCAAATTGTTTTTACACAGGGGCCAACACAATTGGTCTTGTTAAGCCCTGCTTATTTTCAGTGTTTTGGAGGGTTTTGTTTGGCACACAGCTTTCATGCTGGCTCTCTCCAAAAATTTGAACCATTTCCCAGGGTTTTTAAAATTATGGTGCCATCACAGAAGTACTGAAGTGCAATGCCAGACAGCTTTTTGTCTGCCTGTCTTCCATGTCTTGAGAAAAGTGATGTAGAGGAGTGTCCAGGCTGGATTTTAAGTTGTTCAGCCTCTCAAGTGCCTCTGGTTAATTTGAATGAACTCCCCAGTGCTACTCCATATAGTTTTGTAGTTATTTTATCTGGTCAATCTGGAAACATTTTCTTTGGATGCCACATAAGATTTCATTTGACTAACTAGTAGTGATGTTAGCTGATCTCTTAATGCAATTTAATTACTTCTTATAGGTGAGGCAGATCTCTTGCTGGAAAGAGGAGTTTATTTAAAAAAACAAAACATTTAAAAGCAATATAGAAAATAAATGGAATGGAAGTGCAAACTCTTCTTTCTGGTTATTGCCTACAAGTAGACTGTATTCTCAGTTGCATCGTGTGAGGCATGAGTCTACTTCCCCAACAGTAACTTGCTAATTTTACCAAGATAAGCCAATTCATTAATAAATAAAATCTGGAAACATGACAACAAAAGTTTGTTCCTAAAAAGGTCCTTTTTAATATTATAGACCAGGTGACTTCATCCTTCACGCCATCAATGTGTCACTTCTTGCTTTTGTCCTATGCTATTGAAGCCTGTTTTTAGCAGGAGGGCGGCTTTTTCAGATACAAATCTCACGACAGGAATCTGACATATCTGATGACACTGGTACGAAATTGCTAAGGAAATGCAAGAAGTGGTGTGTTACTTTTTTCCTGAACTAATGCTTTTTGAATCTGTTGCTGGCAATGGATTTCAGAAAACATACAGAAATAAAACCATAGATTGATAACAGATCCATGGTGACACAGTTGTATACTGTGAGATATTTTTCTCCAGTTGAACTGAGAGAGTAAAGTAGAAACAGACAAGCATTGCTGATGAGGAGAGCAAAAAGCAATATACAAGTCAGTTGACCTGAACAGAAAACCAAGAATTCTGTTGTAGACTTGTAATTTTTGTGCCTCGTGAGATTCATTCCACTTGTGATGGATTTGTGTTTTAAAAAAATAAGCTTGTCTTTCATATGGCTTTTGAAGTTTGTATAGTTCTTTCTTTATCACTCCATAATATGCCTGTCTGTTCTTTGTTGCTGATTGTCACTGGAATCACACTGTATGTAAATATTTGCTAAGTCTTTTAAAATGTAATTTATTTTAATATTTTGCAATAAAAATTTTAACATTTACCTTCTCTGACGTGGGGTGAATGGCAGTCAAGAAATGAAGTTTCTTTTTACACATCTCTGTATTTGTAATGCACCTCACAGATAAGACTGGTGCTGTTCCAAAGAGCTTGAAGGTGTAAGGAGCCGATAAAGCAAGTAATATTGGTGACCACTTCAGCAGCATCTAGTCTGCAATTTGATACAGATACAGCTCAGCAAAATATAATACAGCAAGCATTTTGGGCAGCTATTGAAGAAGGTAGGGAAAGTTTATTCTATGGCACTGTTTTTCAGAAGGCTCTTTATTTTCACAGAAGATATACTGAGACAGGAAGTGTTTGCATTGATCAGTACTATGATAAAGAAGGAGCGACTGCTGTCTGCATCTCATCCCAGAGCCATTGAGATATCTGAGTGGCAGTTAATGAATTTTCACGAGGATTCTAGCAACTGTTTATATTCTGCAGTTCTATAGGTATTTACGGTGTTTCAGCTGCAGCAGTTGCCTTAAAATGCCTTAGAAAATAGATAACCTTTTACCTTAATGTGTCGCAAAATGTGACTCAGTGATACACATGATAGAGATGGAGATACCTGCAGAAACTGGGCCAACCTCAGCCTGAGGGAGTAAAGACTGAACATTAGCTTTTGGGCAACTGGGTGAAAGGAGTGAGATGGGAGCTAGGAAAGCTGGGAGATGCATAAGTACAGGAGAGAAAGGTGGATGCTGTCATGATTTGAGTAAGGGTAACCAACCTCTGCATTTTCCCCCTATCCTCAGAAGAGCTCACTGAGCAGAGAAGAAATAGCAGAGGAAGAAGAGGTGCCAGGCTGGTGGCTGATGCCTGTAACAACCAAAGAGAGGGAGGTGGGGATTCTCTCATGATGCCCACGGTAGGACATAACATAATCTGATGTGTACTTGATAACATTTCTATCAGATCCCAGCAGGCTAGAGCTCATAGGCAACTTCCAGTACTTTAGTAGAGAGTTAGTAATTTCAAGGAGATAGGGTAGTAAGAGGTAGGAAAACAGGATAAACCTGTATCTGCTATGTGCCTATTCTTACTGTCTGTGGCTGGCTGCGGGTTCCTCTGAACGTAATAGCTTAATAGATACGATCACAGACCAGGTGACACTTAGAAAAAATATGAATTTGAACACATATCATAGGTCTTTATAATGTGTGGTGCAATGTGATACTAGCAACCTTTAGTTCATGGAAATTCAGAACTCACGCCTTTAATTCTGGAAGGTGAAGACGGTGGCATAGCAGGCAGAGAGCTGCTGCTTGGAGCTCTTTTACACAAGAGAATGCTACCGCAGTCTCTTTAGAACAATTTCCTGAAGCTAGATGAAAGTTCAGAACAGCCTGTTGAATCTCTCTTGATGATTATGCAAAGATCTGAAAGGCAGAGGAGAGCCTCTGCCCTACAGCTTGATCTGGAAGAGTTGCCTTATGTTTATGTTTTACACCTTGTGCCTTCCAGCATGGAGTTTTCTGTGTGTTTGTTTTTAAACTTTAGCTTCAAGCTTTCCCTGGTAATGTTATTAATACCGTATTATCTAGGAATAATGGCTTGGGCAAAGCACAGCGTTCATTGGACTTTGGCTTCTTTCTGTTTCAAGAAAAATCCCACAGAGTATATGCTTCTGACCAGCAAGCAGACTACAGGCCTCCTCCTCGTACCCTGCCTAGCTTTGCAGTGGGCCTTGGCTTTATTTTCTCTATTAATCTTCCTCTTTTATTCCTCTGTTCCTGAGGAACAAGGGGGAGCAATGTGTGGGTGGGAAGAAGCCCTGCTGCAGCACACATCTCACCCACACTCCCCATGGTCAATTTTCAGGCTGCCATATTGTATGCAAATGATGGTGAGAAGGATTCTTGCCTCTTCCCAGCACCCCTCATAGACATGCTGAAGCGAGAACTCAGTCTTGCCTTTTCATGGCAGACCCATGCCTTGTTTTTACCCCTCTTCTCAGTTGTGTTTATTACCTATTAGTCTTATACAGCATGAGATTCTTACAGGGCTTGCTAAAGGATTGCTTTTGACTTTCAAGTTGGTAAATAGCTACTGCTGCAGTGCAGCCAACACAGCATCTGCTGCAGGCAAGGGATCAGGGATGTGTTAGCAACCTTGATTGTCATGATTTTTGCCCCAGTTCCCAAGAAAACCAGACTGTTAGGGTGTGAATTTGGTGGGGGGATGATGCTCTGTGGGAACACAAGTGTCAAAGCAGGAGTTTTATGACTTGAAATGAAACCAAATTCAAATAGTCATTTTCTTGGTTGGTATAGACATCCTAACATAGAGACAGAACTGAGAGGAACACAGAGGTCCAAAATGAAACACACACAGTGTTTCAGCTCACTGGCCAGGGAAATCTGCTAGTGCAAATCAGAAGGGTTAGTCTGGAAAAGGAGAGTTGAGGTGGGATGGAATGCACCGTCCTGCAGTCTCAGTCAGGTAGCGTGTGCTAGCAAGAAGAACTGGGACCTCTGATGTCCCAGTTTCCAAATACATCCCATAGCAAGAACTCCTAGTTAAGTAACTATCTGTGTATGTATATATATGAGAAATTTATTCGTGTATGAGAAATATTTCAGTGGAAATACTTGTAAATTGATGGTTGATGCTTGTGTTGGTTTTAAGTAGAACTGAAGCAACTATGTATAAAACACACATAGGTTTTTATTTTTGGAACTATTTTTACGAAGTGCTGGGAGTTGCCTCCCTGTTGTCTCTCTTAGTTGCTCATCGGAAAGTGTAGAAAAGATGATGACAACTCACTCCGTGTATTTTGCTGGTTATGCTGTTTTCTGCGTGAAGAAAATTGTGGAAAATATGCCTTATCCACCTTTTATTCCAACTAGGGTGGAACTGGGAATGATAGAGATAGCAGAACAAAAACTCTGAATATGTGAATTCTGAAACTGGAGTGAAAGGCTTAAAGCATACCTGAAGTCAGTCTGAAATTTTATCCCGTATATTCTTTTTTTAAATTTACCATGATAAACTTTAGGAAAATTCTTTTGGATGCTTCCCTAAATACATTAAACAGAAGCACTTGTGTTTTCAGATTAGATTTATGCATTGTTTTTTCAGGGGGAAAAGAAGTACTTAAATACTTTCACACACTTTTAATCTTATTTAAATGTGACAGCGATGTGTGGCACCATGAGATGCCTTTTAATTGTAAGGAGAATGACCACACAGTATGAATGAATATAGTCCTGCTCTGAGAACAAAAATCCTGTTCAAGGGCTGTCAACAGCTTTGCACTGTTTTATGGGCTTATGGCTTAGGGCACTCACTGATCACATTTCTGTTTATCATCTAGTTAAGTTTCTGGGTGTATAAGGAAGTATCATAATTAATTCCTAATGCCGTTAAGATCAGAGACAAAAATCCTTTTGTGTGCTTATTTGTGGGTTGGGCCCTGCTTACGCTGATGAAAATAAACTGAGTGCAGAGGAGCACTTGTTTCTACATACTCCTGGTTGCTGGGTATAACTTAAAAATATGTGCATCCTTGAATGTGAAATTCAACTATGCTCAGGTTGCAGTAGGAACTGCAAGTGTCTGAAGCTGGAGGATAAGAATTTATTCACAAAGCTGTGTTGTCCTTTCCTGGCAGCCTTCATATTTTCTTCTTATCTGTGGTACGCTGGCAGTTAGTGAAAAGGAAAGGAACAAATCAAGACTTGAGCCATGGACAACCTCTTGATATTTTCTATTCCTCTGAGCCTGGGAATTTTGCCAATCCCATCTCTGGCCCGACTGGAAAGGAAGGAAAAATAGTAAGTTAATTGGTATGATTCTTAACTGCTGATTAAAATGGGAAATGAACACAAGAGCAAGAGTAAGCAGCATGCCTTGGACAGTTGAGGGAGGGGCACTGCCCTCTTTGACAGGTTTTGTGGCTGTCACTTTTTAATGAAAGATACAAAATGGTTGGCATAATTGAAAGGAATAAAAGCTTATGAAGAGGGCTTAAGGAAAGCAAGCCAGGCTTTAAGATTCTTTCTTCTGTGCTGTATTTCTTCAGAAAATGAACATTTTCTGTCTTTAAATTAATGTGAAATACCATGCTAGACTCTGAGATAGGCATCAAATAAAGGCAAGATAAAGTAAATACCTATTTTTAAATTGCAGGTTGAAAGTTCTTTGTAGTTCTGTGGTGCAAGTTCTTTCTCCTTTACAGCAGCTTAAATGGAGAAGACAGTCTGACTGACATTTGGCACCCACTCTGATAATCCTAGCACATGTCGTTCAAGCAAAATTAAAAGGAGGGTGTTGAATTGGGAACAATTTGCTTAAGGCAAGAGACAAAATTCATATCAAGAACAAGAAGAATTCAGAGATCTGTAACTACTGTATCTGAGAAATCCAATACTTATTGGGAGATTTGCTCTAAAATGATAGGAAATCAATTTTCTGGAAAATAATTTTAAGGAATTTTCTGATTATATTTTCCACCTGATGGAAAATGCTGACTTTTCTGAGGGAGTTGAATTCCATACTGTTTATCACTAACTAAAAAGTATAATGCTAGGGGGGCACAAATACTTGAAAGCTGTAAAAGCTGTGGGAAAGAACTGGCAGCCTGTTAAAATGTGTAGGTTTGAGGCAAGCATGTATTTCAGAAAATGCAATAAAAATAAGGTGGAAAGGCACTGAAACTCAGGCTGATTTTTATTTAGAAGTTTCTGACCCCATGTATTCTTGTGCTTTCAAACATTATGTGGTTTTGGAAATGCTTGGGATAAACTTAGCTTCCTCTGGCACTGACAGAGAGGAAAAGGCTTTGAGGTTATCATAGTTTATTTACTGCAAAGTGACCGTTCTTTAAAACAACAGCAACGAGGTTCAGGGTGAATCTTCTACTCAGACCTAAGCAGTAATGACCCAACTCATTTTTTATGTAAGGATAGAACTTCCATGTCTTTTTTCCTGTCTCCTTTGGCTACCACCACTTTCCTCCTTGCACACGTCTTCATTTTCCCTCTCTTCTCTTCCTTTTAATCTATCCTGTAACCATTCCTGTGTCCCCTTAGAATATCATAGCTGCCTGCAGGGAGGGCATGGAAGTCACCTGGCATTCAGGCTGACAGCCAGGAGGTAGAACTTATTTCCCCAGCTCAAAGAGCGCCAGCAGCCAGGCTGCTCATGTAAGACGAGACAGCCAGAGACTGACCAATCCAGGCACCCAGCTGAGTGCTCACAGCGTGGTTCAGTGAAGAAGTTCATGCATTTGTACACTTTCAGCTGTGCTTTGTATATTGTCAGCTGTGAATTTAGTCTCACAGTGATGTGGACCAGAAAGATCAGGAGTAGATCTTCGCTGCAGAGCTCTGAGTGGACCTCTGAGTTGACTAAGCAAGCCCTGTCCAAACACTCGTGGAAACTTGTTAATGAGGCTGGGATTCAAAACAGCTTTTGAAAGACTATGTGCCTAAGGTGAGCTGTTGTAGTTACACCCTTTTCGGCTCCATATCACCCCTCTCCTCCTTCCCCTTAGTTCCCTGTTACCTAAGCTCCCCAGTCCCACTTCACAACCACAATTGTCTTTACCGCTCCAGTTTCTTTACTGCAAGGCTCCACACAGGAAAAGCTTAGCTCTCACTCTTCAGGAGGCTTTCAAAGCCTTAGAAACACTTCACTTTGTTGTTGTGTCTTCGGATTACTCGACATGACTGCTTTTGTTGTGTAGATGTGACCTAAAACTATGTTCAGGTAGCACCAAGTAAGCAGCAAAGTTATCACCTGTTCAAATAAACCCTTGGCTCTTAATCAACAATTCAACAGAAGAAAAGAAATGGAATAGAACAAAATATGTTTGATTATTTACTAAAGACATAATGGCCTAGAGACTGAAAACAAAGAGTGGGACAGAGCCAGATGGCAACCGATATAACCTAGACGGCCTATGCTTTGAATCTCTAGGGTACTGAAAACTCCCACAGTGGAATTTTTTTAAACACTAGAGAAATCCATATGTGCTACTTTTCCAATTACAACTATTTCCAATAAATGCTGAAACTTTGACTTTAGAAATATCGTAGGTCAATATCAGTAAGTGTTTGTGTGTTTCTTAACACTTGAATGTAAGTGGTTTGTGAACAACAGTAGCAGAGCAGGAATGGGGTCTCGTGTCACATCCACACAGAAACCTCCATCGATAGATTTACCATCTGTATTATTAAGGAATCCATAGAAAACTAAGTCATTCAGGAAAGCACAAGCTCATAGCATGTGTGTAGGTGGAATCTTGTGACGTAGTTTATTTCAAATGTACTGTGGTGCCATTAAGCATAAAGGGAAAGTTTCAGATGGGGACAATCAACTGACTACAGATGAGGAAGAAAAAAATCATGAGTAGCAGGACTTGCTGTTGCTGGGAAGACTTACCACTGGTATTTGCATATTTGTATTCCTCTTGACTGACTCTTCAGGAACTGAAGCAGAGGAGTGGTCTTCAAGTAGCAGGGGTAGGTAATATCACCAAAGTCATTTGAATTTGTACAAAAAATATAGCCTTGGGAATGAGAAAAAGGGCCATTTATCATCTAAAGCTTTGGGAAGCTCAGCTCTTGTGAGATTCCACTTTGAGTTCTGCATCCAGCTCTGGGCCCCCCAGCATAAGCAGGACATTGATCATTTGGCCCAGAGGAGTGCCGTGAAGATTATCAGAGGCCTAGAGAACCTCTCCTGTGAAGAAAGGCTGAAGGGAGCTGGGCTTGTTCAGCGTGGAGAAAAGAAGTCTCTGATAAGACCTTATAGCAACCTTCTAGTATCTAAAAGAGAATTGCAGGTAAACTGGAGAGGGACTTGTTACTAAGGCACATAGTGGTAGAGCAAGGGGTAATGGCTTTAAGTTAAGAGATATTTAGACTAGACATTAGGAAGAAATTCTTCACTCAGAGAGTGCTGAGGCATATATGCACAGGCTGCCCAGATAAGCTGTGGACACCTCATCCCTAGGGTTTTCAAGGCCAGGTTATATGGGGCTTTGGGTAACCTGGTCTCATTGGAAAGTGTTCCCGCACACAGCACAGGGGGAGTGTAACTAGATGATCGTTATGGTCCCTTCCAACCCAAATTTTGCTATGATTCTGTGACAGGGGAGTTACCCTCATTCTTGAGCACCTGTACACTGTAGGTACCACACACAAGGACGAATAAGAAGCCTTCCTAACTTTGAATGAATGTTTTCTACATACTTTCCAGTTTGAAACAACGGTCCTGCTAAACAAAGCTTTGCTTTGGCTTATGCTTAGGTATGGCTGATATTTAAGTGGAAAGAGGAAAAACATGGGTTAGGGTGAAATGTGGCAGCTTTAAGACACTTTCTCTTGTTTCTCCTGTTGGAAATGAAGGCCCTCTCTTCAGTTATTCCTGTGTACTGAGTCTCTGAGATGTGTCATATTGCCTAAAGACACATCTTCAAGGAAGGAGGGCTGACACGTTGCCGTATGCCAGCTGGTGGGTAAGAAATTTGGAGGAGCAAAAATAAGTACATACTTACTAGCAGCAAACAGTAGAGAGGGAGATTTCTTCTTCCACTGAATTAGCACAGTGATCTTTAAGGGAGCTAAACCTACATCTTCTGACCAAAGGCCATCTCCATGTGAAATTTAAACAAGAACTGATAAGGATATTCTTCATAAGAAGTGTACATTTTCTTGCAGATAAAGTTGTCTTCAGGAGGGCCACTGAGAATTACTGAGCTTGCTCCTCATTGATTCAGATTATAAGCCATTTGATCTGTTGCCGTTGCTTCTCCATTCACCCACCTTCTCAGACAGGAGACACACCTTGGGTTCAGACCAGAACCTAGGCAGGATCCCTAACAAAAGCTTCAGTTTTCCTTTACCTATTCAAGGCTATTTGTAGCCTTGGAGGGCAAAAGAGCATGGATAGATCTCTTTCCTCTGTAACTTATGTCTCTTTGCAGATAGCAAACCTTTACAGCCGTGTGCTGACAATGAGGAGCCAGCTAGCCTTAGTCTTGGAGAGATCTACTGGTGGTGCTTCTACCACCCACCGTGGCAGATTTATTTTCCAGGTACCATAATTATTCTTATGTGTAATATGCAACTCTCTGAAGTTTAATTTCACAATCATTTTATTTCCTCGTTAGCTAGTAGAAATAATTAGTTCCTGTTCTCATCTTAATTTTAATTTTTGGCTGCCCTGGGTGCTAAGGCCTCTGGACAGCAAAATAGGAAGAAAGTAAAAACAGAATTAATCAGAAAAATAGGAAGAAACTAAAAACAGGACTAATCAGAAAAAAAAAAAAAAAAGAAAGAAAAGAAAGAAAGAAAAAGAAAAACAAAACCAGCATGAGTCATTATATAACCCAGATCTGGAAATTCTTAAAATCTCAGCCTCCTACCTCAAGAAAGTCATCCCATATTCATTAAAGATATTTAAAATCAAATCAAAGATCTGGAATAACTGGGTCAGAAGTACTAGCTAGTATGGCGAAGGATCTGGGAGGTCCAACACTAAACAAAGCTTCCAAAAGGATGAGAGCTATCCTAGGACATATAAGCAGAAGTAATGTATGTAAGAAATGGGCTCAGATTAGCAGATTTTAAAGGAAATTTACATACAGTGAGAGAAATCCATATCACAGCAATGTGAAGAACAATGTTTGAAGAAAGCATGAGCTTTGAGAAAGCCATTAGAAAAGTCTGAAAATGTTCATTCTGAGTAGAAAAGGAAAAGAAAATGGTAGCGTGCATAACTTTTCTGACAAGTAGAAGTCTGTTGAAGCATGCTAAGAGGGGTTTAAATCGTTTCCTGAAGACCCTGGAAAAAGACTAAATAAGAAATCAGTCCACACTTCAGTAAACAGGACTAAGCTGAGTACTACAGAATGTTTTCAGAATGCAACAGCAGTAAAATTCTCTAGATGTAAACTTCAAACTATTGGAGGATTTGAGTGTTTAAGGCATGCAGCTCTCGGGATGGTCTTGCTATATTTACCAACGCCAGTACAGAAGGACAGATTCAGTAATCTCTTGACATCCCTTTCATTTTTACATTTCTGCATTTTGGTTCAATTTTGAAGATCTGAGACACTCTTATCTTTCTGTAACACTATTTTTATATTGTATAGTTAGGATTAGTCAATATACTGACTGTCTGCAATCTTTCATATGTATCTTAGTAATTAAGTCCTGTTGTCCACTTACTAAAATTACCTGGCTGTGCTAACATGGTTCAAACGTATTTGCATAAAAAAGACTGAAACCTTGTACATAATGAATGAATAAATAAATAAATAAATGTAAGTATTTTATACCATTACAGTTCTGCTCCCTGAGCAACGTTTATTGTGGAGGCCACTGGAAAGCAAAGTAGTGTGGAATTTTCTAGTTTGTTATCTCTTTCCCTTTTCCATCACTGAATTTTTGGATATCATAGTGTTAGGGCAGATTTTGCTGTGTCTAAACCAGTGCTTTCCAACTGCTTTTCTTCTTGAAAAGAAGCATGGATTTCTCTCTTCATACAGCTTCTTCTTGAACAATCTGTCCTCCTTTCCTACCTTTCCCTCCCACTCTTTATTCACTTTCCATCGCTTTTCAACCGCATGTATGCATTTTTGTGAGTCAGATGACATTCTTGTACTGTGCATTTAGTTATCATGCATTTATGAATGCCATGTCTTGATTACAGTTCTCTGGATTCTGAATTTGGTAACATTTCACTTCTGTGTATCAAATCCCTACTCTTTTACCCTGCTGTTTAATAGAAGGGGGAAAAAAAAGAGGCAAATTCTGTGAAAGGCTGTGCTTCTAATGAAACACAGATGCTTTGCACCACCACAGATAAAAAGTAGCAACTGGTATCTCAAAAGAATATCATTTATTTTGTGGGTGAGAGAACTGGCAAAGCCTCTGACTGTTGGGAAGTTTTATAAGAACAGTCCTCTGAGGAAAAAGAAGCTTATTTACCATTCACTTCCAATTTTATCCCTGATTTTTCTTTTTATTTTAGTGAAAGGTCTACAGGCTTCTACAATTCTGCAAAATGTTCAGCTATATCTGTTTCTGAAGCAGAAGAATAAATGGTCCTCTTGAAAACATAGGATGTGATTGTATACAAGAGTAATATGTTATAATGAACTGATGAACCATCTGGGCACATGACTTGAAATTTCAGTGAGAAGAGAGAAAAAAATGCTTTACTAAGGTATGTGAGAGAACATCTGAAATGCTTCATGACATAAGTCATGTTTTATTCATTCAGGGAAAGGATTTAAGATCTTAAGATCTACATTTTTGAGTCTTATTTTCTTGGGTTATTTGGATCACAGGGCCTTTAAAGATTGTTTATGCTATAGCAAATGACAATTTTTGGACTAAAGCCAAAATACTTATTTACTCAAGCATTTCAGCTTTCTCATGAAAGAAAAGGGAAAGGGGTATTGCATTTAGCTGCCACAAGCCACATGACACTGCTGAAAGACCCTTCCTTGTAGCCTGTCTTAAGCGATCCTTTCAGAAAAGAGGCAAAGAAAGCTGATGGAGAACTGAGGGCTGGACCACTGCAACAGAGTGGTCTCTGTTCTCCGCAGAGACAGCAGCAAGGTCTGTTCCATTCATAGGCATGGCAAGCTGAGGACAGAGGGCCTCTTCTGGGTTTGGTGCTGACAGCCCTTGGGTTCTTCCATGCTCTCTCATCAGCCCCTTTCCATGACTTACAGTGAGGCTTGAGCCCAGGCTGTGGAGCACTTTGTTGTGTCAATTAGAAATGTGTGGGAATATGACCAGATAAAGAGCTAAAGAACAAGTCCTGGGACACCTTTTTTTTTCCCCTTAAACTCAATTTATCTTTTCATTTTCCTCCAACATGAGCAGTTTTGGTTTTTTTTTTTTGGCCATAAATGGCAATGTGTTATTTCTCGCTAATGCCTGAAGTTATCTTTGCCCTCTACTGGCATTCTGTAGAAATACAGGAACATCATGCAGTAGCTCCATCACTTCAGTTATTCAAATTCACCAGACAGAAAAGGAGAGTACCTACAGATAATGTGCAGCCAGTGGTGGGAACATGCTCTTGGGATGGGAGCAGCAAACCCTGTGTGAAAGCTCAGCATTTTCCCTCTACTTCTGTTGTTCACAGCTATAAGTTAACTTGAAAAGCTCGAAAACATCTCTTAACACCTCAGAGATCTTGAGTAGCCTTCAACTTGGGCCATTGGCAACTAGTTGAGATGCTATATGATCCTGAGACAGAGAGAGAGGCACTGAGGTTCCATTGGAATCAACTGAATCAGCTTGTTTTTCTGCTTGGCCGGGGAGAATGTCTCATCTTAACTGCAGTGCAAGCATTTGTTTTGAAACTACCCGATATATCATTTGACTCTGCAGTTTCATCGTATTCTCTAACCCTTCCTGTCATCTTGCTGCTTAGATTTGTGTCTGAGGCTGCTGTAACCAGAACTTCACACAGTCCTACCAGTAAATAGTGCAAAACTGTATTCCCACTTTCTTGGAAACCCTTTCAGCTTTTATGGTGATATTTTTCTTTGGGACATGAGCCATGATGTTTTGCATCCCAACCATCATTTGCATTGGTTTGTATTTGGGTTCTCTAATGATTCACAGGAGTTCCACATACATCAAGAGCTTGTTTCTTTTCTGTCATTCATTTTCCATCTGCAGATCATAAAGAATTTGTGAAACTGAAGTAGTACCAAAATCAATCCATTACAGTCCTTCACCTTGTAGATGTGAATATCTTTCTGAACAAAAAATACAAATATAAGAGTGTGAGATACTCCATTCAGTTGTCCAAAAGGCCATGTCTTACTTATACAGGCCATCAGAAATACCAAGAAACATGCAAATACTCCATACAGCAGAGTCATGGATAAAGGATGTAGGTACTCAGCTATTTACATCATTTGTTTTATCTTGATCCTTATCTCCAGCTTCTAGTCTCCAGTTCTTTTCAACTTTGAGACCTTTTTCTCAAGATCCTGCTGCAATGGGATGTCTATTTGCTCCTTGCTCCTCTGCAGCATTGAAGCAGTAGTGGATATGAATGTTCACATTAGCATCAAGCTTCACCAAAGAAACGATCTAAGTCTTTTGGTAAGCTTACGCTAATTACTAGTACTTCCATGGGAAAGGCAGCTCAGTGGCCAACAAATTACATAGTGAGGTAGTCCAAAAGACATACTAAAAATGAGTCACAATATCATCTTATTTATCAAAGAAATGTCTCCTGGATTGTGTTTTTGCTAGTCTGTAATATGCTCCAAATGTACCCTGCTTCCATTGGATCTAAGAAATGACGTCTTAGGTAACTTAATTCAATTTTAATAACAGCTGGGAAGCCGAAAAGTTTTATTTCTGTTTTTATACAAAGTAACAATTTCTTTCAAATTGACCTTTTAGTCAACAATTTATTCAATTACAAGGGAAGAAACCTATTTTTTCCTCCGTAATTCACAAATGAGGTTTTTATTCACCAGTAGCAAGAGTTCCTGAGATGAAAGCAAAAGAAGCATCTGGTCTATTGAAGTCACCAGCAGAGTTCCCATTGCCTGCAGCGTTGTCAGAATTTCACACTAAGGATTAGCGATATCCTAATCTATCCCGATCTTTTATGCAAAAGACCGGTAAAACGGCATTTAAAGTTTTATCAGATTAGAAACACATGTATTTAACAAGGCCTTTTAAAGATAAATTGTGTGCCATTAGAAAGCCTGACTCATGAATTCTGAATGTTTGGAGGTTGTTACTTAATTCTGCAATTCTGCTGAGAGGCATACCTTGTTCAGGCTAATGATCTCACCAGAGCTAGTGCCCGGGGAATCAAGTTGGCAGTAGAGAAATGGAAAAGGCAATTTACCTTAATAGTCTGATGTAGCAAAGGTTTGGCAGGACCGATGCATCATCGACTCTTCTGCCGCTCAGATTCACCAGCTCCCATTAAACCTATGTATTTTGTTCCCTCTCAGTTGTTGCCACCTAGGCTTAATAGAGAAAATGCTTATGCTCCTACAAATGTGTAATAATTTCATTTTTCCAACTGATAGATGTAAAGCAATACTGTTCTGGAGGAGCTCATCAAGGTCATTTTCCAAGCAATTAAGTTTCTCCTTTTTATCCTTTCTGCTGTGGGAGTGCATTCCTGATTTCTCTCGTTTGGGAACAAAATATAACATGGAGAGAAACAGCCTTATTCTTGGATACTTCTTACCTATTTTTATTGTGCTAACATTGTCTGTTTGCTTAAGTACTCTCTTCCTTTCCTTATGTTATGTCCCAGTGTGTTTACCTACAGCAATTGTATCCCTGCTGCACTAATTTATCCTTATTTTGCTAGACTAAACAAGCCAATGTCCTTTATCTTCTCAGCTAGCATAGCTGCCTTTTTTGTATTCCTCTCCTGCATGCACGGGAGCAGCTAGATGTGCAGATACTGTGCAGACTGAATCTCTCCCAAGCCTCGTCAACTTTAAAATTCCCTTTTCACACCAAGAAATAAAAAAAGGATTAATTGTGCCTATAAACTCTTCATACTATTGCTATTGATACTATTGCTGTTATATCAATAACAATAAACTATACAGTATCTCCTGTTCCTATAGTAATCAACTGATGCATTTAGTTCTTTTCTTGCAGTGTACCCTGAAAATACATCTAGGCTGTCATACTGTGAGGCCACAGTACTTGTGGCTACAAAAGTCTTGATGCAGACAGAGTTGATCTAGAAATGAGGTGCCATTTTTCTGGTATGGCTTACGTGCCCAGAGAGGCGGTGGAGGCCCATCCCTGGGGTCATTCAAGGTAAGACTGAAGGGGGCTCTGAGCACCTGTAGATGTCCCTGTTCATTGCAGGGGAGTTGGACCAGATGACCTTTAAGGGTCCCTTCCAACTTAAACGATTCCATGATTCTATAGAAATAATGGACAGGAAATTGAGTAGAACTGTATCAGCAATGAACTTAAGTGTTGTTCCTTCTCTTGTGAATGCAAGGCACTGATAAATATTAGGAGAAAAGCCCTAAAAAGAGTAGCAATACCTGGGACTACAGCAGGATCTGGGGACCAAAGGCTGGCTCAGAAAGTTATTATTTGAACTCACCTAGTGCTCGGACTTTAAGCAAATTCATAGAACTCCACAGTGAGAAGTTTCAAAAACACCAGAAACTCCTTCTCCCCACCAAAATGTCCACTTTAACGTCTGTAAATATCTTTAAATGCTTTTTAAATTATTATTATTTAATATATATATGTGTGTCTGACTATATCATTATTCAACTTCCTCAGAAAATCAAAACAAATGAAAATAATTGGAAGTATTTGTGGAAAAGGGAAAAGACTGAGAAGGGAACACCAACCAGTAACAAAAAATGAGCCATTACAGAGGACATTCTGTTCCTCCAATGACTCTCAGTACCTTGAAGTAGCATTGAGAGGCTTCCTTTGCTTCTGAAAGAGCAGATTCTTTGAAACACCTAGGACAAGGGCAAGCAGACTCTTGATGTTAGCCCACACTGGGTCAACCTGGCATATTTTTTCTTTTCTCCTGGGAACAGATGTTTTTGATTGTGACAAGTCCTGTTTTTCTACATAGTATTTCAGGACTGAAGCAGACTTTTCAGAAGCAAGGATTCAGATCTGTATTTCTTTAAAGGACAGCTGAACATCCATCATGAAGACATTCATCAGGCATTCCACCACTTTGTATCCCTGCTTCAGATGAAATTAGCCAGCACTGGCTCCTGGCATGCATCTAATCTGGACATTACCTGCAGGTTAGTTTTACTCTGGTGAGAGTATTAGAGCCCATTCTACCAAATCCTTGGCTTCCTCATAGCTGTCAGTGTAACTGACAGAGACAGTAAATTTAAAGCCCTGAATTTAGCCTGAACTTGCTGGTTCTTGCCATCTGCAGGAACATGACCTGAACGCTAAGTGATTTAAGACAGTGCTCTGAACAATCAAAGGAATAGTGCGTACCCCAAAGGTTATATTATACCGATGAGTATGATTAATGAATTGACCTGTAATTTCCCGCAGCATTAGCTAGAGCAGTAATCTCCCTTCTTAGATTATATTTATGGAAATGTAGCAGGTCAGAGTGACTTGATGCATGGCTGAGGCAAGCAAAGACCTTTTTGCAGTCAGGCTGGCTGGCAAGAATCTTTCCTCCTTTAAAGCTCAAATGTGATGTTGTCACCTGTCTTCTGCAACCATGAGAAACCCAGGTAATCGGTGGCTGTCAGTCACCCCGCACTCATACAGTAATTATGGCAGGCAAATTATCAGCAACACCCAACAGACATCTACTCAGAAATGCCCCTGAGAGGATCCCTTTGGGTCTGTGATGATAAAGCACTGGTACCCAGTTTCACACAAGCAGAGATATTGACCTGCTGTGAGATCGAATGATACCTTAAAGAAATTTGATACCACACGTCAGAAGAATTTGCTGCCACCAATCTAAGTAGTGATTTTTTGATACAGGTAGTATAAAAATGTTGATATGTATAAAAGATTCCTATTTTTTTACATTTGGGAAACAGGAATGAAAGTTAATCTGAGAAATATAACATGCTAAAGGCAACTACCAGCTTCTGTCCCCCCGTAGCTAAAATCACTCAAATGCATAATCTTTCAGATGGCAGCCCACTGCAAGCCCATCTTTTGGCACTTGGTGCCACTTTTCCTGATTTGCTATAAAGCCTACTGAAAATCCCCAACAGTCTTACCAAGTTCAGAGTCAAGCTTTTAACACACTGCTCCACTTCAGTGCCCTACTAGGACCCAGCTCTGCCCTGGACAGCTGCAGGTAACAAGTAAGCCTCACCTGAGTAAACTTGCTAGTGTGATTATTTTTACTTAGTTTAATGTAGCGGTAATTTCTTTTTTTCATCCGTTCCCTATTTGTCTTGCAAGCAGAAGGTGGGAAAAAACATTCCCCACCCTCAGACGTAAGCCTTTTTTTTTTTTTTTTTTTTTGAGTGTGAGTTGTAAATATTTTGAAATTTTGTATTATGACTAACTCTCCAGGGCCCAGACGCGTTCCAGTACAACTGACTTATTCCAACAAATTCCTAATATGCCACTCAGCACCTCCCGTGCTTTCCTTCAGCTCCTCCTCCCTTCCCTCTGCCTGCCAAGTGGGCAGGGAGGGCTATAGTAGCTATGGGATGGTAATGAAGAGCTAGCAGGGGCTGATTTCTGCCCAAGCCCTAGCCCTGAGCCCTGGCCCTTCCTCCCCTTCCTTCCTCCCTCCTTCTTTTCATCCTGGAGCATAAGAAAGTGCCATCCAGCTGCATAGCCTTGTTTGACCTTCTTTATGGCAGGATAGCCCAGTCCTCCTCATGGTCTCAACCTGTCCCCTAGTACAGGGCAGGTAGTGTCTTCACCCTCTCCTCCTGCCCCTCCTCTCCACTGTCAGGTCCATAGTGGGCACACCGCCACTGTCAGGGAAATTACCCTGATATCACTGTAACTTCCTAACCATATAAAAAGTAAGATCCAGGGGTCACGCAGAAGGATGTCCTCACTGGAAAGCAAGGCAAAGCACAGATGGCATGGCTGGGAAAAGCAAAAACAAGACAAACAAACGAAAACCCAAGACATTATTCTCTTGTTTTGTGAATGCTGAGGCCTGTGGGATATTCTGGCAGTTTGCAGCACCACCTATACTGAAGCTCCTTCCCTCTCCCTCCATGACTGCACAGAGGGAAAAAAGGGTAAAAAAAAAAAGAAAAGAAAAAAAGAAAAGAAAAAGAAAAAAAGAAAAAAAAAGAAAAAAAGAAAAAAAAGAAAAAAAAGAGAGGGACATTGCAACTACTACTGTCATCGCAGTAGTGAAATGACAACAGTTTACCAGCATGTGTGCAGTAAGCCTCCTTCTCAGTGTCTCCTCAATACAAAATTTCTGCTGCAAAGTGCTACATATTATCGAGAATTTGGGATTGAGAGCACCACTCCCTTTGTAAGAAATACACTATCTCCACCCAAATGGAAAGAAAGGGCGATTGTTCCATGGGGAGGGTGACTCAGTGTTTGGTGGCAATACAATGTGCCTTTTGATCACTATGTAAAACAAACAGAGACTACAACTGAGAATGCCAATAGCTATTACTGCATCAGAGGACGGTTAACACACTGTTGCCAAACACTTGCACAACGTTTTTGACTGACAGATGCCCAAGTGCTGCATAGGAATGAGGCTGAAAGAAATACTCATAATCATTAGCAAATCTTTGCTGCATCAGTGTATTATTAACCCCATTTCACTCAGTGTCATGCAGAGGTATGGAAAACCAAGGAACTGCCCCTTGCTCTGGAGAGCAATTCAGTAACAGAACCACAAATAAACACCACATAAACATCTAGTCCTCTGATGTAATGCTTAGACACCTTAAATGGTGCAAACAGTCATCTGTGATATATCTCTGCTGACTTTTGTTGTGTTGAGCAAACTGAATTGAAGTGAAACTTTCTGGAGTATACACCATACTTTACAGAAACTTTTATCAGCCCATCTACACTAATAGTTATGTATCTTGTTAGGAAGAAAAGTAATTTCAACCTCAAGTGATAACCATGTTGTTAAAGGCTTTATTGCCAGGGAACTTTATGAAAAAAAAGAGCAAATCTGCAGTTAGAGGAAAGAGAGTTTTCCTTGTCTCTTAAGTGCCGCCAGCCTCAAATTTTAATGAAATGAAGCGATATAAAAATGCTTCCACAGTGGCATGTGCCTTCAAAAACCTTTTGGCAAAGGCACCACACTTAGTGACGATAGACTTAGACAGATATCACAAATTGGAGTGATCAGGAGAGACGAGAAGAGTTACATAGAAAATAAAGGGAATAAATTTAGCCTGTGTGAAAGAAATAGGAGATTTTGAACATGTGAAAAAGCCGTTACAAAGATGAGACCAATAAACTGTTCACTACAATGTCCTTCAGGGGCGTGGGCAGGATATAAAGGTGAAGACACAGACACCCATCTGCAGCACTGGAAAGAACTTTCTAAGTTCTGGAATGAACTATATCACTATATCGCAGGTTTTAGACATACATATATACATATACACCCAAACAGCTGAGATATACCAGGGAATGCCTAGGTACAGTAGTTCTTATCTGGATCAAAGCTGTTGGCAATATCTTGATATCCGTGTAGGTTTTAAGTTTTGTGATTCAAAGACACCCTCCTGAAAATCAAGTTTTGTACATTTGCCAGTTTCTGACAATTGTTCTCTGCAAATATCAAATATATACATATTTTTAAAAGCTGTTTTAAATACACTTCTATTGTCCTCACGTTGGCACGAGAGAAGCACAGAAAATATCACTGCAAGATTTCCTCACAATCAGGAAGTGAGTTTAGGCTGGTTGTGGTTGCCATGTGGGCTGAAGGCTACAGAGGCCTCCAGCAAGTGCAGCTGGGTGGCTGAACAGCAGCAGCAGTCACTCCAGCTGCTCTTTTTCCTGGGCTCCGCCTGGAGCTCCTGTTAGCGTACAACCTAATATTTAGTCTAGTCATCGCAGCCGGAAGAAACAACATGTCCAAAATGTGCTCAAAGTAAATGGCTTGAAACCAAGGAGGTTTTAAAACCCACAGAGAACACAGTTGCAAGAAATCCTTTTTTAGTTTCAAAACTTGAGGCAGTTGTCTAAATGACTTTAAAACCTAGTTGTATTAAATCTACTGAAGATGAGCTAACTGTCAAATAACACTGAAAGGCTGAAGTAACCTAAAAAGAGGGAGATGTCTTAAATTGCCTTGCTTGTTAAATTTGTTCCAATCTACCAAAAATAACAGACTTCTCAAAATTCCTGCTTCATAGACATCACAACCACACACAAATCTCAAAAACATTTGTTTGTGAAGGAGCCTCAGTGCTCTGGCTGAAAGCTTTAAAGAAATGGGATTGTATGGTGCATTGACCTGAATCTGCACCATATCCTCCCAGCCCAGGCTTTTGAACACCCACCATGAAGCTGAGGGGGATATAAGGAGTAAAACTCACCAGCCAGCACTGTGGTCCAGGAAGGGGCCCAATCATTAGGGATTTGACTCAGGAGAAGTAATACTTGGTCAGGGGTTTGTTGGGTTAGGGTGTCTGGGTGAAATCCTATGTGAGGAAGGGTGCATCATACCATGAGCTTGTATTGTTCTCACTCTTGGAGATGCTGTTGCTGGTATCCATACAAAACGTAGGAGAGAAAGACAGGTTGCTTCATTCCTGATGGCTGATGACATGGCTTCAACAGGCCACTATGTTTTGATATTAGGAGCTGACGTAGAGATTTGTCCAGCGTACAGTGAGCTCTACTGAAGCATTTTTCCCTGAGAAATACCTCTAGCTTGCCACTTCTGGCAACAACAGGCCAGGGCCAAACTTTTAGCAACACAGTTCCCATCAGTGAGTGATGCTTGGAGCAGAAATGTCCAGAGCTATATAAATGGTTGGGGCTGAACTAAGTCATCGCTGTCTTTTCCCCGTGTTGTTCTACATGCATCACTGGTGAGACCACAGAGAAGTTGGAAAAGAATCTAGGAATTATTCATTGCTGAGTCACAGTACTGAAACAGCATGGACGTAAGCAAAAAGCCAGGCATGCAATATTGTGGTTATATAGTATGTTCATGCTGAATGCAAGAGTTAATTAATATCAATGCATTACATTTATATAGCTATGATTTGCTACCATAATGTGACCAACTTTAAGATGTTTTTCTTCAGATTCAGGCAGTTTTAGGCTTTACAAAACATGCAAGGGCATCAAAACTGTTGTGTGCTACCTTGGTTCCTTGTGGACCCACTCACTGCCATTTAAATTATGGGAACTCTGGGTAGGCTGTTTCAATTTCCTTATGGCTTGTCAGCTCAGAATGTTGGTAACTAAAAATGCTGGACATGCTTTGGGCCTGACTTTATCCGTGGGGTCAGAGTGCAAATGCAGAGGAGGCAGTGTGGCAGCTGCTCTGGTCCTGGAATATGGAAATTCACTGAGTTCACCGCAGCCTTTGTAGCCTGAATCACCAGGGCTAGATTTGGATGGAGAGAAAGGACCCTGCACTTGTGTCTTAACTGACCACTCACACAATTGCAAATATTGCGATGTAAAGAAAAAAAAGAGGTTTAATTATAGTAAAGAAAATAGTGTAGCACAAATGTTTTGCATGGTTTCAAATGTCTCTTCCTGATTTTCATGTCAGAATTGTCAGAAATGTGTTGTTTTTTCATTCTGAAGGTTGTTGAGATGAGACCCATCTTTTTTCTACAAATGCTTCAGTATTTTCAAAGCACACTGCACACAGTCTGCAAGCTTTTTCCCCCCAGAATCGTTGATACTCTTGGTCCAGGAATTGTGTTTTCTTCTTCATTTGTTTTATTCATTATATTATACTTCAGTAAATCACATTTCCACGATGTTCTAATTCCTCCTTCATAGGAATTTGAAGGGATTCTTCCAATCCACCAGCAAGTTGTGACTTCCTGCATAGTAATGACAAGGTATTACTGTGATGCCCTTTCAGAAATGAGAGCATGTGTTATTCATTGGCTAATAGTGGTAGGTTATTTATTAGAAGGCTGCAGTTAGTCACTGATCCTCAAATTGTAAGTAGTTAATATTTAAGAAAGCTGAATGAAATCTCTTTTTGTTGTACTTGGTAAAAACATTACTAAGGAATGAGGAAAAAAATCTAAGCCGCCAAGTTAGACTGAGGTGTTTTATGAGTAAAATCAGCTCTTTGTATTGACTTTGGCTTCAGCTCTTAACTGGACCAGACAAAAGAAACATTTCTTCCATTTGGTGTTTACCTGCTCTTCTCATGCATGTTTCAGTGCAGTTTGCAGTACCTGAGCACTTAAAGGTCCTAGTCCAGTGAGTTTCATGGCTTGATCTATTCTTATCATGGACAGAGAAGTTTATCTGATCTCGTTACCTCCCAAAATAAGTTGCATCACAGTGATACAATTTCCTTATTCATGTACAAGCTTTTGGTAGGAGCAGTGCCCCTCAGGACAAGACGGCTTAGAATCCAGAAGTAGGTCCATCCCTGGGGATTCAACTGCCTCAATGTGATTTCCTGATATTGTGCATACCCTCACATTTTTGCAGGTGCTTTTTCCTCTGTTGAAATACTGGCAGCTTCATTGTAGAGGAAAAGAAACAAGCAAACAAAAATAATCCTCCCAAATGAAAAAATAATTTAAAAAATAAAAATAAGAATAATAAAAAAAAGAACATCCTTGTTCCTCTCCATTGCTTTACAAGAGCACAAGGTATGAAAAACAGCATGTTTTAGAACCCAGGCACTGGCACTGCAAGTCTCACGCACAGCCAGCTTGAAAATGCTGGCATGCCCAGTCTGTTTTTCTCATAGAAAATCTGTAGCTTTGAAAAAAAGTTAAAATTTTTATCAAGTTTTTGAACAGAGGAATTTAGCATTCATTTACAATTTCTAAGTAGTCTGATGCTCTAAACCATTTAATATTAGTTCTTCTCTGATGCAAGTTACTGGTAAATGGATCCAAGTTTGGAGGTATGAGAGGAGAAATGGAAACATCATAGTTTTTGTAGCTGCCCCATAAGAGAATTATTGGGCAACATTCAGTGGCAGCCCTGTTGCTGAAATACTGTGGGTCTCAAATTGTGCTAACAGTTTTCAACCACTACTACTAAGCTATCATTGAACTTGCTTATTACTTTAGTTGCTTCTTTCTGGGTCATTTGTCAGTACTGAGTCAAGAAGAGGAATAATGATCTCTGAAGATACAGCAGTATCAGTGTGCGATTATTTTATAAAAAAGAATCCTCTCACTCTTATACCATGAAACCTCAAATGGTTTTGCCAGGCAACTACGTACTATGGATTTGACCTTTATCCTTTCCCAACTCGATGTTTCACCTCTTCTTCAATGGGCATCTTTGTGCACGTAGGTGGCTTATGGAGAATAATTTTCCCCCAAAGCAGCAGCATTATTAGGAATGTTGGTAATGCACCAGGTCAGCTTACAACTGTGGAGATGGCATCATCCAACCACTGGACAGTAAACAAGAGTATTTTAAAAAGTAAAAACCATGTTATTTGTAAATACGTGAGTGTGGTGGAAGTAAGAGGAGGGAGAGGCAGAAGGAAGCCTCTTCTTGAGTTCCTGTGGACTATTCCCTTTTGTCATACTGGGACATGGATAATTTTTAGCAAGGGATTGAGTACATTCTCTTGTTTTGTACTAAGAAAAGAAGCTAGTGGAATTTTTGAGATGGGTGAAAAGAAAACAAAAAAAGGTAAACTGAGAAAAATAACACCACTTTGCTTTTGATTGCCTTTAACACATGATAGGGAGGACTCTTAAAAGCCTCAAAGAAAGAGTGATAAGGTGGGGAAAATCTTATGTGTTCTTTTCAGTATTACCATGCCTACAAAACTGTTAATAACATATTTCTGTGTCCCATACTTTTGCCTTCTATGGCCTCTTTATCATAACAGCCCCATGCCTCCTCATTCTGCAAGGACTCTCTGTGTCCAGTGTGATCAATCCAGCATTTCTGATCAACATGGTTCCTTAAAAGCTGTTGTGAAGAAGTTTAATGAATAAATATACACTTATGTACAGATTAAATCTTAAGTTCTAACTTCATAGTGTAGACAGAAGAGGAGCACCAATTAAAAAACTTGTGGCTGTCAAGATTTTCCTTGATGAGTAGGTGTAGGATTTTTGGGAAGGTATGCAGGTCAAGTCACAGTTTGTTTTGTAAGTTTTTGGGCAGGGTAGAGGAAATGGCCAGTCTGAGAGCCTTAAGAGGCATTTGTGGAGAGACTTTCAATACCCCCAACATATACAGGCTTAGTGTCAGAGGGCAGAGACAGGAGGGGCTGACAGAATTTAAGACGGTGCAAAGAATCACAAATATTTTTGGTACTTTTGTATTCTTGTATTCTTTGTATTTTGTACAAATTATACAAATATATTTATACAAATTCTTTGTATTTTGTATTTTATATAAACTCTGAGAATCTTCTTCTGGTCTAAGCTTTCTAGTAGTTTCAAAATTTTGTCTGTGTGTTTCAACAAACACATGCCCAGCTACCCATGCGTTTCCTCCAGCAGAAGGCTTTACCTGCAGGTTAACTCTTCTGAACATCTCCTGCCTCATACAGCAGAACAGGGTAGACCCCCCAAAGCAGCCCAAGAACTGAAGTCTTTGGTGGTGGTGGTAAAACACAGAACCCCAAGATACACACACAACAAAATTATTTTTAAATCCAAGTGACAGAGAAATAATACAGAGGATATTTCTCTCTAATAGACTGTTTATAAAGGGATGGAACCTGAATGTCTGTGAGACCATGAAGGCTTTGCCAAGATCCTCCTCATTCAGTTGCACTACTACAATTTTGCCCATTTTGAAAAGAACATGGATGCATAAAGGATTCTACAGTGCTTGTGAGGAGCTTTTCCCTCTCTGTTTTTCTTCTCGCATGACAAATCTATACCATCTCAAGTGACACATGGCTTATGCAGTCTCTGCCACAGCTAACACATAGGAGAGAAGAATGCTAGCCAATGGTCACATATATTTCCAATAGATAAAATTAAAGGAACTGATAGAGAAATCTGGGTTATTTAAATTCATGACTCAAACACATGTGTCTCGTCTATTCACAGAGACAGAGAAGCCCTCACTTTTTGTCACTGTAGGACTCAGAAAATGTGAGGAATTCAAGAGAAAAACATGAACCGAGAGTAAAAGAATTACCTGTGTATGGGTGATCCATTTTTGGTTTTTAATGTTTACAGACAAATTCAAAGAGAAACACGATATGTTTCTCTAGAGCTGCTGAAATTACCTAATATTGGGAACAAATGATAAAAATAATCTCACAGATTATTTATGGCAATAGTGAAGTAAGACAATACATGTGTATGAAGACTTCAGCCCATAAGAGCAGACAGTTCAGGAGTGAAATATTTGGACAATGAGGAGTATCTCATAAGATGTGTGTTGGCTCACATGTATCCTCTGATCCTGCTAGGGCTAGAATGGGATAAACCATGAATGTGGTCAGGTGAGACAGGCTGGAAGTATTGGCAGCATCATTAGGGGCGCACAGAAATACAGAGTAGCTTTACTTCAGTCCAACAAAATCTAACTTTGGAAAGAAAATGGGTGACCAGGTTTAAAATGGATGAGAATGAAACCTGGTCAACAGAAAGGATCATTTGCAGATTAAAATTGTTTTGTGGCATTGGGCCACTCACAAACAAGATTGCCTGGATGCATTGCAAAATCAGACCTCTGTGTCCACAGAGCCACATATAGCCACCCAGATCAAACACAGAAGATAAAGTATTTTCCCAGCACTAGAGAAGCTCGAGCTTCATCTAGTTAAAATATTTCTCCCAACTTCAGACCATCTATAAAATGTCGTAGTTTGAATAAACAAGTTCTTCCTTGTCTGCCTCTCATGTGGGAGATAAAGACCCTTTGGCTGCTTGTTTGAAATGTAAGTAGAGTTGCAAATATGCCTCCCTTCTGATACAGACCAAAACATTCTTTTGCATTCTTCATACTGTGGCAAAACTTATTCACATGGACCTCCTCAGCAATGTTAATACCAAGAATGGCGCAGAGATTCATTTCACCATGAAGTGTCCTTGAGGAGGACAAATTCATTTTCGCTGGAAGTTATACAATGTCTGTGCCCACACAAACAGCCTGAATGGGCACAGACATAATTATTACTATTCTTCTCTAATGTCTTCTCTCCTGTGCTGCTGCTTTGTATACATGCTGTCATTGCTGGTTTGGTCATTCCCAGAAGGGACTGAACAAGGGATGCTGAGCTCACAGCAACTTGTACAGGTTGGCTTAAGGCTGTGTGTCTGATACCTGAAGCTAGAGGCCGGGCTCCACAGGTTTAGTGGTGCTGTGTCTTGATTCCTGATGACTGTACATTTTCTTACCTACTCATGGTTGCAGCCAGGTTTCAAACCGACATTTTTCCACAGAAACAAGTACACTGCTCTTCAAATCATCATGCTTTCTTGTCATTGGTGGAGTATTTGTTTCTTCCTCTGTCAGACCAAATTTTTAGTACCAGGTGTACACAAGAAAGTCTGCTTTTCTTGCTATACTGTTTTATATTAGTACATGATTTTGTGGAGTGGTGAGCTGCAGGAGTTACAGTGATAGATCAAAGAGACCAAGTTTCAGTTATGTCTAATTGGATTTCACTGACAAAAAAGATTCCCAAGACCAATAAGGCAGTGCTGAAAGTGCCTATTTACCCATACCTTTTGCCACAGCTGTTCTAGAGTGCAGGAAAATGCTTGTGTTCTCCTTTCAGAAATGTGAGACATGGAAGTGCCTACAAACATGACAGGAAATATTTCCTTGGATGCACTGGTCATGTCTATAAACCACATTTTTCTACAGGTGCTGTGCAGATAGGGTAGAATTCATCCTGGTTGAGTCTGTTTTGCAAAACTAACTCTTCTCTCATATGAAAACTTGGAAGAGGAACAAGCTTTTCAGGTCCTGTTTGTCTGGGCAGGTTGGGACAGGAAAGGTTGTACAAAGGCAGATTCAGTCCTAGCTGGTCTCAGCCTGAAGCCCTTCTGCTACTGGGGCAGCTCTTTGGGCACAGGAGCATCAGCGTTACAGGTGCTTCTGTGTTATGCCCATGTAGGAGTGGGACGCAATGGACTTGCTCCTTTTGAGGACTACAGAGATAGCAGCAGCCCTTGCCTTGGTTTTAGGAGTGTCTGACAAAAAGTCATCAGGGTTGAGAGTGAAGGATGAATGATTTGCTTGTTCCTTTACTTGTTGTTTTCTTTCATTTCAGATTGTTGAGCTGCTCACTGAGTTACCAGGTTCATCTGCTCCTGCTCTCAGACCCTGGCTTGTGCAGCCAGAGAGCATGTGGGAGTCTGCACAGGCAGGAGCTGTGCTGCAGCAGTTTGAGGTGAGGGAGACTTGAGTGAGAGCAGCAGATCAGTGCCAGGATTGTGCCTTATATGGCTGCTCGACGCCTGCAGTGCATCTCTTGGTATACAGCTTATGGTAAAAGCCTTCAGGTTCTGTGTTCTTCCACAGCTGTATATCAACTGCTGTTTCTTGAGCTTTGCACACTGAGCTGTGCTGAGCGTGGGCCAAAAAGAAGTTGGTTGCTGGGAGTCACAGCTATTGAACAGCCAGCCCTCAGACATGCAAAATGCTGCCAAAATCCCTCCTGCGTCAGCGACTGCCTGAGGTGGCCAGTGCTAGCCAGGAGGCCTCCTCCAGTGGCTGGCTGCACGTCCCCATGCAGGTGGCCAGTCTCTGCCATTCCGGAGCAAGGAGGGCAGAGTGCTCACAAGATGTGGTTCCCCATGGAGATAACATGTTGCCAAGGTCAGGCTGCATCTTATATCAGGCCCCTTGCATCAGATCACTTTGACTGAGAACATGCTCCTGTTTGCAGGGAGAAAATGTAATCTGTATCTGGACTGTGGTTAACGCTGAGCGCCAGGCTGTGAATGCTGCCGGTGTACTGTTTGCTTTAAACACCACCTATTTTTGTCTTCAGGGCTCCTTTTTTAACCTTTCCAGAAAATGCTGCTGTTGGCCACTATCCACTACTCTGCTTCTTTGGGGGCTCACCTATAGTGAATCACTCTCAGAGAATGGCCCTGTGTTTAACTGCTGGACGCTGCTTTTCTGCAAGAAAGGATTTGTAAGCTGCAAGTATTTGCAGCTCTCCAAACCCACAAAAATAATGTTTGTCAGTGCTCTAGAGATCAATGTTTAAACCGGTCTAGTGCAATCAGAAGGATGTTTTGATTTATTAGTAATGCATTTTAAAAGCAAACAAATTAGTTTATAGATACTTATATAATTACACTCACACACACACACACATATATATACATATATGAGAGACAATTAGAGATGTAAATATGTTAGGCAACTTTGGTATAATTAAGTTATGTCTTTGAAAAAATTCGTCATACAGTTGTGATTGCATGAGGTTCTCATTGAAGATTACTATAAGCAGACATTTTTATAAATAATATTTGAGGCCTCAAATAAAACTTCTTTGTTTCCTGCCTCAAGCATCTGCCAAAATATTTTTGATTCTTGGGAGACTTGAAAAGTGGAAAGTTTTCTCCAGCCCTTTGGTTGTACTGCTACCAGACTGTGCAGTTGGATTTGTTGCTTCTTGGTTCTCAATCATATCTGAACCATGTGCTTCCTTCTCATCCATTCTTGAGCCCTGCTCGTGCCATGAACAGTGGGTGTTCGTACATTTTTGTTACTACTGTAAGTTCTGCTATAAATTGTCCCTTGAAAATATCAGTGCTGTCTCAACATTGCTTTTATTGCACAGTAGAGCCTGAGCTGTTTTTGTTTGCAGCCCCCAAGATCTTTTGATGCAGATAGTGCAGTTTCTAGCCTTTCTGTGCTTGTTAAAACATAAATATATGTGTGTTATGGGAACATCTTAAGGAAAAAAAAGGCTGTTGAGTGATACATCCAGAAATGAAGCCACCTAGGGTTATGTAATGAGCATCAAGGCTTGCGTGCTCGTGGCCAGCTACTTGGACTTTGAAGTTGGGGTAACAAAGCAATGAAAGTATGCTCAAATTAGTTGTTAAATTGTTAAGCTAAAAGGAGATTAATTAAAACATCATAAAACACTGTTCTTGAAAAGGAAATGGAGAAGGCACTGACTTCTTGTTTTTACAGCAGATTTAGTACAGTGAGTTAGTGATGAAGAGTTATGACCACAGCAAATTCCTGGAGGGAAGAGTCTTTAAACATAACAACAACAAAACAACAGAAACAAGGGATTTCCGAGTATGCATTTTACAGTAGCCTTCAGAGGTTTATAGTCACGTCTAAATCAGATGCTAGCAAAAACTTGCTAAATATAATATGCGTGAACATATAGGCTTGTCTGGAAATTCTTCAAGAAAAATGGATGCTCTGTGGGGTGAAATGCATCATCACTGTGTCTATTCACTTTTAATATTTTTTTTACTTCTGAGGGAATATAACGATGCTTTAGTAAGTGCTCTTCTAAAACACTGTGTGATATTCTCTAGCTAGAGGTGGGATGGGCTGCTGTAACAAGTAGGAAGCATCTAAAATCAAGTTATAATCAAAAATGCTTCTTTTGTGTTTGACTTGCTGCTGTCTTCCATTCTGCAGAATGAAAGCAATTTTATGCAGTATCTCCACTTCTAAGTTATTGCAGGGGAGGCTTAGGTAAATCGCAGTGTAGGACTTACTCTTTATTAACAGCAATTTTAAAAGTACTTTGCCCAGTGTGATAAATTATGTGTCTCTGCAGAGGCACTGTGGAGTAGAGTAGAAACAGTGGTATAAAGCCACTCCAGCAATTCTGACTTTCTTTTCTGTTTTATAACATTTGTGATAATTAATTGCAGACTGTATATAAAATAATGTATAAAAGGATAAGTGAAATCTCCATCTATCCCAAAGCTGAGCTGTAGTTGTAGTTGCACTGCAGGCGCAACTGATTATGCTCAATGCCAAACTGTTTTGATTCTGTTTGTTGTACCCCCAGAAGGGTGCAAAGAAACAGAAAATAGGGTGAAGGCAGCTGTTTCAGGCTATCTGCACACTGCTTATAAGAGACAAACTTCTGCTCTGCCAGAAAAAAATCAGCTGCTGGAATTATTTTAATCTCTTGTGCTGAACTTTTACACTTTATTTTGAATTTTCCACTGTTGCTGCCTTGAATATGGCATATATTTCACATTTCTTGTCCCTGTTTGCTCTCTCTGCGTGTCCAGCCAACTTATGCCTAATTCCATGTCTCTCTCAGCAGCTTTCAAAGAGATGGTGAGAAATGACTTGATGCAGTTTAGAGGCTGTAAAAATTTTTTATTCACTGATTCTCATAGATTGTTCTGAGAGCTCTGGCCAATGGGTGATATGGAAACACCTAGAATTTATAGATTATTATTCTTAGCAGATTTTTGGAATATGAATATCCTTTTTAAAATAAACTCACAGCTATGCACATATGCCATTAGAGTAGAACAGAGCAAGATAACCTTGCGCTGAGTCTCTGTGTCACCCTGCTCTTACATGTAAATTCTCTTGTTATAATCAGTTGCTTCTCACAGCCATCATGAGGATTCATTTTTTGATGGCATTCACCAATAAGTGTTATTTATGTGTGATACCCCAAGAAAAAGTAATCTCATCCTTTCTGAATCTCTTGGCTTTCCTCTGGTGTGAGTTTAGCAATTGCAAGTGACATTCGAAGTTTATAGAACAGTTCTTGGTTTTACAGGAACAAAACGTCATGGAAACACCACCTCTCGACTCCATCCCCGGTAGCAATAGTAAATATTTGATCAGTGTGTACTTTCCATTCAGCTCAGCATCTCTGGGCTGACTTTTTGGAGAAGTCTTACATTTGCATTAGTATGATCACACAGTGACAAAGTGGACCTTCCCAAAGTACTTCAGTGAGCTGCTGTAGAAAAAAAAATGCAGGGAAGACATGGAAAGACTTGAATAAGATGAAACCATGAGGTCTTCTTGTCTCTATATATCTTTAAGGTGGATAACAAAGTGGGGCAAGTCATCCTTGCTTTGTCTGATTTTTCCTCTGGATTTGTACTGGTCTTCTTAGGAAAGTTACAGAAGTACCATGTTCTGAATCTTGCTGTTCTTTATGATTTAAAATCATTCTGTCTTAGGAGTAATCAAACCTATGGCTCGTAAGCAATTTGTTGCTCCCATATTGGCATCTGAGTAGCAAAGGCACCCCAACGGGCGACTGTGAGTTTTGCAGCTCCTCAGCTGTGAAGTGCAGCACAGCAGGAGCCACTGGGCTTGATTGACATTGCTCATTTGCTCTTTAACACAGCTGCCTGCCAATTTTACCAGGAAACGTCTCTGAATCTTAACAGCTCTAGTTGCTGTGTGCCTGTGGTATACTCTGGGATTTCCTTTGCTAGCTCTTGTTCCTGAATAATACAGGTATGTGCCTTGTGGCCAAAATCTGTTTGGTTCATGACCTCTGGTTGGGAATTCTGGTGCATCTCGAGGGGCTGTAAGGTTGTATGCTTGTGCTTTAAAAGCTGTAGATGGAGGAGAATGGGAAGGGGGGAAAAAGACTGAAGAGCCTTAATGCCAATTCAGCCCTGCTGGGGAAGGGCTTCTTTAGGGATTCTGCATAGTATTCTTGCCAGGGAGCTGAAGGAAACCAAAGTATAGCTGAGAATTAAGCTGGTTGCTTTTCACCCCAAATATGGACAAAAACTATACAGGAGCAGCTATATAATGTACTATTTTCTCAGAGGAATAGAAAAAGACTTATTCTTTTAAATCTGTGCAGAGAAACTGCATTCCAGAGAAAAAAGCACTGATAACAATCCACTATAAAACCAAGATTAGAGTCCAGACAAAGAGGACTGGCTTTTGTTCTCTAAATGAGAAATTACCCCACACAACCCATTCAATAGAGCATCTGACCAGGTAATTAGAGTCCAAATTTCATTTTTCAAGGTTTTGTCCTGTATTACTCACTCTTTGTTGTTTATTGCGCAAATTCAGGCATTCAGTGATAAACTGTTTGCTCTGTGGCCTTGCTGTGGTACATGGAAAACTTTCCATGACTGTATTGCTGAGGAACAGAAATAGCTAGGCATGTTCCAGGCAGCTTTTGGAACTCAGTCTGGATCCTGATGAAAAGAGGGATTATTCAGAGTCTCATCAATATCCCGTACAACTTGTTTGTTTCTCTTGAAATCTGTTATGTGGAAGAGTGTGAAGTGCTGGGAAGAGATTTTATTTCATATCCTCCTGGTAGCTTTTAGAGACATACGCTGCCATGCAGTTCATGAACAAACTTTCTTCCAGGGTTATGCAGGGGAATGAATTTGTTTATTTTATTACTACTTATTATTAATTCTTTTACTTCAGTTGCACTGTATTGGAGGATAAAGCCATCATCTTTATTTTTTCAAGCAGTAAAATTATGACTTTATATTAACCCTATGTTAACATATTGGGAAATGTAGCATTTAACAATTTTTCCTTCTGGTGTTTTCTATATGCAAAACTCTCTCTCAGTACATAGTGAGTTCTGGTGCTGATAATTCAGGTACAGAGAGTCAAGAGGAAAAAGCTGGCTATTTTTTTCTGTTTCAACTTGTCTGTTGAAATCAGAGCTGAATTAATTCCCCCTTTTTCTGCCCAAGATTTCTTAGGTGACCACTTGTGAGCCTCCTGACTGCTTCATATTCCTTTTACTTCTTTTAAGAAGACCTTCAATTCCCCCATCTCCATCTTCTTTTTGTTTCCCCGCAACATAAACAATAGGACTAAAAGAAGTGGCTACAGCATGTGGATATTGAGGTGTATCAGATTTACCTGAGACTGTATCAGGTTACTCCTTGTTCTCCAGGCACCTACAGTTGGCACTAAAAAACTGGTCTTGTGACTCTTATCTTCAAGAAATAGTGCTTTGTGGTTTATATGCCAAGTGTTAGAGAGTTCATTGCTTAACTTTTATTTCTCCTGATCATAACAAAATTTCTCAGATAGTGTTTTGCAGCTTAACAGTGTTTAATAATCTTTCTGGTTAAGCAGATTAATCCTAGTTGGATTTACTAATCTGGGGAGGAAAATCTGCCAAAGATGCATAGCAGAGTATTTCCTAACTTCTTTTGTGTGAAGACTGTGATTATTTCTTTTCTCCTCCACAGACACATCTTGAGTGAGCTCTGAGAAAATACTAATCTCTTAAATGAACTGTAGTTAGCTGAAGGGATTGAGGGAAACCAAATCATTCTGTGGTTGACAAGGGGACATGGGATTTTGTATGGATGTAAATCTGCTGCTGGATTTGGGCTTCCACATTAACTGGATGCTAGTTCTACTAATAGAGTCATTGTCCCTATTAGCAGTTTCAATTAGTGGTTTCGTTGTAGAAGACAATATTTAGACAACTGATGCTAGACAGACTAAACTTCCTTTTCCACTGAAGTACTTGTAGGAAGTGGTACTTCTGAAGTGTGTGCCCTTTTGTTCAAGTTTATCCATCTTCTGGAAGACCTGGAGGCTTGAGGCCCTAGGTCTATCCAAACCACTTCAGCATCGTTCTTCTACCACTATTCTTGTCAGTAAACTAGTAGAGCTGCAAGGATGTTGAAATCCATTGGTCAAACAGCAAAAGCTTGAATGTAAGATTTCTTGATAAAGGTTCTCTTCCACGCACCTGTTTGCGTGGTATTGTTGTTTGCCTTAATGATAAAATCTTTTAAACACAGTATATATTTTAGAAGATCCTCTCCTCATGTATCCTGGATCTCTTGCTTGATCTTAAGTTCATAAATCGTGCTCTGCCACAAGCTGTTACCACCTGTGTCACATCTCCTTCCTGATCCATGCTTTCCTGTCATCAAAATTGTAACATTTTGGTATTTCATGTACTTCCATAGCTTGTAAAGAATCCATGGCATGGCAGCATGGCAAAGTAACCCTGCCTCCAGGGTAGACAGTACTGTGCCACAGCTTTTCGTACTTTTTCCATGCGCAGCACCATCGCAGCTAGAGTTTTCATGAGAAACCTTATCTAGATTAACATCAAATCCTATTCACAATGAACCACAGAAAGCAGAACCCTAAGCTAAATACACTTAGGAAGAAAAATACTTCAGCGCTTCACAGCTTTTTGAATTGGAAACTTGGAGATCTTGTTATGATGGATTCAAGATTTCCAGCTGTGACACCGTGACCTGCTGTTTCATTTCGGTGATATCACTTCATAGGATATAAGCAACTTAAAGTTTCCCAGGACATCATAATGCTGTTGAATAAACAAATAAACTAGGTCTTACATTGCAACTCTGGACTCAGATCGGTTAAAACAGATCAGTTAAAATGCTTCTGAATGTGTACATCTCCTGGCGTGCTCAGGTTCTGTGAGCCACTCAGTTTGGTATGGGAAAACATCAGGACACTTCTGAGGTACCTTCCTCCTAATTCATACTAGAAGACTGAAGAAGGCCCCATGTGATTGTTCAAATGTAATAGTGAAGTTTAAGGCAGATTTGGGGAAACTGGGGAAAGATGTGTTGGGGGATACAAGACCTCTGTAAGGATAAGGAAAAGCTTCCCCGGGCAGGCTCCAGAAGGTCCTCTGCTTTTGGTAACTACCTTCCCTATGTGGAGCTGCTGCAAAAAGTCCCCTCTCTGAACCTGTTTGTGCCAGATGAGGAAAAAATAAAGTAGGGCAGGAAACGTGGTGGATTTAAGATTACAAATAAGCATTGTGTTTGGCTGTCATCCTTTTCCAGACATGTCACGTGTAGTTTTGTGGAGTGGAGATATTCCTATGAAATTCAAACTAGTTACTCTGTATTTAGTTGGTGGTGGTGTCAGTGCCCTACACAACCTGCCTCCCTTGTGAGCTTCTGCAGGTGCTTTGCAGGCATGTGGAATTAATATAAACTGCACAGGTGGAAGGTGATGATAGCCAAGGTCAGTTGTGTTCCTGAGTGAGCCTCATGCAGCTGGGACAGTATTTAAGACCTGGCACTGGATTTGAACTAATGTCTTCCATCTTCAAACTAGGAAGAGTGTGGCTGTTTATAATATTTCTTATTCAAGCAGAGGAGCCCTGCCGGGTAAGAAAGGGAACACAGGATGGAAAAAGCCAGTGGCTTCAGGATGGGATGGGAAAGAATGAGCTGAAATAAGGTCTTCCTGGTTTGCTTTCTTAATAATAAGTTGCGTTTCTGGAGGCATAGGGAGGAGGGGGCTGTATGGGGGCTATAACAGGAGGACAGTCTCAGATTTCTCACATGGTGTTTATTCTGGCTTTTTTTTACTGCACTTGTTTAAATGTGTCCTATAAAATATTTTCCTTTTGTCGTCTACATATTACCAAAGGCAAAGAGCAGTGATTTTTGAGAATTCAAATGAATGTGAAAGAATATCTACCAAAATAATAATAATAATAAAGGCAATCCGAGTGAAGAAAGGAGAGTTATGAAGGTAACTTATTTCCCTGGGACAAACTGAACAAGCAAGTAAGTAGAACAATTTCAGAAGTTAGAGCCTGCTACTTTCTCTAAAGAAAGATTTTTTTTCAAGCCCGCTGCATTGTGAAGAAATGGATTTTCAGGGTTAGAAAATCCTGAGCCATGTAACTGAGACACCTGAGAAACATCATAGTGTGCGTATTGCACAGACAGTGGAAAATCACCAGCGTGCTCCTGAGCAGCCCCACACCTCCAGAGCAAGTCCGGGGTTTGCGGCGGGGGGAGCTGGGGGCTGCAAGTTAACCTTGGCTGAAATTGTAACTGGATGTTCTGGAGACTCTGCAACAGAAACTGATTGTATCTTGTGGATAGATAAAAGTGGATGGACAGAAACATTTCTCTTCTAGCGAAGTTTTGCCGGGAGATGTAATTTACTGCAAATCAGGGGAGTAACTTTTTCCTCTAAAGATTAGGCTGTTATAAGAAATATAGAGGTGCTTTTATAGTAGGATGACTTTTCAGGGCTGTAACCATGGAGCAGCACACTCCGATGCTGATGCAATTAACCTCCTCACTGCTGTAAGAAAGCACGTGCACTCCGACAACAAATTTCGTCTGAAAATATTCCCTTTTTCAGGCATTGCTACTTTGTTTGTCTATCTCATTCATATGCTGACATCCAGCTGGATGAAGCAAATGCTGTGCACGAGGAGTTCTTAAGTCCTGATGTGGACACCAGAATATTTTTGTACATCACCTCTTTACGGCCCTCAGTGGAAAGGAAAAGAGACACCAGGGGAGGTACGATAAATAATGCTCACATCAGTTTGGAGAGGGTGGTAGACACTGCAGGATTTACCTCATTTCTGGCAGCTAGACATTGTTTTAAGACACAAAGTATGTGGGACAGAGAAGGTGATGTTCTCACACATCTTCCTTCAGAGATTTTCATTAAATGTCTGTTAATTTATTTGTTAATCCCTTCAATGAAGTGCTGTAGTAGAAAGGTTTTCTCTTCAAACCCTTTAAAATGCCTTTTGATTATCTCCACTGAATTCAGAGCCTCAGACAGTGTTTTTGTTGATCCAATTTAAAGATTAGCTCTGTCTTTTAAATTCAGTAAAATTATAGATGTGAGATGGATACAGACCTGTCTAAATGTGAACAAAACTTGGTGCATAGGCTGCACTTCTTTTCAGATGCATGTGCTGTGAGGTAGTGTGTATGCGCAGCCATATATCGACCAGCAGGCAGATATGCCCTTTTCAGGCTGTCTCTCAGTGAATGACAGTGCATTGTTGCTTACCAAGCTCACTTGCCGGAGTTGCTGTGAAAGGGTCACTGAAAGAAAAAAAAAGAATTACCCAGACATTGTTTACTGATTGCCAGCTGATACAATACTGTTCATTGAATCCCAGGCTATTAAAGTCCTGAAGAAACATTGCTATGAACAAGTTCTGACCTAAATGTTTTCTCTTTTCATTTAAGCTTTTATAAAACCCCATTCAAAGGACATTCTAATGGAAATAAAGCATTAAGTCTTAATCTCTAGTGGAAGTTACCCAAGCAAAACATCTAATAGAGGCAGACATTTCAAACTGCTTTCACTGATGTGCCAAGATCAGAGGAACTCTTCAGGATTTCAGTTTTACTTCGCCCTGGGAATGGCATTTTTTGGCTATTTTAAATGAGCTGTGCTACACTAAAAAAAACAAACAAACAAAAAAAAAACTAGAAATGCTCCAAGAAGAGGAAATCCTTTTTCCTTGCTAATACTACTTCTGAGCACATTCACCTGTGTTTTCCTTCCTTCCTTTCTTTCATATAGATTGAGAGACCTTCTGCCTATCATCAAATTTTGCAGCACCTAGCTATGCAGCAACAAGTACTATGCTGACAGAGGCACACAGAGTGGAAGACAATCCCTTTTGACACTCCATGACCATTTTGTCAAACCTGGTTGGTAAACCTGAACAACATGGCCCTGAAATTGCAGAAGCATTCTGTTACTGAAGTTGTTTCAGTATCTCCTGACTCCTGAAGAGTAATGCAGGAAAGAAAAGGAAACTGAGATAGCTTACGGTTAATTTACGTTTTACCAGCATATCTGTAGGGTTTCTTGAATATACTTTTTTTTTTTTTAAATAATACTTCTCTAAAAATTGAAGACATAACAGTCTGAAGAGATATTTCGTATTCAAACTTGCACACAGAATTAGTTCGTGCATAAAAATAAATCTTGTTCTATTGCCAGAAGTTAATCCTGGTGCTATGTGCCCACCAGTCATTCCATTCCAAAAATGAATTTTGCCTTTCCTTTGAACTCAAGTTCTGGGTAACTGTTTTTTCCTGGCCCTTGAAGCTGACCCTCACAGAACAACATGCCATCATCTTGCGATGTATCATGCTTGCAGAGAGCTTGGGATGGAGTTAAATGTTTTGTTGGTCATTGAATAAACCAAGATTTTCCCAACAATTATTATTTTTTTTCTCTGATAATCACCAGTGACTTTAAAAAAACAAACTGTTCTTGGATTCAAAAGACCATCTCTCAGAGGAGTTAACGTAATGGCTGTGATGCAGATGGCCAAGTGTTCTTTCTTAGTTTAGTCCTTGCTTAACTGCTTTCTTCAAAGTTGAATACGCTTGGATGTATTCTTTGGCATTTGAATGTTAGGAAATGGAAAATTAAAAATAATAATGTAGGAAATTCCCATCTGGGAAATCTGTTATGTATTCAAAGCACCTTAAATCGCAATCTTGCACTCTGTGGCCTTGACACATGCTGTACCTAAAGATCAAGCCTGTATTTGAGCTTTCCCAAGACATTTGTCGAGGGGGTGGAAGGCCTCAAAGGGGGTGAATTGAGCCCTGCCTAACTCCATTGGACTCAGTAGTTCTGGCATCTTGTCCTTGTGCAGATCTTCCTTTCCAAAGGGATGGGAACATAGAATATTCCTTGACTCTAATTTCATGTCCACTATCATGTTTGCCCCTTTAATACCTGTGCAGAAAATAATCACAGCAGTGAGAAAAGGTGCAGAACAGATGCCTGTTAGATGGTCATCAGAAATGGTCTGTGACTTGTGGAAAGAAATAAAAGGAATCTATGGAAAAATCAGTATTGGGAGCAACATGAAGACTGGAAGAGAAACTCTCACAGTAGATGCCAGAAAGTTATTCAGCTGTCTTCTAGAAAAGGTGAAAATACAAGCATTGCTATCCAAAGCGTAGGTCTCACAGAAATCTCAGTCATGATGTTAGCTGTGTGAGCAGTTTATGAGCAGCTGAATGAAAACAAAGCCAACATTTCCCTTCCTAGGGAACTGTAAGTCTGGGAGAGCAGCAGCCAAGGAAAGCCTGCAGAAATATCATGCAGTCTTGCTTGAAGCTGGGAGGGAGAAAGAATTCTCAGGGTTCTCCTGGAAGAAGGCTTGGCAGCAAAGGTGGTGCTTCCTCTTAGTGCTCTTAGTGCTTAAGAGTTCTGAAGTCAATAAATGCAGAGGTCAGAAGGAGAGGAAGCTAGTGGTAATATACAATATCTGTACGGGAGTAGAGTGACATAAAATCCTTCTCTCTGGCAAATTGACAGGAAAGATATTAGGGACATCTGTGGGATATTCCTCACATGAGCCAGGTATCCAGGAAGGAATTCTGCTTTCATGGTCTCCTAGATGAGTAGTACTACAGCCTGTACTATAACTAAATGAATCTCTGGTTGTACCAAATCACTTATTGAAGTTGCTTGTCTGCAGGTCATCAAGAGCATTTGAAAGCAATGCTTTTATGTAATTTTTCTTTTTTCTCTGTGGTGACGTGAGATCCAGAAATAAGCAGTATTCAGGTTTAAGAAGAAGCTAAAATCTTACTTCCGTTTCTTCTCAACTTTCAGTTCATTTTTTTTAAATGATTCCTTGTTGTATTTTTGAACCACTACAGGGTGAAAAGTTGGTCTTTCCCCTGAGTTTGTGCACATGAAGTTAATTAAACAGTTCTACAGAAAATGTGTTACTTCAGTTTTACATATTTGAATACTTAGCAAATAAAAAAAAACCCTAAAAGTAAGTTGTGAATATAATCTTGCTCTTCTGCACTGTTAGTCGTGGCTAAGAGCTTTCTGGTGCTATCCAGCAGCCATGAAGTACGTGGGCAGTGCAGCTGACAGACTGGTTCTCAATACAGTGAGTTTTTTATTTGTCATTCACTCGTGTTGAATTCAGCAGTTTTAGACTTCTTTTCTAAAGATGTCATTAGACTTCAGCCTTTGCATTTCTGTAGGTTACTATGACTTTCAGTTTTTCTGCTTCTCCTGCTTTTCATGTCTTCTCCCTAATCAGATGCTTATATCACCTGTGGCTTCACGTCCCTGTGGGTCTCAAAGACTATAAGATTTCTGAGGTCAGGCACTTTGCATTTCACCTTCTTTGCAATCCTTGAAAATGGACTCGAGCTTTCTCCTTGAGCCTTTCAAGCCATGAACCGTATCCTGTGTTAGAACAAACTGATACAACTTCACCAAAATAAGTGCTTCATCTGACGTAAAGCGGTGCTAATTTAATTTTACCCATTCCTGAAACTATCTTGCAGGGCTCCTCTTGGGGATCTTGGGCTTCTGGGAGGGAGATTTTTGGTTTTGTTGTCTGTTGGTTTTTGCCAGTTGTACATTTCCAGTGATGCTGCTCCCTCCTTCAGCCCTGATCACCACCACAGGCCCGCCAAACCTCAGGCAGAGATATCAAATGTCAGTCAAAGGCCACAGCAGAAAGCTGGGTTTTCTGTTGTTGAGGTTTGGGTTGTTTTTCTTCTGGGCTAGGGTGTATTTTTGGAGCAGGAGTAAATATGTTCCTGTCATACCAGTAAAAACATGCCTTTGTTTTTTGAGGTCTGTCTCTTTTTGAACATTTTGCATTAAACACAGTGAGCACTCTTGAAGTTGGCCTAGAAAAGGTATTGATTTGTTTCTTCATCGTACAAAGGTCCCAGTTCTGCTGAGGAAGAGCTTTGGGTGAGCTCTCTACCAGTGCTGCAGACTGTCAGGGCATTTAGCTGTATCGTGATAGTGTTTTTTTTTTTTTTTTTCAAATCTATAAGCAAGTTTCCTCCTGTAGTTCAATAAATTACTTACCTGTAAGTAAAAGTACTCCTGGCAGTTCTTTGCTGCTTTCCCTCACATACAACCACAAGTATCTGTTGTTGGAGAAATAATGAGAAAGTTAATCCTTTACCGCAGGGAAGTACTGTACTCCTGCAATACCTAAATCTTGTGAAATAAGCTGTGTGCCGAGCATGCTAATTCTACCAATTGATTTAAGAAACTGGCACAGAATTTAACATGTAACTCAGCCCTGCAACCTAGCAAGAAGCATCAGAGCCTCCATCCTCTGCAGTGAACTGTCTTGCTTTTTTTTGCTGTTGGATCTTTGAAACAAGGAATGTAGGAACACAGAGAGGAGAATATGATGGCTAACCAAAATTTTGGATGCCCCTGAGCAACCGATGTGAAATAGCAGTGAAAAGCCTAAGGTGCTTTTAGGGCACGCTAAACAAAGTATTTTTAGAAGATAGGGAAGTACCCAAGCCATTAGATGCGGCAAGGATAAAGTTTCAAATGTATGGTTGAGAATACTTAGCTTGACAAAAAGCTTAATTTGAATTCAGACAGGTGTAGACAAGGATTAGCACACTGCTTGGAAGAAAGGAGTGGATTAAACGTTTTCCTGTCACTCCTTACTAAGAGATAAAAAAGACCTTGATATGTTTAGCCTGGCAGGCAGAAGCTTAAAAGAGGATAGGACAACTGTTTGTAAATGGATTGAAGGGTTATATATCAAGGAGGGAAAAATCCTATGCAAGAAGATAGTATTAGCCCCAGATCAAGTGTTTATTATCTAATCATGAATACATTTAGGCTGGAAACTGGAAGGTTCCTAAAGACTTCCAGAGAGCTGCTTCAGGCAGTACCAGAGAGAGCGAGAAGCCCAAATCACTGGAAGATCGAGCAAGATATGCTTATGGAAGGAACTGTGCAACTAATTTAGAGAATTCCCAGAGATAAGAATCCATGTATCTCTGCTAGGTTCAAAAGAAAACTAGATCACTGCTTGCACTGTATTTATCTTTTGGTAATCCCATGCTTAGACGACTGCCCCTTTCTTGTAGGGATCAGCAGAGATTTGTTCCCCTCAAACTGTTCCACAAACTCTGTTTAAAGGATTTCATGCTTATTACAGGGATGTAACGTACCAGTAGTGCCTTCAGTCTCTCTTTTGCTCTCTGTGGGATACAACTGTGTTCTGTCTATGGTTACCAATACTGGGCAAGGCAGCATGTGGGAGATTTTACCTGGGCATCCGTTGCCTGCTGTCCTGGGATTGTAGAATGGTTGTTTAGCCCTGCAAAAATGGAGAGATGCTGATTTCTATTTTTCTTCAAAAGGTGCTGGTCATCCAGTAGTGCTCCCCCACCCTCTGTTTATACAGACAGCTTATGTCTTTAAAAACTATTTATTTTGTTGTTTTGAACATTTCACAAGACACATCACTGTTTACTCAAGCAAAGGCCTGGAGTACAACTGTCATGCTGTACTGACTGAGTCCAAATATATTTTGTCTCAGTTATTCTTCCTTTCCGGTATATTTAAAAAAAAAAAAAAAAAGATACCATGGGAGAGGAGCACTCTCTGGATTCTTTCCATGTTCATTGTGTCCCAGTCATGGCAGAGGTGTGTGAGGACAGCAGGAGGGGACCCACTTCCTCAGAATACGCAGGCAAGGAGCCGAGCTGGTTACTTTCCTTTTCTGGTGGCTTTTGGACTTTGACTTTTGTCCAGGTGAAGTAGCTATGAAACCTGGACAAGTCATACTTTTATCTACAAGTTTACATTGCTCAACAGTGCATAGTTAATTCCTTTCTTTTTATGTAGAGTTTGTTTGTTGTTTAAAATCACTTGCTGTGTAGCCAGCTGCTGTGCGTGCTTTAAGCTGAGAGACGAATCAATCATAGAGTTGTAGAATGACTTGGCTTGGAAGGGACCTTAAAGATCATCTACTTCCAACCCCCTGCCATTTGCAGGGTTGCCAACTACTAGATCAGACACTAGATGAAAACCTTCTGCCAACTACAAAGTCTCATTGCTGTACTTTTCCTTGCAACCTTTCATACAGTCATGCTGTTGTTATGGTGCAGAGAATCCAGCAAGGCTATAATCACCATTAAAGAGGGTGTTTGGTTTATGTTTAGTTTGGGTTGTGCTATTTTAGGTCAGATAGGAAAATATTTATGTCAGTTTTTTTTAGGACAGGAATCATCTTTTCTGTTTACATTTGTGGAGTGAACACAGCCAGGTCCGTGGAGTGTCTGGTGCTCCTGTACAACAGTACACAAGTCTTTGCGTTCTTACTTTTCTCATCCCTTGTTACTTTGGTCAGCAGGTAAGCAGATTTCATCTGACTGAGCCCTGACTCAGCAGAGAGCTGCTTGTCCCCTCTTGCAGCCTTTGCCTCAAAGGAAGGAGGTGTTTGCTGGGATCTTCTATCTTTATGGAGATCTCCTGCACCACTGTAGGAATCTGGGACTGCCTCGGTCTGAACGTGGCTAAAACTGCTGCTGTGGTTGGAAGCCATTAGGAAATGCAAAGCTGGGTAGATATACAACACTGTTTCATCATCAAAGCACCTGAAGACGACTGTATTTCCATGTGTAGTACAGAGACCTGTGTCTATTCCTAGACAGATATCTTTCCTCTGAGGATGAACTACTTGCATTCTGCAAACAGATGCTTGGAGGAACAAGGAGGGAAGGAGAGGGATGTGTGTGTTGTCACACGGCAGGTAACAGTGTCATAGTACAGTCGGGTGCTGTTGACCTTATTTCTCATGCAAGTGCTGATGAATTACTGATTTTTGTTTAAAAGAAAAATAAAACAAAACCTTGGCAATCCAGTATCCAAAGGGTTTCAAAACTTTATTGTACGAGCCAAATATTTCCAGCTGTTGTTGCCTTCCACTTATTTCCCACAGCATCTTGGCCTGGGTCTGCTAATGATCTTTCGTTGTTGATGGCATGAGATATTAGCTGAGCCAATGTTTATGCTTCGCAGAAGGATATCCCTCTAGCCTTACTTCATTAATGATTTTAAAGCCTGTTAACCTGTTTATCTTCAAAGGATGGAAGCTTTTAATGCTAAATAACTTGGGCAGAATTTATATAGATTTGGATAATGAGTACAAATGGATATCAGTCTCCAGCTTGTGTTATAAACTGGGAGATACCGCACATAGAGTTCAGTTGCTACATACTGAGGTGAGTAAGGTTAGACTGTGTACATGGGTGTTTCAAGCAGCATCACATCTGCTAACTCCAACCCACTGAGTGTTTCCATCTTCAAAGGAAGCGATTGCTCAGATACTTGATAGTGGGAGATTTGGTGATTGTTTAATGTATTTTCTGTGATCATCTGTGTGTTGCCTTGTGGCATAGTGTAACTTACTGAGCAGTTTAATTTAAATGTAAAGCAACAGGAAATATCTTTGCAATTGTGGGATCAGCTGCTTTCTCTTGTGAGACTTCATAAAACCGTATACACAGAGCAGTTGTAAAGTTTACTTGTATAATTTCTTGTATATCATCCTAAAGTTCTTTCTTAGAGTTGATGTCAAGTTGTCCAAAACCACAGCCTGGCTGGTTTTTTTTGTTATTGTTTTGGATTTCAAATAAGTCTTTAGAGATCTTAAAAGTGAAGGAGGTTTTGCTTTAATTGTATTTTCCACCATTCAGGCTGGTTCTGCTTGCATTTTAAATTTCCTTTTGTTCTGGCAATGAAAACATCATCACCCAAACTTGGTTGTTAATTGTTGTAAACATTTACTTAGAGCTTTGCAGTTACTAGTGAATTAATTTTCCTAATGCTCAGGAGTGTTATGAGTATCTTAGAGCTCAGAGGTGTTGATGAGACATACCTAAGGCCATAAAGTGTGTCAGCAGTGTAGATGAGGATTTAATTTGAGAGCCTTCCTTGACTCACTGCAGTTAATGTGCTTGTGTCAGTCTGCGGGCTTTGCGTATGAGCCAGAATTTGCAATGCTGTAGAGATTACATCTTTTTTCATATTGTTCTAAAACAGCTCTTTCAGGCTGTGTTCATTTTCCTTTGAGAAGTGGATATTTTTAAAAGGTTGCTTCTAGATAACTGATATGCTAATTTTGAATGAAAGGAAGCCTGATTTACAGCTAGAACAAAGCATTAGCTATTCCAGTAGCAGCCCTACAAGTTAAGACTCCAAGAGATGAAAGTCTTCTCCCACAGACCAGGTGGAGAGAGATGACCTGTTCTCATTTCCACTTGCCTGCCTGCAGAGAATCCCAGAAGCAGTTTGTGCTGCTGAATCCTGGGGATGCTCAGCAGATGCTATAAGTCAGAGCCAAGGGCACCACAGCCAGGAGGCAACCGACATCCTGGCCGATGTGTGTGAATGCAGCCTCAGAACTAACAGATTCATTACTTTAATGAGTTTCTAATGATCCTCTTGGAGCCAGCACGGGCAGATTCTACACAAGAGGCCTGCTGGCACTCCAATTCCCAAATACAGTGCCCCACTCCTAGAAAGATGAGGAACAAATCCTTCCTTTAATTCTAAAAACGACTTAAAAAACAAAAGTGCCAACTCAAGAAACTGTCACTGGCTTTGTCATCAGTAGCTCATAGCTGGTAGTCAGAACGGAGTATAAGGCATTGCACTGAAATGTGATAGAAGTAGCAGCTCACTGGGATATAAGGTACTTCTGCTTCATATTTGCATTCATCAGCTGTGTTTCTGCTGTTAAAGGTTGCTGATTCAGGAATACTCTGCATTCGCAGCCTGGACTTATGCTTAGGTGCATGTCTTTATGGCTACGATGCTCTTTTTGTTTGCTTTGACAAGTTCACTTGAGTTTGCTTTGGTCTCTGCTTCAGAACTCTAGGCAAAACTAAAAAATTGTTAGAAGAGAAATATGGGATGGATGGGGAACCGATTTTCCAATCCCTTATTAGTTTTCCTTGCTGTATCTCTCAGCAGCTTTCCCAGATGTTGCTGAATGAAATCTACAGCTCAAAAATGCAGAGCTCGGTTTTGTAGGTGAACATGTTGTTTAAAGGCTATTTGCTTGAGTGAGGTAACACTGCCAACTAGTGGAATGATTCCTCGCAGGGATGAGAAGGTATCCAGACCAAAAAAAAAGCATTTTAATAAAAATACATGTAAATCATAACAGCTGTTAGAACAATCTCACGAGTATGTTTTCTGACAGGGAAAAGATTGTGTTCATGAAATAAGGCATTTCAATTGGTGGTACTACAAGCATATCATTAGATTAATGGCAGGGTGATCTTTGTGCGCTAGAACACCATTAGGATTTTTCTTTTCTACAAATCAATTAATCTCACTCATAGTCTTACCACTTGTGCTAGTGGTTTCAAAGTGTGAGAAAAGAGCACATATTATGCCTATCTTATTTTTGCAGTAATATTTTGGGTTTTCATTCCTAAAACCATATATATGCAGGGAGACTTAAACAACTCACTCTGGCTCCTGTTTAAAAGCAAAGGCTTATTCTATAACGACAAGGTATATTTGTCCAAAAGAGCACTGAAAGCTTTTTTTCTCCTCCCTCAGTCTTAGTTTTAAATGTATGTCACCTACCAGAGTTCTTGAGATGTTGTGCCACAAGTTTCTTTTAGACAGTGTGCTCCAAATATTCACTTATTTCAGAACACTCACATGCCAAATAACAACTTGATTTCATTAGGTTATATATGAAATGTCCCAGATTGGGAAGGCAGATTTCACAATGTCAGATGAGCGTTTTCAGAGTTGGCCGTCTGTAAGTCCTCTGTCTTCCAAACCTACTGCTCTCCTGATGCACTCTGTTTCTAGCAGCACCCTGACATTGGGGTACTTATTCTTTTGGTGCTAAGCTATGAGAAATATTCCTGTATTTTTCTGAGTGATTGGCCTGACTACCTGCCTGCCTAACATTTGAAAGGCAAGCTCTCCGTGTCTTATCAGTGTTTATAATTATTAATATTGTGTTCCTAACAATTTTGAGCCTATCTATATTATTCATCATGTTTTATGGCTTCTGCAAATAGTAGTGACCTTATATGTTCTGTGAAGTCAGCTAATTTGCCTATGCCTCTTATTCCTGGCAAATACAGCACAGTCATCTGTATTAAATTGCTTCCAAAGGCTAGCCCAATTTATTTCTCTGTTGCTTAATGAACTTTGGATCAGCTCTGTGATCTCCTGCATTTAGCCATGATGCTGAGGTTAGAAGCTCAAATTCTCTTTGCCATAGAAAAATATGGATCAAGCCTAAAGAAAATATTTGGGGGGATAGTTCTGTTCTGCAGTAAAGTTCCAAATCTGTAAACTCTGTAACCATAGCTCGTTTACTTATTTCTACATTCATCTGTGACTGTTTTGAAGATCATATGCAAACAACCTTCACAGAAACAGCTTTCTAGAATTAGTGCTGAATTTGGAAATCCTCTATGTTGCTTGTTTCTTGCCCCTCTTCAGACTTGTTTTTTGCTTCTAGACTCCCAGCTTCATGATTTGCATATTGCTTTCATTACTCACATCTCTTTATTTTTTAGTTTTTATTTTTAGCTCAGAGACATTAAACACTGACTGCATTTGTGGATAAGATGTACTCTCTGCTTTCTTGCCTTTTGTAGCCTAAAGGCAGCATAACTTCATGATTAAGCCTTAGGTAAAATGTAGAAAGAAAACTGCTCCGTGAACTCAGCAGCACTAACTATTAACTACGCAAGTGGTTATTTTTAAGTAAGAAGGAAGGCGGAAAATGATTAACATCTTTTTCTCACCTGTACTGATACATAGCTTTTATGGAGGCAGGAGGACAGAGAGGAAAGAAAGATGTACTATTGCTTTCTGTGATTTTTCCACCTCTAGTCTGAAAGAGAGGAATTCAGAACAAGTCTCCTTCCATCACAGTTTTTGTGTCTCTTTCTCCCTTCTCTCCTGACCTTACATTACCAGCAAGATTACAGAGAAGGAGGGAGTAGAAGCTGTTCTCCGTTGACCATTCTTCTCTCCATTGTAGCCTTTCTTCTTTGCTTCCCCTGGCAGAAGAACGCTGCTTTCTTGCTTTTGGGGTTTCTCAGTTGCTAGGAATTCAAAATATTTGTGGCTTTAAAAAAATAATTTTGGAAATTGCATCAGTGCTGAGGCCCTGGGGCTGGAAATGCCAAGCGTTACCTAAGTGGAATACTTGGCAGACAAGCGTAACATCGTGTGTTGGGAGACAAACCTGGGGCATGAGGAGCCAAGCTCCAAGGGTAGAAGGGCCCCCCAGCATTTTCTGAGTCAGAGTCAGGCCTTCAAGAAAAGCAGCCCACACACAGATTCTGGTGACAGAAGGAAACCAAAGATAACATGGATAGGTGAGCAGATGAGGAGCAAAATTTTCTTGGTAGAAAGAAAAGAGATTCTTGAAGAAGGACTAAAGCTGTGGGAGGAATTGTCCCTTCCTCACATGGGCATAACGTGCATTCTCAAGGGACGCACAAACTAAGGGAATCTTGCCATCTCTAGGGAAGGCTTAAGATGTTAATATTCCTGTTTTCTTTGACATGTAAAGGAAATATTGCTTTTTGTCTTAAAACTGATACTTCAGTAATGCCAACAAAAGAAAATGTAAATCGCATGTGTTAATGAGGAAAGTAGTCTATGCATGTGACTTCTATGAGAGAATCTGAAGTAGTCAAGTGTGTCCTAGCTATTTGCTGTATATGTTCGAAATTCGTATGTTTTTGAAAGATTTTGATTTTTGATATTTTTGATCAAAGTAACTGTACCCAGTTCGCAGTTCTCTGTGTGCTTGACGTGCAACAGGTTTGCAAGCAAAAAGGTATCATAAAGGTATCATATCACCAAAAGGTGTTCACAAAGACTCCCATTAAACAGCTCCCTGTCTAGCGTAGCTACATAAATTCACAAACTAGCTAACCCCAACTCCCTGATACCTTGCAAAATGGTAGCATGTATGGTACATGTTACGTACATGGTTGTTTCTATGTGCACTGGAACACTATGTTTAAAAAAGATGAATTACAGTGCAGATAATGGTTCTTTATTACTGCTGTTTTCATTGCAGACTCTGATTGAGCTTTCTGTAACGGGTTAGCAATGCCTGGATTTGAACAAGAGCTTGAAATTTTCCAAAGTATTCAGGTATTGAAATTTTGCCTGGATTTCTTCTTTTGCTTTCTTCAGCTGAAGAGGCAAGCAAGGAACCAGGAGGAAGGTTCAGAGGCTGAGGAATAACAGAGAAAGTAAAAAATTTTTGATGAAGAACACAGCAGAATAAGATCTTTAAAATAGTACTTCCAATGAAACAGGCATGTTCCTGCTACAAATAACTCCATCATACACTGATAATATACTCCAGCATACATTACTACCACACATTACACCCACACTTGAAAGCTACGATTAAAGCATTGCACTGCTGTATAAGTCTACACGAGCAACAAAAACTGGAGCAGTGCTCCAATATCCAAATAATCAATGTTTGCAACATCTACGTTGACTTGCTTGTTCAAGTAGTAAAGTAGTGCTCCTGTCAGTATATTGACAAACAAGTTGCTTTGCTCTTCCTTCAGAATTTGGATGGTTACTGATAAAAAATACACTTCTTCAGCCATCCTGACTAGTTTCTGTTTTCTCCAGCAAAAGAATTTTACATTATCAAGAAATCTTATTCAAACTGGAAAGAAACTGGGTATTAGCCTCTCATGCTGTCCTTGCTAACTGCCACATGGCAGTTTATGCAATGGCTCCTCCACACTAACTGAGAAGGTTTGGCTAGAACTGTACAGGATTAGTCACTGTCAGTGATGGAAAAATGTTCAAGGATATATTCATAAATATTGCTCAGTGCCATTTTGCAACAATATATGTGAAAGAATTTTCCTGTTACTATCATAATGTCTTGCAAATAACACCAGCCTGCTGCAGTGCAGTTGTTCATACACAGCTCTGGGGAAAATTTTATTGCCAGTTTTGCAATCTTCTCAAAATCCAAACCAGGAATTTCCCCTGTTGGTTCTGCTAGGTCTCTGATGGCTTGCCTCATTCTCTTCCCAAGAACCTGAGGTTCCAGGGCCCCATTTCTTGCTGTCTAGAGATGGAGCACAAATGTGACACATGTGCTTCTCCGGGTGATTAGGACAACACAAGTGTAATGCAGACCTGTAAGGTAAGTTCTGCACTGATGCCTTTCCACCATTCCAGGGACTGGCTCAGGGAAACACAGATCTCCAAAGTTTTGTGTCACTCTTCTACCTCTAGATGAATTCTCTTCTCCACTGTCTACTTCTATGATGAATTAGGGCAGATACTTGCAAAGTATTTTCTTGGTAAGTATGACTATCTTCTTCTTCACCTCACTATTTTCTTTTGAATACCATTTCGTTCTTGTTGAGGTAATGGTAAGTGCAGGCTGAGCTTTTGAAATCATGGTTAAATGTAGAGGTCTTAGCCCTTCCTTTTGTCCTGAAAAGTCGGTCAAAGAATGCTTTAGCTGACCACCCAGCTACTGAGGAAGGACATGGAAGAGATGGGCACATCACCAAAGCTGAGGAAGAACTTAAACGCTGCAGCGGGTTGGTGGCCTGAGGCAGGGATGCAGGAGGGAGAGAAGCTGCAGATAAGGGTGAGCAAATGTATGGGATGGGATGAACTGGAAAAGAATTTGGGAGCAGGATAGAAAATTGAGGTTGGAGGGAAGAGTGAGAATGTAGTGGTATGAGGTTCCACAGTGGATTGTGGGATCAGGATGAAGAATTTGAAACAAGAGGATCTAATGGGGAGAGGCTCTTGAATGGGAGAATCTGTGCATTCTGTGGTTAACTTATGGAACAGGTGAGAGGAGGGGGCTTGGAGTCTTGAAAAGGAGCGGTGAGAAGGGATTTGGGATAGGAGGAAAGCTGGAAGGAAAGGGAGTGATTAGGACAAAAGCAGAAGTTGTAGAGTGGAAGTAATTAGGCCATTCCAACTCACAGTGGCTCACTGTATACAGGTAGGTGAGGAATATGACTGGGACAGAAGAGGGAATGTACTGGTAACCCGTAGTGTGGGTCAGAGGCAGGACAAGTTAAGAGGATGCTCGAGGCACCTATGACTTAGGAGTAACTATGATTATAATCGGTCTGTACTTGTCCCTATTCATCCTCCCTTCTCAGAAACCTTGAAGCAGAACTCAGGAAAAAGAAATATCTAGACTCACTTCCTTGCCTCTCCCCTGCCCCTTCCACTTGCTCAGACTATCAGGAGTGTCCTGAGGAACCCTTTTGCCACCCTCCTTCTCTCACACTGTGAAGGAGGCACACCAAGCAACACAGCAGAAACTCAAACTCACAAAGTCCAAAGTTCTTGCTGCTTCCCATTCCCTGTAAGGGAATATTTGATCTTTGGTTGACTGCTTCCTTTAGGTAAACTTGGGCTTTGTACACGTGTTCAAACATGCAGAGCACAGTTCAGAGTTATAACAATAGCCTTCATCATGATTTTTTGTTTCTAAATATAAACCATGGTAGCAAGAGATAAGAACAATTTCATCCAGGTTTCTGTACACTCCCATTTTGTCATTACTGCAGGTGCAAAAATACACTAAAAAACATTATGCTTCTATTTTCAGATGACATGCTTCTTGCTAGCAAAGTCTGAATGTGCTTTCATGCATCTGTAGGATTAATTCTACAGAAATTACTAAACTCTGTGTGAATTCCAGTAATTGCAAATGTGGCCTTCTAATATGCTGCTGGGTCATGTGAGAGCAAGATTATGGCCTTGCAAAACCTACTAACAGCAGATACTTCTCTTCCAAAAATTATGTGCCTGTCAAAACCAGATACTGTGCATTGTTTTAATTCCAGCTGTACTCTTTTTCAGTAGAGTAGTATGTTAGGAACACTTGCTAAAAAACAGATTAGGAAGAAATGCCTGTGTATTTGCATGCTCCAGCAAGTTTAAACTGCTCTTAAAAAACAAAGTATTTCTCTGGTCAGGGGACCAGGCAGTTCACATGTAGGCTGCGCCTACAGACATTGCTGTGACTGTAGGAGGAGGCTTTCTTCTTTATCATTAGGCAGTTTCTTTTCAGTTATGTTTCACATTTCAATACTGGTGATTTTAGACAGACTGTTTGTAAAGGCGGAGCAAGAAAGTGAGCAAAACAGCAAATCTTTTATCTGAGAAGCTTAGGCTGTGAATGTACTTTGCAAGTAAGCATTTCTGCTGTTGTCATTGCTGTATGAGGCTCCTGGGCAGAATGTTGATGAAAAATTACCGAAATACATGTCTGTGACCTCAGCAAAGCACACCTGCAGGTTAAGTAATACAAAAAAATATTGCAGACTCTTTTTTCCAGGGCCCAGAGCACAAAAATCAAAGGTTTGCCTTCAGATGGTATGCGATTACCAGGTATGGAGTAAGAAACTCCAATGGGATGCAATTTATACAGCAGCCTGAGGTCTATCTTATTGATCTTACAATATTTTCCTAACTGTTGAGATTCTCATATCCTCTTGGCTTTTATTACTTGCCCTAACTGGTGAGCTGTTAAATAAAATGACATCTACCATTAGGAAAAAAGAAAAAAAAGAAAAAAAACAACAAAAAAAACTTGCAGGTGTTATTGTGTTCATAACTATGACATACAAGATGTGGTGGAAGCCCCATCCCTGCAGACATTCAAGGTCAGGCTGAACCAGGCCCTGAGCACCTTGATCTAGCTGTAGGTATCTTTGTACATTGCAGAGGAGTTGGACTAGGTGGCCTTTAAGAGTCCCTTCCAACTTAAACCATTCTGATATAACCTCCTAAACAATTTGAACAAGACATCTACTGATTTCTTATTTTGCTTTTGTGTAAAGAGCAAAACTATGAATGTTGCATTGCTTAGAATTGAAAATTTATCTACTCAGTGCAATGGGAATTAAAAAGAACAAAATCAAGCAATTTCACCTGAAGATGAATTTCAATACTTGCTTGTCTCTCTTCAGTGAGTGTTGTCCTGTCTACTGTGGACATATTTCTATGAAGCAGATTAATGTCTTTTAGACTAGGGTGCTAATATATTTGCATGGTGATAAACCATATCATCCTATTTTTTTCTTCTATTTATGACTATGCAGTATAAGCTATTACTATTTTTATGTGCTCAAAACTGACAACAGCTCTCACTTACAGACCAAACTTTGCAGCAGAAGCTTAGGTTACTCCAGGAGGCAAAGAGGCCAATTTTGCTCAGTGAACTAATTTTCTAACAGGCTTATAGCACCGTAGATACTGCTTTTTTTATTTTTGTTTTGTTGTTGTTGTTGTTAATAGAAGGAGAAAAGTTTGGACTCAATGGCATCTAAGGCCATATTCAAGTTTACAGTCTGTATTAAATCCACATGCTACATTAAGCCCAGTATCTGTACAATAACACAATGCTAATTGATTGTTTTTTTGTTCTTTTATAGAATCTGGCAGGATATTACAGTCTTTTATATTAGTATAGCAATCTTTTGTATTTCTGGTGTTTCGAGTGTCTCACAGTAAGCTGTTGTTGCAATACAGAACAAGGGACAGAAGCTCTTGATTCAAAACTGTTCTGTAGTAAAAATGCTGAAGGCTTACATGTAGGTATCTATCCAAACACAAATTGTTCCCTTTAACTTCCAACAAAGCTCAGGTTTCCAGGTAGCTGAATGATCAAATGAACCCAGAAAAATGCTCACTGACTTCATACGTCCTGCTCCTGTAAGAAATACCTAGCTGGAGCCTTCAGGATAGTGAATACAAATGAATATGCACATCAGTAAAGTAATAAACATCCTCAGTGTGGTTAGGAACATGAGTTGGGAAAAATCTTTCCGTCTTTTTATATTTCTATGTTCAGTTTTCTGCAAAGTGATACATGGAAAAAGTGAAGCTTTGTTGCCAAACTCTGTATTGATATACATAACCATGACTTTGACCTTTTGAGAAGGTCTATGGACTTCACTGAGCACAGCACAAAACAGTATAGGCTGTTATATCCCTGTAACTAATAGGGATTTCAAGATAGCTATTATCAAGTCAGAAGTATTTGATCAACAAAAAATGACCAGTTATCTAAACATCAGAGTGTGGGATAGATGAGGACAGAATAAAGAATGTAAACCAGCAGAATCGATGAAACATCACAAAGCCAAAGAAATGGGAAAATGATGGAAAAAGTCAGCAAAATCAGAAGTGTCAGAAAGGCAACAAAAGATGTGACAAACAAGTGTTGAAGACTGTTCGCAAAGACAAAGAAGAGTTTTAATACGTGCATTTCAAACAAAAGGTCTGTGAGGGACTGCTCAAGCCAAGGGGAAGTTGTTCATGGAAGAGCTAGATAGTGCTGGGAAACAGAGTTTCTTTGCCTCAGCATTCATTAGGAAGAAAAGGGAGAAACTTTGCAGAACTGAAAGCATTTTTGTAGAGCAAAATCTGGAAAATGACTGAAAATAAAGTCTGCCCACTGAAGCTGACAGAATAGAATAACAGCTCAGCAGAATGGTCCCAGGGCAGCTGGCATCTTCCCTTATACCCCCCCCTAAAAGAGTGTAGAACATAAACAGTGACAAGAGGACAGCAAAGACCCAACTGCAGCATCTGCATTCCCCCGCAGAGTACAGGTTACGTGGAAAAAGATCATTTTTTTACCCAGCCTGTGTACATGGTATGTATTGGCATTCTTTAGTATTCTTTTTGTGTACAAAATCCTTCAGTTAAACTCCAGTTGAAGCCTCCTTCTACTTTCCTTCCTTTTGTTGAGGATTTTTGCTTGGGACAGATAGAATTTGGGCATGCAAAAAGGGAAGGTTTTCTTCTGTTTATATGCCAGCCTTGATGTGGAAAAAGCGCTAACAGGCATCAGCATGTGTGCAAAAATGTGTAAGTTAAAAGCAATGGTAACAAGCCCCTTCTTGCTGATGATTGAAAGCAAAGGTACTAACACATCTGCTAGCATGAGCACTGCAGTGCATGCTTCCGGTCACTGGATACAGGCCCTGACCAAATCCAATGCCCAAGCTTTTTTCTGTAGAAGAGTAAATGTTATCTTAACACTCAATTAAGTCTTAAACTTAAGAAGCATTCTGTTAAATCTGCAGACTACTTCAATGCATGGCTTAATGCATGGCTTTGCTTCATAATTGATTTAGTCTTCCTTTAGTTTCTGACTATTAACTCTTGGTTAGCAAGGCCAGCCTCAAAAGAAAGGGGACAAATTTCTTCCTTCTATGCTTTGCAAAAATCTTTTCCCTGGAAATTAGATCAAGATCCTTCAGCCCTTGTAATCTACGCTGCTGTTCTTTGACACTTGTTTGGCAACTGAGACAGGCAGGATTCAAAACATTATCTTAGAGGTGAAAGGCTACATATCCTGTTAGTGGGAAAACTTTCATCTACAAAAAGCAGTGGTATTTGTCTAGAGACTAAGGAATATCTGACATCAGGAAAAGCCTTTGTGAAATCCATTACAGTAACAGATGTATTCACCTTGATTTAAAGCATTATTTTCTGGTGAAATCTAAAAATGGAGCAAGATTGGGCTATAACTTAAATGCAGGAACTAAGACAAATAACAATTCGTATGAGGAAACGGAAGTGCCACGGGGATTGGGTTCCGAAGCAAACTTGTCTTATGAAAAGGATATGAAGCTAAGTAATGGAAAACAAGCCAGGGATTAAAAAAATATTTTCTGTCAGAAACGATAATAAAAAATGAAAAAGATAAATAGCAGAATTACACAACTGCCTGACATTCAGGAAGGAAAGTGTGCTTTTGATTAATGTACTCAAGAAATTGCTGAACAATTTATCCTGGTGGAATTAGTACCTCTAGGATGTTGCAAAGGTCAGAAAAATGTGGAGTATTGATTAACTTGCCTGTGAATCAATCCTGCAGTAATACCACAGTGAAGATCGAATACAGTTGGTCCTGTTTGTCTTAGGACATTTTCTGAATTTTTACTCTTGAAACAATTCACTTTAATGAAGAGTTACTGGTTTTGTTTTCTTTGTTTGTTTTCCCTGCTTTGCTTTTCTGTTGTGGAGCAATAAGAACTCAACTCAATCGCAGTTTGGCAAGAATTAAACATGGAGGAGCCAGAGAGGGAAAAAATAAATAAATAAATTGCATCCCTTCCAGTGCTACGTGGTTGGAACCAAATCACAGCACAGTCATTCTGCCATGCTTTCTACTGGGTTCCATCAGTAGCTGGCATGTTGTACATGCACAAGAGGAGGTCAGGCAGTTTGCTGAGCTCTGCCTTTTTTTCTCTGAAATCATGACCTTCCTGCTCCACTGAACAAAGATGTTCAGGAGTTCCTGGAGCAATTTTCCAAATAAAAGATACTTTTTTTGTAATCCAAATTTCTTGAAGGAATGTTTCAACAGAAGATTTTCCAGTAGCCTGCTAATTCAGATCTGTAGGCTGAGAGAGACCAGAGCAAAGGCTGGATAGAGAGACAGACATACCGCTTCACAACATGCCATGATGTGATCCAGTAGCACAGATATAGAGATCAGAGTCTCTGGTAAAGCTGCCTATTGAAGTCAAGAGCCCCCTCCCCCTGTATAAGTCTCCTAGCTAGTTCAAGGCAATGTTTTTTCTGTTTTGTTTTTTTTTTTAATTTTTATTTTGTTCTATTTTTCCCCACCAAATAATCAACAAAAAGCACTCCTAATTCAAAAATACTGAGTTTGTCCCCTATGGAATCAGACTTCTAGTCCTTTAGTTTTTTTCTTTACTAAGCTCTAGGACTATCAGTATTATAGATGCAGAGCAGAAAGAGGTCAGTGTTTGGATCTTTAAGCTTTTGCCTGTATCTTCTTTCCAGCAGATAGCTAATTTATTAATTGTTGGTATTTTTAAAATGAAGTAATGATGCCATCCGAGCATTATTAAAAGCAGTAAAAGCATGAACTTCTTTTACTTTGCTACTGTCTTTGGTTTTCTTCAGGTATAACCTTACCATACGCAGAGTAACCTGGAGAAATGAGCTGAACATGGAAACCTTTACGTACTTGACAGTTTGTGTGTTGAACAGCACTCTTGGAGGAACATGGCAGCATTTCTCTGCATGTTCAGGGGATGATCTCAATGAGAAAGTCCCTAAAAGTGTCCTGCTCCCTATTTTGTAGTTCTGAAAAAACAAAATGTTTGCTAAAGCTTACCTTCCTAAAGCTTGAGAAGCAGTTGGCCTTCAGTAAGCACCTAGTCCAGGATCGGTACAACTGAAGATCTTCAGACTCCCTTCTGCCTACCTTCCACCAGCTCCATTTCTCCATGTCTGTTCTACAGATACTTCGGTGGACTGGTGAAGGGTACCCTGCTGGAGAGAGGAATGTGGGAAACCTTAATGTCTCAATAATGCCTTTTTGCTACCATCTAGTGGTGATAGACAGGTGTCATAATACAGGTGCTTGCAGGGAGGTGGATTTTAGCAACAAGGAAAAAAGATGGAGAACTGCATACAAAAGTTTCCGCAGAATGTATTTGCTGTAAGATTTTGCTTTGCATTCCCCAGGTGCTGATCCTGCTGCACTTTCTGTCAGTCTATGGTGCAGTGCAGAGAGGCCAAAGCAGGGCTGTGAGCTGCTCTTATCCGGGATCCAGCCTGCCGCAATGCTACAAGTCTTTCTTTTGCTGTTCCCAGATGATTGATGTTTGCCTGCTTTGGGGTGCTGCAAGATGTTAAACTGTCTGAGATCATATAATATCTCTGATACTGAAGGAAAGGCCCTGTTTTCTTGACCCTGCACTGAGTTTCATCAGGACATCAGAGGCGCCTTTACTAAATATCCTGGATCATGTCATAAGGGACACATCACATCAACAATAACAAGGTATGATAACATGTCTGAGGGTTACAAAGGTGTAAGTCAACTCCAGAACCTTGTATTACCTGTTGTGATAAGTGGCCCCTGGCCTAAAAACATTGCCACCTGCCAACCTGGGAGGAGATTTTCCTCTTAGATTAGACATATATACCAAAACTGTAAGTGAAGTAAAGCATTAAGGAAAACAATTAAGCACTGTTAGATGGAGTGCTTGTTTTATTGAGTACAGGAGAATCTCCCCTAGAACTTAAATATAAATATTGATACTGAATATTTAAAGAAAAAATAAAGGAGGGGTTAAAGAAAACAAATGTCTTCTGAAAAGGGAAAGCAATAGATGGAAAACCTAAAATCAAATTCTGAAATCAATGTAGTGAAAGAGACACTAAATATGGAGGTCCATTTTTGGCTCGGTGCACCATAAAAAGTTCTTAAAGAAAAGGACTTTCTTGATCCCGGTGCAGAGCTCTCTTTTCAGTATCCCACATTCTGAAGACAGATATTTTGTGTAGATCACAGTAATGTAAATCCAGAATATTTCACTCTGTTCATACACGTGAGTGAATTAAAGGGAAAACAAGTTAATATCTATTTCAGTTGAAATCAGTTCTACTACAAATAAATACATCTCCACACACACATGATGGGAAAGTCTCTGTACATGTGATTTTGCTTTTCCTTAAAATTCACTTACCCTAGAATAACAAATACATGTCCACTCAGAAAGAAAACAGGAATGGGAGAGACAGAGCAATCACCTAATGTAAATCATATTTCACTCCCTGATCCTGGAATTAAATCCTTTCAGACCTCTGCAGTCAACCCACAAATATGTCTTTGGAAGATCAGAGTTAGAATTGGATGCCTCAGTAACAGGAAAGAGGTGTAATCTAAACTGCATTGTGCAGCTTTCCAGTGTTAGCTGTATGAATTAGTGAAGATTAAAGCTGTCTAACTCATGGCTTTGACAAGCAGAAGTTAGGTTTTACAAAATACATGTTGAAATTCAGTGTGCATGTGATAAAAACCACCCTTATTGAACAAACTGGTATATTTTATAAGCTGAATCTTATCTCGCGCAAGCAGATGACATGGATTTAGATTTTCAGCTGTATTCAGATCCCAAATGATAGACTAATTCTGCCTGTGAAATATTTCAGTCACTTAGAAAACAGTAAAAGAGAAATAAATCACAAGGCAGACACAGTTTTTCTAACATGACCAAGAAAATAATGATCTGTATATTCTGTCTGCTTTTCTATAGGTGATGTAAAACTGAGTTTAATACAGAAATTTTCCAAGTAATCATATCAAATGACAGCAGAGGGAGCTATCATTTCTCCTCAGCTTATGGTGTCCTCACCGAATCCATTGCTCTCTTACGCCTTGTGTAGTTACCCTCAAGAGTCTTGAAAAACACAAATTCTGAAATGTGGTGGGACTTATCCAAAAGGGAGTTAGAGGCCAACAAGGGAGAAAGAAAATACATGTTAATAAGTAATCTAAGGCCAGAAATCATCTTCTAAACGTGAAGGCCCGCAACAAGTACTTTGTTTTTACAGAAGTAAAATGTAAACAATGTTGGGCTTGTCTGGTTAAATTTACCTTTTCTCTAGAAACATAAATGACAGACTTGTTAATCTGTAAGCATTTATCCCCCATGAATTTATAATTTATCTGCTACGTTTTGCTGTCCTTACTGAAGCACTCACACAGAAATGACAGGGTAACACCTGCTATATGTGTGCAGTGTCCTGCCCATGGAAGCCACTCATTCATCCATTGAAAGAAATGGCAAATGAACATAATGCTTCCTTCCCTTCCCTTCCCTTCCCTTCCCTTCCCTTCCCTTCCCTTCCCTTCCCTTCCCTTCCCTTCCCTTCCCTTCCCTTCCCTTCCCTTCCCTTCCCTTCCCTTCCCTTCCCTTCCCTTCCCTTCCCTTCCCTTCCCTTCCCTTCCCTTCCCTCCCCTCCCCTTCCCTCCCCTTCCCTCCTCTTCCCTTCCCCTCCCCCTCTCCCATTTCCTTTTTTACAGTCTGAAAACTGAACAGACATATATGAAGTATGGATTCCTTGGATATATTTTTTTTCTTTCCTTTTGAAGCTTGATTGATAAAAGCATGGCCTATGTGACCCCAGTAAGTGAAGTACTGAAATTCTGGTCCACTTGGGCTGAAGTGACCAGACAGATGAGGTGTGAGGTTACATGCTGAACTGGCTGCTGCAAATGAATGTCTTTCAGAATAAGCTCCAAAATACCAAAACACAGCCCAAGATTTGTTTCTAGTCCCACTAGAAACAAAATGAATGCTCCACATCCTCACACTAGAAGCAGCTAGAACCACTTCTGAGCTCTGCTTGTTACAAATCTAGAGGCTCGGCCGTGTCCCTTCTCTCTCCCAGCAGGCAATGCTGGGCTTGATGAACCCAGGGTATGGTTTGCTCTTTGGGCTGCCAGGACATACTGCTGACTCATATTCAACTTGCTGCCAAGCGGAACCCCCAAATCCCTTTCTGCAGTGCTGCTGTCCTGCCTCTTGTCCCCCACTACGTACATAGACCCAGGGCTGCCCCATCCCAGATGCATGTCATTTATCTTATTAAAATCCTGTGTATAATATACAAGATCCGTCAGGAATACCTGACATACAACAGAGTAAATTGACTGCATCTGTAATGGTAAAAGCAGAAGTTGCAACTGGCAAGTATTTTTTTTATTTTTATTCTTTTTTAGGGAAATATAACACAAAACAAGTTTGTGTGATGCCAGCAAGTCTCACCTTGTGGTGAGACAGTGCAGGTATGAACTTAGTTGCATCTGTCACAAGATGTAATTCTAATCCCAGTGTAATCCTGGCAAAGTTCCCACTGACTTTGGTAGAGTTGAGATGGCACTTCACAGGTCCTCATCAATTCAGGACAGCTCAAGGTCTGGTTTGATGTCTCCATTTCTCTCAGACCCACTGCAGTGTCTCATTCTTGCTTCTTCTGTTATCACAGGCGTTCCCTTATCCTTCCCTCCTGTCTGCGTGTTCACTTGGACCACCTTGCTTGGCTTTTCAACTGGCATTTTATGCCCTGATCATTCATCAGTGTAGACTGCTCCATGTGTTCATTATGGTTCTGCAGACAGCTATACTGTTCCATGGGACCACTGCACATCTATCCATTGGTAATCAGTGGAATGCTGAGGATTTTCCATTTTTGAAGATGTTGGAGGTAGGCTACAGTATTACAGATTGGATTTTGGAGTACTGCATAGACTTTTTTGCAGAACAAGTTTGGCAGCATTTGATTCAAAGAGTTATTGATTTGTATCAATAGCCAAAGTTGCCTTCCACTAGCTCTCTGCCATTAGTAAAGGCTGCCCTCCTTGTCCTTTATGGATATAAGACTTGTTTAGATCTTGATTCTCTTTTACTATTTTATGTCAAATAGGTCTGCTTCTAGACCTTTTTTACCATTCATTAGAACAAACACTGGTAGGAAAAGTACTACGTCTGTGAATAACACTCTATTAAGTTTAACTTACAAAGTTGAGTTAGTTAACTCAGATTCTCACGTTCCTAAGAGCTCTGTCAATAACCTAGTGGAGATGTTGGGGCTAAAGGATGACAATGAGTTGAAATTTGAAAAAAATGAGTAAATTGCTGGTATTTTCACACAATCTGGTATTTTAGCAGAAGTAATGATTTGGATTTGTGTCTCATAGATTTTGTAAAATATACACCTACAAAGATTTGTTAAGTAAGCTAATTTCTGTTTCAAGCCATGGAGGAATAGGTTTGCTATGATGTCTCCCTCCTTCATCTTGTCATGCACTGAATAATTTGTGGGAATTAAGAAAAAGCATTTAGCCCCAGTGCCTGGCATACCCTGGGGTGCAGGTGCTGCCTCACGTGCATTTGGATTGCTTACAGGCAGATCTATCAGTATGAGCCTGAGGCTCCAACCAACTATCTGGAATGTATGTTGCCAGATATGATGATTGTACAGTCCTTTGGATGGTGATGACTTGCCCTATCATACAGGGCAGCGATGTGAAGGTATGAGAAATGGGTGTTGCATAAACATTCTGTTCCTCTGACAATCAAATCTGTCAGTGCTCTGCTGCCCATTGTGTTGTCATTGAAATGGTTGTATACATAAAGTAGTCAATGCGACCATTGAAGTTTGCTATGCATTGTTAATGAAAGACTTCTGGAGATGGAATGTGTAAGTATGTAGGGAGGTAATCTACTGCATTTTTTGCCTTCCTCAGTGTTTATTCAAATCTTGCTGTTATATCTATTGTTATATGATAAAAAAACAAAAGGTACAGTTATGGTCTTTTGGATCTGAAAACAGTTTTGAAAGCTTTGAATTCAGAATCAGATCAAAGTTGTGAATATAACGAGGCAGTCTTTGCTAGAATGCTCATTGGTTGCAACCTTCTAAATGTAATTAAAAAAATGAAGTTGATCTCCCTTTCCTGTTTTAATTATGTCACTGCAACTTCCAGCTGACATTGTAATGGTAAGGGGTACTTACTGTGTTTTTTTCCTGAAATTGAAGTTTCTCATGAAATCTTTCCATGACCATTTCAGATAGTTGTGATGGAAACAATAATTCTGCTTTGCTCACATTTGAATGTGTTTAAATACAGAGCATTTTGGCATACAAAACAGTATTGCAAGGGCTAATATCTCAGCTCTTTTTACATACACTGTTGAATACGCAAACGCACACATCTTGAAATCACGCAAATGTGAAAATCTGCAATTCAGAACCTAAGCTGCTTCAATAAAGAGACAGGCAAAATTTTTCCTTTAAATCTAAATGCAAAGTACCTTCATGCTGCTATTTTAGGAAGCAAAATTACTAACTACTTTTTACAAAGGAAGCATCTCTCTTCTGTGCTTTAGTAATGATTAGTAAATGGATGTGCAGAAAGCTCTGTATGAAATTAGACAAGCATGAATCTGTGCACTCCAATCTTTTTAATACATGTTCCCTAAGACCTCAACAACTAAAGCTAATGCTCCCTCAGCTCCATTGAACTAATTAAGTTAGGTCGTTATGTTAATAATGGGCTGCCCTTCTGCCTGCATTTATAGCACTTAGTGAGTCAGTGTGTGTGTGTGGATGCTTACTGCGTGAAGGAGAAAGCTTCTGTCAGTGAATTAGATTAATCCATCAAGGGAATTAATGTGACTTGATTACTGTTGATATATGTGAAGAAGCAGGCGTGCACGAACTTGACACAAAGAGATATCTGCAGCTGTAGGAAGTAAGAAACACTTCAAAACATTAGGCAAGGGCTATGAGCCTCTACAGTTGAATAAATGGGTTGCTGATGCCAAGATGTGCTGATGATAGGCTGCTGATGTGACAAATGCACAGGGTGTCATGGGATCCTAATGTTGCTATCAAGCATTCAGTTTAACTCAGTTGTGTTGTTGATGTTTTGCTACAGAGTTCTAATAACACCTGTCGGATAAAATGTTTCCCCAGATTAGTTTTCAGTTCTTTTGCTTTCTGAAGGAGAAGAAATGCTTGAAAATCAATTAAGAAAAACTTTGCAGTCATTTCCCCACAAAAATAATAATAATAATAAAATAAAATTAAAAAAAGATCAGCTGTACTTTGGACATTGTTTGGTTGTTCTCTAGTCTTGCCAATTATTTCATCAGCCACTTCATCTCCTTCTGTTCTGCTGACTGTGTGCCGTGTCTAAGGTTGCTAATGGTTTGGAAGTTCCCAACTACTGAAATGTGGTCCCTTAAGCCGGTGATAACTGGCTGAGAAGAAAACGCTAGATTGGCAAATATTCTTTTGTGTTATAAATATTAAAACATAATGAAGGGTTGATAGCTGGGGTGAAGGAAAAGGCAGAATTGCTGAAGCGGAAATTTATAAGAATAACAAATTTTATTTCTGACAGAGATAAATATGCATGTGGGCTTCTTTGTATGATAGATACAATGGTTGGAATGTAACATAAAACCAAGCCAAAATAATTGCAAGTTTTTGAAATGATCTGAATGCTGCTTCCTAAAAGGTGGTGGGCAGTATTAGAATTTCAGTTATCAAGAACAAAGCCATTGAGAACTGTCAATAGCACCTGACAGTTTAGATTAATCATTTACTTAGCTGCAGCTCACAGGAGCAAGGCTTGTCTCGTAGTATCATGTGTAATTTATTTTTCTTATACATAGCGAGAAAGACACTAAGCCACTCAAGTGTCCTGAAGAAACATTCCACTAATTCACAGTGCACTCCCCTGCACTTCCAACTGCTGGCTGAGGCTGCAAAGATAGGGATTATTGTGTTGAGGACACTTGTAAGTGTTGGAGTCAGGAGCAAATCACCCTGATGGTTTGTTAAGCAAACAAATGAACCCCCCCCCAAGTATCTATTCAATGAAGCTGTTCATTTAAAAACAGGATATACTGACGCCATTAAAGATCTTATATATAAAATAAGTTTAGGTATTTGTCTGCAGTGTAGCATTCATTTGCAGATGAGGTTACTGTAGTGCACTTAGAGGCATGACTCATGGCATTCATTTATGTGTTTCCTAACACGCTGCAATATACATGGCCCAACCCAGCTATAAAGTAGCTCTTTGATTGCACACTAGCAAATACATATTAAACCCAGTACATCTGTGATAGCATGTGAATCACTGGATGTAGCTGGTAATGAACGGCATTAAAGTCAGCCATAAGTATCAATTTGACTATAGACACCTATAGGGGATAAATACTGGAAGTACCCTTCACTTCTTGGAGGTATTGTGTTAATAAACAGTAGTGCAAGATGGGGGGAAAAATGAAGTCAAATAACGTCGTGTGCAGGATATCTTAAAACATTTAGGACTGTGATTTCAAAATCAAATTTCCACAAGTAAAGAGAAAAATGCCATTCACTGTGGCACTTTTTGCAAAGTCTGAAGGTTGAAAGAAAGTTATTTTGTAACCAAGCAGAAAATAGGCATTTGAAAAATTATTTAGCTGGCAAAAAACCACAATTTTTTTCCACATTAAGATAACTTAAGAACACCCAAATTGTTTTTTATTAGGCTTCTCATATTTACTTCTAAGGCTGACACATGCAGGAGATATTCAGCCCTAAAGGTCACTTCTGAGGAAGCGGTAAGTGACTGGAAACAGCACTGCAGGACAAAATGATGTCTCATTGCTAACTGTTATCGCTAGAGAGTGATAAATATTTTACTCCAGAGGCTAAGAGCCAGCTCCTGTAAATAAATTCCGATTTCTCAGCTGTAGTGACAGCTGAAAGATGGTGCGACAGAGTGGCTTTTCCTGAGTTTAATTTTTTTGGTTAAAGAGAGGGTGGGATGGAGTGGCCTGGATGTGTCACCTCATTGCCCGCAGCAAGGCCTGAAAGCTGCCTCTGTGGGGCCCTGCCTGCCTGGCCGTGATGTGTTTCTCCGTGGCCAGAGGAGACAGAGGAGTGGCCGGGCAACCCCAGTGCTTCTCAGCCCCAAGAGAAGCAGCAGCAACAAATAAATGGGGCCTGCATATAGTGCCCAACACACGCATCCACCATGTTATCCCATAATGTGTGGACCAGTGCTGCCCTTTAGGCTGTTCAAGCATCAATGCAACGCTGCAGTCACCACGGCTGCTAACATCGCATCCTCCCTTTGTGTGCTTTGGTTGTCTGATGTTTTACTCGTCCCCTTTCCTTTTCTATTTGGATGTTGACATTCATCCTTAAGGTTTAATCGTGGGGTATAAAGGAGAGGAGAGGGAGAGGAAAGGAGAAAAGGAAAAAGAGGAAAGGAAGGAAGGGAGGAAGGAAGGAAACAAGCCTCCCAGATGTTTTCCAAAGTGAGGGGGCAGGCTCTGCTATCCCTTCTGGAAAGGTGGAAGTAGCAGTCTGTCTGTGCTGCTCTGTGCTGAGGCCTACAACCTCTGAAATTCAGCTTTCGCAGCCTGCCGAACCTCCTATATCTGACTACCATCACTGCCCACCACCCCCTGCCGGCCCGCAGGGCGGCGCCCTTCCCTGCAACCGCCGCCCGGGAGGTGTGGCCACACATCGCCCCGCCCTCCCGACGGGGCATCACAGTCGCGGCGCGGCCCTTTCCACGCTCTCGCGCAGGCGCGGCCCGGCCATGTCCGCCGTGGAGCGGCGCTTGGCGCAGTTCCGGGCCGCTCGTGGCAGCGCTGTCGCCGTCCCCCCGCGCCCCGCGGAGCCGCCGGGAAAGGCCGCGGCTCCGGAGCCCGCCGAGAGCCCGGATGGCGGCGGGCAGGTGAGCGCCACGCGGGGCGGGTGGGGGCCGTGCGGCGGCGGGGCCGACGTCTGAAGGCACGTCTCGCTGCTGCCTCCACAGGCCCGTCCCGGCGGGGCGCCGGCGCCGTTGTGGGCGCGGCCGCTGCTGCTCAAGGTGCTGCTGTGGGCCGTGCTGCTGGCGCTGTTCGCCGAGCTGGAGCTGGGGCTGCCCTACTTCGTCCTCTCCCTCCTCTACTGGATGTACGCCGGCACGCGCGGCCCCGCCGAGCGGCGGCAGGGCGAGCTGAGCGCTTACTCCGTGTTCAACCCCGGCTGCACCGCCATCGCCGGGACGTTGACGGCCGAGCAGCTGGAGCGGGAGCTGCATTACCGGCCCGCCGCCGGGAGGTAGCGGAGCTGGGGCCGGGCTGGGGAGGAGGGGGCGCGGTTGCGCCCTGCGCTACGCCGCTCGTGCCTTACTCCTTCCCCGCTTCTCCCGAATAAAGCCGTAACGAAGCGTTACCAGCTTGTCGGTGACTTTCTGCTTACCACAGGAGGCCGGTGTTGGACTACACCTGTAACAGAGTGCCCCGCTGCTTTCCCGCCCGGCGCTGTCTAGATCCAAGACAAGGCACGAGGCAGTATCAGTACAACTGAAGCCAGCTGATCACGCTCGTGTTTCATCCAATACATCAAATTTTGGTGCAGGTTTCCTGACTGCTTCATGTTACAACGTTTACTATCTGCAGTGTAAGGTGAAAGTATCTGTTATTGCTCCTGACAGGTGACACGTGTGGTTTTAACCATCATTTTGGAAAAATAACTTAACTTAGGGTCAGCAAACAGCAAATGCAGAACTGCAAGAAGCTCTGAGATGAAGGAGTGCTTGCCTGTTGCTGGACTCGGTCCTTTTTTACCACCACACAGCTGGTGATGCTTCTCACCATCATCCCACGCGCAGCCAGGTGCACTTTTCTTTATGAACCACTTTGATTTTTTAGGAGCTATCAGTATTTCTAATATGTAAAAGATTGCATGAAAATAAACCACTGATATTAAGTTGTAGTGAAGAGCAGTTAGTTGAGTTTACACCCGTTTTGTTGAGAACAAAAATGACAACCTTGAATCCTGTTTCATTATGCCTTTTCTGTTTTAGCAGTGATTTATAGTTACCACAGGTTCCATCTTTTGTTGGATAAACAAATGGAAGTGCTAATTGGACTGGAAAGAATAATAGGTTAGAGCACAAATAACACGTAACGCTGCTAAGCATCTTTCAGTATCTCTTTGCAGCACTGTCAGCTTCTACTACTGCTCTGTTGTATAAATTCTAGATGTTACATAAAGTCAACCACAGAATTTTCCCACTTTAACTTCTTTCACCATCCTCTGGCTGAGATGTACAAACCAGCTGAGTTCTTGCTGTTCTTGTCACTGATTTCACCTGACTCCATATGGATAATATGCTCCACTTTTTTTTTTGATTAACGAAGCCTTTGCAGGTTCAGAGCATTCTTTGTAGTGGGCAAAGAGGTGGAAATAGAAATCATTACTTCCATGGAAGAACCATGAATTAGGAGTCTCAACAATCTTAGGAAGTATTCTGCTAATGATGGAGTAACAAACAGGTGATAATTTAGGAGAAGGTAAGTACACAGTAAGTGAGCGCATTCTGTGAGTGAGTTGAAACTTTATTCACAAGGGATAAAATAAACACGTCCATGGGGAGCTGATAATTTGACACCTCTCGCAGATCCTGTGGGTGTTTTTAAAATAAGGAATAACATGCAAATAAATACTAAGGTAACATCCATGAAATGATAAAACTTTATAGCAGCAATAATGGAAATAAAGGCTTAATTTGCTTTAAACTCTAGTTACATAATATCAGGGTGAATTTGTAGACTATTCTATCTAATACTTTATGAAACAAATCACTACACTAAATGAGAACGAAGCTGAAAGACACAAGAAATAAAAATTCATGCAGCTCATCTGTTCCAGTGCTTTCTGTTGCTTTACTTGTTTCATGCTACTCAAATAAATGCACGGGATAAATTCTGAAATACGGATGGCAACGTGGGCTTGTAAAAGATTTTACTGAAGTAGATATGAAGTATTATGTAGAAATCATTTTTGGGGCCTTGAAGTATTTCTCAAAATATGGTACTACTGTAGTTCTGTTTTGATTGCAATTCCCTTCACTTAGTTTTACTAGTTCTTAAAGGAGACAAAGAAGTGAGAGCTTAATTGGAGAGGAAGAAAAACACACCAAAGCTGTTTGTCTGAGATCATCACGCTTCTAGTTTTTTTCTTCACTTGTCTTCCTTTAAGTAGGAACTTAAAAAGGTAAATTTGACAACTGGTGCTACAGATATTCCTATGGGCCCAAAGCCCTCAGTTCTTAAGTAACTGGGAAGGCCAAAAAGAGCCTCAGGGCTCAAAAGCACATCAAACTGTAGAAGGAAACTTTGTGACAGCAATGAAGTACAGCTTTCTTAGCACACATGTAAAGACTCCACTGTCTGTTCCTATGTCTATCCTTCTTCGGTATGTATATTTTTTTCCAGCATAATACTGTGTTATGGCATATCTATAGCTTCCTATTGTCATAGCAGAACAAATTTTGCTAACAGCTGCACAAGTGGCAGAAACTTTTTTTCTGGGTTTGCACACAATCAAGCAGGGCCCTGGAAAATTAGCACCCATCTTGAATATTAATGAATGAAATTATTCCCTCCAGTGTGTGTTATCATATAGATAAAGATTTCACCTGTAGCTGGTACCTTTTCACCTACCAGTGATTCTCATGTTGCTGCTTTTCCTATACAAAGCACTTAAATGTAGATGCGAAGTGGAAAAATGATGCATACTCTGCATACAAGAAGCTAATTAATTGATTAATGTATATATGTAGTAGTCAGGTATTGTATTAAGGGTGATGCAATATAGAAACTAGGTATTAAATTTACAGTAGAGCCTGAGGTGCTTCATTCCAAGGTCAGCTCTGCAACCGATGTTATGAAGGCACAGCCTGGGAATGGCCCGTGTAGAAGCCAGTGTGCTAGGCATACGCAAGCCAGCCTGAGAAGTGTGGTGGATTTCTACAAATGTGTCTTGACTTTTCCCTGGAGCTCAATTATAGGCATTAGAGCAGAAGAAGGTAACCCATCTTCTCTAATTTAATTCTAATCTGCTGATTACAAAATTAATCCAACCTGTTGGCAATTTGAATTCTAATACAATGATTAAATTATTCCATGCAAAGCAATCTAGCTTCAGGCAGGAAAGATGCTGAATTATATTGAGTCCCCTTTCTTGGCAATAAGGGATGTGGATTCAAGTGCAAAGAGGGACTTGAAAATATCTCTGCTGAGTAGTATACCTGCTAGGCTATGGAAGCCACTCTCATTACAAGAAGGCTATGGGCAGGAATTTTCTCAGACCTAGTCTTCAGCATCTTGTCTCAGCTGTAAAGGGAGGTTGAATATCTAAGCTGAGTAAAGATACATAAAGCTTGTTATTAAGTAATGCAATGGACCAAGGTCTGCTTGTAAAAAAAGTGTCTCATTTTGTTTTCCCCAGCAACTCTTGTAAACATCAGCAAGGGTAACATAATTAGCAGCGTAGATGCATTCTCCACAAGAGCCCTCGCGGTTTTAAACAAATGAGAGCCTGTTTTGTTGAGGATGCAGTGGTGTGGGGTATTTTTTGAACCCAGCTGAGGGCAGGCCCTGAGGCAGGTGGACAGCCAAGGCCCTGGGCAGCAGCTGGGAGCTGTCCGCCCTGCTGACAGTTTAGCCTTCCACTACCCTGAGTAGAACACCTTGTGGGTATCTCAGGTGCCTGGAGAAAACGTACAAGGCTAGAGAAGAGACAAAAGTGAGCCCACGCTCTGAAATACCAAATCTCTTCCAAGTCAGTGAAGTCTGGTAAGACCAATTGTAACTGCAGGTTGACTTCTTTGTGTTTGCACCTACAGGAAGCGGAGTACAGCTTTGAAGGAAAATGTTGTTTTGAAGCAAACGTCATTATCCTGTCCATACCTATCCATCGATTGGAGAGGCAGAGTACCATATAAAAGCAGAAGGGCTCTGCATTCAGTGGTTATTTCCATCATTGTCAATAGAGATGACACACCTATTATTATCAGAATATGTCCCCTAATAGGTAGTAGTTTTGGTTTGTTTCTTTCAAGCAAAGCCTGAAAAGAACAGTCAGGAATATACACCACACTACCTGCTGCAGTTACAGACCTACAAGATGCTGCTCTTCACCGTTCTGGTAAACAGGTAAATATATTCTGGACTTTAGATTTGGGAAACTTTCTCCAAAACTGATTCTTTCCTAAAGCCCATGCTGCCTCCCACCAAGTTTTTTTCTAAAATGTGATAGCACCTTACCCTATCCTCATAAAAGTCAAGATGTATTTTTTGTCAATAATCATATTTTGTTTCCTTGTAATTTAATCAGTCGATCACTCAACTCGCCCACTCAACAATAATAAGCCATTGACCCTGTGCTTTCAGACTGGATCAATACTATGCTAAGTTTTGGACACCTGGAGGCCTTGTGTGTAAATAGGAAGAAACTTTTAACTTACTTTAGACACGATCAATTTTTGCTCTGATGTGTTGATTACATTAGCAAATTGCTCTCCCTAGAAACCTTTGTCCAACAGCCTGCAAGCAATGAGCAGCATATACTCAAGTTTCTTGCTGGAGATGACACACTTAAGCCACTTGCTTGGGTATTTAAGGATTTTCAGGTATATTATACAGTTCATTGTTCTCAGTCTGGTTCACCTGCAGAAATCTTAGCTGAAGGTAGCCTGGCAAGTGGCAGCGTAAACACTACTGCCTACCGTGCCTCCACTACTGATGCTGTTGGCTGGACACTTCAGAGGTTTCATGCTGCTGTCTCTCTGGACATACAAATGTTCCAATCTCCAGCGCTCCCAACTTTTCCGAAACTCCATCTGAACCTAACAGAAGCAAAAGAAGAAAATGAAAGGACTGAATATAGAAGTAATCAGATCTTTAAATGATTCTGTTAGAAAAGAGCAAGTTAAAAATAAACATATCACACTACTAAGGAAAGACAGCAATGCTCTAAACCTCCATTATTATTGTTTCAAATTATTTGATTACCTCATTAGTCTATCATAGGGTATTTCATATTTAAAATAATGATGGTATTCACTTCCATTTGTATAAAGAAAGCTCTTTTATGCTACAGCACACCAGGAATTTTTCAGTATTTTGTTTTAAATAGTATTCATCTGCAATACAGAATGTACTCCATGCCCCACTACTATTAAGTAGATTTTACTTATCAACCATTAAGTGACTGAAAAGATTGACTTTCTGCTCAGTACTGTCACCACAGGCATTCTTAAAGTTCTGCTTCTGATTTCATTTAATCAGTATTATTCCTTGGCTTATTTTTGTTTGTGGAATATTTACTTTTCTAATTCCATGCAAAAGATTTTTATTCAGAATTGATACATCAACAAACCAGCATATTAAAGACTATACTTTCTTTCCGCCTTTTAGATAACAATTAAGCTCTCTCTTTGCAGATACTGTAATTTTTTAAAAAGTTGTAGTACACTCTTATATCCAGTCACAGGTCCTGGGGTAAACTGTGTAACTGCTGTATCCATTTGGGAGTTTATTAAAGGTTTTGAAACTGCGTCATGGTTTGGGGTTTTTATTCTTCAGCAAGAACAGAATTTTGAGTCTACCTGTTCCTTTGGCAAAGTTCTTGCCACTAGACTGAAGTAAGAACTTCCATTAGCTTTTAACACATAAAGAAGAGGACATAAAATTGAACCTTTTTTACTCTATTTAGAAAAAGGCAGGAGAGCAACTACAGTGATGAGCTCATTGGGGTGTGTACTTCTGTCTGGAAGTAAGTGTGCTATGGTAGGTTATTCAAGTGAGACTTCTCTGGAGAGTTCCTTTTCATTTCCTCTTAGGGTCTGGTACTGACCACCAAGAGACTAAATAGGTTAATGGTAGTTCCAGTACAGGTCTGTTATTCTGTCCAAGCTGCTGAAACCTTCATTCTCTGAAGGAAAATTTCTAGGGAACCAGCTACTTTTTGTCTTTCTTCTCTACTTGTTTATTTTCAAATACTAAACCTGGGAAGAAACCCTAAAAAAGGAGCAAAGTATGCACAGCCAATTGTCTTCCTTTACTAGTTACCTCTAGCACTGCTTGTCAACTCAGAGCCCTTGTAATAAGAGCACATGAGAGCCAACTGTATTTATGTGTTACTGACTGTGGAATCTGTCCCTCTGGTATCACAATCAAATGGGGAACAAGGAAAGGTGCTAAGATAAAATACTGTATTTTACTATGATTCTGGGTGGCTGTTGTGTCAAAAGCCACACAAAGACATAAGAAAAAAGACAGCATGTCAGAGATATTTTGCCATATAAGAACAAAGAAGAATAACTTGATAAAGATAGAAAATGAAACAGTGAAATACAAGCACCACACTGTCTGCAGAATAAGAACGGATCATACTATCATTCCTGTAATTGGTAATTTTTGTAGGAATGGAGAAACGCTGTTTTGATAGGTAGCATTGGGAATAAGCAGTTTTAGATACAGGAAGATCTTGAAAGAGAACATGAATGTATGTACTTACTGACAGAATAAGTCAATGAGCAACAGAAGCAGGTATTTAGAATCAAGCAGAGGGATGAAATGTCTTCCATCTGGCTGGACATGACAGGCAGTATCCTAGAGCTATGACACAAATAGCCTGCAAGATTGAGATGAAGTGATTGGGAAGAACTGAACAAAAGACCAAAGCAGAGATGATGTTTTAGGAATAGATCTGGATGACAGAATATTGGTTTTCACTCCAAAGGTTAAGGAAAAGGGTAAAGAGCAACTGTGCTTTCAGTGCTGAATTATTATTATTTTTTTGCCTAGATGGCTATGAAGACATGACTGAAGGTATAGTTCAAGATTTATTTTGCACATCTTGAGCACAGAAGTTGATGTACAGATCTTTCAGCAAAATAATTAGCCTAGCAGCTTCCATGCGTGGATGAGATTCCTCATAAATAGGCTGTGTAGGGAGAAAGGAGCCAAGAAAAAAGTTCCCATGAAAAAGGGGAAGAAGAAGATTTTCATAGACAAAGGTAGGAAGCATACAGAACCTAGAAAAGATGGTCATGGATGTTAAAAATGGAGAAGGTATCTCACAGACAACAGCTGATTGAGCCTAATGCAGGTTGCAGGTAAGGGTATTGAGAATGTGGCAATGAGTCTGAAATCTGATTACAGAGAAGTTAAACTTTGGCAAAAACCATGTCATTCAATCACAGTGATAGGATCTGAAATGACATAGAATGGAGCTGGTGGAGTAGTTCAATAAATAGTCTGTATAAAGAATACAGAGTGAAAAGAGAAAATGAAGATTGAGCAGTAATGAAAAAAAAAATAGGCAAGGAATCCTGGAGTTAGAACAGATTCTTTTAAGGTGCAAGAGGCTGAAGTGTATTTCCACAGAGATTGGAGGGAGGCAAAAAAAGAGAAGGAAAACTATACAGAAAGCAGCCTGAATTATCTTAGACTAATTCTGATAGAAAAAGGCAGCATCTCTAGTTAGAATATTTTTTACAGAAGGCAACACTGCAGAAAAATGGATCACATTAAACCCAGCCCAGTTTTCAAAGAAAATTGGTGATAACAGCCAATCTGATGAGACCCTGCAATTGCTTCAGAGCAATACTAAAGGAATTATTTCAGGTGAAATGTGACCGAAATACAAACATATTTTAATCTTCTTCTATAAGTAGACTCTATGAAAGGAAATAATATAACTTCTATCTTTATTTCTGTCCTTGATCTGGCACCAACATTTGCAAAAAACACTGAGAAGTACGGCTAAGGTAAAAGAAAAGAAGTCACTGAGTCACAGACAAAAAATATAGACCGTACTGCATATAAGGTGTCAGGAACACTCTGTCAGAAGAAGAACAGTTTAAAAACTAAGAGTTAAATAAAGAGACTTGATGTACTCAAGCTCTTTACATGGATTTATTTTAAGTAAGTATGTTGATGAATGAGCTTGACAAAATTCCCTTCTTTTAACAAGCATTGGAACAAGTTAAATAATTCAATCTACACTGTCAGATTTCTATGAAACTGAATGCATTAGGATTAGACACTGGGAATTAATTACAAAAGCAAAAGAGCTGTAACAACATGTGATGTCACAGAAGGTTCTGTCAAAAGAAGCAACTCTTTTTTCAGGGTTTGTAATGAATATAACTTTGTTCTTGTATCACATGGAGGAAACTTGGATATTATTCATTAGGGGCCTGGCTGCAGCTGCACAGGGGATGTGTGAGCAGAGGCCAAAGTGAATCAAAATGAATGATACAGCAGCAGATGGTGCTTCATTTCAGGATTTACACCTGTAAAGGTGTACAAAGGATTTTAAACAAGTATTTTCCAATTCATGCTTGAGCAAAGCCTGCTGCTACCCACCTCTGGCTTTCATAAGTGGTGCAATTAACACATTCACTTAAACTTAATCTTACCCACAGCTACAAAAGTGAACAGTCTCCTGCAGGGATTAATTCAGCATGCCTGCTGCTTTTTTGTTAATTCCAGCCTAGCCATAGTGACATAATTAGAACATTTTTTCCATTGGTTTCAATTCCTTGACGAGGCCTATCTCTCAATAGATCTTGGATTACTGTGTCATATTTAATAGTAGACTTAGAGCTAATGCAAAACACATTGACTTGCATTAGACTTAATAATGTGCTGCCAAATCAGTAGTGCTTTTGCTTCCCTTGCAAACCTGGCTGCTGAGTGAATAAATAATAACGATCACTTAGAAGGTAACATGAGAGCTTTCTGCAGTACAGAAACAGAACAATACTCCCCCCTAACAGGTTTGGAGTTCAGCAGAAGCCCTAGAAGATGGTACTTGTATTCACATTAGCTCAAAGCTCAGAGTTCAGAGCTTTTGGGAGAACTCACTACTCCTTGAAGTCCAGTGCTATATTTTAATGAGAGTGATGATATTTCAGTAGCAGGGATGCAGGGAAACCAGACTAAACTAAACCACAGACATTACCCACAAATACCCTACAATCTCACCAGTGAGCTGCCCAGAGTTGTAGAATAAAAAGGGCTCTACTCCAATGCTGATCAAAGCAAGCACATTAGAAACACTTTGGGATAGATTAAGAGGAGCAACTACTATTCTCAATAAAGTTCAATCAGTGAAAACTATTCAACTGTAAGCAAGAAAACTTCCAAGATTTCATGCCTACAAATTACACTATTGAAGTACACTGCCTGGATTCCTTCCAACAAGAACTGTCTGAAAAGTTATCCTATGTAGCTGTCAAGAGGACGGTCTATAGAAAGATTAAAAAAAAAAAAAAAGGCCTCAGTAGGACTTTCAGCAGTTCAAGACCATTTAGCAATTCAAAACCATTTTCAATTTCCTTTTCTACAGTGGCTGCTGATAATGCAAGTTGGAACAACTCCTAGTGTCTCTCTTACCTCATTATTGATGAAACAGTAGAGAATTGCAACCATCAGCCCCTGAAATCAACAAAAAACAGAAGAGGAGTGAGCAAAGCAGAGCAGAGCAGTTCTCCTTTGCCAAGCAGAGCAGAGCAGTTCTCCTTTGCCAAGCAAAGCAGAGGACTAAGCTCCATGCAGGCATGTTCCATGGTGAGAGAAAAAGAAGAATGAAAGGTGGAGACAAAGGGTGGTCTCTGACAGCCCTGAGAAGTTTGATCAAATTACATCTCAAAGCACATGATCTTAGGAAAAATAAGCTACTGTGTTCTTCAACCTCTGTCATTTTTTCCTAACACCTCTTTCCCTCTACTTTTTCCTTACCTGGCTTCTGGCCATAAACACTTAATATAAACAATTCACAGTGAACTTAAATACAGCTCTGTGCTTGATAAACAGGGAATGAGTGGGCGAGCAGGTAAACTAGAAGAAAAATGATTCCCTTAGACAAGGAGATTATTTTAAAAATGGCTTCACCTAAGGCAACAGATAAATAAAAACCACAGTAAATCTACATTTGCCTCACATGCAGTTTCAGCTGTAGACAACTACTTTTCATAGCACAGATTTTCAAGAACATCAAAAATGCAAGAGAAGGCACAAAATTTGCTTTCAGCCACACCGTTATACAATTCCAGGAAATCACAGACAATTTCATTATTGCCTTGAGGCATCCCACAGGGAGCCGAGATTAATACATGGATGAGAATACCAGTTTACTGTGGGAAATGTAAGACTTATTGAAAATAGAGTGACATTAACATCTAAGCTAACTATTAAAAATGACTTATCATATCACTGTCATAAACCTGCAATATCCAGTGCTAAATTGAGAAATACGACGAACAGGAATGAGAGCGTGAGCAGGACACCAAACAGCAGTCACAAAATATCCACATGTGCATGGTATGAATGCTACCTGGAAAGAAGCAAAGGAGAGCTCAGTAAAAAGCTTCACAAAGCGCAGCATCCCTCTGGCGTGTTCATCAGTAATAAAGGCAAAGATGACCTCATGGGTTCCCAGGAGTGGGATCAATGTCAAGGTAGACTTGGCCAGCCTAAGATCACAAAGAAAGAAAGAAACAGTGCCACTGAATAGCTCGTTGTTCTGCTTCTGACACGCTGTGAACAAAAAACCAATGAATAAATAAATAAATAAATAAATAAATAAATAAAGGAAAAGTGACCATAGAAGGTTTCAACATGCTTTAAGTGCTACTCCACTACACATCACCCCCACTGTCAGCAATGCTATCTGTTCAGTTCCCGGCTGTATTTTGCCTAGAAGGCCCTGTGATTTAAATGGCAAGTTCAAAGACACAGCTAGCAAAAAAAAAAAAAAAAAAAAAAAAAAAAGACACCAATATGAAATAAAATATTTTTTGCCTGTAGGAGGGAAAGCAGTGGTCAGGGTTACAACTACACGGAACTATTCACAAGAATAGTCCTTAGCTCTCTTTTGATAGATATACATGCTAAGCCACTCAACAGGATAATGGAAGGAGCCTGAATCTCACAAAGAAGCTTACAGTACTATCCTAGGCCACAGAACCAGTCAGTGCTACCAGTGTTTCCTGACAGTCTGTCATGGGACACTTTGGTGGGTATAGAATCACTTGACTGGAAGGGCTGACAGTACTTAGAATATCTTGTGCACTCCAGGGCTTTCAGCTGATATTCTGAATCACATTCAAGTTGGAAGGAATCTCTGGAAGTCCCTTGCTCAATTCCAGTTCAGAGCGGGTTTGCTCAGGGCTGTGTCCCACCAAGTTTTAAATATCTCCATGTCAGATACTGCACAGCCCCTATGGGCCCTTTTTCCTGTATCAGACAACTCTTTTTTTTTTTTTTTTCCCCCATCTCTGACATACAGCTGGAACCCCTCTTGAAATAACTTGTGCCCCTTGTCCTTTCACCACGTACCTCCGTAAGAAGCCCAGCTCCATTTTCTCTGTAACTACCATTAGGTAGCTGAAGTCTGCAATAAAATCCTTGCTTAGCCTTCTGTTCTCCAGGCTGAATAAACCTAGTTCTCAGCAACTCCTTCCACATCACTTACTTCATCCCCTGAGTTACAGGGTGAAAAAACTGAGCCATGGTCCATGGATTACAGGGGGTCAGAACACAACGACTTTCTTGATCCAGAGTCCCAACCTGGACACCAGAAGTTGTTTTGTAAGTGATGAATGGAATGGGTCTGTCACTTCCCTTGATCTTCTGGCTATACTCTTACTAATGTAATGCAGTCAGCCTACAATGCCATAAGGGCACACTGATGAATTATGTCCAGCCTGTTGTCCTCCAGCATTCTTGGGTCTTCCATAAAGTTACTTCGTACCCAGTCGGTACCCTTCCCATATGGCTGGATGGAGTTGTTCCACACTAAGCACTGGGCTCCTGTCAGCCCATCCACTAGCCCACCAATGTCCTTGGTGCACAAGGCAAGGACCAAGACATACTGTATTTAAGGAACCACTGAAATTAAACAGTTTACAGTCAAGCAGAAATGCAGATTTTTAATGGAAGTAGGTAAGCCACTGCACTGAAGGAGGGGAGGGAACTTGCTTAAACGAGCAGCTAACCAGCAAGTCTCATGAAGCAGGCTCTGCTTCACCACTACTTCCCTGAGACAGAGGTAGAAGCAGGAGGCTGACTGAATCAGCTCTTGAGGTACTGCCTAGGTAAAGAAAGGGAGTTGAGTAGGTGTACAGCAATCCCCTAGTTTGTTTAATAAATGCTAAATAGTCTAGATGGGATACTTGGAGAGCTCTATCTTAAACAGAAAGCTATGAAAATCCCTATGAAAATGCTTCCTGGGTAATTAAGATTTCCCTGAAAAAAATCCCTTACCTCAGCAAAAGGAAGCTTCCTCACAACTCCAGTCCTTACACAGAGAAAAGGGATGTGTCACTGTGCTGAACAATGAGCACTATCTGTTCAGCAGCTGAATGGGCAACACAAGAGAGCAGATGGAAAAATTTGCCTGAAAGCGAAAGACTTCTCTTTTACATCAAAGTTAGTGACTTTCTAGGGCACTTACACTGGTTTTGTTTAAGAGAATAAATTTCACAGTAGCAGTTCTGTCTTCCATCCACCCAAGTCTTTTCCAGTATCTCTGAACTGAAAAGAAGGGGTAAAAATATTCTCATACAGCTATCTCTGTCCTCTGGTCTTGTTATCATCAGAGACCTACCAATGAACTGAACTTTTCTAGGTAAAGAAGACTTCCTCGATTATATCTACCAGGCACAAGAAAGACTACCAAGACCTTCATCTTCATCAGTAAAGAAGGTTTGGATGCTGGGTAAATTCTTTCTTGATAAATAAAGTTTATTAGTAGATTTTTGAACATACAACATGAATAACTGAATGAACACTTACTTCTGGTTCAGCTGTATCAAACCTTCCTTCTAATTACAGAAGTCGTGAGGGCAAGAGCTTTCTCCTTGACAGCGTAATTTTACAGTCAGACTTTCAAATGCCTCCGAGCCAGCAAAACTGCCTGCCTCCCACTACAACCTGCAAGTTTTACCCTGGCAAGAAAAGGTCATGTATATTCAGCAGAGCGTGCGGCACATTAGGAGTCCTTTTCTCTGCTTTGAACTCCAATCATGCATAAGGATTTCCAAAATTTCACAAAGCCCTGAAAGTAGGTAACATCAAGACAACTCTGCACTCTGATAAGACGATACAAAAATATGTGCTTTGTCTACTATAGAAGTCTAGCAAAGTCAAATAACCATAGTTGAACAGCTACCACAACATGTAGCTCCACACTCATTAATTTATCCTATAGCAGACTTGTTCCTCCTATTCCACTTTTCAGACTGCAATACAGAAATGTGCTTCAAGAAGTAGACATAAATGGTGCAACTATGAATCTTATCAAGGTGATAAACAACAGGACTAACGCAGACACAGACAGGGCAACGACTGCAAAATAAAAATTGAACATTCCAGTGGATATCTTTCTTGAAACATCATATATATGCCTAGTAAAGTCAAGATTGAAAGTTTGTCCTAATAACAATTAGCAATAAGAACAAGCAGCAGTACTCAAAACAATCCCTCCCCATCTTCACTGAGGTTAAAGATTTTATTTCTCTTGCTCATTTTCTTCCAAATTACACAAGTACTTGCATATGCTGCAAGTATGCAGAAAATACCTGCTTACTTAATATTCTTCCAGTGTTGTGGAAAAGTGTAAACTGATGAGCTCGGAGATCAAGTCTTCTGTTTATCTCTAATGCAGGCGCAACACTTGTCCTGGCTTCACCAGTAGGTTTCACTGGTGACTGACTGCCCAAGCATTCACAGCAATATGCAACACAATCTATGCATTTACTGAGGGTCAGTGATCTTTAACCATCTTTGTCAATCCACTTCTTTCCATGTATCTCTTTGTCTACTTCTATTTTGAGAGGTAACAAGTGTCAGTCCATCAAACAACATACCTGCATTTTATGTCAGTTTTGCACATCAGATTAGCTTGTAGCTTGGAGATGATGATACATATAACTCTGATAAAGATCAAGAAATTTACCTGGAGAGATGAAAGAAGAATTTATACAGTCATCAAGAAATACGTATGCATAAGTGTTACGTTGGGTTGTATATGCATTTCCAGGTCCCTGGGCATCCTGCTATTCTGCAACTGAAGAATTTACCACAGAATTCAACTTCTTGCTAAGTTCTAAAATGCATTCTCTGTAAAGCACAAGTCACCTTTGAAAATGCAGGCAGTTTACTAAATTAAGAAGAGGAGATTACTTTTGTCTCTGCAGAGTGAGATACAGTCAAGATGAAACCAATTTGGTTTCATAAAATCTCATTTCTGAATGAAAATGTCAGTGCCCTCAAAGGTTATTAGCCTTTGAACATGCACAATAGCCATATGCATTTCCACTCTTTGTAGTACATGATGTAGTACTGAGTGCACTCCATACTCACCCCAATGGCGATTAGAATGGGCAGTCTGATGATCAGCCAGTAATTCATGTTATAGTTCCTGCTCCAGCAGCTAGGCAGATAGCAATAAGACAAGAAAAAAGTTTCAGTACGTTACTAAAATCTCCTGTTTCCCATTCTCTTACAGCAGTGCAGATGGAAAACAATATTGAGGACTAAATACCAGGAAAGTACATCATGCTGACATGGAAACAGATGCATTTGCTGGGTTCTTAGAAACACTGAATGCTTTGCACAATTGCAGCTGTCATAATCTAGCTGGACACTATTTGTCTGCCTTTCCTGTACACTAATGGCTAGCTCTCCTCCACCACTTTATGTGAATTATCATCAATAAATTTTGGAGACTTGCTCCATTAAAACCAAGGTCATTTGGCTGCAAGGGGAGAGATCAATTTGATTCAGGTGTTTCTTGGGTGGTTCTTGTCCTACACTTCTTGTGATGTTTTTTATTATTATTCAGACTCCAGTGTCAAGTAATATTATTTCACTGTTTATTAGTTCTTTATCACATTACCTACCATCATTTTTATCCTCTCAATATTTGGATCACTCATCCATTTTCTTTGCCATTATTTTCAAAAATAACCTACTAATTTCATCCAAGAGAAAGCAAATAAGGCAGATAACTCCAGTTCCATCACTGTATATGTACAGGTTTCAGGCCCAAAGTAAATTATCAAAGTTTATATGCATGCAAAATCAGTGACTGGACAACTGAGCCCTTTCTGCCCAGAAAGTAACATGCTGCAGGCAATCTAATACTTTATTCTTCCCATATGCCTCATTTTCTTTTTTAAAATTATTGTGCCCTCAAGCAATGGAGGAGAATGATCACAAGAAATGTAATGCCTGAAAGCCATAGCTTGGGATCACCAGTTTGAAGTGATCATTACAATGGAGCTTTGTACATCCAGTTCCTTTGTCCGCTGTCCCCAGGCAGCCAGCTCCAGCAAGTCATGTGTACGCACAATGGCTCAGGTGGCCCAGCAGTGCTCTTGTCCACTTCACTGGCTGCAGCAGCAATAGCTTACTTAATATTTACATGAAACAACTTTGTTAGCCTCTTGTCACAGCAACATTCATCAGTAAAGCCAGCAGGTTCCTGAGCCACACAGGCTGTGAAAGAAACTATGAAACAGCACTATAGAGAATACAGGTTGTTTCATGGAACAAATTCCTTCTCCAGATTTCATCTGCCAAACCTTACGTATGCTCAGTTTTCCCTAAGTTTTCTTAAAGACCTACGAAACTAGGGTCCTACTGGCAGGGAATAAGCCACCTAACCTTGTCATGGGACAGTCAGCTTGAGAGAAAACAGAAAACTGTGTAGTGCGTAGTAGGAGTCCGTGCCACAGTGCCTACACACACATATCCAACAGAGGAAAGTGAAGTAGTTTTGCAGTGGCAGTTCCATATTCCCTTGGTGGTAATGAAGGCCCAAAAAGGCTAAGAATTTCATTTTTCTTTCAACTTGAGTTTAATGCATACAACCAGATGCACTACCCAATTGCATTAAATTGTATTTCAGATACTGGAGAAAGAAGGCTTATGTATTGTGTGCAGTCAGTGTACCTGAGCTGGAATCTGAGTAACAGAACTTCTTAATTGCTATGGGTGACTGGAATCTGGCTTCATGCATTTTTAAATTAATTTTATTTGAACCCCTCCAGGCGGGTAGGATAACAGGCATGGCTGGGAGTGGAGTTCTAATTTTCTGACTAGCTACAGTGGAAGCAGAGGCAATTTTAAAATTTCCTGATAATGACAGAGACTGAGAAATGGTTTAACATTAGCCCTGCTACATTTCTGTGTGTATTAATTTGCTTCCTGTGGCACAGAACAGTTTTAGCTACTTTTAAATTTATACAAATATGTGCAATAAAAACACCATTAGAGTCCAATTAAAGTGTCACAGCTATTAAAGTGTCCAGAAAATGAAATTGATAGATCTGTACGTTACTTTTTCTCCATTTGTGCTTTCTGGGACTTTCACACTGATAAATACACCAGCAGCCATTCTGATTGGGATCTACCCCTGCAGTTTGTTCAGGAGCACTTAAAAGATGCTTGGCAGATAATAGCATCAGAACTGTAAATGGGGAATTATCCAGTGAAGCAGATGCTACTGGGAAGTTTCTGCCTTTGCTTAACAATCTAGAAATCTTTTTTTATGAAGGAAAACACTGTTTTTTTTTTTTTTTAACCTTAAAAGACATACAGATTAATGGCTCCATTTTTAAAAATACTGAAGGCTGGCTGTCTTCCTCCCATAGTTAAATGAAGACAAAGACCACAGAATCATCACAGAATGGCTTGGGTCGGAAGGGACCTTAAAGGCCACCCACTTCCAACCACCCTGCTCTATCAGCTCTTTAGGTACAGTGTAATGATTAAGAAGCTCACCTTGCCTTTACTTTTATTTGTAATCTATACAAAGAGTTTTTAAATAGCTCACTTTTGAAACAGCAACTGATTTATAAAGGAGTTCACACGTGCACCTGTAAGGAAAAAAGGGGCCAGCGTGAAAGAAGATCTTGCAGGTTCCAATCCTTTATTCAAGCAGAAGGATTGCCTGAAACTTCCAACCCTGGCCACATCTACTTCCCATTATTCCTCATAACCAGGGAAGTAGTTGAGTCACAAATGAAATTTGCAGCCTGCCGCACATCCGTGGTGACAGTGCTACAGCAAACAGCATGAAAGATATCCCTGTCTGCTCCAACAAATGTCTGCCCAAGGCATGGAAATCATGCCTTTCAGAGAGGCTGCTGCATGTGGTTATTTACTGTTGTATTTTACAAATATTTATACAAGATTTAGAAAATTCAATAAGGTGCAAAATTGTCCCCTTTAAGGTCTGCTGAAGGCAGCGAATGACAGTTTTCCCTAATAGAAAGTATAAATCAGCTCTGAACATCGCATTATGTAGGAGGCTCAGTGTGAGTACTTGGAATACATTTTCTACATTGATGGCAAGATATGGCCATGGAATACTGCCTGTCCAGATGCTACATGCTCTCTACACCTATTTTGATCATTTCATCAAAACCAGCAATACATCAGTATGGTCATGATCTTGTTATGGTACATTACCAAGTCAACCTTGGAAAGGAAAGTCAGAATAATCCTAGTATTGCTTAAGCCAGACGAGGCAATTTGACAGAGCTGTTTCAGTATTATAAAAGACACTGAAAAAAACCTAATCTTAATACTCATGAATACAAGAAAACAGTCTGAGAGTGGTTCTGACTACACGGAATTTTCACACCATGGCATCTCTCCAGCAAGAACTATGCTTGAAAAAAAACATCTCACAATGACTACAATGTGTTGGCTGGGTTGCTTGGATACTAAATAAGATCATCCAATAAACAGATCATCTAGGAAAAAAAAATGAAATAGCATAAAGATATGTACATCATCACAAAGAAAGCTACTCAATATTTTCAGGCAGTCATTGTCACCAAGAAGAAGAAGCCACTTTCCTCTCTCTTGCTTAAAAAACAAAAACAAATCAACAAAAAACAAACAAACCTGCTGAACTACAATGCTATCTGGTACATAAAGCATTAAAAAGGCCTTTTTTTCTTTTCAGAACAGTCACAATGGGAAAAGCAGACAAATTGTATTTTGTGTTTTTCAACAGTTATTAGTGGTACACTTGACTTCAGGAGGACTAACACAATCAGACAGAGAATGCGTTTTCATTTTATGAAGACCTAAATAATGGAAGCTTAAACAAGAACAGGCAATCACGTCTCTGCTGCAAGGCATAAAGCTAACCACTACAAATTGCAGGCAGAATTCTGTGGGACATTTTTGCCTTCATCTGAGGCATAACTGTAAAGGCTACTGCCAAAGGCACAATGTCAGGAGAGGTCTTGGTTGGGTATGATGACTTCTGTTGTTGATACTGTAACTACAGAAAAACAAAACATACCTTTCCTTGACCTGCAAAAGGATAGATTCATTCAGACATGCAGAAAATTGGGATCAGAAGGAAACATACAGTCCATCCTGAAATGTCATGCAAGACCTTCAGACAAAACAGAAGCAATTTTATGAGGTTTCAGCACATTGCCAAAGCAAACTACACTACACTACAAAGAGAAAGCAAACAATGGCCTGCCAGTGCACACACGCAGCACAAATGAGAGATAGCTAGAAAATCAGAACTAAACCAACCCCTCATCTTCATAAAGGTACTTGACAGTTCCCCAGAGGATAACAAACAGCATTGGCACACCTGGGAAGAGAGGAGACAAGGTTGACACTGACATTAAAGGACAGGGAAAAGTAGAGAGGACATAACCCCCCATAAAATGATGTACAACATAACTCTCTGCCAGCAGGGTTACATCTCCTGACCAGTGCAGTTGGCTGTCAGTAGTGGGAAGAGGAACCTAACATGCAAGTAATTAACATGTATAACTTCCTTTGCCTAGGCCTCCATCTAATTCCTAGCAGGCATGAGCAATGAACAACCATCACTCCCATATTTGGCATATACCAGCTTTTCTGTGGAAATTTTCACGGAGAGGCCAAGGGAACTAAATTTCTGGAATCTCCACTGGCCAATGTATTCAGTTTAGAGAGGAAGAATGTAGAGCTCTTTGACCCAAACCTTCTGCATCCACACTTCTGTTCCCAGGTCTGTTGTGTTGCATTAAGGTAGCACCAAGCTCAGGCTGTCTATTGGCATCAGGGCTGGAGTACACTCAGTTCTATGTACCATGATGACAGTGAAAGCATGGGCACATTCTGTGGAGCACATGTGCTCAGGTCTCCCTGGAAAAGACCCAACTTTGGGCTATGAAAATTGAAGAGTAGCCACAAGGCAGGTGCATCTCTTCTTGAGAAGGAGCTTGGTCCTATGCTTACCTGACAGCGTATGTGTTACAAATGTTCACAGTTTATCTGGGACGCAAAGGGAAGACACAAAAGCCAAATAAGCTGGCAGTTATAATTTGCTTCATAGTGTCAAAGGCTCTCAACAAAATTTTAAAGTGCATTACATTCTTAAAAATGAGAATGGTAACAGATCATGTTAGAACTTTGTATGCAGCACTGTGCATTGCATAATGCAAAAGTACAGTTTCTGATAACAGAAGCCACAGGGAAATCAGTGATCTCTTGCAGACTGAAAATCTTCAAGCAATGTCTGTACTGAGCATGCAATATCAGTAAAAACCTATTCTTTCATTGCACTGTATTCCTTCTCTACAGTTGTAACAGCTAAATACTGCAGAAATAACCACAAATGATAAATTATTCTCCATCAGTAAACAAGGGGAAATAAAAAGAGAAAAAATAAAAGAGTAATAAATAAAAAGAAAAAAAAAATCAAAGAGTACCAATAGTTAAAATAATAACAAATATATAAATTGAGTAGAGATACTGGCCAGGTGGCTGAATCACATTCCACAGACGTACCTTATACTGAGAGTATATTTTTGGAGCAAAGTTACTGAGAAAACAGTCCTACACTGATACTGGCATAAGAGATTAAGAACAGACTCATTGCAAATCACTTCCAAACAAATGAGCCTTTGATTCATAGAAACTAATTACAGTTTGAATTACTCCTTTTTTATCTTTGCTGAGAATTAAGACACTTTAATATGAAATTCACAGATTAAAGCACAAACACTGTGAGCACAAAGGCTGTGTGTCAGTGGAGGGAACAGATGCACTGAGTGATAATGGTAATCATTTGTGGATACCTCCATCTTCTGGATACACCAGAAATCTCTCCAAATAAATTGCATTACTCGACATTTGAATTAAGTGAGAAACTGTATATTAAATGGGCCTGGCTGGAGAAGGGTTCGTATTACTGAACTGCATCAGTATCCTGCTATGTAAATGTCGTACAAGTTAATAGGTAGCATAGTGGTACAACTCTGTCCCTATCGCCTGTGCCACAGGTCTATGGTGCCTTTGTGTTGCAACACCATCAGTCACATATGGCCCTTTCTAGCAATATATATTTTAATATGAGACAGCAATACTTAGCAGTGCACTACATATTCATGAGCTTCGAATGTCAATGCAAATTCTACATGGATGCCATCTGTTATCTACCAAATTCACAAAGACCTGTCCTGAGAAAAAGGTGGCTCTGAAAAACATCTGGAGAACAATTTTGGTAGATGGGACTACATCTAGTTTTCTAAGGTCCTAATCAAGATCTGAATGGGAGACTGCCACAACAACCTTCCCTAGTCCACCTCAAATCGATAGAATACATTCAAACAGCAAAAGAGCAAGTTTGCAGCATCTCTACAATAATCGTAGCTTGCAAGGATCACTGAGGTTCCCCATAGATTACTTTGTAATCTTGACACCTAATTAACCTCAGTTAACAGGCAGAAAAGTAAATGTCATTCTAGCTACTTTGCTCAGGGGAAATTTGCCAGGCTTGAGCAAGCATTAGAAGCAAATTCTATAAAGCTCTTTGAATAAAATCTACAGATAAATATTATTTATGAACAGAATCAACATAGTATTCTCATCCTGAGCTCACAACACACAGCACTTTCAGTATATTTGAATTTCAGTCCTATGCTTCTTTCTCATGTAGCTATTCAAAGAATATCAGATACCTGAGAAGACACTTCCCTCACTTGTAGGGTGTGCTTGTTCTCGTACAAAAAGCCTTAAGATTGTTCAGTGATTTCCCCAGGTTAACTGAGGAAGGTATCCGAATTCAGGAAACTGTAGCATCTGTTTCTGTCTGTACTGAACATCATCTGAAGATGCCAGAGACTGCAAAAGTATTTTCATAACAGATTCAGCCACATTAATGCTTACAGAATAACTAACCAGAAGTCTCTGAACACTACATTGTGATTATGAAACCTGTCACAGATACTGACATAATAAGCATACTGAGAGATCAGCTAAAAAAATTCAACTTAGATGACAGAGGACAGGGCTCCTGAATAACAGTCTACAAAAATTACACATATTATAGATGAGAAAGTAATAGATCTGCCAAATCAATGTCTTATACACCCCACTGCATAAATAAGCACCTAAATGTATTTATTTTCCTGCTAGCTTACAGTATTCTGCACCTGCTCAAGTATCTGCACAGCTTACAGAAAAAAAGAAAAAGAAAAAAGGTTGGAAAACCTGTCAGACATTATCCATGCCAACACCCAACAGTTTTAGACAGAATGATAATAGAATGGAGTAGGTATGAGAAGAAAGTTGTGAGATATTCTGCTTGAGGATTCACCATTTGGTCAATGTTTTCCCAATGCTACACAGTTCCAAATGAGCAGAGAGGGGAATTGCTAGTGGAGGTGCTAATGAAAGCTTCTATGTCCTGTTTGTAACTGCATGTAGAAATCAGTCTTTCCTTTTAATGGGTCTGTTACATTTCGGAACAGAACAGACAAGCTCAGGCAGTTTTGAACTCCACAAAGCAGTGGTTACCACAAAAGATATCACCAGGTATGTTCCATGCATTTTTCCTTCTTCCCATACCTTGATGTGTAGGCTTTCACTCTAGCAGGCTATTCCTAGGTTTGCACCGTACCATATTTTCTGTGAAGGTGATTTCAGGAGAGAAAGATTTGTGAGGAGCAAGAGAGACTCTCCTCATCCTCACATAATGATTAGAGATTCTTCTTGATGGAAATCTGCCACTGTAGGACCAAAGTATTGCCATCCTGCTGGGACCCATAAAAAAGGACATATTCTGTGTACTGTGTTTTAGGAAGGATGAATTTCTTTATAAGCTAGTGTTTCAGATCATTGGTTTCCATGTGGTGAGAAGCTTGGCCTCTGAGATAATCAGGCACATAAACCAGAAGAACAGGGCTGCTGTCAAAAGAAATCTAGTTTATCATTTTTCTCTAAAGGAGCCATCCAGGACAGTTCGACTTCACCAACTACAAGAAATATGTGATGAGGGACTAAAATTAGTGATAAATAAATACAACCAGATGAAGAAAGGGTACTAGTATGGAAGATGTGAAAAGCAAATACGTAATGTTTTTATCTGTTTAAAAAAGAAAAAAAAAAGAAGAAAAAAAAGTTGAAAGCAGAAGACTGAGAGCAAAGAGAAATAATAGGAAGTCCTGAGTGATTTGTTTATTTGTTTCTTATCAAGCTCAGTCTGGACATAAAATCAATTTTCATACCCTTGTCTGAAAGAGTTTTCATTGAAAATAGATAAGAAATGGTTAGTGTAATGAGTGCATCCTCTTGCTACATTGAGCTCATACTGGGTTTGAGAAGGAAGATATGTTACTGGCCCTGTTCCAGCCAGATCATCCTTGCAATTGGGATGTAGATTTTGACACCCTAGCCAGGCTTCTTGCCTTTAACAACCTCATTCCTTCAGTGTATTCATCCTTAGAGCAAGTTTGGATTACCAAGGGTTGGAAGAAGGGGAGTTATTTATTTTTTATAGCAGTTTCCCTGCTGCATGCGCAGCTGGGTGTAAAATTGCCACAGAAGCTCAGAGAACGTTTAGCTTTTTTATTAACATTTTCTTAGTTTTTAGTGCTGAAAATTGCCTCCTCCTGTCTTTCCTCCTGCCTGGCTGTCATGCACAGTCGCTGTGGGATGTTGCCATTTTTTTCCCATTCATCCCTCCTCCCCAGCTCTGAATGCAAGAAGGTCCTGTTTCCAGTTGCTGCTGAAAGATGCACACAGCAGTGTTACAGCAGTACCTCTCTTCTCCAGAGACTGTTTTGTATTGCCCTGACACATCTGCTTCAAGTCAGAATAAGGCTCAGTGACTCTCCCCTTGGGCTCAGACACGACGGAAAATGTGCTGGTGTCCCAGATACCCTGATTAAGACCAGCCTGCACATCCTTTTCCTTATTTTGAACTGAGATGAAATGTTCATATTAATGTAAAATTAGAGTACTTTTTCAGTTATGTAGTTACACAGATTCTTTTTCCACTGTTAACGACAAAGTATAGCAGTATTCAATATAAAAACTGAAACTCTCGGAGAGAAATACATACTGGGACATTTCTACCTAGTGGTAAGCTGGTCCTTACATTATGGTTTTGTTTGGGCTCACCCAGTGAATTGGTTTGTTCTAGCTTCTTGTTTGTTTTGAGACTGATTGTTGACCAAAAGAAGTACAACAAGGAAAATACCACGGCCAAGCATACGTGCACACACTCAAGTGGAAAAAACCCTTGAAGAGAATACCATTCTATTCATGCATTAGGCAGGAGTACAAGCATGACCATATGCAATCACATTGGGGATTACAGACGCAGAAACAATACCATATGGTCTGTAAGTGATCAAAAAGTTCAGTTCTCATTAGAAAAAAATAATGACATGGTATGAGTAACACCCACTAAGTTTATGAACAATACACCCACAAAATTTTAACACAAATATTCATCAAAAGATGAGTAATGACAAATTAAAAAATCATCCTGTAAGACACTTCATTAACAGGATAAAGTGTCAGGGTATCAAATCAGCTCTGACACGATCAGGTATTTTTTGATCCAGCTTTATTTTTTACAGTTGAACAGCTATTTCAAAGAGTGAGATGCTCTCAGCTCAAACAGCAACCTCACCTTCCGGCTCTTTGAAGCACAGTCTGAGACATTATGCTGAGGCTATTATATAGCTCAAAATAAAACTGAGCATTCATAGCAGAAAGGGATCTGGTGAGGAGCTTGAGCACCCAAAAACTGGAAACACCAGTGAAGAAGCAAGAAAGTGAGTTAAAAACATCTTCATCTGTTCCCAGAAGCTGTTCAAGACCAAACTGTTACCTGCTATAACTGATCTGGGAGCAGTGAGGGCTTCGTTGGACTGCAGTAGCAGATGTCTGCATCTGAAGACAGAGAATTATTGGCAAGGTTTGCACATGCAGCCATGGCTGGAATAGCAAGAAACTATAAGGATGAGGATTGAATGGCACCAGCAAAGCTTTTCTAGGAAGTCTGGATGAAGCTCATACATTTAGTGCCAAGTTCTGGCACTGCCACTCATTTCCACAAATTCATCCAGAAATTCAACATACAGTAGCAAATCTCCCATTGTGTAAGAAAAACAAAAATAAAATAGTGCTTTCTGTTTGTGTCCTCTGCTTTTGCTGATATAATTTTGCTTTTTTTTCCTTCCTCATTATTTTCCATTTCCTCTCATGACTTCAGTGCTTCAAAGATGGCTCCTCCCCCACCTCCCCTTCCTTAATAATAAAAAATAAAAAAATCAAAGGTAAAATGACTACAACCTAGTTTAATAAAAGTAGCCTACAAAAACTCTGGAGTGGGATTCTTCATGATGGAGCACAGTGATAGGATAAGGGGCCATGGTTTTAAATGAAAAGAAGGAAGATTTTGATTAGATGTTAGGAGAAAATTATTTACTCAGAGGCACTGGCACAGCTGCCCAGAGAAGCTGTGGGTGCCCCATCCATGGCAGCACTCAAGGCTGGGCTGGATGGGGCCCTGGGCAGCCTGAGCTGGTGGGTGGCAGCCCTGCCCACAGCAGGGGTTTAGAACTGTGTGGGCTTTAAGGTCCCTTCCAACCTAAGCCATTCTGTGATTCTATGATTCATTCTGTGATTCTATGATTCATTCTGTGATTCTATGGTTATATAAACTACTTCTGTTGCATGGTCTACGTAAAACAATAATAGAAGACAAAGACCTTCTTAACTATAACTCTCACGATGAAATTGCTATTCCTTGTATTTATTTATACCAGAAAGCGTTTACTTCCCATATATTATTGTTCAGTAAAATTAGTCAAGCAATTCACACTGAGTCATTTATACATATTTTATCAGTGAATTAATTTACTAGAATATTCACAGTTGGCAAATCCATAGAAAGTGGAAGGCAGTCAAAGCAATTTAAATGTTAGAACTAGTATCTGTGAAAGCATTTGCAGTGTTTACTTGGATTTACTTTCAGCTTTCAAATAGTCACTCAGGTTCCACAAGGAAGGGCAGAAGGAAAAGAGGAACGAAGAGAAAGCAATAAAGACACAAAAGAGATACTTCAAAAATTAAGATCAGTCCCGAATAGTAATAGAATTCATGCTAACTGGAGAGTGAATGAATCAAAGCTTTAGAATTTTTATAGAAGGCAATTCTGACTAAAGCAACTGATTTTAACTCATTACAGTACTTAATCTCAAGCACACACACATCCCTGGCACGTGCACACTGACCAATCTTTCACCTGACATTTGTCACTTGGCCTGCTCTGCCCACAAAACCAATCTGAATGCTCTCTGCTAGCAGCCCCTTATTTGTCATCCCTCTTGCATCCCTCCACTCACACTGCCAGCACACCTCTATCTTCACTCCTGATTAGATGTGAGATACACCATTATTTTGCACCAAAAGTAGATTACATCACTGAATTTAATGAGAAACTGTCAGGGCATGGTAGTTCAGAACACCCTTTGCTCACCTGAAATCAGCCACACATCTTTTGTGTTAGTAAGTTGATGTCTTGCTAGAAAAGTACCACATGCTTGTCACTGCTTTGGGGAGTTTCTGTAGTGCTGCATAGCCCCTGCATTATGAACCCATAGCCTCTACGTTGCAAGCCCCCAGGAGCCACACTGGCCTAGCTCAAACAAGATCAGGGATCAGGTACAAAAAGAGAACAGACTGCAGGACTTGAACTGGGCAGCCACAGGTGGACATAGGAAAGGTCAACTTACCCCAACCAATGCAGAGATACAGCCGAAAAATTCTCTGCTCAGAAAAGACAGACAGTACCAGCAGCGTGTACAGGTACATGCCTTCCACCAGCAACCAGTAGTAGTTTGCAGCCACACAGTACTGCATCATCACAAACACCAAACGGCAGCTAAGGGATTCCTGTGATGGAAGAAAGCACAGCCCAAATGAATATAAAAATGGCAACAGAAAAAAAAGGAAACTAGCCCAAAAGACTGTTTTTCTTCATCCTACTTGTACTTCCTCCTCAAAACGACACCTCACATTTGAGTACTGAAAGGGCAGAGACCAGCACTACGTGCTATACAAAGCAGGTACACAACATTCCTCCTTTCAAGAAACCAAAATTATTTGTACTGAATTTTCCTTGTAAGCATTGGACTATAATTTGAAAAGCAGCACAGAAAGATGAAAATGAAAAGTAGCGCCCATAACATGTGTAAATCAGTGAATTCTTTCACTACTCCAAATATTATATTTGGCAGCTGAGAATTTCACTGTCCAAGAGCAAATGGCAGATACTATAATACTGACCATTTTCCAAAGCAAAAGATTTTTGATAGAGGCACAGTATTGTCCAATGCATTACATTTAAGTGCAAAAAATCTCTTGGCTAACAGATTACATAGATGTGAGCAGCAGAACTTCAGATAAGCATGAAACCTGATTATCTAATTGATGTGTCCATCAGATCTGATGAAACCACCGTTGGATAAATCATATCGGAAAACACAAAACCTACTTTTTCTTTCTTTCTTTCTTTCTTTCTTTCTTTCTTTCTTTCTTTTAAAGAAAGGAACAACTGACATTTCATTGTGAACATTCCCAAACCCTTCATTTTATGTAAGTATTACAATCTTACTTTCTGCCAACCAACATATTCTCAGTGCAAAGAAATGAACCATCCTATGAGATTTACTTGTGGTATTAACAATGAAGCCCTAGGCAGAGTGTCACAAAAAGATGGGTACTAATAATGTATTATGTCTCTTTATGAACCCAATCCCGTATTTCAGTAGCAAATGCTGTACCCATGTTCTAGAATCACAGGAGCAATATAAATAATGGAAATCCATTTCTATAACGATTCAATTACATTTTGTTTCCCAAATATGAAGAGGAAAGGCATGCTTTCATCATATTCACAAGAGCTGCATATCCTCCATAATTGATTAGAAGTATTTAATTATTCTGTTCCTCCAAAGCTTTTCTAAAAGCTTTTACATTTGCATTTAAATATGATGCTTTTATTTTTCTATCATTAAAAGATTATAAAGATTTCCAAGAATGACCAACTAATTTGATCATTATACCGAAGGGACAATCCTAACACAAGAGGTGTTGGCTTAGGAAAATGAATTCCTTCTTGCTACTATACTAGAAGAACTGAATCTGCAGCCAGCTCAAGAAGAGGAAAGAGTCATTTGTACACATGCAAAAAATCCACTTCACCATGTTTGCTCCATTTAGAAGGGCAAACCTACCAGAGGACAAGAAAATATACCATGACATCAACTGTTTGTCTGCAACAAGCTCTGAATGGCACAACCAAAACTGCATACGTTGTGCTACAACGTTCAAAGAAAGTACAGACCGAAGAAAGCATCATTTTGGACAAGCCTAGGTGTACAAACTGAAATTACCTGCTGTGATGCAGACACACCACCATGATGACTCCAATATCCTCATAACCACCACAGTGTCTGCCCCTACCTGGAAGGAGATAAGTCCTTCCCACTGGTGCTCTTGTGTGGCTGTGCTGTACATCCACTTCACCACTGAGTCTTTAATGAAGACGGATATAGCACGGAGGATAAAAGAGGTGAAGAGGTTCAGGTGAATATAATTCCTTGTGCAATGAAGATGTCTGTAAAAATGGAAGAATCAATCACGATCCACTAATGGTGTAAAAGCTGCAATATCACAGATAGGACTGAGGTCAGGCATAATGAGCCCTGTTGAAAATCATGAGGTACCAGAGGAAATCCTGTAACATGAGAATGGCTGGGGGGCATTTCAAACTGTCTTTGGGACGAAATCACTGTCATGGAGGAAAAGATATTCAAAAGCGCCGCTTTAAGGGTGAATGTCTGAGGGAAGGGAAAAGATGGGTATATAAGAAAAATCTATTTAAAACGTTTTAAAAGTTGTTTAAAAATAAAATTATTTTCAGAAGAAATATCTGAAAGGACTAAAACCATTCTAATTTCACATAATGCTGTACTTAACCCCTTTGAACTGACCTCAGTGTCACTGAACAGGTTTACTTTGGCTCAGGAACTGCTGTACAGTACAGCTTCTGGGCTGTGTTCAAGCATACCTTTCCCAGTGGGGAAAAAAAAAATAAAAAAAATCCACCTGTAAATTATCAACTTGACAAGAGAAAAAGCTGTATTCAAATTGCCTCCAAGGGGAATTGTAAATATCTCCTGCGTAACAAAACAGAACACAATTTCCTCCTCTGCATTCAGAATTGAAAACAAAACAAAAAAATTCACCTGAATTTCAGCAGTCACACAGCTGTAAAGACAACAAAATTGCTACTAATCAAAAAGAGCATGTTAAAGGATAGCAAAGGAAACTGCAGTCATGTAAATGGCAACCAACTGCAGAGTACGCTAGTACTTTATCAGTCCCACCCACAAACTCTTTTCCTCTAGAATTGCAAGGGTACATACTTTGCTTCAAAGGAAGCTACACTAGGTATAATTCTCTCTTTTATGCTTAAATAAAATAAAATAAAATAAAATAAAGAAAAAATAGGCTTGGTCTTGAATACTATCAGTTTTAAAATTAAGAAAAAGAATATATTTATTTAAAAATATCTAATTCAATTAGAATTGCTTGTATCACTTTTAGGTCACTGCCTATTGCAAAACTTACATATGATTAATACTTATTTTTGTTTAATTCAAAATTTATTTGTTGCTACACTTCAGAATTGCCATATATTTAAATCCAATTGACAAATGTATGTAAACTAGCCAACTGAAGATAAAAGGTTGAAGAAGTTACTACTTCTGCTGCAGTCAATGCAAGCTATTCAAATTGCCCAATTCATGAAGTTATGGGCCCAGTTCAGCTTCCATCACTGAAATTACACATTTTTCTTTCATTTCAGAAGATGGAAAATTGGACACTAGAGATACATTACTCTCTTGAATCATTACAAAAAGCAAATACAAGGCTTACTTCTACAGTATAAGAACTTACTAACTCCTTCCTATTACAGAAGTGGTGAATATCAGTATTTTGATGCCATTGAATTCAATTTCTATCCTCATCTGATGAGATTGCACAACCCAGGGAAATGAGCCACGTTCCAATTAGTATCCAGAATCCAGTATCTGCAGTCATTTAGGGGGAGCATCTTATGTTTTTTATGAGATACAGGAAGAAGTTGTCTTCAGACAGTCAGTTTAGACAGGAAAACAAAAAATAGTTTGATGGCATAGTGAGGCTCACAAACTCCTTAATATCTCTGAAACTTTATTTGCAAAGCCAGAAACTGACACTCATGCAAGCTTCTCCAGTCACTGCTTCACAGTTGAAGGAAAAAGTGCTAAATAATCTCCCCACAGGAATCAGGGCACCAGAATTTCCTTTCTGCTACCAGCCATCTGTAGCAAGGTTGCTCCTTGTGACGTGCCAAAGCCACATACATCCTTCCTTCAGTAAGTACATGGTTGTGTTCTGTGACTTTTACATCTGGGCTGCTAAGATTACTCAAAAAGTGTCACTGATGGGTGAAACAAGAAGAAAGCTCTCATCTTGGGAGACATTTGGAGAATTCAAGACCATCTGGTGTTGTGTTGGGTGAGTCCCATGTTGCACAGCCACAACATGTACAAATCACAGTTATCATTACATGGGACTCAGAGCATGAGCATGTCTACATTTCTGCAGTCATTTTAAATCTTCTTTGAGAAGGAGAAGGGATAACACCATGCCAGAAGGCGTTGCACGGTAGTATAAGGCTTGGGTTACTTTAGCTTTGGGGATTAGAAGCTGAAGGCATGACTGATGTTTTTAAATGCAACGAGGTGTATAAACACGTAGGAGGGAGGACAGGTTAGGGACTGCCTTGCTAACAGAGTGCTGCCTTCAGAGCAAACCATCATTAACTGGCATTTAGAATTATTTACTAGGGAAGAAAATTTCTTAAGGATCAGAGCACAGAACTAGGAGATGAGAACATACAATTCAGAGGCAGCCTCATCAACATGTAATCGGGACAATGAGATCCAGATGTATACAGCATCCAGGAGCAAGACTGCATGACAGAGGGACTTCCCTCCCATGCCAGAGTAGGCTTACATCTTTGTGTTTTCTAAAACCCTGTACTCAGCATTCCTATACCATAGGAAAATCTGTCTAGAATCAGTGAGTCAGTCCCTACTGTACTTAGGGAGAGAAAAAAAGAGATTGTTTTGTTGGAGGCCAAAGGCTTTATTTTTCTTTTAATCAAACCTACACAATGTGCCATCAACATGTATCCAATTCAGAAAGGCTGTGCAACCTGGAGTCTCTTAATTTTGAGATACTTTGAGCAATGTGTTGGTGCATTACTGGATGAAGCCAGTATGCTAATGTGACCAAGCGACAGCAATATATTTCTGAAAGCTCCCCAACAAGAGATTTTGGTAAAAGTCCTCTGCATTGAAATACACCTCGCACAGGCCACATCGGGAATACTGTGTTCAGCTCTGGGTTCCCCAGTTCAAAAAAGACAGGAATCTCTAAGAAAAGTCCAGTAGCAGGCCACAAAGATCAATGAATCATAGAATGGCTTGGGTTGGAAGATGATAAAGGGCCTGAAAGCATTTCCCAAATGAGGAAAAGCTGAGAGAAATGGGCCTGTTCAGTATGGAAAAGAGAAGGCTGAGGGGGGAATCTCACTGTTGTTTATAAATATGCAAAGTATGGGAGTCAAGTTGACTGTGACAGACTCTTTTCAGTGGTGAACAACAGAACAAGGGGCAACAGGCAGAAGCTGGAGTATAGCAAGTTCCATAGGAAAACAAAGAACTCCTTTAGTATCAGAGTGATGAAGCACTGGAACAGGCAACTCAGAGAAGTAGAATCTCCTTCTCTGGAGATATTCAAGACCAATGCAGGTTGCCTTCCTTGCCTTCCTGCAAGACCCACTGTAGGGAACCTGCTTTAGCAGGGGGACTAGATGACCCCTAGAGGTCCCTTCCAACCCCTACAATTCCGTGATTTTGTAATTCTGTGACTAGGAAATGGGCAGGACTGAGGTTTATACAGTATGCAACTCTATGCAAGCCAGAATGAAATCTCTGCTCAATGTCCACTTGCATTCCAGACCCCCCATCACCAAGGCAACAACATGAGAGAACGTTGGAATCTCTCTTTTTTCATCTCTTTTAGTGGGAACTTCATTGAAATAAAAAATATAAAAACAAAATATTTCAACTAATAAAAAGCATATTCATACATGCCAGTAATATAATAGAAGCTTAGGAATTTTGCTTGTATTTTGAGAAGAAATGAATGTGAGAAAGAGCACAAAGGGAACTGAGAAATGAGGTAAAAGAAGAAGGGTAAAATCAAATGCTTATGTCAGCCTGATACAATCATACAGAAAAACATTTCTCCATTCTCCAGAGCTTCGCCAGTTACCTGAATCCAAGAAGAATGGCAGTTGCAATTACAAGGGCAGAGAAGGAAAGAGCATATCCAATGGTGTATATGATGGACAAATTCAGGAGCTGTTCTTCTGGTGCATCCTGAGAGCACATACAGGAGAAAAGAAAAAAAAGAGAGGGGGGAAGGAGAGCTTATGGGCTTCTGTTCTTTTTACCGAGATGCTTTTTAATTTTTCTTAATGACACACAGAAGTCATTCTCCTATTTTTAAGTTTAAATGCATTCATTGAATCAGTCTTCCACTTTCCTATGTTTTAAAGAAATAAAAATTTTATCTTAATTCCCCAGCTGCTCCCAGGTGTTCAGTCAAAGAGTTGGACTTCACAGCCAGGCTAGAAAATAGATAATGCAGCATTATTTGATAATCAAGTTAGAGAGGCATAAATTACCACACGGGCAGGTATTACAGAGATGGCAGAAAGAATAGACACAACTTAATTCTGCAGTAAAAATAGTAAAGCATGTATTTTCAGACATGCACTCTTAGAGCCTATCACCTTAATGCTGTTATAAGGATGTTCCTTTGGTAATGTCTATGTTTAGAAATAAAACAAGCCAGGTCCCATTTGCTGGCTCTGAGGTAAAGCATGTCTTGCACTCATGTAATTAAACTCCTTCCTGTCCCTGAATAGTCCCTCTTCTGCCTCAACTACACTGCCTCCTGGGAACAGGCTGCAGACCACCTCATACCATGAACTATGAGTTACAGCACTGCCTGAAAGGGAACGAGGTGATGTAGCAGCAGGGATGCTCACACCTTCTTGATAGCCTCTCTCTCCCTTCAGATTTCCTGTTGAAGACACATCCATTTAGACTCTTACTTGAAAGTGCTGGCCAAAATCTTTAGGGAGAGAACAGTTTGAAAAGCTACATGTAGGTCTGAAATACAGTACAGGCTTTGTTGCTTGGGCTCCAAGGCACATTCGTGTTCTCTTTTACTTCCCTACTTCAAGCTGCTAATTATGCAGCAGACTCCTGAGACCCACAGTGTACAAAGGAATATACTCCTTGTACTTCAGAAATAAGTACAGCTATTCAGATGTATTTTGCGAAGCCAGGAGGATTTAATGTGAGCATACTGGCTGTTCCTCAGGGATTTGCTAGCTTAAAGTTTTAAAAGGAATGACATGAGAGCTATTTTATGAAGAGAAAAATAAGATCTCTTCAGGATCAAAGGACAGGCAAACTACTGAGACCTAACAACTTAAAACACCTACATAGATCAAACCCACAACTCATACCTAAAGAAAACAATGCCATTTTATAAGGAATATCTTGCAGACTCTTGGGACTGTGTTTAACAGTTGTGACATAGTATACAGTAAGCTCATAAAAACAACCTGTCTTCATGCACAAGATGCATCGATCGCATAGTGTAAGGTTACCGGTGGCTCTGTACACATTAGCTGGAAAAGCAAACATGGTCGTTCACATTCTGGGTTCTCACACTATGTGTGAAGGTTTTCAAAATGCAAACTAGCTCATGGAAACCTGGAGGTAGGTGGCAAATGACCACGTGTTGCCACTAACTATTTCTCTTCTTGGCATGTTCCAGCACAGGTCTGGAAAAAACCACAAAGGCAAACAGGGAAAAGTCAAGTGACCAAAATTATATTGAGTGGTACACTCAAGTGCTGTGCTGAGGCACCCAGAATGTGCTACTGATATGGAAGAAGAAAATTATAGGGAAATGTTAAATAAAATATATTATAGGGAAATGTTAAGTTTTACACAGTTGGAGAACTAGAAATTATCTCTCTTTCCATTTCCTTCTAGTTTGCAGCCATCTATTCCTTCTAAAGAGGTAATGAGTTCCAGGAACTCCAGGAGGCACTCTGCCTGTGGAACTAAGGAATTTCATATACTAGAACTGTTCTGGCTAGGTATGTACTAGTTCCCAGCATGCTGGGACAGAAAGCAAACTCAATTTATATGAGGAAAAGGATCACCCTTGGAGGCTCACAGCTGTGATGGCATTACATCATGGGTACGCACACAGTACACTAGTTGACGCCAGTGGCTGATCAAAATCCCTTGGAAGCCTTTCCACTCTTCTTTATTTGGTGCCAGGTGTCTCAGCTCCCTGCAGAGTATAAAGCGCTAGGGCAAGAAAATAAACTGACAAGTCTAATTCCACAGTTCATGTCAAATTTAGCTTAAAAACAAACAAACAAACAAATCCCACAAACAGACAGAAAGCAGGAACTACCCTTCACCCAAAGCTGAAAAACAAGTGCATTTCAGGTCAGTTAATTTTCATATCTGCTTATGAGACAGAGAACGCAAACAGTAATTTTATTCCAGCACTATTCTACCAGGGGAAGGAAAGGAAAAGGGATAATATTAGACGGTTTCTGTAATGAGAGTTTATCCTGCTGTAGATAAGACCACTGACTCCCTCAGGAGTGTCCTGCACCACAGCCAAGATCCTCCAGTTTACTTCTCCTGGTTGTCTCACCTACATTAACCCTAGACTCATCTGCCTTACCCACTGCCTTTGTTAACGGGGAGATACCTGACATCCCATACTGTTAGGCTCATCAAAGTGATGCACTCAGGATGAGTTGAAAATGATTACTTTGACAGGGCAAAAATGCATTTTCATCAATGATTAGTACTGTCGTCTGTTTGGTCCTAAACAACAGTAGCAGCCGGAGACACTCTTACCTGGTCAGAGGCCTCACACTCTGTCAGGTTCCTCCAGGGCAGAGTCGAGTTCTCCTTTAGCAGCCAGGTACCCTCGGAGGTGCAGAACCGGTACACCTGCCCATGGAGCACTGCCAAAAACAAGAGGGGGCACAGGGTCAGCTGGAGCATAGCATGCATGCAGGGAGGCAAGGCTGCGACCTTCCCTCCTCACCATCAGCTTTCTCAGTTGGAAAAGATGCAGCAGCACAGCTGCAGGAGCACTTTGCCTGCTCCCTGCTCATCAGTACTGCTGCTGCCTGGCCTCAGGGCTACAGCCTCACCTACAAAATTCACAGGGCAAAAGGTGTGCATGCTCTTTCTATTCTGAAATCATGCAGACCACTGAACAGAGAAACCTCAGAACAAGCTCATTAATACAAGCTCCCCAGAATGCATGCAGCTGCCTAGGCAAACATCTGCACTACAAAACAAAACAATAAATCTCTGCTTAAACTACCCATATAGTCTTTTTATTCCTTCTGTCTACATGTTTGGATAACAAAATCATCAATAAATAAAATATCTTCTAAGGGCAGTTAGCAACTTGATCCTGTAAAAGCAGGTACGATGAAATGGCTTATAATAAAATTACATCAGACAGAAGCACCAAAATAGGAGTACAAAGGGTAAGGGCAACTTACCCTTTAGCATATGAAAGTATCTAAAGTCTAATAATCCTAAATCCTAATATAGCAGCAGTCAGTGCAGGAACCAGAAATAACTTAAGATCTTTCTGTATTCAGGAAGAGTCTTAAGCAAAAAGAATTAAACCAATAATCCAGACAGAAGAAACCACATAATGTGAATGGGAGAAGCATATGCACATCTTGTCTCAGGAATCATTTATCACCCAAAATATTTATGAGATAGAGAACGTTAGAAACAAACAAATAAACAAAAATCTTAACCTATAAGGCAGCATTAGGATTGCAGCATGGTTGATACATGGAGAGATGCTCACAAAAGAACTGAGAGACCACACAACGATGACAGGAAGATGGTGCAGGGCTGATGTACTAAAGGCAGCCTGCTACTCTCAGGGATGGGAGATCAAGTCTCACCCCTGTGGAAACAGAATATTTTCAGCTGCATGTGAAAGACCTCTGACCTTACATAACCTCAGTGCAGGTTTACTACAAGGGCCCCAAAGGGTTTGGTGTTGAAAACACACCACACTCACAAGACCTTTCATCCTCTGCAGTTGTTCACGTTGAACACCAGCACCGTACAAGACATGGGAAGCAAACCCAGTCCCTAGGATGTTGCCATTTTAGCATGCCTTGTCATCAGCTGCAGAGGTCCCTTGGAAAAGGAGCCCTGAAACCCCAGCTGCATGGCTGCTACAGGAAACATCTTCAGAACAGATCCTTCCAGGACCAACCTCTAGTAATTCTCAGTCCTATGAGCACAGGGCAACCAGGCTCTGCCTAGCTGTTCTCCTGGTCACAGATTCCACCGCAGGCGGCTAACTTCTACTGTTGAGGAAAAAGGCTCTGTACATGCCTGACAGCTCAGCAGAGATATTACTATGAGTCAAAGCTCTTCCCTGGTCCTGCCTCACTGAAGAAAGTGGCAGAGAACAGTCTACACCAGAAACTGCTTTGGTATGTCTGCAAAACAACTGACAACAACCTTAGGTGGAGATTTTAGATCTTGCTATTAAATGAAGTTTTGATTCAACCCGATAACATTTTACAAACTAAATTATCATCTTTGCTTAGTAAAAGGAGTTCCAACACAGGTTTTTCATCAGGTATATTTTGATCCAAGTACCACAAATATCTTAAGAAAAGCAAATGGTTTGCATTAAGCTACCTAGAAGCATTCTTGCAATAATTTTTCACGTGACCTTATCGTGATTGTCTCTCTAACAGTCATGGCTTAGGATGGCAGAGATCTTCAGTATCCTACACCGAAAAAGCAACACTACTAGTACATATTGTCTTTATGCAGAGGCCTGATTCAAATCACCAGGAGTCTCACTTCCTTCAGCCTTCACATGAAGCCTTGGCTGAAAAAGATCAGTTAAAACTACATAGAGTCAAACTGACAGCAATATGCTTGGGAGATGTCCAGGTGCCATGATAGAATGGAGCCACATACACCCTCACCTTCAACTGCTGAGCAGTTTTAGCTTCTTTCTTGCTGTTGTTTTAGTCAGAGGTGATTCATGTTTGTCCATGTCTGAATTCTGTTGTGACTCAGGCCTTCTTACTTTTCAGGCGGTGCGAATACCAAATGTACAACAATCAGCTCCAGTTTGAGTAGATTAGAACGAAGAACAAACTTTCCAGAAGATGTGAGTAGTTACTGCCTTCCTGCTAACATACAATATCCTTTTCCTGTATCATAATGCTTTTTGTTACCATACAGTGTCTCAACTGACACCAATTATTACATTCTATAACTGGATATCACACTCTACAACAAAAATAAATAAAAACTACTTCCAGTGTATGGGGAACCTGATTTTATTTAACTTGTAAATTAATGCATTAGCTGACAAAGTTGCACAACATTTAGAATGGGATCTTAAAGAAGCCAGTTTATTTGTAAAGGGTCAATCACACCTCATTAGAATTACATGTTAAAATGTGGATTGATGTCCAAAACTCAAACACTCTGTAGACTGATAAAAGACAGAGAGGAGAGGCCATGAGTTAACAATGAAGTTAATACCATCATCTATAATGTTCCCTGAAGAGTCCGTAAATCAAAACAAATGCTATGGCCAGCTAAACAGTTTTACTTATGAGGAAAATGTTATCACATGGCAGAATGCTCACAAACATTTCCTTACCAACCTCCTTTTATTAGAAATAAAAGCAAATTAAATGATTTATCTGCTTAAAACAACCTGATCTGGCTTTTACAACAACACTGTGTCAAGGTCAGCATGAGATTACTCACCTAACAGTCCCTCAGGATAAACTGAAACATTATTCACTGTAAAAACAAATCACAGCATGTCCTATTCAATCACTTCTCTTCAGGCAGAGAGATGAGAGAGTGAGGAAAAAGGACAAGAGACCAAGAGCTTTGTCTAGCTGCTGTATGTCAAGTATTGTAGAACTCTTAAGATATCTTCTCTATTTCAAGCAGAGGTAAATGTTTTGGAAAAGGTAACAATTTTGTCCAGTAAAAAAAGGGATTCTGTACTATACAGGCATCACAGCAGTCTTCCAGCAGACTAGTTTGTTCGTGAAGTAAAAAAAAATGCCCTTTGATGGGGACCTTGGGAGTTTGCACCTCCCAGCACCTCTGAAATCAGTTGGTGTGACCTGACCACTGCTCACTTGGAGTCACTGTTGGCTGTAAAAGCTGTCACAGAAGCATCATTTAGCCCCCATCCTGGTTTTTCATACAGCAAACACATCCTAAACCCAAGACCTGTAAGCCTGCAGCTGGCAATATGGTAACAGGGAGCAGCCTGGACATGAAGCCTTTGGGAAGCAGGAGGAGCTCCAGCCTGCACTACTGTCCAAGAAACACATTTATCTAAATGTGTGTTTATGCTGGGCTCACTGCCACATCGTCTGAAATTATATTACCTCAACAGCCAGTTTAACTACAAGTACTTTATTTAGTACCCTTTTCCACTATTCCTCCTCCCTCAGTATATTAGTCATTCCAACTCCATCGTTTTTAGTGATGAAAAAGCAATGACAAAACTATGCTTTGCATTTTGTCTTGAAGGCAGAAAAGCTGACGGTCACTTCAAGTTTTTGCAACAGGAAGAAATTCATTTTCAATTATATCCTACAGTCTGTGTGCGGGTTGGGGAAACAGATCTGAATGCATCTACTGAGATCTCCCATCATGCTGCAACAGAATGATGAGAGAGAGTCATGTACTCACCATCCCACAAAAAAAGATGGATGCGAGCTTACACAGACCTAATAGATACTTTACAGGGTGCAAGGGGAGATGCAACTGAGCAAATGCTGTCCATGATAAAGACTGTACAAACTCATCTTGCATGCCCAAAAGTCCTCAGAGCCTGAATCTCGTGGTTTACTATCAAAAGTTAAAAGTCAGAGACTTTGCTCATGGAGGTGATGTACTGCAGAGATTCTGCATGCAAATATATTCTTATTTAAAAACAATCAATTTGGAATTATATTAATGCTAACAGATTAGACATTCAAGATTTAAGAATTGCTAAGCTAAAGCTACTTATGTGATTTTTAATTCCATCCAATAAAACTCTTGTAACTTATGCAGTTATACATTTTTTTGTCAGTAGAATTCACTGTTGAATTCTACTGTTGGTTGTTGTTTTTTGTTGTTGTTATTGTTTTTGTGGGAGTGGAGGGAGGGGATTCCTCAGGGTAAAGAATAGGGGGATGTCATTTAATGGAAAATGATCAAGCTATCAAGTCATATTTAAGCATATTCAATCAAATTGACAACAAATCCAATGTTTTCTTAGGCCACTGATTCAGCTTCCCAATGAGCATTAAGTGCTACTATCTCATATTTGTTCACAGATGTTCCAAAAATGAACAGTGTATTCTAGTCACACATTAAAGCCAGATTTATACAACAAAGAAAATTATGCAGCCACAATATTTATTCTACGTGGACATTCATTTTTTTTAGTGCGAAGATAATCATTTCCAGCTCTGCAGTATCTTCCCTCACACAGTACAAGTTCCCACAGTTAATGATGCAATGATCCTGCAGTGAGGAGTTTGAGCTTTACTACCTATCTTACAAGAAGATCCATTCTGCGTAGTGCAGGAGTAAGAGATCTGTGGAAGAGTGATAGAATACAGCTTCATAATTAAAAACTATTTGCGTACTAGTTGCCAATAAAAGTTGTGTGAGCAAAGTAGACCACAATAAATCAAAATACTCATTAAGTTGTAACGTCATATATCTCTAGGTAGGAGTTAATATCTCACAACAAACAAGCCAAAAAAACCCACAACAAATCAACTGAACAAAAAACTCACCAAAAAGAAAAAAAAACAACAACAAAAACCAACCCACCACATCATACTGAAAAACAAGATTGTTATGCTAAAAGGAGTTATACTCTCTAAGCATTACAGATGAATAACTTGTATTGAGAAAGAGCTGTATTGATTATGCTAGACCACACTGAAACCTAACATAACATTTTGAAATGTACCTTAAAAAACAAGTCATAAAAATGTGTGCATGTTTGTGTGTATTCAGTTTAATAATGGAGAGTGTTTATGAACTATAAAAGATATGTGAATTACCATAATAAAGGAAGGTTGTTTATGAAATACAAGTGTTTATGCTAATGGTACAGCTTTGAGAAGGTTTGGTAAGATACCAAAAGGCACCATTAAAATTTTACTCAGAATAAATAAAAGTGAGTTGGAATAAATCTATTGCACCAACAAACATGATTGAAAGTTTAATATATATGTAAAAGCCCTGCTAAGAGGTTCTGTGTTTTTAAGTTATTGGATCGGTAAGTTAATGTAATTAATAGAAGACATCTCATTAAAGCATGTTAAAATAAACTGAAAAAAAAAAAAAGATGCAATAAAAAGTTTTCTTGAAAGGTAGAAGAGACACAGCTGAAGGCTTCCTAAAGCAGAGGAAGGGACCCATTTAACTATGCTCATGATTCAAGAACTTCTAAAAAAAGAGAAAAAACAAAAACAAAGCATGCATACAGTGAAAGAAAAATAAGCTAAAAGAAAAGGCTAACCAGGCAAGTCATCAGCATTATGTTTGGTGAGCTAAAGCAAGGGAAAAAAATATAAGAGAAAACAACAGATTACTGGTATGTTAAATATACATAGCCAGGAGGGAGAGGTAAGTAGGCATGCAAATAAACACTGGTTATTTGATGAAGCTTCTGAGCAAAACAAGAAGCTCCAGAAGATGTAGTTAAAAACCAGGGCCAGGTGCTGCAAATAAACTGTCAATCCTTGGCAGAAGGGAAGTCACTGATATTTAGTTATCCTCAAGGACAACAGTATAAATTAGAACTATTGAATCATTGGTTCTTACCTCTCACCCAACAGTGATAAAGATAAGCCAAAAATGCAAAACAGTTGGCAGGTTTTGGTGCAGGCAACTTCAAAACACACCACGAGAATGAATCCAACCATCAAACTTCATTGAGAGACAAATAATTCTGTAAGTATTACCTGCTCCATTCTAAAAGTAAAGGAATTGGATACTTCAAAGCAGAACAGATAAAATGAAGGATCTCATGCATTTCGGAGAGAAGACATACATTTTTATTGAATAAACTGTGCACTCTGGCACTGGTTAAAAGCTTATTACTTCTGCATAAGGGAGCCTGAAGCTAGAAAGGAAAATTGTATCAACTGGTAAAGGCTTTCCTATGGAGATAGTTCTTACAATCTCTGCAGACTTGGAATGATCTTTTCCAGTGCTCTGCAAAAACAAAACAAAACAAACAAACAAACAACAACAAAAAAACTACCACCACCACCAACAAAACAAAACCCAAACAACTTGCTCACATATATGAAGAAATGCAGCCTCAGGACGCAGCCCTGTGCCACATCCATATATTCATGTGCTTTGTCAGTGGGTTTCTCTGTTACACAGCATTGGGATATTGACGTTGAATCTCAAATACTGTAGAGGTGTACCCTAACATTTTTTTCCCTTTCTGCCCCAACCTCTTCCTCTTCTCTCTGCCTCCTTTGCCCATCTCCTTTTAGCTAATGTCATACTATTTCTCTCCCTGCTTGCATTCCCCTCCTTTGTTCTCCTCTTCAGCTTTATTCCTCCAGCCCTTTCTATTGTTGCAATACTTACCCATGCACTACTGATCAATAAATTTCCTATTCCTCTCAGCTCTTTGACTTGCTGTGCTCCAAAGACACTGCAGATGAATAAAACAACACCCTGATTCCAGCCTCTATCCTCTTAACACGTCTCCTTTCTCATTGTGTTCCTCAGCCATTCTCAGCACACCCAAGCAGCTTCTGCTCCAACCAAGCAGTGAAGAGAGGGGAATTCAGTGGGAGAAAGCGCAAGGAATTGACCATGAGGAATAGAAAGTGGAATGTCTCCACTGCCCTAGGAGTCCCATTCATCCTCCTCACCCACATGCTTAAGTGCAGCATGGTTCTGACCAAAAAGTTCTTGAAAACTTTCAGCTTTAAATCAGATTTCTATTGTATTGAATCACATTCAACCAAAGCATTCCAAGCTTATAAGCTACTAAAATCAAGCTCTTAAAGAAGAAGGAAAAATAAAAAACAAAGAAATTATCAAATTATTTAATCACAGAAACCAGCATCATTCCTGTCAATAGTTACTGGAGGCAGTTATGTCTAGATTGACCTGCCCATTAAAAGATGAATCTTAACAACAATCTCTCTAACTTGAGACCTACTTCTGATCTAAAAACTAGGAATTCTTATACCATTCTATTAGTAAACTGCCCTAAGTTCCCTATTCCATTTTCATTTCTACTCTATTTCCATTGCTTGAAAAGTGTTTGGATGGACATTCAATCCTTTTGACTTAAACTTTTCTTTTCCTGCCAAGGTGCAATTCTTTATTGAAGTATTCACTGCCAATGTTACCTCACATTTTTAAAAGCTTAGAAAAGCTCACTGACATTCATCATCCACACAAACTCAACATTTTCCATATCTTTAGCCACGCTTTAGTTTTGTTTAAACAAGATTGTCGATACTCTGCTTCATTAAGCTCTAGGACGATCATCAGCCAGGTTTTGTGTGTGGAAGTCAAGCTTTTATTTTTTAAACTTTCAGAGGAAATATGCTGATGAGCACTTGATCCTTTTCTTGCCTAATTCACTCCTGCTTTTTCCAATTTTCAGAAAGTAAATTAGTTTCAGAAAGGTCAGATGAATCTGGCCAGCCACCAGCCACCACTATCATTATTATTGTCATTGAACTATTCAGGTACCGAGGTTCTCTCATAAACACTCTGCTCAGAGAAACTTCATTCTTATTCACGGATAATTTGAAGTGATGTATGGGAGTGCTAACAGGTACCATTTGCAGCATGTTTGAGGAGGATTTGGTGTACTTTCACAATTCATAGCAAGGACCTGGGTCTCTCAGGGGAAGTGTAGTCTACTACTGAAAACTCTCAAAGGGAAATTTAACAGCAAAACATGCAACTGGAAAAGGGTAATATAGCAAATAAAGCTGTGTACATGATGAATAAGTACAATCATTATATAGCTTCGAACATTTTCAAGGTAAAGTTGCATTTGTGGAGTCTGAAGTGGAGGATGTTCTATAATTAAACTACTTACACACAGGTACCTTTTAAGTCAGTTCACATTTTTTGCATGACTATTTTGTGCAATGAAAATATTATAAAAAAAAAAACAAAGCAAACATAGAGCTACTAACTTCAGCAGGCAGACAGCACAATTCTCCTCTACGTTAGATATTTACATCTATAGGTATACGAGCAAACTGAGTTCCATACGCATCTTTACCCGAGTTCTATGGATCTCAGGAAAAGCGAACAATCCTTCAAGTTCACTATGATACCAGGAATGTGTTTGTTACGTGAGAAAATACATACAGATTGGATGCAAGAGGAGCATTTGCCATCACTCAAAGGTGAAGTGCCAGCAATCACAGAACAAGCAGGGAAAAAGTGAGCTCTAGTTCACACAGATCACCTGGCAAGCTGTTCTTTCCCCATGCAGTTAAGGTCAAGCATTCAAAGTCTATTCTATCTTTGTGGCTTAGAAAAAAATAATCAATGTTCTAACTGATGATTAACAACATTTAAGTGAGCCAGAAAGATAATGACCTGTTCTTAGCAAAACATTTAATTATGTAGCATACGTTACGTACTATGTTTATTCAGATCCTGAACCATTTCAGTTTACTTTTTGCCTACTATATTTAAAAGCTGTAAGTTCTCAAGCGTAAAATCATTACAATTTTAAAGAGTATTATAAAGGAGGTTTTGAGGTCGCTTCCTTTAATAGAACTGTGAACAAATAAAAGTGGGGAGATACTACATACTTCAGTTACACAAGACACTGGAACAGGTTGCCCAGTGAGGTTCTGGATGCCCCCTCCATGAAAGTGTTCTCAAGGCCAGGCTGGATGGGGCTGTGAGCAACCTGGTCTAGCAGGAGGTGTTCCTGCCTGTAGCAGGGGGGTTGGAACTACATGATCTTAAAGGTCCTTTCCAACACAAACCATTCTGTGATTCTAAGACGTGTAAGAATAGTATAGACAAAGTTCAAAGAAATTGATAAGCTTAAACCTGCCTGCTGAAGTTAAGCTATTTGTTAGATCAGCATGGACAAAGCACAGAGGTACTCTGGTAACTTCCTTGCAGCCAGGTGTGATGGTTAATTCTCACTTAAAAGAACTTTACTGTTAAAACAGCTGGGGGATAACTTCTCAAGAAGATGCAGAATGAGGCTCAGCTATGCAGAGGTGTGCCTTGATATCCTTGATACATCCCAAGGAATTACTTAAATAGAACAAAAACATTATACAGTTATAAGCAAAAGGGCGTTGGAAAATATGCCAACTTTTCTACCTCCCACAGATGCAGTCACACCAGACCAATATCCTAAAACTAAGGCATCCAGTTTTTATGTTATATTCATCAATGCAGAAGAGTACATTCTTCCTAGAGAACCTGAGGTGACCAGATCTGTACCTATCATACGTACACCATGAAGGTGCCCCTGTCTTCCAACAGGTGCACCTCAACATTCAGCCACATGAAAAGTCTCCTTCTGTTCCCATTACAGATTTGAAGAGAAATGCACCTTCTTTGATTGGGGCAGTTCCTTAAGGAAGTCAGGTAACTCATCCCAGATGAAAGTTCACAAGCCACTGCTCTACCCCACGCACATCAGTCTGACATTAACCAGCATTTTAATTAAAAATACATTCCATATTTTTAAACAAAATGGAGAATGGCACTGCCACACAGTACCCAGCAGATGTATCTGTTAAAGACCGTCTTAAATGATTTATTCTGACAGTCTCTCAATCTACCTTTGAGATGAGCAGCAAGTGTTCTAGAGTTTTCTGGCTTACAACCAGATGGAGGCTAATAAACAGAAACAGACGTGAACTTGAAAGCCTGTTTTGTTTTTTATTTAGCAAAATGAGATTGCCAATTAGCTTACGACAGCTTTCACTGCAAGGAAGGAAGTATAAATTTTGAATTGCTTAAGGGTTAGCAAATGCAAAGCAGGTTCTTTTTCAATGGAAAAGGTCACACCCCTTTCCAGTATTATGGAGAGCTTACTGGAAACTCAGTTTTATTGGAACAAAGAAAAGAAGAAATGTAATAAATGTCTGATCATCTTTGCTGCATCCAATACTTGAAGTGAAATTTATTTCCTTCTACATTTAAAGACAAACAGGTAGTTTAGCAACAAGTTCACGTAGCCATCTAACAACACTGAATTTAAAGAGATTCTGAACTATGAAACTGAATGATTGAAGAAAAAGTAGTGCAGATCAAACCAGATGCGGCTTACACAGGTTCCTTGAACTAAACGTTCAAACCAGACATATAATGCAAAACTGCCCTAAGGAAATCTCACACACTGCTGCTTCCTCATTTATGCTGCTTTCTGTAGATTCCTCTGCAATGTATATTGTTTCCTTTTGGGCTGTCTCACATGGGTGACAGCAATGTGTACTGGCCCAGTATGAGATCTCAGGAACACAAAAAAAAAAGCACCTTTCATTCTGCTTTTTGTGTGAGGCACTATGGCTCTCATACACCAAGTTCCCTCCTCTCCTAAAGACACAACAAGAAAAGCTGTTCTGTGACCAGAAAGGGAATGGTGAGCACTGAAGAATGGACCTTAAGTTATTATGAGAGAGTGAGAAATGGGAAAGAGCTGACCTGGATGTGTCCTTGCACCTAAAGGTACTCAAAGCAGCAAGCCAGCCTGTGGCCTCCTATGCAAGGCATATGAGGCATTTGTTCCTTTCTCTGGCCCAACAGGTGTTCAGAATTCAATGAAAGTCTGGTACTTCGAAAGTCTTCCAGTAGCTTCCAGAAGGTCACACTGGTGTACTTTGTAGTTGTACAGATAAGTCATTAGGTTCTGTGTCCCCATTCAGGATTGAGGTGCATCCAATGGATACCTGAGGCACCATTTCTGTATTAGTTTTCTCCAAAAACACTCCCCACCTCTGATGAAACTGAACTTGTTCACAAAGATACAGCCATCAGAGGGTTGCTTCAAAACTCATTTGTGCCAGACCAAAATACCAAGACAGACACAGCCAGTTCAGGTGTCAAACACACCAAATCTAGAGACAGAGTGTTTTTTGTTTCAGCTTAGGACTGAAAAGACGAAAAGATTTTGAGCAGAGATCTCAATAATATTTACTAGTGCATTTTATTTATGGGCATTAGTCACCTGAATTTATACCAATTCATATCGAGAATATTTCTAACACTGCATTTCAATATAGAGTAACTGAGGCTTGAATTTTCACATGGTTAATACCCACATGTACATTAGCTACCTCATTTATCCAAATGAAGATGAATTAGTAGAATTTGCTACTACTATGGTAGTACTATGGTTCACATAATTCATCTGAAACTGGTACCCCTGGAAGGTTTTTTTTTAATTAAAAGGGATTTAGTACTATTAAACAAGAAAATATCAGAATCACAAAGGAGACATAATTGTAAAATGAAATGTGCAGCTCCAAGGTTTCCAAATCCACATGGTGTTATTGGCAGCTAGCCTTCAATTATAAAAAGGTAAGAAGAAAAAGCACATAGCCACTGACAGCAAGGTGAGGTGTTCTCCATCCTTTAAAGGAATACTGATCTCCTTGGAGGTCTCAACTCTGGGACAGTCACTGCCCAGGTATAACTTGCTGATCTCATTGACTACAGTGTGGATAGTACAACGTGCACATTTTATCTGCTGTAAGTTCAGTGCTGTTAAAAACTGAGCAGCCTTTCTAGGTTTTCACTAAAGGCAAGCTTTGTTCCTTAACACATGCATATGTGTCAGACCGAAAGTCCTGACTTGGGCAGACAGAAGTGTGTGAAACTTAGCTTCAACAAGCATTGGACACAGTCCAAAATCTGAGCTGGAAATTTCAGAGAACAAATGTTTTCAGCAATAGCCTCTCCCCCCCTCCTCCTGTTATATCAGCATCTCCCTGTGAAGATCTGCCCAACAGTAGGAGTTGAATAAGCACAAACAGAAGCAAAAAAAAAAAAAAAAAAGAGCTGGAGTCAAACTGCCCATATAGGTATGAAATTGCTGTAAAGCCTACTGTCTCAAAGATATATAAAGCAGGCTATGAAGTGCAAATACAAATGTCTTACTGGTGATGGAGGAGGAACTTGATGCATAATAGAAATATGTATGTGTCTGTTTTGATAATTCAGATATTATTTGATCTTTTCTGAGTATTTCAAAACACTGTGCTGGAATATACACCTTCCTAAAGAGAAAGCCTGTGAATCTCTGAATGAATCCAGAGATCTGAACAGAATACTGTTTGTCTGAAATTCACTTCGCCTCCCTCCTTCTGTTACCCTCAATGTTTTTTATTGTTCCAGCAGGCTTCTTTGTTACATACACAAAGCTATTTTATATGGCACTAGAGAGACCAGTGACTGGAGGGCTCCTACTGTCAGGTATTCACAATCCAGCAGTAACAGAGCTCCTCACTATACCACAAAAATCCTGCACTGTGCTGTGAGAAACACGAGCCACTGTCAAAGTTGCTCTAGATATTATTAGCTCCAGCAACAGTGGCTTATCCCACACCGAAGCAGAGACTACTCTAAACCTCAGATCAGCTTCAGTGCAATATTGAGTATCTATATAACTTTAATATCCTTATTTCACAATTTCCTGGTGAGTTAGGGCAATGTTATAAATGATCAATCTATGTGAAGTAGATAAATTGTAATACAGTAACAATCACTGCAATCAGGAAAGTGATCTGCATGGAAGAATAATGACTCAAAGAATTAGGGGAAAAAGATCCACCACATTTCATTTGCATAAAATTCCCAATCTGATTTGCTGCACAGTTACACAAAATAGAAGAATATGTTTAGCAACTAGATATACAAAATACAGCAGTTAAGTGTCACTGAAGAAACATGTAGCTCATGCATGCCATATCCTAGAAGTACATCAACAACTCAATGCCCAGTATTTTGGTGGATATACAAAATGAAATTCCTCTAAGGGTTCATATTTAATTCACTTGCATGTCACAACACAAGTCCATAGCAGTACAGGGATACAAGGGTTCAAGCATAAAATGTTTGTCTAATTTTGTGATCTTTCTACTATCCAGCTATCACAAACATGTTCTGAGCCTTCAGAGACAATCCTTGAAGGCAGCATGCCAGTACTGAATTTGGCAAGGATACTGACACACATTGGGTAGCAAAATAAGAAAACAGTTCAGCAATTCTAAAGAGATGTGACATGCAAGTGGGACGGCATTGATTTTCTTTACTGTACCTTATAGTCTATCTCTGTACACAGCACTTTGAAAAAGAGGTAGAAGACAAAAGTTGCTATTACAAAATAAGTGATGTTGTGAGACAAAACCTTGCAGCTTCAGACACTGCTTAGCACAACAGAAATGCAGACCCATTCTCCATAGGCTTGTCTTGTGAAGGACCAGTCAGGAATCTCTGTATGCATACAAATCTGAATGGACATAATGGTCTGAGAATATCTGCAGCAAGTAAAAATAGAAACTAGTTAATGTCATGTAGGGTTGGATTAGCTAGCATAGCTGCTAAGCAGGTAAAAAAAAAATATATATATATATATATATATCCCCAAATCATTTTCAGTTTACCACCCTACTAGCCACACTGCTGAGCTGCATCTGCTGTTGGGGTTTGCAGAAGGGTAGTCTGAAGATTGGCAGTCACTAAGACAAGATGAAGAGTGGTACAGGAACAAGAATAAAAGCTGTTTTGCAGACAAAGCCTGCAAAATTTGTAATTGATCAAGGAGAGCTCCAGCATTACAAACACTTTCCATGTGAATTCTTCCCCCCATCTCCTTTTCAGGTTCACACCAATGAAAATTTGTAACACCCAACAGTTAAAAGGCCCAGAATCGCACCAACTTAAACAATTCAACAAAGAGAATCACAGAACAGTTAGGGTGGAAGGGGCTTCTGGACCACCCTTCCACCACATCCATCTCCCAGCATGACCCCTTACCACAGGATGAACTAGAACAGATTGCTCATGGCTACGTCCAGTCAGGCTTAGGCCATCTCTAAAATTTGTTTCAGTTTGATCACCCTCACAGTAAAATAATTATACTTAAAGGAAGCTTCCTGTATTTCAAGTATGTACGCTTATACATATCAATAAGATTTCCACACACACATTCCAGAACTTTCTCTTCTCCTGGTTGAAGAATCCCAGCTCTCTCAACCTGTATTCATGAGAGATACTTCAACCCTTAATCACTATCACATCCAATTGCAGGACTAACTTCAGTACACAGTTTGTGTGCAGAACCCAGAACAAGAAAACACACTTCAGACAGGTTCCACTCCCTAGAGCTAAGGAACAGACCATTCCCATAAAACTGCCAGTGACACTCTGCCCCGTACAGCCCAGGAAGCTGCTGATCCTCCTTGTCTCAAGGGCATATTATTGGCTTACGTTCAATTTGGTGTCCACCAGGACCTACATGGCTTTCTCCCACAGAGCTGCTTTCCAATCAGTCAGCCCCCAGCCCACACTGGTGCATGCAGTTATTCCCCTCCCCAGGAGGGAGACTGCACTTCCTTCTGTGGAACTCCACAGAGTTCCTGACAGCCCATTTCTCCAGTCTCTCCAGGTCCTTGCGAACTCATGTGGTGCATCTATTACTCCTTCAGTTTTGTTCTGTCTGCAAACTTGCTGAAAGTACACTTAGTTTCATCATCCAGATTGTTAACAGAAATGTTAAACAGTATTAGCCCCACTTACAGTCCCTGCAGTATACCAATAGAGACTAGGCTTCAAGAGGGCTTTATGCTGATGATCCCCTTTGAGCCCAGCAACAGTTTTCAGCTCATCTCATTGCCCACTTTTGTGTAGTTCACACTTGATCAGTTTATCAAAGAGAATGTTACAGGAGACGGTGCCAAAAGCCTTACTAAAGTCAAGATAAACAACATCTACTGTTCTCTCCTCACATACTGAGCTAGTCACCTTATCATAGAAGGCTCAGGTTCATCAAGCATGATTACACCTTCATAAATCCATGCTACTTCTAATCACCTTGTCCTTTATGCGATTGGAAACAGTTTCCAGGATTATCTGCTCCATCAGCTTCCCAGTGACTCGTGAAGTTGACCATATCTCCCCAGATTCCTTCTTACTCTTCTTGAAAAGAGGAGACAGTTGCTTTCTACCAGTGCTCAGGAACCACCTCCCCAGTTTCCACAACTTTTCTAAAGATTATCAAGATTAACCTCACAATGACACCATCTAGGTAGTTCAGCACTTGCTGGTACAACACATAGACTTGTGTACATCCAATTTAAGTATGTCTTAGTCTGATCTTCCCCTACGAAGGGCATGTCTTCCTTCCTCCAGACTTTACTACAGATCTTAGTGGCCCTAGATTGCTTCAGGCAAGCCTTATCTGTAGAGACCATTGTGAAGAAGGCAGTGAGCGTCTCATTCATTTCCATGTTCTTTTCCACAAGGTCCCCTACTACATACAGCAGTGGATTCAATTTTTCTCTCACTAGCCCTTTGGTTTTGATATTGCTTCAGATTATCATTATTTTTACATCACCCTTAACTTGACAGATTCTGGGTAGACTTTGGCTGTCTTAACCCCCATTTTTGGATGCTCAGTGTCTCTGCATTTCTCCTAGGTCATCCGTCACTGCTTCCAGCTCTCTAACACTTTTAATGGAAACTGCCAGGTAATGCCAGGTAACTCTCAATGCTTCCTACATTTCAGGATTCTATCAGACAGCATTCAGTTTACTTCCCAGGGGATTTCTAGGTGGTATGGTTCTACAGCAAACTTTTCATGCATTTTAAAAACTGGCTCCTAATCAAAGAACAGTAGTCTTCAACAAAGTAGGCTTAGCTGAAGTCCTTCATGCTTAATGATCTTTACTGAACACATTTTGAAGGTACTTTCTAAACAAGGTCTTATCTTTCCATTTTCTTGATTTTAAGCATATAAAGACATCTTAGCACTGCAGGGCTTCCATCTATTTTAAGTTTTAAGTAGTGAGCTATGCAAGAATAAGTAATAAACATGCTTATGTGATTACTGCAAGTCAGGGCATCCAATTTCCTATTGTTATAGATCTTCTATTATAAAGAAGTTACCTCTCCATTGTGGCAGTCCATTAGCATTCACTTTGAACATGACTCCACAAGACATCTGAAAATGCACAGTAATTCAGACCCCTAAATTACACATCACACACTAGTAGCAGCCTCTTGTGTTTTGTATTAGATGACAAAATATTTCCAACAACACAGACTGAGGTATATTCACAGGATGCACATAAGAACAAACCCAGATATTTTCTGAAGTACTTTTGCAATCCTCCCTAGCATGCTGTATGATTTTTCAAAATGATGGTAGTCTTTTCACTGAAACAAATACAGCTTTCAGGATAATTAATTTTACTTGTTTCCAGGAGTATCAAAGATATTGCACATCCAAAAATTTATTAATCTGTGGTACTGTTTAACATCTTGATTCTCACCAGCAGTGATGTTTCAAAAGCAGTTAAAAGTCAAACAACTGTGTCCAGTATCTCAAAGATGGAAGTAAACAAGTTTAGAGGAAAGCAGTTGAATCCTGTAAAAAGTTTTAGATATCCAGAAGTATTAGGTATCCAGAAGTATTAAGTTTAATGGAAAAAGTTCTGCAGCACCACAAACTTCTATCTCAATTAATTGCAAGGTAAATACTAATACCACACATTCATAAAATCTTGTTTATCCATTCTAAAGTTGCAATATCTTAATTACTAATCAGAGAAGGATAGGGAAGCAGCATTTTAACATCAGCAGTTATAAAATTATCAGTTACTACCAATACAGTTAAGATACAGTACAAAAAGATACTCAGAAGATAGAAATACAGAGTAACATCATATTCATGATATCCACCTGGGAAAACAAAGAAATGCATCTAGAAAAAAAAATAATCACCCTGACACAAGTTCAACACAAACAAGACAGCAGTAAGACTGTCTATGCGTAATACAAGTCATTTCAGAAAGCAAGCAGGACAGGAGTACCCAAATAACTGTAGGAATCACAGAGCACAGGAGTCAAGAGAATGGAAGAGATTGCCTGTTCCCACATCACAAGGTCCCTAACCATCAAGCACGTTAATAATGCTGGACTTCAGAGGAAGACATGGGAACCTTATATAAAAGCTACAACAATTAAATTAAAATAGCAATTCAGACTCAATTTTGTTTTAGAGTCTTATCTCTAAAACCAGATTGAAGTCAGCCAGGAAATTTAAGGGTTACAAAAGTTGACCTGTCACTTCTCAAACTGTAAGAAACAACCACGTGAACATCAAAGTTGATAATACTGAAGGCGAAGAGGTGCTTCAGGCACCAAAGCAGGTATTCCCACGTGGCCTATGGAAAAGTCCATAGTGGATGCACCAAGTTGACCTTGCCTGTCTGCTAGATACCCATCACAGTGCACTTTCGTTGTAGTAAAGCAGTGATGGGATGAGAGGTGAAGCTCTTCCATGCATGGAAATTGCCCACCTTTTTAGGTATTACAATGTTATTTTGGTCTGAGAATTTTTCACTCATCTTCAAGGTAACAACAGTTCGATAAGAAAAGCAAAAGCTGTTCACGCAAGCAAAGCAAAATAAGCAATTTATTCACTTCTTCACATCGGCAGGCAGATGTCCAGCCACTTCCTGGAAAGCAGGGCTTCAGCACACAGAACAGTTACTTGGAAACACCAATGCCACAGCTATGAGTATTCCCCCTCCCTCCCTCTTTCCCCGAGCTTTTTTTGGCTGAACATGCTGCCATATGGCAGGGAATGTCCCTTTGATCACATCAGGTCAGCTGACCTGGCTATGTCATCTTCCAAACTCTTCCCCCTCAACAAGGCCAGTAAATGGGTTAGAGAGAAAGCCTCGATGCTGTGCAAGCCCTGTTAAATAACAGTCAAATCACTGGCATGTTATCAATGCTGTTTAAGCCACAGGTGCAAAGAAGAGCACTATGATGAAATTTACCTCCAGGTAGTCAGACAGTGCAATTTTTATTTCTTATTCCATAGGATTTTCATCACTTCCAGGTCTCAAGTTACACCAAAGTATCCTTTGACTGTCCTATTTCTCATTTCCAAAACCCCCTCACTAAGGCCTACAACTTATACTACACACCTAAACTACCTTTACCTTCAACAGCTAGATTTATACAGCCTCATTAACAGCATGCTGTCCCTTACCATGGGCCAAGTTCAATCCACCACACAAGACAGCCCATTTATACTCAAAACTTAGATCTTCATAAAGAAGTTGCACAAGTTTCTGAATTCAGGGACAGATACTAGATGAAGGAATCCACATGAATTGCCTTCAAGTGGTGTCAGATGAATGTGTACTACTTAAGGATGTAAAGAACATCACCTTCAGAGATATATCTGTCAGAGAAAAAAAGAAGTCTCTGCATCCACCAGTACCTTCACCTTGTGGTATTCTAACAAACAACTTTTTCCATGAAGGAACACAACACTTTTCACTTTAGATCATTTTTCTACATCTACTACAGGAGGACCTATCTTAAAGTTTTGCTGCTATTATCTCTGATTTCAAACTGTACTGTTACTACTGTTAGCTCATCTTCACCAACAAGCATCACAGTACTGTTTCATTAACAGTCACTACTATTCAAACAGCAAAAGCAGATGAGAGCACAAAAATCCAAACTAAATTCAACCTTTAGAAAGTCTTTTCTCTCATCTTCTCCTGATACATAGAAATAAAGAAAATACTATACTAATTCCCATTCCTGCCTTTATATTACAGAGAACTGAATGCACTCGTGACTGCTAAAGCCAATATTATTTCAAATGCTGTGCAAGTAAAACAGGGTTGGTTTAAAGCTGTTCTTACAAGGAAGAACTCTTACCTGTGTTAGCCCAAGGTAAATACCAGGGGCAGCTGACGTTCACATAGGTGCCAGGCAGTCCATCAGGCCAGCAGGCATAGTTGTCAAATGTTCTGTTGCAGAACTTGCCTTCTACAAAGAGATGGAAGAAAGGGCAAGCCACTGTCTTGTATTAACATTAGCAAGGAAAAGACTGAAGAGCAAAAGATAAAATACAGCATGTGCATTTAAGCCATAATAGTATTATGCGTTCAAACTTTGGAGTTAAAGTTTTTTGGACAAACAGGTCTTATTTATCCCTATGTAACAGGAAAGTTGGGAAAAAAATTCATCAATCAAGGGACATGGAAGGCACATCAATATTAAACCATTTTTATCTTTTCTCATCCACACCCTCATATGTCTCAGTTGGATTTAAAACAATTTTTGCTGTGAATACTGTAGATAATCATTGCTGGGAATTGGCTCACAGTCATGCGGTTGGAAGTCTAATCTAATATATAGAGATCCATCAACAAAATACCCACACACAACCATAACTTTGCATTACAGCTTAATCAACATGAGAGTACTTCAACTTCAGATTTATTAAACTGTCATTCTTAGAGGGCAGCACTCAACCATTCAACAGGATAATGGAGCAGAGAGAAATGAATGTTTTGCAGCCATTGTTGTCATCACCTACTGTTCTTGCTCTACCATAATAATATGGTTAAGAAAAGGAAAACTGGTAGTTTTGAAGTATTTATTCAGATGTAGCTTTAGACACATCTCATCTTTTTTAGTGTGCCATAACAGCACTGAAGCACAGGAGTGCCCATATTGTGCCCAGTTTTGAGTATCATTGACAAGTCACCAGTGTCCTCTAAACACCACAGTGCTGGCACATGGCAGCTGCTCTCAGCACATTGGAGCAGCACAACTGCTAAGATAAGCCACATTCTCATTTGCACTGGGCACTTTTTCTGCACGTGCGTGTTTTGTTTTAAACACCATTTCAGCATTTTACAATGCTCAAAATAATTCCTACTACTAGATTAATGTAAACAGCACAGTCCTAGGCTTCCTAATATCTGTACTCTCTCAACCCTTACCTCTACATAAATTTCAAGGGTGCTGTATTAGTAACCTACTTTGATGCACTACAGCCACCACAAGACACTCTGAATCTGAAGATGAAAATCTTTACAATGAAATTCTTCCTTAAAATGGTTCCTCTCAGCAGAGGGAAGAGTCCCACAGGAAGCAGGTTGAAGGAAATGAAATAAAGGAGAGATAGACAGGATAGTAAGCTGGAGAAGTACTTTCAAGACCATTATTGCTCCCTTATGATTGTTACCTTGCATTTTAACAATACTTTGTATCCCTACCAAGCAGACTTACCTGCTGCAATAGGAGGTGCCTCATACAAGTATTTCAGGCATTGGAGCTGGTACTCCTTCCACTTCTGCACAACCCCAGAGAGGGATCCATCTGTACTCTGAAAGAGAAATCATGAGTCTCAAATACTGAATTTAAACCAGATTTTCCACATAGCCTAAATAGGAGAATGCGAAGAAGTCTTGACCAACCTCGTCTCCTTCTATGACCAGGTGATCCACCTGTTGTGCCCAGGCAACCAAGAAGGCCAGTGGCATCCTGGCTTGTATCAGAAAGTCAAAAGGACCAGGGAGGTGATCATCCCTCTGTACGCAGCTCTGATGAGGCTGCACCTTGAGTACTGTGATCAGTTCTGGGCCCCTCACTACAAGAAAGACACTGAGGCCCTGCAGCGTGTCCAGAGAAGGACAACAAAGCTGTGAGGGGTCTGGAGCACAAGTCTTACAGAGAGTGATTAAGGAAACTGGGATTATTTAGTCTGGATGAGGCTCAGGGAGACTTTATTGCTCTCTAAAGCTCCCTGAAAGGAGGTTGTGGTGAGGTGGGGGTTGGCCTCATTTCCTGGGTAACAGTGATAGGACAAGAAGGAATGACCTCAAGTTGTGCCAAGGGAGGTTCAGGTTTGATATTAGGAAATATTTATTCTCCAAAAGAGTGGTGAGGTGCTGGCACAGGCTGCTCAGAGAGCTGGTGGAGTCACCATCCCTGAAGATGTGTAAGACAAGGGTAGATGTAGTACTTTAGGACGTGGTTTAGTGAGCAATATTGACAGTAGATGGACAGTTGGACTAGATGATCTTAGAGGTCTTTTGAAACCTTAATGATTCTACAAAGTCAAAACAGTACTACTTATAATAAACATTACAAGATGCTACTATGTGGTTAACTGCAACTAAAGAAATCTCTTTCTAGTGGTATCATGAAGAAAGAAAAAAAAACAACAAACAACTAAGCTGTGCTCTCAATGAAACCCAAGCTAAGTTAGCTTTGCTGTCCCAAATCACAGAGGGGTTCAGATTGGAAGAGACCTTCCAGATCATCTAGTTCCAATCCCCTTCCATGGGCAGGGACACTTTCCACTAGACCGGGTTGCCCAAGAACTCCACCCAACCTGGCCTTGAACACTTCCAGGGCTGGAACATATTTTTCCTGAGGCCACAGAAAGAGCAGGGACTTCTTTTTGGCACAGTATGACAGGCTGCAGTATCACCTTTTCCAAGTACCAAGGGACAGGGTGGGAAGTACATACAGACTCTGCACAGGCACAAAGGCTATCAGATGTTATTAAACTACAGAACTTAGTGCTGGCTGCTCACTCAACCCTGACCAAAGCCTCACCATGCTCACAGAGGCCCAGCTTACCCACTGCAATTAAGTACAGAGGCAGCAATTCTCACTCCATATTCATATAAGCTGAATTACAAACGTAAGGATTACCAGGATCTAAGTAATTGATAATGCAACTTTAAAAGGTGGTTCTGTAATCACTCTGGTAAAAAAACCCAGAAGTGGCATTCTTGGACTATAGATCTCAAATCCCTTCTTTGCTCTTGAATCTTCCAGTGATTAAAAATATTGTTTTAGGGAAGAAATAAGCAATCAGAGAAAAACCGTCATGCATTGTGCTGCTGCCTGGATTAAGCCATAACATCTAATTACAAGGATGCACTTCTACACCTGATGAGAAGTACATTTAGTAGGTATCTGTTGTTTTTAAAGAATGGTAGCTGCCTGTATTTACAAGCAGCTCTTAACTGTAGCTAGGGCCTCATGGTCACAATTTTGAAAGAATTTGGCCAGCTCCCACAGAAGTCAAAACAAGTACAAGCCTGTGGATCTTTCCTACTCTGACCCTTGTCTTCCTGATTTAAATCATCCTGGTCACATCTCACCTATGCCAATAAATGCTGCCAAAGTCTGTCTGGACTAAAGTCACCAGTATAAAAATGAACGCACCCTACTGAATGTTAACCCCGTGTGCATGTGGTAACACAAACCTGTAGATTGAGGTCCCATCCAACCCCTGCAATACTGTGATTCTGTGAAAACATTATTGCCTAAAGTAGGGCGTGGAGAAACACAGCCAGGGGCTCCAGAATGTCATCTACAGATCACTGTAGACTGAAAAAGGAATGAATGACCGGTGTGGGGAGAGGGAAGAACTTTCAAACCTAAGTTTCTCCCAGATAGTCTTCAGAAGGAAACTTTCAGGTTACACATTGTTTAAATGTCTTCATCTTTTCAAGGGTAGTTATTAAAGTTATACAGGATTGTTTTACCCCCTCTCATCACCATGTTAATACTTCAGTACATAAATTAAAAGGAACATTCTCCAGATGAACTCTGAAGTTGTGATTCAGAATATTTTCTGAGGCTACTCAGTGTTCCACATCTTCCCAAAAAGTAACTGATTATGCATGCAAATGAATGCATCCAGTTGATCCAAATCCAGACTTTCAGATTAATATGCATACACAGTTTCATTTAGAAGTAAAAGACTACATTTTCAACTATCACCATAAACCTAGAACTGTTTGCACTGAGAAAAATAGCTTGTTGGAGGCAGAGATACTTTGAAACAAAATACTCCCTTCTAAATCTAGTTTTCATTTATTGTCCTCGTGAATACAGTAATAGCCAGTTGTAATTAAAAATTAGGAAAAAAAAGGCAAGCCTCTATTCCTCTATTTAATGAAAAAGTAGAAATATTCTACTCCATAGCAGTTTCTCATGACGTGAGATGACAACTAACAATGAGATTATTTTACTCTTAAAATCTGCTAATTAGAAATGCCTTTTTGTGGAGATTGATTTAGTAAGTTTCTATTAACTACAGTCACTGGTATTATGACAATCAAATACAAAACCCAGGACTATATACTTTATTCTCTCTATTCAACAGGTCGTTCTGCTTCAGCAGTGTTACCAGAGTCAGCTTAAATTTGACTTTACTATATGCTACCTGTTGCAGCTTCTATGGGACCCATGTAGTTAGACAGATGGTAACAGCTGATATTCAAATAAGAGATACTGTATTTTATTGAGGAGTGATTTAATTTCTTCAGCAATATCAAAGCACTAAGAATGCTTATATGAAGACAAAGCCCCTAGGCCAGTATTCAGAATTTGGAACAAATGCAAGAGTATTATTAATTATAGGGCTGCTTCTCGTTGCTAAAAGCATCAGTTCATTGTGTTTTTGTTGAGGTTTACCTCCTTCCATTTATACTCAGCCACAGGAGTGATAACACCAGCAGTAGTTTTGCTGGATGAAGATATATCAAAGACGGATAGTGGAGAGGAGGACGGAAACACAGCTGACTACTTAAAATGGAAGAACGAAAAGGCAAGAATGGGTGAAGGACATTAAGGAGGTGAGCAACAGTGAAGCTTAAGTAGCATAAAATGGAGGCAGGATAATTAAGACAGACAAGAGCACACAGACTGGGGGCCTTTCAGTGTAGGTACCTAATTAAATGTAATTAATCTCTAGTGATAAATTAGCTCATTCAGTAGTCTGAAGACAGAACGCTTTATAAAACCTCAACATCTTTGCAGGAAACCCTCTTTCTGTAGCCACCATTTATCTTCATAGACCCTACTGTAAAAGGAAGCATTTCAATCACTTTCCAACATCTTTGAGACTATTTGAGGAAGGGCTGAGTGATCTGCATCAGTTCAGCCTGGAGGGGCAAAGACTGAGAAGGGATCTCATCAATGTTTATAAATATCTAATGGGCAAAAAACAAATGGAAGGGGCTGGACTCTTTTCAGTGGTGTGCAGTGACAGGATAGGGACCAACAGGCAAAAACTGGAACACAGGAAGTTCCATATAGTTAACTGAAATAACTTCTTTACTGTGAGAGTGACAGAGCACTGGAACAGGCTGCCCAAAGAGGTTATGAACTTGATGATCTCTAGAGGTCCCCTCCAACTTTTATGATTCTACTGCTGCTCTTACAAAAAAAATACCAGCATCCATAGGTACAAAGGTGAGCTATGCACAAAGGCACTATTCTGATATAGTGAAATTGGAGCACAGAGTATAAACCTTGAAGGGGCCGAGTTTGGACAAAATACACCGTGAAACTTCAGAGAGGAAGGAAAATTTCTCAGAACTCTGGCCAGTGACTCCTGGGATTATCATCTTTCCTCTTCCCCCAGTCGTTAAATAAGAGATCTTACATGTGACAGAAAGTGAAAAACCTCCTTCTGTAAGATTTCTACTTGCTGTTAAGGGCTTATATTTTATGTTACAACAACTAGCACCTCCAAAATACTAATCCTAGTCTTCAAAAGCAAGTGCTAGAAAACCTAACACATAACGAAGCACACTCCATTATGGCCTTGGTATTCTTGCTTCAGGTAGGAAAAATGACATCAAACTTCTGAGAGGATGACTCAGATTAAATTTACAGCTTTTTATCTTGGAAACACTAACAAGTCAAACTTTTCTCACCTCAAAAAAGACCAATAAAAATCCAATGTGACACATTATTTCAAGGTAATGCTGTCCAGAATCAGTACAACAGAGACTGAGGTAGGTGAAGATTGTACACCATTAGCTTTATGTTCATTTTCATTTGACATTCTTTCCTGTATAATAAGAATCTTACTTTTTCTGTGCAAATGAATCTGCACCAATTAAAGCACTGTTTTATTCATAACATGGATTTACACTTACACGGGTTTTGTCCTCAGTTCACACCCCAACACTGCAATGTTGTGACCTATAACCACCTTCCATTCTGAGATGAGTCTCCCTGTCAGAAAGAATGACTTAGATGTTTCATACCTTTCAAGGTGGCATAAAGCGTGAGGCTCGTTTACAGCTTCTTGAAAATACTTTCCCACTTAGCAAATGCCTTGCTACAACAGTACTGCTGGGAGCAGAAAAAGCTGTAGCACAGCAAAACTCTACAACAAGGTTATCTGTCCATAGAACAGTGTTATTCCCCCCTGCAGTTTGTAATCATGTATCTTCATTTCTAATTCGGAGTGAATACAAAAGCATATGAATAGCAGGATGCCTCAGCTAGTTTCTTAAAACCATCTTGACCATCAGTCAAGACTTGATTTCTCAGCAGTTATTATACACTTGTAAGAGAAGCCCTGCAGATGTTGGTGCTCTACCTCCCAACAGTTCTCCTTCAGCTGATATTCAGGCTGAAAAACAACAAGATAACACCAGTGTCAATTCAATCCCTTTAAATACAGAAGGTTATTTCAAAGGGAAAGGTACTTAAAAGGCAGTGCTACCTCAATTAGACACAGTACCAGAGAACTATCACTGGAGATATCTGCACAGTACCTTTTCTGAAGATAATGAGACCACACTTTAGGACATTTGACATCACCTGGATTTCCACATTCGTCACTTTCCCTTCCCAAATTACACCACCTAGTTTTGACTTCAGTATAATCAACTGACATTACGGAAGTCTGAGTGACCCTTTTGATGAGGTCACATTACTATTCTTAGCTCCTCCTTTAGAGCTGCTTGACTGTTCAGATAATATAATATTAATTATGCTTCAAGTCATATTTCACAACATACTTCATCAGCAGTTGGATCAATGTGGACAAATCCTACATTTATCAGGAAAAAAAAAAGAAAAAAAAGCAGTGGATGAAAATAGCTTTCCTTTCAGAGAAGCACCTATTACCAGCTTCTCTGAGCTTTTCCTGTAAACACTTCTGTTCCTTGGTTACTAATTGAACCTATGACTTCAGTAGCTCAAGAGCACCATAGAAAAAGCCTTCCAGCACCCTCTCTGACAGCAAAAAGCAGAAAATTACATAGATCTCTCCAAAAGTAATGCCTCCTATTTGTTTCCTAGAAAGGAAACTACAACAGATACGAAGAGTACAATAGCACTACTTGATGGAACAAGTTCTCAGCTACAAAATATTATTTGCCAACATGGTCACCACTATTTGCTATGCATTTTCACCAGCAATGAGCACTAGCCTACATGCCATGCTCTTAAAAACCTGTATGGCCATCCAGAATGACACTTGTCTTTCATGTCACTGCTACCACTGCTGAAATATAGTCTAGAAATAGCAGTACTCTGTATATTGAACAGATCACGTTTCTTATTCTTTACAGATCATATAATGTAAGCAATCTGTCAGATGATTTAAAATTGATGTATAGAACAGCTGGAGCAGAGGGACAAGGCATCACTTATTTTCACTAATAAAGAAATAAACATTTTTGGAATATGTTAATAATCTACTATCTTTAGCAGAGGTAAGGGTCTCATTATGATAATGTATGTAGGTCACTCAAAAGTAATGCCTTGTATTTATTTCCTTGGAAACTACAACAGATACAAAGAGCACAATAGCACCTTTGGATAGAGCAAATTGTCAGCAGCAAAATGCTATTTTTTCAACAGGATTGAAACCATTACTATGCATTTCCATCAGCAGAAGTGATCCCCAGCCACTGTCACCACTGCAGAAACGTATAACCTACCACCTCACTGTGCTCATATCCACTGTTTGGTTCCCACAGGCGTTCAGAAAGTACCAATGAGTGTCAGTGATAGCCATTTCCTCCACGTGGAGGAATTCAATAAAACACCTTTGTTGCATACAAACTTCCACGTCAGATGCCATTTTGTCAGGCTGTCCCTCAGCAACATGTAATGAAATATTGGTGGAAAAGTTCAACTTCTACTGCCATACATCCACCTCTGATGTTGTGGGCCAACATAATAAAATAGGAATCATCACTTTTGGAGCAGGCCTCATATGAGCTCCCCACTAAAGGTGCCACTGAATTCAGCAAGGAACTATCTGGCCATATGTGCCAGTTTCTTCTTAAGCTCCAACATCTTAGGACTTGCATTGAGATCTTCAAGAAGGAAAGTCTTAATACTTGGATAAACAGAAGTCTCAGATACAGTGTTCAGCAGCTGTCCAACATGGAAGACCCTTCTTTTCTGTTCCTCTTGAGCTTAAGACCTCAGGATTTATGACATTAAGCTTTTGAACCCAAAGCAGCAAAAGCTAACTCATCTAACACTCAAACCCTATCAATGCACAGGAAGGATACTGCTTTGCTTTCTCCTTGGAGTTGCTGAGATCGCCAGTGCACTGCCAGTCCTGAGAAGTAACACTGGGCTTTCAACAACTACCCAAAATGCACAAAATACTCTCCACCTCTCATTCCATTCCTTCCTCTACCCAAGCAGCTTCAAGAGCATTTCAGACAATCCAAATACCAGAAAGCAAATATCAGCTCAGCCAAGGACCAGAATATGTATTATTTATTTATTTTAAATCAAAGGCTGGATCTCAGGATTCTTTCCTCCTACTTGAAAATAATCACTGCACCACATGGTCTCTCATCTTCGCCTGCCCTCTTGTCCTTTTTCACATCTGCACAGCTTCAAAAGGAAGGGCTGAACATGCTCAATCACATGTGAAACTATAAACAAGACAGCGCAGAGCACTAATCAACTGTCCTCTCCCCATTACCCTCCCTCCACTTCCCCTTTCATAAGGACAATTTTTGCTATATTAGGAAGCAGGATAAGCATGTGCACCTCTCAAAAGTAGCTTGGAACTGCAGGTTTCCAAACATAAAACATGTGTGTGAAGGCTTGAGTATGGCAATTCAAAGAACTAACAAAATTGACATGAGACATTCTTGTTTTTAGTACTTTTAGTGACAAGGCAGAGGGAGCTCTCAGCTCAGCAGGATTTAGTTTCATAAATTCTCCCAAAAACATAAGCTGTTTGAGCAGATGCAAGGGTTCAACCCTGACCACAAGGGTTTCCACTTCAGGACCAAACATCTCAGGTTTGTCCTGTAATGCTTCAATCATGCTTTGAAATCAATTACTCCTCTCTTCCTCTCCACAAGTTTTGTTTCAACAAGGCACATTTCTGTGAGAATGTCTCCTGGCCCCTATCATTTTCTGGATCAAAGCAAAGTATTTGGCATTCACAGACACAGATGTCAAAGCAAACGGCTTTAATATCTAAATCAACTCCTACAGCATACTGTACTAAAAAAAAATAAATCAAGTGAATAAAGCACAACTTGATATTTCAGCTTCCTACAAATGTAGGATCGTCTCCTGGAGACAAAAACCTAACTCCTCTAGGCCAGGTAGGGTAGTCTGAAAATTTGCTACAAAACTACAATTAAGAGGTCATTATATTGTTTCTGCCTTTGATGATAGATGTATTGGGGATACCAGTGAAGGTTTTTGCCCCATGAAGATGTTTTCCCAGCATGGATGGAGGTTTCCTCTTTGCTCACTGTAAGACCCACAAATCAGTATGCTCACAGTTGAAACATACACATTCAGTTTGACGATAATTGCTTTCTGAAAACAATATTTTCATTAAATTTTCTTCCATCTGTTTCAGTAAATGCTGTTGCCAAGAACTTACTGCATGAGCCAGTCATAGAAACTTCTAAGCAACTATAGAGAGAGACAAAAGAAATGCAAAAATTGCAAAGGAACTAACTACCAAACCCTTGGGCAGCAGAAAACAATCCCACAATTTTAGTTGGAGATACTGTGTGTCAACAGAAGAATTAAATCATCACAGGAATTGTGTACAAGGAGAGTTTACTATGCAATGCAAAACTAAGTACATGTTTGTGAAGTGCTCTTCAGAAGAGGACACCTACTGATGCAGTTATACAACAGAAGTATCAAAACACTAGAGAGTTTAAATTTCATTTACAGACAGGTACAAGTGTGTAGCACTAGGAACAGTATGGAAGGAACAATGAAAGCCAAACAGTGTTGTGGGAGTAGGGGAAGCTACAAAGAGGAAAACAAGAGTTCTTCAATCTGCCCTCAGCTGTGGAGACAAAGTATAGCCTACGCTCTTGGAAGAATAACTCAGTCTTTCATTAAAAACATTATGATAACGTACTATCACAATGGAGTAGATGTGCAGCAAGGAACAGTAAGGATTGAAGAAGTAAGGAGAAATCTAGGGTTGAATTCAGATATTTAATCATGGGCACCTGCTGATCTCCTCTTAACATACGCAATAGTCTTGCTTTACCTCCTGTAGAAGCTGCAGAAATGCATGTTGCCCTGTAACTTGCATCACATCTGCTTCTCCCACACATGGTCTTGAATACTGTAGGGCGTCTGCAGAGCACTAAACACCTGCATTTGGTAACTGACTCATCCTGGGTGTCTTTTTGCCACTCACGCAAAAAAAAAAGAAAAGAACATCTGTCAAAGCCGGACTCTTACTGCAGTTCAAAACACAATGTGCTGAGCTGGTTCTTTATGACATACTGAACCAAGCGTGTTTTAAGAAGACCTGTTTCCTGAGTTTATAACTGACTGGTTTCTCTGCAAATACCAACAATGGGCAAGAAACAAAATATTTCCACCTTGCACACTGAAGTATCATAGAATCATAGAGTGGCCTAGGTTGAAATGACCTCAAAGATCGCCTAGTTTCAGCCTCCACCTGAGGCTGGGGTTGCCAACCACTAGATCAGGATGCCCACAGCCACATCCAGCCTTGCCTTTAATGCCTCCAGGGATGGATGAATCCCATGGGAGTTAAGCTTACCCCAGCTTTTCAAACAACTGTTTACTAGTTACTCTCTTTTTCAGAACTGTCACATGGGATCAGAAAGCAAGGTGTAGAGAAGCTGCAATTTCTCCCCAGTATCAGCAATACACAGCAACATAAGCCTGGTCACCAGCTTGTTTTGTCGATCACTAGGACCCCTGAGATAAGTTTTCAATAGCAAGGGGGAAAAACAAAACCAACAACCATCAAAAAACACAAAACAGACCTCTCTTCCTGAATGCATTTTCTTAAGTCATCTTAAAAAAAAAAATAAATAAAATCACAAACTTAGTTCTCCTAAGAAATAAAGGATTTGGTACAAAAATTATCTCAGAACAAAGCTATTAAAAACAACAAATAAGCTCCATATATAATATTAGGGGTTCTGTACCTACTGTTGTTTAATGATTGCTAAAGAGGAATGCAATAAAATCTGCATGGCTTTCACAGTTCTAATTGCAGACAGTAGCTTATTTTGGTCTTAACTAATGCCAAGTTAACTCCCTCAGCAGTTCATTGTCACAGTGGCTCAAGGTCCATCAGCCAATTATCTGCCATACTGTTCCTTCCCGCCTACCCATCCCTTTGCCAAGACAATTATCTGTAGTGGCTTTACAGATTGCTAACATTTTCATCAACAGTACCATCACATCTGAAATCAGATCATACAAGAGAATTTCTGCCAGTGAGGCTTATTCTCCAGGCATCATCTGTCTTCCTTCCAAACATTACAGAAGAGATAATGCAGAGGAATACCTCTGTCTAACACAATGAGACGGTCTATCACATCTAAACAGGACAGAATCCCTACAGCATTATCGCTGTGGTACCACAGCATATACAACAGCATTCTCATTTACTTGGATAGATACAGTGTAGTGTTTTACAGGCAGCACTTATTTTTTCTAACAATTTTCAGCATTCAACACACAGCTGCCAAGCGTTACATTCCTCAGTCTTGATTTGTCAAAAATAAGACAGGAGCAATGCTGTATAATGGATAGAGCCTTGACTCAATCCAATATGGAGAAACAGTGAAGCGTAGAAAAAATTGTCATAAGATAAAGGCAGATGCTGCCCAGGAACAGCACTCTGATCACATGAAACAGAAGTAACACAGGTCCACAAGCAAGAACAAAAAAAAGCATGCTTGAAGTTAATCGGATGATCTTCATGTTAGATGATAATGGACTACAGTTCTTAGGCACCAGAATCAAGAGATGATACAAACTAGAAGAACAAATCTGGCAACACACACTGCAGCAGGACTGCAGCACCATCCTCACAGCCATGTTCCCATTTAGGAGAGCCAGGTGATGTTATCACTTCCAGAGACAGCCCAGTAAGAAAGCTGTATTTCTGCTTTCAATCCACCTCTCGCATCCTCTTTCCTTTACTTCCTTTTTAACCAGAAGACGGTAAAGTTCAGCATCCCTACACAGGGAAATTTTTTGCTGCACTCTCAAAAGCACCCTTATAAGAGAGAATTTAAAGCATCACCTTAACATGACAACAGTATAACCTATTTGCAAGGTCTTAGGAGCCAAGACTGAATGGTACAGTTGCCTTCCTACAGCTGCAAATAAGAACTGTGATTTTAATTCTGTGCCGTCTTACCTATGCTTTTATTTGAAGAGGACAATTCAGCTTCTTTGAAAGCAAAAATAAAACAGCTCAAACCCCAAACCTGTGCTTTTTTCCCCCCTGTTCTCTGTAAACAGTTGCTACCATCTTCAACAATATTTAGAATTACCATCAGACTCCATCTAGCTAAAGAACAAAGGAGTGAAGCCTATTTTAAGCAGCTTTAATTAACCCATTAGCTTTTACCCCCTTTTCCTGTCTCTTTAATACATGGTTGATGCTTTTAAAGTTTTGCATGGGACTACATAAGCTTAAGACTGAAATTAAGAGAATTCCAAACAGTGCTGAGCAAGCTATTCAGTACTCTGCTGTAACAAGTTACTGCCTTTGACTCAAATGATTCAGAAGGATCAAAGCTACCTCTCCACTGAGGTAAAAGTATCTGTCAGATTCATTCAGAATGGGTTTACTTCCAGGTTCTTTTTGTTTGCTTTTCCTACAGTCCCACTCTGACAGGGAAGTACAGGAATACATGCAAGTCAAGCTCTATCAGTGTTTTTCCTATGTTATGGCTGCAAAGCAAGTTATGAACCACTCTATTACTACAGGACTTTTTCTCAGATTTGAATCAGTCTACCATAAAGCTACTTTCAAAAAGAGAACTGTGACATATTTATTTTGGAGGCACAGTGCAATAAAAGCATTAAGGGAGAAGCCAAGTGTTATAGTAAGCAAATAGCCGAGCAAAACACAAAAACTCTAGGAGTTCTGGTCCTAGATCCCAATGGAGAGAATAACACCAGCTCTGAAGTCACTAATAGTTCAGCAGCATGTGTAGCTGATACAGAAATTCATAAAGTTAAATTTAAAACCCTTCTGCATGCTTAATCCTGAGATCTTTCTTCAGTAATCCCCTACCTTAAGCTCAGAGGGTTTTGCAGGTTTGAGTTCTAATGTAAACCAATACTTCAGCATTTCTTTCAGGAATCAACATTGGGCCAGTTTATCAGACATTCTCCACTGCAACTCTCTCAAATAGCAGTTTTCTAAAATCCCCCTACGAAAATTTTGATAAAGGAAATTAATTGGTAGCCTGCAATCCAATTAACCTTGTATACATAATACTCAGTTACTAATACGCCATTCCCATTCTGCCCAAGAGAAACTGGCACTGAGCATACCACCAGAATCAACAGCAGAAGCCCAGTGCATTACAGGCCTGCAAAAGTCAATCCCATCTGCTACCATGCTCCTACCTCCCAAAAAGTAACATATAGGAAGACAGATGCAATCTCCAGTTCTGTACAAGTTATCCCTACCCCCATCCATAAATGATTTCTGGCAGGTTCTCATCTCTATCAGATGGAGTCTCACAACATTGTTTTCCCAATATGAGGAAAACTGTCAGATTCTTCTCACATAGAATCCTTATGAGTCCCAGGACAGGACTGTATTTTATTATTAACTTTATTTTACTCCTGACAGGTATCACAGCCTTCAGCTGTGCAGGTCTGCAACAGCAAAGATCTGCTTCAGAGACGCAGCCGTGTCTTCAGAAATGAGCCTGCCTCCCCCTTGGGTCTTCTTTCCTAGCCATGCTCTTGTAGGTATGCAAGGAGCTAAAGATGTTTGTGACTTAAGCCACAGAAGCAAACCTTAATTATGTTGTTGTTAGAACTGAATGAACAGACACTTCTGCCTGCCTTCTCTGAAGAGACCTTTGAAAGGAAGTAGAAGGTCAACAAGACAAAGGCTGCTGCTCAGGAAGCAAGCACTGGTTGGCAGAAAGCAGGAGATAGAATTAAGCCCAAGAGCAGGGTGAAAACTTCATAAGCCACGCAAAGAAAAATGTGCAGAGAGCTTCAAGAAAACTGTCCAGCCTGGAAAAAATGTAAACAGAACAAAGAGCTGTCTCTCGGGTCAAGTCCCAAAGCTTTGCCAGAATGAAGTTTAACTTGCACAGAAAGCTTTCACTCCTCCATCTCCAGTTTTCAGAGCACCAAGGCAAGCAGCAACCATGCACAGCTGAAAACAGATAGGCCACTTAAGGGAATTAAAATCATTCAATTAGTTCCATGTTAGTAGCTTCACAGCCACGTATTTCCTGTCTGACATTAATCTTAAATCAAGCAGCACTTGTAGGAACAGAATAGATTCCCTGAGAAGAGGCTAGAGAAAACACTAGGGAACTTAAATAGCAGCAGCTTCATGTGACTTTGTCTTTTCCGAGACAGTTTGTTCTCTGAACGAACTCTGCAAAGGATTCTTGTTTTACATCTCAGTGCATCCTTAAGACATACTTCTGGAGCATAGAATCTTCTTACAGCATAACTCTACTATCAGCATAAAGTAGTGCTGCTGTTGAAAGATGCGGCCGTGATTTCTTCCCTCCTTCACTCCTCTTCTCCTTGTGCCAGCGTAAGTGTTCATGCCATTGCACTGAGCTAAGAAGGCAGACTCTCCAGGGAAAAATTAAACAGGCAGAATGTTCAAGACTAAACAAGTTGCCATGAAGCAGAGGCCAGCACCAGCAGCATAGCTCATGGGGATGTGTAAGAATAATCTTATTCGCTGTCTCAGAACTAAGAGGAGTCTAAAACAAAGCCCACAGCCTGTATAAAAACTATTAAGCGGGGCATCAAGTATTTATCATCAACAAAGAAGCATGGACTTGAGGACTTCACTTACTGGAGTAGTCCTTCAGGTCTCTTTATCTATTACTAGACCACTCAAGATTTTTTACCATTTCCCACTAGAAACAGTACTTGGCAACCACAGGGACCTCAAGACCAGAAGGAACCATGATGAACATCTTAACAGCTTCCTGTGTAATACTTTTAGAACCTTATGTGAACACTTAACAAGCAGGTACTGTTCAGACCCACATCTAACCTTAATTCAAAGACTTCAAGAGATAGAGAATTCATTTCACCCTTAGGCAATTTGCTACTGTGGTTAATTATACTCAGTATCAAATTTGGTGCCTATTTATGGTCAAAGTTGACTTAATCATGCAAATAAGCTTCCTTAGAGGAATTACCTTACAAAACAAAGTATAACACAACAGTTTTGTATAACAGAATGGGGTTGACGTTATGAAAATACAGCCAATTTAATTTCCCCTAAAAACTACAGTTGATTAACATTAGTTATGTTAGATCATTTTTTCAGCCTTTTCACAGCACTACTGGATGAGTATCAGATTAGTGAAAACAAGCAAAAAACATTTTTAATGATATTGCCACCATACAGTACCATGCCAACACTCTGCCCTGGCACAACAAGGAAGAGAAGCTGGATTTCTCCTCCCCACCACTGCTAGGACAACTGACTCCTTTGTTAGGAACAGCTAAATTTTTAGTCCCGTTACCCACAGGCTTCTCAGACACTTTAATCTCCATTAACATTTTTTTTAAACCGTTGATTTGTACTGGCTGCTGTCAGCTTCTTTACCTCTTTGTTATCAGTCATTGCCAGATATTTTAGATGACATTTCTATTTCTTACAAGAATAGTTTAAAGTTTCTACAGAAATCAACTACACAGCTAGGGGTATTGGGGACATTATCAGTATCTTTAGAATTGATGTCAGGGAGAAATTCTTTATTGTGAGGCCGGTGAGATACTGGAACAGGTTGCCCAGAGAGGCTGGGGATGCCCCCTCCCTGGAGGTGTTCTCAAGGCCAGGCAGGATGGGGCTGTGAGCAGCCTGGTCTAGAGGGATGTGTCCCTGCCTGTAGCAGGGGGTTGGAACTACATGATCTTAAAGGTCCCGTCCTATGATTCTATGGCCCTGAAAACCTCACACTCAGCAGTATTCATGCTTTTATATGATGATTTTCTCACATAATCTTTTAGCTTTACTCTTTGAAGTATCGTGTTTCAGATTTTTTCCAGTTATAAGACTGAATAGATTGGGTAAACATATAAAAACCTGTACTGTAACACTTCCATTGGCAAAGTAGTACGCTTTGCATATAGAACAGACAACAGTCCCTCTTCCACCTCTGGTATCTTTTTGCCTTAATAACAGATATTTTAAGGACAGGAAGTTCACTTGTCTAAGTTTAAATTAAGTAGATTAGCCACCATATATAACATATTCTACTCAAACACCACACTGGCCATTTGCATGCATGTACACAGATTGCTCTTACACCTTTCCAAAGCACCCAGAGAGGACAGCACTAGAAGTCCCTTGAATTCTTCCTCCTCCTTGTGGTATTTTTCCATTCTGTCTTAAACGTATGTGGACTCTAAGAAAACAAAACTCACGGTGCAAGATTTTGAATTTGATACACGAATTTAGAAGTGTTAATAGTCCCCATTCTCTCTCCAACTTTAATTATTGGGTTCTACCCAGATCTGCCATCCTCTGTTCATACATACACACACACATCCCCAGTACCGAAAACATTTTCCATGGTATCCATTTTACATGGTATCTTACAGAAACGTGTATGGCAAACAGGTATAGGACCAGAGAGATTATCCCGTTACAAAGGAGAAATGAAATAAAGATCTTACCCGTGTCCTGGGCTCACGGAAGGGCTCCAAGAAGAAGCATCTCCAGATAGAGATCCTTCCTCCTTGGGAGTCAGCCCTTAAATGGAGACAAGCTCCACCCCTTCCGGTCACTCAGGTGAAATTGCGTTCACCTGTGCCCCTGCAGCTGACTCAGTGCTCACCTCAGGTGGTCAATCAGAGGTTCAGGCCGTGATTCAACTGTTCCCATACAAAATGAAACCATTCTCAGCCTTAAGATTAATATCTCCAAAGATGCTTGAGATGCTCTTGCAATTCTATTAGCAGCACTCCTTTTAGAAGAAACTCACTGCCATAGTTTCTCCCCCCACATCACATACAGCTCTCAACAGGCTGAAAGGATCCATTCATACCTCTTTAGAACAAAACACACAACGTTATTTTTCATAAAGTAGTAGAATTGTTAATTTACACTGTGTGAAGGTCTTGCCAGTAGGACAGAGATATCTCTAAGACATACACAAAGCATACAGATCCTTTAGCAATTACGATTTTACTTACATGAGGTAAACTTGATTCTACATGAGTAGACAGAGTAAATGATAAGATGAAAAGAAAAAAAGGAAAGCCAACTTTAATTACATTAAGGTCCATTGCTAAAATCAGCATAGAAACATCAGGCACAGGAAAATCTTGTGCTCCAACAACCTGCACTTTCAGGTTATTGTTAGGTACATCCTCCTCTACTTTTATGGCAACCAGGATTTATTCAGGAAGATTTGCATGCCTAAAGGCTTATTCTTACATTCTTTGAACACAATTTCAAATGATTCACGAATTCATTTAAGTTTCATACCTCACACCTCCTTTTTTCAAGATGAAGAGCCCTTTAGCTTTATAAGCTTGAAAAAGACCTTATTAGCTTTACAAAAACAAAAGAAACACAGACACTAATCACCTAAACTGAGCAAGTCCCCATTTGTGTACAGGAACCTTCTAAATCAACCGTCATGTAAAACAAACGTTTCAAGCATCGCAAGAAGGAAACCCTAAAAAGCCACAGTCAAAGCAGGAGTTGTTAAGAAGGATCCATTCTCTGGAGATCACGTAGAGAAACAACACAATCAAAGAAAGCAGTAACTCACTTATATAGGGGACAGTAAAACAACTCTGGCCAGAGCTGGGACGTGCTCTCTGGAGGAACCCATTAGAGAGGAGCAGCCTGGGCAGCGGGACAAATACATAGCAGACTGGCCAGCTTGTCTGCTTTATTTCTACCAAAACTTCCAACGGAGAGAACCCACAGAACATTTCCCTTGTCAGATTACTTGGACTAGAAATGGTGAAAATATTTAAGGCGGCGCCAGGGTGAAGGAAATGACAGCTGAGAGGGAAAAGATGCCTAAAGAGAAAGATTTAGTTGAGAGCAAAGTGGGTTGGCACTTTCCATTCCTAATTGTTCAAACAGATTCTTTCCCAGTTTGCATCATAAAACTAAGTGAAAGACAAGTGTTGCAAAACAAGCGCAAAACATTTAGTCCACACTGGTACTGAAGCCGAATATTTCCGTGTCAGCTGCCTGTCAGTCCATACTCAACAGCGTTACAAGTTTGCTGCAGACTTACTATGAAATGATCTCCTAGTTTCCCTGTGACAGCGTGCTGTGCACGCTGCCTTTCAAGAAACACTTCTCTCCTTTGCTGATCCCAGCTGTCCATCGAACAGGATACAAACACTTTGAACGGCGTAATAAATCTGTTTATTTGGAGCAAGATCAAGCCCCGGAAATACTTCCAGCATGACAAAGATAGGGGAAGAGTAAAGAGTAAGAACAGCTATAAATTAAAACCAAAACAACAACAAAAAGCAGAAAACGCGAAGTAGCATCATCATAAAGATCACTGTCTTAGTAATGTGTGGACAAGAGAAAGCTTTTGGAATTCAGGACTTTTATGCAAGTTCTCAGTGCACTAACTGGAAATCTATTTTTTCCTTGGTTAGCTGTACAGAGATTTTCCCTCTATCTCTCCCCTCTGAAGCACACTGTTATTCATGAAATGCTTGGAAGTACGAGTTTTCTTTAAAGTTTATTTTAAGCACCATGGCAAGCAGGCAAAAAATCAAGGTCACACATGACTAAGTTCGCCTGTTGAAGGTAAGGAATGTGTATTTTCAGAAATGGGGTATAGCACGCTGCAAAGATCAAAGACAGGCTGTAAAAAACAGGTTTCTGAACCTGAAAAAGTGATCTTGCAAGGGACAGATGTGAAGGAAAGTAATTATTGGAGGCTTGAACAAGTAAAAAGCTAATCCCAGGAACTATAAAGGATGTTTACATTAGTTTTGTTCTCTCAATATATCAGCATTTAAGCTCACTAAATAGTATGTGCAGCAATGACAAGACAGCTCATTACTAAGCGCCATGTTGAAAAAGCATACTATTTAATAGCAAAAATATTCTCATTTATCAATTTGTTTATTATACAAGCGTAAATCTTCCTCTCCTTTCTCATCCTACACATCAGTTACATAGGAACAGAGAAACATTTTCAGAAAAGCACAGCCCTTCCATCCCTATTCTGCAAGAGGGCACTCGGTACTCAACTGATTCCTACAGCCATTACAGATATTTCCAAGACACTACCACATTGGTATCCAAGCACCCAGACTTGTTAATTTAACTGCACACAGAAGAAAGCTACTTACCAACACTCCTTCTCCAAAACATGTATTTGGAAAGAAACCATTTTATTGAATGGCTTATAGCAATATGCACATATACATATGGTTATCCTACCTCGTTATCAACAGTGGGAGTGACAGTCACTCTCCATGCAAAATGCAAGACATTAACTCATTTTGCTATTCAACCAGTAAGTAATTAACATTTCGTATGTATAATTCAATATCTTTCCCTTTTTGTGGAGGTTAAATCTTTGAAACTTCAGACATTTTTCTTCAAGATAGCAGGAAAATAAACAAAAAAAAGCAGACACACACACAAGGCCCGAACTGTATTTTCCTTGGATGCGTCTCTACACTCTATACAACAAATCTGGAGCTACCTGTTTCTGCTCTCATCCAACTATTCCATCTCCTATTCCTAGCAGAAAGCTTTTATCTGCAAGAGTAGATTAAGCTAAAATAAAGAACACAAAGCACTTAGCGGGCTACAAATGCCAGACTGAGTAGACCTCTTGCCACCTAAGATATGGATAGCACACCTCTGTTGATCACCCAGACCAATCGTGAATACTACAGCAACACCATGGACAATGTAATCCCATCTTCTCCTTTCTTTCTCACATACAGAAGTCAGGGCCTTGTTCCCAAATAGGATCCAAACTGCCCTTTGTAGCTGAAGGCAGGTTCTTCCCACTCATTCACACACAAAAGCATCATTACTGTTGTTGAAAACAAACTTTGTGCTGAACAGATCTGGATAGCTGTCCACAGTACACACTTCTCTTCTTGCTAAAGAAAGAATATCCTACAGAAGCACTGTAAAGGTTCAAACATGAGATCGCTGCTCCTATTTGGAAAGCCTGTGATGCACACACAAAAAAGAAAAGCAAAGTAGTTAAAGCTGCACCAACTTAATGTTTCTTTTACAGAAAACTAACAATCTACAACTGTAACAACTTCCTCAAGAATTAATACGGAGAGGAAGAGATTAATCCAAGTAACTGTTTTCCCATTGTTTCCTCTTACTGTGATCACATGAAACGCCTGAGTGATTATAAATCACTTGTCAGGAGATACACAGAAGTTTGAATCTCAACAAAAACGGTTAATGATGAAATGCATTATCTAAACACAGTCTCACAGTTAATTAAGCATGTAGGGTGACGGAGTGGGGAAGAACATAGGAGTGAGGAGAAAGATGAAAGCTTCTGTGCATTGTTATTTCCCATCACTTGGTTACTATAAACAGCAAGAAAGGAGAAAGATAAAAAAAATGCAAAAAAAAATATCTATCTATATATCTATATCTATCTATATCTTCAGCTGCTCAATGACCCATCCACGTGGATGCTATCTTATCATACAAGCAAATTAATACACCTTTGGTACATCCCAGCCCTGAGACACAATGTAGCTCAGATACCAAAACAAGTCAGAAAAATAAGAAATACAGTTTGAAACTACAGTTTAGTTTCTTGTGATTTACAACCACGTCTGCTACTGCAAAGGCATTAAGAGTTCAGATTATAAAGCTAACATTCTTTCATCTTTCCATTGCATTAGTAAAAGAATCTGTTTTATCCTGGAGAGCTTTAACAGCATCATTCATTACCAGCAGGTGTCTTAATCCCCAGAGAGCAATGAACAAACTCAGAGCATACGGAGTTATTTCTCAGATACTTCCTATCTTAAGAAAGTTCATCCATTAACTAATGTTAGCTGGCCCTGGAAGTCCATAGGGAGCCAGCTGGATACAATTAAAAATTCCTGTGTCAACTGTTAGCTAGATTCAAGTAATAAATAACACGGGGGCCCTGAGATGTAAACTTGAAGTACATCCATCTCAATACTAAATGTGTGGAAATTCTCTATAGTACTGTTTGAAAAAGTACTATGTTTCTGACCACCTTTATGACTGAATGTCTTCTGTACCATTTCTGTGATGTTAAATATTTCCTCTACAGAGGCCATACATAGGAAGCATTTTGAAAGAAGTCCACCACAAATACAATCTCATTTATTTGATTTGCAACTTATAACCACACCACATCTTGTAAACAGCACATAATAACTTCATGTCAATCTTCTCTTCTCCAGAGAGCACCGTTTGCTGTGTCACTGAGTTTAAAAGGAATTGGATCTTGTTATCCTTATAACAGTACGTGTCAAACAGTACCCGATGAATCATTATTAATTAAGAAACTGTAAACAAAAAAGACAATAAATTAGAACACCACAGCCATCTGACAGAAATTGAGACCAGCAGCTATACCAAGTAATTCAGTTCAAACATTCCACCTTCAGTTTTCCCATCTCAAAGGAAAAAGCCTCATCCATTGTGCGTAACTAGTGCTGTACAGCAGAACGTTTTTGTTTGGGAGGAACAGGGCTGAAGAAAGAAGATGAAGATTGGCCTAACTGAGCATCCCTGATTAAGTTACATAGGGAGGTGTCTGCTATTTGTTACCCCCGCACTGCTGTACCAATCCACAGTGTTTCTACAGATGAAGTATTTGGAAGTTGTCAGTTTTTAAGGGTCTGACTTCTTCCACAACAGCAGTAGCAACCCCCAGTAATACTGGAGGCACAGGAGGTCAGCTGTTCCATTAAAGCCTTGCACTTCTCCTCACTTCATCTGCCAAAGCAAAAGGGAAAAATAAATCAAGAGTTGAAGCCCAGATTCTCCCTGTATTGAAGAGGGGGCAGAACATGGATTTTGAGGATGTGTTGAGGAGGGTTTACAATGATCAGCCTGTAGATGAGGCACAGCCAGCTAGAAAGGCAACAGGATTCTGGACTTCCCAAACCAGGCAGGTACCTCACCCAGCCACTCCACCTCTGCTCCCACATGGCTCACCGTAACAGACTCCAAACACCACAAAGACCAAATCAGAAGTACAATTAATTTATTTCCAGGAACTTCAACAGAGCATTCCATAACACATAGACCAAGTTTCTTTGAAGGTTTTCTGCTTTTCATGAAATAAGTCCAGACATTTTAGAGAGCTTGTCAATGCTTCAGTACACCCAACAATTGTGTATGTCAAATCTCTTCAAGCGACTCTCCAGCAGTTTCTGAGGCTCCTCCCTCTTACTAGAGAGGCCAGAGGAGCAAAGTTACCAGTTTGCCCCTTGAAGAAAATCTATAGAGAGGCTACTGTGTTGCCAGGAGTTTCTGTACATCAGGAAGCTAACCTTACCATTGAAGCCCTCAAATGTCAAAATATCAGTCTCTCCCAGGAAGTTCAAAAGGCAACAGCTATTATTATTTATTCACAACACATCTTCATAGTTACATTAGCCCCATACTTCAAGATTTCTACCAAGCACCTGCAAAAGCTGGTAACAGGTCCAGGAATGCCCCTCAAAGGCAGAAGAGCTTCTGTAATTACTTTTCTGTATTACAGAAAAAAAAATTACAGCTCTGAATTAGAGTCTGATTTCCTGGAGACAACAAACAGTGTGCTGGCATGTTGAAGGCACAAATCCTGGACACAGCACACCGTGTATTTCTCATTCAACAACAACCACAACAATAGCAAAGAAAGAGCTGATTACTGCAGAAGGATGTCAAGACAGAAGCCAAAAGGAAAGCCAGATGAATGTCTCCAACCCCTTCCCACAGATCTGGTTTTAGATATCAACTGTAGCCTGGAACACAATCTTTAGCAACACCCACCAAGGCACCTGCTAACACACAAACCATGCAACAACCACCTTAGGGTATGCTTCATGTACACCTGGCTTCGAAGACAGCAACTAGCTTAAGAAGGCCTTCACATTTGGTTGAGCATGAGTTCTTAGTCCTTTCTTCTCTGTGTTAAGTACATCATCTTGAAAAGGAAAAGATTCAGCAATGAGACCTCTGTAAGTGCAGGGACATATCATACCCTGACACCCACCACCTACCCAACATACCACACAGTTACAGCAGATTGAAAAGAAAACAAATGTTCTACAATGCTATGGAAGTTGAGTTTTGTTTTAGCATGGTATTTTTGAAGAGATGGGAGGTCGGGCTCAACACCCATCATGGTAACAAGTTAATCGTCCAATTTATTTGCTCCAGGAGAGTCTTAGAGGACTGAGACACGCTTGCAGCAGCTATGGGAACTCCTCTACTCACCACCCCTCACCACAGTTCCCCCCAGTCTGACTGTGTAATCACACGCTCCAGTTAGACCTGTTTTCTGAGCACTGTTTGCAGATACCACAGCAGACTTGCATTTATCTATTCTCTTCCCTTAGTTCTGAGAAAGTTAGCTTTTAACACATCCAGATTGAGTTAATTTCTTGCAAACTGGCTGTGGAGAGTTGAGCTGCCATGAAACAACCAGCATATGCTTTGATCAGGAGAAACATTTTTTCAGCCTTAATAATGGAACAGTACATAAGGAAGAATGCAGCATTTAGGAGACTGCAGTCTGTACCACGAACAGTGGTAATATCTACAGAGCAGAGAGGGGAGAGAAATATTAGGAAAAAGTTGTTCCCTATGGGAAAGAAATGCATACAAGTTTGATGCTAGCAGAATTCAAAGGTAAAAGACTGACACTACATGTCTCAAGTATGCTTTTAAGAGGTACAGCTCCCATACACCTTTGGAAGAAGCTCTGTTTGTCTCCCTTGATTATCGCAGCTCAGTAGACAGAGTGGTAAACTTGTTATGATGTCTGCTGAAAATCTGCTACCTACCTCAGTACATGCACAAAAGTCCGCCCAGTCACAAGCAGAGCACTCAGGAGGCAGCTTTTCTAGTAACCTAGCTTCTTTCTGTCTGTATTTGGCTTGCCCACTTGCAGGAACAAGTCAGAGTCTAAACTGCTTGTACTACCACAAAAACATGGTCTGCTGAGGACGAGTGCTATTCCCACAAGCTTCCCCCAAGCAGAGATGTACTCCATGCAAAAGTCACAGGGGCTGACTGCTTAGGTTCAACACAGGTGTTTTGATTTCCCTGAAGCTAGGCCTTTCAGTATGGCTTCAATTTCTGATATGCTGAGCAGCACCAGAATTACATATGTCAGAAGCGGGATTTCAGAGATTGTACACATGCAAACATCAAAGACTGTCCCATGCAGATATGTCCATGCACACATCTGTTCCATTTACTCTGAAGACATTGCATCTAACAAATCAGTAAAAACAGTACTTAGGGGAAAGAAGAATAATAAAAGCCATGCAGTATGGCACAGAAGGCAGAAGAAAAAAATTAGTCTGAAGAATGGAGGAGGTTTGAGTGGGTGAGCAGAAGACATGCCATAAGCCATTAGTGTCCAACCTTTTGGCTTGCCTGGGCCACAGTGAGTAAAGTGGAATTGTCTTGAGCTGCATAAGTTGCTCCAAAACTAATGCTTCCTATTTATTTTCATGGAAACTATAATCAATAAAGAGAGCACAGGAACACTATTTGATAGAGCAAATTTTCAGCTACAAAACACTGTTTTCTAACAAGTCTCCAGTCAGTAGGTTCACTTTCATGAACTTCTCTTATAGCACAGAAAAGAGCATAGTAGTAGCAACAGAGCAAGGAAAAGGACAGCAGCAAGAACTACGCACCAAGTAGTGCAAGAAGGCATGTTTTGAAAACAGTCTTAAGACCTTAAAGGCAGACTCAACTGGGAGGCTGGGAGGGCAAGTGCATAATTGAGACAAAGCAAGAACTAAAAGGAGAACATAGATGAACTCAAAATAACAGGACACAAAATTATGGGAATTGGGAAAGCTATCTTAAAACAGTTAAGGTTGGCAAGAGATTGAGCTAACAGTGAAAAGCAATCAATTTCAGGAAAAACAGTAGTCGATACCAGACAGCACGCTCAGATGGCAATCCATTAACAGTCAATTACAGTGAAACAGCAATAAGATGTATTTAGTACAACTACATCTGTACAGCGACTAGCTGGAGGAACTATTCTTCTATGCAGCTGATCATAGGCCAGCATGATTAAAATATCAGTTTCTAACACCAAAAGAAATAGCAAAGAACAATATTTAGCCACCAGCAGCAAACCCATTTGAACAAATCATAATTTCAGGTTTGGTGTATTTTCTATGCAGTATTGATATCTCCATGGGCTACCTTCCATTTGGCAGGCTAGAGATGCTTAGACAGTGTTTACCCCATCTCTCTTTGGATAGAAAGCACTGTACACAAACATTAAATTTGTTATGTTCTTTGGTAGTTCGGTTTGGAAGACTTACTTTAATTACAGGAGCTCCTGCCCAAAGCTTTTATTTAGCCTCACAAGAAAATAACATTGTAGGGCTTAAATAGAAGGTCTCTTACCTACTGATAACTTTTTCCATAGCAAAGACATGCCCGCTATTGTGTAAAGTTACTTCTGTTAAGATACAAACCAATAGAACTGATGCAGCGTGACAAGGAAACTTGAGCAGCCTCGGCTAATAGTACATGCGCTGGTTTACTACAGAGAAAGAAATATAAAAGCCTTTAATAAAAGAAGCTGAACACTAAGAATTTCACTACAGCACTGCAGAAGGAAGCCAACAGTTTTCCGACGGACCGCTCCAAGATATAAACTTGTGAAGGCCCCGTGATGTCAGAGATAACAGCTCCTGCCGGTACATCCTCTCAAGTCCCTGAGAATCAATCAACACAACAAATTAAAGCTCAATTTAGTGTGACAGGCCTACGGAAACTGGCTATGATGTAACACATTAGAAAGTCTGTTTGACAACCCGCAGACAACCGTTTATATTTTGCATACCAGGCCCAGTTTCACTTAATTCTATTGTAGATATACAGCTGCAGCTTTTGGAAGGCAGGAATTCTAGTTACTCACATCGCCACTTCTGTGAGAAGAAAACCATACTTTGGAAGTGACAGAAGGGAAAACACATCCTGCCATACCCAGTTGTATTTTGCCTACACTTCCTCTCAAATACCTTTGTTCAGTTGTTTCAGACTGCTGCCCAGTTGAGTGAAGAGTGCAGTAACAGCACCAGAAATGTAGGGAAAGGCCAAAAGATTTGACAGCTCTTTCAACAACTGCAACTTGCATGGACCAGACATCAGGCCTTTAAAATAAATGCAAAGAGTCAATACACTGTTCTGCTACATTACAGTCCTCTCCTTTGGGAATCTAATTTCCTAGAATTTCAGAAGCCTGAAATGTTTTTTTGTTTGTTTGTTTGTTTGCTTGCTCCCCTCCATAGCAGAGGAGCAATGTTATAAGCTTATATAATCAGATTTGCTGTACTACAGCATTAGGTTTTATTATACATGATGACAATGGCTTTATGGAGTTTCCAAAAAAAAAAAAAAATTAGAGTTGTTTCAGGAAAAACAGCACATTACTTTCTGAATAGATAACCACTGTTTTGTTCAGCCATCATTTGGGGCACTGATTTAGACTGCATTCATTTAGATGGAGGCACTATTAAGCAATGTAAAGTTTTACACCATATTAATGTGGGCACGAATTTAAGAGGCCCACACGTATAAAGTTTTCAAGAAATCTGGCTGTGTTCCCAGAAAAGGAGTTCATAAGCTAGAAGCTGTCCAAGTGTCCTTTGGTAACAGCTACAGCAAGGTGGCACAGTGTCAGACCTTGTTCGATCACCCTTTTCTCAATTGCTTTCTATACCACTGCCAGTATGTGCTGCTGGTAATGGGCAGACTCATCTAGAACATTTTGATTATGAGCGTTCAGGTAACAAAGCAAACTAGCACTACACGAGCTCTGGGGAGCAGGAGAACAATACCACCACCACAACCCTAACCTGCAGTCAGTGTAAGTATGGAGGGGTTATTGCCCAGGAAAAGACTCAACTAGCCAAGACTCACCTCAGCTCTCCATGCTAGCTTCTGCGTGAAGACATCAGTTTCCAGAGCACTCCTCCACATTTCTCAGCCAAGCTCTATAGCCATTCTTCCCATCATAATAACTCATAAGGAACAAGTCTACAGGACAGCATTAATCAGGAGCCTCAGCTCAGTTCTCTCAGCATTAGAGTGTGCAACAGAAAATAAGTCAAACAGTCATTGCTCTGCAAGCCCACGCTGGGACCTCAGTGCTGCCCAGGCCAGCATCCAGAAGGCCAACAAGATACATGGAACCATCCCCAAACTGCATCCTTTCATCAAGGCTGATCAAGACTCAAAGCTGAACCTTGCGAGAGAGCAACCTGATCCTAGACAGCTGTAGGTAAAGAAGTGGAGGCTGCAGAACTCAAGGCAGCTGTGACAGTCTTCCTAAGGGTGAGAAAGCAGACAGGACTACAGAGGCATTTAATGCCTGCAACCTAATGGTGACTGTTGGAGAGCAGATCGGTGACTGTAAATAAACAAGCCTAAACAACCCAATGGGAACAGAGTGCAAACGACATGCACATTCACAAACATCCAATCTTATTAACATAAGTATTCTTTGGAAATAGATAAGTGTTGACATTGACATGAAAAGCACTTCAGAAGTAAGAGCTGAGAACCGCAAGAGATCTGTAATCCTTCTGCTGACTTTAACTGTACTTCCAAGGAGCGTGAGCTAATCACATTTTAGCATGAGGAACAAAAGCACGGCAGGTAGTTCGAAGAACAGAACTGCCAGTCAAGAACTGTGGCACAACTCCTATCTGCGCTTCACTCATATTCAAATTACTTTCTTCAAGAATATCTCAACAAAGCTTTGAGAATAAGTACTGCATAGAGAGCTGGGATCTGAAATCCAGCCCCAGGGTACAGCCAGACCGTGGGGAACCAGCGAGAGGCTGCATCAACTCTGCCAGCAGCAGGACACCGCTGCTTAACGGTGAGCAGAGGGAGGACACAATGCTTGTCATGAGGAATAACATCCTGCAGTGCAGCTGTGTGCTATCAGTTCTTGATCATTTTACTGCCTTTGATGCAGTAAATCAAGGAAGATCCAGACACTTATTAAGCAACTTCCAGTCATCCCCCATTTAATATAATAGCAAGTATTCAGAACAAATTTGAACTCCGGACTTCAATTTTTTTCTTATTTCTACATACATCTTCAGCTTCCTCATCTCCCTTTCCTGTCTTGCTGTTCCCTTCTCAGCTGTTTGAGGGGCTGTAGAAGGAGGGAGAAGTTCCGCGTAAAACAGCAGTCACAGCACCAATAAAGCATTTTCTCCCCAACTCCCTGTGAAGCTATCCTACCTTCCTCTCACATCTGTCACATCCCTTTCGACTAGAAAACTCACAGCCAGCAGTAAAATTTAGGTGATAACAATCCGCTTCTGCCTAAGCAGTGCAATTTACAGTTTAGATATTCCCTTCGACACCACTCTGAACTGAACCTGGAACAACAAAAAAAGACAGCTGAAAGCAGAATTGCCATGCTTCTGTACACTTAGCACCAAGCACAGTGTTTTGCACATTTTCACAGCATACATCAGGCACAATCGCTACTCTAGACAAGTTGTCAGATAAGACCCTCTAGTGTCAGAAGAGGATATAAAAGCACACAGTGTATTGTGAGAATGAAGTCAGAGGGCAAACACAGTGTTGAGATCAGAGGAACTCCTTTCCTCTCTCTTTTCCCCAGCCCTACTCATAGCCAGAGGAGCCCCTTTGCTAGCACAGCCTAGAGGGTAACAGACATTCCTACTACAAGCACTACTGCTCTCCATCCCTAACATCATCCCAAGGTAATCAGGATGGAAGGTACTTCAGGCAGTCATCTGGTTCAGCCAGTGCCAAGCCATGCCTGACAGTAGCTTGAGCTGCTGAGTGCCTGAGCAAACAGAAAACATTCTCAAGGACAGAGGTTCCCCAGCCCCTCTTGGCCCCTGCTTCAGTGTTGGGCCATCTTCATGGTGAAGAGTTTTTCCTGATTGGAATTTTCTCAGGTGTAATTTGTGCCAGTTGATCCTCTAACAAGGCCCTAACGTCAGGAAGGAGGAAGGCATGAGACAACCAAAAAACCCAGAAATCAATACCCACAACGACCCTGCTGACTTCAGCATAGCTGGGAACTAAACAGATTGCTTTTCCCGGTGTTCTGTATAAATCTGTAGCCTCAAACTTTCAGCAGGTGGGAAATCCACACAGCCCACGGCTCAGTCAGCCTCACCAACCCCTCCATCCCTGCAGCCCACCGCCCGTCCCTCTCCCTCCCCAACCCTATGCTCCAGGGAGCAGCCCGGCACCCACAGGGTAGAGGAAGACCCAACAGCCTCGGTTGTTTCACATGGATTCTGCTGGAGAAAACACGAGAAACACTTGACCAGCGCTTCAGACAGGCAGCACGCAGACCCAGGAAAATTAAGCCATCAAGGAAGGGGTTTCCCCATACAAGCCAGCCGCATCCATTCCCTTTGCAGCACGCCCAAGAGCTCACCTCCACGACCCCGCTCCGTGCCTGTTAGATTTTGTTGGCAACACACACGAGCGCGTTATTCCCCGCGGCCGAAAGGAAGAGTTACCTTGAGGATCGCGACACGGCAGCAGCGAGCGGCGCCCTCGATTCCCGCCTCCTTCCGACCGCAGCTCCCCAACAGACCCCCGCCCAGACCCCTCCCGCCACACCTGAACGCGGAGCCGACCCCGTGAGCCGCCCGCACCGGAGCCACCCGCGCCCCACAACAACCCGGGACTCCCGCGGCCCCAGCCCCGGGCACTCACACGCCTGGCGGGGGCGGCTCTGCCCGCGGCTGCCAGCAGCAGGACGAGGGGCACGGCCGGAGCGACGGGCATAGCCGGGGCAGGCCCTGTCCGCGGGGCCCGGCGGAACGAGCAGCCCGTTCCCAGCGGAGCCCCGGCGGCCGCTTTTGTAGCGGCGGCGGAGGCGGGACCGGGGCCGGCCCAGCCCAGGTGCGGCCCGGGGCGCCTCGGGGAAGGAACAGAGCGGGAAAAGCGCCTCCGCCAGCCCCGTGCCCGCCTCTCAACTTCGGTTTGGAGAATCAGATTTCGTCTAAGCTCGGGTAGCGAGGTGGTCCTCGTGCTGTTCGCAGCGTAAAGTTTGATTACTTTTTAGTAACAGCAGATGCTGTTACCCGTTTATATCGGGAATTTTGAGAATCATAGAATCATTAGAGTTGGAAAAGACCCCTAAGATCATCTTATCCAACCGCCAGCCCACCCCCACCATGCCCACTGCCCACGTCCCTCAGTGCCACATCCACACGGCTCTTGAACACCTCCAGGGACGGTGACTGCACCACCTCTCTGTGCCTCACCATTCTTTCCAAGATATTTTTCCCAGTATCAGAGCTAGGTTTCTAAATTGAAGTCAAGGTACTAGTCAGCCCCAGTCAGCAGTAGGATGTGCAACTCAGCAAACGGGCTCTATGCTAACTCACGTATATTTGTTGAGATTATGCGCCAGCATCTGGAAGAAGAAACCATACAAAACCTCCCCATTTTAGCAGGGAATCTCAACTGAACTAAGAACAGGGGTAAAGATTTCAGATTGTTCTGTTAGATACTACTGGAATAGAAATTAGCTATTAATGATGTATATTAATTTCAAATGCATCACAGCCGGACTGATGCTTTGGGAATATAACTGATCACAGCACTGATGCTGTGAGATTATGACGTTACTTAGCATGTGGATTGCCAGCACAGCAGGTACGCTTCAGCAGCCAACTCCAGGCAGAACTTGTCATTTGTTGCCTGAAGCCTGGAAGGAGATTTCTTTCAACTGTCCAAAAGTGAGAGAAAATAAAAACTGGAAACAAAACAAAACAAAACCTTACTCCTAAAGAGGAGAGAAAGAACATCCCTCATGTTAGATAAAACTCCTGGTGTCTGCCTTAGACAGTGTTTTTTATATTGCTTGTTGAGATTAATTTTTCACTGTTCCAGTAAGAGAGATGCTCTGTTAGTATCAGAGAAGCATTTCCATCTCAGACATTGCTTGAGAATTAGGGAACAGTGAGGAGTGAAGAACTAAGATTAATTGTGGCCAAGTCCAAAGAGGAGACAGATTTTACAGAAATCCATGATCCCCTGGATTTAAAATGTTCAAGCCCTTACCTAATGTTTGCCTCAAAGGGATGAAGATAATGAGGCAGGAAAAACTCACCTATTTTGTCTCACCTCAAAGAAATTACACATAGATATGAGAAACTTCTGAAGAAATCTACATTACTGTTACCTGCAGTTATCACACCCTCAAAGGAAGCAAACAGAGGGAAAATCAGCAATACCAAACTGCTGAGAAGTGCAACTAGGAAAACAAAGTATTTGCTACAATTTTTGGAGGTTCTACTTCCCTGAAAGGCCAAGAGAAGACCCTGGCCCAAGTCAATATCTGACCTGAAGTCCAACACCTGACTCAATTTGGAAACACTTACTGGTCTTACCCTCTGGCACCTGAAGATGATGCTTGTTGCAGCTGCTCCCAGTAAGCCAACAAAAACACCGGGCAACTGAACAAGATATCCTCTAGCTTCATTCAGAGCAGGCAATTTGCTTGTTCCTAGAGCCCAGTTCTTCTTCTAGAGGAGGAGGAAGTGAAAAAGGGATTGTGACAGAAGAAATGTTGACTGACTTTATTCAAGAGATTTATCTATAAACAGTGAACTTTAAGCAGGTAAGTTTTTACTATGCCCATTTGGAAACTATTATTTCATTTCAGAAGACTGAAAAAAACACCTATTGACTGAAACCACTGTGATTAAAGAAAGGTTATTTTCTTAGAGATAGAAGGGTATTTGTCCAACAAATTCAAGTCTTCTTGGGAGGAGTGGATAATGATGAAAGTTGTCTCTAAAACCAAGCTCTATTGGTTTTTTGTTATATTTATTAGTGTGGTTTTTTTTTTTCAATACTAAAATCTAACTTAAACTTCTATCTGTGTTAATGTTAGAGAAAGGTAATCTCAAAATAGAGAGCTAAGAGGAACATTAAAATGATGCTATCTAAAATCGAAAGGAGCTGAGATTCTTTCAGCTTGAAAAATAGAGCTCAATGAGTTGAGAAAGCTTTGTCCAGCACCTTTTTGTTGGTTTTGTTTTGTTTGTTTTGTAGGACTGCAAATACTACTTGATGTATACGACTTCTGTAATTTCTTTTTCTTCCATTAATTCCTTCTACCTTACGTAAATTGGAAGTTGTAGGATATGAGGCTGCTGAGATATGGAGAGTTAGGTGTTATACTTGAGCTCCGGATTTACACGAAGAACGGAGGTAGATGCTGCTCTGTACAGCATTTAATGCAATGTAAGCATTGGCCGTGTGTCTGAAAGGCTGCTAGCTGCTTAGTCCTGCGGTTTGTAACTGTAGTGTGTAGCAGCAAGGAGGTGTCTGGGTTCATTCTTTTTCCTGCTAAGAGGAATTGTCAGTACGGGTCTTTGCAAGCTCAATAAAAGCTAAAACATCTGAAGTGAGGATCAATTTAGTCTGGAAATTCACCCTTTCAGTATTTTCTCAACAAGGAAAAACTTTGATACGGAGAAGGAAAATTGCCTTTATGTTTTGATTTATGTTTTGTATGATACTCATAACGCTGATCTTTTCTAAAGAGGCAGGGAGAGTGTCTGCCTTCTCAGCTGCTAGATGTTGAGCAGAGAGGACCTGGATTTCAACAAAAAAAGGTTGCCCAAATGCTGAGACAAGCATTTAGTAGCTTGTCTGCAACATCTGATGGATTTTTGGAGGCAAAAAATTATTTTGAAAGTGTGCAGAATATGTCTGTTGAGAAAGAGAGGTGATATCTTGTAGTCTAGAAGTTTTGATTTAAAAATATTCCCTGAATGAATGAATGAATGAGATGGGAAGTAGAGTTTATGGGTTTCCTATGTACTATCGCAGCTACCGTAAGTACTATGTAGTTAATATACAGGCTAAAATCTTTCTCTGGAAAGAATAGCCATTTACACTGATATATCTGTTCTTTTCACTTGAATTTTAAGTTTTGTTCTCACTTGTCCAGTAAGGAGAACACAGACTGCTAGCCACAGTGTCTTTTGAGGCCATAACTTTTCACATAATAAACATCCCCAATAAAAGAAGGTGATCCTAACCGTTCAATTCCATCCCTACACAGCACCTTCTCACAAATCCTGAAGATACGAGGAGGAAGGATAATTATCCGGGCATCTATTGGGCAAACAGTCATTCTACCTTTCAGTATCTGTTCAGATATTTTGCTTCGGTGATTAGGTAGCTACTTCAAAAAAAAAAAATTAAAATTTAGAGGAGCTTTAATTAGCTAATCTCTTGAACAACCACTTAACTAATCTGAATGTTGAAAAGAAATGGTTGTAGGAGGAATTGCTGATTAGTCAATATCAAATAATCATTTGAGTTGGAAGGGACCGTTAAAGGCCATTTGGTCCAACTCCTCTGCAAAGAACAGGAACACCTACAGCTACATCAGGTGCTCAGAGCCCCATCTAGCCTGACTCTGAGTGTCTCCAGGGATGGGGCATCCACCACCTCTCTGGTCAGCCTGTGCCAGTGACTCATAGCCCTTACTGTAAAAAACTTCTTCCTTACATCCAATCTAAATCACCCCTCCTCTCTTATGGCTCGAAACCATTTCCCCTTGTTATATCACAACAAAACCCTGCTAAAAAGTATGTCCCCTTCTTTCTTGTAGCCCCCCCTTAGATACTGAAAGGCTGCAATTGGGTCCCCTCCTTCTCCTTCCCTTTCTTGAATATTTAATAGAATCAATCAGAAACTACAGATATCCCCAAGGACTTCACTAGCATTTCTATAGTAAATTAGAAATTTTAGTAGAAATAGAGGCAGAAAAGTATATTGCATGTTATCAGTTGTTTTTCACCATTCTAACCTCTGCTATGTAAAGACTCATTTCTATTTCTGAAATCTGTTTCTGGACTTGACCTTTATAGTGGACTGTTGCAAAATTAAAACTAAACAACTTATACTGATGCATATCTCTTGTATTCTGAAAGCAGTATTAATCACTAGAGAAGGCACCTCATTTGGCTTTTATACAACTGGATTTACCTCAGGAATACTCTGTCTGTGTGGTGCAGATACATGAACAACATCTTAAAATGCCCGTTGTAGGCTGCATGCTGTCTGCCCCTGGAGCCAGTATCAGAGGCTTCTGAAAAAAAAAAAAACTGATCCAGAGACTTACCATAATCGTCCAATTATATTCCAATATTAAAATCAAAGAAGCAAAAAACAACAACAAACCAGCAGAAACAACAGTATACTTAAAACTGCAGTGTGCATGTTCTATACACTTGATTTACTTTTTATTATTTTACTACATGCATTAATGGACTTATACTTAAATACTACTGGTAAATGTTCTTCCAGAGTACTCAAAAATAATACTGAACTCAGCAGTAAGAATAGATGTAATCAGCATGAAATGAAATTACTGAACAGATCAAGAAAATCCTAGGTCTTTCCATAAAATGTTTCACCTTGAAAGTGAACATTCTGAATCCTTGAACAAATTTTAGTTACAAGCAACTGGAATCCTAAGGCAGAAATGGAAGAAAAATGCTTCTATGAAAATAATAAATCTTTTAAGTGAAAATTTAGCTGAAATGTTATCCTTTCGGAACAAGCTCATGTCCAATCAGTGATTTTGTGAGATATAGCAGGCTGAATAGAAAACATCTGGAATTCGAGTCTCATGAGGAGCAGCTGGGATCGTTCAGTCTAAAGAGGAAGCCCAGGGGAGATCTTATCGCTCTCTACAACTCCCTGAAAGGAGGTTGTAGCGAGGTGGGGTTGGCCTCTTCTCCCAGGTAACAGTGATAGGACAAGAGGTGATGGCCTTAAGTTGGACCAGAGGAGGTTTGGGTTGGATATTAGGAAGAATTTCTTCTCAGAAAGAGCAGTGATACACTGGAATGGGCTGTCCAGGGAGGTGTTTAAAAAAGGATAGATGTGGCACTGAGGGATACGGTCAGTGGGTAATATTGGTGATAGACGGATGGTTGGATGAGATGATTCTGTGATCTCTCTCCCCTTTCCCCTCAATTTTCAAATTATATTCCATAGTTTTCAATAATTTTATCTACTGTTATATAAAAGCTTACCATACAGCCATGCTTCAGACCTCTTGCAAATCATCACCTCAGAAAATTTCTGTGAAAAGTGATCGTCCTTGTCTCACCTGTTAGAATTTATCTCTGAAAATCAGAGGGAAAAGCTTTCTGCAAAATAGCTCCAATGAATGAAGAAAGAATAAGATAAGATAAAGACTGTGGACGTGCCCTCTAAATTAATTCTGGAGTAATTTTTCTACTCATTCTCACTCGTATATTCATGAGTGAGGCCCTTTTTGAGTCTGTATGTGGTGATGTTTGGTTTTGGTTTTCTTTTCTGGTGGGTTTGTGCTTTTGTTTTGTTTTTTTTCCTTTTTGTTTTAATCAGCTGTTAACTATTTCTATTTTGCTGATGGGGTATTCTTGCCTTTGTCAATTCAGGCAGCATAATACCATTGCACTACAGAAACAGTAGTATCTTGAATAGCAAATGCACATTAAAAAAAGATCAGGAAGTAACTTGAGGGAAAAACACATCAAGGTTAATTTAGCAATTTTAAAGCTTGTTCTGTATGTACAGAGCACTTCTGGGAGTGAAAGGTCATCCACTGAGATCCTGAATTCCCACAGATTATGTCAACTGTGAGGAATGTATTGATAGAAAAAAAAACACCAGACAGGCTCACAGAATATGGGCAAGGGTGAATGGAATGAGATAAACAGCTGTCAAGAACCTAATGCAATATATGAATTAGTGAAGAGCAGCAATACATTATTTACCTCTATCTTGATATTATACAGTTTGGAGACTGAAATCCTCTTCTGTTGCATAACTTGGGACATTATTAACTTACACATTTGCCTATATTTTCCCGTAGAGACTTTCAGGTATAACGTGGCAATGCACACCTTCCACGTGTGACAATGATTGCACGGTTACACACAGTTTCTGCACTGTAACGAAGCTGAAAGGCCAGACCAGGGAAGACATTTTAGGAATGAATAAACTAAGCTGTTGTGATGGTTTTGGATATGAGCTAAGATATTTTGTACTCTGAACAAGAATTTCTGTCTTCTCCTCCAGCACCAAATCCGTTGTCAATTAAAAGACTTGCAAATGATAATAATTGGCGCTGGGGTAAGGAAGCTTTTACCAAGATCAGGTGTCATTGAAAACCCTTTCCTTTGAGACCCAACACATTTGCACTGGTTCCATGACAGCCTTCTAGAAATGCAGCTCCTTTCAGGGTTTTAACAGTGCTGCCTTCTGAACAGAGTTTTCAGGTCAGTGTTGAGGAGCTAGGTCAGCGTGAACAGCATTTGCTGCTGCTAAGACTGCCTCAGAGTGACCTGTAACAAAAATCGAGACCTCTAATCCTTTTGGGGTTCAGTGGTATGAATCGCTACTACTTAGGACCACACAGCGTTTATCAGGTGGGCAGGCTCTTTGCTCAGGATGACAGCTGAGCTAATTGATATTTGGGACTTTCAATTTGGCTCCTCAGTATTTCGGCATTTTCAAAGGCAACTCAGGATTCAGGAAATTAATTTGGGAATGTGTCAAAAGGGGATCAGAAATACTCCCCGACTGTACCAAACCTAGTACTGCCAGCCAAGCAAAGGGAAAGGATTGTCCCACTCTGCTCTGTGCCGTGCAACCTCACTTTGAGTACTGTTACATTTGGATATGAGCAAGTCCACAGAGGGGAGAAAGAGAAGGGACTTTTTACTGAAATGCATTTGGAGATCTTCATTTTCACCATTTTGACATCACTTTTTATCTGTGTATTATATCTACCAGAGGATATCCTGGAATGGTGACTTCTAACAGACAGTAGAATGCCAGCTCAAGGAAGAGCTTTTACCATCCCACCAGATGCCCAAGGCCTTCATCAAGTAGTAGCTGCACTTTCCCACATCACACAGATTTGATCATTCCTAAACTGCAAAATGAAGAACATAGTCCAGTCACATAAGTGAAAAACTGCTGCCAAATAGAGGAATCTGAAGGAAGAACAAATCTGATGCAGATTACTAAAGAGAGTGTAGACTGCATCTCTTGTTTACTAATATGTGCATATAATTAGTGTAGTACTAATTATCTGTGGATAATTCATGGATATTTGTCAGATTTATCGGGAAATAATGCTGTGATAGCCACTGCCAGGATTCCAGCCTATGTTTTAGAGTTAAGGTGAAATGCAGGAAAATTATTGTAGTTATATAAATTGCTTCATTATTCCAACTGGAAAAGTATCTGTATTAACTAGCTGACACTGTTCTACTTCTACTATGTTCCTACACTGCTAAATTGAGCAGTGAAGTTCCTACATCCTGTCAGACGGTGTGGAAAAAACATTCTTGGTGTAATAACCTTGGTTTGCATAATCTATATAGTTTAACAAGAACAAGTAAACTGAAAAACTACAAGCAAAAAAAAAAATACGAAGCAAATACAGTTTTTTATCTTAGCTTCCCACACACTCTAAGAGAATCATACATTTATCATGCTGAGCCCAGGAATACCTGTATCTCAGAGAAGTTAAATTTTATTATGCCTTACGCTGTCTTCTGTTGTCATTATATCTTACTGAAACACAAACTAAAAGCTGTATATAAGAAAATGCAAAAAAGCTGTTTTTCTCTTTTTCCAGCTTAGCATTTTTTTTACGTTAATTGTATCATTTAAGCCTTTTTTTTTTTTTTTTGTAAGTAATATAATGGAAATATCAAAGACTTCATGCAATCAGTTAATTTAGTTTTAAGATAACGTTTTCAACATATCACCAAAGAGAAAAAAATTCATAAGCCAACAGTAAAAGCTTTATTGTATAATAACAGCTGGCCCCCAACTAAAAAGCAGAAGAATTACAGATGTAACTGGTTATATACTCTATATATAACTGTATGCTTTTTTTTACTTGGTTTGTTTCTGCTATGAAAAACATTTTACTTGATGTCACATAGGAGAGCCACTCCTCTCAAGATCCAATGGTCTGGAGGTACTACTGTCCTTAAATAGATCACTGTAATATAGTTCAGATCTGTTCTGCTGGGCTTCTTGTAAATTGGGCAAACGTAGAGCTTGGGATCTTTAGGACCAGTTGTATTAATAGCAAATATATGTACTACTGGCAGCTGGACAAAAAGCATCTTTGGTGTAGATTCAATGAGTTTACTGTTTCTTCTGTCCCAACCTGCTCCTTCCAAGTACAGTCCATGAATATATACGCCTTCCTGCGTGGACAATAAGGAGATATATATCACACAAAAGAAAACATCTGCTTTGTAAACTGAATAATTTGCATAAGGAAAGTATTCCGAAAGGAATACTTTTATAGGAAGAGTCTCTGACATTGAATCTTCCTAACCTATAAAATTAAATTATAATATCCTCCCTTTTCATGAGATAGTGCTACTGAAAATGATGGCAATAGAAGTTTATTAAAATCTATTCTGCATAAAATCTTGCTTGAAGTTTATTATATGTTCATTAAATGCACATCTTATTCTATGGCTGAAGATCATTTAAGAGAAATAGCCTTTTCTGAAGTAAATGGCTTTTAAATAATATTTTTTATAAATGCAAAAATACAGAAAAGATTTATAATTGTTAGTTATCTTCTAACTTGAGAATAAACAGTGAGGTGAAGAGGTTAGTAACTTTCCCTTTTAGCAATCCCAAATTACTGAGTTATACAAAATAAATACTGAAATGAATAGTAAAATATCTTTGCATGTCATACTTACAGAAGGAGGTGCTGTGATTTCTTCTTTGTTTTGCTTCAGCACTTCGTTATGTATTGTAACTGTATCTAAAGCCCAGCCTTTATGTGCTCGAGTAGCTTCCTGTCTCATTGCTGTTAGGAATCCTTGAAAAATTAAACCATAGATTTTGTATATGTCTCACATGGCAAAGAAATTTTGCTTAAAATGTGTATGGTTCTACCCTCAATGTCATAGGCAGATATTCAAAGTTCTAGTGAAACCAAGCACCTTAACTAAGGATAACAAACTTTTATTTGCCACCTTTTCGTTCCTGTTTTGGCCCCACAGAAGTCACTGCAGGGACAAACATTTTTAAATGGCACACAATACAGTTTTTGTTGGCTGAATAATTCAGTAGCTGAGAAAATGTTTGCTCAGGATACTGACTTGCTTATTATCATTATGTTATCCACTACAAGATCAAGGGCAGATTTGTGCTTCAAGAAATAATCTGAGGATAGGTGAGCATATACTGATGTAAAGGCAACTTAGGAAAAAGTTTTTAGTTTGTTGTTGTTGTTATTGTTGTTGTTTGTTTTTGTTTTAATGGACAATGTAGAAAGATATAATAAATTTCAAAAATGCAAAATTTCAAGGATGGAAAGCCAAAGGTGAGTCTGAAGTGATAGTGCGAATGACTGTATGCATGGGGAATCTAAATAAGTCAGTGTTTATAAAGGATTATTATTTTGTTAGTGAGGAAAAGGAAGAAATAAGGGTAGAGGATGACATAAGCGGTAGGTAGGAGACTTTCAGAGTATTGTTTTGAGTAGACTTTGCAGAGCTTTGCAATGAAAAAAGGTTTGAGAGGTGAAGGGGAACTTTGGATGTGTTATAATAGAAAAAGCCATGGAAGTGAAAGACATGTAGAAACAACCAGGTATTTACTACAGGTGTCTCAGAATATGGTAGCCACCAATATAGAACAATAGCTGCTATTTTCTGCTGCCAGACGAAGTACTACTTGGAGTTGTCAGAAGGAGACTGAGGAAAATGGAGAAAAGTTAACACAGAGAACTACATGCTTGAGAGTGATTACTATAAAGTATTAAAGATGGAATGGCATCAGTTCCTACTTGATGGGGCATAAAGAAAAGAAAGACTAGCATTTTGAATGCTGTTGAGTGTGTAAAAAGAGAAACCACTGAATGAAATACTGACAAGCCAGGAAGGAAACCATGACAGTACACAGTCATGAAGTGGAAGGCAGCAATTCCAGATGTAAGAAGTTCAACTAGAAGCTGTGTCACAGCTGAAATATTCATATGTGTTGCAAACATAATGTAGTGCATAAAATGAACATGTAATAATTTCCTCAAATACTATCTATTCTAATACAAATAAAACAGCTTGATCTAAGTCTCTAAATTTCTCTAGAATTAATAATATCTGTAATAATATATGAAATTTTATCTTTTATAAGCCTGTTGAAGTGCAGTGTTTACTTAATGGAACTCTTACTGCATCACCGCAAACATTCACTCTCTCGTAATAATTATAATTTATAGATGGCAAATGCTGATACTTGCCAAAACATCACAACAGATTTTAAACACAATCATTGGTGAGACTTCATAATATTATACAGATTTTTTTCCAATAAACTGATAAAATATACTCCTCTTATTTTAACATTATAATGTATTTGCCAATACCATGATCGATTTAGAGCTGGATTCCCCATTGCAATCAGTCTGTGTTTACTTGCAATGGCAGTACAAGGTAGTCCAATTGCTGAATTGCCTTACTCCAGTCAATTTTTAAATTTTAATTTGTGATTTGATTTACTCAGTTTCCTGCCGAGCTGTATTATTAATACAGCAACTATACCATGCTCTTATCCCATAGTGCACCATCTATGCTTAGCAGACTACTTTCTCGGTTTCCAGTACTAGTAATTTAGAACAGAGAAATTTAAGCAATCATCAGCTTCAAGATGGTCTTTGTGCTGGGGTTAGCTCTTAGGCTAAGTATTTTCTTTAATCAAAAGAATCTGTTCCATTATCATCATTTATACTATTTTTTTGATTATCATCACACATATGCTCTTGTGCACTCATTGGAGATCAGTGCACTCACCAGCTATGCTATTTATGATATAAATGGTGTGATGTTTTGACTGACATCTCAAAACAATCTTTTAACAATAATCATGATGCTCTCCAGGCACCTTAACTATTTCTGCGTGCAACTCTAAAAAAGACTTGTATTTTACAGTCCTAGTCATAAAGAGATCAGTAAGAATGGAAGCATTACAACTCATAAGATGGTCAGGAATTCATAGATAAATCCTAATGAAAAAAAATTGTAGCTGTTACATGTGAGAAATTTTCCATGGGCATTTTGTATGGGTAATTGTGTAGGCTAAAATATATTATTCTGCAAACATACGTCTAAAAAGGTAACATTCTTTGTTAACCATGAAGATGGTTATCATTGGTTTTTGTTCCTCTCAATAAAAATATCAAGCTGTAACAGACAACGATAGATCATGTTTACTTGTACTTTGCAATATATCTTCAGTGAATTTGAACAAACTGTATGTTAAACAGAAACACTGTGAAAATGACAGTGAAAGATGACAATGGAAGGTAGGCAGTTCTGTTTGAGTTGTATATTGCTACTGTACAGTGTAAACAGAACCTATTGCTCTAGACTCTTTCATACTTCTAACTTGCACTTTGGAAATGGATTAAGAGTTTGAAGCCACAGGAAAAGCAGGAAAAATACATTTTCTACAGAAGGTCTTTCATTCTTTGCTACAATATGCCAACAAGATAAAGCACTGTACTTGTTAGCTGTGTGCTTTTTTCTTTTAATGTAAAAAACTGTGTCTGTGGGTCAGACCAGATGACCATCTGTACCAGCATCCTGTCTCTAGAAAAAAGGAAGATGCTTACTAACATAACATTAGAACAGACAAAATGACTCATAAAACCTTTCCCTTCTGTGTTCTTCCAAATTCTGGCAATGTGGAACTTAGGAATCTCCCAGCTTGAAGGCTGAGTTTAGACAATCATGTTCATAGCTGCCTTTGAACTTAGTTTCCCATGACTTTGTCTAATATCTTTTTTTGAATTCGTTTATAACTTCCTCTTCTACAACATATTCTGACAATAATGAAAAAAAAAATCCTTTCTAGGTGTAATATTAAATTAGACATATAGTAAAACCCATTAAATTATGGTAAATACATTACTCAAATCCTTTCAGTACTCTACCTTGTGGATTAAAGAATCCAGTCATCCAAAACACATTTGGTCTTCCTTCAAATATCCAAGTAGAGAATTGAGTATTTCTTTCCAGAAATTCAGTAAACCAGAAGCCCAGTGTTGAAGAATCCCAAGATACTCTTTTCCATACTTGAGGAATTCGAGCATCATACATATTATCCAGTGCATCTCTCAAATTCTGAAGGAGTGAAATGATAACATATGATCTAGAGCCATCAAGGTAATAGCTTAAATAGAATATTCCATTCATAATAGATGCATTTATACTTGCCTCGCTCATAATAATAGTCCCTTCTATGGCTAATTTAAGATCATTCAAACTGTTGCGGACTACTGTGATAACTTTTTGCATTCTGTCAATTTCTTGTCGAAGAAAAATATTCATAGAGTTGAGTTGTCCCATTTTAATTAAACGAGCTTTTACCTAAAATACAGATGGCCAGAAGAATGAATTTAGTTAAATATGAAATCACAGAATCACAGAATGGCCTGTGTTGGAAGGGACCTCAAGGATCATGAATCTCCAACCCCCCTGCCAGGCAGGGCCACCAACCTCCCCATTTACTAGACCAGGCTGCCCAGGGCCCCATCCAACCTGGCCTTGAACACCTCCAGGGACAGGACATCTACAACCTCTCTGGGCAGCCCGTTCCAGCACCTCACCACTCTCCTTGTAAAGAACTTATGTTAATAAGGAAGAAATGTTAAGATACTGTGAAATGGTGTTGTCTTATACAACAATATAACTCTTTGTTTGAGAAAGACAAACTGTAGACTTGTACTTTGAATTACTTAACTAAAAATTTCCACCTTAAAAGCATTGCAGGTTTTTTTTTGTTTGGTTGTTTTTTTTTTTCTGGGTTTTTTTTTTTTTTTTTTTTGGTCTGATACTACCTAATTACTCATGCCGTAGACCAAGACAACCTGGAAGGACCCAGGAGACTGCTGTCACAAAAAGATTATTTTTTGTTGTTTTCACATCTAGCTGTGGCAAGCACAGTCTCCAGACACATCTCCATCATCTTTTTGCAGTGATAGAGATAATGTTGATTTCTTGCTTGAATATGATATTGAATGAATTTAACAAGGTTTTTTGTGCTTTTTTTTTGGGGGGGGGGGGGGGGGGGGGGGGGAAGCACGGAGGTGAAGAGAGAAGTTGGTCTCCTATGTGAAAACTGAACAGAGAAAGAATAATATGAAAGCCACTGAGGTGAGCTTGCCTCATGAGGTATATAATCCGGAGGAAGTTTCTCTAGCATATCTTCAGCTAAACGATAAACAATTGCTTCACGAGTTTCTCCAGGTCCTGCACCACTTTCTTTAGGCTGAATATTGGTAATAGTATCTAGAACATCAGCTGCTGTGTTACTTTGGTATCTGCAAGGATAAGAAACGTGTTATAAATTACAGAGGGTTTTTTAATAGTTAAAACGTATACTTGGTAGAACACAAAATTTCAAAGTGCAGAAAAAACATACTGTGTCAGCAGGTTAATTTGAAACTCTCAACACAAATTGTTTTCCTGTGTTTACTGCCCCAAGCTGAACACACTCTTTGCGGACAATTTTTGGCTTTGTGTGACTGTAAAGAATCTGCTCTGCCATCCATCCATCCTGTTACACACTTGTTGTTTTCCTAATTCAGAGCCAACAAAAAGAGAGTGTTCCAGAGGCGGCTACTTAACCTCTGAGAAAATGAAACAGCAGAAAAACTTATCACATGATTTCTAGGGATTCTAGTTTTGTGATAAGAAAGAATATTTATTTCTTTTAGATGCTTCTTAAAAGAGGAATGCAGATGACGGAAAAGGTGGAGGCATAACTGCACACTGCCTCTTCATTAATTAGAACATTCATTCTTCCTTGAGGCATTATTTCAAGATTAATTATAAAAGCTGCTAGATTTATAACACTGGAGATTAAAACCTTCTATTTCATAGTACAGCATGGGCAATGCTAATGTAAATTTATGTTCTTAATCGATACAAAAAAAGCATAGCATTAATGCTAAAAGATAGTAGAGCACGTCTGTTCTTCAACACAAGTAGAACCACAGAAGTACTTCTGTTATAATGCTATCAAGTGGCATAGCTTTCTGACAGGCTGTAAGAAAGCAAGCATAAAGTTGATCTGTTCATATTTCAGTGGTGGCATTGTCTACTTTTACCTTACGGTATAACGTACGTGAGGAACATACAGCCTTGGTCTGACTCAGAACATAAATTTATTACAACTCAAAGCATAATTTTACATGCCAGTTTTACTTTTCAACCTTCATCTGACATCCATCCCTCTTATTACTTTGTCATACATAATTATATAAGAAATGAAACCAAGGATTATTCCACAGGCTAGAACATATGAACTCATAAAGAAAGTATCTAAGATTGAAGATAGTGTCATAAGACTACAGAAGCTAGATACTGTGCATTTCAACAAAAACTTTTTTGAATTCAATTATAACACGATAAATCAGAAAAAATATAAGAAATTCTACTGACACTTTGCCTCTCAGAGGATATAATTTCTGCTTCTGAATGTAAAAATGGTGGGGCTCTCATGGTTTTTAATAACATTTGACTTTAGATTCAAAACTCACAAGCTGTTTTCCATTTATACCCCTTCATTTTAAAAATGATATAATTATTCAAGACTACATACTATCATAGAAGTTGGATAAAACAAGATTTCTTTAGGACTTGTGATTTTGTTCCTAATTTTGGTACTACAGCAGTGCTTTTAACCCCTTCTCTGTGTCTCAAGGACCACACAACTACTGGCAGAATAGCTATAAACCTTTTCCTCATACCGCAAGTTCCATGATTATTATGTTAATTAAAAACTAAAATATAAAAATGTTCTTTCTCTATGTCGAAAAAAAATAGAAACTATCTTATGCAAACTTTAGGGAAAAGTAGATAATATAGAGCAGTTTTTGAAAGATATACACAAAGTAGAAATCTCAACGGGAAGTAATACTCCTTTCTCTAATGACGTAAGGTTGGAATCTTCTGGAAAGAAGGAAAAATGACCTGAATCATCTGGAGAATCTGCTTCTCACAGAGACAGAGTTTTGTCTCAACAGACTATCACAGGTCGATAGCTGGAATCTATGCCATTAGAAATATTTTGTACTGGAAATTGAAGCTAAGAGAAAATGTAGTTTGAAAGAAATATTACCTAGAATTTGTGTAGAAAACAGCAATAAAATTGCAACATAATATTTAAAAGCTTACATTCACCAATGAAGGGAGAATGGGAGATTGTATTGTTTTCAGATAGCAGATGACAGCTTGCAGTAATTCATTTAGATTTAAGGCTTCAGTATGGAACCAGTTGGTGAAGGGAGTTTGAGGGAAGATGGTCAGGATATTACTTGCCTACTCAGGTACCTGTTAACAACACTGCTTTTGCAGGATTCAGATAGTAAGTTAAAAATACTGCAGTGACTGCAGATGTTAAACTCAAGTGGACGAAGATACTGACATTCAGCGAAATCTTAGAGTTGGAAAACTTGGATCAAACTTTTGACTGATCTTGAAAACTGTTCCACTAAACCAGTGGTATATAGGGTCTTTATCATCTTTGGTAATCATAACATGGAGAGGTCTTGGCTGTCTCAGTGTTCCAATGCCCAGTTAGTTTTCTGCATAGAATCATAGAATGGCTTCGGTTGGAAGGGATCCCAAGGATCACCAGGCCTGCCACAGGTAGGGCCAGCAACCTCCAGATCTGCTGCTAGACCAGGCTGCCCAGGGCCCCATGCAACCTGGGCCTCCAGGGACAGAGCATACACAGCTTCTCTGGCAGACTGTTCCAGCACCTCGCTACTTGGTGAAAAACTGCCCTCTGACAGCCAATCTAAACCTTCCCTCCTTGAGCTTAAAACCATTCCCCTTTGTCCTGTCACTGTCTATCCTGGTAAAAAGTTGATTCTTCTGTTAATAATCCCCTTTTAAATATTGGAAGGCTGCAATGAGGTCTCCTCACAGCCTTCTCTTCACATTGGACAAGCCCGGCTCCTGCAGCCTGTCTTCACATGGGAGGTACTCCTGGTCACCTTTGCAGCCCTCCTCTGGACCCTCTCCAACGGCTCCATGTCTTTCCTGTATTAGGGGCCCCAGACCTGGATGCAGTACTTCAGTTGGGGCCCTCATGAGGGCAAAGTAGAGAGGGACAATCACCTCCCTGTCCCCGCTGGCCAGTCCTCTTCTGATGGAGCCCAGGATACCACTGGCTTTCCAAGCATAAGGTATTTTAAGGAGAATTTGAATGCAGCTTTTTATATGAAAGGAGAATTTGAATGCAGCTTTTTATATGAATTACACAGGCTGTGTGTAAAAGACAAAATTCAGCCAGGCATGCACATGTACAGAGTTGCCTATAACATTCTGTGCTAAGACATGGAGAAAAGCATAAAACCATTGATAAACCTTCCCCTAACTCTAGAGGAATATGTAAAAAAGAAATCTCAAAACAAACAAACAAACAAAAAAACAAACAGAAGTATTATAGTATCAGGAATAAGATGACGTGCCAAGTGGGGGAAAAAAAAAAAAGAAATCAATACTAGAGATAAATGAACTAACTGTTTCTACTCACTAAAGCTCTCTCAGTATTGTTAGTCTCAAGTTTCCTCCAATAAATTACTCCTCCCCTATAAGCCTAATTTCAGGGCCAAATCGTGCCTCTCCTTAGAGCTTTGTTTAGTTCTGAATTAAATCTTGGTCTTTCTTTAACCAGTTATGGAAGGGAGATCTTGCAAGTATGAAAGAATGACTTTAAACAGAAAGAAATACAGTGAGTCTGCTTTTCGTTTACTTTCCTCAGAAATACATATTTACCACAGTAGGTACACGGTGGAGGCGACAATAAAATTGTGTATTGTTCTCACAGTATCTTTATAAATCTGATATTTTTATATTGTATCAGCATCTCTAAGTTGAGACTGAAAAGTTCTGGGAAGTTATTGTTTTGCCCAAAAATGCTAGAAAATTTTAGGTTTTCACAATATTCAGGCACTTAAATAATATTTGCCATGCTTTAAAAAGTTGTATTAAGAAACAGTGAATAAGAACGTGTTGAAAATGCAATAATTCATGGCATAATTAAGAACTTCAGTAAAAAAAAAAAAATCATAACCTTTTGTAGGGTATTTAGCACTAGAAGAAAATAAAAGCTAAGTGTAACAAATATTATTTAAGATTGAAAAAAGAATTAAGTCAATGATGAAATTTTAAATTGAATTAATATTTGGTGAGATTGAAAAGCCTCTTTTAAATAACGGGAATGACAGGCATGATGGCAGTAAAAAGTTGTAGTTACACGCAAAGGCATACTGTAAACCAAATGACAATCCAGAGAATCATCTAACAATAGCGTACAGAAAAAAACAATGGAACAGCACAAGGCAAACATTGGAAAATTTCTCTAGTTGAAGTGTATAAATCCTATATTGTATTTCAATAGATATTTCATAATGCTTTCATATTTAAAATTTAAAAAAGCACATAAAAAAAAACCACTAATAAATGAGAGTAAATTCTGACTACTTTAAAAGAATATGTAAAACGTACCTGAAGATACTGCATTCATAGTCATGTACATGCATATGAAGTGTTCTACCTCAATAGTGAAACTCACATGAATCCTAGATAACTCTTGAAAAATAGATATCTTGCAGAGATTTTGTTTCTTAATACTAAATAAGAGCCACTAGTTTCAATATATTGAGTGCCACTTACGTAATATCAGCATTAGGATGGAGACCAAAGACCTTTGGGCTATCCACAGCAGGTAGTGACTGGATGTATTCAAAATACTGGTCCACGGTTTTGCACACTGGAATTTTATATCCAGTGTAAAAACAGAAAGCGCTGTCAAACATCTTTTCATTAAACCACACCTGTGCAAAATCCAGAGGAAAAAGTACATTATTTTGCTCCTTAGAGTTTTTAATCTCAGTTTTAGAGAATGAGCTCTTGTTTTTGCCAATACATCCCATTTTTTTCTTGAATATATAAGTAAATCACTAAGGGCTATATCTTCTAAGTTTGACATCTAGTTATGTTATGTCTTTTTAATAGTTTCTGCTACTCACTAAAGAGAAATCAAGAGGAAAAACCTCCCCGGCAAAGAACAATGTTATGAAAAATTCCTTTTACTTTGAAGGGTCTTACAAGCTGGTGAAGAACTACGTATGCAATAGAAAGATGGTCTTCTGATTTCTGCATAGCAACAACCAATAAAAATGACAAATAGCTGTATTTTCAAAGACTCTCACCCTTGCAAAGCAATTAAGAAGGCGCTTATCAAAGTCATCTGTGACTCTGCCTCCATATTGCACTTCTCCAATCATGTAGCGTACTGTGTTCCATGATATTCCCTGCATGCAAGTAAAGTAAATGAAAGACTGTAGTTAAAACACATAAGTAGTAGTAATTCAGATATAATCTGAAGCTCATCAGCTTCTAAAATATAAGCTGAAAAGATTACACTTGGAACAAAAAATGATACTTGAATTCTAATGTTTTCTCAGCCTAGCTCTGTAATTTTAAACTAGAATTGGACTTAATATTGCTTTAAGACACATCTCAATATTTCTTGTGTGACTTGGAATCACTCTCAGATGATACTGCCTCTTTTCTCTGTTTTTCCTCTGCAGTTTCTCAGATTTCTTAATCAGCAAACTGCTACTTTGCAAGCAGTGGCTATTCTACATTATTTCTGTGAAACAGCGGAAGCCCAGTTGGCAGCCATAAAGCGGTCTGATTGAATGCGTCAAAACCTGAAAAATATTTGAGCCCCCTTTTCAAAACAGATATTGTATAAGTTCATTAATATTTTGCTTATGGTACTGAAAAAACAAGATCAAGTTCTGAAGTTCTTAACTACTAAACTTTTTAACATGGAGGATAGTAAAAAAAATTGAACTTTGATCATTATTAGCTGTGCTGAAGGAGTAAGGATTACTAGCAACATGATGAAAAGCAATTAGAAGTGCTGCATAAAGCAATATACAGTATGCAAATTGTAGTATTCACCTTCTTGATGTCACATTCATCTAGGTGATTTTGTATAAACTGAACACTGGCTGTAAAGTCTGCTGAGTTAAATTCATAGGGAATATTCCAACCCAAAGGCCCAAACTTTCGTCGTTCCTTGGGAATGCAATTAAAAACAGATATGTTAATGAAATGCACCATTTTGTTAAATTATTCAAGTTAAATTCAAGTATAAAAAAAAAAGTCTAAGTAACAGCTATGTGCCACAAACAGTAGTTAACAACATGGTATTGAGCCCCACCATGGGAATAAAAATCTATAGAAGAATCAACAGAATCATTTCTTTACTTTCAATGCAAATTACTTCTACTAATCAGTGTATGAGTCATAGCTTTTATGTGTCTCAGGTCTATGTGGATGATGAGCTTGTTCTACTAAGTAATTAATTAAAGGACAAATGGTCTTCATTTTCAGCATACTCAACAATTCTCTCTGAACTCTATAATCTTTTTTTTTTTTTTAATGTATACAGTCTACTAGTGATAGCTGCAATTTTTCAGATCCAAGTATTAACACATTATCCAAAAGTTTCTAATTTGCCCTTTTTGTCTTCATTGGCTCACAGTACCATTTCAATGTGTCTTTCAAAATTCTAAACTTTATTTCCTTTACTAATGTTGCCATCACAGCAGTTTTCAAAGATAGTGTTGTATATATTTGAATATAATGTTATAATGCTAGGAACAACAGAAGAATAGTTTACTATAGAAGTGTGAGAACATAATCTGCAGCTCAAAGGCATTTTAAATATCTTAACACTATGAGATTTCTCGCTTTGTTTTAACCACCCCAGTTACATCACTCAGTGAATTTTTCCAGGATGTAAAAAGAAATTACTCCATGGAATTACTATGTTGAATAGTGCTATTATTTATTAAATGAATAAACAGTGTGATATTGATGTTCTGAAATTAATAAAGTTGTAGTGCATTTACTGGATTTCAAATAACTAGGTGGACAATGACTTAGAGTTGCTGACATCACTAAGCAGAATTTAGCTACCTTAGCTACAATATTTGTAAAGAACTAAAATGAGAAAGAAAAGGTAAAAACAAATATATATATATAATATATATGTATGTATATATATAAAACAACACCTAGACCTTTTACTTTTCCTTTTTTTCCCAAAGCATATATTGTTTATTATAGATGAGACAGCACTAGCCAATAATACCCTGCAGAAACATAAAATGATTTTCTGCCAAATTCTCTGAATTACATCTTAAGCTATATCTATCGTGGCAGTCTTGTCAAGAAAGGATGTTATATACTGGTCGGTTTAAAGCAAGAGAAATGTATATACTGCTTGCTGATTGACAATCCAGCAGTAAATTTTCTGAGCAGATGAATAACAGAATATTTTTTGAAAGTACAGATGATTGAACAGACTTATGTCTTCTGTTTCTATAAGAACATTATAATCAGTAGACAGTATGCACGACAACTTTCTCACTGTTTATAATGGGTAGAAGGAGAAAAATAATTCAGAATGCAGTATTTTAATAGGGACCTCCTACTACAGGCCTCTTTCACCATATTTGTTGCACTGAAGTACAAGAAGCTCAGAGCATGAATTTTTAGTAGTGTTATAAAGCTACCTTGAGACTTGCCTAAAAAGAAAAAAAAGTTATATTCAGAGAAGCAAAATACTTGATAGATATTGTGATCTCAAATATTATATATATAATTAATGTACCAAATACAAATACCATCTTGCTGCATTGATATTAGTATAGAAAATATCACATAAAAATAAGATAAAAACAAGACATTAAGTGATATAATTTTATTTGATATTAGCCATCTAGAAATTTGACAGTTACTCTAAGCTAGGAATACGAACTACCTTTAAAATCAATAGGAAAAAATACTGATACCTCTCCAGAAAATTATTTACACCTTTACAGTGGACTGCCTGATAGATAAACTGATTTGCTGTTTTGGGGTGCTTATCTATGTCTGTTACCAACAGAGAGAGAGTTTAGATGTCATCTCTCCAGTTACTAACTCGGACAGGTAAAATTAGATGAAAAAAATCCTCATTCTAAACACCTACAGCATGAAAATTATATATAATTTAGAAGTCAATTAAAAGAAGAAATTATACTGAAATACAGATGATAGAAATTAAAGCTCCAGCTCTGCAACACGATGCTATAGCAAGTATCAGAATGTGTGTTTTCTATTAGGAAACACTGTTAAATCAACTACATTTATCAGGACTTAATTTTCAAACCTTATAAGAAATACCTGAACAGTAGAATGCAGAAATGCTACGGTGTAAAGCAGAGGTTTCCACATAGGCATATTGCTAACATCTAACAGATCTTGATTAATTCCAGAAAATGTTCTTTTTAAACCAGCACGTACACCCTGGGGAGGTTCATTTGTGAACTTCAGAGAAACCTGTTATGTAAAAAGATAAAGGAATTATACTTATTTACTGAAACAGAAGCAACATACAGAAATGCCACAGATATTAGTTATAAATGAAATATATAATATCAGTAGTTGAATCACTGTAGATTCAGAATTGGTACTCCTTTACTGTGTAAAAGAAGTATGCATTACATTAGACTGCAAAACCCTATGACATGCATTACTCTAAGATTCTGAACATGGATTTTCTGTTTATGTTGGTGAGAGCCATCATTGACAAAAGTCCACAGACATATGAATTTTCATCAACAACTTGCAAGCAGCCGCCATGCTTTTCATTACGCATCATATGATCCTTTATCCCCAGTTCAAGGCCTGAATGAACTTTCCAGAGTAGATGGTAACCCTGTTGTATTTTTGTTCCCAAGACTTTACAGTAAATACACAGTAACCTCAGCTCTCCTCAGTTCAGGTCTTTGTGTTCACAGAAGCTACTGTGGACACTGTTGCTATGTCTGCAACAGTAAATTAGGAGATTGCCTGAGAAGGTTCTGGGCACTCCAGTCAGCAGGCCTGGAAGCCAAACCTGTTGCAGTAAAATGCCAAAGTTTTTGGCAACAGCCCCTAGGTTTCATGCAAACTGCCTAATTAGAAAATTTTAATTGTCAAACCATATCCGCAAATTATTTAAAAGTGTGCTAGTTACCACGACTTTCCATGTCAGAGAACGTTGTAACTACTTACTCCTCTGGACTATTGCATTCTGCTGGTCAGTGTTCATGGGCACACTAGAATCTATTAGTTCAGACACCGACTGGCTTTACCAGAATCTGATATATATTCCATAAGACACTTTCAAATGCTGGAGGGACTCAAATAAAAACAAAGCATTTGTCTGCTCCAGCAGTACGTACCTGTCTGGCTGGCTTGCATAACATCACAGCATGCGCTGAAGGCATAGTGAATGTCAGGCTGCTGTAGGGCTGAATGCAAGCATGGCCGTGAACTGCTTCTACCTCTGAGAGAACTTTAAAGGACTACATTAATGAATACGTACTTCTCCTGGCAGTTTTACTATCCCCATGTTTGTAATAAGGATCTTCAATTATTTTTAAGGAAAGACTTTTCAACTTTTCAACTTTTGACAAATTCATATCTCTGGACTGCGGAGCCTAGGCAAGCTGTCTCAGAGACGTGAGCTCTAAACTTTTGCAGTGACCTATCTGCACATGAACACACTGAAGTTTTGAACTGAATGGGAACACTCGCTAACCAGTATTTCCATATTTCAAGGGTTATCCTGCTCAGTTAGTGATAAAAATTGTTTTTTACAAAAGCAAATGACTCTCTCCTTTCTTCCAAAAATGAGATGACCTTTGATCTGTCAGTTACTCATTTTCTGGTATCCTTGCATATGATAATATTTTAACAGGTAATGTGATACTATAGACTATAGCATATACTATAGAAAAATCACAGATTTGAGATAAATGCAGTGAAAATTGATCTAGCAACCCTCTTAGTTCTCTATTCTGAAATTTAGCAAATTGATATTTACATACCCTACTACTCATAAACTCAAATATTTAGGATCTCCTCTTCTGTTAAGAGCTATCTTCTATATACATGGTGACATACATTTCTAACTGAAGGCTCTCTCCTAAATTCATTCCAGGAAGGAATTTCCTCCTTCCTTCTCCACACTGCCTGAAATCATATATATATGTAGGCTAATGCTTCCCTTCGTATCTTAGGAATCAACCATGCTACCTTTTTTTACTTATAGAAAATTGAAACTACTAAGAAGACTACCGCTGCTTTGAAGAGGAAAGAGGTCTTTGAACACCGAAGAGTCAGCACATATCTATTATGCTAGATATTAACCAGCATTATGACCTGCTGCAAAAGCACTGGCAATAAAACAGTTACTTAAATGCACTTTGTAAGAGGCTAGGCCATTTTCCTGGTACTGACGAAAAATGTCTCCTTAGGATCTACAGAACAACCATTTATGGTTTAGCCAAAAAAGTCCAGATTACTTCTTGGTAGATGATGTTCTTTGAGATGGGCTGCTCTTATGTGTTCTGTTCTCTTTATGTTTTATTCCAGTTAGAGAAATATAAAAGAGTCTAAGAGCAGTCTTGGGCATTACTTTATGCTCAAGACACATGGGTAAAAAAAAGATACAAGTAAAGGCTGATAGTTTTGATTCAACTGTGTGTGTACTGACTTAGTGTGAATTCACATGCACATAATGCGTCTTTAATGGAGAGAACTTCCAGTTACTGGTAGGTAACCTTACTGTTTAGTGTCATTTAGATGGTAATGTTCATTTTTTCATGCCCCTCTGTTCTCTATCTATTCCATTTCATTTTACACACTTAAATTGAATAAATGAAATGGCATGAAGTGCCTGAACTAAACATTTGAACAAACCTGTAGCAGTGTAATTGGGAACTTAAGGTGTGGTTCAGTAGTTATCCAAACTCGAAAAGAATCATCCTGTATCTCAGCAGTAAGAAGTGTCTCCAGTAGTTCATCCATGAAATCCAGCCCAAGATGACAATTCTGTAGTAACACCCAGCCACCCTAAATAGGAACACTGACTATTACTATATAAAATTAAGACTGAGTTATTCATAATATTAAAAACAACCATTTACGTTGGAATCAAATTCGGTCTTGTATGAATTTTTGAGTAAATTTACTTTTGATCTGTTTCTAAATATGTATTATCATTTGATATTACATTGGCATAATTAAAACAAACAGAAAAAGTTAGTGTGAAACTTAGTTTCACATTCTGTAAATTCATAATGAAAATAACATAACTAGAGTCAAATGTTCTAAGTAAAGTATCAGTGCTACCTAGTGGCAAAAAGAAATAATTCTTGTCCTCTTCCAGCAAAACACCAGTGAAAAGCAATCCTACCATCAGATCCAATAGAATACAAATGAAAAATTAGCAGCTAAAATCTAAAACGTATCTTAAAAAAAACCACACACACACACACACACACACAGTAGCAAACAAGCCTGTATTTTTAATGACACAGTAAGCATAGAGAGGTTGCATCAAAACTCCAAAACTTTCTAACTTCAATTAGGCTACCTGCAGTAATTACATTTTTACGAAATTCAACCTGCTGCATATTAATTTTGTTCTAATTCAGCACTCAATTGCATCAAAGCTGTATTTTGATTATTCTCTCTCCGTACCTCTGCTTATGAATTTAAATTCAATCAGTTTTACTAGCATCACTTTAGAAGCCTGGTGCACCTGAAGCCTGATATTAAAATTGGACATTATTTAATCAGTTCTAAAAAGTGATGTGTGGATTTCATTACAGCTTGTAATTTCATATTGGCAATTTTGTTTTTATCTATTTAGAGAGAGAGAAATAACATTTTCTACTGAATATTATAAAAATATTTATGGTGAACTAATGTCTATTAAAACAACAACAAAATAAACAAATAAAAATATACCAAAAAAAAAAACAAACCAACAAACCAATACAATACAACAGACAAAAGAGACCTTTTGAAGGCTTTCTTTCTTTTTTTCATGAAGATACAGGCTTTTGGTGGGTTTTTTTGTTTGTTTGTTTTTTGTTGTTTGTTTGTTTGTTTGTTTTTTAGGAAGATCTTTAACCAGTGAGTTACATTTCCAAATGGATGAGACTCAGTTCTTCAAAATTATCTATATGTAACACTGCAGCACAGCAGCTTTAATCATATTATAGACACTTGGCCAGAGGCAGAAAAACCAACAACAGATGTTTGTCTCCATATTCACTGTCTTTTCATTTTTCTTTTCACATTTGATGTTCACATATTCCTCCCTTTCTAAAATGTGTTTACCACCCAGGGATTTGGTTCAGAAATTGATACTAATAGTCCTACTGGAGTATTGTTCTGAGTAGCCTTGTGTTTTCAACAGAGAGCAAGGCACGGTTGCCCAGTTTATCATCATTCCAAGAAGTTGATGGGTGGAGACGGAGAGCCAAGGAATCAAATGTATGCCATTTATTGTGAAAGGTAAGCTTTAAATCTCAGATCTCAATGGACTCATCTTGAACTTTTTATCTAACTTTTCATGAATATTCCCACCATAAGTATTAAAGAATGTAACAGATAGGTAATATGGCACGAATCAAACCTTTTACTGAACACAAGTCAGTTCAGAATTCTTTAGGTGTATATTACAGGTGCTATCTTCCTGATTTAGAAAGAATGAATCGTTGGTTATGGTCAGACCAAAGCTGTTTTGTTTCTCAATATAGTTCTTTCAGTCTTCAATTAGTAAGTAACTACTTCTTCAGTTTTCCATTAGTAAGGTAGTCTTTAGAATTCCTGATATCTTGGGTTTACAGGCAACTATGGCTATATATCTTCAGCTACAGCACTGTCCACAATTCTTGTGTTCCAGCTCTAGTGTTCAACTGACTGCTACTTTTATACTATAACTTTCATATTGCATCCAGAGTTTCAGTTACCATCTTTTCAGAGCTGCTCTCAAGTTTTTACTGTTAGAGAATAACATCTACCACGAAAAATATATAAATAAAAAAAAATACAAAAAAAATAATACACTGCAACATGTCTCAGGGACATCAGAAAGTTTTTCTCTGATGCCCCTGAGACTCAGAGCTACAATGATTGAGAAATAGAGAAAGAAAGAACCAAAAACAACTGCCGTGGAACAAGGGGCCCTGCTAATAGCACATATGCAAGGAAGAAAATGTGAGGAGCCTCAGCCTTCAGCATCTACAGCTTTAAGCTGTGTTTGCTTTGGGCTCATCATTTTATCCTCTAGAATTTTTGCAACTTCTGTGTAGCTCTCATAAGGAAGGAAAACAAAAACCAAACACTACCCCAGACCAACAACAGAACAAAACAAAATAAAAAAACAACAAAGCTCCTGTAAAGAAGAGGAGTCTGCAAGCCTTGCAGGAGAGAATTAGGATGCTTTGTCCTTCTGCTCTTGGACGACAGTGCAGCAAAAAGAAGAGAGCGGGCTACCCCTGAAATGGTGCTCAATGATAATGCTGGCAGAAATATTCACTTGGACTCCACAGGTACATGAATATCCCACAGAGAAATGCTTTCAAGGCTCTGGTTCTCAGAGACTTGCTTACCCTGAAATAAATCTGTTACTAGGGTGAAAATGTGAAAAAAAGAAAGACTGCATGCAAGAAGAGCTTTTCTGCTAGAGCCGAAAATGAATTCATATTGCAGTGTTTTTGCTCACCTGTTGCATTGACATCTGTATGAGTTTGCGCGCGTGGTATTCTTGTCCTTGACCCATAGAGATGGTCCTACATTCTGCAACAAATTTGACAATGATTAATGAGCTACAGTTCTTGAAAAAAGAATTCCAATTCAGTAAAAAAAGAAAAAGAAAAAAGGTGATATAAATACAACACAATTAAGTATGCTTACAAGAAAAAATACAAGTGGAATCCTTTCACCTTTCACTAGCTATAAGTTTTTTTTAAACACTGATATACTGAAACACTAACATTAAAACATTCATCCATAATGTTTACAGAAGTGAAATACTGTGCCTGAAGTTACTGTCAATGAGAATTCGAGCCCAACTGTAACTGACTCACAGCTTACTTTGAAATAAGAACCCAGATTTTTCTTTCAGTGTAGGTGATGAAGCCATGTAAATTAACAATATCCATAATTCTGAATTTAAATTAAGAGCATCTTAGTGATGTGACCAATATCACCAATGTATGTATCTACATCCAGCTCAATTTGTATGCACAGTTTTCCAAATTTCCATACAATTTAAATACAAAGTCCAGAATACACAAATGCAGATAATGTGTGTGGTTTTGTTTGTTTGTTTTTTGTTTTTGTTTTTTTACAAAGTAATCTTTTAAAAAGATTGCTGATTATTTCTTCACCTGCTCTTGATATTTAGAATAAAAAGAGAGCATTGTCATCATGCCAGAAATAGTAAAAAGTAAATACTGCCTTACAGTTACAGGTTAAAAAACATAATCACTTGGATGATAACAGTTTATAAAAGAAGAACAGAAAGCACTATTTGCCAACAGCACACAGAGTAGTATACAGCATACTGTATTTTATTTAATATTATATGATCACTAAGATAATGGTTCAGAAACAGTAATGGTGGTACAAATGAATTTTAAAAATACTTTTCAGAAAAAAAAACTTTAGTTACTCACATTACTCTTCTGTATATTAAAAGACTCAAGATAATGATTAATTATTTTCCTACCCAATTTAAGCTTCCTAGCCAATGAATCAATTTGAATTGTTGGATCAGATCCCATAGACAAGAAACAGATCAGAGGTGTTCGTGTATCACTTTCCTTCCAAGTTTTTTCTAAATTCAGAATGACTGGTTCTGTATATTTCTCGTCCAAGGAACTTGCAATGTACTTCCTGGCTTGGGAAAGAGTCCGGTCTGGACACCAAGATCTAGATATAAAATATAAATACATGAAAATACAAATTCAGTCCCACTTTCTTTTGCAGAGAAATTCTATTTTAATCAAATAGAGATTTTTACTTTATAATATACACATTCGTATTTATATCTTTATGCCTCTACAATTATAATAATAGAAAGAGCTGGTAGTCTTCCCAGTACTTATGACTGGTCAGAACTTTGCAGTTGCTTACATTTTTGCCACAAGTAAATAATTTGCTTTGGAAATCTCTGTTCAGGATACCTTTATCAGATGGGGGCACACTTCATTTTAAATAGAGCTTTTGTATAAGAGAACACAAGTAGGGAAACATAAGATTGGTTTCACTCCTCAGTAAAATTTTACAGATGTTTCATTGGGTGTGTTAGTATTTCAGGACATAACTCTTACAATGAGTTATACAAAAAAGTCTTTGCCTCTAGGATGAATCTTTATTGTTGCTGGAGGTGAAAAACAAATCGTCACTTCTTTTAGACCAAATGATATGACTTCTCTGCAAAACATCAATTTATAGTCTTCTTTTCTATAGATACCACTCCATCTTCTGGGTGTACAGTATGTATCAGAATAGCATTTCTTCCATCATATTCAGGTCTTTTTTTTATTGAACAGGCTGAATCCACTCCAAATGCGTTTCATGGTCTAGCAATTAATGTTTTGTGCAGAGCATCTGATTTATTTCTTGCAGAACTTGGAATGCAGAAGGATATGAGAAGGGTACATAGGATCTCATGTATGAGGCAGCTAAAACCTGCTTTGGAGAAATCCATTCCATCCCAAGTACTGCCATGGTGATCTTAGGTAATGCAATAAAATCTTATATATATATATATATATATGTATATATACACATACATATATATACATATATATGTATGTATATATATACATACATACACACACACACACCACATGTTACACATGGAACTTTAGAATGTCTTTTTTGCATTCTCACAAATATATATGTATATACGCATATTAATGTTTTAAATTACATAAGATATTTAGAGTAGCTCATTTTAAGTAAAGTGAGAAAAGGTCATTTTGAAAACTCTAAATGAGTTTTCAAAACTCATTCAAAAAGCCTACAGTTTTATTGGCTTTCTGGAGAAGGCCGCGATGTGATTACCAGTTCCCTTTTATCATGTCATAAAAACAGTCAGCAAGCTGTTTTTTATAAAAAATAATTTTAGACTCCTCAGAGGATAGCTCTGAAATGAGCAATTTTAATACTATGACATATCACTGAATTAATAGTATCTAATATCACCCAGAAATTAATTACAATTATGCTATTATGACAATAATATCAATTTTCTGAGACACGTGCTGCAATAATGTATGTCATTCCCCAAATTTCTGAAGATGCTCACCTGATAAGTAAAAGCCTGTGGAAGGTGTCAAGTGAATCATATCCATCAGGAATAATTTCTTCCTCAGGAGCGTCTTTATCATACCAATTTTTCCATCCCTTTTCATTACTGGTTATCTAAATATTACATTAATATATGCAAATACATTTCAGCTGTAGTTACAATCACCTTGGAAATGTATATTTAAATGAAATCTTCTTATTATATTAGAATATATTACAAGCAACAATAACAGACTGCAGCACTTAAGACACACATCAGAATTACAATGTTACAATTAGAAACGCTACTATTAAGGTGCAGCTATTTTAAAATCAGTAATTAGCAGAAGGATTCTGTACTAGAAAAGAAATGCATCATGATATTTTCTCTTAATACAAAGTACTAAGAGAAAAAAACCTTTCTGTCCCAATACAGTGTAGACAGCCAAAGAATCACAAGTTAAAAAGAACAGGATCCTATTTGAAACTGCATCTGCCAGCAAGGCAGAGAATCATTACAAACTACAAACTAAAAATAAAAGGTTTCAATAGATAAACACATGACTAAAGATAAATATCTCAGCAACGTACACAGTGTCATGCTTTCTGGGTTCTAGTTCCCTAACAGCCCAGAGCAGAGACCTGACTAGATTCCTCCAAGCTTGTTCCAGACTCAACATACTGTTTCAGTACACCCAGAAACCAAAATGTGGAGAAAAATGGCAGGTAAGTATCCAGATCTTTCCTTGATGCAGAGCTGGGAAACAGGACTACTTCCAGATACAACATTTAGGTGAAGACTCTGCAAACCTTCAGGGCACTGAATACCATCACAAAATCAACTTGTTTGACTACTGCTGTAACAGCAACAGCAAGAAGGCCTCAGTGATAAGACCAAAGGTCTGACTAGCAGTGCTTGGCAAGAAAAGAAAGAGAAAGGCTTAGGGAGGATTTTAACTACAATAATAATAATAATAATAATAATAATAATAATAATAATAATAATAATAATAATAATAATAATAATAATAATAATAAAAAGATAAATTTAGCAAATAAATTAATAAATATAACAATTTTATATGTATAGAAGTTCATGTATATCTCAATAACAGAAATAGTATTTTTATAGTTAGCTTATCATAACTGAGTAATATTTTGACCTTTGAACAGAAACAATTATTTAAAAAGACAGCAAACAGTTTATTTGTAAAATCTAACAGACTTAAGACATAAAATATAACTAAAAAACCTGAAACTCATAGATAAACCTTCAGAGGTTTATCCCTATCTCTAGAGTTTATCTCTACTTTATCTTTATCTCTTGTTTATCTATCTCTAGTTTATCTCTACTTTTTTTTCTTCTTTCTGTCTCTCTCTGACTTCTTTTGATTTATAGCTTCTTTGGCCCTGGTCTCAGTTTACCTCAATTATAATAACAAAAAAAAGCAGATAAAGAAAAAATGTACAGCAAATAAATATATGCTGTTTCCCACTACCTAAATGTTCATTTCAGTGCCTTTATTCTATACTCACTTAGGCTTTGTTCTTAACTACACTTTTCATGTGCATTTCCAGTGTGAAGTATGTTAGCAAAATAATGATGTGAAACTGGTGATTAACATAATTAATAAGTATCACCTGATTCAAAATTTTTGCAAACTGTGGAAGTTTACTCATTTCCACTAAGTTTAGCCACATCATGTCAAGAATCCAGCGGAATGGTTTAGGTGGGCAAGCCTTTAGATCCAGTGCTGCACCTCCTGCAGGGAGAAACATACAGACATCCCAAAGGTCAAGAATTTTTTATGGTACTTATTAAATTATGATTTAAATTATGTTTTCTGGACCATGTCATTTTCACTGAGGTACTACATGCATTCCTCATGCACAGATCATTTTAAATATCAAGTATAAATTATTTTAAATAGTAGAGGTAAAGTGAGATAGCCAGTAGGTCATTCACGTTTTACATACTCCAATATGCAGCCGAAGAGAAGACTCAGGAATAAGACTGAAATCCAATTATAGACAGACTAAAAGAAATATAAAGACTCCAAGTTAGCTTTTTTTTTTTTTTTTAATCATTGTTTTCTTCATGTTGTAGTTGCATCCTTTCTGGCCCTCTGCAAATTAATCAATGGCACTTTGCAGGAAAACTGGATGGTGTAATTCCAGAGTTCGCAGAACTAAGATCATTTCTTTGTTTAGGTCAGTTTAGGTCAGAATTTCATCAGTCTGCTACAACAGACTGAAAAAAAATATCTTGGAATAATTTTAATTATTTTTAAGAGCTATGTTTATGTGAATGCAAGTATAGATAGCCTATACACATAAGCTATAATTATTTAAACACTTCTTAATTGTACACACATACTCATCAAAATACATATGTAAGTATATATTCCCTCTCAATTCAAATATTCATACTTTTATAAACTGTTTGTAATTACTCTATAGATTACGAAGCATTTTAACAAGAACCTTTTTTGTATTCTGCGTCCACTTCATGCCCAAATTTTCCATGAAAGGGACACAGAGAAAAATCAATCATAAAAGCAGGAAAGAGAAGAACAGAAAATGTGTTATCACTTTAGAGTCATTTTGTGCAATGGAAGTATTTCTCATTATCAAATCAATTGTGGTGAACATAGGTGGGAAACGGCTTTCTTTATTCCTGATCAAAAAATTACTAAAAGTATTCCTGTATTTTGTTATAGATTCTAATAAATAAAAAAGGGATAAGTATCCAATTTCTACATCAGATGTCAAGTTATATCTTCCTCCAGCAAAACAAGAATCCATGAGCGGAGAAGCTTTACTAAAGATGACAGTTCAGTGTGAAAGCATTTCTAAACATCCCCTGCCTGACATCAGTGGTAAAGCAGCGGCTGGATATTGCTCTCAGAAGATAAAGTCACTATGACAGACTGGAAAGCAAAACAGAATATGAATGCAATCCTTTTTTCTATCCATTTTATTCAGTAAGGGCAGATAATGATGTTAAAAAAAAATATATGTTCACTACTTTGACACTAGACATTTGTAAAATTCATTGGAACATTATAAGATTCAAGCAGGTTTTTTATCGACCTCTGCATAAGCAATTGTGGTCAAGTTTTTCAGCAGTCATAAATTCAGTAAGACAGCGCCTGATCCCACAGAACTATTGGCAGAAAACATACAATAAAAAAAGAACCATAATTTGAAATGGTATAAGAGTTTTAAAAATTGAAGTTACCTCTACATAACACATAATTTTTTAAACTCACCTCTAATGAATGTCTGGAACTCTGTGTTTTTCACATGTTCTCTCTCAAGATCGATTTTCAACGTCAGGAGAAGGGTAAAAAGGAACTTGTGGTTTTCATATAAGCCTCTAACAGAATATGTGTAAATTTCATAGGTAAGGTACTCAATAATATTTGAGATTCTTTTATGGGATACGGGAGACTTCTCAGATCTGAATCATGAAAACAAAAGGACAAGAAAAGCATTTTAATAACAACAAACACATGGGAAAGACACACACACTGGAATGGTAGAAAGATCTGTGTTTTCCTACCTGGCCATGGATTGATCAAATAACTTTAAGAACTGAGCCAGTGAAGTCTGATACATATTATTGACCATGCTCATTTCTGTAATAAGAAAGTAAAGAATGCTCCCACGCGTAGCAGCAGGTCGATAATCCTCCTGAGCAGAGTTAATCTTCACTTCAGTTTCTGCTGCTACGGACAACTTTTTAGTTACTTCGGCAGCTGTTTGTTTAGTTGTTTGCAGAACTCCAATCAGGGATTCATCATCTACCAGTGAGCCTAAAAGGTGAAATAGCAGATATTTAGGACAGTTTTGTCACTTTTTTTAAAACTCCAAAATTGTAAAAATCAAAATGAATGATTCACACCAAATGAAAATGATTTTCTGAATTGCAGAAAACATTTTAAAACAGAGACAAAACAGGATATGAAAAAATATTTTTAAATTCAGGGCACTGAACAAATGCATGCAATTCATGTCAATTTGAATGTATCAGTACAAAGAGCTTCGCAGCATGTACTAGAGAGGTCAACTCTCTGTGGCACATAAAGTACAGTATCCATGCACTGTTACTTAATTATTTTTAAAATTTGTTGACTGTTCACTCAAAAAGACTTAGAGTCTTAAAAGCAATGGTCACATAATAGCATTCATACATATTTCCATTTACTAGAAGTTACCACTTTTTTTTTTTTCTACCTATGATAAAGAAATTGATCAGATGCAGGCTCCTAATATGACACACAAGTTTTTGCATCAGTAACATTTTATCTATCCCATTTAACTCTGCATTTTCAATGGTTTAAGGTTTTGCCCATGATCAGATTTTGTATCTCATCCCAATAAATTGGTTTACTTTGCAAAAATTGTTTAGGTGCCTAAAAACACCTAGTACCTGCAATGAATATATAATGGCATGCTATCATACCAAGTTTCACATACTTCAAATCTCTGTCATTACAAGTTCATTCATTACATTTTGAGTGGACAAATCAGTTTCTGTATGGTAAGGTTCTAATGTTCAGCAGCTTAATTAGCCGTATAAAATTCCTACTTATTTTACAGTTTGATACAGAACCTCTAGTTGCACTTAGTTTGTATAGAAGATTGTCTTCCAGTTCTTTCATCTTCCTTTTATTAAAAGTTACGTCTTCCATGAGTTTAATTCGTTCTGCCTCCAGTTCCTATTATTAAAAAACAAGAAAATGGCATGACACTTGATGGACTGTAGAGATGAGCCATACTTGAAATACAAGTGCTGATTTTACAGGTTCATGAAATGTGCATTTTATTTTTTTCTGCTGTATGAAATACATTATTGTCATACATTATGTCATACTGACAACCATCTGTAGAAAATTACCAATTCACTGTGCTTTTTTTTTATTTAGAAATTTCTATATTGAATTTCAACAAAATTTTAGAATTTTTTCTTTTTTTTCACTTAAACATTCCTTTTTCCTATATACTAAAACAGTTAAATAAATATCAAGCAGCACTATCGTTTATGTGCACCTCACAGTTACCTGTTTTTCAGTAAGAATTACTCTTCTCAGTAACTGATTCTCAAGTCCTTTCATTGTCACAGTAAAATCAATAATTGATGTTTTTGCATTAATTTCAGGTGTGAAAGCAGGATTGGGTAGCTTTGTAGTAATGTATAGTCTGAAGGTATTCATTACATCAACTTCCTTATCACCAACTTTCACCTGTGAAGTAAGTCAGAATCATATTGATAAAATGAATAATTTCATCAATTATCATCTGCAATTTTTTTCTAAAATCTGTCATATCTCATACAGTTAAAGAAGATAGTTTGGAAAAAAATATATAGCATGTACAGTCATTTTACTTCAGAATATGTGAAAGGAGGATGCTTTTAGAATTTGACAGTGATTTATTTATCTAAATGAAGGTCAGAAACCTGCATGATTTTTCAAGTTTGGGAGTATATTTAATACTATTATTAAAGCTTTAAATCTGGGGCTTGTTTCTTTAGAAAATAGGTCTTTTCCAATAAAATATTATGTTGTCTGTTGTCACTACCACCAATACTCCACACTCAGAACAGAGACAGCTTTTCAAACCTATATAATTCTATTACATGGTATAAAATGAAATTGCTTGAAAATGAATAGAAAGTATTGTAAGCATTCAGCAGGATAAACCTAACTAGTTCTAGCTTGAAAACCTCAGAATTAACTGCAGTAATTAAATTCTAGATTCATTAGTTGATTACTCAGCTGAGACTCTGTCTATTTTATTAGTTTAGTTTGATTCTTCAACATTACCCTCCTGAGTACAAAAGTTTACCTAATTTAGCAGAGATTTGCAATAAACAGAAAAAATATAATTCATCACAAAATTAACCTATTCCACCTCTTTTCTTCAATTACTAACCTTAAAAGAAGTTCCAGATTTAATGAAATTCTTTTCTAATATATTATCAAGAACTGGATCCAACTCTTCACCTATATCTTCAATCACAAGTGATCGTCCCAGTGAAAGACTATCTTCTAGATGTGTACGGAAATATTTGTGATTTAATGTTGTTACCTTGAAAAGTAAATTATAAACTGATATAAGGACAAAAGCATTTATTCAAAGATGTACATGAAAACCATAGATCTCATTAGAAAAACTATTTTAATTGTTTTTGTTACTTGAATTTTGACAGTGGTAACAAATGTTGGCTTTGCAGAAATTTATGCAAAAAGAAATACTTTTTTTGTACACAAATTGAAGTACCATAAAAATGTGAAAAAAAGATTGGCTCTAATATAATCTTCAAAACTTCACTATCAAAGCAGAAGTAAAATTGGCACAGCTTACTGGGAGATTAAAATGTTATCAGTATTTTTGAAATAAGAGATGCCTAACTTTTAATTTTCTATTCAATGTCCTTAGAAAATATTTACTAATCTTAACTTTCTAGTGTTGAGCAACTCTTATTCACTGGTAGAATATTACAAACTCAGATGTTTGAGATAGCACAAAAATGGGCTTGTAACATATGAAATCATGGAAAAAAAAAAAAAAAAAACCTAATTTAAAAAACATACTACTTTCATATTGCTTTCCAGATTTTAATTTTCAGAAAACCCTCATATTAATTTCAAGATTTTCTAAGGCAACAGCTTTGCATAAAAGGACTCAGAAGTCCTGATGGACGAGATGAGCATGAACCAGTAACCTCCTTTGGCAGCAAAGACCAACAGCATTCTGAGCTGCATTAGGAAGAGTCTCACCAACAGGTTGAGCAAAGTGATCCTTCATTACTGGACACACAAATCTGGGGAAGTCCAAATCTAGTCAGCAATGTTTAAAGAAAGAGCATTACCTTTTTAAAACATTGCTCACCTGTAATTCATTATCCTGTTCTTTCTTTTTAATCCATGTTTTCCCTTGAGTTTGTGGATCTATCAAAAGGGGATATCTAGTTGCCTTAGTGACAATTATACCATTCTGAATTGAGAGGTCATCTCCAGGCAGTCCTTGAAGATTCCACTCACTAATCTACAGGATATTTAAAAAAAAAAAAAGTAGTTTGGAATAAAAGCTCACTTAAACTATTATCCTTCAGATAAGATTATTCTCAATGCTAAAAATACATCTTAAAAGTCTAGAAAAATGACAAGTCAACCTGGCAGCCAAGTTAAGCTTTGGGATCAATTAAGAGAAAACTAGACAAAGATATTTTTTGCATTTAGTATTTGCTGAAAAGTACTTAGAGATTCTGGAAAGATACTGTCTTCAGTTTGATGTCAGTGAAAATATTTCATACATTCTCTGTTAAACGTTTGCTTTAATATAAAATTTATTTTTCTAACTAGACCCAGAAAACACTGAGAGTACTAAAAACTAGCAACAAGCAACACTGTCTTAGTAGATATTAATTTTGTAGATCTGGTGACAGATTCTCAAACAATATACTTGAAAGTTCACTGTCTTACCGGCAACTTTCTAATTGCATAATATATAACTTATTTATCTGCTTGTATCTAAACATTCCTCATTACTTAGGTCTGTAATGAAAATTGCCACAAAAGTTTGTTGGAAAACAACAAAACTGCACTGCATGGCAATATCAGGGAATCATCATCCTGTTCCAGCTAAGCATAATGATGGCTAACACCAAAAGAACATGCACATTGAGGCTGAAATGAAGTTTATTGATCACCAAGAACTTACAGTTGGTGGATCTACCAGCATAGAAATCAAGTTCAAGCTTTCAGAAAAGGGGATTTTATGGGCTCTCATCTCTTCTTCCCATAAATCTTTAAGCAAAAGATTTCTGAAATTTTGATTAAAAGGTCCGCAGTATGAAAGGAAACCTGTGCAAAGCAGTATATCTCCCACAAGTCTAGGAAAAAAAAAAAAAATGATGCACAATTTCATTTTCATTATATTTACATAAACAGCTTTTGAAACATACTTGTAAGAAGATTTCTGCTCCATATGCTTATTTAAGGAGAGAATTAGTGGTCTTTGAGAGCAATAAATGGTTTATTTGTGTTCTGATGACATCTTCATCACAAAACTGAAGAGCAGAATTGTGCCAAAACGTTATATTTCTCCCTACAAATAAAAAGAGGCCAGAACTATTCCTTTTTTCATAAATGAAGCAAGAAAAAGGTTTATTTCTTAAAAATATGCCTGCAATATATTATTTATAAAAAATTAATACTTAATTCTCTTGGCATGAACAGACCCTCATAAAAAATGTCCAAATTTCTCATTCACAGAAATTCACAGAAACAGAAGCATTTCACAGAAAACTAGTCCAAACTTTCAAGCTCTTTACCTTTAGCAGCCAATCTGACAGGTTTCCAGTTTTCTAGACAGCTACTACTTTTTGCTCATGGGCTCCTCAACATTTTGTCATTTGGAGTTGTATGTGGTATGGACTCCAAGTTCTCTAGTTTCTTAGAACAAGGCCTACTGTTCTACATGTTTTTCAATGCATGGAGCATAGGAGAACAGCTAATGTTTGGTTTCTGCAACTCCCTCTTTCATTCAAATATGCCATAACTTAATATCAAATAGAGAAATTTATTTTTCTTCCTTATTCCTTCTCAGAATCAGCCTTAGATCATCCCTACTTTCTGCCTATATTACTTTCCCAGTAATAGCGGAACAAGGAACAGTATTGGGGCAGAGGCAGCTGTAATACAAGCACATAACCTCTTCTGAAATTCATTCAAAAACGTGAGGCATTGTTCTAAGTTTAAAAATACAATCACTCAGTTACAATTAATCATAAGAGGAAAATTCAAATTTCAGGACAGTTCACTTAATTGTGTAATCAGATTAGGATTTCTAGGAGGAAAATGAAGCATAACTACTGAAGTTCTTAAATTCTTTGCTAACTCTACATTTTTTACAGGTAATTTGTTGGGTTTTTTGTTTGTTTGTTTGTTTGTTTTTCTGATGAATTTGATACCTGTTAATCTGAGATTTAAATTCTCTTCTTTTCTCAGTCCACCTAGATTTCTCTCCACTCAGTCCTTGTATAAGTGTAGAGGCTGCTTGCATCTTTCTTCTGCATGTTTCTGCATCATTCATTAAGTCCTAAAAAATGAAAGAATATCATGTTTCATTTAATAATAAAATGGAATAATCTTAAATAGTTATTTTATATATATATATACACTCATCCTCTTATTATGGTTAACTCAAATATTTAGAAGTCATTCTGAAGACCTGCATGTGCAACTCTATTGTCTAATATGTTCCTATTCACAGGAAGAAGAAAATACGAGAGAGCATAGACTTGAATCTCTTTTTTTTTTAATACACGAACCTCATCCATGTAATCCTAGGTAGTAGACCCTGAATGGATGTCTGTATCAATTCCTGTTTTAAGTTTTTAAGTAAGCAATTTCATAACAGAAATACTTGTATCTCACCATTTTCTCCTTCATTGCTGCATCAAACTTTGCCTGTACTTTATCCAGTTCAGCTTGCTTTTCATCCAATTGCTCTTGAGCCTGTGCTAATTCTGCATTAGCTACTTTCAGACGGCCTTCCTGTTTTGCCAAGTTAGCCTGCAAAGAGAAGGAATATTAGAACAGTGGTATGAAACTTGAATGTACTTTGATGAATTATTTTCAGCCTGCTTAATTGAAAATCAGCAGTCAATAATATACTGAAATATTTTTATATTAATATTTATACAAATAATATTTCCTGTGTCATATATATATAATTTAGATACTACTTTTATGTTGAAATCAAGGTCCTTACTTGTGATAAAAAGTTCCTGTTCAAATGTCCATGAACATGTAAAAAAAAATGCATACTAAAGTAAAAATGACTCCTAAAATGTTTTACTTTTTGATTCCCACTATTGGAACTTAACTCCTTTATTGATGTAAGCCCCAAATCTCTTTAAAATGCCAACATTTTAGCAAGATACCAGCTGTTTTTTTCTGTTCTTATCATCCTTAGCCACTGCATTCTACAGGTAATTAAGTCTGAATCAATTTATTTACACATATGTACATACATACCTGCATATATATGTGTGTATACATATATATATATATGAATATTAAATCCTACTACTATTAAAGTAAAGGAAGTTAAATTACGCAGAGAGCAAAATAATGAGGTGATGAATTACCTTGAGAGGCAAGACATCCCTGTTAACACCATAAAATACTGCCATGGCTTGTGTCCAAGAGAGGAGTCCTGCCACATTGCCACACACTTTTTTACCACTCTCCAGTGTATAGTCCTCCATGTTAAAGTAAGGCTGGAGTAATTCTACTGTCTCTTCATTTATTGTATCCTTAGGAAACTGCTGTAAACTCTGCAGGAATGGGCCACTCATAAGCTGCAATGAAAAAAAAAGCAACATGAGAAATTTGTCAGCACTTTACTCACTTTCTGTCTAAAAGGCTGTTCATTAGTGAGTATGTTTAAAACTGTTCATGTATGGCAACATACATAGACAATAACATTTTAGGTGAACATTGGCAAGAAATTATGCTGCCAACAAGAATTCTTTTTCAGGGATGACACATGGAACTGGACCAGCTAAATTCTCTGAGTAATTCACGTACAACCTGTAGTAGTCTTTGTATGCTATATGAATCTTAAAACCACGTTTGCATTTTTACAAACTTCTGTCTTACTTTGAGCAAACAGCATTATAAATTCCCTGGCATTCAAGTTGCTATTTCTAACTTTTATAATATTTCTAAATTTTTCTAACATTTTTAAAAAGCTCGACTTACTTTTAATGATTCTCCCCATGATGGTTTGCAGCAAGGCTTTTCTGGATCCATGGTAACTGGATCTAATTGCTTTTGGAATAGTATCAGACAGCAGTCCATGATCCTCATAATTAGATGAGGAGGTTTTGCCAGTTTTCTAACAGTAGCGATATCCACTGGTTTGATTGTCTGTTTGAAAAAAAAAAAAAAAAAAGTAACGCATTGCTGTCTCATTACCATCATTCTATCCTATTCAGTATCTTGATTTTAATGTTTGTTTGACATACTTTACTCTGAGGCAAGCTGTATAGAGAACACACACACAAAAAAATGACTCACTGGGTTTACTTTATTAAACTTCATAGTTTCATGACACTGTAATACCCTTAATAAATATCAGACACAAACATTTTTTCAATCCTAAAGACAGCACTCAAAACTAAAATTTAAATAAATAGAACAGCAGCATTAACTTAACTTGACAATTGAAGTTACTGAAGAAAAGTATACTGTAAAATTGCAGAGGATTTAATTAAAAGCATTTTCTTGGAATGACAGTATTTTGGATTTTTAAGGGTTAAGTGACACCATTTATTCTGAGATAAATTTGATGTTTTGTTTCTTTCTAAGTTATTATAGGTATGAGATTTTTTTAACTTCATTTCAGAGTAGCATCACTGACACTACACTTAGCTTAATAATAATTTATATGCTAATAATAAATGACTGCAAACTTCAAAAATAACACAGTAATTTGTGTCTGCAGAATATAAGCATGTCAACATCTATCTGGAAAATGTAGTTACAGACTCAATACAGAATTCACAGGACAGAGCAAGACTTCCAAGCCCCTTAGACATAATGTTTTTTTGGCGAAGTATAACAGCCCTTCACTCCTCTTAAGGAGGAGCAAGGTATGAAAAAACACACCTGTAACTTTTGGAATGATTTATGTCTGCATCTTCCTAGTGACCAAGTGATAACAAATACTAAAAATATTCTCAGTGTTTTTAGAAGCATATTGCAAGTTCCGTAAATACTTATCAGAGGCACGACCACCATGATAACAGTGATAAGTTAGTGTTAGCAGTCAAAACCAACCAACCAACTACATATTTGTGGCAACAGGTTTTCCTTCAATGGTGACTCAAATAGTACTAAACTTAAAAAAATAAAAAAATAAAAAGAGTAAGAAATTGATTAAAGATGTTAAAACTAATAAAAATGTAAGAAATTTATTCACATTCAGTGCAGCTTCTGCTTCTTCTAAGGCTGGTTTTGCTGCCTCCAGTTTATTTTCTGCTTTCATTTTTTCTATATCAATTTCATCTACGATTTTTTGTGCTTTATCTTTCACAGCTTGGACTTCATTTTTTACTTTAGATGCAGCTTCAGCACTTACTTTGACTTCTGCTAGTACCTGGGATTGATAGTAAACACATAAAAAGCATATATCAAAATGGTGGAACAAGTAATTAAGCAATCTGACATGATAGAAAACAGATAGATAAGGGCCTGTTACAGATATATATATGAAGCTGACCCTACCTATATATGGAATCAAATCTACCATTTACAGAATCCCCACAGAGAAATATTGAAGAAGTTTCCCAGGGGGAGTTGGATAGCTGAATTATTTTAATAATAGATAGAAGGCTCTTCAGTGTCTTTTAAAGCTATGGTATTTTATCCTGTGATGGATTTTCATCTTTTTTGAATCTACTTTTTCAGTGCAAACAGTACTTACATTTTTTCACCATAGTTCTGCAGATAAAGATAAAAATAATACAGCTAATTGAAATAGTGAAGGATGGCAAATCAACCTGATGAACGATGAGCCTCCTCTCTTTTACTCTAGTCCAGTATAACTACTTGTGAACCTATGTAATCAAGTTTACCACTTGTGTATTTGTAGTGCATATGCATTTAGTTCTATTTCATGGATAACACATAATTAATGTCAGAATGGTTTTTGATCAGGATCAGATGTAGGGTCAGGATCAGCAGTCTGAATGTGCTTACAGGAACATAAACTGTGTTCTCAAATACCGACGAGAAAAAATGATAGATAAAACAAATTACTTTTTTTTTTTTTTTTTTGTCTATCCAATTCTGATTTCTAGAGGGCTCAGTACTGAGTGGAAATAAACTTAGAGAATATATATAATAACATATTTATTTAAATTAAATATCTGTTCTTTTATTGTTTGTCTGCAAATCTTCTACATCTTCAGTCTCATAAGCAGTATCCTACTGAAAAAGCTGACAATCCAGATGCTATGTAAACAATCATTCTAAGACAGTTATTTCAAAATGCATATCAAATACAAATATTAAACAAAGTGAATACCACCAGCATATCTATCACACTCCTGAAATCTAAGCTGTGCCAATTCATTCAATTCTGTCATTATTTTCTCTTACATGAGTAAAGGCCTTGAAGAATACAGGAGTCCTTTAGCCATTGCTAGCCAAAGGTTCGCTCCCAAGTGCATACTATACATGCACTGTCAGAGTATTATGGAATCTTTCAAAAAACAGAATGCCTACAGTAATATTCAATTTACATTAGACCAGTCTCATGAACACATGAATATTTTGCTAATACGAAAATATGAAACTAAAGGTGGATGAATATATAAAAGCAATTCTGAAATACTAAAGTGCTCTTACCATCCGTTAACTTCTTATCCACAAATAACTGCTCTTATGACAATTCTATAATTTAATTACAAATTAATTATGATTATATAATTTAATAAACTTCAAACAAACACATAAAAAAGCCCATGAAACAAACAAACAGATATCTGGTGCTTATTGTAGTGGAAAGAAATGGTAGGAAAACAAGAAAGGTACTCAATATTTGAATATGTTCGTGATCTCCCACCCAGTCAGTATAATCCCAACCTGTGCTGCAGTCTTAAAGCGCCTCACGTTTAGAAGTATGTGCTTTATCAACATGATGTGGACACGGGTGAAATCTCATTTTAGACAATGATGCATGTTTTTACTCCAGTATATAGCCTGATGTAATCCACTGCCTTTTGCTATTTAGCACTGGAGTACTTACTTCATCTGCCTTTACAGATGCCACAGCAAGTTCCTTTTCCTTAACGGCCAGTTCTTTAGAGAGCTTAGCAACAGATTCACTGGCTTCCATCAGCTTAGCCAGACCTATTAAGTAAAAGACAAAAATAAGAAAAATGAAAACTATTAGTTTTTCTAATTACATAATACAATCTAGCTTTGGATCCCAAATTACTTTTGCTCTCCTTTAAATTTGTTTGTAAGGGATAGAAAGCAGATGCAAGTGATCATACTAACTCGATTGTGCTTTGTATTCATTTTTCATAGATACAAACAATTTAAAAACGTACAAAGTGATTACAAACATTGTTAAGGCTTCAAAAAAAATTCAAAATCTTTATGCTTGGTTTGTTACAGCTGTATACAGTATCTAAAAGTGGTATATTGAGGATATATTGTGTCAAAAAGACACATGATGCAGTTAGATGCATTTATAACACTTTATTACAAAACAACAAAAGTATTCAGATCCATAACTGCCTTCTAACTTTCAGAAAGAAGTGAGAAGAAGTTGCATGGATTCAGCTATCTCTGTTTTTCCTCATCCGTGTTACACGATTGTCCACCCAAGGTGATAAAACAGAAGAGATTTCTTACATCTTTCAAAATGTGTTGCTTGTATTGACAGTACAGTGCTGATGAGCACCCATTCAGTGTGCTCAAACCAGGATGTTTTCTGGAAAGCAGTACTGATCATGGAATTTCTCACAATGTTGCCGCTTTAGAAGTATTTTTAATTGTCCTAGATATCACTGCATACAGCAAAGACATCTCAACAAGCAGATGAAAAGAGTGGCATTATTTTAGCTTACTTTTGTTTTGATAACATAAAATTTAAATCTTCTAACAGAATAATCTCCTAACAGACTGAACCAACTTCAAGATTATTCATTTTAACCTTCTAAATCTTTTCATATTAAGTGATGCAAGACTAAGAATTAAGTTATAGACATGTGAGATAGTAGATAAACAACTGTTTGAGATTGAGTTTTTGAGATCATTCTGTAGGATGCAGTAAACTGGAATGCATTTGGAGTTTTGGATGACAAAGTGTTTTTGTGATTTTGTATTAAACTTTTTCTATGCAAATGAAACTATTAAGATTTTTTTTCCTAACTGGCAGGAGTGGTGCCCATAAACTGATGGATATGATTTTCTGAGCATCAATAATATGAGATACTGCACAGAAGACAAAGATGGTTATCTAAACAAGATCATTTTGTTTTGAAGACTACACAAGCAATTTTTACATATGCATACACATACACACAAATTAACAAAGAAAAACAACTCAAATCTTCAGGGCTCCCACACTTTAATCCCATTAGCAGGACTCATTACAATGAATCCTATGATTTCTAGAACTGGCAACAGATCTGTGCAGGGAAATGTGCATTATGTCAAAATGTTGTGGATCACTTATTTTCCTATGTACCGTCCTGATTCAGCAGCCTGTGAATAAAATACCCACACATGCTTATTCTATTCTTCATGCTGCATTCTTAATCATTGTCTAAAACTATGTCTTTTTTTTTTTTTTTAAAAGTTTGTAAGAAAAAATCTTATGTATATGTTTCTCTGTTTTGGTAAACTAAAATAGAGTACCTTCTATCAAGTTTTCTAAACTGTTCCATTGTAGATTTATGAAAGTCTGTCTAAATGCAAATGGTAGAAAACTGAAACTGTACTATGAACCTATTCAGTACTATTAAGTGGAAAATTAAGTATTAAGTACTGTAAGTGGAAAATTAGATCACTTCAAACAGATACTTAAAATTAGAAGAACATGTAAGTCTTACTTTCCTGTATTTCAGATCTCTATTTATAAAATGACCACACACAGCAGCTGCTCATTGCACAGCAGAAATCTTAAATAAATCAACAATGAAACAATCAGATTGTATAGAAAGGTTTTCATAGACAAGTTGAGAGTTGGACTAGATGATTTTTGAGGGTCTAAGTTAAGTGATTCTAGGACTCTGTGAAGTCCAGAAATAAATAATAGCCTTTAGATCTGCCTCTCTACAAGAGGAAATAAGGGGCTCTCTTTGGCCATTTCATGTCCTACTTTCTATTAAAAATGCTAAAGTGGAAGTACTAAAGTTTAGTATAATGCTATGATGGATGATTAAATAGACAAGTTCTTTGAGGCATGCTTTTAAGAGGGTTATTGTGGCTCTGTGATAGCTGAAGTGCTCAAAAGTGATTATCACCGGCTACTGGTTTAGGACTGTGATTAACAGAAATGATTCTAAGTCATCACTGATTAAGATGCTTAATATTAAAAACACAGATCATTTGAGACTAAACATGAAAATATATCTCATCACGCTTACCAATTTGCATACGTTCAGCTTGTTCATTAATACTTGCTAACTTTTCAGCATAAACTTCTTTGTAGCCATTGATGAAAGAGAGATAAGATTTAGGTGTTACGTGAGCTCTTCTTCGATACCTAAAATATGGCATATTGGCAGCATGAACTTCATATATTTTTTTTATATATATAGCAATTTGATTACTTGCAATGAAACAGAAAGTTACATAAAACAAGCTTTCAATTCAGTCAAGTTTCTTCTTAATATAAAGTCCTATTTCCAGTTATATTGTTTATATCCAGATAAACAACATTAAAGACTGATTAATAGTAGGAATGAAGATTATGAAAAGTACTATTATGTTGCAAATTCATTGCCTTTACATTTTTGATTTAGCAGATTAATTTTAATATTGGTCTTAAAATACAGTTATTGAGTCTTACAATGAGTTACAAAACAATATAAGTAGCAATACGTTTGAGGTTGACTTTCACATTTGATTAAAATATTACCTTTGGAAATAATTCTCACAGCTTTCTGAAACTATATCATGAAAGAGACCCATGGTTTCTACTACTTGTGTTTTAACAGATGCAGAGCAGACCATATTAAAATCTGAAAGAAAATAACTGGCTACAGCTACAAGAGCTTCCTTGGGCCATCGACTGAACCAATCCATGGTGCACCCTGATATGAGACCAGGAAATTTCAAGGAACGTGCACGGAACTTCTCACCAACCTACGGAGAGTAACACTGTCAGTTTATAATACAGTATCTAAATTAAATTGATCAAAATGCTTGATGCATATGAACAACTAAATATTCTATACTTTTTCTGGCTAATTTTCCACATTACTTTCTGTTTTAAATATTTTGTTACATTTGCAACATTCAGTATTTTAAGAAATTTGAAGAAGATCATGAAAAATATCAATGCTTCTTAATATTTCAAAACTTCAATTAACGTCTTTTAATTTTCACGAAAACGAGAAACAGGTAAAAATTTCATAAAGCTGCACACACTGATCTGTAATAGGAAAGAATATGCCAGGAGGGAAAAATGAAAGTCAATTTAACGTGTAAAGAATGACAGCTTTCAAGTATTTGCTTTTAAGTTCTGACAACTGCACTATTACTTCTAATGTATCAGCAATTATAATCCAGACTTCACTAATCTAATTATGCGCCCTTAAATTTCCCTAAAAATATAAACCTTGAATAATCCTGTCATAACTTCCAGGATATTTTACTAATGCAAATAAAGAAGCCAGATATAAAGAAAATACTTACAGGAGAAAAGCAGAGGACAACGTGCAAGTTCTTCTTTGCCCGAGTTAAAAAATACTCATACAGATTATCAAAGGTAGGAGGACACCGGGGCATCTCTTTTTTCATCACTGGTATTAATGCTTGGGTGATTTCATCCAATTCATCCCGAGCAAATAAATTAGAAATCTTCATATAGAATTAAAAGTGATAATAAAACAAATAGCATTTATTTAGGTTTTTTTTTCTCTTTACATCTGCATATCTCTCTGTGCATATACAGTTTAGATGTACTAAAAACCAAATCTGTCTGATCTAGACTTCATTCAACTCCATTAACATCTAGAAATTCTAACTCAGAAAGTGCAGTGGTTTAACCCAGCAGGCAGCTCAGCAAAACAGCTGTTTGCTCACTCCCTGCCTTCCCAGAGGGAGGGGGGGAGAGATTTGAGGGGAAAAGAAAGGAAGAACTCCTGTATTAAAATAAAAACTAAGGCAAAAAAGGAAAAAAAAATAATACTAACGATAATTACTATTTACAAAACTATTTATTACAAAACTATTTACAAAAGCTGCATGAAAAAGGTATGTGTGTGTATATATATATATATCAGAGTAGGTCCACAAGTAATGCCTCCTATTTTATTATATTGGCTCATGATATCAGTGGCAGGTGGTGGAGGTGGTACAGCAGTAGAGGTTGAACCTACTCACCACTATTCCATTACATGTTATTACTGTGTGACAGATGGCAGCAGAGGGGTCAGTCTGACAGAATGGCATCTAACACAGAAGTGCTTTTGAAGCAAAGGTGTGTCAATGAATTCCTCCATGCAGAAAAAATGGCACCCACTGGTATTCACTGACACTTGCTGAACATTAATGGAGACCAAACAGTGGATATGAGCACAGTGATGCTATGAGTGGTACATTTCACCAGTGGTGACAGTGACAGCAGGTCACCTCTGCTAGCAAAAATGAACAATTAATGGTGGCGACTGTGTTGAAAAATGGTGTTTTGTAGCTGAGCATTTGCTCTATCAAAATTGCTGTTGTGCTCTTTGTAGCTGTTGTAGTTTCCATGGAAATAAATGCAGGCATTACTTTTGGAGCAACCTATGTTGTCACAGTGAGCCTCTTTACCTCTCCTGAAGACAGAAGATTATTAATATATTCCAAAAATGCCTCCTCTTTTATTTCATTATCAGTGAAAATAAAAGTGATGCCTTGTCCCTCTGCTCCAGCTGTTCTATACAGCAATTTTAAATCATCTGACAGATTGCTTACGTTGTATGATCTGTAAAGAATAAGAAACACAATCTGTTAGTTCAAAACAGAGAATACTGCTATTTCCAGATTACAGTGTTTTGTAAATGATAGTGCAAACACCTTTTGTATATAGATATGCATATTTTGGCTCGGGATTAGGTAACACATGGTATAGCTTTTTCAGCTAAAAACTTTGTTCAGTATTGCATATAAACCATATATATATGCATGTATATTTTTTAATTCTCATTTTTGGTTGATCACAAAATGAAAAAGACAAGCTGTAAAAAACATACAGTTATGACTATGTAAAGAGAATAAATAACATAAATTGCATCTATATACTTCTTGCATTCCTTACCTGGTTAAAGTAATCTGAAATATTTTATAGCCAGCAATATAGGAAGCCAACCTTGAAAGACTTTGTTTTCCAGAACCTCCAACCCCAACAAGTAAAGCATTTCCATATGCGGTTCGAATTATCCGGGAAATCTATATAGGAAGAAAGAATAGTCCACAGAAAAAACCCAAAACATGAATTCGAAAAACTAAAAATCTGTCATAAAATACAATTCATTTAGTAGAATACAATGTAAAGGTTATTAAAAGGACAGTGAGTTTCAAAGAAAATTTTTCCTCTCAGAAGAACAACTGTATATTCTTTAGGAATTTTGTGGAACTAAATGAAAGAGTTCTGACAGAAGTCTATAGGATGGCTATAATTAGAGGCACACATAGAATTTAAATACATAAAGGTAGACAATTTACATAGGACTCTGTCCTATGTTGACTGTACTGTAGCTAAAAATATAAATTAAAAAAGTTATCTAGAAGAATGAAATATACTACATTAATTTTAAGAGTTTGAAATAATTGGATGTTTTTGCTGAAGAAAATAATTTGATCATGACCACCTATTCTATCTACTTTCTGTGCTTTTTTGAAGTCATTTCTGTAACAATTCTCTCAGATACAAAAGCTGGATTATAAATTTATTGTTTTATTGTTGGTTTTATTTATTTATGTATTTTGTGAGTTTCTTTTGTCTTCTGAGAACTCGTCTGTATGTATTACATCTTTCTTGGTTTTGTTACATGGTAGTGAACTATTACTCTTGGATACTATAGCTTACTTCACGGCTTACATCAAGCTTTTGAATTCTATTAATCTGTTCCTTAAAATTATTTTTAGTTTTGTATGCAGTTCCCTCTGAGTCTATCCATGCTTAGTTGTCTATTTTAATATCATTATGACTGTAACAAAAATCTATTGCTACTATAATCACAACAGTGTGTTTCTACTGCGCACATGCATATCCAGATATGCTGGTTAAAATTTGACAATGGAAATTGAGATTCAGAGACTTTCACCATCTTCTGAAATTTATCCAACGCCACATTGAATGAAACTAAAAATAACATGTTTTTCTTCTACTCAAATTCAATGAAAAAGAACTTATTTAATTCTCTTGAGATTAACTAGAGAAGAATAAAACTCTTTTTCCAATTTGCTTTCAAAGTTGCTTCCAAATTTATTTTGGCAAATATATCACCAAGCTTACACATTTCTGAAGCAACACAACTTCTTAAACCAGAGGCACCATGCTTCCATGATTCCAACAAAGTGCATGCTCAGCCTTTTTTTTTTTTTTTTAAAGCTAATTTCAATTTTGACTTCAAATCAAATGTTCACTTATGTCTTTCTAAGTAGGGGTTCTTTTTTTTTTTTTTTTTTTTTTGTCATCTGAGAGTTCCCTCTACCCTACAACTTTCTGCTGCAGCTCATATTTACACCTCTTTTCTTGTTTCTCATCCAATCAGACTCTACTTCACATTGTTTTCATCACTTGTCAGATATGTATCCCCTTGCAGTGCCTTCTGAATCCCTAAAGATTAAAGAACACTCTGTATTAACTATATTTATAGTTAAGCTAGTAAAAAAGTAACAAATCCCAAACCTTAATAATATGTGTCATTGCATCCTTAAAAAACACCAAGTCAAGAAATGATCCTCTAATATAATCATTGTATTGTCTTTGATACATTTGCAATTTTTCACAAAGAAACTCAAAGCTTGGAACCTGAAAGATTGAAAATAAGTGAAAAAAAAAGAATCAGTAACAGCATTAGCAAACAACATTAGCACATCCCTTCAGAATTTAAAACCCTGCTGGCATTTTTGTGCACTAACATGAGTTCATGTTTTAGTCACACATAATGAAATGATCCTTTTAAATCACTTCAGTGCATGTACCTTTGTGTAAGCAGAATTCTTCTGCACAAGCTGTAAAAAATAGGAGCAAGGAGTGTAGGGATGAATAAACTACTTTTATATGGTAGATATAGACAAATGTACTGCAGATATTCAAAAAAACTTTCTGTATGATACAAATTTGGCAACATAACATACTTAAGGGAAAACTACAGTGCTGAATATTTTGATGTAAAATGAAATACCTCCTCGTAAATTTTTGGTGCTTCAAACACAAAATCTTCTGGTTCATCACCAGTTGGTTCAGGTATGTCCCGCAGAAAATCAACAAAATATGACTCTGTTTGAGGAGCTGCTACACCTGTACCCACATATTCTTCTATTGCTTTTGTAATTGTTTTATCAAACCAGGCTATATCCTCAGGAGTAATAAATCTAAAAGTAATAGATTAGTCTAATTAAAAGAAACTCACTTAAGTAAGGAGAAAAGCAGAGAAATAAATACTAAGCAAACAAACAAACAATACCAAAACTTTCTAACATTTCACTGGAAAATACATAGTAGGCAATAGCTACCAAAATCATAAGGCAATATTCACAGAAATTAAATGCTTTCATGTTCTACAAGTATCATAGTCAATCATTAGAATAGAGGAAAACAATTCTCCGTGTTTTACCAACAACTACATAAAGACAAGCCACTTAATTTCTCAGATGAAAAAGGTTGAATTGTTTCCAAAATAAGCATGGCTAAGATTCCCTTACATTCTTTCGACCAGCAGTGGAATAGCATAATTTGTTATTACTGTGCTGTCAATGAAACTGCAATGAAATAAAGAATAGTGAAAATCAGCTGAAAACACTCTACTTCATTTTATATTCTTGAAAAACGCTGGATAAAATTTCCTTTTGGGTTTTCTGTATGCATTTTCTGAACTCAGTATTTATATATAAGGAGAGAAGAGAAAGTAAGCAGGGTTTTCAAATTAGAGCTCCTCTGGGATACTGGAGCTCATCATAAACAGCAATAACTTCAGTTTGTGAATGCATCCTCCTGCAAAAAATAAGAAAGCATCTGCAAAATGATTCAGAGTTCACATGAAAGAAGTGAAATTCTAGAGGATACAGGAAAGGATGGTAATTAAAATTGGTTGGCTGTGGTCTGTGTTCTGCCTGAAGCTGTTCCTAGCATTTACCTAGAAAGGTATATACCATATACCACTTACAGGTATGCATGATTTCATCAGCTTTACTTACCTTCCTTGTTTTATTTCTGCTTCAAATTGAGTACATGTCTGGAGTCCATATACCAAAGTGTAATTATGAGGATTTTACCTTGTCTCTCTTATAAGAAGCTCTGTCTCTGCTTTCTTAATACAATTAGTTCATATCATTACTTGAAAGGTTACTGGAGTAACAGTTACTAAGGCTGACTGTGCTTGAATACCATGCGATCATTACGTTGTTTGCCTGCTACAGCACTAAATCTTATGCATCAGACTGCATATGCTTGGCATATGCATATATGATAATATATGCCTATAAATATGACAATTTATAAATAAACCCGATTTTAGACTTCTACAACTATACTTAGCACTGAAAATTTTCACTGAAAAAAAGTCATGGGAGGTAATTTTTAAGTACTTGCCATTTCATGGTCTTTAGGTTTAATTTAAAGCAAAACCAGAATAACATGCTCTTTTGAGTCTACAGCGAAACATTTTTCTTGATTTCATTTTATAAAGTAAATTCAATATAATAAAATAGTTGATAGCTATTTTGAAGAGGCAATGTTTAACTTTAATATTTTCATTAGAAAGCATGCATTATATAAAAAATCATGAAGGCTGTTCCTCAGGCCACCAGAAAGTGAAATAATGAGGTTAATTAAAATCAACAGTAGTTGTGGATATATGTTGCTTTTTACATGCAGCTACGTTACCTCTAAAATTTCACAAGAAATTGAGACATTGTAGAAAAAAATATTACTGAATCTTTAAAACATACAGCTGATAACTATCTGTTTCATGAATCCTTTAAAGATTTTTTTTAATGAGAATGACTATTTTTCAATCGTAGGCTTGTGATGATTACTTTTTCCAATGTAGAGATCAAAGCAATTTCATATTATCTGTGGGCCACAGTGTCAAGTTAGAACACTGTACAATCCTCTTTTTTTTTTTTTTTTAATAGAGAGACTGGATGATAATCTATTAGCAAAGAACACGACATCTGTTGGGATTACACCATAACGGAGACTATGCAAAATAAGACAACATTTTTCATATTACATTTATCTTGTTAAATAATCATAGGTGTATGAGCTTAAAATGAAGTAAATGGAAAATGAAAATGAAGCTTACTAAATGTAAAATGATACAGTTATCATACCTGTCAGCAATTACTCTAGTACATTCATGTTTAAAAAGTGCTAGAAGGATAGTTGTGTTTGTGCATTCTTCTGCCTTTATAGTTAACATCCCTTGCCAAATTCTAGAAAGGTCTCGAAGGTTGAAGATATAGTGGAATTTAGATGGTGTAGGCAGCATCTTTGTCTAAAGAAAAGTATTGTTAATATTCAAAATCAGTAATATCTAGAATGAAATGAGAATAGCATAAATTATACTTTTATAAATAATTATATATTAAAATAACAATATTATGTATTAAAATAACAAAAACACCAATTTTCTCATGTACTACTCTGGGCAAACTCTTTCTAAGAAGTCATCTAACCATATCTGATCTGTTTGGAAGCAGGATCTAGCACTCTTAGAATGTGCAATTATCTCACAGGTTGTTTTGGGCTTTACAAATTAAAAATGATAAATAATAAAGAATTTCACACCCTGTTCCCAAGTTATAGTGATTAAAGATTTGGATAACATCAACAAAACTATTGGAATGAGTGAAATGGTACAGTCATTCATCTGTCATATGTACTTAAATCCGATATTTTCCAGATTCTTTCTCCGACAATTATTCTTAGGGAGTACATGCTTAGATGAGATTAATAGGATTGTAGAATGGTCTGATTTGGAAGGGACCTTTAAGATCATCTAGCTCCAACCCCCTCGCTATGGGCAGGGGCACCTTCCTGTAGACCAGATAGGCACAATGATGATGGTAAAACTTTCCCTGTAATTCATACCTTTGTCCATTGCCACAATATTCTACCTGTTGGGATCAATTTTTTCACCATATCAGATACTTCAGAACTAAAGTTTCTACATGAATGAAAATATCCACATCCAATAACACCTGAAAAGATAAAATTGAATATATAATTAATCTCAAGGTGCAGGATGTAATAAGTTAAGTTGTAAGCAATATTCGAAAAACATATTTTAAATTAATTTGCTTTTAAATTATGAATGAAATAATGTTGTCTCTCTTGTCCGTGGCTTTTCTGAACTGGTGTAGAAACAATTGGTGTCAAATGTACTGTCAAAGTTAAAAGAATTTTAGGAACAGAAGTTAATTCAGACAGTGCATACATATTACATATTAACAGCAGTGCTCATAATCTTGCAGAAAATCACAATTATTTTCTTATTAACTATTTTTCATGTCTAAAATCAGAAAGATAAGTGTTAAGAGGGATTAATTTCTGTTCCATTGCAGTATTTTGTTGTAATACATCTTTAGTTGTTTAAATGGAAGTACTCTGTATTTGCATGATATGAAAATAGAGAACATACTTTTACACATTCTAAAGCAATTATTTAAAAAAAAAAAAAACTAAAACAAGAGAAAAAGGTACCAAAGATTTTGTCTATGGATGCATTGGATGGTAATGTACAATTGAATATACAAAACTGTCTTTTTAAACGCTGTGGAATATCGTTACGGCCTCCTCCTGGATGTATCATTGCCGCTATTATTTGTACATCTACAATAGTAGTGAAGTCTCCAGGTTTATCTAAGTTGTACATTCCTTTCATTTCCATCATTTGACGAACAATTTCATTTGTTATCTGTAAGTTTACGTAACACACAAATTAGAAATTCAAGCCAAAACATATCATGGGATAATTAAATTCCTTCTTGTAATGTTACCATTAATACCTATGGAGGCTTAGTCCAAACTCAGATTAAATTATTAAATAGCATTACCAATAACTTAAATTTAATTAAAATTTGGATAAGTCCACTGATCTCCATATATATGAAAAAAAAAAAAATACCAACAGTTTAGAATGAACTGTACTTGTTAAAAACATACCTGATCTCCCCATTCATTGACAACTGGCATATTGATATCATCAATAAAAACAGTCATTTTTCTGCCTCCAGGAGGTCCATAAGTATTTCCAACACGTTTATCCACATAACTCTCTATTGTCCTCTGAAAATTAAAGAAAGCTCTTGGGTTTTTATCTAAAGCTCAATATATAAAATGTATTGTTAAAAAAAAAACAAAACAACAACAAAAAAAACAAGTCTAGCTTTTTTAAGAACACCTCCTATTCCTCTTCTTATTAGAAGCCTCCACTTTGATAATGAAGGAACTCTATTCACCTACTACAGCTCTCCAGACTTAGGACTATAATATACAACCCAACCCTAGCTACCAGAGAAGTTTTCTTAAGAGTGACAAAAAGTGTAATTTATCTTAGTATGTTGCATTATTTCTACAGGAAACATTACATTTTCTGTGAAGTCTTTTATAGTCTTCAAACACATCAAGATTAATGCAAGAAGAGAGACTGAAAATATAGAAGGAAAGGAGGAGATTGGAAGTTGTGAGATCTGTTGCATATCTTTTTTCTCATGCTTCACAAACAAGAAAGAAATAGTGGGTCACAATCTGAGAAACAGAAGATTAACCAAAATCATAATTAATTATGAGTAGGATAGAAAAATCAACAAGCAGAAATAGTATTTTCATTACTGACAGCATATATATATATATATATATATATTAGTAAATACTGGATAATAAATATATTAGTAAATACTGGATTTGCTGTGAAATGAACTCAGAATCTTCCCTCCAAAGTGTGGTTCTGGAGAGAAATGCAATCCAATTTTGTTACATACCACCTGAAGGCTGTGATTGCTTTGGATTTCTGTAGCTCAACTCATTTGTTCTCTACTTGCAGTACAGCAAGCAGACCATATGAAGGCAAGTTAGATTATAATTACAGTGATATCCCAGACATTTTGTAAGCTAAGTTGTGCAGTATTTTAACATTTTGGTGGAAAAAAACTGTGGACTGAATAATAAGTAGTATGCAATAGACAAATAAGACCTTGATATTTAATCATGAAGCATCTTCAAAGTAATACAGCTTAACAGTCATTCCAAAGGTAACTGGACTTACAGAAATAACTGCAGTAAAAATATCTCATAAGATAGTAGGAAATGTTTTCCTTAAACAACTAAAATTTTTGTTTGTCATTCTATCATTCTATCTCTCATTCTATATGAGGAGTGTGGCATAAGCTATGTTAAAGACAGAAGTGGTGCCCAGGGACATGATTTAGCAGTGGGTTGTTAGAGTTACGGTAGTATGGTTTGGTTGTGTTTGGACCTGATGGTCTTGAAGGTCTTTCCCCACCTGAGGAATTCTGTGATTCTGTGATTAAAAACATTTTTTGAGGGATTAGGAACAGAAAACAGATACAAGTTTTATCCAATGGCTTTTTGCCACACAAAACATTTAGCTGAGCATTCTACGGTAATAGTATACTGAACATTGACAGCATTAATACGTCACTTGGGAGATATGGTTAAGATGAAAAAGAGAAAATGCTAAGGAATATGTAATGATTACTTACGAAATTCAGGACTTTGTAGCATCTAAAATTGTCTGACCTTTCAAATAACCTCAGAATGAGGGCTCAAACTTCAGAACCTATTTTGAGTGTGGCTCTCTTAAGTGTTTAGAAACATTTCAACTGTTTTTTGATGTTTGATTGTTTGTTTTTCTTTTTTTGTCTGCTACATTTCAATTTTGGAAAACAGCAAAGTGAACTATGTGTTCAGCTCGCTAGCTGAAAAGAGTGAGGACATCTTCTGAGGCATCACAGAACTGTAGCAGAGGCAAGACACAGTAAGATCCTCCTAGAGTGACTCTGTACCAGACAGGAGGAAGTCTGAGTTCTCTTTTTCAAGATAATAATGTTCTAGGGACTCATAATACATTAAGTGAAGGACACTGAGACAAGTGATACTGACTGTTGAGTTAATCTTTCATGTGTGAAGGGATACCTGTCTCATAGCTTGATATATACTATGGACAGTGACCTTCTGCAAACCAGAAAAGCCCTACAGTTATTTTATGAGTTTGGAATTATAATAATAATGGAGGTTTAATTTATTACTTCTCACCACTTCCTTAATACCATTTTGAATTACCTTTTTAAAAACAGGTACTGGATTTCAGGATAGAATTTATAAGACCTGGTCCATGAGCAGGCCTTTCAGACAAGAAATCTTCCCAGGTGATTACTTCATCCTACTAGAGGATTCTCACCATGAATTCATTGCTTTGAAGAGGTAATGAAGCCAATTCAATGCCACATTCTCATTGGTGGCAGGTGAAAGGACGAGGATTTAGTTTGGATATCAGGAAACACTTCTTTACAGAAAGGGTGGTTAAACACTAGAATAGGCTCTCCAGGGAGGTGGTTGAGTCACCATCCCTGGATGTGTTTAAAAACTGTTTGGATGTAGTGCTCAGGGACATGGTTCACTGGAGGATTGTTTGAGTTAGGGTAGTATGGTTAGGTTGTGGTTGGACTCGATGATCTCTAAGGACTTTTCCAACCTGAGTGATTCTATGATTCAGGATCACAGTGCTGTGATATAAATCATACTTTCTATCACTTAAAAAGTTATCTGTAGTATTTGTTTCTAACTATATAGATTTTTTGCCATTATTTTGGAAAAGGGAAATCTGTACAAAGTTCCACTGCTAGAGAGCCTTAAAGACTAGATTTTTACTGTACTCATCTTTCCTGAACTGAGAAAAAATAAGATCTAGAATTTAAAATCTACTTTTTGTTTAAATATATATATATATTACTACATATATATATATAGAAACTGCATAATCAGGACAAACTGATTAAGTATATGCAAGAAATATCAATAATCTAACAAGAAATGAAGAGTCTTTAGATAAAAATTCCATAGTGAAATCGCACACAGTAGTCACGAATATATGCATCCCTACATGAGTGAATATATTTCACTCTTCTCTGCAAAAACCGATTATTTTATGGAATTTTCTGAAGACTTTAGGTGACTTAGGTGAAAAAAAAGAATTCCTTTAAACTATATTTCTACCTCACTTATCATCAGAATTAAGTATATTTAAGCATATATTCAAGAATTGCTTAAAGGGTATATTTTTACCTGAAACATAAATGGTTCTGTGGCAGATGAAAAGTTCAGACATTTTGACAAATGTTCTTCTGGATTATATTTCTTCACGTATGCCTTAATCATGACTGTCTTTGCAGTTCCCTGTTCTCCTATGAGCAAAACCGCCTGCAATAGACATTGAAATTCCATAAGTAGTACCAAAATTGTTAACTGAATACACGTAGCAGAGCTATTTTAGACAAAGGGATTTTTTTCTCTAATACTTTGGTCTAATATTAGATTGTTTATTGTTCTGATAGTTTTTTCTGTGTGTCCATATGCAATGACACACTATGTGTTTTTCATGCCACCTCCATTTTCCAAGACATTAATTACTGAGTCAAAAGTATAAAGAGAAAATGTTCTAGGGATGTTTTGTATTTCTGTTTGCTTGCTTTTTTTTTTTTTTTTTTTTTTTTTAAACTAGTTGCTTAACTTTTCAGTTTCCTAACACATTCACTGCAGTAGTGATTGCAGATTGCAGATGGCCTTAAGAAGTGTTCGTTTCTGTTTTCTTTTTCTTTTTTTTTTTTAAATAATGAAAAGTGGTCTCCAACAACTAATCTGAATGTTGTTTCAAGTTGTTTCCTTAGTAGGTATTTTATTTTTGCCTTCACTTTTAATATCTTATTTTCTGGTTAATCTGTATGCTAAGTGTCATCTTCATGCAAAATAAACAAACAAACAAATAAATACATCAAGAAAAAGAAAGCTTTTCTGGTTTCCTTATTATCTTGGTAAAATTTGAGTTAAAATCAGAATGTTGCTGAAGTAACAGATTAATGCTGTAGTTGTACTTTTTCCATTCTTTTACATCTCCTAAAGAAATCTCCCATTTCATTTCATGAAAGGAAAACTAAATAGGAACCTTGCTCTTTTCTTCAGACATATAAGACTCCTTCATGTTTTCTTTCCAGATTACAATTTCATCCTACTTAAGTCTTTGACATATGCCACTCTCTTCATTATTACGTCCACCCCATGAAAGGAATTTAATCAGTTCAAAGAGGGCAGTATTTATTTATGATTGTGGGCGCTAAGCTTGATGATGCAGGAGATCCCTGACAATATTGTATTTGAAATGTTCAAATATTTGTTACTGCCTCCTACTTTAAATTAATGCTCTCCAACAGATAACCACAATGATCCTGTATGGTATCATTCCTTATCCTATTTCTTGAACATCCAAGAGATCAACTGACCACTATAACACAGATAGCAATAAACTTTGGAGAATCAACAAGTCAGACTTATAAAATATCACTTTGTTTTTATCTAGTTCATGTAATTCAGCTGTAGCTGGAAAGAAAGTCCATGCTGTTAAGATTCAGGAGAGAACATAATAAATATATTCCTCAAATCAAAATTCAATGCCCTACAAAATAGGAATGGTTGAAAATAAAGCACACTGACTGCTATCTTAGATGGGAAAATTTGGCTCAACCAAGATGCAGACACAAGTCCCATGATACACTGAATTCTGAAGTAGAGAGATGGGTAAAATCATACATTACAGGAGCACTGAATCATGAAAAAGAGTATGCTATAGAAACTACCTTTCGAATATTTCAGTATTCGCTATGTGCACTGTAATGATTGCAAAAGAATGTACCTGGAAATATTACAAATACTTCCCAAGGCATTGACATACAAAGATTAATCATTTGTTCTCAAATATCAACATTAGGTATGTTTTTATAATCTGTGTCAGATACCTCAAAGAGACAGCCACATTATGGGCTCAGGAACAGTTTATCAAATCCAAGTAAGTGGTTTTGTGCTAAATGCCAGAATTTCACAGAAAAGCCAAGTTCCATCACTGGATCATGCACTTTCGGTATTTCTAATTTTGGCTCTAGATTCCAAGAAAGGAGTGCACTGAACTGTACTTCACAATTCAGCACAGGTTTCCACTCTAAGTTGCTAGGACTGTTAATAACATTGTGCTAAAGCAACTGTGGGTTTTTTGCTTGTTTGTTTTTCCAGAGCATCAATTGTGCAAACAGGGCTATACATATTTACATTTTAAAAAACTATTGAATGATGTGATCTTTTGGCCACAATGCCAGGTTGGATCTTACTGGTTAAATCTATGTATAACGTGTTTTCTCCTTTACTATGGTCGGGGTAATGCCATTAGGTACAGCTTTCCTACTGAAAATAAAAGATGCCATAAAGGCTAGTGATTTCATGTTTATAATGAATTGACATGTGAAGTTCATTATGCTTATTTCCCATTCAAAAAAGTATAAATTAGAACGAGGACTATGGCATAAAGACTGGGAACAAGCTTTTAAGTCTTTTCTCTAAGAAAGATGATGTGTTGTTGGGTTTAAGTTTTAAGGGAATAAATATTTTATCAAGATATTTTAAACTTCTTTGCGGGACAGAAATAACTGTAGAGGATTCATGTTAAGGAAATAAAAACAATATGTAAATAATGGTGCAGCTGGAAAGTTGTGACTAAAGGCACATAGTGACTGCAACCCTAAGTTAGTATATATGAAAGTTTCTGTCTTTCTACACTTAAAATAAGTAATTTTGTACTTACTTTGTGTTGCTTTGCAATTGTGTTTATCAAAAACTGAGTTCTGACATTGTCAACATTTGGAACCAGAATAGATGCATAGTCTGGGACACTATCTGTTGGATACACATATTCCTGAACACTTTTACTCCAATGTGCCCAATCACCTAAAATTAAAAAAGATTTTGTTAATTAAAAAAAAAAAGTTCTATTAAGTATATATGTACTATTTAAATATATATATAGCTACCTAAATTAACTGGCTACCTGAAAACCTGTTCTCATTCTGCTGGAAAAGTTACAGAACATGAAAATATAGGTGGTGTGTATAAATGAAATCAATTTTGCTGACAGAAAAATATCTGAATTTGGATAAATTAGAAATAGATGCATTTCTATGAGAACATACTGTGAAAGAACAGTAAATTCTTAGTGAAATTGATGTGCCTGCATTATTTAACCTACAAATTCCCTGTGGAAAATAATATACTATTTGAATTGGTCTTATGAATTCTAAGATTCATTACTAATTATCAAACACGGATAAACAATGATTATAAAGTGGAATTTAAATTGGATTATACATTTAACCAAAAATAATAGCTGTGAGGAAATTAAATACAAATGTAAAATTAAATTAATCTAGAACAGCCTGGAAATAAATTATTTTTAAAAAATGTAGACTGGTTAAAGATAGATAACAGGAAAAAAAAATATGTAAGAATGAAATTAAAAGCAAAAGAAATAAGAAAACATTACCAATGTGAACTCTATGCCTGTTTTCTAACTTCCTATCTTGACAGAGTTGATGCATAGAGAATACGAGCTACTACTATGCTTCCAAAATATTTGCTTGTACAACCAAGTAATAAGGAGTAACTTCAAATTTCTAGTGAGGTACACTCAGTTTTAAAATGCCAGTAAAAAATAGTCTGTTTTTATTATTGAGATTATTCTTACCGTAATCTGTAACATAAAACTCATACATTGTTTGAGCGGTGCCAGGGGGAATTTCTGGTAAATCTAATTTGTTATCATGAGCTCTGATGAAGGCTTCAAGTTTATCTCTGCTGTCCAACTCCAAAAGGGCACCTAAACTCCACATTATTCCAAAGCAGAACAGTTTATGCAGATGAGATATAGTTGATAAACCACCTTCTTCCTTCGATGGAATCAAACCTTCCAGAAGATTAATGGTCTGAAAAATATTTTAAACTATAATGCATTAAGACAGCATTACATAACCGCTTTTTATTTTTACATCCCCATACATGTATGTACGTAAATTATTCATATGTATACAAACCTTAAATTATAACTTGAAAACAGATACAGATTACAAAAGAATAATATAAATTTCAGAATATCAAAGAAGAACATAACATTCAGAACCATAAATCCAAGAAAATAGATTAAAGGTATCCACGTGAACCTGCACATTTTTAAATTTATTCAGTACTTTGGCAGTCAAATATTCTTTTAAAATACATCTACATAACCTCACTTACAAGCTAGAGTAACTGAACAACATTTTAAGAGTATTTATATTATCTTGTGGGATATTCATAATTCCAAAACCAAATAGCCTTAATTAAACATGATAATTTAAGTGCCTCTTCACTTCTGAAAATTCCTTAAAGCATAATTTTCTATCTTTAAACACAGAAGAATTTTCAGTTGCTATCTAATGATTTTTATCTCAATTATGGTCAAATACTGCATATATCACATCAACTTCCACTTTGTGTAAAAAAGAAAATAAATCTTTAAAATATCAATTTTTTTGATTGCGTCCCTGTTTTTAAGGAACTAGATTTCAGAAATATAGTAACTCAGTATTTATGATATCGTTCACAAACTAGATGTTTATTTTGATTGTCTTAAATAATATCACTCATATGACTTTTCTGTACACAGCATTATCAAACACATTGATTCAAAATATGTCTTTTGAGACTGAGAATCAGATTTCCAGTCAGCCCCTGGAAGTAATGTAGTACCATATAAAAACAAATACACCCACACATATATATACACATGTGCATATAATATCTATATGCAAGAATATATATTATAAATATATTTAAAATATAGGGACTTTATAATATATTATATAGGGACCTAAATAGTTTAAATACTTTTAATTGCTTTCAAAATCAGTTCTAAAAAGATTAGTATTAATTATACTTAAAACTGTTAAAATAATGCCACTAATTTTCTTTGGAAGACAAATTATATGCTATCTAATTATTTCAGAAACAGGCTGTATCTGTTTATCTGAACAAAATCTGTTAATCCCCTCAAACATGAGCCCACTTTAAATTTTTCCCGTGATGGATTGGCTTATAAAAGTATTCTGCAACAAGTTTTTGGAGAAAGAAAACAGACAAAAACCAACTGCCTCAAAAATACACAAATGGTTCTTAAAAGCACAATGAAAACACTTTTTCCCAGCATCTCATCTGTAATAGTGACCAAAAGTGGATACCTTCTGAAAAGTCAAAACACAGGAAAACTATGACAAATCCTACTGGTACTCTCCTGGCTTGCAGCGGTACTGCCAGTGGTACTTCCTGTACTCTCTTCAGTGTAGGGCTTTCTAAACCAAATAGCCTTTCCCTGGGTTTAGTAATCATTGATAGATTTTTCAACCATGAAAATTTCAGGTCCGGTCCTGAACGTACATAAACTTTTACTATCCAGAACACCCTTCAGCAAGATGTTCCATAGGTCTGCTACATGCATCACAGTACAGTTTGTTTTCTTCCTGTGTGAACCTCTCCATGAATTTCATTTGCCATTTCATTATCTATTTATTCAGTCTCATAAAGTCTGTCTATAGCTCTTCATGGTTAGCTGCTTTGTCCTCAACACCCTCAACAATTCAGTGTCATCAGTAAACTTCTTCAGCTATAACTTTTCCTAGTTGTTTATTAATATTTTGAGTGGCACCAGCCCCAGCACTGTTACCTCAGGATCAGTGGTATCCTCTCTCCTTTGTAAGAATTGCTGCCTTATTTCAATCACTTGTTTCACACCTTGTAATTAATTATTTACCTAGAAATATAACACTTGACTTTTGTTATTATTGCTTAAGTTCCATGTAAATCTCTTCACTGAACACTTTTATTTCTTCATGAAGACCACATCTAATAGGAAACTGACTTTTCAAATATACCTACAAGGTGGGATAGCCCTAAATAAAACTGTTGACTCTTCTCAAATAAATTTTACTTGTCTATCTAATAAGGTTGTACAGAGGAAGATAAACAGCCAAAATACAAATACAAAAACAAAAATGGCAGAAAAAAAGAATCTAGAAACAGTGATAGGATATTTACAGTTAGAAAGACGGTGGAAAGTATAAGGAAGGCAGGCAATGGTGACACTACTTCGACAATAAATAAATAAATAAATAATGAAGCTGTCATGGGTGTGGGAAAAAAAAAATAACAAACAGATTTAACTGTGAATGTCCACAAACAACAGATAATTGGTACGTGAATACTTGTGGGTAAATATCCAAAAATTGAACACAAGAACTCTTAAGAACACATCTGCTATCTGCAACTAGTTTGGTACACAAATTTGGTAACACCTGGACTAAAAGTCATTTGCACACCGATATCCTGAAATTAACAAAGAGACATGAGATAGAACTACCAGCTGGGAGGCTGGTGAAATAAGTGAAATAAGTGAAAGATGGAGGTAAAGATCATGGTTGAAAGAAAGATCTTGGAAGTGGAGGAAGATCCTGTGGATCAGAATGATGCATGCAGACAAACACTGGATGATGCAAATGGGCATTGGTCTGACTCTGGTAACTGCAAGTGCTTGTATTGCCTGAACTTACAATATCAAAAGTAATATCCCTACCTGGATAAGAAAGTGAACTAGAGTGGGGAAACAAGTGAGTAACTGAATATATAAAGTGATTAAGTAGAATAAATGGTCTGATCTCATTGGATCATAGATAAACATTAGCATAAAGATACACTAAGGGTTTTACGGTTACATCTGTGACAGAAACTCACTCCAGATTTTCATTAAAGGAAGAAATATTCTGTGCAGGTTTAATCAGGGAAATCTTTTACTGGTAAAATAATATGTGTAGGACACTGACTTGCTAACATTTTATGAAGAAAACCTAATAAAAAACAGCATAGAAATATAGTTAATCTTTGTACCATCTGTTGTAGCTATTCATCTGCAGCAAAATACTTCCAACTATTGAAAATCTGAAGCTAAATCCCCAGTGAACAGGAAAGAGATATCAGGTGCTGATTGGCTAGTTTAATATTAATTGCGGTGTTAGCAAAAATATTATTTTGTCTATTCTCTTATTCTGAATTTATGACACTGTCAATATAAAACAGATTAAATGGACAAATACGGAGTCTAGAGACTCAGAATCAGCACATGACAACTGAATCATAAACAAAACAGCTGGAGTCATGCAGTACAGGATTGGCAATCATAGTAGATGTGTGAAGTAAACATTCTTTATTATTAAAAAAAAATCACTGATTGGCTCCCACTTGAAGAAAAATTGTGACTGGCAGGAAGAGGAAAGCAAAAATAACTATGTTGACCTTGGAAGCACTGACTGACAGAAATCACATCTGGAGATAAAAACAGAATTATTCTCTGCTGAAAGTACTGAAGGTAGGTTTGGTCTGACCTTTACTGCAGTCTGTTTGGCGCTTATGGAATTGGAATGAAACCACTCACTAGCTTATTAACCAGATGCTTCTGAAAACCAAATAAAGCCTTCAAATTCTACTCAGCTTAAGACCAGTTTAAATATGAAGCAATAAGGAGAAGTTTATTCTGCACATCTCTAACTTCTTCTCCTGTATTCCCTAAGAAACTAATATTAAGGCTGTGGTTATCTTCATCACAAAACAATCTTTTCAAATGAAATTTTATTGCTATCATGTTGTTCAATTTAGCAGACTTACAGTGTCGATTCATGCAAAATTACACAGTATCTGTTTTACCTGCATAATGTAGTTACATTCCAGAAGCTCCATTTTTGGATTAAGGTTTAGTTTCATGTATGTATATGCTGGTTCAAAGATTCTGTCATACAAACTTTGCAAAACTTCAGCTTCTTGAGCAGAACGTTTTTTCAGCCATGCCTGAAGAACATCCACAATGTTATTTGGTATAAGCATATAGCCAAGTAAAATTAGGAGTAGCTAGCAACGATAATCTTACTTGTAATATTGGTCTCCAGCTAAGGGCAGAAGAGCTGATGTAGACCATACCCATACGAGAAACTGTTGCTGGAGAAGCATTCTCAATGTTGTGGACTTCAAATAACAGCTTACAAGTAGGAGACATGGGAATTCGATCTCCATTTGCTAGAGTGAGAGTCTTGTTATCATCCAAAACTGAATTTAGATTCTCAATCCAGATTGCATCTACAGGACCATCTAAAACCAGAAACACATTTTCACCTGGAGAAAAAAAAAAAAAACACAAACGAAAAACAACAATGAAAAGTGTTATAGTTCCTATACCCATACTTAAAGAACAAGCTTATTGTAAATTCTACTGTCTTCACAGATATTCATTACTGTATGAATTGCACAGCACAATTCTCCCTCCTCAACAGGAAAAGAGGAGAAATTAAGAAGAAATGCTCATGGCTTAAGGCAAAGAGAGAAAGATTGTTTACTAGATACAGTCACGCAAAACAGACTTGACTTGAAAAAAATAATTTAATTTATATAAAGGATATTTATAGAATGGATGTTAGGATACTTGAATTTTTACAGAGGAGAGCAACCAAGCAGGTAAAAGGTCTGGAGGTCATGTCCTATGAGGAAAGGTGGAACTCACTTTTCCTAATTTGGATAAAAGGTGGCAGAGAGGAGACTTCAATGCTCTTTACAACTTCCTGAGGGCAAGTGGAGAGAGAGCTACTGCTCCCTTTTCCCTGGTAATCAACAATAGGATGTGCAGGAATGGCACAAATCTTCACCAGGGGAGGTTCAGACCAGCGGTACTGGGAAAAATCTCTTTACTCTGAGGGTAGTCAAACACTGGAACAGCTTCCGAGTGAGGAAGGGAGCCTTGGCATCTTGGTTCTCTGCCTTCTTGGCCTCTGTTCCCCCCTTTTTAAAAAGAGAATCACCTTCTTGGAAGGTACCCTAGAAGAATTCCCTTTCATTAGTACAAATATTTTAAGGTGCAAATGAATCCTCCGTGAAAAGGAATTTCAGTACGCTGCAATATAAAAATAAGTAGTCAACACACGAAAAACAACAGGAAAAAAATATTAAAGCTAGCGCAGTAAGTACAAGTAAATCTTCACTGTAATTTATCACCCTCCCAGTAACACATCTGCACTGTAGAACCAAAGTGGCAAGGGAACAAACATTTATTTATTATTGTTTTTATTGTTTAATGTCAATATTGAAACAATACGTTTTTAAACTCTTCCTCTTTCTTGTGAAGAGACCTGCAATATCATCTATACTTGTTTTCAAGAGAGAACTTCACCTTATTTTCAAACTTGGGATTCTTTTCAACACATCATTCAGGAAGCATTTTCATTGTAACCCAAAGATAGTGTTTACATACCCTTTTTAGCTTTCAATGTTTTCCTCCACAGTGTAGAAAATATTCCATCTGTCCAATCATTAGTTGCAGCATCTAGTTTTCCAAACATCTGAGGAGCTGTAATAGCTTTGGGATTCATTCGCATTTCTCTATGAGGTTGTCCGCATTCTGTCAGTGCTTTCATTAATATAGTTATGACCATCGTTTTTCCAGATCCACTGGGTCCAAGTGTCATCAGCCCATGACGTACTAAAGAAGTTTCATACAACTATTAAAAAGCAAAATGTTTTGAAAAATATGCTTTTGGAAGATTTTTCCTCAAACTTATGCATGTTTGATAGTCACAGATTATGAATACATTAGACATTCAAGATCAGGAACTCAGAAATCAGCTTGTATTTGCTTATTTGTAGCATTTTGAGGAACTGTACATACTTTTGTATCCTTATCTATTAAACACCAAACAAATTTACTATAAAATGGCTTACAGAACTAAATGTAGCCTTTTTCTGTATTACTCAAAAGGAAAAAAATGAATAGTAGCAAAACATTTAACACAAGAATGTATAATCATGAAAGTGCTAAAGCATCTTAAGTACATGAAGTAAACAGATACAACACTTCCTATAGCATTTTATAAGGCCACTCAACTGTTTAACAAATCTAATACTTAAAGGACCTCCTTGAAGTTTTTATGTACAAGTTACTATAGTCCAAAATTATAGTTTAACTATTAAATCACAAGTTTACTAAACATCACGTCATACAAATGTTCCAGAGACAAAGTAAGTAATTCCTTGGAACACCTCAGGTCTTCTGCTTTGCAGTCAGAATGTAGTTTAGGTCTAAAGAGCATGCAATATAAAGCAAACAAAACATACTACGCTACAACAGTCCAAGCAACCTGGCAATGTATAGGGTCTGTCTTTCAATTCCTTAAATGCCAAGAACAAAATATTATGTCAAAATTATACAACTTCTGTGTTGCTTGTAGGCAACATTTTTTGCCAACAATTATATAACATCTCCCATTCAGATGCTAAAGTTTTCTTACTCATTTTTACTAATAACGCTGCATTCGGGTAACAGGGATACATATTGCACATAGGTGCGGTCTTTCCACAATATTCACCTGGCTCATGTACCTCAGAAAAAGCTAGCTTTGAACACTATGGACACAAATTGACAGTAGTCAGGCTGGTTCACATTTAATGTCTAGAAAACCTCCAAGTCTCTTCATAGCTTTAACCATTCAACCACATATGTTCTTGAAAGTCACAGTTCATTCATATTTGCTCCTTTGGTTCTTTCCTTTTATAGCACTTCCAGCTTGCTCATTTGCATAATTAACCTTGTCATAGGTTTACGTAAGGTTGCAGTAACATACACTAATACTGTCTGAGGCCTCTACACATCCTTACACTTTGTTTCTTTAAACCCAATATATATAAACTGGATGATTACTCAACCAGAATACAGGTTCTTAACACTTATGTGAGAAAGTATTCGTCTACTACAATATCTGTTCAAGTATACAAATACATACCCCTTATATTTTTCTTTGTCCTGTGATAGCTCTTTTAGCTCTTAGCTTCTACGCTGTAGAAGTTGCGACCTGGCTATTTTTGTTACATTTTATTTACTGCCTTGGCCTTCAAAATGCATTCTTATGCCCTACTGCCCCTACTCTAGCCTACGAAACTCATGTTTAGAGAGCTAAATACATACTTTTCTTCTTCATTCAGATAACTAAATGCACTAACAGATAACAGATGCACTAAAAATATATGGGAAAGGCTGGGTTAGCAGCATTCTATAAGGTGTTGTTTTTTTTTCCTTTTCTTTTTCTGGATATAAATAAATAATAGTTTAGTCTTCCCAGTGTGGTTTACATTCAGCTTTTACTTTATTCTTATACAAGCAGCACAAGTCTTTGAATGAGACAGTGATTTAACCACTAACATGGTGTTCTGACTTGCATTTGCTACGAAGACATTAGATTTTTTTTTTTATTTTTTTTTTTTACCTGAACAAGCTTAAGATTCCATGGTGGATGATTAGTCAATCCTGCCTCTTCAACCTGATTAGCTACTGCAGCCTGAAGCTCATTGTATTTATTACTGTCCAACTGCAACCCCGGAAACAGATCATTGATAAGACTGAGAAACAAGGGCTCATCTTCATCTATCTGAAAAAGTTATTCAGTGTTAAAGCCCAGTTATCAACAGTTCTTAAACCCAAACTGATATCTACTGTAAAATATTAAACAATAAGAATATAGTTTTTAAATACAGGTGCTTGCGTTCATAAGCACAGTCAGCCAACAGGACAGCTCACTAAGCTGACGGCATTTTCATAATGTCATCTGTATGTCATTTGAAACATAAATTTGAAATTTATTTCATTTCTCACTCAGTACACACTGAATCTATACTTATAAAGCTTATGATCTTTCAATTCTAATGCTTAAAGAGCACCTATAAAAACTTTAAAAAATGTGTTAAAGAGATTTCTCATCCCTGCTGGATATCATACCCTGCAGATTTGGTACATACACTAAATTTATGGCACATATACTTAATTCATATTCAAATTATTCCTTTTATTGATCGTAATCAGTCTATATCCATTAGTATGTAAAGTATCATACCCCCAGACAAACCACTGTTAACTCAGTTGAATCTTTGCACTCCAATAACTGTTTTCAGGATTAGTGAATGCTCACTGCTGCTTAATTATAACACAGTTATGACTAGCTGCTCTGCTTATTTTGGTGCTAAAATCTTCAATTAGATTCTTACCAGCTTTGAAAGATTCATATCTCTTAGTCCCCTCATAACAATGCTTAATTCACTATCATTTGGTCTGGCCCTTTTTTGAGTTCCAAGAGTCCTAAGTACTGAAAGGATGTTCCTCAGACCAAAGTCATAATGAACCTAGTAGAATGTGAAAATACAGTGTATGCATCAGTAACAAGTTCTCTATCTTTATTTCATTAGAATAGCAAATCTTACTTGTCTGTTCTATAGTATAGTCGCCTTGCCTGGAAAAGTTAACTGAATTTGGAACTGTCGTGGTTCTTTAGGAAGTTTTCTATTAAAATAAATAACAGATAAGCAGTTTATTTTCAGGAAGGAGGGTATAAGCTTTCTAGTTTGGATTTCATTGACTTCATCATTTATGAACTGATATAGCAACTATTTTGTAGCTCTCTACATTGGTGTTCTAAAAAAACAATATTTGCATTCTACCCTGGACATTCCCAACTAAGGCAGCTTAAACCCAAGGCTTCAGAACAAACTGCTGTGAAATTCAAAGAAGTGCTGTGACTTAAATCAAACTTAAGACATTCCTCCTGCAGTTTTGAAGCTACAGATGCTTTCTCTTGACTTCACTAAGCACTACAGAAAAATGAGACACAAGGTTAATTTTCCCTGCCTACCACGTTTAGGCAGAGAACTTCATAAATGGGCAACTACAAATCATAATTTTTTAACAATTAATGTATCTACACATGCATGAACTTACATGGTTCAAAAATGTTAAAAGAAAAATGCTTCAATTATATTTCAACTACTCCAATATTAAAAACATAAAAGTGATTGTTCAGAAACAACCTGTACAAATCAAAATCTAAAGGGTTGCACTGCGTAAATACTAAGACAAAGGAGAAGAGAACGTATAACATTACCTGCTTAGTGAGCTGCTCCTCACAAAGTTTATAAAGAACGAAGAACTTCTGAGACAAAACCACATTATCAATAAATCCATAACTTGCAAGCTTAACTCTTATAATTATCTGAAACACAATGTTTTCGTTTTAGAAATAAGGTGAGTTTTTCTGTTTGTTTGTTTTTTATATAGATAAGCAAATTAAAATATTCAAAAATCAAAGTACATTTTTTTCTCCCAGTTCAGTTATTAATTGTACCTGTCTATCTGGAACCATCATTGACACAGTTCTAAACAGAATTTTGAGATTTTCTGGTAGCTCTTGGCGTCCAGCATATCCAGGATTCTGTACAAGAAAACAAACTGCATTATTATTTCCATCATTCAATTTTTTTTTTTTTTTTTTTTTTTTTTTTTTTTTTTTTGAGAAATGCAAACTTTGTGGGCAGCCTGGTGTGGTGGTTGGTGACCCCACACATAGCAGGGGGTTGAAACTCGACGATCATTATGGTCCTTTTCAACCCAGGCCCTTCTATGATTCTATGATTCTTATGCATAAATACTTAGATCTGCTAAGTTACCTCCTTTCTCCACTAATGATTAAAATATGAAGAAGAAACTTCAACCAAACTATGAATTTAATAATTACATAAAATTGCATTATAACTGAAATTGTATATCATAATAAGCCAGAAATCATAATTTAAATTCTTTTTTGGAATAAAATCTACTTGGTTCATTGCTTCTAGTGTATTCCCAAAGCTCTACACTGAGATTTCAGCAAGATAAGTATAATAAAATGATAGCACATTATTTTCTCTAGAGAAAACTCTCTAAGGAGAGATTTCTAGTAACTAAAGAGTATACAGTTGATACTAGCTTAACTGACACTGATCAAATGTTAGGCATTTGGGGAAGAGAACTTCCTAAGTATTGTTTAGAAGAGGTAAGTCTTCTGACACGTTAAAGATTCAGTGACTAGCAAGAACCAACAAAATAATAACCTGTCTATGGTAAAGAAATACAAAGATGTTCTCTATATTTCTCATATTTAAAAGTTTATCTTTGAAGTATAGATCCTCGACGAACATTTAATAGTTTCTGAGTGGATCCGATCTGCTGAAGAAATCTAAAAAATCTAAGAAATTATAATACTTTCAGTGATAGCACTAAGTTAAATAATGATTTAAAAATACAAAAGCATATTTTGTAAGTGCAGTAAAATTGACAGACAAAAAAATTAAAGCATGAAAACTTTATGACAAATCATATGGAATACAGTTTTAATGACTAAGCTTGACTGAGGATTTCCGGAAGCTTGCTGCAAACAGGTTGAATAACTGACACCAAACAGGTTACATTCAAAAGATTGAAAGTGATTATGATAATAATGGTAAATAAAAGTTAAAATGATAATTGATAAATGATATTTATAAGCACCTCAGTTATTAATCTGCACTTGAACATGTAGATGCGTAGTTTTATTTCGCATAAGGTCATCCTGGATTGCCATCTGCCTTGGCATCAGGAAACATACACTGTAAAATTTCCCACCCGTGAGATTACAGGAATCAGTCCTGCAATGCTTCAGGAATCCCACAGTGACAAGACAGCATATTCTGAAAGTTCTTATTCTAAATCCAGGAGTTTGTGCTTCTACCTTTGGGTAATAGTTGGTAATCACCCATTTAAAATTATACACACACACACACACACACATATATATACACATATATACCACCTTGATGTATATACACTGCAAGAATTTTCCACAACTTGCCATTGTACAACAGTCTCCCATAAATGTCACCCATAAAAATCTCATGATGCAAGACATTTTTTTTTTCATAATGCCTATGCTAAATCCAGGATTGGAGCAAACAGCAGAGCAGATCCCTTTGTCACAAAGGCCAAAACTGCACAACCAGTATTGTGTCTAAACTAGTAAGCACATCCTATATTACCAATGAAAGAAACTGATAATTTTTTTTGAAAAGACCTGTTGTCACGAACATATGAGGAGGGGGATCATCATAATCATCCTCTGTAAATCAGCTTTATTTTTTTTATCCACATAAAGTATCCATTAGACAAGACATACCTACTTGAAAATTGCCTTTCCTGGAAAGAAACCTTCAGATTTAAGAAAAGGGTCTCTTTTTTTCCCCTACAGCAGTTTTCTCGCTAATAATGTTAAAGCATTTCAGGTTAAGGTAGTGAAGTGTGTTACTGCTCTCAACAAGCACAGAGAATTCTGAAAGTCTGGCCAAACTTCTAGGTAGATGACACAATAAACTGCAGCACAGTAATGAGGAGGTGCAATGCACCGAACCTCAGGAATAATATTGAAGTAAAATTTAAGGCATGCAGGTATTCTAATGCATCTAACGCATGAAGAATTATTTATGTGTTCTGCTAGTTCAGTCTATTTCTTAGCAACAGCTCCAACTAATTAGTCAAGTAAGTTGCTTTCACCTTGTCACATCATTAATGTCATATGGCATAATTTGTCACTTCTAGGTAATTATTGCTATATTTACCATTGTAAGGAAAATTCCAAACTCTGGATTTAAATCTACACAGTCTCCATCAGAAAAAATGAACTGCTTCTTTCTTTCTTTTCTTGCTGTTAAGATAATATAAATTTGTTGTGCTGCTACTGACAAGACAGGCAACTCAATCCGGTTGAATTCATCAAAACATCCCCAAGATCCAGACTGTGCAAGGCCTAAAAAAGGGGGGGGGGGAATAAAAAAAAAAAAGTGTTATCTCTTTTCCCTTCAGGTATATTTGACATACTAGAACTACATGTCTATATTTTTCTTCAAATAACTGAAAAAAAATTGGCTTTATTTATTGCCCAGTGGCCAAGGTCTAACTTCCTCCAAACCACCTGAGTATTTTCATATCAATAAATAGTTTTCTACAAAATGCCTGCTAGTGAATCAAAATCAGAAACATCTTTTATCTCGGGGCATTTAGCAGATTTTGCTACTGATCTTACCATGAATGGAATCTTTAATGTGGCAATTTGATTATTTTGCAAAAAAAACAATGATTCATCTAAAAAATAAAAAAGGAGTGACTTACAACTTCAAAAAAACTAAAATGTTGCAGAAAGTCCTGCTTTTTAACTTTCATGTTTTCATCTTTCAAAGAAGATGCTTTTAGAAACATACAGCTTTAGACAATTTTATGCTACAATTATTTCTTCGATAAACCAAACAACAAAAATCTGAATAAGTTCACCTTTTGCATCTCAGTACAGGCAATACTATAACTTCAAAAAAAAATCAACTGTCAGAAACTATATGAAGTCCAACATGTCATTTATCTGGGAGAGAATAACTCCATGCTTGGTGCTGACTGGCTAAAAAGCAGTTCTGCAGAAAAGGACCTGGTGTCATCCTTAACAACTGAGCATGAATCAGAAATACGCCCTTGCTGCAGAGGTATCCTGCTGCTTATTATCCAAAAGTTTGAGGGAAATCATTGTTCAGCTTTACCTTGCACTTGTGAGATAGCAGTTGTAGTAGCATACACAGTCTGAGGCTTTCCAGTAAAGGAAAAACATTGTCTTACTGGTACAAGTCCAGCAGATGGCTGCCATGATTGTCAGGGTATGGAGGACATGATTCAAAAAGGGGGCTGAGAGAATACAGTTTCTTCAGCCTGAAGAGAAAGCTAATTGAAAAGACTACTGCTGTTCATTGGAGTTGGAGCTAGGCTCTTCTCAGAGATGAATAGTGAAAGAAAAGCCAATGGACACAGGTTGCAATATGGGAAAGTTCAAGACAATACAGTTACCAAAAAATTTACTACAAGGTTGGTCAAACACTTGAACAGCGGCCCTGAAGTGTTCTAGTCATCCCTGGAGATATTTAAACCCAATGGGAATAAGGTCCTGGGCATCCTACTCTAATTGCACCTGATCTGAGCATGGGGGGGGGGGACTATGTGACCTGTGGAGGTCCCTTCCATCCTATATGATTCTATGAAATCTTACCTTTGAAAATCCTACCCAAACCTCTGAAATCCATTTGATCAGAACAGTTGAAGACTACGACATATTTTCCCAGAGCCTTTCCCATGTCTTTCGTTGTTTCTGTTTTACCAGTTCCAGCTGGTCCAGCTGGAGCTCCTCCCATGTTCATTCCCAAAGCCTGAGCTAAAGTTATATAGCACCTATAAACGTTAAAACATATCAATTTATTAAACAATGATGAAGATATATTTTATATAAATACAAAAATGAGTTATGTGATATATTCTTGTGTTAAAGCATCAATTCTTCATAAGCAATTTCATTGATTTCACTTGAACACAGAAATTTCAGGGTGGCAAAATCATAAAATGCAGAAGCATTACTAATAAATAGCAAAAAAAATGTGATCTTTATCTAGTACATTAAAAAGTGTTAGTATTAGACAAAATAGCACATCAGTGAACAACACAAAGGAATTAAATTGTCATTAATTATTTTGAAGCTAAAATGAGATGATTCTGATGTTAAATGATACCATCTTATCATTTTTGGCAACATTTTAGTCTTTATGCCATTCACCAGGTTAGGCTACTCTCATCTAAATCTTGAAGTCTGAAAGAATAAGGATACATGGCCCTCACCATAATTATGGATTAAAACTTCGAATCACCAACTTCTTTTTTTCCAGTTCTGAAGAGTCTTGACTGCCATTTTAGTTACATGTGATCCTTATGATTTTCACACACAGTTAAGTGGCAGAGTAATACTCTACTTAAAGTGACCGAGTTTCTATACAACTGAGGAGGTATCTTCACTGTCAAATTAGCTCTAAATAACGAACATTGCTAAAAAGTATTTTTCAGAGTTTTTAGTCTATAGAGCTTAATAACTACCAAGTTCCTATGGTTTAGACTGAATCATCATGGTGTTTTATATCAAATTTGCACTACAAGGTTATTGATGTTTATTATCTGACTCTGTTAACTAATAAGAAATATAAATAACTTTAATATTTTACTTCCATGGGTTTATTGGGATAAAGACAAATTTTGGAGTAGAAATTAAGTTTTTTGTGCCGAAAATATTTGATTGCTGAGTGAAGTACAATATACTGCAGAAATGAACAGAGTTTTCCATATTGTCACAATAGCAGTCCTATCTATTCGGGAGAAATAAAGATGTTCTAAAAAGCTGTACAGACCCACATTCCACATAAATAGCAAAGTTAATAAAGATATCATGGAAGTTATTGCAATATATTGAGTGGAATTTTTGGCAAATGAAGTATCTTTTGGCAGTCTAGTTTCCCATTTGGCCAACAGTGACACCTCAAGAAAGGGATAAATTGAGGAAGATGCCATGGAACTACAAAGGAAAAAAATCCCAAAACAATGTTAATCCACATGTGAAACAAAATTAATGGTTGTTTCCCAGTACTAATAATTGGTAGTCCTAGACTTTCAAAGACATTGGGGTAGTACAGGTACTCCCTGACATTAAGGGTAGCAACAAAACCCTTATAGAATCCTTTATTACAGAGCTTGAAACGTTTGATCCAATCTCTCTTTTCAGAATAGAAATTCTGCAAAAATATACACTAGTGTGTAATTACTCAGTTCTGCTGACTACATGTACAAAATAGTGAGTGTATTTTACTTATTTCTCTTCCTCTTTTTTTTTTTTTTTTTTTTTTTTTTTTTTTTTTTTTTTTTTTTAGGGATACAAATAAGCAGTTGTATAAGAAGACTTTTGGTAATGACCGAGAACACATAGAGCTTAATTCAGAATATTTCTCTTCGAAGATATTATGTTAAATAAACACTATATGTAATAAACATTTTTCTATATAATCATGTTTCTAACCTGTCTGTAAGAGGTGTTATAACCAGACGTTCAGTGCAACCCAGAAATTCATTTTGGTAAACAAAGTCAACATCTGTAATGGATACCACAACTTGATCAAGATCCTCCTTGAAATAAAATCTAGACTGCTTTAGCCACTCAAAATCAGTTGGTGATTTGATGTGCATTTTTACCTTGAAAGAAAGTAAACAAATATCCATGTTTTAACACTCATTTTATATATTTGATAAGCGCAATAAAATCCTAATTTGCAAATAATTAGAATAATGAGTGATTTCTTAAGTTAGAGTTCCTAAGAAGCAAAGTGAAGTAAATATAAACCCCACATAATATTTACAGATCATTTCAACTGATTGTAATCAACTTGATGCTAATCAAATGAAGCTTAAATTGCTTCGGTTTTGCATCTAATCCTCCAAGTGAAATTAGCAATCCACATTATGTGAATTCACCAAACACACAGTAACAAAAGGCGTGGTGCAGGAAGGATCTAATGGAGACACAGAAGGTAAAATCTGTATAATCTAGTATGTTCGTGTCATCAGCAGTAAAACTATTGAGGAACATATAGCATTTCTCACAGAATAAAATGAATGTAAAGAACTTAGCAGATTATAAGAAGTTCAAGCAAATGACTGATTTTAGGATTTTTTTTCATTTGTTTTTCTTCTGCATATACCCTTTAGGAACCATAAAGAAAATCCCGGTTGCCTGCCCTCTGAAGGAGCAGGAGAGACAAAGAATAAATCAGGTGTTATGGAAGACAGCGACCAATTGTTAGAAATCAAAACCTGTAGTTTACCAGATCATCAAAAATATCGCGCTGGTGTACATGAATGGTAATGAGTGTTTCAAACTTCTCCCTGTCAAACTTGGAAAGATCATGTGTAGTCTGGCTAATCAACATATTCAAAATATCCAGAAATCTCCCATTGGTCACTTGCATGATTTTTTTATCCTCTTTAGCATTCTGTAGAGCTTCTTCGGAATCACGTGTCCACAGCATTTGAATCCCCAGTAATCCAACCTACAAATTTAATATGTGAATGAATACAAAATAATAACTTGTTCAATACTATCCCTTTCTTAAATGCTTTGGGCATAATGTGAAAATAAATTACAGCATCAGAGGGCCAAACTATCACTAGGACCCATTATAATAACACCTCATCATAATGATCTGGTTCTGTTTCAGATTAGTAATGATTAGTTGGTTCTGTTACAGGATTTCAAACTCCTGAGAAAACATTTCTTTAAAGTTACAAAAATTATCACACACTGAGATATGCACAGATTAAGCACAACCCTCAGTTTCACTTACAATCCAGTCTAAGTGTACTCCAGCATCAGAAACAAACAGATCTTAAACTGTGGGGAGACATTCCGCTGAAAATTTTTCTCTGACAGTTCACAGCTAATGAAAGAACATTTTTTTAAAATGTGTTTATATTCTACTGAACATGGGATGCATTAACCAGTAATAACTGGTTGTCCTCATCAGAGCACTCTGATCTAGGAAGTATTTTTGGTTCCAAATAAATCTGGGACATTGAGTGTAAACTGCAGTCTCAGATTTTGATTACCACATATCCATGTAAGTGATATATGATTTCCATGAATCCAAATGATATCCATGACAAAACATGATAGAAGAGAATTCTATCAGTACCATTCTTTCCCATATTGTTACATTTACAAAGCACCTAGACCTAATACTTTGACAGCCACCTTCTACTTTTTGTCTCCAATATATGTAACAAATTCAAGGCAACAGAGATTGAGAAGCAGGAAACATCTCCTCATTTTAGAGTAATCTGGCTATCAACAATCTAATTTATTTTAGAATGACAGCTGAGTTAGAGGGTAAAAAAACACCTGTGGATGCAACTTTTTCAAGCTATCTAAAACAGAAGCATCTGAGACAGTAAAAAGGTAACTCAAAGGAATGAAAATATATAAAATACTTCTAAGTATTTTGCCTAATTTCTTCTCTGTCCTATAACAAAGCATTTATTTCTCTGTACTTTGCATTTCTTCATTAAAGACCATTTTCTCCTCTCCTTACTCCTCCCACTCTGTCCACTGCTTTTAACACAATTAATTAGCGCAGTCTCAGCAATCGTAACATTTGGATTGGGAAACAAGATCTTTCCAGGTGATAAGAAAGCCACCTCAAAATGTCTGACATGTAGGCAAAACAGACAGTACATCAATCTTTTTTTCTTAAAGTAATAGACATCTTAAATTCTGCTAAGATGAAACAACTATAATAAACACAGTCTTAAGTTAATTCTGCTCAAAATCTAAATGTCCTGACCAATTTTTAAAATTAAGAATGTATCGGCCAGTTTTAATATTTGCATAGATTCTATAAAATAATTATGCCTACTGCTGTAATGAAAGGAATGACTGGGTCAGAATACAGAAAGGCTGAGAAACAATTCATTATTTCCTAATGAAATTTATGATCAATCACCAAGATGGAGACGTATCTGTGCAAACTAGAATCCTTCAAGAGATTCAAGAGGCTTCTACTAGGTGTGTATTATAATGACTAAGTCCCATAAATCATCATGAGATAACCATAACAATAGCCCTTGCAATCATAAATTATGAGAAATCAATCTGCACCATAAATTTTCTTTGCATATCAAGATGTAAGCTCTACTTTGTATTTTCTATGAGAAGATAAAATTATTTTAAGGTGGATTACAAGAAAAATATTATGCCATACATTGTGTACCAGAATTGAAGTCATTAAAGGCTGCCTGCCACTGGGTAGATTCATATCCTTGTTTTCTCTTTGGAAAATTTCTCATATAGACAGTCCATTAGTCTATATGTTGTTTATTTCCCGGGCCCCCCAGCACACAGTCTAGACTGCACACACAAACCCACATTCTGTATTCTCACCTGTGCTGGAAAGTGGTTGAGAAAATTCAGCAGATCATATCCTGTGTCACTGATTTGGTAATATGCTGCCCTAATTACACCATGCAATGAAATCTGCTGAACATGTAATAAATTTTGCAACCAAAGCTCTACCGGTCCTTTTGCAATCACTGGTGTGTCCAACTGAGAAATTAATAAAAGGGAGAAAATAAGACATAGTTAACAAACTTCTGTTCAATACTGTTAGTTAATAGAGAGTTACTAAAATTTTTTGCACAAGAATTACAAATTTAAATGCTATAAATACTGCAAAAAATTACAACAGTTTTATTACATTGATGATTGAAACTTGTATTTGTAATTAACAGTAACTCAACTTAATATATATTGATATGTTCGATAATAGAATGATTTATCTATTATGAGATTTCTGTGGGGGAGGAGGAAATAATAATAAAATAAAAAAATCAGCAAATTACCGGTATTTTTTCTCCTTCTCTTGATATGACTGCCAGTATGCGATCATAATCCTTTTGGTGAAATTCTACTTCATTTATATTGTCAGATATGGAAAGCAGATGTGGCTGTAAGGATAATTCAAAAGTCATTCAAATTATTCAGTAACATTAACATTAAATAATGTTAGCATAGAAAAAAACACAAAATTTAAGGTAAGGTTATCCTGTGAAGATTTGTCTGAACTTATGGATGAGCTTCAGGCCATCCAAAGATAGTAACTGCAGAAATATTTGCGTAGGATCTTATCTCAATCTGTTATTTTTTTGTGTTATGGTTTTACAGTTTCCACAGGTGATCGAGCAGAACAAATATCAGTTATTACATTAGATCTACTATCTTATCTCAGCTCTCAGCTACAATCCAAGAGTAGCCAGACTGATTTAGTGCTATGTTAATCAACAAGGTCTCACAGGGTCCCTTCTATTAAAGGAACCTCCAGCAAATCAAAGGGGATCATATTCAACACATTCTAGTGTTCTGGATTCTGAATATAAATATTTTTAATTACAGATATCTGTCTCCTATTTTGTTAAAGATTAAAGAGTAAGAAACAAACAAACAAAATCACCAGAATTTGCAAGAAAATGTTAACATTCTCATCTGTTAACTTCTTTTCCATATTTTAATTTCCTTTTTGTTCTAAGCAGAAAAAAAAACACTATGGTTGTACCTGAATTGTATGAGAATCACTTGCTTGTCCAAGAATTTCAAGAAGGACAGGATCAGAAACAAAAAAGAATCTAGGAAACAGTAGCCTCTTCTTCTCTAAGTACCTTTAAAATTGAACAAGACTTCCATTAGAATCTTTCACCTCATATTTGTACTGAGGAACATGATTTAGTGGGAACTATTGGCGATAGGTAGGTGGTTGGACTGGATGATCTTGGAGGTCTTTTCCGACAACCTTGGTGATTCTATGATTCTCTCACAGTTGAATTTAGAAATACACTGAAAGCTAGAACACTAAACACTGGAATCAGCCTTCCCACCAGAAATTTATAGCAGATTAGCAATTAGATCTGCACATCTGTAATTTGCAGATTATGGAATTAGCAGATACTGTTTGCTTTGTCCTCATTTCCTTTCAGTCTGCTAAATCTGTGTTCAATGGTCCAAAGAAAATAAGCTGAGAATTTACTATTTGATTTTATGTAAACAAAACTCCTAAAACTGCAACTAATCCTTACCTTTCAAATATTATCAATATAAATTCTCATTCAAGAGAGATCATCTTTAGTAGTTACCTATGCAGTTATGAAGAAACATAGTTACAAAAAGTTTGGAAGGCTTCTCTTTCTAGACACTGAAACATGCAGATGAGAAGTAAGCAGAAACTGTGTAGCTATAATGTAGAAAAAGTAGATTTAGTCTTCAGTTTTCTCTTAGAAAATCCTTAAATATTTAGTTTGGAACTAAAATTAAACTGATTTAATATAAATTATTTTCAAAATACAAACACACACACACACACACACACATATTTATATATATAAAATCAAACAATTCATACCCTGTAAGTGACTTCTGACATACTTCCAGTTGTTCATGTAAGTGAGGCAGAAGTTGCTCCATAGTCTCATCTCCAACACAGCAGACAATTACATTTGGGTTTTCATGAGCTCGTTGCATTATTCTTACCCATGACTTATCAATATTCTGAAAACGTTTTGCTTCCTATATACAATAAAAAAAATAAGTGTTTTCATAGCATACTCTGTTGGAAATTAGTACACAGATATGTGTACTAATGTAGATTAATATGTAATAGGCAAACACTGAAGTTTACCTGCGGTAACTGTTTTGCAATATCTCCTCCTACGAAAACTGCTTCAAGATAAACCCAGAGGTTCTGTACAACCAACCACTCTTCAATTATGTCTGTAGAGCCACTTAGTTTAGAAATCCAACTCTGAATATCTTTTTTAAATGCTGCATTGTATCTGAAATAAAGGATGAAAAACAGAGAAATTTAACTCTAAAGAAAGCTATTCCAAAATAAGAAGCTAAAATATGAGGGATAAGAAACAATTTTTTTTTTCACTTAGAGAGCAAGAAGAATCTCCTGAACGGTTCCTAACAATTTTATTATACTCTAATATATTGAGATAATAAGTTGCTACTAACATATGAATGTCTGCCAGTAGAGGAAGTTTTTAAATCATCAATTTTAACTTTTATTCTTTTTTTTCATTAACAAATAACATTCAATTCAAATTTACTGTTGATTTATTCTAATAGTGCAGTTACTGAAAACACCATGCAAAATCATTTTGAAAGTACCTATTGCTCAGTAAAGAACCAAGAATCATTAAACTGTCCTCCATCAAAGTTATGATTTCTGCTGATTCAGATCCCTTTAGCAGTAGCTCTCCTCTCCCTTTGAATGATGAAAAGCTCAGAAATTGGTTTCCCCAACTTTCACTTATTTGAGATAGTTTGGCTTCTATATCCTTTTCCTTTGTAGCAGAAATACATATATCCTGAAAAGAAAAAAACGTTTTTTAGAATCTTTGTTCTCCATAAATGAGACCATTCCTAATGTTAATCTTCTAATAATGGTCGGTGTATGAAATCTTGTAAGAAATATGGCTGTATCACAAATACAGAAATCACTATACTAATTTTACTTAAATCTCTCTGAAATGAAGTATATGGATAAGTGAAAAATACTCCATTGGAAATGCATTAGTAACCCATTTCTGTGGCTTCGTATCTTGTTATTTCTGCATCACATGATTTTTGAATCATCATTTGTATATGGTTTTGGGTAATGACATAGATATATTTGTTACCAGCTCTTAATCCTGTCCCATTTCAATTTATAGAATCGCATCTCAGATGGAAAGAATCTCTGGAGATCATAAAATCCAATATCCCATTCAAATCAGAACTTGAATTTAAAATTAAGTAGATCAACCTGTAATGCTTCCATTAAAAAATAAATAAATCAAATCAAGTATGAATACAATCATATCATTTGCATCTGTATTTAACCTATAACACTCACAAACTCCACTCAGAGTTCTTTTCAGGTTCTGTGTGGGAAACTTTCAGAGTTGTGTAGTTCAGAAGACTACAAAGATCTAGAAAAGTATTCATGTTAAATGAGGAATCATGGAGTTTTTCTCTTTAAAACCTTTGATTCATTTACAAATCTTTAAAGCAGTCACACAATAAAAATTTAGGTGAATGCAATCAGTTGAAGTTAATATTCTGTTAAACAAGCGCTAAGAAATCAGGACTAGGAAGAAGAGATCATCTACAAATATGTGTCCAAAGATTCCAATTAGCATTTCTGCATTTCTTTATACATTTCTAAACATAGCATTAATTTAAACCAGCACAGTCTGCTTGATAGACAAGACCCTTAACAATATAAAAAATATTTTTAAAAGTTAGGTGAACAAAATTTTTAATATTCTTTGTTAATATCATTAAATGAAGGGCAAAAAAGGTATTCACCTACCTCAATATCATCTTTATTTTGAAGAATGGGGGCTTCCATGATGTTTCGAAGGCAAAATGAATCAGACTCTACATCAAATTGATGTCCTGTTACTTCAGCTATACGGTTCCAATGCCTTGGCTTCATTGCTTTGTCAGTCATCATTTCCAACAAAGGACAAGACTCACTAAAATCATCAATTTTTTTCTTGAGATCTAAAAATGCTTGCCAGGTTTGGAGTCCTTTAGGTAGTCTACGGCACCTGCAATTGAGTTAAATAGATGCAGTAGTAAATGGCCTTTTATAGATACAGGAAATCTTAAAAACATTCCAAAAACAGATAGGAGGCGCAAAGAAACTCCTATCAAAGTTAACAATTTCTATGTAACATTGTGTCAAATTACCCACCTTTTTAGAAAAGAAACCAAAGCACAACTTGTGTAAATACCCTCCTAACAAATATATTTAACATTTTTTTACCCAATAAACAGAAATATTGCAGTTTGCGTTAAGATATATGTACATTAGCTGCTTTTCCTTACAAATATTTATTAATAAAAACCATATTAGTTAACTTCATATATGTAAATCTTGCAGAAATCAATAATACACGACACACATTATCATATCACTTTGGAGATGGACATAGAAATTGGAAATATATGATCACCTCCTCTTCTCATATTGGTAAGAGGTCCTGAAAACATTAGCTAAGAAAATGAAAACTAAATACTTCCAATGGGTGTAGGGCAAGGAAAGGGAGTTAAAGGAATAATTATTGCATTGGCCCTACTTTTACAGAGCCTACCAAATACGGTGGAGCTTGTCATAATGGGGAACTGTGTTACATATCAGGTATGTGGTGGACTGAACTTAACAAGTTATTTTGTTGCAAAGTAATTCTTGTCCTACAGTTATTTCTTCCAATAATAATAAAAGGTACTCCTTAAAATATTAAAAAATATTTCTGAAGCAAACTAATAAAATAAAGTTAGCTTTCTTCCTAGCTGCTGGTATAATTCTGTGCTTTGGACTTAGGATGAAAATGATGTTGACAACGCATCAATGTTTCGTCTGTTGCTGAGAAGTGTTTATACAAAATCACAGACCTTTCAGCTTCGTATGCTGCCCTGCCAACGAGGAAGTTAGGGCTTCACAAGAAGCTGGGAGGAGAAATAACCAGGACAGCTGACCCAAACTGGCAAAAGGCATATTCCATACCATATGACATCATGCAGAAATATAAAAGTGGGGAATTGGCTAGTGCTGGGGAGCTACTGCTTGGGAAAAAAACAGACATTGGTCAGTGGGTGGTGAGTAACTCTGTTGTGAATCATTTGTTCTGAATATCCTTTATTATTATTACTACTACTGTGCCTTCTTTTTCTGCCCTGTTAAAACATTATTTCTGCCCTTTGGTTTTACCTTTTTTTTTTTTTATTTTATTTTATTTCTCCAATTCTTTCCCTAGTTCCACCGTAGGGGTGTGAGTGAATGTTTAACACAACACCTGCTATCAAAACTACAGGTAAAAGGCTGGTTAAATAAAAGTACAGCATTATCCTGCTCTCCTTGGCAAGTCCGATCACCTTAAGATAAACGTTATTTGTGTTTTGTATGTAAATATAGCAAAGAACACTACTGAAGTCACCTGAATCTTAATGAATTCAACATAAGATACAGTTCATCTTATCATCACACCTGTTCTGAAAATCCAGAAGCTCAGCATTAATTTTTTCAATATCTACATCTGTCCAAAGTATCTCGTAATAGCCATTTATGCTGTTTATTACAGCATCATACAATCCATACAGTTTCTGAAGAAAGGCTAACTCCTTTCTGGAAGAATAAAAAAATCATATCAATAAATTAAATCAGCTATTTGGATATTTATCAGTACTTAAATACATAGTATCTCTGCTATTACTACCAAAACTTGAAATAGATCGATTAGATTACATTTAGTAATCCAGAATAGAACAGTTTGTTAATAAAAGCTACACGCACAAAAAGTATATTATACTGAATGCCTATTATCCACACCAAACTTATATGGGGGAGGTTTTGCTCTGGGCTAGTTCAAAACAATTTCAGTTCATCCAAAAGAAGCAAGCATCCCTCTATAGTCAGCATCAGCAGCCTCACCTCAAGTACTTTATGCAGTTCAGGGATATAAATATAAGAACAGAAAACTAATAGAATGTCTCCAAAGGAGGTCAACAGTGATGAGGAAAGTACAAGACGGCATGACCTATGAGGAGTGGCTGAAGATACTTGCATTGCTTAGCTTAGAAAAAATGGAAGGGTGACCTCATTGCTGTCTGCAGCTTCCTCAAGATAAGAGGCATAGAGCAAGGCACTAAACTCTTTTCTCTAGTGACTCATGATAGGACATAAGAGAACGGCTTAAACCTGAGTCAGGGAAAGTTCAGGATGAACATGAGAAAAAGGTTCTTTACTGAGAGGGCGGTCAAGAACTGGAACAAAGTCCCTAGGAAAGAAGCAATGTATTCAACAGACATACGGAAAATGCTCTTAGGCATATGGTTTAACCTTTAAGTTTCTCTGTACAGAGTCTGGAGATGGACTCTGTGATCCTCCTGGGTTGCTTTCAACTATGGATATTTTATGATTCTAACCACCTTGAGCTGGCACTGCTGTGCAAAGCAGAGTGTGCCATGGCAAGCGGTGACAATTACTCAATTTACTTCAGAATCACTGTCTGAATCTGAACTAAAATGCTAATGCAAAAACAGCCACAAATGGTCAGATCCTCATCTGTATGAATCTTCATCAATCACTAAAACGGCTGGTGCAGAAACTTTAGTATTTGATTTTCATTAGTACAGCTGCTCAAAAAATTTAGACTTCATAAACCTCTAATGATATAAAGTCATATGTGATTACACACTGACTTTTCCTTGCCTTTTCCTACTTGTTACTATTTTATCTTATCGCTAGAATATAATACTGCACTTATATGTATACATGGGTATATTTTTAGGACATGGCATTCTGCTTCGTTATATAGTTTGATACCTGCATTAAGATAATCTGGTGTGATTCTGCCACCACAATATATAAAAAAAATTACTTTTTATTAGCAAATTCCTTAAAATTCTAAAATTTTTCTTGATATTTTCTGAATTTAATGTAGTGGAAATATTCTACATTTTAACATCTCCTTCCTTGATATACCCTTTGCCTTTCTAATATACCTAATAAACACCTAAGACAGCTATATTTCTGCAGTTACCTGACTTTATGCAAAACTTCATAGTCTGTGACAGGCAATCCAAACAACTGTTCTCCAGAAGAGTATGTGATAAACTTTCTCCAAAGCTCATCAAAATTACCCTGAATAAATTAGGATTCATACAGGTAAAATAAAAAAATATTTTAGATTTTACATTACCTAATATGAAATCATTAAAGTTCTAAACTTGTCTTTAAAAACTTCTATTAGAAGCATATTTAAATGTTTGAAAAATAATATTCATATATCATTTTAAAACGATTCTCATGTAAAGCAATACTCAAATCCATATATTGAATTTAGTTAGTGAAAATATATAAGAGTGGCTCTGAAAGTAATGCCTCCTATTTTGTCATGCTGGGCCACAAAGTCAGAAGGCACATGTTGGTGGTACGGCAGTAGAGGTTCAACCAATTCCACCAATTCGTTGCCATGTGACAAATGGCAGCAGAGGGGCATTCTGACACACTGGCATCTGACTTGGAAGTGCATATGAGGAAAAGGTGTGTGGCTGAATTCTTCTACATGTGAAAAAATGGCACCCACTGACATTCAGTGATGCTTGCTGATTGTCTATGAGACCAAAGAGTGGATATGACCACAGGGCAGCAGGTGGCGCTCTTCAGTAGTGGCAACAGAAACGGGGGTAAACTCCGCTGGTCTAGATTTGTATGAGCATGGAATGCAGGCTCATAGGAGTGACCTATGTATATGAGAAGCAATAATTCGAAGAAATATTTTACAAAAATGGGATGTGAAATCAATTCCACATCCTCCAGACAGAAAAGAAAATAATTGTATTAGTTGGTAAATTGTACAGAATGGATAAAAACTTTGGAGGGTTCCAACACAGTTATTTTCAGAAAAAGCATAACTGCTTTCTAAAGTATTGGACCAACATGGGAATGTGGAAAGAAGAATGATTTTAGCAGTGTGTAGTACAGAGCATTCTTTTAGCAAAATAAATGTATCCAAAAACAATCTATCTGAAAAGCAAATTAATTTGAAGTCTCTCCATTTTCTGTATATATTAGACACGTTAGGATTTAAGCACTTTTTGTCTGTGCTTTTCAAGAACATTGAGTTCATTTTTACAGAATCATACACAATACGTAACTGACTGAGAAAAGTCCTACAGAAAAAGTAATCAAGGTACTGCTATTTGCAAAGAAAATATTAAAAATTGAATAAAGCCAGCTGGAGATTCATGAACTAAGGCTCATAACAAACAAATCAAGCTGAAATGCAAACATCTAATGGAAGATGTGATGTTTACAGGAGAAGGAAAATACTGTCTCGTGACTGATATGTAACTTGCCTTCTTTTCAGCTGTTGTCAAGCCATGATACTTGTCTTTTTTTTTTTTTTTTTTAATATGGTTTCGAGTAGATAATTTCTGCTCATGAAACATGAAGAGTGAAGCAAGCCTACACATCAACCAATCAACTCCTCCACATTAAGGAACACAGCGCCTGATAAAATTATAGTTAACAGAATTCTACACACAATATTATGAAGGCTGCAATCTTTTGTAAATTTATCTTCCTACTTACTTTGAAAAGCAACACTGGATCTAATTTTAATTCTTTCAAAAATTAACTGTTTATGTGCTTACCTGAAAGATCTGTAGCCTATTACTAGCTTCCTGAGGTGGAATATTTGGAACCATAGGGCCTTCCTTTTAAACAAACAATAAACAGAAACTGAATGTTAATTCCGAAAGTGGCTGAAGTCCAAACTACATAATCTTTTGACAGTCAAGTTCCAATCAACTTATGTCTGTTGGTGACATAATACTTACAATGGTAAATCTAGTATAAGATTATATTCACTTATTGGCTTAATTAAATTGAATAGTACTAGACTCTCATATTCTTGTTTTTGTTAAAATTAAACAAAATCAGTGAGTGGCCCAACAGCATCTTTTAAATACTGTGGTGGAATAAAAGATACCATAACATGCTCCAATTTCTAAACTCTTTTCTAAATATATATCTCATGGAAAGAATCCCCACCAGGATTGTTTTCATCTGTAGAGCTGTTTGTGCTGCTGTTACTCCAGACTAAAAATGTTGACCTACAACAATGCCTTTTTAGCAACGATGACATCAAACATTCAGTAGCTCAACAGAATAATACTCTGACATCTGATGCAAATGAAAAATACTGAAAAATTAAGTACAAATTGTACACATAACCAAAAAGTTCAAATTAGTTACCGTTTCATATGATGTTTCAAAGTTTGACACATCCTCCCGAAAAATTGCAACTGATTCCAGTAAATTGCTTTTAAATTTGGGCTGAACTCGAGTCAGCTCATCTTGAATACTGATCTGAAAGACAGAAGGTTGATAATGAACGTTATTTTAAAAAAAGAAAAAAAGGAACAGGTATCTGGAGCTACATATAAACAAAAAACTATGCACAAAATTATGAACCTTCTAAACTACAGAAATGAATGATTTTAGTTTCTTTTACAGTGCTATGTGATCTAATTTTTTAAATAAAAAGTGGAAAAAAATAAATTCTCCCTTCAATTATAAATAATCATATTTCATTATAAAGAAGGGTGAGAATGGAACAAAAGGGTACTTCCTTCCTTCCAAAAAGTTCTCTAAACCCAAAATATTACATTTATCCTCATCAGTGACAGTTCAGCATTTTCTTTAACAACTCCTAATACCTAAAGGAGGCCTACAAGAAAGATGAAGAGGGACTCTTTATCAGAGAGTGTAATGATAGGACAAGAGGGTAGTTTAAGATTAGATATTATGAAGAAATTCTTTACTCAGAGGGTGGTGAGGCACTGGAATATGTTTTCTGGAGAAGTTATGGATGCCCCATTCCTGGAAATGTTGTAGAAGGTGAAGTTGGATGGGGCTTTGAGCAATCTAGTCTAGTGGAAGGTGTCCCTGCCCACAGGAAGGTAGTTGCAAATAGAGGATCTTTAAGGTCATTTCCAATGCAAAATATTTTTTGATTATTTGTTCAAAAGCTTGAGAGGAATAATCAAGAACTGCATGAAATGGAAATGAAAAAATACCACTTGACCTCTTGAGTCCTTTCTAGAATTATTGATCTGTGTGACAAGATCTGTTTATTGCAATAAAATATTTATGTATTTCCATCTAAACATCTACATTTCAGGACAACATTCAATACGCATTGAGCTTTGATGGACGTAAGTCTGTCCTAAACAATAAAGTGTGAAATCATCACTTAAGGGAAAGGGCAGCGGCAGAGTATGCACTTATTAAACTCTTGAAGCCTAAGTGCAGTAATCCTCCTGATCAGATAAGAATGAAGCAAAAACAGGAAATGAAAGCAGTGGAACAAATGAGGAAAAGTAATAAATTACTTCTTTTCTTGCAACTTTTAAACCTCTACCTATGAGCTGTAATAATATTTAAATAGTAAAGAACTGCTTTATAAAATAAAATTAGAAATTGAATACTGTAATCAAAGGTATAGATAGACACTAGTGTGCAACTGAGACAAGGAGTGAGAAAATGGGATGGAGTTACAACTGGTCCCACACAACCTTTTATACCCTGAAAAACATAGAAACATAGTTTTATACACTTACAGCTTTAGCTTGTAATTTATTAAAAGAATATCTGAGTGTATCAACTCCTTCTGATTCCTCTTTTGTAACCTCAATTTCAAATGTGTTTAAAATGGCATAGGCTTCCTAGATGAAAATTTAAAAAAAAACCACCTTAGTAATGATCCATTTTTCATTCATTTGCAGAAACACAGTTCCCATGTGTTACGTATATCTCAAATAAAATCTCATCATACAATTTAAGCATAAAATATTGACTTTTTTCTTTTAAAATAAGGTTAGATTACAGAATGAATAACAATGAGGTCAGAACAGTAAAAAAAAAATCTCTGAAAAAAACTTGTCAATGATGAAATACTAGAAAAATACACAAACAAAAGAAATTGAATACTATATAGGCAGATTTATTATCTCAATGCTTTCTGTATTCTAGTACGTCAATATAGATTTTAATGATTTTTTCTGAACACTGAATAATTATCTACACTAAACCAGATAGTTATGAAATATTTTGCCATTTGTAAAATCTTTATTACTGTATGTTTTCCAAACTATCAAATGCTTGTATACGTATCTATTACATAATGAACACATCTTTTATTCACTTTTGCAACTTATCTGCATTCATGTAGTTTGAATACCCTGTTTCATTACTCTCTTTCTACAAACAGGGCACAAATTATTTAAAAATAGTTTTCTTAAATAGTGCTGAACTCATTTTCTCTTGTTTATTTTATTTAAGATCTAAGCATATGATGATCATGTCTGTACCTCTGGCCTGAAAGCTAGTCTGAAGACACTCAGGCTAAGAAAGAATACTCAGAAGATACTTTCTTAACATAAACCTATCAAAAATAACAACGATCCACTAAAAGTCCTTTCTGGTATCATGTAAATGACATGTAGATGACTGCCAAAATG